>NC_141695.1:66791173-68015547 GCF_964263255.1 Lissotriton vulgaris
CCCCACAGGGAGAGCCACCTGCACCCGATTCACCATTGGCTGGGAGTGAGGCTCTTGTGCCCACTCCACTTCCCACTCCTACCAAGACAATTACTACCTATCGATTCCCCAAGAAGTGGAAAGGCAGCCCTCCACATTCTCCCTCACACACTTCTTCTCATGGCAGCATGTTTCTGCCTCTCCGTGCCACCATGCCATGCAGTCCAAGCAGCCCTCTGGCTCCAAAAGCCACTGATGCCTCTACCTCAGCTGGTCCTCTCTCTCCCAGGTCCAGTCCTCCAACTGGCCCCGAGAATCAGCCACCTCCCAGTTCAACTAACAGCCACATCTGAGGCAAAGTCCCCCTCCCAAACCCTTCTCTCCCACAGCATTGCCTGGATTGACCATTGGTATCCCCGGAGCTGTGGTGATTCCCATGGCTGTTTACAGTGTTACCCGTTCCCTGTGCAGTTTCTCATGCACACATGTACATCCTTTGAACTATGGACTGGCCAATGGCCTTGCTGTTTGTCACTTTCGATGCCCATTCCATGTGTAGGTTCTCATGCTCACATGTACATCCTTTGAACTATAGACAGGCCAATGGCCTTGCTGTTTGTCACTTTGGATGCCCATTCCCTGTGCAGGTTCTCATGCACACATGTACATACTTTGAACTATGGACTGGCTAATGCCTTGCTGTTTTCTAATTGTGATGCCTATCTGAGTAATATGTAATAATTACAGTTACTCCTGTTATCTGCTTTGTCAGTGTCCTCGCTAAATAAATGTTTTATTATGGGTATAGTTGCATGTGACACATGCTCTGTATGCCACAATAACATTGCCAATTGATTGTTTTACTTTTTCAGAGTTTGCCAGAGGTGACAGGCTCTAGTTCTTGTTGACTCTGAGGCTTGAGGGTGCAATGATGGGTGTTTGTAATGATCTACTATTATCCTAATCATTCTATGGTCATGTTCGCTAAATCGTACACATGTCATGTTATGATGCTATACCACAACAGAGGTGAATTCTATCCACAGGATTACTTTTGGGGTGGCCTGGGTGCATCATATCTGTGAGATCTTTCTTGAGGTATGTACAGCAGTGTTGATGTGTGGTTATCTTGTGTATGCCTGTCTTCCTATTCACATGGGTACATTGGGTTTGTGTACTTGAGTGATCATACAGTGTGAATGAGCTGTCATTGTCAGTAGTATTAATGTGTGATCCAGGTAAAGAGTGTCAGTTTTTTTCAATTGTCTGCCATGTGCTTCAGATTGTGGGCACATGTAGGATTTGTAGGTTGGGCACTGTGCAGTGTGTTGGTGTATCCTTGCACTCCTGGGGTTCACCTACTTGTTGTTGCTGCCAGTTGTGAGTATGCAGAGTGTGTGACTGTCAAGTCTGTGTTGTGTTTTGTTGATCAGCCATGTGTCTTGTTGCTGTTTGTGCTCACTGTGCATACCTGATCAGCCACACTGACATTAGTTGTGAGTTGACCCATTTTGGCTCTAGAATGGTATGTGGTATGTGGAGTCATGCAATCCACTCTATGTGCTTCTGATGCCTACACATTGTGAGTAACTTCTCTATGTATTTGTGTACTGTCCACTCCTCACCTGCCCACTCCTGACGTACACACCACTTCAATATCATGTCTTCCACCCCATGGTTTGCCAGTGTGTGAGCCTCCCACCACTTCATAGTGTGACACTATGCTGTGTGAGGCTGAACTGTGTACAGGACCAATGTGCCATTCGGGACAGTTTCCTAATTAGTTATGTGCTATTTTATTCTACTGGTTTGCTTTCATTGTTGCTCATGTGCAGTGCATATGTTTGAGCAGCACAGGCCTCTAGTCATGTTATTTGCATCTGGGTTTCCCCGAGTTGTGCATTTGTGGGTGATGGCTAAGCTGTATATTTGTTTGCTGAGGTACTGCTACCCTTCCTGAGTCTTTTGTTATGTTTTGTGCTGTGATGATTTGTGATGTGGGAGTTCATGGTGTGGCACTCAGATATGTGTCCTACACTTTTGGTTGGTGTGCACACACATCTTGGTGTGCATGAAGTGCTGTCAGTGTATGATGCCTTATACTTGCCTGGTGTGCATCCCCCTGATGTCCAACTGAAATTGCAATGTGATGGATTGGTCTGTGCATCTGTTTTGTTTTTGTTGTGGATGTATGCAGTGTTTGGCCTGTGTTGGCTCTTTCTACTGACAGATGTTATGTGTGTGTGATGATCTATTTGCATGACATTTTGTGTGAGCAGTTTGTGCATTGTGATATATTCAGATGTGTGTTGCAAGTGTAGTGTGCATTGCTTGTGTGTCTGTCACATTCAGCAAGGAGGGTTCTTGTTCCTGAGCTTGTTTTGAGTGCACTTTGGAGGTTTGTCCTCCTATTTTTGACCTGTCATTTGTCAGGATTGTGCATGTGCATGCTTGTGGTACACTAGGATACAATGTTCACTTGATGAGGCTCCTCGCTCAGTCCAACCCTCTTCAACATCTACATGAGCCCCCTCGCAGACATCGCATGCCAGCACAACCTCAACATCATCTCCTACGCTGACGACACCCAGCTGATCCTCTCCCTTACCAACGACCCCGCCACCGCCAGAGCCAACCTTCACGAAGGGATGAAAGAGGTAGCCGAATGGATGAAGAACAGCCGCCTGAAACTGAACTCAGATAAGACGGAAGTCCTCATTCTGGGATCCTCACCCGCCGCTTGGGACGACTCCTGGTGGCCCCCCGCCCTAGGCAGCGCACCCAAACCAACAGACCATGCACGCAACCTGGGCTTCATCCTGGACTCCTCCCTCTCCATGACCAGATAAGTCAACGCCGTCTCCTCGTCGTGCTTCAACATCCTGCGCATGCTACGTAAGATCTTCCGGTGGATCCCCACCGAGACCAGGAAGACGGTCACCCAGGCCCTCGTCACCAGCCGTCTGGACTACGGCAACACCCTCTACGCCGGAACCACCGCCAAACTCCAGAAGAGACTCCAGCGGATCCAGAACGCCTCAGCACGACTCATCCTGGACATCCCCCGTCGCAGCCACATCTCCGGACACCTGAGAGATCTGCACTGGCTCCCGGTCAACAAGAGAATCACCTTCCGTCTCCTCATCCACGCACACAAAGCCCTACACAGCCAAGGCCCAGGATACCTCAACAGCCGCCTCAACTTCTACGCTCCCAAACGCCCGCTTCGATCGACCAGCCACGCCCTCGCCGCCGTCCCCCGCATCCGTAGAACCACCACAGGGGGACGGTCCTTCTCCTACCTCGCCGCCAAGACATTGAACTCCCTCCCCACCCACCTCTGCCTGACCCAGGACCACCTCGCCTTCAGGAAGCAACTCAAGACCTGGTTGTTCGAGCAGTAGCAGATCCCCCCCCCCAGCGCCTTGAGACCCTCTGGGTAAGTAGTGCGCTATATAAATGCAATGATTGATTGATTGATGAGTGGTATGGTGTCTCTGTCTGTGATAGTCTATTGTCCCATTGATCCCAGATAGTGTTCATTATTGATTTTGATGATGCAATTCTTGTTTGTGTTGGGGTATGGAGACTGCATTGGCCCTGAGTGACAATGTTGTGTACTCCTGTTCTGTCTAGGGTCAAATTGCCTTTACATTGTTTGGCTGCACATATGTGGGCTTGCTGGACTTCTGTGGATGTTGTTTGTGAACTTGGTATTGGGCAATTCTTTGTCTGTCTACATTGCTTCAGGCATCCCTGAGTGTGATGTTTGTGGATGCACCACAGGGATTCTGGTTGGTTGTCAGTGAACCTACAGGATATCATTCTGACCATTATGTGTGTTGTGTTTCTTACAGGTATTGAATGTTGCAGGTGTGAGGTGGATAAGAGAGGGTTTATGTGTGAAGGTCCTACTTGTGTTTGACAGTCAAGGGGTGTGACAATGGGCCATGTGTGTTGTACTGATGACATACACATGTCAAGTAAGTTGACACAGATGTGTGACTGGTCACTGTATGACTTCAGATACTTCCTATCATTCCTGTGTCTATGCATGGCTTGCCTTGATGAATCCCTGAGTTGTTGCACAGAGGTCACTGTGGTTTAATTCCACTCACTGTGCCACCCATGTCTGATTTGATGGCCTAAGGGTGGTTTTCCTTCTCTTGCATGTGATGTACAGATGCTATGTGGCTTGCTTCATGGTTTTCCAGCACTGTCCACTTCACTTTTTGCTGGCCCATTTATTGTCCTCCATTGCTGCTGAACTATGGTATGAGTATGTGGCTGGGTGTCAGTGTTGGGTGTTTGTGAGTGACTTGACAGGCAGTGTAAACAGTTCACTGAATGTTCATAGGCAGTGTGAGTCGCCATGTTATAATCATACTAAGTTTGCTTCACATGAGTGCAAGGTAGGTATGAGGAGGAGGGTTGTCCAGCCCCTGAGCTTCTGTGGACGGTGTTCCTCTCCACCCCTACCTTCCCAAGCAATCTCCTTTGTCCTTTGATGCGTGAGGTACAAGGTATGGCTACACTTGGTAGATTATTTGTGCAGGAGGGCACAGGAGGAGCGCACAGCATGTTCCCAAATGGGTGTGGGAAGCGTACTGTGGTAAGAGTAAAGGTGGAGCCCGGTGAATCTGGGCGGACTTCCCAATCCTGGTGCAGGCCCTGCCTACTACATTGTGCGCAGGTCTTCCCCGCTGCAGTGATGTGACCAGAACAGAATCCATATTACTGGGTGGAAATCCTGGCCAATTTATTTAACTACGTTCTTTTTAGCCAAGAAAGCCAAGACAGTTTCATGGGATCAATATTGGCCCTGATTCACAAAGCCAGCCTATTCTCAGATACTGCCAACTATCAGTTGATAGCCCCTTTGGACCTTGAGGACAAGTTCTTCCCAAAATGCCTGATGGCAAAGCTTAAGGCTTGGGTGAAATGCAAAAATCTGTTCTCCAGAAATCAGACCGGGTTCATCAAAGGCCTAGGTACATCCATCAACATTCAGATGTTGGCCCTAATAAAAGAACAATCAAGAACAAGCAATGAGGCGATCAATCAATCTTCACTTGTGTTTTTTTGATTTTCGTTCAGCTTTTGATGTAGTGCAGAGAAACATTCTCTGGGGTAAATTGATAAATTGATGTATTTCATCGGGGAACAGCCATTACAACGCGGGTATTACTAAGTTCTACCATTACAACGCTGCTATTACAACACAAGTCGTTACAACGACTTGCGCTGGAGGGCGCTGTTGGATAGGGAATAGTTTAATTTTCTATTCCAACACCTTCCCTACTGTAACGTGGGCTGGAGTTGGAATAGAAAATTAAACTATTCCACTATCCAGCGCTTACAGCGCAAGTCGTTGTAACGACTTGCGTTTTAAAAACAGTGTTGTAATGGCACGCGTGGTAAAAGCCCGCGTTGTAATGCCATACAACCATTTCATCTACTCTCCTCAGAGCAATTCAATTACGGTATACAGATACATGGATAATAGTTAGGTTGGGTGAAGGCGCAACAACTCTGCAAAAAATTCCAACAATGAATGACCTAAAACAAGGCTGCGTCTTGGCCCCACTCTTGTTCAATTTGTACCTTGCCAATATTACACCTGGCATGAACCAATTTATATTCCCTGTCGGTGGCTGGCTTTTACATTTCCCATCTTCTGTTCACCGACGATAGTCTCCTACTTAGTTACACCAAGGTGGGCCTTCAGAGGCTAATTAGAGAAACTGCTCAGGATGTTTATTTACAATGTGTCATATGGTAATGTAAGTGTGTCATGAACGGTTATTAGATGGGACAAAATACCATCTGCTGTACATTATAGTGTTACTGCGTGCCACCAAGAAGGACTATTGACGGACTCTTCATTGAAATCAGACTTGGGGAAGGTGGTGCATGGTGGGGGTTAGCCCAAAGCAAGAAACTCCCCCTGAAAAGGGGCACATCTGTCAAGATCCTCCAGTCTACTAAAACCTTGCAGGACAAGGCATGCAGGGTCGGTTCATATCCTGATGGGAACAATGGCTTTTTTCACTATCAGATGGAGTCGATTGGTCACTGGAAAGGTCAGAATTATTTATGGACTCTAGCGAATGTGATGGTTTGCCCGAGGATCAAATGGGTGGTACTTACATTTCAACAGCTCAGAATGCTGACAAACGACTCAAACTACTGGCATGGGGTAAGGGCTTGAGTCGGACTATTCACAAGTGGATCAACAGGTGTGGGCCAAGGTAGCTAGCTATCAAGAGGATTCATTTTCCAGTATCTCCTCATTAGATTCAATTTATCAATGTGTCATGTCTCATAGAGAAGAGACCCCTCTGGATGGCCCGAGCTCGCCGGCAATGATTCGCAAGCTTCGAAGAGAGGTCAGTGAGATTGCCTAGTCATGTAGCGCTATAGGTGAGTGTTTGACAGATATAGAAACTAGAATCACCTCTCGAGATAAATTTGGTGGGAACCTTTGGTCTGGTGAAAGAGCACAATGGCAATCAAAAATTATGCATCCTGGTGGAGACTAAATGTATTGGCAAATTTCTCTATCAGGAGGTGAACTTAGTTAACTGCTACTTTCTATCACTAATGGGAGCAGTACCTCTTTTTTATAGTAACCCTCACACACTCTAGTAGTGTCATGCTTCTTCATTGGGTTCGCCCTGGCTCCTAAAGGCCAGGGTGGGCTCACCCGTGTTTCAGGGAGCACTTTGAGAGAAAAGGCCAGGGGGGTTAAAGATTGAAAAAACACTAACAACTCCCAGTATCCCTTTAATATGGAGACGTGGTAGCTATTAAAAACAAAAGAAGGGTGTTCCCAGGATACAATGGTCCTATGACCTTAAAGGACTTGTCAACATGTTTCAGCCAAAAGACAGCCCTAAGGGTCCATGGCTTTCTTCGAGGCAAACCAAAAGGGCAAATACCCTCCCTGGAAAAGTAAACAAAAAATGTATCAAATCATTAAAATTAGGTCATTCGGAAAATACCCTTATGAATATTTTTATCCCCAGTTTGGTGTTAAATCAATCGAATATCCAACCTGTAAGGAGACAAAATACACAATATTTGTGGACGTGTTCACCATCATGACAGCATCATACTGCCACGCCCATATAGCATCATACTCTTTTTCATGAGTTTGTGCGTAATGCGTTCACTGAAAGGAGTGTCACAATCAACATTCCGCATCTTGTATAAACCCCATCTCATGAGGGGTGTCGGGTTCTTGGACCCGTCCCGTGCACACCAAATTAAATGATGCCCAACCAGCAAAAAGCATCCCTGTGGTATGGGGACACATATAAAAATGGTTTAAAATAAGTTGACATTTCTTTTATAGTACAATATATGATTCTTACCAAATTATGGAGGACCACACGCTGTATCACAGGGGTGCTTTGTGCTGAGTCCAGTGAGAGAATTACCTTCAAGGTAAAAGAGGCCAACAGAAGTAAACAGCCAGCTGTCTAACGGGTCAAAGAGAGGCTGAACCGAGTTCAAGAATTGTTCATTTGTTCAAGCATACGTTAAGTAGGTGGTGTTTTTGGTCTCTTTTGAACCAGTGAAGGAGGGGTTGCATCGTAAGTCCCATGCATTTGGGACAGATGGGAAAAGGTGTGTTGGAGCTTCTCAATGATCTTGTTCGTCCGTCTTTAGAAAGTTTGTTATCTAAATAGTTTGGGGTGTGTCAGTGAATGGCTTTGTAGGTGATACAGGCAGTCTTGAAATTGCATATTACTTGGATAGGAAGCCAGTTGAGGGTCTTGAGTGCAGGTGTGATGTGATCATGCCATTTATTATCTGTTATGCGCCTGGCTGCCATGTTTAGTACTGATAAGAGGGGAACGAGGTGTGATTTCAGAGTCCCCGCGAGGATAGCATTTCCGTAGTCAAGTTTGGAGAGCACCAGAGATTGAAAGACCCATTGGAAATCATCCGAGGGAATGAATGGTTTGATTTTTGAAGGTGTTTTAGTGTGAAAATCGCTCCTTTGGCTGAGTTTTTGATGTGATCTTTCATTGACAAATCTTTATCCAGTGTGAATCCTTAGGATTTAGCCAAATTGGAAAGAATGAGAGTACAGTTTAGAGCCTTCAGGTCAGTGATGCAGTCTTTGATAGGAAGGTGGTTACTTTTAGGGGAGAACATAATAATTTCTGTGTTCGTGGGATTTAATTTTAGATGGTTCAGCCGTGATTGAATATTACACAGTGTGACATTGAGATGTCGGATGACTCTAGGCGATTTCATTTTGTAGTAGAGTTGAGTGTCATCTGCATAGAGATGGAATTTGATCGCAGCTTGCTTCAGGATGATAGTAATGGGTTCCATGAAGAAATTGAACAATGACGGGGAGAGGAATGAGCCTTGGGGGATGCAAAGAGAGACCGGTGTAGGTTTTGAGAGGCAATACTTGATTTTAATTTGCTGAGATTGGTGTTAAAGGTACTGAGTGAATCATTTTAAACCAGTGCCATTGATATTGGAGCAGATCTTCAAGGATTCCGGTAAGGCTGTGTGGTTTACAGTGTCAACAGACTCTGATCAATCAAGTAGGATAAGTATGCATGCATCACCATCATCCAAGGATCTATCGATGCAATCTGCGATATTAAGCATGGCAGTTTCTGTGCTACAGCTTTTCCTGAACCATGATGCAAAGGAGTAAAGTAGAATTGGAATACTCAATATGTTGGTTGAAATGTTGTAAGATGCATTTTTCCATAGTTTTGGCTAGGAACGGGAGGGTGAGATAGGTCTGAGGTTGTTGAGATCATTCAGGACAGCCCTGGGATTCTTGGGAATGGGCATGATTTAAACTAGTTGAAGGGAATCTGGTACACAACCAAAGGCAAGAGAAGAATTGATTACTTTTGTCCAACACGAGGTGATATTGAACTTAATGTTATGTACTATTTTAGCAGGGAGGGGATCATTGGTGTGAGAAGAGGCCTTTAGTTTTGCAATAATATTGAAAACCTCACGTTCTGTAATGGGTTTGAAGACTGACCAATCGGTGTTTTCTTTCAATTGGATGTTGAAAAGGTTTCCACTAGTTCCATTTCAAGCTAGTTTGTCCTTGTCTAGGTCCAGAGGAGTGACTGCAGTAGCATAGGGAGTGTCAGAGCATATTGGTTGTAAGGGGGATGTGGTTGTGACTTGAAGAAAATATTGCTTGATTTTAGTTATTTTGTCTGTGAAGAAACTGACAATTTCTGCACAACGTTCATTAAAGGCTATAATTTAATACACGGAGAAAGAAGTGATTTGTCGTTTGACAATATTAACAAGTTGTCTGGGTCTGTTCTTTGCACAGTCAAGTTGGCTGCGGAAGAACGCGGCTTTTTCTCTGAAGATGTGCTTCTTGTATGCCATCCTTGCATTTCTGAGTAGAGTAAGATGTACTGATGATGGGTTATGTCTTCTATCGTTGCTGAGATCCGAGTTAAACCAAGATTTTGATTGGATTGATCTTAGTTGTTTTAATTTGAGAGGTGCGACTTGGTCGAGAGCTTCTGTTATAGCACTGTTGTAGTGGGTAGTCAGGTCATTTACGTTATGCGAAGAAGGGTGATGTAGATCTTCACAGATCTTGGCTTCAAGGTCCATAATAGGGACTTGTTTGAGGTTTCTAGTCCATTCCTCCTAGGTTTATTTGATAAGTTTAAGTGTGGTTTGATGGAGGTATCGATGTTGAACAGTATGAGATGGTGGTCTGACCAGTCTATACACAAGATGGTGCTAAGGGAGACCAGTTGGCGATAATAACATCAAGCATAGCGCCTTAGATATGTGTTAGTTTATTGCAGAGTTGATTTAGCTCATTCATTTCTGGAAGGTTCAAAAGGAGTCTGACTGTTAAGTCTTCGGCGTTGTTCCAAAGTAAGTTAAAGTCTCCCAGCAATACGTCCTTCATGTCAGTTGAGGAGAATTCAGTTAGTAGGTCTTATAACTATTCAGCGAAGAGGGTGCGATTACCAGGAGGGAGGTAGATGATGTGTAGTTTGATAGGTGGGGAGTCATTACCTTTAAGTTTGATGCTGAGGTATTCAAAAGTTGAGTATTCTGCCTCATTTAATAAGGAAAGATTAATTTCAGCTTTGTGGATTATGGCTAGACCTCCACCAGTTCTTTCCAGTCTGCCATGTATTATGATGGAGTAACCAGGCTGGTTATAGAGCAAAAAGGATTTGGACCATGCTTTGTTAAATCTAATAAGGCTTGGTATAATACCCTCTATATTAGGTTGCAGGTTAAGGGTCAGGTAGAATTGAAATCACAAAAGGGGCTAGGTAGGGATGTCCATGTTCCCCAATACTGTTTGCTCTATATATAGACCCTTTTATTGTACAAATCACCAAAAGCCAAGGTGTAATACCTATCAGCATCAACAAATATGACACCAAGGTATTGGCATATAAAGATAACATTGCAGTGACAACAGTAGATCCTGAGAAGTCTATAACCAAGATCAAGCAGATGGCGGGGGTATTCAGGAGAAAATCAGTTTATTTACTGAACAGCGAAAAAACCTAGATTGTCTGCACATATAATGCTGTATTTACAGATACTCGCCGGAGGGAAAATGCAACATATCTAGGGATTAATATCAACCCTAAGGTATCCATGAGCTTTCACAGTAATCTAGAGCCATTGATTGGCAAGGTTAATACAAAGCTACGGTATATAAATGGACTACACTGATCAATTATTGGTAAATGTAATGTACTGAAAATTGTAGTTTTGCCTAAGATGCTTTTTTTATTTTGCTCTATACTTAAAAGATTGGTAGGCATTTGTTAACATTTTATATGGCAATATAGGAAGATCTGGAGATTCCTTTTCTTAATTCTTCCACAGGAATGGGAAGGGTGGGCAGCTCAAATTAAGTCCTGCATACAAAGAATGGTCAATCGGCATGTGTGACCCTGTAGAACAGGGTACTGAGGTTGGACAAGTCTACTGTCGCCTTCTTTCAAAACTGCTCTCTACAAGTGGGGTGCTGGGGTGTTGGGGAAGGGGATCCTGTTGCTTTCCCAAGCCAATGATAAACAATGCCAGGCCACCTTCCTCCCAAACATCACCTTATCTGTTCTAAAGAGTGATAAATGCTAGTAACTACAGGAATAAGAAAAAATATAGTGCCAACCTCATGCAGTGTAATCCATACACTCTGGCTTATTTCAAAGGCCCTTGCACTGCCAATGTGTCACATTGAATTTGAGAAAAAGAGACAAACTGTCAGTGCAAGGGGCTTGTAAATAAGCCCAACTGTTTCAAATCCTGGGCTTTTCTCCGAAACACTATTTATGATTGGAGAGCTGATTTTTGGGAGAGTCACTCTATTCTATTTCATGAATATTCTAAAATAATTTTGCACTGGTCTGTAATAGAGTGAAATGACAGACAATGGAATTAGGGGATATTTCTTTTAAAGAAATATCTAATATTTTTTGGGCATGTCATAATTTATGGGGATGTTTTGCTATTTTCACCCCCTCTTCAATAGGTGTTCAAACCAGATCTCATGCTGTGGCCTCAAATGGCCATGTTTTTTTCAATCTGTAGAAAATATATTTAGCATTAATTGTGCTTTATGTAGCACAACATCTTTTAAACCTACAATGTTATTTGGGTATCATTCAGAGGAAAGGCATGGAGTCAGCTTTATATTATATTTTGAAAACATTGTCTGCATCCATACACAAGTACGTCATAGATATAGATGACTAATCTTTCAGAAGACACAGAAATAGAAACCATTGACTTTATGTATCAGGACAATGGCTGCTGTCAAAAATCTGAAGAAGAGTAACCACTTCAACTAAAAAGAGCTTCTCGTAGTGTGAGCAAACACACTTTAGAGTTAAAAAAATTCACTAGTGTTCTCTTTAGACCGGTTTTACGGAGTAATCAGCAAGAATACAGTCCCTTTGGCATATAATCAAAGAAATATAAGAAATTCCAACTTCAGGTCAACCACAGACATTTGCATAAAACTTACCTCTACAATGGACAATGCTATTTTCTGAGAAAACTAGATGCCATATGTGTCACTTATCCCTATACATGAATTTCCATTCTCTGCTGTCATTGGAAAAAGAGAGGTCCACCATTCATGCTTTGGAAACACTTCATTTGGAGTAAGTAATGAGAGTAAAATAATGATTTTTGCACAAATAAAAAGTATTTCTAAACATCTTTAATTCATGTTTAAGCATGGCACATGCTTTTATTCTGGGTGTGGTACTAGATTGGACTGTAGTTATTTTTATGTCTGCAAATGCTCTTAAACTCCTTTAATTCTTTTGAATTTTTTTTCACATTAGCATTCTCTCTCAAATTCTGTCCTTCACATTCAACATGACTTTTGAACAAACAAAAAACACAGTCTGAAAGCAGAGTCCACCCTGACCACTTCCACCATCCTGGACAGGTCCAAAGGGAAATGGGGTGAATAGGTGGCTTAACCTTCTTTAGTTAGTCAAGTCTGGGCTCCAAAAGGATGGAAGTCACTGACCTAGGACAACCTTAGCTGATGCATTGGTGTGACAGTCCCTACCCAGCCGGGGGCACGTTGCCCTCCCACATACCGGGGGCACGTTGCCCTCCCACATCCAGGGGCACGTTGCCCTCCCACATGCCGGGGGCACGTTGCCCTCCCACAGACAACAATCAAACAACAATAGACTACATCTTATTAAGCGGACGGAGACAAAATCTCATGGTAAATTACACAGTAGACCAACGAAACGAAAGCGATCACGCCGCCCTAACGATCACGCTAAATCTCACAGTAGACACTCGCCGCACTTTAAGATGCATCGGGGCATCAAATGGCAAAGAACTGTTTATAGCACAGCTTTCCAAACTGTGTGGCGCGACACATTACTGTATCGCGCCCCAGCCATAGGTGTGTCGTGGGATGAGATGACTTCTGCCGGCAATCGGCAGAGTCGAGCTGCAGGGGCTCTTAGAAGGGGAGAAACAAAACAAAGCCCCATTAACAATCACAAGGTCTTTAACAACCTGTGAAGTGCTCGGGTGCGGCTGTGAGCGTGCCCGGGTTGCCACACACGACAGGGGGGGGTTGAGTGGGGGGTGAAGACCTGTGATGCCAATGGGGGGGAGGGCATTGCATCATCTGCATTATTTGTCGATCATGCATATCTTCATATAAAAAAACTTAGGCCCTAGATGTTACTGGCTTTTTTATACAAAGATATGCTTACGTTATGTATGGTGCATTTTCTTCTGTCTTTTGGTCCCCCGTTGTTTTTGTTTTACACCATCACTGCTCAGGTCAATATTTGTGGTATTCTCTAGGCCAAGTGCCTTATGACAGAAATGACCGAAAATGAGGAACTAATTCTATTTTTAGGAGTACTCGTTTTATTGAAGAATAACATTTCTACTCACGTGCTTTCCCCACTTTCTTTAACAGATTGTAGACATTAAATCTATAAAAATGATTAGTGTTGCTGCATTTTTGGGTCCCTTTATTTCCTCAGTTTTGTTCTACCTATAAATAATAGTTGTGTTCCTGCATATGGGACTTTGGCATCTTCTGTATGTGTGTTCTGTGCATCTAAATACATCACGCTTCATCTCCTTCCTCCGCATCACTGTCACTTCACTCTCTTCTTGTGCAAGTACTTCATTTTGTCGCCTCCACTTTACCATCTCCTCTCCCACGTACACAAACACACAATACTTTTTCTATTCATTGAGTGCTGTCAATGTTTTGAGAGCTGTGTACAGGGCCAGACTGGGAGCCGAAGGCAGCCCTGGCAATTTTCTCGGACTGGTCCTGGGGGAGTGGGGGTGGCGGGGTGTTGGGGTTGGCTGGCTGCCAGGCCTCCTGGGGAAGCACTGCCTGCCCTGGCAGGGTTGAAACGCTTGTATGCTGCTTTTGTAACCTGGGGGTCAATATTGCAACACAGCTGCAAACCCGGCCCCCAGTAACAAACTGGCCCCGGTGTGTTTCTGTGGGTGTGTGTGTGTGAGGTTGTGTGCGGGGGGGTTGTGTGTGTGTGGGTTGTGTGTGTGGGGTGTGTGTGTGGGTGGGGTGTAGGGGGGGTGGGGTTGTGTGTGTGTGTGTGTGGGGGGTGGTGTGTCTGTGGGGTGGTGTGTGTTGGGTTGTGTGTGGGGTGTGTGTGGGGGGGTTGTGTGGGGTGTGTGTGGGTGGGGTGTGGGGTGTGTGTGGGGTGTGTCTGTGTGTTTGGGGTGGGTGTTTGTGGGGGTGGGGGTGGGTGTGTGTGTGTGTGTGGGGTGGTGTGTCTGGGGTGGTGTGTGTTGGGTTGTGTGTGGGGTGTGTGTGGGGTTGTGTGTGGGGGTGGGGGTGTGGGGTGGTGTGTCTGTGGGGTGGTGTGTGTTGGGTTGTGTGTAGGGTGTGTGGGGGGGTTGTGTGGGTGGGGTTTGGGAGTGTGTGGGGTGTGTGTGGGGTTGTGTGTGTGGGTGTGTGGGGTGGTGTGTCTGTTGGGTGGTGTGTGTTGGAATGTGTGTGGGGTGTGTTTGGGGGGTTGTGTGGGGTGTGTGTGGGTGGGGTGTGGGGGCATGTGGGGTGTGTGTGGGGTGTGTGTGTGGGTGGGTGTGTGTGGGGGTTGTGTGGGGTGTGTGTGTGGGGTGGTGTGTCTGTCGGGGGTTGTGTGTGGGGTTGTGTGTGGGGTGTGTGTGGGGTGGGGTATGTGAGTGTGGGGCCCGAATCCACCATAGGTGTTTCGGGCGTGCTCGCTGTGCTTCCTCACGTTACTGTGTCCCTGAAAATGTTTTCACAAAAAGGTGTGTCACCAACATGAAAAGTTTGGAAAGCTATGGTTTATACTATCAAGAAGAATCAAATGGGGGCCAGTGCCAATTAACAAATTTGAGAAATGGAATAAAATATGGGCTGGCTGGCAACAAAGCGAAAACAACAGGGGCGCCATAGACGAATGGGATCGGTCCGCCCGCAAATTAACTTCACTGCTCCAAGGAGGCACATCAAGCAGAATCACTCAATTTCCATTACGCACTTTTGGATATTTCCCAGCAATTAAAGAGAGCACCAAACAACTAAATGCCAAACGTATGGCCTACCAGAAAACTGGCTCAGCATCTGCCAAAAGGCTACTCAAAGAAGCCGCAAAAACCCATTTGAAGGAGGTATGGGCCCCAGACGCGAATGTATTGAGGCTAAATGTCTGAAGATCTTCGATTTACTGAGACCCTGCAAGTCGCAAGAGTTCTGTTGATATCTAAACACTCTAACTCAAGGAGACTACCACAGAGAGAACTCACTTGACGCTGGCACCTGGACCGCTCATGTGAAAATATTGTATAAAGAGGATGACAGCATAACTTTGCCGAATAAAGATCTTAATGAGGGTGGAGAACTAGAGATCATTGCCCACACCTCAAAAACTTTGGACGACCGAGCACCTCCAGGAAAAACTTTAGTTTATACAACCGTAAAAAAGATCAGACATAATGGGGCACCGGGACTCAACGGCCTGCCGGGCTCCCTCTTCAGGGCTGATACAGATTTCTGGACAGACAACTTGTCCAAGTTGTATGCTGAATGCCGGTTCTTGGGGGATGTTCCAGATTCCTGGAGAGGGTCTCTATTGCAGCCAATACATAAGAAGGGGCCAAAATCCAACCCACAAAATTATCGCATGATTTCCCTGCTTGATATTGAGGGCAAGGCCTACGCAAGCACCCTTCTTGTGGAACTTTTGAACTGGGTCTGCACTGAAGGCCTCCAGCCCTTTTTTAAAATGGGGTTTAGACCTGGAGCATCAACAGTGGACAATATAACAGTGCTCTCAAACTTAGCTCAAACAGCTGTGACACGACAAAGCCTGCTGCTTTTTGCTTCCTTTATTGATTTTTCTGCAGCTTTTGACGGCGTAGACCGCTCCATCCTCCGGCAGAAGTTGGCATGCTGGAACATCGATCCATCTTTACTACAAGCCATTTGCTCATTATACTCAAGAACCTGGGTAAGAATTAAACTTTCGAGCGTATCTGCTACAGGGAAAATCGACACGGATTGCGGCCTAATGCAAGGGTGCGCTTTAGCTTCGATGCTTAATTTATACACCGCAGACATGGGCCAAGCCCTGAATGAAGCTACATTAGCCACACCTAGGATTGGGCATACTAAGATTCAACTAATGCAATACGCTGACAACCTGGTACTCCTAGACTACACTAAAATAGGCTTACAAAAAGCACTTACGGCCCTGGAAATGTACAATGCTAAAAATAAACTTCAATGTAAATTTCAAGTGTACGGAATAGGCCCAGGTGGTACTGCCTGGAACCAGAAAAAACGAAGCCTTTAACCAGTTTACAAAGTTATACATAATGGTAAGTCGGTGCTGTGATTAAGTGAAATATTTCATCCTGTGCATTCTGTGCTCCTCAGCAAACAAGTTACCAACTAAAATCTTAACAAGGCCTACTTTCTGGTATCAAAACACTGGGACTCATTACTTATAGTAACTTTCAGTTAGTATGTAATCAGAGGACAAGTTTTCTATTGCACAACACGTCATCTTGTGGTCACTGGTTAGCCCTTTATTATACTCAAAATGTGCATTGTTAAATCTGTTGTTGATGTTGATAAAAAAAAGACGCATCTGCAGTTTTAAACACTACATACAAAAAACGATTTTTAAGAGATGAAGGGGAATCACTAGGGAGAGAAAGAATGAGAACTTGGAGGAGAAAAGAAGAACCAGATGAGGGGATCTTGAAGAGTGGTTGTGAATGGACTGAAGTGATGGGAGGGCCTAGAAGATGAAAAGGAGGAAAGGGGTAAGAAGGTAACAACGTAACAACAATGACACAAGTGAGCAGTGCAGGTTGTGGGGAGAAAGAGGATGATGATAAGCACAAGTAAGAATAGGGTATAATAGGAAAACCCAATGGGGAAAGAAACGGAAAACAGTGCGGAGATGTATTTTCTCTCATTTATAATGAAGAGCCTCTCTGAGACCGGGGCGTGCGCACATTAATTAATGAAGAGGCTTATATGCAATCCAATTACCTTCCTTGCCCAAAGGGCCATGACACACAGGCTACACCACTGCTATGAATGTATACACCAAAAAAACTTTATTGAACAGATGGTGTGCGTCACTAATCAGAATCATGGAGGAAGAGAAAGATGCAACATCTTTCATAGAGGGGAAAATCACGATCCTGAACGATTGGGATAAAGAGACAGTGAGTGCCTGGTAGTGGATTAAAGAGGTCTGTGGTGGTTTACAACTACCAGCCTTGGGAGTCAGTGTGCCAATGTTTCATTACACCAGCTTCAGATTTCTGAGCAGAGATTGGACACAGGTACTCTTTCTTTAACAAACCACATGCTGCCTGGAGCCCTAGAACTTAGTAGAATTGTCCATAAAGCAATCCGTCACAATGTCTTTGACTAAATAAACCTGTGTGCCAGCTACTGTTGATAGCTGCAAATCAGCTGCTTAGAGATTTCTTTGAACCTTTTCATCATGTTTGGTTATTTTTTGTTTTCTTTCAGTTTTTACAATAAGGTAAATGTATGTTAATTACCATTGCAGTATGACTTTTCCTTCCACAATGAGTCATGGTGAAAGCCACATCAGGAGAAAAAAACATATTTTCAGACCTGCCATGGCATGTCAGCAAGCAAAAACTGTTGTCACTCACATGAGAGCTAGAGATAGACCACATAAGTGGATCCATGTCCCTGATGTACTGGCAGTTTTCTCAGAGCTCATAGGGGAGGGGCAATTAAAACATTGGCAGTGTCATCATGTTTTTTTTATACACAAGAGCAGTGCAGTTAAATACGTCACATAAGGAGATGTATCAAAAAGCAGTCTAGCACCACTCATCACATGATAATTCAGCTATAGATCACAACATAAAAAATATTTATCATAAACTGTTCATATACACATAACAATCAGAATCCATAAATATTTCACAGTGAGTAAACAAGATGTCGATTCCTCAAAGACATTCAAAGCAATTGATAGGAAGGTTTAGCCCAGCCTGCGAAAAGGCAATGTTCCCATACTCCATACCAGAGGAGAAGCTCACCCCTGCAGAGGTCTCCAGATCTGCTCCCCCCTCTCTCTACCTTTCTTTCCCTTCCATAGATCCAGGCAGCTTTCCAAATTACCTATCGAGTGCAGCCACACTATCCACTGACTAAATGCACGTTGGGGGTTGGGTTATGCCTCAGTGCACTCCTGATACTAATATGCACTCCCAACAATATACTTGGGGGGAGGTTAAGGGGACATCCGGGTGAAGTATGAACCTCAGAATGGCAGACAATGGCTTGCTTAACTGGTGCAAGAGCCGGACAGACACTAAACATATACGCAAGATCAGCTTCCCTCATATGGCGGATTGGGAAGCAGGTTCCTGCATTTCCTCCCCATTCCTGCAGCCCAGCAGATAAGATAGTTCATCCGAATGAAAGGGATTTATAAAAGCTGCAATCTCGAACTCCCAGCTTTGTCTGCCATTTCAATGGTGTTTTACCTGATCATCTCGCATCAACTCTGCCAGATAGCCATAGATTTGACTTAAAGTACACTCAGGGTTGTTGCAGAGAAGCTCCAACATTGCTTTTTGTTAAAATCAATTGGTCCCCCCACACTTTTTAAATAAAAAAACACAAATCTGAAAGTATTAAAAAAATCCCTTTTTATCTGTGCCATAATCTGCTTGCAATTTCACAAACTCCTTATGCCAATTTTTCTTCTGCTAATAGCTCAGTTGTTGAAAGCAGCCTGTAAGAACTTGAATTTGGTTTTGTTGTAATAACTGTGTTTGACGAATCTTAAGAAGCCATCTTAGGTTCTGTACCCGATTAGAAGGTCTTATGCAGGGGGGACACCCTCTCCTAACTGACAATCCCAACTCTACCCTCAATTAGGGTGTTCATGCACTGTAGGGCTGCGGTCCACTGAAAGAGCCTAAAGTTAGAGATTTACCAGCCGCTCTTAATCTTGGAAGCATTAAGAACTTGAGTGCTCTTCTGGGCTTAGAATACGAACAAATAAAACTAATAATATCCCCCCCATGATCTTAAATGATTTATGCTAAAATGGTAGTAGGATTGCCCGAATAAAATACAAAACCCTAGGGAGAAAGAGCATCCTGATCACATTACATCTCCGGATGTCGAAGGTAGGGGCCAAGTTTGATTCCACTACCTGATCTAGTTCAGAGCTACATTATTGCCCCCAATATAAACTGCATGATCCATTACATGACCATTCACCAACTGTAGCTGGGTATTTCCAATGAGCTAGCTCTTGTTTTGATTAGGAGAATAGCCAGAGAATTTCCCAAACTCTGAGGTTTTATTTGCTTAGTCGCTTGGTGCCCCCTTTTGGCCTGCTTCACAATAGCAATCTCATTCACATATGCAAGGACTTTGTTGTCAGTGTGCCCTCAGAGGGTCTATACAGAGGGCAAACATCAATGGTGAGCAGGCAGGGGCACCCCTGCCTTGTGCCCCTATAAGATTTTAATAGGATCAGATTGCTGAACAATAATCTAAAGTCTCCCTGAAGGATTTTAATAGACAACCTGGATAGCCCTGACAAACCCAGACCAAATATAATTCCTATTTAGAACTACCCACAGATAATCCCATGCCACACTGTCAAAATCCTTCTTGATGCACAATAGGACAAGGGTCAAGGGTCTAGGCAGATGCGTCTTGTTGTAAAGCACAGCGCCACATGAAATGTGCATCAGGTTTCATGTGGGCATTCTGTTGCAGTGTGGGCGTTCCGTCGAAGGAAAGCCTCGGAAAAGTGACATAGGGAAATCTACAAGATTTCACTCAGTCACTTTTCTGATGCCACAGCGTCAAAAACTTACGCCTGCTTGAAGCAGGCGTTAGGCGTGAGGCAGCATGTTGGAGATAGGCCGGGTTCGAACAGTGCTGGAGTTGCGTCAAGCCAATTAGCAAGGATGCGCCAGAGGTTGTAAATATGCCCCAAAGTTTGACCTCAGTTGTTGACTCCTGATATTGCCATATATTCTTCAGATTTAAGGACCCTGTCAGCTTTATACAGCTCCTCATCAACATCCTAAAATACTTCTCGGATCTGCAAAGGTGTGAGGAACATCTGTCCTCCCTTCCCCTGATCTCACCTATCTCACCTTGCATAGTCTTCTGTCTAGTCTGTAGAGGCAGGAGATGCCCAACATGCTTACTATATTCATAGCATTCTTGTCTATGAGCCAAGTATTTCTCTGCTGTTTTATTTCAAGTAACTTTATTGAAAGGAGATTTGGCAATCGTCAATATATTCTGAATTTCCTGGGAATCAACACTCTCTGAAACTAATACAATGAGTAGGGCCTCTAGCTCGGCTAGGTCCTTGTATTTGCCCCTTATGAACACAGACGGAGATTTTTGATGGCTGAAGCTAAAGCTGATGGTTTCCCCCTTAAACCTTTTGTGCAGAGTTGAAGAGGAGCAAGATGGCACCCATGTGAGCAGCTGTGCGTTGCTCATCTCTTCCCCGGTCTCACTGCACTGCTGAGAGACAGATAGTGGCTGGCCTCCATTGGGGTACAGCAGATGTTGCATCAGGAGCTCCTAGACACGGCTCTTGGCACGCTGCTTGTGGAGACTGAGAGCAGCTGTTGCAGTGCCCTTCCTCCTAGGGTGACCAACTGGCATTGGTGCAAATTCAGGACAGTGAGTGTAAAAATTCAGGACAAAGGGTCAGAATTCAGGACACAAATTCAGGACAGGAGGTCAAAATTCAGTGCAAAACTTCAGGACAATTGGATAAGTTTTACAGACACATCAGAGGTCGCACTATGGTATATAAGTAAGCCCAGCCATATCCAAACATATTCAACCATTTGCAAACCTATTCATCATGTATCCTTCCATCTATCATTTCACTTATCCATCCCTTCATCCATCCTTTCACTCATCCATCCATCGATTATCCATCCATCCACTAATTTACCCTAACCATCTGTACACTAATCCATCCCCTCTTCTACCCATCCATCCACTCACTCATCCATCCAACCATTTACCTTTTCACCCATCCAGCCATCCTTTCACTTGCTCATCCATCCATCCATCCACCCAGTCACTCATCCTTCCACCCATCCACCCTTTCAGTCATCCATCCATCCTCCCTTTCTCTCTCCATCGACCCTTTCACTTAGCAATCCTTCCTTAAATCCATCCACCCACCCACCCATCCATCCATCTACTCACCCACTCATGCATCCATCCATTGACCTTATCATTCATCCATCCTTTCTCTCATCCATTTATCCTTTCCCACCTTCACTCATTTATTCATCCTTTTGTCCATCTACCCTCCCTTTCACTCTCTCATCCATCCTTACATCCACCCTTTCACTCATCCATCCATACATTCACCCTTTCACTTATCAATTCATCAATCCACCCACCCTATCACTCATCCATCCATCCATTCACCCTTGCACTTATCAATTCATCAATCCATCCATCATTTCACTCATCCATCCATCCATCCATCCATTCACCGTTGCACTTATCAATTCATCAATCCACCCACCCTTTCACTCATCCATCCATCCATTCACCTTTGCACTTATCAATTCATCAATACATCCATCCTTTCACCCATCCATCCACCCAGTCACTCATCCTTCCACCCATCCACCCGTTCAGCCATCCATCCATCCTCCCTTTCTCTCTCCATCGACCCTTTCACTTAGCAATCCTTCCTTCCATCCACCCACCCACCCACCCATCCATCTATTCACCCACTCATGCATCCATCCATTGACCTTATCATTCATCCATCCTTTCTCTCATCCATTTATTCTTTCCCACCTTCACTCATTTATTCATCCTTTTGTCCATCTACCCTCCCTTTCACTCACTCATCCATCCTTACATCCACCGTTTCACTCATCCATCCATCCATTCACCCTTTCACTTATCAATTCATCAATCCATCCATCATTTCACTCATCCATCTATCCATCCATTCACCGTTGCACTTATCAATTCATCAATCCACCCACCCTTTCACTCATCCATCCATCCATTCACCTTTGCACTTATCAATTCATCAATATATCCATCCTTTCACTCATCCATCCACCCTTTTACCCATCCAGCTACCCTTCCACCCATACATCCAGCTATTTACCTTTTCTCTCTTCCATCCTTCCACTCACTCATCAATCCAGCCATCCTCTCTCATTAGCTATCTATTCAATCTTTCATTCATCCACTCACCCTTTCACTAATTCATCCAGCCATCCAGACATCCCTTCACTTACTCACTCACCCACCTTGTCATATTAATTTTGAGCTAAGCCTTTTCTGAGAAGAGGCCCATCAAGAACTTCACCCTCACTGCAGGAGCCATTCCAGGACTGGGACAGAAGCCACCAAGGGCAGAGACAGGATCCACCATATGGGGGGACAGGAGCCATCACAGGCGGGGGGACAGGAGCCACCACATAGGGGGACAGGAGCCATCACAGGGGGGGCAGGAGCCATCACAGGAGGGGGAACAGGATCCACCAGGGTGCGAATAGGGGTGGGCATGCAGTATTCCAGTATCATCTTGGTCTCTTCCAGGGTGGTGTAGGGCTCCTCAACCCTTCCTGGACAAGACAACACGAAGACAGGCTCTATTTCCAAAATGTTGCCACCCCCCACTGTGATGTACAGTACTTAAAGGAGATATTCAAAGAGAACTGATTTAACTGATTGTCCTCCATACTTTGTTAATCAGTGTAGGTGCGATTGTGCCATTTCTTTATTTTATTACATTATAGACTGCATGTTTGAAGAACCAAAGTTTGTTTACAATTTAGTGACAGTAATTAAGCTCCAAGAACCACGTGCTGCCTCGGTGTAATCAGGGCCGGTTCTAGGATGTTTGGGGCCCTGGGCAGAAAGGGAATGTGTGAGGCGGAGGCCCCTCTAAATTGCAGAGACATGAAGCATTGAGGGCTGTTTGCATCTGAATCTATGCCCATGCTCCTAAAGCTGCAGCCCCTCTCTCTGAGTCACTTTTGAGCACCTCTTAACAGCTCAACATGGGCTGGAGGTGTGAGGGTTGCCATCCCGCTGTGCCTCTCCAATGCTACTGGGTATCTGAGCTTTGGTACTGCATTGGAGTCTGTTACACCCGACCTCAACAGCATCGGAGTCAAGAAGGGAGGTGGGAGCAAGCTGTGCTGGCTTTAGGGTGATGCGACTGGTTAAAATTACGGACAAATGGCGTCCGTTAAAGAATACTTCACAGACAACGGACAGACGGCCGAAATTACGGACTGTCCGTGAAATTTATGGACGGTTGATCACCCTACTTCCTCCACTGAGTTTAGCAGATTTGGTGGGCTTAGCATTCTGTTGCATGGAGGACACCTCTATCCATGCTATCCATGACAGTCTGAGTGCTGCAAGGAGCTAGAATTTTCAAATGCAAAAATACTGCCTAGAAATCTATGGAACACCTGGGATCGGGTGGAAGATATTCTGTTGGCGGTCTCCTGCACTTCTGGCTTGTTTTGCACATGTGTGGCCAAGGCGACTGATGCTAGAATCTGGGGATCATGGTTTGATCCCAGGCACCGGCGGCATATTAGCCCAGCACCATGTGAATGGGCAATAGCTTGCTTAATTTTCCCGATGGCCCCCAGCGCCTGGAGACCCTTACGGGTGATTGTTCGCACTTTACAAATGGGGATTATTATTATTGCATGAAAGTGGGACATGTCAGCAGTGGCACTGGCCGGTCAAAGACCAGCACTAAAATTATTGACTCCTGGAACTCTGAGAAGGACACTGAATATAGGAAATACATGGCCTCTGCAGCTATGGGCCATGGATCTGGCCCATAACCCTCTACTGAGAAACTCTTTGGTCTGATAGGCAGTTTGCTATCACTCCTGGGAATCCAGGCATTGAAGGGAGACTGCCTCAAAAATGGAGATGGGCTTGGCTCAGACAGACACAGCAGGTCTGCTGAAACAGCATACAGAAATACAGACCCCCTACTCAATGACCAGTAACTGCAATCATGGTGGAGTCACACTGGTATATCTGGCCCAACAGTCTGTCAGCAAGGTGACAATGGCCAATCTCCAAGTCAGTGAATTCCTGCTAGCATTAGGGGAAGGGGATCTGGCTGTGCAACCTGGCATTGACGGGGTGGTTAATAACCCACTACTTGTTTTGCCTGCCTTGCCTGCTCCCCAATTATTGGTGGCATCCCCCATGGAAGGCTCACATTCAGGTACGGTAACAGTCATGACCCCTTACTGCCCATATCATGAGTTACACAGCAAGATTAGGAGTGAAGGCGGACCAGAAGACAACCAAGGCCCCAGCAGTGGCCACTGATCAGTTATCTCCCATAACTGGGGATACTTTGGGGTCCTTGATAAAAGGCGACAATCTTACCGAAAAAAAGACCAAGTCTGTGCTAAGGACATAAGATAATTAGCTGACAGTGCTGGAGGGTTCAGCCCACCAGATGACTCTGTTGATTGTGGCAACATATTTTTCTGCTTAACTGAATGCACAGCATGGAAGACATTCAAGGGGTACCAGCTCCTTCTCCTCTGACAGTAGTGTAAGCAGCACCTCTGATGATTTGTTTGCTACTGTAAAGATGTGATTATTCAGCACCTCAACAGGTGTATTCTGAAACACATAAGGCTTTACTGGACGATGCGGAGGAACCTTCATTAAAGTTAATATACAACTTTATCAAACAATGCCTTCATAGTTTCCTTGTCAGAAGGCACTGTAGAGGAATTCATTTGGGCTGACCCAACAAGGTTTGTTGAAATGGCCTTCTTGATGGTGGCGCTGGCAGCGGCATTGTCATTGGTAACACTGCAAATCATGCACTCTAATTTTACTGATGGATTAAGGAGGAGTTTGAGAATCACCTTTACCTGAATTCTGGTTACTGCATTTCTCTTAAACACACCCACAAAACTTGACTTCATTTTCAAAGGTAATGGAAAAATTATTAGAATTTTTGAGGAACTGCTAAATCTAGCAGAGAATGTACTCCATCATAGAAATACTGTGGTATAGGACATTCTACCAGTATTAAACAATCCAGATTTAGCAATTCATCAAAACACAGGATTTATCATTACAAACCTCATGCAAAAAGGGCCTGTATCCAGCAAGCAGATGTCAATGGTTTAGGGCCACATTTAAGGTTTGGCAGAGCAGAAGCAGCTTTGCGAATCTATAGAGCACAAATTTTACTCAAAGTGCAATGTTTCACTGAATGTTTGAGCCAAGAGACATTCTGCTGGCTCTTCCTTTTGGATACTTCAGCTGATGGAGCATATGCCATATGTACATGAGCAAATAAACATTGGAAGCACCACTCTATTGAGACCTTCTGAAATTAATGTGTCCTGCCTATAATTGCCGCGCAAGGTATGTCTGACCTGTGCAGGACACAGAATACGGGAACATTTTCTTTTTTTGTGTCACAGAAACAACCCCCTTCTTGTGGTTTGTTACTATAAAGGCAGAGAGGACTCCTGCAGCATGGTGACAAAACTGAATAACAACTTTGGGAAAAGTGCTCCCACTCTGTTGGCAGAAGTGCTTTTGAAATAAAAATTTTGTCACAGCGACAAAGAACTAAAAATATGGTAAGCAGATTGCTGATGAGCAGGTGGAGGTGGACTGCCTGTTCAATATAAATGACCCCAAAAGTGCATTAAAAGTGATTATTAGAAGATTCTTCTATATGAATGGATAAAGCCATTGAATGACAAAGCCATGAAATTCTCATTAGAATTTTTTTCAAGCTAAGATGGCGTTCGCCTAGCCTACCTTGTTCATACCGCCTCGCTCTCCTCATGATCTGTGAACCGGTGTCCGGCCTGTCCAGGTAGAGATTTGATTTCCTGCTCCATGCTTACATGGACTTGGCTAGTCAGCTGGCTCACCAGATTGTTGTCATCTTTTTTGATATGTTGGCCACCGCTGTCGGAGAACAGCCTCGTTGGAGTGGGGGAGCAAATTTGGAAGAGATTATGACGGGGCGAAGAGGAAAAGTAATGAAGGCACTGACTGCAGGCCTAGGTATTGCCGGAGCTGCACTGGGCGGAGCAACAACATGTGGCCCACTAGTAGCTGCTTCTGAGGCATGCAAGTAAGCAAAACAGAGGGAGTATCTGCGCAAGTCCAAACGGGAGCCCAGAGGAGGTAAAAAGTAACCAATGAAGGCTCTTCACAGTTTGGGACAGATGGAATGTGGGTCATTGCAACCTACAACTGTTTCTCTGTTTGCAACCCCTATTCCATGAAAGGGTACAAAAAAAAAGATTTCCCTTCAGAAGCAATCGATGACCCCTAGCTCTATTATTAAAAAGGAGGGTAGTATAACTCATGGAACCCCTGAAGGAATAGACTGGGTAAAGGTTGCAAGAGCCCAGAGGAAGATAGGGAAATACAATCTCTAATAGTCGATAGAGGAAAAGATCAAAGTGGAGTAACCCTGAATCTGATTGTGGAGGACACCACTCCTGCAGTATAGTCAGGAAAAATCAGAGGTGAGAAGGAAAAGGACATTACAAGCACAGTAAGACCTAAATCAGCCATCCGGGCAGACTAATGAAAAACAATCCATAGACAGCTGGGAGCCCTATCTCCTGACTTGCCGGGGAGAATTCTTCTCCTAACCAATGGTTCAGATTCCTCCAAGCAAAAGAGCTTGTCTCTAAGAAACGATGCTACCTCAGATTCGAATAGCAGTATATTGTCAAATGAGCTTTAGCTAACTCAAAGGAAGAAAGCCTCAACGACATTTCTTATTTAAAAGAGAGAGAGCATTTCTGGGAACAGTAGACAACAACTGAAATCTGACTTTTCTAATGCTCAGTTATCATTTCAAGAGCCAGGTCATAGCGATATCGATAAGACAGGCATGGGAAGGCCTGTGAGAAGCCAAGAACCATCACTTTCTACAATTTTATTTATCCCTTAAACAAATGCAAGAAGAAAATGGGAGCGAAAGCATAAATGCTGTGATCGCTTCTAAGAAACTGCAAGAGGGGTGCAGAAATTAAACAAAACGTGTGGAGAGATTGCTGATTGTTTAACAACACTGCAAGGCCGAACAGAGTCCCTGGAAGCAGAGTTAGAAACCTTGAAAGCACAGAATGTGTCCTAGGGCACAGCATTATCTGATGTTATGCTGAAGATGGAATACCAGGAAAATTGCCAATGGCGGAATAACTTACGGTTTTGGGGATTCCTGAAGGGGTGGATAGAGGTAGCCCCTTGGATTTTGTGGTGAACCTTTTGAGAGGTTCTCTCCTGTACCAAGCTAAACAGGATTGGGGCTCTGAAATCTAATGCGTCCGTAGGTTTCCGTTAATGGTGAAAGAATATACACAGTGTGAGACTGAAAGGCCCAGGGCAATGTTAATTTACTTTGGTAGGGGCATTTGAAGGGGTGAAATTCTTCACCAAACCTGAATTTGTGCATGTTACTGTGGAGTGAAGATGGCGCCTTTGACAGCAAATTCATCTCTTCCACGAATCAGGCACAGGTTTATCTACAAAATCTGGCTAGGTTAAGGATCATTTTTAAAGAACATATCCGTAGTTTCACTTCTGAAATAAATGCTCTGGAATATCTGTTGGAGCTAAGTAAGGGGGTCAGCAGTAGTAAGGCTAAATGATCTTTAGGATGGTGATTGTTAGCGCATCATTTGAGGGGAGTTTGTAATAAAAAAGGGAGAGAGAAAAAATTATAATTTTTATTATTACACTGATTTGGAGAGGGGGTGGTGTGGGCAGTGGATTAAGCACTCATTGCTCAGGCTTCGCCTGATTGCTTGCTTTGTGAGTTGGATATTTTGAGTTGGTTTTCGTATGTAGGGTATACTTGGAATTCTGAGGAGCATGTTTACTTTATGCTGTGCAGGGTTTGTAGAGGATAAAATATGATGGCTGTTCAAATGACAGGCCAGGGGAAACTATGAACTGCCACTTTAAATATCCATGGGCTAAATAACGCCAAAAAAATGCAAAGTTTTTTGCAGGGGTTGCAGGTACTGCAGGCAGACATTGTCTGCTTGCAAGACACCCATATAAAAGAGACAAGAATTGGACTTCTAAAGAATTTAGGCTACAGACTCATCCCAGGGACTACCCTTGGGACTCATACACAAGGCATTGCTATCTTAGGCCAATATAATAAATTAAATTTTTACCAAACTCATAAAGGGGAAATGAAATGAAAAGCGCATGGCTACCCGGAGGCATCCCAGTGCTGTGGCAGTGACCAGAGAGGGAGCCCGCCTCTACTGGAAAAGCCAGGTCTTTAGATGCTTTCAGAAAATGAGGTGGTTGGGGTATTTGTGGAGGCTCGGAGAGAGGGCATTGCAGAGTTAAGCAGCATTGTAGGAAAAGAGCAGACCCCCGCTTCTAGCTTTCTTGATTGTGGGTGTTACTGCTAGATTAAGCTCATCTGAGCGTAGTCTTCTGTTGGCTCTGTAGGGGCATTTCAGTTTTTTAAGATAGGTGGTCCAGCTCCTCTCAAAGACTTATGGGCTATTCACAAGGCCTTGAAATGGATCCTTTCCTGTACTGGGTGCCAATGGAGGTTACACAAGGAAGGTCTCACTGAGCAGCGATTGGGGGTCTCCGTAAGCAGCCTTGCGGCCGAGTTCTGCATGATCTGTAGTTCATGACTGTTGAGCTGAGGGCATTACCATAGTCTATTCGGGTCAGAATCAGAGCTTGGACAAGCAGTTTTTTGGCTTGGCTAGATAAAAAGAGAGCACCTTGCGTAGCATTTTTAACAACCTATAACACGATGTTGCGGTAGTCCTGGCTTGGGTTTTAAATGAAAGTTCTTGGTCTAGCCAGGTGCCAAGACTTTTGATCTCCATTTTAGGTGATGATGCTGGGCCCATATATGATGGCCACGTGCTGTTTGATTTAAAATGTAAGTGGTTGCCAAGAGCAGTTCCATTTTTCCGCCATTGTGCTTTAGATGAGACAGCCTCATCCATTGTGCTACTTCTTCGAGGCAGGAACAGAGGTCAGTGGGAGTCTTGTCACTCTGGTTGAGTGCGACGACAAGCTGAGTGATGGCAGCATATGTCACTGTGTGGATCCTGAAGGGGTAAGTGAAATCCTCCAGTGGGGACATATCAATACTAGAGAGTTGGGCTCAGGGAAGAGCCCTGCGGGACTCCACACTGGAGAGGGATGGGTTTGGAGCGAGTGTCGCCTTCAAAGACCTGGAAATGTATGTCTTCTAGAAAAGATTGGAGTCAAAATAAGGCAGTCCCGGGCACACCCAGGGGCATATTACCAAGCCTGGCGATATTAGATTATTGTCGCTTTAGCGGCCGTTTTTGGCCGCTGAGCGGCGATAACTATATCGCCCTATTAGCAAGCTGTCGCTAACTGTTGTTAGCGACAGCTTTGAGGCGATAGCGAGCGGTTTGGGGCCTGGTTTGCAGGTCAGCGATATTTATTGCTAATGACATGTAAAGTGGGCGTAGCCAACCTGTTAGCGACCGCAAGCAGTCGCTATCGTCTATTAGCAAGGAAGGCGTAGCGATGAAAATATTCGCGCTAAGCGCAAATATCTCCAAAAGCTAACGCCTGCTCAGACCACTTCCTAGCCTGTATATCCAATGGGAGTTGGATATTCAGGTTAAGAACCTATTGGCGTAAGTGCCTGAATATCGCTGGATTCCCAGCAATATTCATGTATTTTGCCGCTATCCCCGGATATTTTATTGCTTTAGAGATAAACGTTGTTAATAGCACGTTATCTCTGCGATAATATCCGGCGATGCTTGGCGATAAAAAAAACACTCTCTAAGCCCATGTAGCAATAAATATCGCTAGTTGTTGGTAATATGCCACCAAGTTCCTGAGACAGTGCATCAACATTTGATGGTTCACCGTATCGAAGGCTGCACTCAGGTCCAGGAGAATTATGGCAGCGGAGCCTCCTCCGTCTACAATCTTCCTTGATTCTTCCACAACCGTTAGTAGGGCAGTCTCTGTGCCCTGGAAAGCCCATTTGTGAAGGATGGAGCAGGTTGTAGGACTCAAGTAAAGTGGAGATTCAGCGATTAACTTGGTTCTCCGCAATTTTGCTGATATCTGGGAGCAACAAAATGGGGCGGTAATTGCCCAAGTCCGCTGGATCCAGGTGAGGGTTTTTTAGCAGAGCTTTTATCATTGCCTTTTTCCACTCCAGAGGGACTATTCCTGATGTGAGGGAGGCATTGATCAGACCCATGAAAACAGGGGCAATTGTGGGTAAGGCCAGTTTTAATATATTCAGAGGCATGGGTCAAGTGGTGATCCTGATTTGACTAAGGAGAGAAAGGATGAAAAGGACTCATTGGTCAGTGGGTGATGGGTAATTACCAATACCTTTTTTTTACACTCAGCTCAGTATATGGGTCTATAGTGGATGACCCAGGGGGTTTTAATAGGTTGACCATTACCCATTATTCTTTGTGGGGATTTTAATATCAATCTATTAAACAATGGGTATATGAATTTTGTATGTTGGTAAGAAACCTAAAGTATTTCAATACATTTGAACATGTGTGGTACACATAGACTGATTGATGTTTGGGCTAAGGTAAGGCCATTAGACCACAGCTTTACATATATTTTTCTGCTCCTAACTTTAGACATGGTAGATTAGATACATTTTTTGTGTCATTGTCACTGCAGCAAAAGTGTAAAATTGATAGATATCCCAGATTCTTCTCTTACCACTACCAGTTAGCATTGGAACTAACTTTGGCTGGAATGACACAAAAAACTGTGGTATGGACTATTGAGAGAACTCTCTTGCTTGATGAGGAATACAGGAAGCATATAAGAGAGTGGATACCCGAGTTCCATAAGCAGGATGTAGGAACCATTTCCTTTGTTACTGTCTAGGATTCCATGAACACGTGTGTTCGGGGGGGAAACTGTTCAAGTTTTGTAAATATAGGGAAAGCTGAAAAAAGTATGATGTAAGGTAGTACGAGTCGAGGAAAAACTTGTTGTAGCAGTACAGCTAGCAAAAGGGATAGAGGACATCCAAATTGAGGTAGCATTAGCTAAAGCTGCAATTGGTGATGCTATTGCAAAGAAATCTTCAGGCGTGAACAAAAAGGACATGAATTGGCAATACAAACACAGCAGGAATATGTCCGAAATGAGATCATTAATATTAGAGATCCAGCTTTGGGCATAGTCTCTGCTCAAAAAGAGATCTGAGAGCCTTTTCAGAAATATTCTCAATATTTGTATTCTGAGGAATCAGAGAGGTTAGGCTCCCAAAAGCAAGATTTAAAATAAGCAATATCTAAATCTAATGTTTAAAGCATTACCGATAAAGGAGGAGCAAGAACAGCTTGATGCACACATGAAATGGGGGGAGATACTTGCGGCTCTCTCGCGTTTGTCAGATGGGATAGCCACAGGACCAGATTTAGTACCCTCTGAATTTTACAAGATCTTTGTCGAGCAGGTAAAAGAGGTTATGATAAATCTCTTACTGCAAATTTTTAAGGGGGATGCCCCACCAAAATCTTGGCCAGAGGCAAAAATTGTTGTTTTACCCCCAAATAAGCCAGTACAAGAATTAGGCTCTTACCACCCAATCATATTAATTAATTGTGAAGCAGAAATGTATTCAAAGACTAACCTCCAGATTCGATTCATCAAAGTCCTCTTTTGCGAGATTGTATTAGCGATTATTAAGGAATCGCTATTACAGACCCGCAAAACGGGATGCATGTAGAAATATTTTTAGCGATTTCCCATTCATTTCTATGGGCCTAAAGGCCCATAGGAATGAATGAGGAGTCAATCCTTATTTGCGATTAGGAATTAGCGATTCGCAAATAAGGATGCGATTTCAAGGGTGCCAGGGTGTCCTAAGGACACCCTGTAGCACCCCTGAAATGAAAATGTACACTGATGTTGCGCACACACATGTCCAAAGGACATGTGTTTGTGTAACATGCAACTTAGATAAATGCACTAAAGTGCATTTATCTAAGTTTTCGCTATTTACCACGTAGTCAGACTTCGCCGTAAATAGCGGCCCCGAATTGCGAAATCGCAATTTTAAAATGGTTAATGCATTGCATATAAGGAATCGCAAATTGGGATTCCTAAAATGCAATCACAATATATGAACTTACAATTATTTGCGAATTCTTATATTGCGAGAGCATGAACCATTGATGAATCCCAAATGCAATTTTTGCGGGCGCAAACGCCCGATTTTTGCGATTCGCACCGTTTGCGCTCGCAAAAATGCTTGATGAATCTACCTGTTTATCTTCTAGATTATCACTAGTGCTTAATAAAATTGTAGTATGCTGGAGGCACAGATTTAACCCAGGAGGAGCACAGAAAATCATATCAGAAGGATCATAACAATACTTGATGTGAGAAAAGTGTCAGGAAATCCTACAGCTGTAAAACTGTTGGATGCAGAAAAAGCTTTTGATATGGTCTCCTGCCACTTTCCCTGATCTATAATGTATGAAAAGGGGATTGGCCCAAAATTCAGTAGGGCAATCAAAGAGCTATATGTAAATCTGATTGCCAGAGTGTGTATAAATGGGGAATTATTCGTACAACTAAGGATTACCAGGTGGACATGGCTGGGATGTCCCTGCTCCCCACTACATTTTTCTCTATACATTGACCAATTTCTTAAAAGGCTGGATTTAAACCCAAGAATACCCCCATGATATTACTAGGGTATAGTACTAAAGCCTAGGCTTATGCCAATGGTGTGGCATTGGTCACTCCCAACACTGAGTAAGCATGAGAGCATTAGAAGAAGAAGCAGCAATTTGTGGGGCGCTCTCTGGGTATTCTCTGAATAAGGGATAAACTAAGATTATCATTAATGAACATGCCAACAAATTTGATAGTAGAGTATTGGAGAGTGCAGGTTATCTGGACGTCACAATTAGGGCTTATCAGGATGCTATCAAATCTATTAAATCCAGTAGTGAAAAAAACTAAACATACATTGAGGAAGCTGGATAATTTACATCTAACACTGGTGGATTGATGTAATTTAATCAAGATGGTTTATTTTCCTAAGATCTTATGCATCATCAGAGCAATTCCCCTTATCGTCTCCAATCAATGGTTTAATACATTTGACCAAACCAAGAAGATGAGTTTCATTTTTGTCACTCTCTAAAGAATGTGGCTGGTAGGCGCTTTTTAATTTGAAGTTATACTATTGGGCTACCTCTTTAGTGCATTACACAGTGCTCTTATGGGAACATCCTGACGGCAGATGGCCGCACCATAGGAGCTCGTTGTGAGAGCTCTAGGGGTTTGGAATAACTTATAACGAGTTTAAATCCCAGTTAAACCCTGACAAAAGGCATCTTCGCCCCCCCCCCCCCTGCCACAAGGAGACTATCGATAAGGGTGAATTTACGTTGAGCGATACCTGGAAAGGGAGAAACAAGAGTCCAGCGTGAATGCTCCCCACTGACTGGATTTCCAGGACTGCCCAGAAGACCGACTCCGACTGCAGTGTTTAGCTCGAGGGGCTCGAGAGGGAAGGTGTCGTCAGTCTGATCATCCGGCTGATCCCAGCGCACTGATGTTCGGCACGAAGGGAGGGAGGCTCAATCCACGTTGCCCCGACTGCCCGATGTCCATGGCGGCTATGTGGCCCTATGAAGTGATGCCGCGCTAATCGACGAGTGTCCCCGGCGCCGATACTGATTGCAGCCCACAGGCGAGACTGGAGACCGGATTGCAGCCCGCAGGCGAAACCGGAGACCGGAGATCGAGGTTGGCCGAGGAGCGGAGATAGCACCGACAGCGCGGCTGGAGGCTGAGACGGGGAGCGGCTGGGGCTGAGGCGAGAAGCAGGAGCGGAGGAAGCTCGACGATGAGAGGAGGATACTGCGAGGACCCGCAGGTGAGATTCTTAACCGGGAAATGAACAATACTGTAATAAAGCAACTGAGGCAGCATTCGAAGCGACGCGCCTGACCCTAACATGGCGGCCGCGTGAGACACCTAGTCCACCCTCTACTGCTTGAGACATTTAGTCCACCCTCTACTGCCTGCGAACAGTAAACTATTTGAAGGCAGGAAATGGAAAAGGGACAAACAATTACCAAACAGAGGAAAAAGAAGCCAATCAACAGAATCTAATCAGAGCCAAGAAAGGGAAAATGGACTAATCGAATGAGGGGAAAGAGAGAAAGTCATGTGTCCATATTAGAAGTACCAAAATGGCGGACATTTTGTAATATTCAGTTTTAAACACAAGAGCACAACAAGGGCCTGAATAAATCCTGTATAAATACTGCTATATTAAACCACAACCAATAAGTTGCCACGAAATCTATTGGAAGAGAAACTGACATCTATCACTATCACTATCATAGAAGGAGATTACTTACAGAGAAACCTGATTTATCACTGCCATAGAAGAAATTCACTTAAAAGATATCTATGCCTATCACTATTCATCTATAATCATTGGATCAATTAAGAGACAAACAGAGAAGAGTCACCAAAAGACCTATAACGCGAAGCAAACATGGGTGAAAGATACCCAGAGGCGGATGGCTCAATCGCCCAGGTCATAAAATATCCACCTAAGTTATCTAAAAACTGAGCCAAAAAGTTTAAACACAATACCCTGAAGAAAAAGGCGGACACACTGTTCTCCGACCCATACTTTAATCCAGATAAAGGCACTATAACGAATGACCTGATATTCTACACTAATAAAACGGCTAAATGGCGCAATGCCTTTACAAGAATGCTTTACATAAAAGATATGAAAAACATCCCACATGGCACAAAAATATTGACCTCACCATCAAGAAGATGTAGAGCAGAATTATGCATCTCCATATATAAAACTGGAATAGTGTTGATACAGGCAGCGAACAGTGAACTAATGAAGTTCGACAAGGTATACCCTACCATAAAAGAATCACTAGACGGCTTGAGAAACCAAGTAAACCTGACCTCACCAGAACTCACTCCTGAGAATATTACCAGTAGAGACGCCAATCGAATTGGAGAGAAAACTGAAAAACAGAAGTGACTATATCGGAAAATGAGACAGAATGGACAGAGAGGTCTACGAATCATGAGAATAAAGAACAAGACCAGCTCCAAAAGGAAGCGTCAACACCGCTCCCAAACGCCAGGCCTGCCCAAGCAGAACGTACAGGGGCGTCGAGTAAATCACTCAAGGTGAATCAAGAAACGGTTAAGATAGGAGATATCATCCATGTGAATAAAGAACAAGACCAGCTCCAAAAGGAAGAGTCGACACCGCTTACAAACGACGAGCCTTCCCACGTAGAACGTACAGGGGTGCCGAGTGAATCACTCAAGGTGAATCAAGAAACAGATAAGATAGGAGTTATGAACCATTCTCTGCCCCCTCTGAATACGTTACTAAAGCCATGTAGAACTTCACCCACAAAAACGCTCCTAGCTTCACAAAACTCAGGTAATTCTCACAACATCCCAAGAAGGAACGGAACCGACAACCAAACAGAGGATATAAAGAATATGACTGGGACACTAAAAAAAGATCAAAAACAGAGAAGAACAATACACAACCCTCGGACACACAGGTTAACCATTCCTAAGAATTCACCCAGGAATCAGAAGGTTATTAAAGATCTTCAGAAACTAGTCTGCAACATGACACAAGTCACAATGAATACCCTACAAGCGATTGAAGAAATACTGGAAGTGACGGCAAGCACCCACTCCAAGATCACGAATATTCAAAATCTCGTACATTCCTTACATAGAAAGAGCAACGAGATGGACATGTCATTAGCGAATAGGATCAACTGACCAAATAGGACGAAGGCCCTGTCGAAGGAGGAAGCCCTTGCCTTACTTCGAACCTATGAATCACCAGACCGTGAAAAAGAGGAGAACATCAAAACAGATCGACTCTAATAGAACAGCAAGAAAGAAGGATAGGAAACCCAACCACAACAATTTACAACAAGTCCAGCTTATTTCCGAATATGAGAATCTGAATAATAATAACGCTAGAAAACAATTGACTTGCCTCCTTCTCAACTGTCGATCGGCCACCAAACATGCGTCAGACATAGCAGACCTCATCATTAACAAGGAAATCGATCTGGCAATCCTTACAGAAACGTGGCTCTCGGAAGCATCATCTCCAACCATGGATCTCTTAGTACCACCTCAATATAACATTGTGAGACTAGATAGACCAAAAAAGTTGGGAGGAGGAATTGCCTGCATTCACCGATCAGATATCGAGGTCAACCAAATTCAAGCCAACCCTCTAGAATCCTGCGAATACTTAGGTCTCAATATAAGATCGGCAACCAACCAAAGATGCAATTTACATGCGTTTTACCACCCACCAGGAGAGAACGCTAAGTTCATAGAGCAGTTAATGGAGATCATTACGACCAACTCTAACATGGATGCCAACAACATTTTCTTAGGAGACTTCAACTTACATTGGGATGACTGCAACGACAAACTAGTTAACATGCTTAAGGATTTCCTTGCCGAGCTAAACCTCAACCAAGCATGCACACAACCCACACATTCTAAAGGAGCAACACTGGACTGGATTATCTCGGGCAACAAAAATTCATCAATCCTCTCTATAGCCCCATGTGACTGGTTGGACCACTATGCAATAACATTCCTGATACCCATATTGTGTAAGGGCAAGACCGTTCAACCTGCCAAATGCAAAAAATGGATCCGAGACACAAGAGAGGCTAATATTGAGCTACTAGTAGAAAGTTGTGAGAGAGACTTAAAGCCACCTAGCTACCTGCAGAATGCAAATGAGTTGACAGATCACTACCTAACCTCAGTCCGGAATATCGTCAACAACACCTTGCCTTTAAAACTAAAAAGAACCACGGAGAAGATGAAAAATCCATGGTTTGATGGATCACTGAACGAAGACAGGCGCAAACTGAGAATGGGCGAAAGAAAATGGAGACAACACCCATCATCCCCTGAGCTGAAAGCCCTCAGAAAAATTAGAAACCAAAATAACAAAAAGATCATCAATTCCAAAAAGGAATTTATAAGATCTGAATTGGATAATGCCAAAAACAGACCACGGAAACTCTTTGAAATCCTGAAGCAACAATCAAACAAACTAACCAAAACAGCACATGAAAACTCAAAAATATCTCTAAGCAGCGAGGAATTTTCAACATTTTTCACGAAGACGGCCAATACGCTTGAAACAGAACTTTTAAGCGCTGCGAGTAACCTCCCCATCCAACCATGGACTACGAGCGTTCATAACCCGACTTCAGTGTGTAGCAAGATAAAAAACAAGGCAAAGTGGGACACATTCGAATTATATGATCAGGACACGATCGCCAAAACGCTATCGAAAATCAAACCCAACAACCACTACCAAGATCCTCTACCCGCGAAATGCTTAAGAGGAATCAGCCATATTGTGGTGCCAATCTGGACCAAAATATTAAACGCATCATTGTCACAAGGGATCCTCCCAGATTGCTTAAAAGCAGGTCAAGTGGTTCCCTTGATCAAAAAAACAATGGCGGATGCTACTGACCTGAATAACTTTCGACCAGTAACTAACATCCCTGTATTGGCCAAACTTGTTGAGAAATGCGTGCAGGGCCAACTGAGCCAACACATCACTAAGTTCTCCTTACTAGATGAATGCCAATCAGGATTCAGAACAGGGCATAGCACGGAAACAGCGATCCTCCACATTGTTGAGGACGCGCTACAGGCTCTCGATCGAAATCAAGCATGCTTACTAATTCTTCTGGACCTGTCATCGGCATTTGACACAGTAAACCACGAAGCATTACTGGCCAGGCTACAGGACAGGATGGGAGTATCTGGAAATGTGCTGAAATGGTTCGACTCTTTCCTATGGAACAGAACCCAACGATTCCTGGTCAACCAATCAATTTCTTCACCATGACCCAACTCAATCGGAGTCCCACAAGGATCGACACTATCCCCTGATTTGTTTAACTTGTATGTCGAACCTCTCACAGCAATTCTCAGAGACTCACAGATATCCTACCATATGTATGCGGATGATATGCAAATATACATAAAGATTGCTTCTCTTGAAGACATTGAGCTAATCTGAAGCTAAATGCTCAAAAAGAGTTCTTACTAATTTCTCCACCAAGGTGCGTTACAGAAATAAAGGAATGGACCAAGTTGGTGACTGCGCATAACTGCACTCCGACTCTAGTAAACTCAGCTAAGTCGCTAGGAATTACTCAAGACGAGAATCTTGACATGAAAGCTCACATTAATTCAATGGCTAAAAGCGCCCGCTTCCACCTGAACTACCTGAGAAAACTGAAACCATTTATCTCTGAAGCAGATCTGAAACTGGCAATCCAATCCTTAGTCATCTCTAGGATTGAATACGGTTGCACCACCTTAGCGGGTTTACCAAAAACTTCCACAGCACCACTAAAAGCTTGCCTCAACGCTGCAGCGAGACTCATCTCTGGATCAAGGAAATTTGACCGCATATCCCCTCACTTGAAATCATTGAACTGGCTACCCTATGAGGCGAGAATTCAACTAAAGATAGCTTGTATCACTCATAGAGCGCTTCACCACAATACTCCTGGATACCTATTCAAGAAAATTGAGCTGTCAGGAGGCAACAGACCAGCTAGGAGTGCCAAGGAGTTGGTGCTGCGTCCAGCCATCTTTAGAAAGAAAAAACTTATGACAGAGCGTTCTCAGGAGCTGCCCCTAGAATCTGGAACTCACTTCCTCCAAGCATCAGGAAGAACCCTAATACCTTAACTTTCAAGCGAGAAGCGAAGAGCTTCCTAATGAGTAAATATCTTACATAGAGAAGTTAATGGATCACTTTGGGATCTAATTCTGTCCTCAAACAAAATACTCACGTCATCAGAAAGAGAAGGATTGGCGTGAATTAGATGAAAGATAAACTATGGATCGAAACGGACAGACTTTCCGGGTGATTAAACTGTATACCAACTGCTACCTCATGGCAAAGTGAATGTATATAGTTATCTCACATCCCGAAATCATATAACCTCCTACCTCATTTGTTTGTCGAAATCGACAAATGTTAGTGTTGCAGGCTTTATAGCTGCTGCGTATTGTAAAAGAATAATTCGAATGGAAGTTAGTTACTTAAATGTTAGTATTGCATGCTTTATAGTTACTGCGTAGTGAAAAAGACTACCTCGAATGGAAGCTAGTTACTTAAGCACTCTCCAAAGCTATATAATTATCTACCTCATATCTATATGTTATTTTATGGTTATCATCTTGTTAATATTTGTTATCGTACTTTTATGTGAGGCGCTCTGATACCCATGGGTCTTGTTTGCGCTATATAAAACTTTTCAATAAATAAATAAATAAATAATAAACAATCACAGAGGTAGCCCTCTCCATTTGAGTTATTGATTGGGCTTGAAGCCTGGGGTTGCCTATGGTGTCAGTTAGAGTTGAGGTATTATAAAAGGGTGAGGTTTAAGACTCTTATGACACCCTATGGATTGTGGATTTCTATTTGTCGGCAATTAGGATTAGTTAGGCTCAATTTTAATACTCCCCTTTAGAGTAATGGGAATATTTCAGAGATTTTAAATGATTTATGTATGATCAATTGGCTGAGGGGTGGGATTGACAAAATAGGGTGCTTTTATGCATAGTGGGGCTTCGTTTCTTTCGGTGAACTTCAAACTAAGTTCAATCTCACCCACAGAGTTTTTTTTAATTTCTCCATATAAGGGTTTTTTTATTGAAGAAGAAGGGTAAGGCCAGGGCAAATGGTTAAAAATTCCCCCTTGAATAGGTAATATATATCACTTGTTGAATAATTTAACCCCTTCCACGCTGATGACGAGCTGGGCTCGTCATGGCGTAGCCTCCTCGCACGCTGATGACGAGCCCAGCTCGTCACGTAAAGTGCGTTTTCGCAAATGTCAGCGTGCGAGCGGAATAACGCTAGCGCGCATGGTGTTAATGAAGGATGATATGGTGAAGTACTCTGAAAAATGCCAAACCAAGCTATGTATTTCTGCTAGTGTGTTTCAGCAAGCCTTTTTAATGGTGCAGAATGCTTGATGTCAGCCAAATCGCAGGTTCAGTTTTATAAAACTTGTTTCTTGTTATATAATACACAGAACAGAATTGCAAAGTGGGGAGAGGGGAAGGGGAAGTGTTGCCCAAGTTGTCCCCTTCACAGGGCAGATGTACTACATATGTTTGCAACCTGTAATGCTCTTACTTTGTTAATAGGTCATGTTGATGATTTTTTAAAGATACAAACTGCTGCTCAACATAGCCATGAGCCCTGCTTGAATTTTATTGCGAATACAAAAGAATGATAGTATTGAGGCGGAAGGGGGTTGTTAAGCATCGCAATGTATAACCTCTGCATAGCTAGATCCAGATACTCCCTCTTTTCAGCAATGGTTAGCCCAGCTGTTATCTGTATATAATCTGAAAAATACATATATGCCCAGGAAGGCCATAGAGCCAGGAAAAAGGGTATACCAATATGGAAGGATCTTTCTACTTGGATAGAGCAAAAGGAAGGTTAAAATGCATGTGCACTTTATTGAAATGAACTGTATGTATGTACCTATTCCTCTTTTTAGATCCAGTTCTCGGTGTTTCGCAGAATCCATCGCCAATGAATCCCTGCTCTCCCTTTTTCATTTGCCTGTCATATTTCTGTATGCGCTAGGTTGTGGAGTGGGAGGAGGTTTGGAAGAAAAATTGGTTGTATAGAGCTTTAATAAAGATATTATAAAATATATTAATGACTAAGCCTTAATCTCGACTTTCAAAAATGTTGGTAAAAGAACATAATAAGGATGCAAACATCTTTTGTAGAATTAGCTTCAACAATATTACTTCCATTTACATCTCTTCTTTCTTGGACCACAGCTAAAACCAGGGCAGTCCTGAACATAATTTTTTTCATCCATGTCCATTGTAATGTTGGTTGTGGAAATGGACCTCATCTTCTGGACTCATGTGTTCTCCATTGTGGCATGATGGACATTCCATCATATTTTGTTTACCAAAACATGTTTCTATTGTTCTGTTTTGGGGCAAAGAAATTCAGCACAATAGTGGGCAACAGAAGACAGCTTAAACATGGACCATACTGCTCTTGCCAATATGACAAATAATGTGCCTTTAATGCAATGCTTCTTTGATGGCCGAACTGATTAATATGTGGTCCTTAGATGGCAAAAAATAAAGTAGAAATGGTATAAGTAATCATACATATTTTATAATGTTCATATTTTATATCACACAACAGTATACAAAAGTTACTTTAAAAAACACTCTTACAACCAATCATCAAAAGCTTCAACATCTGAAACACTGATCAAAACCTGCTCCGTTTAATTAAAATATTATATTAGAGGCCTCTTAGCTCTTCTTGTGCTTTCGTTCTACTATTTTATTTCTTTACTTTTTAAATTGTCCATATATATATAGGCAGTTTTAATATTTTACAAAGTAGCAGTAAGCAAACCATTTTGTCTATATAATGGTCAGAAAATTATTGTCATGAAAGTAAGATATTGAGGATGAAACAGTCTAAAGTTTCCAAAATGTATACTTTTTCAGCAGCAGAAAGAAAAAGCTTTTTTTTAATGGAAGTCAAAGGTGATTCCCTCAATGTTAGAGTAGGGAGCATTTGTTCATTCTCCTAGTCTGTGCTGGGTAGAGTGGACATCTTCAGGGCTTCTCTAAACTCAGTGTTTTTAGGAGTATATATGATAGGATTATACAGTGGGGCCACAGCAATGTATGACATAGAAAATATCTTGTTGTTTTCCATTGTTGATGCTTGTCAAGCATATGCAGAACAGAGAGATCCGTAGGACAAAATAATCACAGTGAGGTAGGACGAGCATTTGGAGAAGGGCCTAGATGAGACAATGTTGATTGATATAAGATATAATTATTAAAGTAAAAGTCATCATTGTCACAAAAGCACAAACAATGTAAGTAAGTGCTTCAATAATACAAGTGCTGCTGCATGAAAGTTTCATCAAGGGAAACACATCACAGAACAAGTGGTTGAATCTGTGGGACTTACATAAGGACAGCTTAGAAATGAGTGCCGGGTCTGATATTGGATCAATTAGTCCGACTACCCAGATTTCAAGGGCCAGCCGGAGGCGAACAGTCTTACTCATGAGAGTCATGTAACATCAGGGATTGTGGATGACCACATACCAATCATAAACCACGGCTGTGAGGAGAATGGCATATATAGATAACATTACTGACTAAAAATACATCTGCAGCAGGCAATCAGTGAAGGAAATATATGTGTCTGGACCAGCATCAGTGGGAAAATGACTGAGGTGTAAGTGAGGAAGGAATACATGGGTGCGTGCAGACGTGAGTTAGAGTAAATTGTAACCATGATAATAGGGTTCCCCATTAAAATTGACAAGTAACTTGTTCAAATGCATCAAAAAGACAAACTTGCATCTGAAGAAAATCTAAAAATCCCATGATGAGGAAATCATCTATTTAGGTCATATTATCTGCTGCCACTTCTCCGTTGGTATATCTAAGGTAAAAATAACTGCATTTCTTTTGACGGTTTTTAGAACTAACAAAACAATGGTTATAATTTTGACTGTGAAACATGTCTGGGTCATATGTTTTTCTTATACACTGATGCATGAATTGACGACCTTCCAACATTTGTTACTGAGGTTGTGCCATTGCATGTCTGGTACAACTGCAAATCTACTTATTTTTGGTTTGAGTATTCAAAAAAGACAAACTTTTCCTTCTCAAATCAGGAACAACCTCAAACTGAAAACAGAAGAACTGCACTCATGCAATCAAGACCCATCTAATTTCCTACTGTGCACATCACCTTACACATTTTCTGCATGCCAAGGAAGAGAACAACAACCAATAAATAATCAGTCTGTGTTCCCTGAGTGATAGATGCTGATCAATTTAGAAGCAGATTTGTAAATGCTACATGTCACTGTGCTTCTCTTCTTACATACTACTCCTGGGTGTCGCAAGCACAGGATGAAGAACAGTCGCCTGAAACTGACCTCTGACAAGACGGAGGTCCTCATCCTTGGCTCTACCTCCTGCGCCTGGGACAACTCCTGGTAGACAGCCATGCTGGGAGCCGCACCAAAACCCACCGACCATGCACGCATCTTGGGGTTCAGCCTGGACTCACCACTATCAATGAACCAGCAAGTCAATGCCATCTCCTCCTCTTGCTTCAACATCCTCTGCATGTTTCGCAAGATCTACAGATGGATCCCCACTGGTAACAGAAGGACGGTCACCCAAGCCCTTGTCAGCTGACTAGACTACGGCAACGCCCTCCACGCGGGAACCACAGACAAACTCCCGAAAAGACTTCAACGCATACAGAACACCTCCGCACGCCTCATCCTCGACATCCCCCGCCACAGCCACAACACTGCCCACCCGAGAGACCTGCACTGGCTCCCCGTCAACAAGAGGATCACCTTCAAGCTCCTTACCCACACTCACAAAGCACTCCACAACGCCGGACCAACATACCTCAACAAACAACTCACCTTCTGCACCCGGAACCGCCAGCTTCGCTCCTCTGATCTCGCCCCACTACCATTTCACGCATCCATTGAACAACCATCGGTGGCAGATCATTCTCCCACCTCGCCACCAAGACATGGAACACCCTCCCTATCCACCTGCGACAGATCTAGGACCTGCTGACCTTCAGGAGACATCTCAAGACCTGGCTGTTCAAGCAGTAGTAGCAACCCCCCCTAGCGCTTTGAGACCCTCACGGGTGAGTAGTGCACTCTGCAAATGTTTGATTGATTGTTTGATTGATTGATCTCTTACTGTTGATGCTCATGGCATTCCGTAACCTTCATATTGCATGTGTTCACTTCTACACTGGACTACTTTACATTTCTCTTCCCTTGCATAATTTGGGTTTGCCCATCAGCAGATGTGCTTCTCCGGTGGGATTAAAGCCAATTGAAATTTCACATCAGGATACTATAGTGACAGTCTGGACTCTCACATCATATGCAATTTCACCTCTGCCATTAAGTAACACAGCAGGGTGTCCACTTTATTTGTTGTTTTTACTGCCAAAATAATATTTACTATGAGTTTTTTATTGTAATTGTAATACAATTGGTATTACAATACCGGATATAGAGTGGTAATAGCTTAATATGGGGATTCTTTTAAGAATTCTGCACATGCATTTATTTATTACATAAAATTACGGGAAACACATTGTTTATAAGCTTAGCTGAGATATAATTGATACTTCCAAATACAAAAGCAGGTACAATATTGTAGGTGCCACCATCAGTATGGCCAAAATTGATACTTTTTTATTCATAAGCAAATATATCTTCGAAACTAGTAGGAATCTCATCTTAGAGAGGATGTGATTACTGTAGTCCTATAAGGATTCAACAAGAAAATTACAATCTCATCAAAATTGAGGACATATGGGCAAATTGAGGACATGATAGCAAAATTAATTGTACTTAACAGATGATATACCTATAGTGTGAGTACTGGAGGAAGAAATAGCCTCTTTTGTCCCTGATTATGAAATAGGTCAAAATTAATTCCCAGATTCCCAGGAGCTAGATTCACCTTTATTGGGCAGTATCTCAACATTAGCTCAACATTAGCTCAACCTTTTATAGCCTTATAGCCTAGCATAGCGAGGTATACCGGCCATTAAGAGCCTGCTTCAGTGTTAAAGTCTTGAGCCAAAGGCAAGTGCCTTTAACAAGGGATCAGGCATTTAATGGCCTGTATAGCAGAGATATGGTGGGCTATTAGGCTATTAGAACATTCTGCCTGTAGAGGGAAGAATTTTCTATCAGGAAAAACAAAAGCCTTAGTTAGCCCGAGGGAAATTAAATCCCCTCTGACTCACTGAGGCATTTGTTCACAGCAACACCTGTGAATGACAAACATTGGAATGTTGATGCTCTTGGCTTTTACCAGACATTAGACGTGAGGACAGTTCTATTGACTTCAATGGCGCTCCTAGCATTCCAGTGTTCTAATACAAGTTAGACCTCTCAGAAAGATGACTGACATGCAATTACAGTGTTCCTTATTTGAAGTGTTTAACTTACACTTTTACCACATGCTTTGAATAGGTGGTAAATGTGTATGTGGGGCTTCTCCATGGGGCAGGTGTAGAGGTGGCAGGGAAGGAAGAGGAAGGAAGGATAAGGAATAGTTCTGATTAGAGAAAGCATTAGATGTTCCACCCTTACCATAGAAATATTCAAGATGGAGCATAGGAAAATACTTGATTGCTATAGCAATAAAAGCTTCATATAGTACTACTGTCAGGTGGTAAAATTGTGTCTGGTATTCCCACACCATAATATTGGTTACTGGAAAACAATGAGCCAGTTGTGCTCAGGCTGAGCAGAATTTCATAAAGGAATATTGATTTGGAAATGTCAACATACACTAATAACAAGTTTTAAATATCGTGACACAGAACTATCGACAGCAAGAATATTATTGAAGGATGTCGACTTTAGGGTAAGAAATATAATTTTGTTTTATTATTGTTATGTATTTTAGTCTATATTTTAAGTGTATGTAATGTAGTTTTTGTATAGGTATTGTTTTTATTTTAATTACATTTTGCATTTTTTAGTTCAGTTGCGGGTTGTAGGTTTAAAAGGAAATAGAGCGAGAAGGAATGTATTTATAATATAATAAATTCATTAATACTTTTTAGATATTAATATTGAATTAATTAGGATGTGTGAGGTTTATAGGGGTAAAGGGTGGGAAGTAAATTGTTTTTAATTAATTAATAATTTGTTGTTGATTATTATTATTTAATTTGCTAATTTATTATGATAATTGTGTAATTAATTTAGGTGCCGGTTGTGGGGTTTATGGGGTAAAGGGAGGAAGTAATGTATTTGTAATTAATTAAAAAGTAGTTGTTAATTGATATTAATTAATCAATTTGAAAATAAAATGGAAATTGTGTAATTAATTTTCGGTACAGGGTGCAGGGTTTTTAGGGGTGAAGGGTGGGAAGTCATTTATTTTTAATTAATTAATAATTAGTTGCAAAGCCATAATATTTATTACATTGATAATTAATTACTGTCATTGTATAATTTTTATTTGTGTTTGGGTTTTGGGTTTATAGGGTCGAAGGTTGGGGAGTAAATTCATTTTACGTACTTTGTAATAAGTTGTTAAATACTAACAGTTATTTAATAGAATTTTTTTAGTTGTGTAATTACTTTTTTTACAGTTTAATTTTAGGTGTGGGTTGTGAAGCTTACAGGTGTAAAGTCTTGGAAGTTAATTAAATGTGATGTTGGTATTTATTTAATTAATAATTATGCAAATATATATTTTTTATGCAGGTTGTGAGTAGTGTGGTGTTATATGGTAGAACGTAAAGAAACTACATTTATGTAATAATGAATGTTTTTGTTAATAAATAATTTTTACAAAAAAATATACTTTTTTTTTTCAATACGATATTTGTAGGTATTTTTGATATGTATTTAACATACAATGCTTTTATTTTTAATATGAAATATTTTTATATTGTTAACCTATGTATATTTTTTTATTTACTTTTTTTTTAAATATTTGTATTTTGTTGAATATATATATATATATCTATATATCTATATATATATATATATATATATATATATATATATATATATATATATATAGATATATAGATATATATATATATATCTATATATATATATAGCGAACCTTGTTACACGGAACAACAGGTGTCCAAATGCTTAGCAACAAAGAGCCGACCCAAAAGGTGCTGGTGAACGGTGTTTATTTTCTAGAAGCCAGCGCTGCCGCCATGACGCGTTTCGCCTCCAGGGAGGCTTGATCACATGACAAACAGCGTGTATCGAACTGGACTTTTAAAGTGACAGTGCAATGAGTGTGTCATAGAAATAAAGGAAATACTTCAAACACGTAATTGCTGCATATAAATACACTGGAATGGTATATTCTGCCCAAGTGAGCTGCCTTGATTCAAGATTAAGCAATTCACATTGTTATAGCCAATTATGTACATGAATCAATATGTACAGGTTAAAAACATGGAAAAATGCAAAACTTGATCAATAGAAAAACACTGTTATATATGTGCACATGATAAGTAAATTCATCTATGTACATACTGAGGTGTTAAAAACCAAGCATTCCAAAATGTATAAAAGAGTATAATATTTGCAAATAATGCAAATAAAAAAATATCAGATAGCAGCAAAATGATGACACAAAAGTATGCATTCAAAATTGAGCCCAAGTGGGCAGGTCACGATAATTGTCATAGGCAGATAAAGTGCATAGAGTGAAGTGCAAAAGTTTAGTAAAGTGCAAAATATTAAACATAGATGATTCCAACGATAAAATCAGAAACAGTGATGTACTGAAGTTAAAAGAGAAAAGTTCATCATATGTACATCAGGAAACAATTTACAGGGAACCATTGATTGAGTATTAAAATATCCGGACAGGCATGGGCAGGTATGGAAATAGTATTAGAGGCAAGTATAAAGGTCTTCTCTGTCATTGAGACCGTTCGGGTGTTTGGTGTTTAACTCCAGAATATATCGAGTCTCCAGGAGCCGGAGCTTGGCCTCACGGTCACCCCCTCTCCTTGATGCCTCAACACAGTCAATTAAAAAGAAGAGAAGTGAATCAGGGACGCCTAGGTGTTTGTCCTGGAAATGCCTGGCAACCGGATAGATCATGTCCAGAAATAGCCCTTATGTGTTGGAGGATGCGCTTGTGGGCGGGCAGCTTAGTGCTGCCCACGTATTGTAGCCCACAAGGGCACTCCAACACATAAACGGCATATTCTGTTTTACATGTGAGCCATTTAGAAATGGCGGTCGGATGCTCAAAAAAAGGACTTTTGTAATGTGTCCTATTGCTGCCAAAACGGCAAGCCTTACATAGGGGGCAAGTCTTAAAACCCTTCTTCAATGCTGACCAGGTGTTAGAAGTCTTAGGTTCCAAGGTGTTGCTGACCAGAGCTTTAGACAATGAGGGAGATCTTCTAAAGGTAAGAGTCGGTTTAGTATCTAACATGTGACCTATCACGGGGTCACTACGAACTAGATTCCAGTTCCTATTGATAATCTTACGAAGAGCCCCATGTTGTCGATTGAAAGTTAAAATAGCTCTGGGGGAACCTGTTTGAGCATCCTTGGTCACATCTTTAGTCAGTTGGGCATTACTCATTCTGGGAATTAGTGCCTCCGGCCTGCTTACTGAGTTGGAACGTTTGATAGCCTTGGCCAAAACTTCATTGGAATAGCCCCTGGCCAGGAAGCGTAATCTGCATGCCTCCTGCGCAGCCGCGCATTCGGCATCCGTGCTGCAGATCCTTCTTATTCGGAGCATTTCCCCGAAGGGAATGCTCCGAATTAAGTGAGCTGGGTGTTGACTATTGGAATGCAAGATGGTATTGCCTGCACTCGGCTTCCTGTATAGTCTGGTGCTAAGGCCAGTGCCCTCCACAAATACCTCAACATCTAGGAAACAGATAGACTCAGTGCTGAAGTTTGCCGTGAAGTTGAGATTAATGGTGTTTAAATTAATCAAATCAACAAACTTTCTGGCCTCATCTTCACTCCCCCTCCAAATCAAGAACACATCGTCAATATAACGCAAATATAAAACAATGTTATAAGAAAAGAAATCATGGTGCTGACCGACTAGGACCTGTTCCTCCCATAGCCCAACAAGAAGACACGCGTAGCTAGGTGAGAAACAGGCCCCCATCGCCACACCTCTGACCTGATGGTAGATTGCGCCATTGAAAATGAAGAAATTTTGTTCTAAGCACATTCTGGTCATGTCAACCAACATTTTGTTATGTGCAGTGGGGAGAGGTAAGTCTTTATTTAGGTAATGGTCCATGGCTCTGAGTCCATCCTCATGCCTGATTGAGGTGTAAAGGGATGAAACATCCAAGGTCATGAGCACCATGTTGTCCTCCCAAATGAAGTGTTCAAATTTAGCAAGAAAATCAAAAGAATCTTTAACATAGGAAGGAAGCTGTTTGACATGGTTTTGCAAAAAAAAGTCGATGTATTTGGACACGTGTTCCAAGGAACTGTCTATGGCCGAGATAATCGGGCGGCCTGGTGGTACAAGGGTGTCTTTATGAATTTTGGGGAGTAAGTACCACGAGGGAATCACAGGATGGTCTTTTTTGAGGTATTTGAATTCCTCATGTGTGAGCAAACCCGCACTTCTCCACACTTGTAGTTTACGATGTTGTTCAGTCCATGTGTTCTTAACAATCTGTATGTTACTTCTGCGGTAACAAGATGTATCATTCAGTTGTGAATCCGCCTGTTGTAAATACATTTCTCTGGGCCATAGGACCACATTGCCGCCCTTATCGGCCTGCTTTACGATGACATCATTGTTTTTCTTAAGTTTCACAATCAGTTGTTTATAACATTGATTTTGTTTTGAAATGTGAAACTTTTTCTTGTTGATGGCAGTATAGAGATGTTTAATGTCACGGACCACACTTTCCTGAAATGTGTCAAGATTGTCATGCACCATGATTGGTTGGAAGGTGGATTTCGGCTTAAATGGGGTAACTCGCTGTTCAATTGATTCCAAAGGAACATCCCTCAGGTTCCCCAAGGAGGACTGATTTTGTAAGTCCCAAATTGTATCAAAATTGGCCTGGCTTTGACTGCTGGAGAAAGTGGGACTGGAAGGAATCATAGGTTCAGTGTTTGTCTTCGGATGTAGTTCGAAGAATTTTTTAAGTTTCAATTTCCTGGTGAACCTATAAATATCCATGCGGGTGTCAGCATAGTTCATGTTGCATGGAGGGCAATATGAAAGTCCCAAGTTCAGTACCGCAGTCTCAGCTGAAGTAAGTTTGATATTGGAGAGATTTACTACTGATTTTGTTTCTGCTTCCGTGGCTTCCGTTGGTTGCGTTTCCAGCGCCCTGTTTTGCCCGGATTGTTGTCGTTTGAGCTTCCGGGCACAGCATTTTCGACGCTGCTAGCGTTTGTTGTTTGCCCGCTGGTTTTTGGTGCACGGGGCTTGTATGATCTTAGGGTTTCGCGTCGGTCCTGGCACAAACAATCGACCTCCTGTGCCAGGGTGAGCTTGGTAAACCCCAAAGCTGTTTCACGATTTGATTCCAGTTCTGGATCACTCTCCACAGCTGAGCTTAAGCTGGAGAAAGAGGTAGCAGGTAGCAAGGTGTCTTCTTTATGTTGCCGCGATATCAAGTTAGAACGCGCTTTTGCCTTAACTGCATCGTACCTTTTTGCAAGCGTGAAAACTTGTCCGTTCAGATAGTCGATACGATCTCTCTCAAATTTGAAAGCTTTTCTTTTCTTTATTACCTCTTCTTCCTTGGCCAAACGGGTCATCATGTCAGTTCTCATCTTGTTGATTGTGTCAGTGACTTCTATCTTGGAAATCTCATCCTCCAAGGCATCAATTTCAGTTTGCAATTTAATGCGGTCGCTCTCAGCATATTTAACCAATATGCGCACATAAACGCTAGAGCAATTGAGGTTCGCTTCCGCCCACTCCGCTAGCATCGCGGGGTCTGGATTTTCGTAACTGGGGGCAATCGTGCTTCTTAACCCCCTGGGCACACGACCTACTTCCAAGTAGCGGGTGAGAGACCGATGCTCCCACCACTTGGATTGCTCAGCTCGCATTGCACGTTCCAATTTTTTAAATAACTCCCGTGTGGTGTTAGTTCCAGTTTCCTGTACAGTAGATGTAACATTAGAGGACCCCCCAGCCGGGGAATCCAAAAACATGGAATCAGCTGCCTGGGCTCGATTACGCAGTCTGTCGGCGGCGGCCATAATTGTAAGCGCTAAAGTTGTGGCTGTAGTTCGAATCACACAAACGACACGCTGGTAATTGGAGTTGAATGTCCTACCAGTTGTCGCGCACACTTCTCCCTGCCGTTTCCAAGGCGTTCTCCGGGGTTCACGCTCAGATCCAGTCTTCGTGGCAATGAAGACAAAGGAACTCCGGCTGCTATCCCACTGGAACACATCAACGGTAAGACAGGGGCGTTGCGGCGTTCTCCTCGCCGGAGAAAGTAAATGATCCCAGGAAACCCGGAAACAGCTTTCTGCCGCGTTGCCCTGTTGAGAAGGGGTCTTGCTCGTACCTGGAAAGCGTAGGTACCATATATAGCGAACCTTGTTACACGGAACAACAGGTGTCCAAATGCTTAGCAACAAAGAGCCGACCCAAAAGGTGCTGGTGAACGGTGTTTATTTTATATATATATATATTACCTACTGGCGGTCGCCAGTAGGTATATATAGTTAGGATTTTTTCTCTATGTAACTTTTGAAAATTCTATGTCTAATAACTTTGGCGTTTGTGGACGGAATCGGCTACAATTTTCAGGAAAATGGCACATTTTGTTTCTGAGCAGCCCCTTAAAATTTGGGGGGGTTTCGTCAAGGGGGGCCGAGAAAAAAGGGGGGTCCCAAAATGTGTTTTTAACATTGAGTTTTCCATAGGGCGTTTGGCCTCACTTTTAGCTCGAACGGCTGAATGGATTTGCACGAAACTTGGCAAAATTGTGGGGACTGGTAGCCCGATGTGCCTTTGCTGGGTCTCAATATATGTGCTTCAGTCGATTTTGAGAAATTAACGTTTAAAAAAAATTATATATCTGTGACAGCGTCCCGGATAGCGCTCCAGTTCGCGTACTTTTCGCGTTACGGAACTTTGCGTAGCGAAGCTGATTGGCTTTCCGGTGTCTGTCAACATTCTAAACAGTCCGGAGCGGCCGCCATCTTGTCTCTAGGATCGAGAGACAAGAGGAGGAGAAAAACGAAGGGGGAATTTAATGAAAGGGGGCAAGGTAGACCCTTCTTGACCCCCTAGGAATGATGTTGGGGTTATTAAAGGGTCCCGTGGGGCAAATAAAAAAATATTGATTTTTTTGCGGTAGAAGCGCTTTCCGGTTCGCGAACCGGGTTGCGAACAGGTAGCCAAACGGGAATTCGCCATTTTGTGTTTCGTTTTAATTAAATTACAAGATGGAGGAAAAACTATGTGTGAAATGGGTATAAGGGGGTACGGGAGACGTATCCTGACACCCTATGTTTTCTGAGGGTGGCTGAGGAGGCTCATATATGTTGATACTTGTCTTCCAGCGGCTGCGTGTGAGCGTTTTTTTTTTTTTTTTGCTGCGTGATGTCTGTTAACGTTCGATTCAAAGGAAATCAGGTAGTGTTGACCGCCATTGTGACACTGCGAGTAAATATATTGTTAAAAATAATTGTTATAAATTAATCCGTATTGATAAACATTGTCTGCGCCATCTTGCTTTTTTTCCAATGCCACACTTTTTGTCGTGCACGGCAACCATTTTAGATGCCTTGACCAGACCCACTCTCTGCACGCTGCCGATCCTCAGCATGGCTCCCCACCCTCGCAAGCATCTCCCCCACGCACTGGTCACCCCCGCTCTCTGTCTTATGCATGGGCCATAAACCTCCCCCCATCTGCGCTGCTCTTCCCTGAGAATCACACCCTGTGCCCGCCCGACACCACCCTTTTGTCTGCGCCATCTTGCTTTTTTTCCAATGTTACACGTTTGTCGTGCACGGCAGCCATTTTAGATGCCTTGACCTGACCCACTCTCTGCACGCTGCCGATCCTCAGCATGGCTCCCCACCCTCGCAAGCATCTCCCCCACGCACTGGTCTCCCCCGCGCTCTGTCTTATGCATGGGCCATAAACCTCCCCCATCTGCGCTGCTCTTCCCTGAGAATCACACCCTGTGCCCGCCCGACACCACCCTTTCACCCTATTCACTACCGCACCCTCTGACATTCCTCTTCCTTTGTGTCTGATTGTCCAGGCCGGTCCCAGGCTATCACGTAGCCCTGCGGATGTAGCATATGGCCTCAACTGTAAAGAATCACCCCTCTTCAAAGGAGTTACAGTAGATCAAGGCCCCCACCCCATGAGATCCACACGCGTTCCTACTATCTGATAACCATTCTGTATTGTGATTAGGGAGGGGATTCTCACTGTGAGGGTGTGTGGGACCGAGCCTGAAGCGGAAGATTCCAGGGATGCCTTTTTGTACATCAAAGTCTTCACAATTATGTGTCACATTAAAAATATATAGCACTCCAACAAAGTAGTAGGATTATAACACTTTAATAACTTATAAATATATACATCGCAACAAAAACAGTAAACATTTTTTTTTAAAAATATAGTGCAACATACACAGCACCTGGGGTGTCAAGAGTGAACAGGTCCTAGCTGCTTAACCAATGACTGACAAATGCTATATTAAACACTTACTGTGTATAATACTTGCATTCACAATAGTTTTACTTTACAAAACAGAACAAAAGATGTCCCCTGTAAGTAAACCCATATTAGCTGTTTCAGTTATTGAACATCCTAAGGTTTTATGACATGGGGAACAGTAGTGATATCCTGGGCGGGTGATGGAACTGGGATTGTTAATGGAAAAACATCTACAGAGAAAACTATTGGCGAATTATACTTCTCCAGAAATTTTAAACTCACAAATGTTTCATTTGTGTAATCGTTTCATAAACATGTACATTAAAAAACTAAATACGTTCCACTGTTTTAGAAAATCTTTACAGCTTGCTAGATCACCCTTTAAAGTTACAACTACGAAAACCTACTTACTTAAGCTGTTGAATTCGGCTTCAAATGTAAAGCATAAGTTCAAGCTAGCATATCATATGTCTAAAAGGTTAAACATAATTGATATGCAAATTTAAATACTACCCTTTCTTAATGGTGACACCTTATCTCTCCTATATCCCACAATTTCCATGAGCAAAGCAAAAGAAATTCTGAGGCCCTGAAGAAATAAGGCTTACTGTGGGGTTCAACTCAATCTGGTGTTTGGGCGCTTCCATGTTTTGGGGTGATATTCTGTGACAGGGTGCAGGCACCAGAAGAATTTTAGCCTAGTTCATCACATTGGAGAATGAGGGTCTGGGTAAATATCTAATCTGGTGAAGAACCATCCCTTCTTTAAACCCCATGGTGACCAACTATAGTTTATTCTCTATTTCGTTCCCTTGCCATAACAAAATAAAAGTCTTGGGTTATTTATGGAAGGGAAGACTTTTTGTTTCTTCCAATTTTTAAAAAAAAAACAAAGGTTTAAGGAAAGGCAACCCTTAATGTGCATGTTTTCCACAGAAATTTGCCTTTGAAAACTAGAGGCAATAAATAAGGCCGAAATCTGTATTTTGTTTTTGGATACACATGTTATTTGTGTCTGTGTATTCTTTTTTATGCATGACTTTATATGGAATGGTTAAAATAACTTATGATGCAACTTAACAGGAAAGATCACAAACATTCCAATGAGTGCTATGTCCCAGGTTTTACATAAAGTAGTGTTTACCTAGAGTGGTGCTGTGTAGGACACTCTGAATGGAAATTAACCAGAACTATAACCATCTACTTCCAATAATATTACTTTTATGCCCAAATTACGCAAAGATTTAGCTAATCTGCTAAAGGGGGGAGTCGCTATTTCTTTTGATAATTTATTCACCCATCCGTAGCCTCTCTAATCTCCATTACAATGTGTTTGTTGCTGTCGCTAGCTGATGAAAAAACTAAAGTGACAACTTCCTCATCCTTAATTTGTCTTTCTTTGTTCCTTAAGATGTCATCTGTGTCAACCTCTTCCGAGAATGTAGATGCGTTAGGGATTTCCTTGTGTTTCTTAAATAGCTGTTTTAGTTATTGAACATCCTAAGGTTTTATGACATGGGGAACAGTAGTGATATCCTGGGCGGGTGATGGAACTGGGATTGTTAATGGAAAAACATCTACAGAGAAAACTATTGGTGAATTATACTTCTCCAGAAATTTAAAACTCACAAATGTTTCATTTGTGTAATCGTTTCATAAACATGTACATTAAAAAACTAAGGGGGTCATTAGGATGGAGGATTTTCCGCATCCTCCGGGCCGGCAGAAGCCACCGCCGGCCCGGAGGATGCGGAAAATCCTCTGCGGACCCACCAGGACCCACCGCCACATTAGGATGGCTGGTGGGTCATGGTTTAGGTCCGCAGCTTTTCCGCCGCGGCTGGCTTACAACCGCGGCGGAAAAGCACTAAAATGGTGAAGGTGTCTCTTAGACACCGTCAGCCAGATTAGGATGTGCTTGGGAACATGCTTTTCCGCGGCGGCTTTTCCGCCGTGGAAAAGCATGTGTAACTGCACTGCAGGGGCCCGTTGCGGGCCCCCTAGGTGTAGTGGGGGGTGGGGGGTGCACATGGGGGGTACCTATGGTACCCCCCTGCATTTGCGTGCACAATGCAGCAGGCACTGCGCGGTGCCTGCCGCTTTGTGCACGCAAATGCTGTGCATGCATTTTTAACATTGCTGCGGGTGCAGCTTGAAGCTCCACCCGCAGCAATGTTAAAAATAGAGGATGTGACCGCCACCCTGGCGGTCACATCCTAATCTGCACAGAGGGAACGCCGCAGCCCATGCGGACGTTCCCTCATGCTCTGGGGTCGCGGACGGACTCAAGTCCGTCCGCGATCCTAATGACCCCCTAAATATGCTCCACTGTTTTAGAAAATCTTTACAGCTTGCTAGATCATCCTTTAAAGTTACAACTATGAAAACCTACTTACTTAAGCTGTTGAATTCGGCTTCAAATGTAAAGCATAAGTTCAAGCTAGCATATCATATGTCTAAAAGGTTAAACATAATTGATATGCAAATTTAAATACTACCCTTTCCTAATGGTGACACTTTATCTCTCCTACGACGGGTTACAACGGGGGCAAAGGCTTACGTTACCTACCCTTCACTATCTGCAAAGAGAGAATACTCCTAAAAGAAAAGAGGAGGGGGGGGCAGCGTTCCAAGCACATCAGCGTGCATAAATACGAAAATGTTTTTACCTACCACGTACTTGACATTTTACAGCTTTTCATATTTGCTATTAAAAAACCATTGAAATTCACTGAAAAAACCATAGGTTATAGACCATATATAGTTAGGAATTAGCATTTACAAAACCTTGAAAATTCACTGAAAAAACCATAGTTTATAGACCATATATAGTTAGGAATTAGCATTTACAAAACCTTAATTTACTCGCACAAAACCATAGAAATTCACATATATAGTTAGTTGCAATAACTATATATCGCGCACCCGCAATCCACTGCTGATGATGTCACATATTACATCATTCATGACATGGTCAGTGACATCACTGATGACATCACTGATGACATCTCAAATGACATCACTGATGACATCACTGATGACATCTCAAATGACATCACTGATGACATCTCAAATGGCATCACTGATGACATCTCAAATGACATCACTGATGACATCACTGATGACATAACAAATGACATCACTGATGACATCTCATTTGATATCAATGGTCACATCATTGATGATATCATTCATGTGACAATACAATGAATCTCCTCACACTTTAATATAACCTCTGTTACATCCAGTGTAAAATACAGAATATAATTTTTAAAACCATCGGCACACCAATACTAGTTACTACATACGCACTCACTGATTCCTATGTCTACACACACATTCACTCATTCACCCATACAATCATTCATACATACAATCACTCATCTTTACAACACTATCATATGCAATCATACACCTATACAGACACTCACACTCTGCCACTCATCCATGGAGTTACTCACACACCTAGTCAGTCCTGTAAAGAATCAATCACACTTCCATTTTCTAATCAATACAGTTAAACATAGAGTACCTTACATATACTAACACATACTTACTCTCTTATACAATCATTGATACAAGAACACATTGATCTGCACAGAGTCACACATCTCCCAGCCAGCCACACACACACTCAGTCTCCCATACAAATACTTGGACAATCAATCAATAACCCATATAGTTACTCATATAGCTACTGATCAACACATGCAGCAGTTTACAGAACAACAGACATAATGATGCACAAATTAAGACAGTTTAGTCACTAACCCATGCACTCAGTGAGACACATTTAATCACTCACTCACTCATACAGTCAGTCATGCACCTACTAAATCCTTCATCCAGACACTTATACATCCAATCATTCTTCAATATGTAAGACATATTTTAACTTTACAGAAACAGACAGTCACTGGATGTTGTCATCAGTGATGTCATTTGAGATGTCATCAGTGATGTCATCAGTGATGTCACTGACCATGTCATGAATGATGTAATATGTGACATCATCAGCAGTGGATTGCGGGTGCGCGATATATAGTTATTGCAACTAACTATATATGCGAATTTCTATGGTTTTGTGCGAGTAAATTAAGGTTTTGTAAATGCTAATTCCTAACTATATATGGTCTATAACCTATGGTTTTTTCAGTGAATTTTCCAGGTTTTGTAAATGCTAATTCCTAACTATATATGGTCTATAACCTATGGTTTTTTCAGTGAATATATATATTCACTGAAAAAACCATATGTTTCACATCAGTTATAGTTAGGACTTAGCATTTAAAAAAACTATTACATTCACTGAAAAAACCATAGGTTTCACACCAGTTATAGTTACCTGGAAATTTTACTGACATAAAACCATTGAAACTACACGTTATAGTTAGTTGGACTCACTAACTTGCGCGTGAAATGCACTGCTGATGACGTCACATATTACATCACTCATGACATGGTCAGTGACATTACTCATGACATCAGTGATGAGACCATCCTTGTGACAGAGTGACAGACCTCCTTTCACTGTAATGTAACCATGGAAACACATATTCCATTTTACGCATTTTATGAAAACTTTAAGCCATATGCGTTTCGGGTAACCTAGTACCCTTGGTCACTGGCAGCTTGTTCCACAGTGAAGCACGGACAAAACAAAACTGTTGTAGGACACCTATTTTATTTAAATGTATACGTCCCGCTCCCTTGGGCGTAGGCATTGTGGTTAAGGTAGTTCCAAAAATATATGCCAAACTCAATGTCCCATAATTCCCCATGTGGGTGTTTGTAAAGTCCGTAATAGTTGAAGACAACACTGAGACATATCCTAAATAGCCATAAAAGACCTGATCTAGGCGCTTCCCCTCAGATTCAAAGCAGACAGAAACTTTACCAGCGTCAAACAACCTTAGGACTTCGTCAGGTTGCAACTATCAGTAAGCGCTCAACGCTCCTCGCTCTCCTTGTTCACTGGCTCCCTCGCGCACGGCGGCTGAAGAAGCGCCCAGCGAGTTGTAGAGCACTCACTTTAACTTTTTTCATTATCTGCTCCCTCGCGTACGGCGGCTGAAGAAGCGCCCAGCGAGTTGTAGAGCATTTGCTGTTCCTCTGTTAGCTTCTTGTTAGCTCCCTTAATATGGGCTCCCTCGTGCACGGCGGCTGAAGAAGCGCCCAGCGAGCGTTGAGCACTAATGTAAACCAGCTTACATTATTATTTCGCAAGCATGAGATGAATACGCGCTTTTTTTTAAATTGTATGAATTGTTTTTAAAAATTTAAACGTTGTCACTAATCACTTGCTGCACATTACCTGTTAATTGTAAGGCACACGGCGAGTCTCACTACTCCACCACCAAAAGTTTGGCTGTGTGGAGGGGATTAGCGCCACTAAAAGGAAGTACTGCACACCCACTTCCGTTTTGACACACTAGCGGCAGGTCAGCACTCTAGTGCCTCGCCTACCCCGGCCATAAAAGCCAATGCTCCCAGTCAAGCGCAGCGGTCGCGTCGTCTGCGCGCCGGAGTCGCGCCAGAGTCATGCCCGTCTGCGCCCGTCCGCGCCGGGACCGCCGGACCACGGACCCGTTACCCTGATGTACCCCACACCAATCCTTTACACTTTTACCTATACTCTAGGGATCAGCTACTCTCCATTAGGCAACCTCTACATCTTCCCCACTCCTGTCCCACTCTCCTTAATCCCAATACCATATGTGGGCCGATTATCTGTAACACCTGCACTCCCCACCCACCCACCCCCGCTCATAACGCTATTTTAGCCGCTCTCCTCAATTCCCGTTCCCTTCCTAGACACAAATGGGACATTTTAGAGCTCATATCGTCCAAATCCCTGGATCTACTATTTTTAACAGAAACCTGGGCAGATTTATCATCGGGACCAGACTTTACGGCCGCTCTACCCTTAAGATATTGTGTAAGTAGATTGGACAGAAAAGGACAGAAGGGTGGCGGAATAGCCATAGTACATAGAGAAGAAGTCCGCCTCCATACCACACCCCTATCCCTCAAAGAATGTGAAGCCATGGCCTTTAGTTGCACCTTGTCTAAAATACAATCATTCGCTGGGACACTAGTGTATCGTCCCCCTGGTCCACGTACTAAATTTCTTGCCAACTTCCACTCCATCCTGGAAAATTCTATAGGATCGACGCATTACACCATCTTGGGTGACTTAAATTTTCACTTAGAGATAACAGATGATACAGACTCTACTACTATCCTAAATGATTTCCTAGCGGCCGGCCTCCATCAATTAGTTGTAGCCCCTACCCACATCGCAGGACATACTTTGGATGCGATATTCACGAACAATAATGACATCACGGTCTCTAGAGTAGAACCTCTTACATGGACTGATCACTCGGTGGTATACTTTAACATCAAACTGAATCCTACGACTATAGTATCAACTAAACCACCACCCCATACGACATCAAGGAACTGGAAAAACCTTAACATCCCTGAATTTTCCACAATGTTAACGGAATTACTGCAAAACACCTACTCTGATCCCGACATAGCATCCAACAACTATCTTACACACCTCACCCAGGCATGCAATACTTTCGCCCCCCTCAAAACTTCCAATAGAAATCGTCACACCCCATCAGCACCTTGGTTCTCAGAGGATCTCCGTAGGCAAAAACAACACTGCCGAAACCTAGAAAGGAGATGGCGCAAGCATTATTACCCATCCGACAAATTAATTTATAAATCAGCCTTAACCAATTACAAACAAATAATCTTCACCCAGAAGACCAACTATTTTGTGTCACAAATCAACTCCGCACAAAACTCCACCAAACAATTGTTTCAGGTAGTGAACCAGCTTTCCAATCCCCCGGTACCCCCGGAGGATACATCCCAACAACTCTGTGACTCCCTAGCCAAGTTTTTTACAGACAAGGTTATGTCAATCTTTAGCACTTTCTCCCCTTCCACTCATTTTGGTGCATCAACATCTTCGCCTGGCTCTTCAAACATCTCAGTCACATTTTCTCATTTTCAAGAAACCTCCCAAGAGTGCATCCAACACCTTATAACCAAAATCAAATCCGGCTCCCCCACTGACCCATGTCCACCTTCTATCCTTAATTCGATCGCACACATTATTACACCAGCAATTGCCAACATCTGTAACACCATGTTCAGTACAGGAATATACCCCTCAGTATGGAAACAAGTAGTCATACGCCCACTTCTTAAAAAGCCTAACCTAGACCCTGGAGATCCAGCTAGCTACAGGCCTATCGCCTGCCTACCCTTTCCGTCTAAGATATTTGAGAGTCTCATGAACACGCAACTCTCCAACTTCATTGAAACCAACGACCTTTTAGATGACACACAATTTGGTTTCAGACAGGCACATGGCACCGAAACAGCACTCGTCAAAGCGGCTGATGAGATTAGGTCTACTATGGACAAAGGGGGAGCGGCGGTCCTGATATTATTGGACTTGTCCGCAGCCTTCGACACGGTCGACCACACCACCTTGGTCGACCGTGTCTCTGCCTTGGGGATTACACACAAAGCAAAAAACCTCATCTCTTCATTCCTTGAGAACCGATCCTTAACAGTCAAACTAGGACAATTTTGTTCGCCTACTTTTTCACTCCCATGCGGCGTCCCTCAAGGATCCTCGCTAAGTCCGACACTGTTTAATATATACGTGTCGGACTTGGCGAGGGTAATCAAAGCCCACAATATCAGCCTTACAACCTACGCCGACGACACACAGCTCGTCCTATCTATCCATCAAGATGGTGCTGATGTGGCCGCTAACTTTCAATCAGGCATGTTAGCAATAAGCGACTGGATGGCTGCCAATTGCTTAAAGTTGAATTCCTCCAAGACAGAGATAATGGTCTTCGGTAAACTGGAACCCATCTGGTCTCCCGTTTGGTGGCCTGACAAGCTAGGTCCCCCCCCTACCCCGGTCACCAAGGTGCGGAACTTAGGGGTAATATTTGATGACAAACTGCTATTCACCCACCATGCGAACAATGTGGTGTCCACTTCATTTTTTACATTACGGAAAATAAAAAAGCTACTACCCTATTTCCCCATTACCCATGCAAAAACACTTATCACCTCCTTGATTTTCTCACGTATAGATTACTGTAATGCTCTTTTTCTGAATGCACAGGCTAAAATCATTAACAAACTTCAGCTAGTGCAGAATGCGGCAGCCAGAGTCCTTCTCAAGATTCCCAAATTTCAATCCATCTCCTCCCACCTGCAAAACCTTCATTGGCTTTCCATCAAAAATCGCACTAGATTTAAGTCCCTCTGCATAGCATACAAAGCAATCAACAACATAGGTCCTGCTTTTCTCAGAGAGGCCTTTAAACCCAAAAACAATCCTAAAACCCTGCGCTCCTCTTCCTCTCATTGTGTTAACATTCCTCGCACCCGAAGAGTTAACTGGGGAGACAGATGCTTTGTCATAGCCACCGCCAAACTTTGGAATTCTCTCCCCACTTACATCAAAATCAGTCCCACCCTCATGACCTTCAGGAGACAGCTGAAAACGTGGCTTTTCACTCAGTAAATGGCCCTTTCTGTTCAACTACTTTCTGTCTGACTACTTTTGATCTATAGCGCTGAGACACCCACGGGTAGTTGCGCGCTTTAAAAGTCGCATAAATTAAAAAAATAAATAAATAAATAAATAAAGCACTGCGGTGGTTCGTAGCAATCTCAGCCAATATCACCCCGTGGCTCAGGACCCCTTGATTCCAGCCTAAGCTCGAGTTTGCGAGCGTTGTGGATCCGCCGTTTCAGGCGGCGGGACGGCTTCGCGGCTGGACATGCCGCTATACAAAGAACAACAAAGGTTGCCCCACTGAAGCCATCACACATCAAGGGGAATACCTCACACGAGCCACAGGCAGCCTTGATCACCACGCTCCTGCCTTGCTTCAAATGATGAAAACTTTAAGCCATACGCGTTTTGGGTAACCTCGTACCCTTGGTCACTGGCAGCTTGTTCCACAGTGAAGCACGGACAAAACAAAACTGTTGTAGGACACCAGGTTTATTTAAATGTATAAGTCCCACCCCCTTGGGCGTATGCATTGTGGTTAAGGTAGTTCCAAAAATATATGCCAAACTTAATGTCCCATAATTCCCCATGTGGGTGTTTGTAAAGTCCATAATAGTTGTAAGCATCACTGAGACATATCCCAAATAGGTAAAGCACTATGGTGGTTCATAGCAGTCTCAGCCAATGTCACCCCGTGGCTCAGGACCCCTTGATTCCAGTCCAAGCTCGAGTTTGCGAGCGTTGTGGATCCGCCGTTTCAGGCGGCGGGACGGCTTCGCGGCTAGAATGCCGCTATACAAAAAACACCAAAGTTTGCCCCACTGAAGCCATCACACATCAAGGGGAAAACCTCACATGAGCCACAGGCAGCCTTGATCACCACGCTCCTGCCTTGCTTCAAATGATGAAAACTTTAAGCCATACGCATTTCGGGTAACCTCGTATTCTTGGTCACTGGCAGCTTGTTCCACAGTGAAGCACGGACAAAACAAAACCGTTGTAGGACACCTGGTTTATTTAAATGTATAAGTCCCGCCCCCTTGGGCGCAGGCATTGTGGTTAAGGTAGTTCCAAAAATATATGCCAAACTCAATGTACCATAATTCCCCATGTGGGTGTTTGTAAAGTCCGTAATAGTTGTAAGCATCACTGAGACATATCCCAAATAGGTAAAGCACTGCGGTGGTTCGTAGCAGTGTCAGCCAATGTCACCCCGAGGCTTAGGACCCCTTGATTCCAGTCCAAGCTCGAGTTTGCGAGTGTTGTGGATCCGCAGTTTCAGGCGGCGGGACAGCTTCGCGGCTGGACACGCCGCTATACAAAAAACACCAAAGGTTGCCCCACTGAAGCCAGCACACATCAAGGGGAATACCTCACATGAGCCACAGGCAGCCTTGATCACCACGCTCCTGCCTTGCTTCAAATGATGAAAACTTTAAGCCATACGCGTTTCGGGTAACCTCGTACCCTTGGTCACTGGCAGCTTGTTACACAGTGAAGCACGGAAAAAACAAAACTGTTGTAGGGCACCTGGTTTATTTAAATGTATAAGTCCTGTCCCCTTGGGCGTAGGCATTGTGGTTAAGGTAGTTCCAAAAATATATGCCAAACTCAATCTCCCATAATTCCTCATGTGGGTGTTTGTAAAGTCCGTAATAGTTGTAAGCATCACTGAGACATATCCCAAATAGGTAAAGCACTGCGGTGGTTCGTAGCAGTCTCAGCCAATATCACCCCGTGGCTCAGGACCCCTTGATTCCAGTCCAAGCTCGAGTTTGCGAGCGTTGTGGATCCGCTGTTTTAGGCGGCGGGATGGCTTCGCGGCTGAACACGCCGCTATACAAAAAACAACAAAGGTTGCCCCACTGAAGCCATCACACATCAAGGGGAAAACCTCACACGAGCCACAGGCAGCCTTGATCACCACACTCCTGCCTTGCTTCAAATGTTGAAAACTTTAAGCCATATGCACTTCGGGTAACCTCGTACCCTTGGTCACTGGCAGCTTGTTCCACAGTGAAGCACGGACAAAACAAAACTGTTGTAGGACACCTTGTTTATTTAAATGTATAAGTCCCGCCCCCTTGGGCGTAGGCATTGTGGTTAAGGTAGTTCCAAAAATATATGCCAAACTCAAAGTCCCCTAATTCCCCATGTGGGTGTTTGTAAAGTCTGTAATAGTTGTAAGCATCACTGAGACAAATCCCAAATAGGTAAAGCACTGCGGTGTTTCGTAGCAGTCTCAGCAAATGTCACTGCGTTGATCAGGACCCCTTGATTCCAGTCCAAGCTCGAGTTTGCGAGCATTGTGGATCCGCCGTTTCAGGCGGCGGGACGGCTTCGCGGCTGGACACGCCGCTATACAAAAACACCAAAGGTTGCCCCACTGAAGCCATCACACATCAAGGGGAATACCTCACACGAGCCACAGGCAGCCTTGATCACCACGCTCCTGCCTTGCTTCAAATGATGAAAACTTTAAGCCATACACGCTTCGGGTAACCTCGTACCCTTGGTCACTGGCAGCTTGTTCCACGGTGAAGCACTGACAAAACAAAACTGTTGTAGGACACCTGGTTTATTTAAATGTATAAGTCCTGCCCCCTTGGGCGTAGGCATTGTGGTTAAGGTAGTTCCAAAAATATATGCCAAACTCAATGTCCCATAATTCCTCATGTGGGTGTTTGTAAAGTCCGTAATAGTTGTAAGCATCACTGAGACATATCCCAAATAGGTAAAGCACTGCGGTGGTTCGTAGCAGTCTCAGCCAATGTCACCCCGTGGCTCAGGACCCCTTGATTCCAGTCCAAGCTCGAGTTTGTGAGCGTTGTAGATCCGCCGTATCAGGCGGCGAGACGGCTTCGCGGCAGGACCCGCCGCTATACAAAAAACACCAAAGGTTGCCCCACTGAAGCCATCACACATCAAGGGGGATACCTCACACGAGCCACAGGCAGCCTTGATCACCATGCTCCTGCCTTGCTTCAAATTATGAAAGCTTTAAGCCATATGCGTTTCGGGTAACCTCGTACCCTTGGTCACTGGCAGCTTGTTCCACAGTGAAGCACGGACAAAACAAAACTGTTGTAGGACACCTGGTTTATTTAAATGTATAAGTCCCGCCCCCTTGGGTATAGGCATTGTGGTTAAGGTAGTTCCAAAAATATATGCCAAACTCAATGTCCCATAATTCCCCATGTGGGTGTTTGTAAAGTCCGTAATAGTTGTAAGCATCACTGAGACATATCCCAAATAGGTAAAGCACTGCGGTGGTTCATAGCAGTCTCAGCCAATATCACCCCGTGGCTCAGGACCCCTTGATTCCAGTCCAAGCTCGAGTTTGCCAGCGTTGTGGATCCGCTGTTTCAGGCGGCGGGACGGCTTCGCGGCTGGACACGCCGCTATACAAAAAACAACAAAGGTTGCCCCACTGAAGCCATCACACATCAAGGGGAAAACCTCACACGAGCCACAGGCAGCCTTGATCACCACGCTCCTGCCTTGCTTCAAATGTTGAAAACTTTACGCCATGCGCATTTCAGGTAACCTCGTACCCTTGGTCACTGGCAGCTTGTTCCACAGTGAAGCACGGACAAAACAAAACTGTTGTAGGACACCTGGTTTATTTAAATGTATAAGTCCCGCCCCCTTCGGCGTAGGCATTGTGGTTAAGGTAGTTCCAAAAATAATATGCCAAACTCAATGTCCCATAATTCCCCATGTGGGTGTTTGTAAAGTCCGTAATAGTTGTAAGCATCACTGAGACAAATCCCAAATAGGTAAAGCACTGCAGTGGTTCGTAGCAGTCTCAGCAAATGTCACCCCGTGGCTCAGGATTCCTTGATTCCAGTCCAAGCTCGAGTTTGCGAGCGTTGTGGATCCGCCGTTTCAGGCGGCGGGACGGCTTCGCGGCTGGACACGCCGCTATACAAAAAACACCAAAGGTTGCCCCACTGAAGCCATCACACATCAAGGGGAATACCTCACATGAGCCACAGGCAGCCTTGATCACCACGCTCCTGCCTTGCTTCAAATGATGAAAACTTTAAGCCATACGCGTTTCGGGTAACCTCGTACCCTTGGTCACTGGCAGCTTGTTCCACAGTGAAGCACGGACAAAACAAAACTGTTGTAGGACACCTGGTTTATTTAAATGTATAAGTCCCGCCCCCTTGGGCGCAGGCATTGTGGTTAAGGTAGTTCCAAAAATATATACCAAACTCAATGCCCCATAATTCCTCATGTGGGTGTTTGTAAAGTCCGTAATAGTTGTAAGCATCACTGAGACATATCACAAATAGGTAAAGCACTGCGGTGGTTCGTAGCAGTCTCAGCTAATTTCACCCCGTGGCTCAGGAACCCTTGATTCCAGTACAAGCTCGAGTTTGCGAGCGTTGTGGATCCGCAGTTTCAGGCGGCGGGACGGCTTCGCGGCTGGACCTGCCGCTATACAAAAAACACCAAAGGTTGCCCCACTGAAGCCATCACACATCAAGGGGGATACCTCACACGAGCCACAGGCAGCCTTGATCACTAAGCTCCTGCCTTGCTTCAAATTATGAAAACTTTAAGCCATATGCGTTTCGGGTAACCTCGTACCCTTGGTCACTGGCAGCTTGTTCCACAGTGAAGCACGGACAAAACAAAACTGTTGTAGGACACCTGGTTTATTTAAATGTATAAGTCCCGCCCTCTTGGGCGTAGGCATTGTGGTTAAGGTAGTTCCAAAAATAATATGCCAAACTCAATGTCCCATAATTCCCCATGTGGGTGTTTGTAAAGTCCGTAATAGTTGTAAGCATCACTGAGACAAATCCCAAATAGGTAAAGCACTGCAGTGGTTCGTAGCAGTCTCAGCAAATGTCACCCCGTGGCTCAGGATTCCTTGATTCCAGTCCAAGCTCGAGTTTGCGAGCGTTGTGGATCCGCCGTTTCAGGCGGCGGGACGGCTTCGCGGCTGGACACGCCGCTATACAAAAAACACCAAAGGTTGCCCCACTGAAGCCATCACACATCAAGGGGAATACCTCACATGAGCCACAGGCAGCCTTGATCACCACGCTCCTGCCTTGCTTCAAATGATGAAAACTTTAAGCCATACGCGTTTCGGGTAACCTCGTACCCTTGGTCACTGGCAGCTTGTTCCACAGTGAAGCACGGACAAAACAAAACTGTTGTAGGACACCTGGTTTATTTAAATGTATAAGTCCCGCCCCCTTGGGCGCAGGCATTGTGGTTAAGGTAGTTCCAAAAATATATACCAAACTCAATGCCCCATAATTCCTCATGTGGGTGTTTGTAAAGTCCGTAATAGTTGTAAGCATCACTGAGACATATCACAAATAGGTAAAGCACTGCAGTGGTTCGTAGCAGTCTCAGCTAATTTCACCCCGTGGCTCAGGAACCCTTGATTCCAGTACAAGCTCGAGTTTGCGAGCGTTGTGGATACGCAGTTTCAGGCGGCGGGACGGCTTCGCGGCTGGACCTGCCGCTATACAAAAAACACCAAAGGTTGCCCCACTGAAGCCATCACACAGCAAGGGGGATACCTCACACGAGCCACAGGCAGCCTTGATCACTACGCTCCTGCCTTGCTTCAAATTATGAAAACTTTAAGCCATATGCGTTTCGGGTAACCTCGTACCCTTGGTCACTGGCAGCTTGTTCCACAGTGAAGCACGGACAAAACAAAACTGTTGTAGGACACCTGGTTTATTTAAATGTATAAGTCCCGCCCTCTTGGGCGTAGGCATTGTGGTTAAGGTAGTTCCAAAAATATATGCCAAACTCAATGTCCCATAATTCCCCATGTGGGTGTTTGTAAAGTCCGTAATAGTTGAAGGCATCACTGAGACATATCCCAAATAGGTAAAGCACTGCGGTGGTTCGTAGCAGTCTCAGCCAATATCACCCCGTTGCCCAGGACCCCTTGATTCCAGTCCAAGCTCGAGTTTGCGAGCGTTGTGGATCCGCCGTTTCAGGCGGAGGGACGGCTTCGCGGCTGGACACGCCGCTATACAAAAAACGATTCAGAAAAGGGGGTGGTGATGGACAGAGTATCTGAATTAAGCAGAACACTCCTACCCAGTCCAAAGATCAGGGCTTGATCCATCACCGTTTTTCAGCTCACTGCACCATCCCAGCTCAGAACCTGGCTACATGCAAATGAGTCCGTCCCTGGCCCAGTGCATCATGGGAACAGGGCAGACCAAACTACCAAGCCAATTCTTATACTGGGAAGGAAACAAGCTTCCAGGGACCGGTTTCTGGCATTTCAGCCGTCTTCGGCCCGGCTTGCTTGAATCCTGATGGTGCAGTGAGCAAGGGACTCATATCTGAGTATACCCTTCCACGCTTATGGTGGACAAAATGATTCAGAAAAGGGGGTGGTGATGGACAGAGTACCTGAATTATGCAGAACACTCCTACCCAGTCCAAAGATCAGAGCTTGATCCATCACCGTTTTTTAGCTCACTGCACCATCCCAGCTCAGAACCTGGCTACATGCAAATTAGTCTGTCCCTGGCCCAGTGCATCATGGGAACAGGGCAGACCAAACTACCAAGCTAATTCTTATACTGGGAAGGAAACAAGCTTCCGGATACCGGTTTCTGGCATTTCAGCCGTCTTCGGCCCGGCTTGCTTGAATCCTGATGGTGCAGTGAGCAAGGGACTCACATCTGAGTATACCCTTTCACGCTTATGGGGGACAAAATGATTCAGAAAAGGGGGTGATGATGGACAGAGTATCTGAATTAAGCAGAACACTCCTACCCAGTCCAAAGATCAGGGCTTGATCCATCACTGTTTTTTAGCTCACTGCACCATCCCAGCTCAGAACCTGGCTACATGCAAATTAGTCTGTCCCTGGCCCAGTGCATCATGGGAACAGGGCAGACCAAACTACCAAGCCAATTCTTATACTGGGAAGGAAACAAGCTTCCGGGGACCGGTTTCTGGCATTTCAGCTGTCTTCAGCCCGGCTTGCTTGAATCCTGATGGTGCAGTGAGCAAGGGACTCACATCTGAGTATACCCTTCCACGCTTATGGTGGACAAAATGATTCAGAAAAGGAGGTGGTGATGGACAGAGTATCTGAATTAAGCAGAACACTCCTACCCAGTCCAAAGATCAGGGCTTGATCCATCACCGTTTTTTAGCTCACTGCACCATCCCAGCTCAGAACCTGGCTACATGCAAATTAGTCTGTCCCTGGCCCAGTGCATCATGGGAACAGGGCAGACCTAACTAGCAAGCCAATTCTTATACTGGGAAGGAAACAAGCTTCCGGGGACCGGTTTCTGGCATTTCAGCCGTCTTCGGCCCGTCTTGCTTGAATCCTGATGGTGCAGTGAGCAAGCGAAAAATGCCAGAAACCGGTCCCCGGAAGCTTGTCTCCTTTCAGGTGAAGAATTGGCTTGGTAGTTTGGTCTGCCCTGTTCCCATGAGGCACTGGGTCAGACTAATTTGCATATAGCCAGGTTCTGAACTGGGGTGATGCAGTGAGCTAAATAACGGTGATGGATCAAGCCCTGATCTCTTGACTGGGTAAGAGTGGTCTGCTTAATTCAGACACTCTGTTCATCACCACCCCCTTTTTGAATCGTTTTTGGCCACCACAAGTGTGGCAGGGTATACTCAGACATGAGTCCCTTGCTAACTGCACCACCAGGATTCAAGCAAGCAGGGCCAACGACGGCTGAAATGCCAGAAACCGGTCCCCGGAAGCTTGTCTCCTTTCCGGTGAAGAAATGGCTTGGTAGTTTGGTCTGCCCTGTTCCCATGAGGCACTGGGTCAGACTAATTTGCATATAGCCAGGTTCTGAACTGGGGTGATGCAGTGAGCTAAATAACGGTGAGGGATCAAGCCCTGATCTCTTGACTGGGTAAGAGTGGTCTGCTTAATTCAGACACTCTGTTCATCACCACCCCCTTTTTGAATCGTTTTTGGCCACCACAAGTGTGGCAGGGTATACTCAGACATGAGTCCCTTGCTCACTGCACCACCAGGATTCAAGCAAGCCGGGCCGACGACGGCTGATATGCCACAAACCGGTCCCCGGAAGCTTGTCTCCTTTCCGGTGAAGAATTGGCTTGGTAGTTTGGTCTGCCCTGTTCCCATGAGGCACTGGGTCAGACTAATTTGCATATAGCCAGGTTCTGAACTGGGGTGATGCAGTGAGCTAAATAACGGTGATGGATCAAGCCCTGATCTCTTTACTGGGTAAGAGTGGTCTGCTTAATTTATTTATTTTATGCAATTTTTAAAGCGCGCAAATACCCTTGCGGGTGTCTCGGCGCTGGCGTTACAGAACTCTCTCTTGAGATAAAAGGTCAATTAAGATGAAAACAACCATGTTTTGAGATTCTTTCTGAAGTTTAGAAGAGTGGGGGCGGTTTTGATGTGGAATGGTAATGTGTTCCACAATTTGGCTGTTGCTATAGTAAAGCATCTATCTCCCCAGTTGGTCTTTCTTGTCCGTGGAACCTTCAGCAGATGAGCTGATGATGATCGTAAGGTTCTAGAATGTTCAAGCGGGCAGAGAGCTTTTTTTAGGAACTGTGGGCCAGGATTATGCTTTGTAGGCTATGCATAAAGCCTTAAATTTAATCCGACTCCTAATAGGGAGCCAATGCAGCTCTCTAATGTAGGGGGAAGTATATGTGAATTTGGGGATGGTTAATAAAATTCTGGCCGCCTGGTTTTGCACCGTCTGTAATCTGTTGAGGACCTTTTCTTGAGCATTCAAAAGAAGGGCGTTGCAGTACTCTGTTCTCGAGAACACCAAGGTACTGATTAGGGTTTTGCACGCGGATGGTGGTAAGTATGGGAGTAGTTTTTTAATCCTTTTTAGGATATAGAAGGAAGAAGATACCACCGAGTTGGCATGTTGGAGGAAAGTCATCTTGTTGTCAAATATGACTCCCAGATTACGTACCTTGACTACCGGTTGGGGGGGGGGCTCCCATCTGAGATGGCCACCACTGAGGGGACCAGACAGGCTGCAAGTTCCCGAATGTCATCACCTCTGTCTTATCAGAGTTTAATTTGAGACAGTTAGATGACATCCAGGAACTTATTGCCTTCATTCCCTCTTGAAAGTTGGCTGCGACTGAAGTACCATCGTTATGCACCGATAACACTAGTTGGGTGTCATCTGCATACGTTGTTAGGGCAATTCCGTAGGATTTTATCACCCTCGCTAAGTCCGAGACATAGATGTTAAAAAGCGTCGGACTTAGCGAGGAGCCCTGTGGTACTCCGCAAGGGAGAGAAAAGGTCTGGGAGGTGTAGTTACCCATCTTAACTGTCTGAGGACGATTGGCAAAGAATGAGGCAAGGAGTTCTTTGGCTTTGCCTCTTATTCCTAAAGCCGAGACACGGTCGACCAAGGTGACATGATCGACCGTGTCAAAGGCAGCGGAGAGATCCAAAAGTATTAGAACCGCCGATCCTCCCTTGTCCATCGTGGCTCTTATTTCATCTGCTGCTTTGAGTAGTGCTGTCTCCGTTCCATGACCTTGTCTGAACCCAAATTGGGTGTCGTCGAGTAGGTCGTTGTCATTAATGAATTTCGAGAGTTGTGTGTTCATTATTTTTTCGAAAATCTTTGCTGGGAAGGGGAGACAGGCAATAGGTCTGTAGCTGGCAGGAAGAAGAGGGTCCAGTGTGGGCTTTTTTAAAAGTGGCTTAATGATAGCCTTCTTCCAAACAGATGAATAGGTACCTGTTAGAAACATTGCATTACAGATTGTTGATAAAGCAGGAGAGATAGCTTCCGGGATGAGATTCAGGATAGCAGGAGGGCATGGATCGAGGGGGGATCCCGATTTGGTGCAGGCCACCAGATGTAGAATATGCTCCTGAGTAGTCGCTTCGAATACTGAAAAGATCGGTGAGTTGTTGATGGGGGGGTGCCATGGGGGTGGGGGAAGGAGAGGAATGAGAAAAGGTCAGAAAAATGGAACTAACCTTATCCTCAAAAAAGTTGGCCAAAGCATCCGATAGAGACTAGGAACCTTCTAGGTGCGGGGCAGGGGGGTTGGACAGATGAGTAACCACCTGAAATAATTCCCCTACCGAGTTTTTCGCCTGGTTGATTTGGGAAGTGTAGTAAAGACTTTTTTCTGATATTATGAGTTTTTTGTAAGTGGGGAGAGCATTTTTGTAGGTCTTTTTGTCGGCAGGGCTGTAATGGCGGCGCCACTGCCTTTCCAGGTTCCTGCAGTACTGTCTTTGTATTCTTAAGGGCTCCGTGAAACACTGTGCTGAAGGAAGTTTTCTACTACGGTGGGAGGTTTTAATCAGGGCTAGTTTATTACAGGCTGTATTTAGATTGCTCAGGTAATTAGAGGACACTAATGTAGGATCCTGTTCATTGGGGATATGACTATCTTGCATCATCTCCGCTAAGTGGACAAGGTTAATATGTTTCCAGTCTCTGAAGGAGACTAGAGACGAAGATGTGGCAGGGGGTTTGATGGAGTTAATTTCGATAGAGAAGCAGACTGCTGCATGATCCGTCCAGATCAGGGGAATTACCTGGGTAACGGCTATATGCGGGTTGTTGGTAAATAATCCATCTAAAGTGTGACCCGCTTGATGAGTGGGTTCGTTTACCATTTGCAGAAGGCCGGCAGCGGCTAAATCGGTCGTTAACAGTGCTGTGTCAGGGTCGTTGAGGGCTTCAAGGTGAAAATTAAAATCTCCTAGTAAGGTGAAATGTGGGGATCCTGCCGAGGCCTCAATCATATTGCCTATGTTGGCAAGAAATTTTGATCTTGACCCTGGAGGGCGGTAGATTAACATACCCTTAAATTATGTTTTGGCCGAGAGGCCACTGGTGAAGAGAAAAGCCTCGTACTCAGGACAGTTTGATTGTAACATTGTGAGTTTGAGCTGGTCTTTATAAATAATTGCTATGCCTCCACCCTTTTTTTAGGTCTGTCCAGTCTGCAGACACAGTAGTTGGTCGGAGTGGCAGCTCTAAAGTCTGGCCCGGAGGATTCATCCCCCCATGTCTCCGTGATGAATAGCAAATCCAGTTTGTGTGTATCAATCAAGTCGGATATTTCTAACTTGTGTTTAGGAAGAGATCTAACATTTATTAGTGCTGCTAACACTTGTTGTGGGACAGTCTTTGGGGGATTTGGAGTATCCATTGTACAAGTTGGACATTTGTGCGGGCCTAAGATGGGATTAGTATATCCAAATTGTGGTAGGACATGGGGCATTTCTGCTACATGTCTGAGGTTCAATAATTCGGCAGAAGTGTAAGTAAATCCTACCGTATCGAGCTCCAGACGTAGCACCTGTGCGACAGGGGGGGTGGCCCTGGGCCCTTCCTCGGCGCGGACGAGCGCAGAAGAGCTTGCCTTATGCGCACTCTGTTCATCACCACCCCCTTTTTGAATCGCTATACAAAAAACAACAAAGGTTGCCCCACTGAAGCCATCACACATCAAGGGGAATACCTCACACGAGCCACAGGCAGCCTTGATCACCAAACTCCTGCCTTGCTTCAAATGATGAAAACTTTAAGCCATACGCGTTTTGGGTAACCTCGTACCCTTGGTCACTGGCAGCTTGTTCCACAGTGAAGCACGGACAAAACAACACTGTTGTAGGACACCTGGTTTATTTAAATGAATAAGTCCTGCCCCCTTGGGCGTAGGCATTGTGGTTAAGGTAGTTCCAAAAATATATGCCAAACTCAATGTCCCATAATTCCTCATGTGGGTGTTTGTAAAGTCCGTAATAGTTGTAAGCATCACTGAGACATATCCCAAATAGGTAAAGCACTGCAGTGGTTCGTAGCAATCTCAGCCAATGTCACCCCGTGGCCCAGGACCCCTTGATTCCAGTCCAAGCTCGAGTTTGCGAGCGTTGTGGATCCGCCGTTTCAGGCGGCGGGACGGCTTCGCGGCTGGACACGCCGCTATACAAAAAACAGCAAATGTTACCCCACTGAAGCCATCACACATCAAGGGGGATACCTCACACGATCCACAGGCAGCCTTGATCACTACGCTCCTGCCTTGCTTCAAATTATGAAAACTTTAAGCCATATGCGTTTCGGGTAACCTCGTACCCTTGGTCACTGGCAGCTTGTTCCACAGTGAAGCACGGACAAAACAAAACTGTTGTAGGACACCTGGTTTATTTAAATGTATAAGTCCCGCCCCCTTGGGCGTAGGCATTGTGGTTAAGGTAGTTCCAAAAATATATGCCAAACTCAATGTCCCATAATTCCCCATGTGGGTGTTTGTAAAGTCCGTAATAGTTGAAGGCATCACTGAGACATATCCCAAATAGGTAAAGGACTGAGGTGGTTCGTAGCAGTCTCAGCCAATATCACCCCGTGGCTCAGGACCCCTTGATTCCAGTCTAAGCTCGAGTTTGCGACGTTGTGGATCCGCCGTTTCAGGCGGCGGGACGGCTTCGTGGCTGGACACGCTGCTATACAAAAAACAACAAAGGTTGCCCCACTGAAGGCATCACACATCAAGGAGAATACCTCACACGAGCCACAGGCAGCCTTGATCACCACGCTCCTGCCTTGCTTCAAATGATGAAAACTTTAAGCCATACGCGTTTTGGGTAACCTCATACCCTTGGTCACTGGCAGCTTGTTCCACAGTGAAGCACGGACAAAACAAAACTGTTGTAGGACACCTGGTTTATTTAAATGTATAAGTCCCGCCCCCTTGGACGTAGGCATTGTGGTTAAGGTAGTTCCAAAAATATATGCTAAACTCAATGTCCCATAATTCCCCATGTGGGTGTTTGTAAAGTCCGTAATAGTTGTAAGCATCACTGAGACATATCCCAAATAGGTAAAGCACTGCGGTGGTTCGTAGCAGTCTCAGCCAATGTCACCCCATGGCTCAGGACCCCTTGATTCCAGTCCAAGCTCGAGTTTGCGAGCGTTGTGGATCCGCCGTTTCAGGCGGCGGGACGGCTTCACGGCTGGACACGCCGCTATACAAAAAACACCAAATGGTGCCCCACTGAAGCCATCAGACATCAAGGGGAAAACCTCACACGAGCCACAGGCAGCCTTGATCACCACGCTCCTGCCTTGCTTCAAATGATGAAAACTTTAAGCCATACGCATTTCGGGTAACCTAGTACCCTTGGTCACTGGCATCTTGTTCCACAGTGAAGCACGGACAAAACAAAACTGTTGTATGACACCTGGTTTATTTATATGTATAAGTCCTGCCCCCTTGGGCGTAGGCATTGTGGTTAAGGTAGTTCCAAAAATATATGCCAAACTCAATGTCCCATAATTCCCCATGTGGGTGTTTGTAAAGTCCGTAATAGTTGTAAGCATCACTGAGACAAATCCCAAATAGGTAAAGCACTGCGGTGGTTCGTAGCAGTCTCAGCCATTGTCACCCCGTTGTTCAGGACCCCTTGATTCCAGTCCAAGCTCGAGTTTGCGAGCATTGTGGATCCGCCGTTTCAGGCGGCGGGACGGCTTGGCGGCTGGACACGCCGCTATACAAAAACCACCAAAGGTTGCCCCACTGAAACCATCACACATCAAGGGGAATACCTCACAAGAGCCACAGGTAGCCTTGATCACCACACTCCTGCCTTGCTTCAAATGATGAAAACTTTAAGCCATACGCGTTTCGGGTAACCTCGTACCCTTGGTCACTGGCAGCTTGTTCCACAGTGAAGCACGGACAAAACAAAACTGTTGTAGGACACCTTGTTTATTTAAATGTATAAGTCCCGCCCCTTTGGGCATAGGTATTGTGGTTAAGGTAGTTCCAAAAATATATGCCAAACTCAATGTCCCATAATTCTCCATGTGGGTTTTTGTAAAGTCTGTAATAGTTGTAAGCATCACTGAGACATATCCCAAATAGGTAAAGCACTGCGGTTGTTCGTATCAGTCTCAGCCAATATCACCCCGTGGCTCAGGACCCCTTGATTCCAGTCCAAGCTCGAGTTTGCGAGCGTTGTGGATCCGCCGTTTCAGGCGGCGGGACGGCTTCGCGGCTGGACACGCCGCTATACAAAAAACAGCAAAGGTTGCCCCACTGAAGCCATCAATCATCAAGGGGAACACCTCACACGAGCCACAGGCACCCTTGATCACCACGCTCCTGCCTTGCTTCAAATGATGAAAACTTTAAGCCATACGCGTTTCGGGTAACCTCGTATCCTTGGTCACTGGCAGCTTGTTCCACAGTGAAGCACGGACAAAACAAAACTGTTGTAGGACACCTGGTTTATTTAAATGTATAAGTCCTGCCCCCTTGGGGGTAGGCATTGTGGTTAAGATAGTTCCAAAAATATATGCCAAACTCAATGTCCCATAATTCCCCATGTGGGTGTTTGTAAAGTCCGTAATAGTTGTAAGCATCACTGAGACATATCCCAAGTAGGTAAAGCACTGCGGTTGCTCGTAACAGTCTCAGCCAATGTCACCCCGTGGCTCAGGACCCCTTGATTCCAGTCTAAGCTTGAGTTTGCGAGTGTTGTGGATCCGCCGTTTCAGGTGGCGGGACGGCTTCATGGCTGGACACGCCGCTATACAAAAAACACCAAAGGTTGCCCCACTTAAGCCATCACACATCAAGGGGAATACCTCACACGAGCCACAGGCAGCCTTGATCACCCCGCTCCTGCCTTGCTTCAAATGATGAAAACTTTAAGCCATACGCGTTTTGGGTAACCTCGTACCCTTGGTCACTGACAGCTTGTTCCACAGTGAAGCACGGACAAAACAAAACTGTTGTAGGACACCTGGTTTATTTAAATGTATAAGTCCCACCCCCTTGGGCGTAGGCATTGTGGTTAAGGCAGTTCCAAAAATATATGCCAAACTCAATGTCCCAAAATTCCCATGTGGGTGTTTGTAAAGTCCGTAATAGTTGTAAGCATCACTGAGACATATCCCAAATAGGTAAAGCACTGCGGTGGTTCGTAGCACTCTCAGCCAATGTCACCCCGTGGCTCAGGACCCCTTGATTCCAGTCCAAGCTCGAGTTTGCGAGCGTTGTGGATCCGCTGTTTCAGGTGGCGGGACGGCTTCGCGGCTGGACACGCCGCTATACAAAAAACACAAAAGGTTGCCCCACTGAAGCCATCACACATCAAAGGGAATACGTCACATGAGCCACAGGCAACCTTGATAACCACGCTCCTGCCTTGCTTCAAATGATGAAAACTTTAAGCCATACGCGTTTCGGGTAAATTCGTACCCTTGGTCACTGGCAGCTTGTTCCACAGTGAAGCACGGACAAAACAAAACTGTTGTAGGACACCTGGTTTGTTTAAATGTATAAGTCCCGCCCCCTTGGGCGTAGGCATTGTGGTTAAGGTAGTTCCAAAAATATATGCCAAACTTTTTTAAAAAAATGTTTGTATTTGATTGAATATATATATATATATATATATATATATATATATATATATATATATATATATATATATATATATATATATATATATATATATATATATATATATATATATATATATATATATATATATATATTCACTGAAAAAAACATAGGTTATAGACCATATATAGTTAGGAATTAGCATTTACAAAACCTTGAAAATTCACTGAAAAAACCATGTGTTATAGACCATATATAGTTAGGAATTAGCATTTACAAAACCTTGAAAATTCACTGAAAAAACCATGGGTTATAGACCATATATAGTTAGGAATTAGCATTTACAAAACCTTGAAAATTCACTGAAAAAACCATAGGTTATAGACCATATATAGTTAGGAATTAGCATTTACAAAACCTTGAAAATTCACAGAAAAAACCATGGGTTATAGACCATATATAGTTAGGAATTAGCATTTACAAAACCTTATTTTACTCACACAAAACCATTGAAATTCCATATATAGTTAGTTGCACTAACTATATATCGCGCACCCGCAATCCACTGCTGATGATGTCACATATTACATCATTCATGACATGGTCAGTGACATCACTGATGACATCACTGATGACAACTCAAATGACATCACTGATCACAAATAAAATAACATCACTGATGACATCATCCAGTGACTGTATGTTTCTGTAAAGTTAAAATATGTCTTACATATTGAAGAATGAGTGGATGTATAAGTGTCTGGATGAAGGATTTAGTAGATGCATGACAGACTGTATGAGAGAGTGATTAAATGTGTCTCACTGAGTGCATGGGTTAGTGACTAAACTGTCTTAATTTGTGCATCATTATGTCTGTTGTTCTGTAAACTGCTGCATGTGTTGATCGGTAGCTATATGAGTAACTATATGGGTTATTGATTGGTTGCCCAAGTATTTGTATGGGAGAGTGAGTGTGTGTGTGTGGGAGGCTGGGAGGTGTGTGACTCTGTGCATAGATGTGTGAACAGTTGATTCACTTAATGTATGGGTTCAAATCTGCATGTGGAAACAGCTGTATGGGTGGTTGACTGTGTGCATGAGTGTTTTGGTGAGTGAATGGATATCTCAGTGCTATATGTCAAAGTAAGTACATATGTAAAACACAGTACATGTGAGAGTTGACATATATAAATTACTGTGTATAATAGCTAGTGAATGTGTGAGTGGCTGCATGGATCATTGAAAACTTGTATCAGTGATTGTATAAGAGAGTAAATATGTGTTAGAATAAGTTTCAATAAGTAAGGTGTGTATAACTGTATAGTTGAGGAAATGGAGGTGTGATTGATTCTTTGCATGACTGACTAGGTGTATGAGTAACTCTATGGATGAGTGACAATCTGTGAGTGTCTGTTTACACTGAGTGTATCTTAGGTTATATTAGAGTCTGAACAGATTCATCGTATTATCACATGAATGACGTCATCAGTGATGTTGTCAGTGATGTCATTTGAGTTGTCATCAGTGATGTCATCAGTGATGTCACTGACCATGTCATGAATGACGTAATATGTGACATCATCAGCAGTGGATTGCGGGTGCGCGATATATAGTTAGTGCAACTAACTATATATGGAATTTCAATGGTTTTGTGTGAGTAAATAAGGTTTTGTAAATGCTAATTCCTAACTATATATGGTCTATAACCCATGGTTTTTTCTGTGAATTTTCAAGGTTTTGTAAATGCTAATTCCTAACTATATATGGTCTATAACCTATAGTTTTTTCAGTGAATTTTCAAGGTTTTGTAAATGCTAATTCCTAACTATGTATGGTTTATAACCCATGGTTTTTTCAGTGAATTTTCAAGGTTTTGTAAATGCTAATTCCTAACTATATATGGTCTATAACCCATGTTTTTTTCAGTGAATTTTCAAGGTTTTGTAAATGCTAATTCTTAACTATATATGGTCTATAACCTATGTTTTTTTCAGTGAATTTCAATGGTTTTTTAATAGCAAATATCAAAAGCTGTAAAATGTCAAGTACGTGGTAGGTAAAAACATTTTTGTGTCTACGCACGCTGATGTGCTTTGAACGCTGCCCCCCCCCTCTTTTCTTTTAGGAGTATTCTCTCTTTGCAGATAGTGAAGGGTAGGTAACGCAGGCCTTTGCCCCCGTTGTAATCCGTCGTGCCTGCTTCCTTCTCCATTTGATTGATTGTTATCCAAGCATTTACTGTTTTGGAATTGGTTCTCTTTGGTTCATTCTCTATTTACAAACAAGCACAGAGTCGCAATACTCTGTTTAGTCTTTGCAGATAGTGAAAAATCGTTAGAAAAAACAAAAGGAATCAAGCAAAATCAGTAGGCCACTAATGGGATCTCTTTTTGACCTCGCTAAAATAGAAACAATAGGAACAAACCCTCATGAGAAATATGAAACTAGTGAGAGGAACTGAGCTCGACGCCATGATGGCTGCAAGACAGCTCGGCTCCGCCGCCCACCCCGCCCAAAACAACGACAAACCCTATGCAAATATTATAAATATATACAACACACCAGCAAAGTAACAGGGTAAAACGTTTTATTAAATAACTATTTACATGGCAGCCTGCTGCAACATCGATCCAAATGCATGCCGCCGTTCCCGGGATGTCTCCCCGACTACTCTGCGGCCAATGAGATGGAGAGGCCGGGGCGTTGACTAGGTGTGGCCTCCGGCTGCAACCACAGCGCCAACGATCGCTGCTGACGGAGGGGAGCCTTGCCGGTGACAGCCACTGATCTGAAGAACCGCTGCCTGCGGTGCCTCCCTGAGCCGCTTGACAGAGGCCCCCGAGGGGAGGTGTGCTGGTGCGGACTCGGAGGGGGCGCTTGACTCCTGCCACCTCCCCAAGTCTTGTTGCCCTGGTGTGGCCTGAGATCGCCCCCGACATAGGCGGTCCGCTCCCGGGGTCAGGCGGAACTTGTTGCCTTTTGGTGACTCTTCCATTCTGGACCTTGTCCCACAATCCGTTTGACCTGAAGACACGTCCTGCGGTGCCCTGGTCCAACCATCACATATACCTGCGCCAGGAGACGGCGTTGGGTTCACTGGAAGGGAGTGGCGGCGCGAACGAGCCTCCCCCACCTCCTCAGGTGGAGGTTTCTCAGCTACACCCCAGCGCTTCACTCGGCCACCTGAGTTGCGCCCGCTCCTGCGGCACAGGGCCTCGCTCGGCCAGCTGAATTGCGCCTGCTCTTGTTATTACAGCGTCTCTCCCGCCATCTGGATGAAATGCACCCACTCTTGCGGTACAGCGACAGGCGGCTGCCACGGAGCTCAGGAAATGGCGGTCTGCTCCACAGACTTGGGCCTGGCCTGCAAGGATGGCTCTGGGCAACCTTGGAACTCGGACGCTTGACTGCTAGGGCATGGGCCCCATTCCCAAAAGCGTCCCCTCAGCCTTGAAGATTCTACAAGAGTCACCGGGGCCCCCGACTCCCGCAGACTTCCGGTGGGGAGCGACTGCCATGATCGCTCGCGTAATGGCCACGATGTAGCCATGGAATGCTCTCATGCTGACGCCAGCTTCAGTCTGAAACATCCAGAAACACTGTAGACTACCAATTCGATCAGTTCCGGTGGAGCCCCAACGTGACCCGGTAGAGAAGAACTTGCCCTCCCCTCTTTGACTGATGGTTCTTGTTGCCTGTCCCTTCTGTCATATGACGCGCCCCGTTAGCGCACCCGGAAGTGCTCCGGTGCGCGAGGCGCGAAGCGCAGCTTCCCGGAAGCGATCCGGGGCGCGGCGCGGAGCGCGTAACGTAAGCATAACAGGTCATGTGACTTGTTAATAAAACTTTTCATTGGTTCATTTCACTTTTGGGTTCCTAATGATGTAAGGCTAGGTCATATGACCTAACAATAACACTTTTCATTGGTTGAGAACTATTTTTTGTCCCAAATGATGAAAACCCCTCCTTTTTTCCTCACTCTGACTTTCATCTTTGTGAGAGGAAGACTTTTTTTTATCACTTAGCAATAGCAAGTGTTGTAGCTTCAGCTGGTGCATCCCCACCACCACCACCACTCCTAGGAAGAGAGTACCACCTCCTCAGGTGGTGGTTGAGCAAGAGGTGCCCCCCACACCTTCTTGTTGCCTGATTCGGCCAGCTCAATCGATCGAGCATGAGACTCTGTTTTGATCTGAAGAACCGCTGCCTGCGGTGCCTCACTGAGCCGCTTGACTGAGGCCCCCGAGGGGCGGTGTGGTGGCGCGGACTGGGAGAAGGCGCTTGGCCCCTGCCCCCTCCCCAAGTCTTGCTCGGCCAGCTGAGTTGCGACCACTCTTGCAGCCTACGACATGGAGAGGCCGGGGCGTTGACTAGGCGGGGCCTCCAGCCGCAACCACAGCGCCAACGATTGCTGCTGACGGGGGGGAGCCTTGCCGGTGAGAGCCACTGATCTGAAGAACGGCTGCCTGCGGTGCCTCCCTGAACAGCTTGACGGAGGCCCCCCAGGGGCGGTGTGGTGGCGCGGACTGGGAGGGGCGCTTAGCTCCTGCCCCCTCCCCAAGTCTCTCTCGGCCAGCTGAGTTGCGCCTGCTCTTCCTATTACAGCGTCTCACCCACCATCCGGCTAAATTTCACCCCCTCTTGCGGTACAGCGACTCTTCCATTCTGGACCTTGTCCCACAATCCGTTTGACCTGAAGACACGTCCTGCGGTGCCCTCGCAATGCGGCCTGGTCCCTGAATGTGTGCATTGGTACGGTATTTCTCGCTCGGCTAGCAGAGTTGTGCCCACTCTTGCGGCCTACGACATGGAGAGGCCGGGGCGTTGACTAGGCGGGGCCTCCGGCCGCAACCACAGCGCCAACGATCGCTGCTAACGGAGGGGAGCCTTGCTGGTGAGAGCCACTGATCTGAAGAACCGCTGCCTGCGGTGCCTCCCTGAACCGCTTGATGGAGGCCCCCGAGGGGCAGTGTGGTAGCGCGGACTGGGAGGGGCGCTTGGCTCCTGCCCCCTCCCCAAGTCTTGTTGCCCTGGTGTGGCCTGAGATCGCCCCCGACATAGGCGGCCGGCTCCCGGGGTCCGGCGGAACTTTTTGCCTTTTGGTGACTCTTCCATTCTGGACCTTGTCCCACAATCCGTTTGATCTGAAGACACGTCCTGCGACCTGGTCCCTGAATGTGTGCAAGGGGACGGTATTGATTGGATCAAGATGGCGGCTTCACACAAAGCTGACTCAAGTGTTGCTGCTGATGCTATGCAGACAAAAACTGGTTTTCAGTTTGTACATTCTTCAGGATTTTTCCATCCAAGGCTGGTTGAGAGTTTGTAGAACGATGGCTTCAGATTTTCAACATACTACTCTTCAACATTCTTCATAAATGTAATTCTGGTCCTGCCGCTACTTATTGGAGACATTAAACTATACTCTGGACCTGCCTGGCCTCGACCAAAATGGCGCCAGTATGGGAGCGACTTGCAACTCCTTATGACGTTCTAGTTACTTAGCCTTGACGTTATGGGGGATGTATGCGGTCTTTGTGCACATGGCGGGAGGGGAAGGGTACTGACTGGGAATACGGACAACCCTATTGATGTCAATTTTTCATTATTGATTATTGTATTAATAAAGCTTCAAAGTAATGTAACCCATGATACTCGCCCATGGTGTGCGTATGGACGATTTTATTGTAACTGATCCTGTTATACTTTCAATTAAAAAATCAACCTTCAATGATCCTACAACCGTTTATCACGTTTAGTTTTTTCATTATTGATTATTGTATTAATAATGCTTCGAAGTAATGTAACCCATGATACTCGCCCATGGTGTGCGTATGGACGATTTTATTGTAACTGATCCTGTTATACTTTCAATTAAAAAATCAACCTTCACTGATCCTACAACCGTTTGTCACGTTTAGTTTTTTCAATTAAATGGCTCGCTTGTTACATACTCCTATACCCCTGGCTTTTGAAAGACACCATATTGAGGAATAAAGAGCTGCGTCAAGGGTGGTATTGCCCAGAATGTCTTGTTTTCTAGTGCTCGTAATGACGAAGCCAGAACTGCCGAAAGGGATTCTGGTCCTGCCGCTACTTATTGGAGACATTGAACTATACTCTGAACCTGCCTGGCCTCGACCAAAATGGCGCCAGTATGGGAGCGACTTGCATCTCCTTATGACGTTCTAGTTACTTAGATTTGACGTTATGGGGGATGTATGCGGTCTTTGTGCACATGGCGGGCGGGGAAGGGTACTGACTGGGAATACAGACAACCCTATTGATGTCGATTTTTCATTATTGATTATTGTATTAATAAAGCTTCGAAATAATGTTACCCATGATACTCGCCCATGGTGTGCGTATGGACGATTTTATTGTAACTGATCCTGTTATACTTTCAATTATAAAATCAACCTTCACTGATCCTGCAACCGTTTGTCACGTTTAGTTTTTTCAATTAAATGGCTCGCTTGTTACATACTCCTATACCCCTGGCTTTCCTACGCGCGGTCTGTACTACCGCCCTCGGGCGATCTATGTAATGAACAGACTACCATTGCCGAAACACAAGGGAATGCATCTCAGAGAGATAAGTCAAATACGTGGTAGATAAAAACATTTTCATGTTTATGCACGCTGATGTGCTTTGAACAATGCCCCCCCCCCCCTCCTCATCATTTAGATTACCACCGCCCATTGCACAAAAGTGTACCGGGCGCTCCCCACGCAAAAAAAACCGAATTTTTTTTTTCCCCCGCGGGGCCCTTTTAAAGCCTCCACATCAAACCTAAGGGGTCAGGGAGGATCTACTATGCCCCCTTACCGTCATTTCCCCCTTCGTTTTGGCCTCCTCTTGTCTCTCGATCCTACCGAGAGACAAGATGGCGGCCGCTCCGGACTGTTTAGAATGTTGACAGACACCAGAGAGCCAATCAGCTTCGCTTCGCGAAGTTCCGTTTCGCGTCAAGTACGCGAACTGGAGCGCTACCCGGAGCGCTGTCACAGATATATATATTTTTTGGAACGTTAATTTATCACAATCCACTGGAGCACATATATTTAGACCTAGCAAAGGCACATTGGGCTAACAGTCCCTACAATTTTGCCAAGTTTCATGCAAATCCATTCAGCAGTTCGAGCTAAAAGTGAGGCCAACCGCCCTATGGAAATTAACATGGGAAAAATGCGTTTTGGGACCCCCCTTTTTTCTCGCCCCCCCCTTGACGAACACCCCCCAAATTTTCAGGGGCTGCTCAGAAACAAAATGTGCCATTTTCCTGAAAATTTCAGCCAATTCCGTCCACAAACGCCAAAGTTATTAGACATAGAATTTTCAAAAATCCCATAGAGAAAAAATCCTAACTATATATACCTACTGGCGACCGCCAGTAGGTAATATATATATATATATATATATATATATTCTCTGAAAAAACCATAGGTTTCACACCAGTTATAGTTACCTGGAAATTTTACTGACATAAAACCATTGAAATTCCCACGTTATAGTTAGTTGGACTCACTATAACTTGCACGTGTAAAGCACTGCTGATGACATCACATATTACATCACTCATGACATGGTCAGTGACATCACTCATGACATCACTGATGACACCATCCAGTGAATGTGTGTCTTTCTGAAAAATAAACATGTTTCATATATGTATATGTAAAGGTCGATGGAAGAATAAATGTTTCAATAAGTGTCTTAATGGATGTTTTTTTTAAAAAAAATTGATTGGTTAACTGGCTTATTAAGTGTATCATAGTGAATACATATATTAGCGAGTATTGTTTAAATATTTAAATGTTTGTATCAGTGTTTCACTTTGTGTATAAGTGGCTGCATGGGTTGGTGAGTAGCTACATGTGTGTATATGGGTTATTAGATTTTTTTTAGTATCTTTATAATTGTCTGTTTGATTTGGTGGGGATGTTACTTAGCACATAGATGCATCAATGACTGACTCACTGTTTGTATGTGTTTTGAAGACAGCATATGTGCCGGACTGTATGGGTGAATGAGTGTGTATATGTATGTGTTAGTAAGTGAATGACTGTCTCACTAGTGTCTTTATCAGTAACTACATATGTTTTAATCTAGTATATGTGAGTATTGATGTATATAAGTGAGTATATGTGAGAGTGAGAGATTGAAAGAGTTCTTGTTTTAATAAGTATGTGTTTGTTTAACTGATTGTTTAAGAGAGTAAGTATGTGTAAGTTTCCTTAGAAGTAAGGTGGTAGTGTGTGTATAGCTGTATATGCAAAAAATGGATGTTCAATAGTTTATTTGCATGTGTGAGTATGTGTATGAGCAACTTTTGGAAGACTGTCGGTGTGTTAACGGATGTAAAGGTGTCTCACTACATATGATAAGTGAGTATATGTATGAATGACTATATAGAACTGTTGGTGAATGAGTGGATGTGTATATAAATGGTGGAATTACTGAATTGGTTGTTGTAACTGGTATAGGTATCTCCACTTTTTTGTAAATGTTAGTTTCTATTTTTGAATATCTGTTTCAAGGGTTACTTTACAGTGAAAGGAGGTCAGTCACTCTGTCACAAGGATGGTGTCATCAGTGATGTCATGAGTGATGTCACTGACCATGTCATGAGTGATGTAATATGTGATGTCATCAGCAGTGCATTACACGCGCAAGTTATAGTGAGTCCAACTAACTATAAAGTGGGAATTTCAATGGTTTTATGTCAGTAAAATTTCCAGGTAACTATAACTGATGTGAAACCTATGGTTTTTTCAGTGTATTTAATAGGTTTTTTAAATGCTAATTCCTAACTATAACTGGTGTGAAACCTATGGTTTTTTTCAGTGAATTTCATAGGTTTTTAAAATGCTAATTCCTAACTATAACTGGTGTGAAACCTATGTTTTTTTTTGTGAATTTCATAGGTTTTTTAACTGCTAATTCCTAACTTTTTATAGGGCCTCATACCTATGTGTTTTTAGTGAATTTCTAAGGTTATTTTTTCGCAAATATCTATAGCTTAGAAAGGTATGTTTTTTTAAAAATGAATCCTATATTGTATATTAATATAATATTTTTTTTTTTAAAAGTATATTCTTTTTTTTTTATATTTCACTCTGGAGCTCTCCCGGTGCGCGTACTGGTGAGCGCCCCGGTGCGCGTACCGGGGCGCGTCCCGTCAGCGCACCAACAAAAAAAAAATAATGAAGGAGCATGAGGAATGTGGACAAAGAGAGTGGTGTAAAGAGAAAGAGAGCTAGAGGGAGAAACACAGAGGGACTGTGTAATAGATAGTAAAACAGAAAAAAGGTATAAGAGGAAGTAACTGAGAAAAGGAAAATGAATAAGGGAGCAAAAGAAGAGAAGAAAGAGGAAGAAAACTAAAGCAGTTGTTCTGGGAGAATGTGAATGGGTGATGAGAGTTAAAGGAAGGAGAGTAAAGGATGAGGAATGAAAGGTAGTGACGGAACCAGAGAAAAGGAACAGTGGTGACGGAGGGAAAGAAAATAGCAGTGAGTGTAAGGAAAGGGGAGTGAAAGAGGGTGGATAAAAGTGAATAAGGGTAAGACATGGGGAGTGACAGAAAGAAAGAACAGAGAGAGTAAAGGAAGGAGTGTCAGAAAGGGACTAAATGAAGCAGAAAAAAAAGGAAAGAGAGGGAGTGTGGGTGAGCAGGGGCACTGAAAGAAGTTGAATGTGGTAGGAAAGTAAGGAAAAGAGAAGTAAATATGGAGGATAAGAATACGTGAGGGAAGCAGAGTAAGAAAACAGGGGTGAGGTAGGGTGAGAGAAAAGTAGTGAGGCTAAAGCAAAGGGTGATGACAAACTACATTTTGTAGTCACACTTACCATATAATTAATGAAAACTTACTTGCATCTTTAAACTACACTTTGTATCTGTGAAAGACAAAAGAAAAAACAAGTTATAATTAGTAAAATATATATTTTAAAATAGAAGAAACAGGTCAAGAGGTAAAAAATCAAAAAAAGTGTACTAAGAAATAAAGCAATAGTGAAGGATACAAAAACAGAAATAAAGTAATGTAGAAAGACAAAAAAGAGGGAAAAAGAAATAGAAAGAGAACAAATTACTGAAGATAAGTAAGATACTAAAAGAATGTGAGATACCAAAACGAAATCAGGAAAAAGAAGAAAGTAAAAGGAAAATGAGTGAAAAGGAGAGGAGTCTAAATGAGGAAAATACAAAATACAAATCCTCTATCTTGCAAATGTTCATAGCAGGCATTATCAAAAAGCAAGACACAAACCAACAACAAAAAAACTCAGGGCCTTATTTATGAAGGCCTTGCGCCACCAGTGCGTCACTTTCTTCCCATGTTAAAAGTGACATACCGGCGCCACAAGACAATCATAAATAAGAGCCAAATGTAAATACCATTGATTTGCCACCAAAATAGTTTTTGGAATAACATTTAAGAAACACAGCGCAGGACCTATGTACAAGCATTCAATTTCACTACTGAAACCTCACTGTTTCACAAAATACAAATCCCCTATCTTGCAAATGTTCATAGCAAGCATTATCCAAAAACATGACACAAACCAACCAGAAAGAATCTCAATCTGCTTCCAAATCTGAGGTAATGCAGGTGACATCATTCTAAAAGTTTCAAATATATTTATTTTTATGAGGCAAACACTATTAATTACTTCTCAAAAATATAAAAGCCATTCTTTTACCCCAAAATCGTTTTTAAAATAACTTTTTACAAACACAGCACAAGTCCTATGTACAAGCAATCAATTTCACTACTGAAACTTCACTATCTGCTTCCAAATATTCTCCATAGAGCAAACAAGTCTCTATCTAAATTAAATGAATCATTACTTACCTTTACAAGTGCTTTGGGAGATTGAGAACAGTGTCAGACACACACACCAATTTTTGTTTAGCAGAGCAAAAGGTGTGCACTCAATACAATGAAACCAAGACTGGCATAGAAAATCTCTAATTCTACACACATATGCCTTATTTCAACCAATTAAAAGTCTTCCCTCACTATTTTCAAACCAACACCCTTCCCCCTCTCAGACCTTTCTATCTGTTACCATAGCAACTCCCTCCTAACTGAACTCTCAGGTTCAAAATGTTATTCTACAATGTTGCAAATTAAGTCAGCAAGGATGTTTGACCTCTCAATACACCAGCTTATCCAGGGCATTATTGCTTTTAGTGACTTTTTCTTAACCATTCAAATTGCTTCTTACACACAACACAACCATGCACCCTAACTTTCAGTTTTCAACTATCTGAATCCACCAATCATTGCTTGTGATTCAACAGCAGGGAAACTCCACAATTATTTTTTTGTAAACTCCTACTGTTCCAACTGCCATTTCATTCCCACACTTCATCTGACTGCACCAGAACCTTCTCTCATCGTGTATTCTGTATGGATTATTGGACATAGCTACATCCACTGGGCTCAAAGGTATGCAGCAAGCAGAAATTATCACAACCTTGATTTATCAAATGTGGAAATCAAGTGGATTGGCCAGAGAGGATTGGGATGTCACCAATTGATACCATTGGTGAAAACCTTTTTGCATCTGCCAAATCCTGACCTCTTAATAGTGCACTGTGGTGGAAATGATTTGGGCACTATGACTGGGGTTGGTCTGGAAATGCTTTTAAAGGACACCTTTAATCAATTGATTACACTTTTTCCACAAACTGCCTTGGTATATTCCAATATATGCCAAAGACAGAAATGGAACTGGTCCAACCAATTTTGTCCAGAATTTGAGAAAGCACGGAAACATGTGAATAAATCTGTTTCTGCTTACATGAGAGACTATGGAATGGGTTCAATATACAACAACAACTTGCGTTACAACATGCAAGACATCTACAGAGGAGATAGTGTGCACTTCTCAGATGAGGGGAATAGAATATTCCTCCTGAATTTAAGACTGTGCATTGGAACCTACTTGTAGGTACTTAAATCAGCCACAGAACCCAAAAGCTCTTTTCAGAGCTACCCTACCTCTGATCACTCATAATGATTTTCTTTTTCAAACTTTTTTCACTATTTTTCACCAAAGTACGCTCCCCGGTACGCTCCCCTGTGCGCGTACCGGGCGCTCCCCCCGCGAAAAATTTAAAATTTTTTTTTTTTTGGGGGGGGGGGGGACATAAATGGGCCTTCTAAACCTCCCCCAGAAAGCCTAGAGGGTCAGGAAGTGTCTACCGTGCCCCCTTCTACCCATTCCCAACGTTGTTTGTCCTCCATCTTGTGTCTCAATTCTACCGAAACACAAAATGGAGGACTCCCGTAACGCTGCCGGTGCGCGTACCAGGGCGCGCACCGGTAAGCGCTCCCAAAAAAAAGGTGGGAAAGTAATTTACAGAAAAACCACTGCAGACACTTACACCAAATATAGAATTCGCCCTACTACATAGCAGTCACTACCATTTACCCAAATTTGGTGGTATTCCATTGAGCCATTTGGGCTGTAGCCCTGTCTAAATATCCTGAGGTAAATTACATGACAAAAACACATATGAAACTGTTTGAATTTTCAACCAATTAAAATGTTACTTACATTTTGTACTTTTATGTGCTGACATTTGATTGGTTAAGTGCATGAATATATATGAAAAATGAGATGGAAACACAGCCATTTTGACTAACACTACCTAAGGTACATTTGGAAAAAATGTTGACAGAAAACTTCAACTAATTTGAAAAAGGTAAGTTGTTAATTTGAAAGGAGAACTATGTTATGCACTTTAAGTTAATTTGGGAAAACGTTTTCAGATAGTTATATACTGTCCCTCTGTAAGAGTTAGACATTGAGATAGGCTTGTCTATTATAATTATGGATTGAGTTAGGCTTCTCTGGTATAATTATGAATTTACTTAGGCTTCATCACAGGCACTTTTTAATAGTTCTACTTCCTACCTGAAACCATACACTGCCCAAAGATAACTTCACTAAAAACTCACAAGTACCTGTCTGAACTTAAACCCAACAGTGCCCTATCTACTGATATATTTATTTTTTACACAATTTACAGCAAGAAAATGGAAAGACAACAAAATGAAATTAATATTTCATTTGAAATTCATATGGAAAACAATCCTAAAGAAGACATTAATGAATTAGACTTTTTGGATCACTCTCTGGACCAAGACTTAGTTAATTGTGTAGAAGAAATTGAATCATGGAATCCAAATGAAGACATACCAGATGAATTAATGTTGGAAATTCTTTTAGATTTTGAAAAAACACAGCAATACATTTTTATTTCAAAAGTAAAAATAGTTTGAGACATTATTCTTTTTTATATGTAAATTGTGAAATAGTACCAAAATAGATATAATATAAAGTGAGACTTAAAATATACTGTGCAACTTTTTTGTGTTACATAGTAAGTTTGCTCATAGTTACTTCCTTTCTCCAACTATATTATCTCCAATGTGTATTTAACATCTCTTTATCATCTCCTGCCTCCATATTGTTTCTGCTTTCCTGACAGACTATGGTATGAATTACATATACCATAATAACTTCTGTAACAACATGCAAGATATCTACAAAGGAGACGGGTGTATATTAAATTTTAGACTCTGCATTGGTACCTACATGTTTTTACTTAAATAAAAAATAAAAAAACAACAAAAAGAACAATTAATAAACATACAATTTTTGAAAAGTCTGTCATTATTTCTTCCCCATAGTACGCTTCCCGGTCCGCTCCCCGGTGCGCCTACCGGGCGCTCCCTCCGCAAAAATCGAAATTTTTTTTTATTTTTTTTTGCTCCGTGGGGCCCTTTTAAAGCCCCCACATCAAACCTAGGGGGTCAGGGAGGGTCTACTCTGCCCCCTTATGGTTAATTCCCCTTTGTTTTGGCGGGGTCGTTGGTGAGGGAGAGGATCACCTGGTTGTCGTCGGCGTAGGAGATGATGTTGAGGTTGTGCTGGCGTGCGATGTCTGCGATGGGGATCATGTAGACGTTGAAGAGGGTTGGACTAAGCGAGGAGCCTTGAGGAACGCCGCAGATGACTTCGGTGGCTTCTGATCTGAACGGTGGGAGGCGGACTCTCTGTGTCCTTCCGGCGAGGAAGGAGATGATCCACTCCAGTGCCTTCTCCTGGATTCCGACGTTGCTGAGGCGCTGCACTAGTGTACGGTGGCAGACAGTGTCGAAGGCCGTGGAGAGGTCTAGGAGGATGAGGGCTGCTGTTTCTCCGTTGTCAAGCAGGGCTCGGATGTCATCGGTGGCTGCGATCAGGGCGGTCTTGGTGCTGTGGTTGGCGCGGAAGCCAGACTGCGAGAGGTCGAGTGATCCGTTCGTCTCGAGGAAGGCGGCCAGCTGCTGGTTGACGGTCTTCTCAATGACTTTTGCAGGGAACGGGAGCAGCGAGATGGGGCGGTAGTTCTTGAGGTCGGTGGGGTCGGCTGATGGCTTCTTTAGTAGAGCGCTGAGTTCGGCGTGCTTCCAGCTCTCCGGGAAGGTAGCGGTGTCAAAGGAGGTGTTGATGATGTCCCGCAGGTGGGGTGCGATGACAGCGTCGGCCTTGTTGAAGATGTGGTGAGGGCAGGGGTCGGTCGGAGATCCGGAGAGATGGAGTTCATGGTGCGGACGGTGTCTTCGGTGCTGATCGGGGTCCAGGCGCGGAGGGTGGTGGTTGGGGGGCGGTGGTTCGGTCGTGGCGTGTGTCGGTTGAGTGCTGAAGCTGTTGTGTATGTCCGCGATCTTGTTGTGGAAGTAGGAGGCGAGGGAGTTGCAGAGGTCTTGCGAAGGGGTGATGTCATTGTTTATGGCGTTGGGGTTGGAGAGCTCTTTAACGATGTTGAAGAGTTCCTTGCTGTTGTGTGCATTGTTGTCCAGTCGTTCCTTGAATGCAGTTTTCTTGGTGGCGTGGATCAGTTGGTGGTGTTTTCGGGTGGCGAGCTTGAGGGCAGTCATGTTGTCCGGTGTTGGGTCTCTGCGCCAGGCTCTCTCGAGGGCTCGGCAGTTCTTCTTGGAGCTCTTGAGTTCGTCGGTGAACCATGGGGCTTTCTTGCTGCCGGGTCTGCTAGGCGGGGTCCTCAGGGGGGCGAGGTCGTCTGCGCAGTCGCTGATCCACTTCGTGAGGTTGGTGGCCACTTGGCTGGGGTTCGTTGTGCTGGTGGGTGGGTTCTTGCTCAGGGAAGTTGCGAGCTAGTCTGCTGTGATTCTGTTCCAGCTTCTGCGTGCAGCCTGTTGCTGGTGGTGGTGGATCGTGGTCCTTTTGAAGCTGAAGTGGACGCAGCTGTGGTCCGTCCAGTGGAGTCCGGTGGTGTGGCTGAAGGTGATGTCCTTGCTGGATGAGAAGATGGGGTCGAGTGTGTGTCCGGCGTAGTGGGTGGGGGTGGTCACCAGCTGCTTGAGTCCGAGGTTTGCGAGGTGGTCTAGTGCGGTTCTTGTGCACTTTTGGCAAAAAATACATCGTTCCGGTTACTGGTTGTTCCATTGTTAGGTATTTCAGTTTATCATGATCAATTAATCCTAGATGTAACCATTCATTCAATCTTTTATCCAGGTCTAGTTTCATTTCCTTTGTGGGATCTGATGTTAACTTCCAATAATACGTTCATCCTTTAGCTGCTCATGAGCTACTTTGACATACTCAAATTTATCCCAGATAATCAAATTAGCACCTTTATCGGCCATTTTTATTTCAATAGTATCATCTTGACTGATTTTTTTTAAGGCATCACGTTCCTCCAGTTTCAAATTATCCACATAGCATAATTTTATAGATATCTTGTATCACTGCCTCATGAAAGGTATCTATTTTGTTGCCTGGTTGGATTTGTGGATAAAAACTGGATTTTGGCTTCATTTGGCTCAACCCTGCCCCTTGTTGTGCACATGCTTGATCTAATGTTATCTGTTCAGATTCTTCTTCCTCATTTAGGTTCAATAACGTCAGATAACTTTCAAAATCTTTTGCCAACAGTTGTGAAATCAGTGTCTCCTTAGGTGCTGGGATTTCTTTAGATTTCCAAGTGTCTTTTTCTTTTTCTTTGAACATTTTGGGCAATTTGATCTTACGGATATATCTATGTAGGTCAATCCGGGTTTGTGCTACATCCATATGAGCGCTCGGGCAGAAGTTCAGTCCTTTCTTTAATAATGTATTTTCTGATTCTGTCAGTTGTCTGCATGATAAATTTATGACCGTCAATTCCTGAACATCTTTTAAAAGGTTTTTTTCATCCTCATGCTGCGGGTCATCTTTCCTACTCTTTCCCCGCCGCTGGCCTCTACTTCCTCTTCTTGTCTGTTTGATCTTAACTTTCCCCTGCCTCTTCCTCGATTCCTTTGATTTTGCGGCTGAAATCCCCTTGCCTGTTCCCAATGGTGCTGTTTTTGTGGTGCGACCCGTTTCTTTCTGAAAAGAGAGTGTGGATAAAAAATATGTATATATATATATATATATATATATATATATATATATATATATATATATATATATATATATATATAACAGAGTCACCTCATGAGGAAGAGCCACTTCAGGTAGGTTTAAAACTTGCTTCTTTATTGCACACGAAGGCTGCATACAGGAAAGCAGAGATGTTCATCAACAATAAAACAATCAGAAGGTGCGCATCCCCCCACTGTGGTGTAACAAGAATTAAGCATGCTTCGCTGATAACGGACTCACTTGAAGATTAATAGTGCAAGCGCAACTACAAAGACCAGAAGGCCTGTCGAAGTGGCCACGCCCACTGGGGCGTTAAATGTTAAATTTAAGTGGTTGCACGAACGCCGGTTCCGTGAAGCATTCTAACTGCTGCCATTGAAGCAGTGTCTTTTGACTCGAAACGTGTCTGGCTTGTGCAGTTTTATTGTTGATGAACATCTCTGCTTTCCTGTATGCAGCCTTCGTGTGCAATAAAGAAGCAAGTTTTAAACCTACCTGAAGTAGCTCTTCCTCATGAGGTGACTCTGTTGATTGATATTGAAGCGGCCTGCCTCGGTCGCGGAAGAGCCCAGCTGTGAAGGCAGTGTTCCTCGGTGAAGTTATCCAACATCGCCAGTGAGGCAGGTAGCACTTCCATACGGAGGGGCGAGTATGCAGCAGGACAATCAGAAGGTGCGCATCCCCCCACTGTGGTGTAACAAGAATTAAGCATGCTTCGCTGATAACGGACTCACTTGAGGATTAATAGTGCAAGTGCAACTACAAAGACCAGAAGGCCTGTCGAAGTGGCCACGCCCACTGGGGCGTTAAATGTTAAATTTAAGTGGTTGCACGAATGCCGGTTCCGTGAAGCATTCTAACTGCTGCCATTGAAGAAGTGTCTTTTGACTCGAAACGCGTCTGGCTTGTGCAGTTTTATTGTTGATGAACATCTCTGCTTTCCTGTATGCAGCCTTCGTGTGCAATAAAGAAGCACGTTTTAAACCTACCTGAAGTGGCTCTTCCTCATGAGGTGACTCTGTTGATTGATATTGAAGCAGCCTGCCTCGGTCGCAGAAGAGCCCAGCCGTGAAGGCAGTGTTCCTCGGTAAAGTTATCCGACGTCGCCAGTGAGGCAGGTAGCACTTCCATACGGAGGGGCGAGTATGCAGCAGGACAATCAGAAGGTGCGCATCCCCCCACTGTGGTGTAACAAGAATTAAGCATGCTTCGCTGATAACGGACTCACTTGAGGATTAATAGTGCAAGTGCAACTACAAAGACCTGAAGGCCTGTCGAAGTGGCCACGCCCACTGGGGCGTTAAATGTTAAATTTAAGTGGTTGCACGAACGCCGGTTCCGTGAAGCATTCTAACTGCTGCCATTGAAGAAGTGTCTTTTGACCCGAAACGCGTCTGGCTTGTGCAGTTTTATTGTTGATGAACATCTCTGCTTTCCTGTATGCATCCTTCGTGTGCAACAAAGAAGCAAGTTTTAAACCTACCTGAAGTGGCTCTTCCTCATGAGGTGACTCTGTTGATTGATATTGGAGCGGCCTGCCTCGGACGCGGAAGAGCCCAGCTGTGAAGGCAGTGTTCCTCGGTGAAGTTATCCGACGTCGCCAGTGAGGCAGGTAGCACTTCCATACGGAGGGGCGAGTATGCATCAGGACAATCAGAAGGTGCGCATCCCCCCACTGTGGTATAACAAGAATTAAGCATGCTTCACCGATATCGGACTCACTTGAGGATTAATAGTGCAAGTGCAACTACAAAGACCAGAAGGCCTGTCGAGGTGGCCACGCCCACTGGGGCGTTAAATGTTAAATTTAAGTGGTTGCACGTACGCCGGTTCCGTGAAGCATTCTAACTGCTGCCATTGAAGAAGTGTCTTTGACTCGAAACGGGTCTGGCTTGTGCAGTTTTATTGTTGATGAACATCTCTGCTTTCCTGTATGCAGCCTTCGTGTGCAATAAAGAAGCAAGTTTTAAACCTACCTGAAGTGGCTCTTCCTCATGAGGTGACTCTGTTGATTGATATTGAAGCGGCCTGCCTCGGTCGCGGAAGAGCCCAGCTGTGAAGGCAGTGTTCCTCGGTGAAGTTATCCGACGTCGCCAGTGAGGCAGGTAGCACTTCCATACGGAGGGGCGAGTATGCAGCAGGACAATCAGAAGGTGCGCATCCCCCCACTGTGGTGTAACAAGAATTAAGCATGCTTCGCTGATAACGGACTCACTTGAGGATTAATAGTGCAAGTGCAACTACAAAGACCAGAAGGCCTGTCGAAGTGGCCACGCCCACTGGGGCGTTAAATGTTAAATTTAAGTGGTTACACGAACGCCGGTTCCGTGAAGCATTCTAACTGCTGCCATTGAAGAAGTGTCTTTTGACTCGAAACGCGTCTGGCTTGTGCAGTTTTATTGTTGATGAACATCTCTGCTTTCCTGTATGCAGCCTTCGTGTGCAATAAAGAAGCAAGTTTTAAACATACCTGAAGTGGCTCTTCCTCATGAGGTGACTCAGTTGATTGATATTGAAGCGGCCTGCCTCGGTCGCGGAAGAGCCCAGCTGTGAAGGCAGTGTTCCTCGGTGAAGTTACCCGACGTCATCAGTGAGGCAGGTAGCACTTCCATACGGAGGAGCGAGTATGCAGCAGGACAATCAGAAGGTGCGCATCCCCCCACTGTGGTGTAACAGGAATTAAGCATGCTTCGCTGATAACGGACTCACTTGAGGATTAATAGTGCAAGTGCAACTACAAAGACCAGAAGGCCTGTCGAAGTGGCCACGCCCACTGGGGCGTTAAATGTTAAATTTAAGTGGTTGCACGAACGCCGGTTCCTTGAAGCATTCTAACTGCTGCCATTGAAGAAGTGTCTTTTGACTCGAAACACGTCTGGCTTGTGCAGTTTTATTGTTGATGAACATCTCTGCTTTCCTGTATGCAGCCTTCGTGTGCAATAAAGAAGCAAGTTTTAAACCTACCTGAAGTGGCTCTTCCTCATGAGGTGACTCTGTTGATTGATATTGAAGCGGCCTGCCTCGGTCGCGGAAGAGCCCAGCTGTGAAGGCAGTGTTCCTTGGTGAAGTTATCCGACGTTGCCAGTGAGGCAGGTAGCAGTTCCATACGGAGGGGCGAGTATGTAGCAGGACAATCAGAAGGTGAGCATCCCCCCACTGTGGTGTAACAAGAATTAAGCATGCTTCGCTGATAACGGACTCACTTGAGGATTAATAGTGCAAGTGCAACTACAAAGACCAGAAGGCCTGTCGAAGTGGCCACGCCCACTGGGGCGTTAAATGTTAAATTTAAGTGGTTGCACGAACGCCGGTTCCGTGAAGCATTCTAACTGCTGCCATTGAAGAAGTGTCTTTTGACTCGAAACGCGTCTGGCTTGTGCAGTTTTATTGTTGATGAACATCTCTGCTTTCCTGTATGCAGCATTTGTGTGCAACAAAGAAGCAAGTTTTAAACCTACCTGAAGTGGCTCTTCCTCATGAGGTGACTCTGTTGATTGATATTGAAGCGGCCTGCCTCGGTTGCGGAAGAGCCCAGCTGTGAAGGCAGTGTTCCTCGGTGAAGTTATCCGACGTCGCCAGTGAGGCAGGTAGCACTTCCATACGGGGGGGCGAGTATGCAGCAGGACAATCAGAAGGTGCGCATCCCCCCACTGTGGTGTAACAAGAATTAAGCATGCTTCGCTGATAACGGACTCACTTGAGGATTAATAGTGCAAGTGCAACTACAAAGACCAGAAGGTCTGTCGAAGTGGCCACGCCCACTGGGGCGTTAAATGTTAAATTTAAGTGGGACACTGCAAAAGCACAGAGAGCTTACCCGTGATTCTTCTGGACGCCCTTCCTGAATTTTGAGCACCACTCCTAGCCGCACCCGCTTTGCGGGTGCCGCGTCGTCCACTGGGGCATTACCGGCTGTTGGGAGCTGTCTCAGCTCACAGCCTCGGCGAGGGAAACCAGCGGGGGCACTTCCAGCCTAAAGTCAGTGGCAGAGACCGTTGCTGTAGCAGGGACTCGCTCTCCAAGGAGTCCCTGCCTGCACAGCACACCTGCACACCTGGTCCGCGCTGACTCGGTGCCCCGCCCCCAGGACGCTGTCGAGCCTATTTAGCTACATCCAGCTACCGCAGCGCGGGAGCGCCGGGCGAAGCCCGGGCAAAGGGCGGGCCGTCTGTGGCCGTCCGGGGCCAGCAGGGGCCGGGACGGGCCACCCCTCTAACAACACAGGTTAAACAGAGGATTGCTTGCTGGGCTACACACTACTGTTCGTTTTGTTGCACGATTTTCATGTCTACATATTCCCCAATGGCTACCCGCTCAGGTAGATGTTCACGGAGAGGGGGAAATTCTACACTAGGGACCATGGATAACTTTATTACTCGTGCCGTTTCTGTTGTAGAGAAGGAAATCATCTTAGCAGAACGCAGACTATCACGAGAATATTTGGCTCACAAGCGCTCTTCATTGGGGACACTCGTGCAGGCCAAATCACCAACAAACATTATTCCGTCGGATCCCACAACTTCTTTAATCCCTAGCGATTTGCAACCCTGTGTCGTTGATCTGAGATCAGATAGTGACTTCTTTGAAATTATATCTGACCCAGTACCTACAAACAAACCTATAGGTACTACTGACACAAGAAATTGTCCTGCTACCATAGTGCCTATTCCTCCGGTTTTGCCTGTAATAACGATACATGATATCCCAAGTGGACAAGCTTTACAATCCCCCCCTACGAAAACTAGTAGGGTAGCTGTAAAACGGAAAAGACTAGTTACCCCACGCAAAGCCTATAGATTAAAGGCTTTAAAGAGAATCCGAAAAAATTTCACGAACGGGGGAACATATTGTAAATCACTAGATACTGATTCTACGACCATTGGGATAGAATCAAGCGAACAACGAGAGGGAGACTCATTAAATGTCTCTGCTAGTCCTGCCCCGGGGATTGAACTAGCTAACAGCCCTAAAGACTTATCAGTATCCAACTCGCTGATCGAACAGATTCAATCTCTTATGACAACTTTACTGCAACCGGTAACTGAAAGACTGAAAGGGCTAACGGAGCGCTTGGACAAATTCGAGCAAACCTCCTTGGATAATTTCTTTGCTTTAAAATCACTGGTCAAACTTCATTCCAAGATTGGAGCAGATACCGCAAGGATGGAAAACAGCTTAACGACTTCTAAACCAGCGCAACAAACTCGCCCACCTAAGAATGACAAGGTGACAGACCAAAGTAGGTCTAATGTTGTACTGGGCGGATCACGAGTGGAGACTCCCAAAGTGCAACCAAACAATGGAGGAATTCAAGTGGCTGCTCCCCCAAAGCCTGCACCGCGCAAAGCCAAACAGGTACTAAATACTACCACTTCTCAAACTTCGGCGCCCTCAAAGCCCATGGATGGGATAGGAACCACAGTCCCCACATCTACCTGTGGCAATAATAACAATATTCAAACATTTGACTGTAACACAGGCATTTCAGCGCCGAAAAAGGTTCCAAATGCACATCTCCCACCGGGGTGTCAACCATATGTGGTAGTGCTTACCGGTGTCCCTCCTTTGAAACCTAACAAAAGGGAGTCCTACGATGAACTAAAAAACAAGACCTTATATTGGCTAAGAGAAAATAGACCTTTACCATACACTGTCAATTGCCAGGTCATTTAAGTCCGAAGAGTCAGTTGGCTGGGCACCAGGCCTAAAAATATCAAAGGAGATTGCATTTTGGTCAATTTTAAAGATCCCTCAGTCGCACAGCTCGTGTACAGCCAACAACCACGAAGAGGTAACCTAGGAATCGGAACCTGTGACCTTAGTTATTTTTATCCAATGCAATGGAAACAAGACAGTAGAGCTCCATTACAGCCAGGTTTGATGGATAATAGATTCTCATTCTTTGATCCCCCGACTCCTGCTGGCAGAATATACCCACTGAATATGGATATGGACAAAAATTGGTCACAGTGGGGTCATTACAAACAAAAAACTATGGACCTAATGGAACTTTTTCCCCTATGTCTAGTGTGCACCTACGGGAATCAAGTGCAACATCAAACTCAGATACCTGTGTAACGCCCTCTGTAACAGAGACAGCCGAAACCATACAGGCTGGAACTTTGTTTGACAGCATCCTGGTTGATCACCTAGGGAGGGACACAGTTGTTCCCTCCATTGTTCAGGACCAAGACACGTTATCAACGTTAAATATTGAGCCCCGGGATGTGATACGCGGAAACGAGCTTTTGGAGGGCCCCAAGGAGGGGGAAATACCAAATACATGCAATAATAACACAGTTAACCCAGTACAATGTGAACTAAAATGAGACATAAAAATCCTGTCATGGAACATCGCAGGGCTGTCAAGAAACCTCTGCGACAGGAACTGGAGTTCTTTCCTGGAGGAGCATGATATCATACTCCTACAGGAAACTAGGGCAATCAACATGGTACATAGACTTGGTGATAAAGCATTTCATAGTGGGGCGATTGCATCAGCAAGAGGTAGACCCTCAGGGGGTTTAATAATTTGGATAAGAATGTCCTTGAATGTTGTAGTATCGCCCTTGTACCTTGTTTCTAATGATTTGCTTGGGGTTAAGATAACCACGAAAGATTTGGGTGATGTTTATATGATAAATATTTATAATAGACCAAACCCCCAGAATAAGGAATCAATGGTCATAGAGCAACTTAGCGCGTATTTGTGTAACCTAGAGCCAGACACCAAAATAATCATAGGCGGGGATTTTAACTGCCAATTCGAGCCCGTACTGGGGCTTGAAAACTTGTTAGAAAATGACAGGGCTCACGACATTCCTCCCCTAGATAGTGTAAAACTAGTAAAACGCACTGTGGCAGCTATGCAGATCTATGAACTGACTGTATCTAATGATTTAAGGGCATGTAATGGGCGATTAGACCCAGATAAGCCAGCTAACTATACACATAGCAAGGGGTCATCCAAATCATTGATCGATTTTATGTTGATTTCAATCAACCTATGGTATCTGTTGTTGGCCTTTAAGGTCGTAAACAGACCAGAAAGTGACCACTTTCCCTTACAATTGGGGATGATACCGGAACCCTTTTTTACATCGGATGGCGAGACTGAATCTAACAGGGAGGTGGCCGAGGTTGTCGTCTCCAATAACAGGAAAGCAATAAAATGGCCACATATCCTAGCAAAAGAAGACATGCTTTTGGGCATTTACAATACCTTCACAGATATCATCCCCCTATATGATAACTTGAGGTTGGGGTCTCATGATGTCCTCAAAATGCATTACCACTTAGTAGAGGCATTAACCCCCTTTCTGAGTAAAACTTATAATAACAATAAAGATAATGTAAGACGACAATTGGAACTAGAGACACCATGGTATAATAAACAGTGTCGTCTAGCTAAAAGCAATCTAATTTTTGCTGTGAAATCCAGGGACCAGATGAGGGTTAGAGAGTGTAGACATGAATATAAAAGACTCCTGTGTAATGCAAAAAAGGAATGGGATGATTCAATCTGGGAAGATCTTTTAAATGCTGCTAGGAAGCATGACCAATGTACCTTCTGGAGCTTGATAGCCAAAAATAATAAAACGGGTAGCTCCAGTAGGGATTTTTTCCTGGATAAAAATATTTGGTTTGATCACTTTGTAAAATTATATGATCTGGTCGGGGTGTCCCCAGAGTGCAATCATCTTGGATCTTTCCCCCAGTGTACCAATCCAGTTAAATTTAGCATTGAAGAGACTTTGGGTGCAATAAAAGCAATCAAGGCGGGCAAGGCACCAGGCCCGGACAGATTACCAGGGGATTTATTTACTCATAACATCGAAGTATGGTGTCCCTACATAAACTTTCTGTGTAACTCCATCCTGTTGGGAACTCCGATCCCCGAAACATGGAAGGGGGCAGAAATAGTTACTATTTATAAAAAAGGGGACCGCTATAATCCAGGTAATTACAGACCAATTAGTTTAATTGACATTTTACAAAAAATGTTTGCCAGACATATTTTAAATCGACTTTTAATTTGGATAGAGGAATCCAAAATCCTTTCAAAATATCAAGCAGGATTCAGAATTAAGATAAGCACTGTGGACCAGGTGTATAGGTTTATGTGTATTTTCTGGAAATGTATCCAAATAAAGAAGTGTAGTATATACGTAGCATTTGTGGATTTACGCTCAGCGTTTGATCTTGTTCCCCGTTCCCTATTATGGGATACTTTAAGGAAGATGGGTGTCCCGGATGAATTGCTGGACAATCTCATAAAGCTTTATACTGATAACTTTGCTAAAGTAAGGTGGGGAAGAAATGGTGAACTTACCCAAGCAATACCAGTAAAAAGGGGGGTACGTCAAGGGTGCGTGCTGGCCCCAACCCTTTTCTCTTTATTCGTAAACGATATCCCCCCCTACCTGGCACAATGTAACCATGACTCCCCCAAACTGTGTAATGAGGCAATTACAGCACTGTTATTTGTGGATGACACCATTTTAATATCACAAACACCTAAAGGCTTGCAAAATTTAATAAATCAATTCCATAGTTACTGCGAGCTAAAGGGGTTAGAAATTAACTCATCTAAAACTAAGTATATGGCCATTAACCCTCCCAACATTTTTAAGAAGAATTTGGCCCTAAACAATATCAAATTAGAGTACGTGGATTTTTTCGATTATCTGGGTATCAGGCTTGACAGTAAAATGTCTTGGATAAATCAACTAGAAAAAAGTAGGCTAACACTTAAGCATAACTCTCTCCCCATTTTAAAAATTCATGGAGGGAGTACCTCAAAAGCTATAACTCCCGCGATTGAAGTGTTTAAAGCCAAAGCGCAATCTGCCGCCCTGTATGGGGCTGAGATTTGGGGGCCTTATTCAAACAAAACATTCGATACCGACGAGAATGCGTTCTTTAGACGTCTATTAAGACTACCAGTAAGAACGCCTTTAGTGCCTGTTTACTTAGATATTAGTCTAAAACGCACAGACCATTTGTGTTGGTTGAGGCCATTGCTCTATTGGGTAAGATTATGGTCTACCCCGGAACTCGTTGACTACAGAGCAGGATTGTTGGAAATTAGGGAACTGGACTCTTTTAATTCAATCAAGTGGCTGAGACATATATCCATTTGGTTTATAAAATTAGGTCTCTCAAATTTCTGCAATACTCCAGCAACATCAATCACCTCGTTAACTATCTGCAAAGAACAAGTAGAATATGCCTACTGGAATTACGTGAATATCAACGCATATGAACGTGCTACTGGTTCTTTAACACACAAGTTTTTGCAATTTAAGGACTCCCCCATATTTGAACAATTTATGGACGAAGTAGAGCCACCTTTGGCTAAAACCGTATATCTACAATACAGATATGGGGTTTTACAGATAAATGTAAACACTTGTCGGTGGGGAAGTTCCAAAAGAAACAATCCTTTCTGTAAATTGTGTGATTTGAAACAAAAAGAAGACGAGGCCCATATCCTTTTTTTTTGCCCATTATACAAATTACAACGTACGAAATGGATCAGACCTCTTTGTAAAAATTTGGGCACACGTTCGTTTAAAGAGGCAGAACGGTTACTTAGGTCTTCAACCACCAGGTTGATAACATTTGGAGTGACCAGGTATCTCCATAGTGTCTGCTTGATCAGAAAGAAATTTGGAAATATAGAGTTTAAGTGTGTTTTTATTGCTGGCATTTTTAACTATTTATAACTGTAATTAGCTGTTTTTTAATTCTGGTCTTGTAATTAAATGGAAGAAAGCTCGATTGTATGATCTTCAATAGTGAATAAGTAATGCACCATCCTAAAATTACAAATAATCTGCGATGATGGTCTTGGACCTGCACATATTGCATTTGTTTTGTACTGTGAATGTTTTGCTAAATGTAACTCAGTTTTAAAATATGATTATGTATGTATTTTATATGTGTTGGCTTTATGACAAATTGTCGAATAAAAGCTTTTACTACTACTACTAATTTAAGTGGTTGCACGAACGCCGGTTCCGTGAAGCATTCTAACTGCTGCCATTGAAGAAGTGTCTTTTGACTCGAAACGCGTCTGGTTTGTGCAGTTTTATTGTTGATGAACATCTCTGCTTTCCTGTATGCAGCCTTCGTGTGCAATAAAGAAGCAAGTTTTAAACCTACCTGAAGTGGCTCTTCCTCATGAGGTGACTCTGTTGATTGATATATATATATATATATTACCTACTGGTGGTCGCCAGTAGGTATATATAGTTAGGATTTTTTCTCTATGGGACTTTTGAAAATTCTATGTCTAATAACTTTGGCGTTTGTGGACGGAATCGGTTGAAATGTTCAGGAAGATGGCAAATTTTGTTTCTGAGCAGCCCCTGAAAATTTGGGGGGGTTTCGTTAAGGGGGGGCCGAGAAAAAAGGGGGGTCCCAAAACGCGTTTTTCCCATTCATTTTTCCATTGGGCGTTTGGCCTCACTTTTAGCTCGAACGGCTGAATGGATTTGCATGAAACTTGGCAAAATTGTAGGGACTGTTAGCTCGATGTGCCTTTGCTGGGTCTCAATATATGTGCTCCAGTGGATTTTGAGAAATTAACATTTTAAAAAACAGATATATCTGTGACAGCGTCCCGGGTAGCGATCCGGTTCGCGTACTTTTCGCGTTACGGAACTTTGCGAAGCGAAGCTGATTGGCTCTCCGGTGTCTGTCAACATTCTAAACAGTCCGGAACGGCCGCCATCTTGTCTCTCAGTAGGATCGAGAGACAAGAGGAGGAGAAAAACGAAGGGGGAATTTAATGAAAGGGGGCAAGGTAGACCCCTCTTGACCCCCTAGGAATGATGTTGGAGTTATTAAAGGGTCCCGTGGGGCAAATAAAAAAAATTTGATTTTTTGCGGTAGAAGCGCTTCCCGGTTCGCGAACCGGTAGCGAAACGGGAATTCGCCATTTTGTGTTTCAATTTAATTAAATTACAAGATGGAGGAAAAACAATGTGAGAAATGGGTATAAGGGGGTACGGGAGACGTATCCTGACCCCCTATGTTTTCTGAGGGTGGCTGAGGATGCTCATATATGTTGATACATGTCTTCCAGCGGCTGCGCGTGAGTGGATTTTTATTTTTTTGCTGCGTGACGTCTGTTAGCGTTCAATTCGAAGGAAATCAGGAAGTGTTGACCGCCATTTTGTCACTGCGAGTAAATATATTGTTAAAAATAATTGTTATAAATTGATCCGTATTGATAAACATTGTCTGCGCCATCTTGCCTTTTTTCCAATGCCACACTTTTGTCGTGCACAGCAGCCATTTTAGATGCCTTGACCAGACCCACTCTCTGCACGCCCCCGATCCTCAGCATGGCTCCCCACCCTCGCAAGCATCTCCCCCACGCACTGGTCACCTCAGCTCTCTCTCTCATGCATGGGCCATAAACCTCCCCCCATTTGCGCTGCTCTTCCCTGAGAATCACACCCTGTGCCCGCCCGACACCTCCCTTTCACCCTATTCACTATCGCACCCTCTGACACTCCTCTTCCTCTGTGTCTGATTGTCCAGGCCGGTCCCAGGCTATCACCTAGCCCTGCGGATGTAGTTTATGGCCCCAACTGTAAAGAATCACCTCTCTTCAAAGGAGTTACATTAGATCAAGGCCCCCACCCCATGAGATCCGTCACACCACACGCGTTCCTACTATCTGATAACGATCCTGTATTGTGATTGGGGAGGGGATTCTCACTGTAAGGGTGTGTGGGACCGAGCCTGAAGCGGAAGATACCAGGGATGCCTTTTTGTACATCAAAGTCTTCACAATTATGTGTCACATTAAAAATATATAGCACTCCAACAAAGTAGTAGGATTATAACACTTTAATAACTTATAAATATATACAACGCTCCAACAAAGTAAACACGTTAAACCTGGCACCCTGCTGCAACATCCATCTCAAAGCAACAATGGGCTGCTTTGGTCTTTCTTTTAGTCGGCAAAATCCGTCGGCCAGTGAGGTGGCGTCAGTAGCGGTCCGTTGTGCGAATAGGCCGAAGGCAGCACAACGCGCCGAGATCCGGACGGCATCCAGGTGGTGTCCAGTAAGTTGCCGCACTGGTCTGGCCATCCTACAATGCTGCGCCGAAAAACGGCGTGGGGCGCCGCGGGGGGGGGGGGGCTGCGGCACGAACAGTCCTCCCCCGCCTCCCCAGGTGGAGGCTCCTCTGCTGCAGTGGGGCGCCCCTTAGCATTTCAGTCACCATTCAGCTGAATTGCGCCCGCTCTTGCGGCACTGTGCCTCATCCGCCATTCAGCTGAGTTGCGCCCGCTCTTGCGGCTACAGCGTCTCGCCCACCATCCAGCTGAATTGCGCCCACTCTTGCGGAGCAGCGATAGGCGGCTGCCACAGGATTCTTAAAATGGCGGCCGGCTCTTCGGATTTGGGCCTGGTCCACTAAAATGGCCCTGGGACACATTTGAACTCGGACATTTGCCTGCTAGGGCTTGGGCCCCATTCCCAAATGCGTCCCCTCAGCCTTGAAAATTCTACAAAAGTCATCGGGCCCCCGACTCCCGCAAGCTTCCGGTGGGGAGCGGCTGCCATGATTGCTTGCGGAATGGCCACGATGGAGCCACGAGATGGTGGTGCTCTCATGCTGACGCTAGCTTCAGTCTGAAACATCCAGAAACACTGTAGACTACGAATTCGATGACTTCCGGAGGAGCCCCAACGTGACCCGGTAGGGAAGAACTTGCCCTCCCCTCTTTTGACTGATGGTTCTTGTTGCCTGTCCCCTCTGTTGTCATGTAACGTAACCTTTTTGGACTGCCGAGTGAGAAAAAATAATGTGGGGCTTTCATCATTTTGGAAAAAAAAATGTTTCAATCCAATGAAAAGTGTTATTTTTAGGTCATATGACCAAGCCTTCCATCATTAGGAAACCAAAAGTAAAATGACCCAATGAAAAAGTTTATAAAGAAGTCACATGACCTGTTATGCGGCTTTGGGCTATAAAAAGCCTACAAAATCTGTTGGCCTGTGAGGCGGCGTCAGTAGCGGACCGATGTGCGAATAGGCCGAAGGCAGCACAACGCGCCCAGATCCGGATGGCACCGAGGTGGTGTCCAGCAAGTTGTTGTACTGGTGTGGCCATCCTACAATGCTGCGCCGAAAGACGGCCTGGAGTGCCCGGGGGGGGGAGGCGGCGTGAACGGGCCTCTCCAGCCTCCCCAGGTGGAGGCACCTCATCTGCAGTGGGGCGCCCCTTAGCGTTTCCCTCGCCGTCCAGCTGAGTTGCGCCCGCACTTGCTGCTACAGTAGGCCGAAGGCAGCACAACGCGCCGAGATCCGGATGGCACCGAGGTGGTGTGGGGGGCCCCTTACCGTTTCACACGCCGTCCAGCTGAGTTGCGTCTGCACATGCTGATACAGTAGGCCGAAGGCAGCACAACGCGCCAAGATCCGGATGACACGGAGGTGGTGTCCAGCAAGTTGCACTGGTGTGGCCATCCTACAATGCTGCGCCGAAAGACGGCGTGGGGTGCCCGGGGGGGGAGGCGGCACAAACAGGCCTCTCCCGCCTCCCCAGGTGGAGGCACCTCATCTGTAGTGGGGCGCCTTTTAGCGTTTCACTCGCCGTCCAGCTGAGTTCCGCCCGCTCTTGCGGCACAGTGTCTCACCCGCCATCCAGCTGAGTTCCGCCCGCTCTTGCGGCTACAGCGTCTCGCCCACCATCCAGCTGAGTTGCGCCCGCTCTTGCGGTGCAGCGATAGGCAGCTGCAACAGGACTCTCAAAATGGGGACCGGCTCTTTGGATTTGGGCCTGGTCCACTAAAATGGCCCTGGGACACCTTGGAACTCGGACGCTTGGCTGCTAGGGCATGGGCCCCATTCCCGAAAGCGTCCCCTCTTTTGACTGATTGTTCTTGTTGCCTATCTCTTCTGTTGTCATTTAACGGAACCTTTTTGGACTGCTGAAAGGGGTTCTGGTCCGACCGCTGGTTGGTGGAGACATTTTGACTATATCCTGGATCCTTGCCCAAAATGGCGCCGGTATAAATGGGACTCGTAACTCCTTGTTGTGTACTGGTTGCCCAACCTTGATATCACGAGATACGTATGCAGTTTTGAAGCACATGGCGGGCGGGGACGAGTACTGATTGAACATTTGGACATCCCTATTGATATTAAGTTCTGATGTGTTATTGATTACTGTACTATTGAAAGTTCGAATTAACGTCACCCATGGTACTTGCCCGCAAATGTATATCTAGATAATTTTATTGTAACTGGCCCTGTCGTACTTTAATTATAAAATGTACGTCCACCGATTCCGCAACTGTTAGACACCTTAGTTCTTGCAACCTAATGGCCCGCCCGTTACGTTCTTCTACAGTGTAAATGTCCCCTCATCATATACGATTACAGTTTGCTCCGTGGCCGGCCCACGTGGTTATAGGCCCGTATTTGTATACTGACATTTCCACAATAAAGGTTTTTAAAACAAAAAAAGGTAGTAGTACCTAGATTGGTAAAGTTTTGAATAATAGCCACTGTTTTCGAATCAGTAAAAGACAAGTGAAATAAAGCAGCCCGATTACATGACGGTTAAAAGGTATAATACACAGGAAAGCAGTAAAGATAAATGGTCAAGGGCTGTTGTGTTTTCCACTCCTGCAACATAAAGTGATCGATAAGAATTCGATATTCATGCCTATCAGCGACTAAGACAGCAGGTCGAGCCTCTTTTGTTCAACGGTTCCCTCATGGGACGAAGAAACGCCCTTTTTCTCGAAATAGGAATATTTTACTTGCAGGACAGTTGTAAATTTCCCGGGAAAATACATTAGCCTGGAACATTGTTAGTGATAAACTGTAAATGCATCTGGGTCCTTTGCTTTACAAGTCAGAGTGAGAAAAAAAAAGGTGAGGCTTTCATCATTTGGGAAAAAAAAATGTTAGAAACCAATGAAAAGTGTTATTTTTAGGTCATATGACCAAGCCTTCCATCATTAGAAAAACAAAAGTAAAATGAACCAATGAAAAGTTTTATTAACAAGTCACATGACCTGTTATGCTTACGTTACTCGCTGCGCGCCGCGCCCTGGATCGCTTCCGGGAAGCTGCGCCTCGTGCACCGGAGCACTTCCGGGTGCGCTAACGCGGCGCGTCATATGACGCATTACGCGACAACGCAGGTCCAGAATATAGTCAAAATGTCTCCACCAACCAGCGGTCGGAACACAACCCCTTTCAGCAGTCCAAAAAGTTCTGTTAAATGACAACAGAAGGGACAGGCTATAAGAACCATCAGTCAAAGAGGGGAGGGCAAGTTCTTCTCTACCGGGTCACATTGGGGCTCCACCGGAACTGATCGAATTGGTAGTCTACAGTGTTTCTGGATGTTTCAGACTGAAGCTGGCGTCAGCATGAGAGCACCACCATCTCGTGGCTCCGTCGTGGCCATTCCGCGAGCAATCATGGCAGCTGCTCCCCACCGGAAGCCTGCGGGAGTCGGGGGTCCCGGTGACTGTTGTAGAATCTTCAAGGCTGAGGGGACTCTTTTGGGAATGGGGCCCATGCCCTAGCAGTCAAGCGTCCGAGTTCCACGGTTGCCCAGAGCCATCTTTGCAGGCCAGGCCCAAGTCTGTGGAGCCGACCGCCATTTCCTGAGCTCCGTAGCAGCCGCCTGTCGCTGTACCGCAAGATTGGGTGCAATTCCGTTGGATGGCGGGTGAGACGTTGTAATAGCAAGAGCAGGCGCAATTCAGCTGGCCGAGTGAGGCACTGTGTCGTAAGAGTGGGCGCAAGTCAGCTGGTCGAGTGAAGCGCTGGGGTGTAGCTGAGAAATCTCCACCTGGGGAGGTGGGCGAGGCTCGTTCGCGCCGCCTCTCCCTTCTAGTGCACCCCACGCCGTTTCCTGGCGCAGGTATATGTGATGGTCGGACCAGGGCACCGCAGGACGTGTCTTCAGGTCAAACGGATTGTGGGACAAGGTGTGGAGCAGGCACAATTATCTCGGGGGCCTCCGTCAAGCGGTTCAGGGAGGCACCGCATCACATTGTTTTCCAATGCAGTCAGGTCCACAAACAGCCCCCACTTACTTTGAGAATAGTGAAGCTGCAGCAGGTGCAAATAAGCTTCAGACAGTGTTACAAGCGCTGCTCGGAACCCTCAACTATGGCACCCAACATCCAGGACTTATGCCATTTGTGCAAGGCAGTGACATCGAAGCATCTCAGGGACCAAGCAACATACCATATCCAGAGTCCTTCCCACAGCCTCTGCCTTCCTTCTTACCTAGTTATTGTTCTTTCACTCCCACTCCAGGCTTTTAGTCTGTGGATGGAAAACCATGAACATACACTCACCTATGAAAATCTTACTATTGATGGTTGATTTTGAGCCCCAAATACAAAGGCTTGTTTGGATCGATGTTGCAGCAGGCTGCCATGTAAATAGTTATTTAATAAAACGTTTTACCCTGTTACTTGTTGATTTTGAGCCCCAAATACAAAGGCTTGTTTGGATCGATGTTGCAGCAGGCTGCCATGTAAATAGTTATTTAATAAAACGTTTTACCCTGTTACTTTGCTGGTGTGTTGTATATATTTATAATATTTGCATAGGGTTTGTCGTTATTTTGGGTGGGGTGGGCGGCGGAGCCGAGCTGTCTTGCAGCCATCATGGTGTCGAGCTCAGTTCCTCTCACTGGTTTTGTATTTCTCAAAAGGGGTTGTTCATAATGTTTCTATTTTAGCGAGGTCAAAAAGAGATCCCATTAGTGGCCTACTGATTTTGCTTGATTCCTTTTGTTTTTTTAACGATTTTTCACTATCTGCAAAGACTAAACAGAGTATTGCGACTCTGTGCTTGTTTGTAAATAGAGAATGAACCAAAGAGAACCAATTCCAAAACAATAAATGCTAGGACAACAATCAATCAAATGGAGAGGGAAGCAGGCACGACGGGTTACAATGGGGGCAAAGGCCTGTGTTATCTACCCTTCACTATCTGCAAAGAGAGAATACTCCTAAAAGAAAAGAGGAGGGGGGGGGGGCAGCGTTCACAGCACATCAGCGTGCATAAACACGAAAATGTTTTTACCTACCACGTACTTGACATTTTAAAGCTTTTGATATTTGCTATTAAAAAACCATTGAAATTCACTGAAAAAACCATAGGTTATAGACCATATATAGTTAGGAATTAGCATTTACAAAACCTTGAAAATTCACTGAAAAAACCATGGGTTATAGACCATATGTAGTTAGGAATTAGCATTTACAAAACCTTATTTTACTCACACAAAACCATTAAAATTTCATATATAGTTAGTTGCACTAACTATATATCGCGCACCCGCAATCCACTGCTGATCATGTCACATATTACATCATTCATGACATGATCAGTGACATCACTGATGACATCACTGATGACATCTCAAATGACATCACTGATGACATCACTGATGACATCTCATTTGACATTACTGATCACATCACTGATGACATCATTCATGTGATAATACGGTGAACCTCTTCAGACTCTAATATAATCTTAGATACACTCAGAGTAAATAGACACTCACAGGTTGTCACTCATCCATGGAGTTACTCACACACCTAGTCAGTCATGCAAAGAATCAATTACACTTCCATTTCCTCAACTATACAGTTATACACACCTTACTTATTCAAACATATACTAACACATATTTACTCTCTTATACAATCCCTGATACAAGTTCACAATGATCCATACAGCCACTCACAAATTCACTGGCTCTTATGCACAGTTATTTATATATGTCAACTCTCACATGTACTGTGTTTTACATATGTACTTACTTTGACATGTAGCACTGAGATATCCATTCACTCACCAATACACTCATGCACACAGTCAACCGCCCATACAGCTGTTTCCACATGCACTTTTGAACCCATACATCTAGTGAATCAACTGCTCACACATCTATGCACAGAGTCATACACCTCCCAGCCACCCACACACACACTCAGTCTCCCATACAAATACTTGGGCAACCAATCAATAACCCATATACTTAATCATAAAGCTACTGATCAACACATGCAGCAGTTTACAGAACAACAGACATAATGATGCACAAATTAAGACAGTTTAGTCACTAACCCATGCACTCAGTGAGACTCATTTAATCACTCACTCATACAGTCAGTCATGCACCTACTAAATCCTTCATCCAGACACTTATACATCCACTCATTCTTCAATATGTAAGACATATTTTGACTTTTCAGAAACATACAGTCACTGGATGTTGTCATCAGTGATGTCATCAGTGATGTCATTTGAGATGTCATCAGTGATGTCATCAGTGATGTCACTGATCATGTCATGAATGATGTAATATGTGACATGATCATCAGTGGATTGCGGGTGCGCAATATATAGTTAGTGCAACTAACTATATATGAAATTTCAATCGTTTTGTGTGAGTAAAATAAGGTTTTGTAAATGCTAATTCCTAACTATATATGGTCTATAACCCATGGTTTTTTCAGTGAATATATATATATATGATATATGATCAAAGCCTTGTTTGGCTGAAACGCGTTGGTGGGGTGAAACGTTGAATTAAAGGCTTCTAAAAGTATCCGGTTGTGCCGCCTCTTTTGTTTAAAGAAATTAATTTGGGTCAGGATCCGACCCCTGGGCCTAGCACACTCTGCGGAGCGCTCTCATTAAGCTAAAGGATCACATTGCCGAAAAATAAATATATATATTCTTTAATTTTTTACTGACTGGAGTGAGAATAGTACATTTTACCCCTCTGAAATCCAACACTTTCCCTATTGATGCACTGACTGGAGTGGGAATAGTCAATTTTATCCCTTCATTATCCAACACTTTGCCTACTGTTGCACTCACTAAAGTGGGAATAATAATTGTTATCCCTACACTATCCAACACTTTCCCTAGAGTTGCACTGACTGGAGTGGGAATAGTAAATGTTACCCCTCTGCTATCCAATACTTTCACCACTGTTGCAGTAAATGGAGTGGGAATAGAAAATATTACCCCTCCACTATCCAACATTTTCCCTACTGTTGCACTCATTGGAGTGGGAATGGTAATTGTTACCCCTCCGCTATTCAACACTTTCCCTACTGTTGCATTGATTGGAGTGGGAATAATAAATGTTATGCCTCTGCTATCAAACACTTTCCCTACTGTTGCACTCACTACAGTAGAAATAGTAATTTGTACCTTTACACTATCCTACATTTTCTCTACTGTTGCAATCATTGGAGTTGGAATAGTAAATTTTTCCACCCACAATCCAACACTTTCCCTACTGTTGTACTCACTGGAGTAGGAATAGTACGTTTTACTCCTCTGCTATCTATCACTTTCCCTACTGTTGCATTGAGTGGAGTGGAAAATGTACGTTTAAAGATTTTTAAATAGTTTAAAGTTTTAATTAGGGCATTGAGAAGCAAAGTCCTTGTTTCTAGTTGTGCAAGCTGGCATCAAGGAACCATCAATGAAGAGCTGTGATGCGAGGTCTGTCATTGAGATGCATTGCGCAGTGTCAAAGTAGGTGGCTGTCAACAAAGATCTGTAATGCGAGGTAGTGAGTCATCACCGAAGAAGCCCGTGGGGCTTATGGAGACTTGCACTGAGATGTGTTGACTCAAAGGAAAAAATGTGTTGTGTTGGGCTGGTGTCGGCATCGGGGTGTGTTAACCTTGAATGAGCTGTTGGGGCTTGCGAGGACTTATGCTGAAATGTATCAGCATCAAGAACACAATGCATTGCGCTGGGCTAGAGTCATTGGTGGGCTGTGCCGCATTCTGTTGTGATGCTGGGAGTAGTGTCAAATTCAGAAAAGCCTGTTATCACTGTGGCTCCAAAGCGGGAGTTCAGGGTCCACGTAGGCAGGCTGAAATAATCAGGGTAACCCACTGTAGCAGAAGAGTCTTGGTGCAGCAACAGTAGGCCCTGGGCAGCAAATTAGTCCTTGGTCAGCAAATAGGTCCGCATGGTAGACTTCACAGCTTGGCAGTCCTTCTTCCTGGCAAAGTCCACAGGTCCAGAAGTGAAATAAAGAGTTACTTCATGCACTATTCATACATTGTGCCCACTTCGAAGTGGAGAAGCTTTAGAGTCCTTCTCCTACATAGGTATCTGGAATTTCCTGCCTCCCTGCCATGACCCCAGCTTGTCTGGGACACAAAAAACTAGTTTGAAATCCTTTGTGAGTGTGCTGAGGCAGAGCTTTTGTGATGTGTAAGGGTTACAGCTCCTCCTACTCATCTTGGTAGAGATGGCCCATTCTACCAACACCTATTTCCTCTTTGTCTCACTATCTGGGAGCAATACACAAAGACCGACTGCAAGCTGCACCTACTCATGTGACCCAGAATACAGACTGCAGGCACCAAACGTTTAAGACAAGAAAATGGCAACTTTCTAAAATAGTGGCATTTTCAGAATTGGGATTTAAAATCCAATTTTACCATTAAAACTGGGTTTTAAATTAGAATTCTGTCGAGACCAAACTCAGCTTCCCACCTGCTCCCAATTGAAAGTTATTACTTATTAAATATAACAAGTTAACCCAATGTTATCCTATGGAAGAGGTAGGCATCACAGTAGTGAAAAAATTAATTTAATAATTTTCACTAGAAGGGCATGTAAAAATTAAATTAAAAGTAAATGTCCAACCTATTAATGACTGCACCCTTCCCTATGAGCTGTTTAGAGGTTACCCCAGAGGTGACATATGTAATAAAAAAAGGGGAAAAGGCCTAGAAAAGGTTTCTTTTGACAGGTCAAAACGGCAGTTTAAAATTGCACACAGAGGATGCAATGACAGGGCTTGAGACAGATTTAAATAGAAACTTAAGAGGATCGCACAATCAGTGTTGCAGACCCACTAGTAGCATCCACTAGTAGCATTTATTTTGCAGGCCATGTAGTACCACTTTGCTTGGAACTTCCAAGTAAAATAAATGTGCCAATTGAGTGTAAGCTAATTTTACTATGGTTAAAGTGAAGAGTTTGAGCACTTTAGCACTGGTTAGCAGTGTTAATTTTGTCCTGAAGCCAACAAAATAAATTCAGCACAAACAGTAGGAGTAAGATAAAAAATAAAATTTGGTGGGGAGACTACACTAAGGCTGACAGGTCTAACAATTAGGGTGTTATTAGGATGGCGGGTAGACTTAGTCTGCCCGCCACCCTGGCGGTAACGGGACAGCCCAACAACCATGCAGTGATCCCGCCACCCCAATCATGAATGGAACAGCCCACCAAAGGAACTCCCAGCCTGCCTTTCCATGGCGATTCAGAAAAGGGGGTGGTGATGAACAGAGTGTCTGAATTAAGCAGACCCCTCTTACCCAGTCCAAAGATCAGGGCTTGAGCCATCACCGTTATTTATCTCACTGCACCATCCCAGCTCAGAACCTGGCTATATGCAAATCAGTCTGTCCCTGACCCAGTGCATCATGGGAACAGGGCAGACTAAACTACCAAGCCAATTCTTCACCAGAAAGGAGACAAGCTACCGGGCACCGGTTTCTGGCATTTCAGCCGTCTTCGGCCCGGCTTGCTTGAATCCTGATGATGCAGTGAGAAAGGGACTAATGTCTGAGTATACCCTGCCACACCTATAGTGGCCAAAAACAATTCAGAAAAGGGGGTGGTGATGAACAGAGTGTCTGAATTAAGCAGATCACTCTTATCCAGTCCAAAGATCAGGGCTTGATCCATCGCCGTTATTTATCTCACTGCACCATCCCAGCTCAGAACCTGGCTATATGCAAATCAGTCTGTCCCTGGCCCAGTGCATCATGGGAACAGGGCAGACTAAACTACCAAGCCAATTCTTCACCAGAAAGGAGACAAGCTACCGGGGACCGTTTTCTGGCATTTCAGCCGTCTTCGGCCCGGCTTGCTTGAATCCTGATGGAGCAGTGAGAAAGGGACTCATGTCTGAGTATACCCTGCCACACCTATAGTGGCCAAAAACGATTCAGAAAAGGGGGTGGTGATGAACAGAGTGTCTGAATTAAGCAGACCACTCTTACCCAGTCCAAAGATCAGGGCTTGATCCATCACCGTTATTTATCTCACTGCACCATCCCAGCTCAGAACCTGGCTATATGCAAATCAGTCTGTCCCTGGCCCAGTGCATCATGGGAACAGGGCAGACTAAACTACCAAGCCAATTCTTCACCAGAAAGGAGACAAGCTACCTGGGACCGGTTTCTGGCAATTCAGCCGTCTTCGGCCCGGCTTGCTTGAATCCTGATGGAGCAGTGAGAAAGGGACTCATGTCTGAGTATACCCTGCCACACCTATAGTGGCCAAAAACGATTCAGAAAAGGGGGTGGTGATGAACAGAGTGTCTGAATTAAGCAGACCACTCTTACCCAGTCCAAAGATCAGGGCTTGATCCATCACCGTTATTTATCTCACTGCACCATCCCAGCTCAGAACCTGGCTATATGCATATCAGTCTGTCCCTGGCCCAGTGCATCATGGGAACAGGGCAGACTAAACTACCAATCCAATTCTTCACCAGAAAGGAGACAAACTACCGGGGACCGGTTTCTGGCATTTCAGCCGTCTTCGGCCCGGCTTGCTTGAATCCTGATGGTGCAGTGAGAAAGGGACTCATGTCTGAGTATACCCTGCCACACCTATAGTGGCCAAAAACGATTCAGAAAAGGGGGTGGTGATGAACAGAGTGTCTGAACTAAGCAGACCACTCTTACCCAGTCCAAAGATCAGGGCTTGATCCATCACCGTTATTTATCTCACTGCACCATCCCAGCTCAGAACCTGGCTATATGCAAATCAGTCTGTCCCTGGCCCAGTGCATCATGGGAACAGGGCAGACTAAACTACCAAGCCAATTCTTCACCAGAAAGGAGACAAGCTATAGGGAACCGGTTTCTGGCATTTCAGCCGTCTTCGGCCCGGCTTGCTTGAATCCTGATGGTGCAGTGAGAAAGGGACTCATGTCTGAGTATACCCTGCCACACCTATAGTGGCCAAAAACGATTCAGAAAAGGGGGTGGTGATGAACAGAGTGTCTGAATTAAGCAGACCACTCTTACCCAGTCCAAAGATCAGGGCTTGATCCATCACCGTTATTTATCTCACTGCACCATCCCAGCTCAGAACCTGGCTATATGTAAATCAGTCTATCCCTGGCCCAGTGCATCATGGGAACAGGGCAGACTAAACTACCAAGCCAATTCTTCACCAGAAAGGAGACAAGCTACCGGGGACCGGTTTCTGGCATTTCAGTCGTCTTCGGCCCAGCTTGCTTGAATCCTGATGGTGCAGTGAGAAAGGGACTCATGTCTGAGTATACCCTGCCACACCTATAGTGGCCAAAAACGATTCAGAAAAGGGGGAGGTGATGAACAGAGTGTCTGAATTAAGCAGACCACTCTTACCCAGTCCAAAGATCAGGGCTTGATCCATCACCGTTATTTATCTCACTGCACCATCCCAGCTCAGAACCTTGCTATATGCAAATCGGTCTGTCCCTGGCCCAGTGCATCATGGGAACAGGGCAGACTAAACTACCAAGCCAATTCTTCACCAGAAAGGAGACAAGCTACCGGGGACCGGTTTCTGGCATTTCAGCCGTCTTCGGCCCGGCTTGCTTGAATCCTGATGGTGCAGTGAGAAAGTGACTCATGTCTGAGTATACACTGCCACACCTATAGTGGCCAAAAACGATTCAGAAAAGGGGGTGGTGATGAACAGAGTGTCTGAATTAAGCAGACCACTCTTACCCAGTCTAAAGATCAGGGCTTGATCCATCACCATTATTTATCTTACTGCACCATCCCAGTTCAGAACCTGGCTATATGCAAATCAGTCTGTCCCTGGCCCAGTGCATAATGGGAACAGGGCAGACTAAACTACCAAGCCAATTCTTCACCAGAAAGGAGACAAGCTACCGGGGACCGGTTTCTGGCATTTCAGCCGTCTTCGGCCCGGCTTGCTTGAATGCTGATGGTGCAGTGAGAAAGGGACTCATGTCTGAGTATACCCTGCCACACCTATAGTGGTTCTGAACTGGGATGGTGCAGTGAGCTAAAAAACGATGTTGGATCTAGCCCTGATCTCTTGACCGGGTGAGAGTATTCTGCTTAATTCAGAAACTCTGTCCATCACCACCCCTTGTTGTTAAATATGCCTTTCCATGGCATCGCCACCATGGAAAGGCATTAAATGCCACACATACTAATACAGCTGGCGTTGCCTGCTAGGCACTGCCACCATATTAGTGCACTGCATTTTCATTGGATATGTGCAATTACCATGCTTTACTAGCATTGGAATCTCGTAGGCAAGCATGAACACTGTTTTTTTGTAAGTTTAAATGTGGGTAGAAAACAGTTCTGGGCAGGTACACTGCTGTAGAAGTGTGTGAACTGGGGTAAACATCTTATCACTGTTCTCATGGGATCGGAGTCATCATTTAACACAGGAAAACTGACATAATGTCACTGCCCTACCCCTATGACATTGTTGCCAATCTGACCATTACCTGTGCGTACAAGTGTCTGACTCAGAAACATTTTGCATGTGAACTAAGGGTCTGTCACCATGTCATACTTTCAGGTCAACGCCCATGAGAAGGCCAAGATGAGGAGGACCATTGCCCGGAAGGTAAGCTCTTTGGGGTTGGAAACTTGGTGTGTCCGTCATTGCCGCAAGAGGTGGCAGGACCTTAGAGGCTAGACCAAGAAGATAGCGGAAGTCCAGCTGGGTCTGTCACTTCCAGGCAAGAGAGGTGGGCACCAAACCCTGACCCCCCACAGGCTTCGCATCCTAGCGTTGGTCTTCCCTGACCTCGATGGGAAGTTGAAAGCCACACAGCAGCAAGGACGGGGTGAATATGTGCATTGTAACACAGCTTTCTTCAAACATGCATGTTGTAGTATCTTATCCAGCTTCCCCTTTTATAGGTTGGAAGTCAGCCAAACCCATTGTTCTGTTTTAAAAGATGCATATGCACAAAGATTATTAGATGCCCAGTCATGTCCCTTTCACCAGGGACATGTGTGGATGTTATGTTCACGGTAGTGACAGTAGTGACATGCTCATGTGATCAGCACAAATTACAACATCATGTGTATGAAGATAAACTTCTGGAGTATGGCTATTGCTTGACATGTGTCAGCACATTGACTAATGTATGCCCTGTTCTCAGTGTGGTGACAACAAATCTGTCAAGTATGTTGTTATGGGAGAACTCAAGTATGAAAAGTCCATGCTATACATCCCAGCAGCAGGTGCCATCAATGTTGAGGCCTTGGTGAGTTTTGCTTGGTCAGTGTCCAATGTTAGGTCCCAGGTGTGTTGCTCAGTGAAATCAAATGTACCCATGGGCCAATTACAGGTATGCTAACTCTGGTCACATGTCACACTGGCCTTAAACAGGATTATGTGGAATGTACCATTCACTCCATCAAAAAGAGTGAGTCTATTTGTCTCTCACTGTAGCAGTGACAACACATGCCATTCATTGTCAAACACAGGTGGTCACTGGTGGTAACTTGGCTGACATTGTAAGGTATGATGTCAGATACACATTCATCGGTTGACATGTGTGTAAATGCTCTTGACCATTCTCTCATTGGGCTTTGTTAAACATGTGTATGATGCATCACTGTCAGATTGAGAGATATAAAATACGCCTCAATTTGAATGAATCTAACCAAATGAGATGGAAAATGAGAGCAATGTAAGAAGTAGAAACTCTGCAATATGCCTAACACAAGTGAGGGGCATTCAGACTTGGGTCATACAAATGGGGACTTCTGCAGTCTAGACAGGATTGGCACACAGTGCTTACTTGACTCATGAATTATAGAGGTTTAGTATTAATGGTCTGTACAGACAATGCCCCCAGATGGGCCATTGGCATGGTGTTCCACAACAAGCATTGTGAATATGCAGTCATTGAACTTGGAAGTGTGTTGACCATTGTTCACATCTGACAATGGTGGGATGTTTACAATGTGCGCAATATTCTGATTTATCTTCATGACAATGTGCATACATTACACAAATCAGTGTGCCCCATGCCTCCCACCCTACCTATGCCTACTAACTTTGTGAATCCACAATAATAGTCAGATGTGTGACCTGACAGTTGAGAACCTGGATTACAGGAAAAGTAAGCATAATCACTGTTTTCTGTGTGACATAACTCATGCAATTAGTACACTAACTTAAAGTTTGACAAGGAGGACATTTGACCTGTGACATTAGAGCCAATGGTTCCCAATTAGATGACAAGGGATTGCAGAATGGATAACATGTCTTAATTAAGTTGTGTGAATCCTATTCCCATTGTGAGCTATAAACTCCTTTGCAGGAGATGAGACAGGTATGTCAGGACACAAGACAGTCCGGTGCAAAAGACGATACATCACATACTCCATAGAGAAGCAGCTGAAATTGTGGTTGTGGCATTTGAAGTTGATACACTCGATGTAGCAGATAACAACATGTGTGAGGGAGAAATGGTTAACTGGCAGACTCACAAGGGCCATGTATGTAAACGTATCAAAAGATAATAGCACAAGTCAAAATGATGTAGTTGTTTGATCTGTGAAGATTTGTGATGTTACCTATGTGTCAAGTCCATAGAGATTACCTATGTGATTCTTTTTGATTCTTGTTCAGAGCATCAACACCATCCAGCGGAGGAGGCAGTGCCATGGACCAAGAGGGCACAGTTTGCCAGTCTAGGCCCAGTGCTGAATCGGAGATGGGGGGATCCATTGGCGGGGAGGGTGATGCGGGCCACACCTGGGGCAGGTCTGGAACAATATCTGCAGCATCTGAAGACCAGTCCAGCTCCAGTGATGACTCCCTAGTGGTAGAGGAGACAGGGAATTATTTCTCTACATCGAAGTCCACCACCACCACTACCATCTCCACCCTCCCAACTGCTCTCAGGCAAAAACTGAAGTGGGCTGTGTACGATAACCAAATCCCACAGTGTGGGTGCTTTTATGGGCCGAGATAGATCACAAGCTATCCCAAAGGGACGGGACTTTGAAGTACCCACCCCAGGGGATTTGGTTATTGTACACAGCCCACTTCAGTTTTTACCTGATTCATTCATAGGCAAGTAAGTGCTCAATTTATTGATTTATTTGAGGATGACTCTATAACTCGATGCACGATGTATGAACAGTCCTGAACTTTCTATGGCAGCAGAAATTCCTACTTCTACTCTATGAAATTTTTTTCTCTTTCCATCTGTATCCCGAAGGAGTAGGCTGGCCTATTCTTTCATGTGTTGAGCTTCATCATTCCTTGCATATCATGCCCATTGGATTTATAATATTCCATTTTGGACAATCCGAATCTTGAGTGTTGAACATTGGGGATTTCATACGTTTGTGGTTCTTACGGTTGGATCGACATTATGATTAGATGTTTTTAATGAATTATCTTGGATGCTCTTGTAACTGTGGTTCTGTCCCGATGGTGCCCAATTAATTATACTATGGTAGAAATGCCTTTGACGCATATATGTGGCCCAAACTGAAGGGGATGCAATTTTTGCTTTTTTGTTGTTTTTTTGTGTCTTGTTCCGAACTTCCTATTGTTTATAATTATTCCCTCAGCCATATTGGGCCCGATTCACAGAATGAACTTAAGACTCAATCCTAAACTTACTACTATTTTGGTATTCAGAGAATGCACTTACTACTTTTGGCATTCTCAGAATGAACTTACTTTTTTTGGTATTCACAGAAGTTAGGATTTTGTCTTAAGTCTGTCTTAAGTTTGTCTTAAGTTTGTCTTAAGACAAACTTAAGACAAAATCCTAACTTCTGTGAATACCAATATTAGTAAGTTCATTCTATGAATTCCAAAAGTAGTAAGTGCATTCTGTGAATACCAAAATAGTAGTAAGTTTAGGATTGAGTCTTAAGTTCATTTTGTGAATCGGGCCCAATGTGATTACACTCTGGGGCCGATTCCGATCCGGTAAAAAGCGCTCCGAATTGCTGTACGGAGTGTTTTTCCCCGTACGAATCGTACCTGAAGGCGTCCCCGTACGAATGTGCAAGTACGATCACAACCTAATTCGTCACTCCGTACGACACGTAAAAAACGCCGTACAAATCGAAAGTCCATACGATTTGCAGTCGGCTGACGCTCGACGCTACGTCCGAACGTAAATAGACCGCGTCTCCCGAACCACAAAGTACGATCCGTGTTCTACACACTCCGTACGGCTCTTTTTCTACGAGAGCTCAAAACTACTGTAAAACCACACTCCAGCACGACCCGCACCCCGGTACGCGACAAGCAGGACATGGATGCCATCGTCCGTCTAATCCCTATCCTGTACGCCCACCACCTCGTACTGAGAAACCGACGACGGCGCAGAAGGTGAGTACAACAAAGTTCTACATACCTGTACGTCTTGCAACACGCGCACATCTCCATTTCACGATTGTAAGGTCTGGGCATGCTGCGCCACACACTACCGCACATCACCAGTGCAATACGCCGACAGGCCGCACCTACGTCATCGACCACGGGGTACGGTACATCACCGCACAACACCAGTGCAATACGGCGACAGGCCGCACCTACGTCACCGGCCACGGGGTACGGTACGTCACCGCACAACACCAGTGCAATACGGAGACCGGCCGCACCTACGTCACCGGTCACCGGGTACGGCAGGTCACCGCACAACACCAGTGCAATACGAAGACCGGCCGCACCTACGTCACCGGCCACGGGGTACGGTACGTCACCGCACAACACCAGTGAAATACGGAGACCGGCCGCACCTACGTCACCGGCCACGGGGTACGGCAGGTCACGGCACAACACCAGTACAATACGGAGACCGGCCGCACCTACGTCACCGGCCACGGGGTACGGTACGTCACCGCACAACACCAGTGCAATACGGAGACCGGCCGCACCTACGTCACCGGCCACGGGGTACGGCAGGTCACCGCACAACACCAGTGCAATACGGAGACCGGCCGCACCTACGTCACCGGCCACGGGGTACGGGACGTCACCGCACAACACCAGTGCAATACGGCGACAGGCCGCACCTCCGTCATCGACCACGGGGTACGGTACGTCACCGCACAACACCAGTGCAATACGCCCGTACCTACGTCATCATCCACGGGGTACGGTACGTCACCGCACAACACCAGTGCAATACGGCGACAGGCCGCACCTACGTCATCGACCACGGGGTACGGTACGTCACCGAACAACACCAGTGCAATACGCCCGCACCTACGTCATCGTCCACGGGGTATGGTACGTCACCGCACAACACCAGTGCAATACGGCGACAGGCCGCACCTACGTCATCGACCACGGGGTACGGTACATCACCGCACAACACCAGTGCACTAGACGTGTGACACATACGTCTGCCATGTGATTGTAAGTGTAAGTGGTGTGCAGAACACGCACCAGTGCCCAGCATCAGAGTGTGTGTGGCTAACACCCCCCCAGTGCCCCCCAGTGCCCAGCATCAGAGTGTGTGTGGCTGACCCCCCCCAGTGCCCCCCAGTGCCCAGCATCACAGTGTGTGTGGCTAACACCCCCCACTGCCCCCCAGTGCCCAGCATCAGAGTGTGTGTGGCTGACCCCCCGCCAGTGCCCCCCAGTGCCCAGCAGCAGAGTGTGTGTGGCTAACACCCCCCCCACTGCCCCCCAGTGCCCAGCATCAGAGTGTGTGTGGCTAACACCCCCCCCCACTGCCCACCAGTGCCCAGCATCAGAGTGTGTGTGGCTAACCCCCCCCTCCAGTGCCCACCAGTGCCCAGCATCAGAGTGTGTGTGGATAACACCCCCCAATGCCCACCAGTGCCCAGCATCAGAGTGTGTGTGGCTAACACCCCCCCCAGTGCCCACCAGTGGCCAGCATCAGAGTGTGTGTGGCTAACACCCCCCCAATGCCCACCAGTGCCCAGCATCAGAGTGTGTGTGGCTAACACACCCCCCAGTGCCCCCAGTGCCCAGCATCAGAGTGTGTGTGGATAACACCCCCCAATGCCCACCAGTGCCCAGCATCAGAGTGTGTGTGGCTAACACCCCCCCCCAGTGCCCACCAGTGGCCAGCATCACAGTGTGTGTGGCTAACACCCCCCACTGCCCCCCAGTGCCCAGCATCAGAGTGTGTGTGGCTGACCCCCCCGCCAGTGCCCCCCAGTGCCCAGCAGCAGAGTGTGTGTGGCTAACACCCCCCCCCCCACTGCCCCCCAGTGCCCAGCATCAGAGTGTGTGTGGCTAACACCCCCCCCCACTGCCCACCAGTGCCCAGCATCAGAGTGTGTGTGGCTAACCCCCCCTCCAGTGCCCACCAGTGCCCAGCATCAGAGTGTGTGTGGATAACACCCCCCAATGCCCACCAGTGCCCAGCATCAGAGTGTGTGTGGCTAACACCCCCCCCCCAGTGCCCACCAGTGGCCAGCATCAGAGTGTGTGTGGCTAACACCCCCCCAATGCCCACCAGTGCCCAGCATCAGAGTGTGTGTGGCTAACACACCCCCCAGTGCCCCCAGTGCCCAGCATCAGAGTGTGTGTGGTTATTACCCCCCCAGTGCCCCCCAGTGCCCAGCATCAGAGTGTGTGTGGATAACACCCCCCCAATGCCCACCAGTGCCCAGCATCAGAGTGTGTGTGGCTAACACCCCCCCAGTGCCCACCAGTGGCCAGCATCAGAGTGTGTGTGGCTAACACCCCCCCCAGTGCCCCCCAGTGCCCAGCATCAGAGTGTGTGTGGCTAACACCCCCCCCCCCCCCCAGTGCCCCCAGTGCCCAGCATCAGAGTGTGTGTGGCTGACCCCCCCCAGTGCCCACCAGTGCCCAGCATCAGAGTGTAGGTGGCTAACCCCCCCTCCAGTGCCCACCAGTGCCCAACATCAGAGTGTGTGTGGCTGACCCCTCCCAGTGCCCCCCAGTGCCCAGCATCAGAGTGTGTGTGTGGCTAACCCCCACCCCCAGTGCCCACCAGTGGCCAGCATCAGAGTGTGTGTGGCTAACACCCCTCCCCAATGCCCACCAGTGCCCAGCATCAGAGTGTGTGTGGCTAACACCCCCCAGTGCCCCCCAGTGCCCAGCATCAGAGTGTGTGTGGCTAACCCCCCCTCCAGTGCCCACCAGTACCCAGCATCAGAGTGTGTGTGGATAACACCCCCCCAATGCCCACCAGTGCAAAGCATCAGAGTGTGTGTGGCTAACACCCCCCCCAGCGCCCCCCAGTGCCCAGCATCAGAGTGTGTGTGGCTGACCCCCCCCCCAGTGCCCACCAGTGCCCAGCATTAGAGTGTGTGTGGCTAACACCCCCCCCCCCAGTGCCCAGCATCAGAGTGTGTGTGGTTGACCCCCCCCAGTGCCCCCCAGTGCCCAGCATCAGAGTGTGTGTGGCTAACACCCCCCCCAATGCCCACCAGTGCCCAGCATCAGAGTGTGTGTGGCTAACACCCCCCCCCCACTGCCCACCAGTGCCCAGCATCAGAGTGTGTGTGGCTAACCCCCCCCTCCAGTGCCCACCAGTGCCCAGCATCAGAGTGTGTGTGGATAACACCCCCCAATGCCCACCAGTGCCCAGCATCAGAGTGTGTGTGGCTAACACCCCCCCCCAGTGCCCACCAGTGGCCAGCATCAGAGTGTGTGTGGCTAACACCCCCCCAATGCCCACCAGTGCCCAGCATCAGAGTGTGTGTGGCTAACACACCCCCCAGTGCCCCCAGTGCCCCCAGTGCCCAGCATCAGAGTGTGTGTGGCTATTACCCCCCAGTGCCCAGCATCAGAGTGTGTGTGGATAACACCCCCCCAATGCCCACCAGTGCCCAGCATCAGAGTGTGTGTGGCTAACACCCCCCCCCCAGTGCCCACCAATGGCCAGCATCAGAGTGTGTGTGGCTAACACCCCCCCAATGCCCACCAGTGCCCAGCATCAGAGTGTGTGTGGCTAACACACCCCCCAGTGCCCCCGGTGCCCAGCATCAGAGTGTGTGTGGCTAATACCCCCCCAGTGCCCAGCATCAGAGTGTGTTTGGCTAACACCCCCCCCCCCAGTGCCCCCCAGTGCCCAGCATCAGAGTGTGTGTGGCTGACCCCCCCCAGTGCCCACCAGTGCCCAGCATCAGAGTGTAGGTGGCTAACCCCCCCTCCGATGCCCACCAGTGCCCAGCATCAGAGTGTGTGTGGCTGACCCCCCCAGTGCCCAGCATCAGAGTGTGTGTGTGGCTAACCCCCCCCCCCCAGTGCCCACCAGTGGCCAGCATCAGAGTGTGTGTGGCTAACACCCCTCCTCAATGCCCACCAGTGCCCAGCATCAGAGTGTTTGTGGCTAACACCCCCCCCCCAGTGCCCCCCAGTGCCCAGCATCAGAGTGTGTGTGGCTAACCCCCCCCTCCAGTGCCCACCAGTACCCAGCATCAGAGTGTGTGTGGATAACCCCCCCCAATGCCCACCAGTGCAAAGCATCAGAGTGTGTCTGGCTAACACCCCCCCCCAGTGCCCCCCAGTGCCCAGCATCAGAGTGTGTGTGGCTGACCCCCCCCCCCCAGTGCCCACCAGTGCCCAGCATCAGAGTGTGTGTGGCTAACACCCCCCCCCCCAGTGCCCAGCATCAGAGTGTGTGTGGTTGACCCCCCCCCAGTGCCCCCCAGTGCCCAGCATCAGAGTGTGTGTGGCTAACACCCCCCCCCCCAATGCCCACCAGTGCCCAGCATCAGAGTGTGTGTGGCTAACACCCCCACCCCCAGTGCCCAGCATCAGAGTGTGTGTGGCTAACCCCCCCCCCCCGGTGCCCAACAGTTCCCAGCATCAGAGTGTGTGTGGCTAACCCCCCCCACCCAGTCCCCCCCAGTGCCCAGCATCAGAGTGTGTGTGGCTAACACCCCCCACCAGAGCCCAGCTGTGACACAAAAAACATACCATTGTGAAGATCATTACCATCTGGAGATTGACACATATTAACATACGTAAATTAGAACTTGACACCAGCACCCAGGCACACAGCAGTCACAGACATTATCACACAAAGTCAACTTTAGAAAATAACAAGAATTGCTTTATTCAGCTACTTCAAAGTCTGAGCAACAGTTTGTACCTCCATGGGTGTGAGCACAACCAAACTTGCCTGCACACGGCGTTTAATCCGCAGTGGAAACGATGGGGCCATCATCTGTGGAATCCTCCGGCACCGCATGGACAGGAGAGGGAAGGACAGACGTAGTGGGTGCAGGTGTAGTGGATGCAGCCACACTGGCTGGTGCATTGCCAAAAGTAGCTTCAAAAACCTGGCTGCACACCTCAGCCAGTGCGGAACAACTACCACCTGAACCCGGGGACACATTGGGGGTGGAGGTTGAGGGCTGTGAGTCTGTACTCCTGGGTGTGAGGATGCGTGTGTGCGTTGTGTCCCCTCTCCCTGTGGGTGTGCCTACATCCCCTTGAGATTGGGTGCGTGGAGCTTTGAGCTTTTTCTGACGTGTGGGTGTGCTGGGTGTGTCTGACCTGTGGCGTGTACATGTATGTTGTGTAGATATGGGAGAGGCAGAGGTGGATGGGTCTGAAGGATGGGGGGGAGACAGATGCTGCTGGGAGTACATTGCTGCCATCAGTGTTGACTCTATGGCAGCCACACTCCGACGTAGATCAGACATGGCCGATGACATGCCCTCCATGAACGACACCAACTGTGTAATCAGTTGTGTATGTCCATGGAGGACAGTCAGTATGGATGTCTGACCTACAGCAATCTGCCGGAGTAGGTCCACAGTCTCAGCACTGAGGGCAGCAAGGGACACAGGGGCAGGGGCTGCGGTGCCGGGAACAAAGGAGACACGGGGGCTAGCACGGACCCTAGGGACACTAATGACTGGGAGGGTGGAGATGGTACTGGAGGAGGGGACGCCAGCCAAAGATGATGGAGTGTCCATTGCTGCATATTCCCCCTCCTCCTGAGAGTCTGACTCGGAGCCGTCGGCATGGTAAGATGTGTCAGTCACATGTCGTCCGGCCTGCAGACTCTTGTCACCCTCCGTGCCACTGCCTCCCTCTGACTCCTCAAAGCAGGTGGCACTGTCGGTGTGTCCCTCTGCCTGGTCCGCGCCTGTGTCCCCTCCAGATTCAGATGATGATGCTGTGGCCAAGGAGAAGAATAAAAACATATCAGTGACCTGTACACATCAGACATATCAGCTACAAATCATTAGGCTTCATTTCTCAACATGGCATGCTTCATGAGTCACATGACACTGAACACTACACAATGATAAGTCTAGTTGTGGCCAATTGCGAGAGACACTACGCATAATGTATAGTAGGATACAAGCAACAGTGAAGGGAAAAAACTATCATGAGCGACACAATGATGATTGACTGCCTGACAACAGGATAGCTGATGAAGCATCACAGCTCATTTACACACACTGCCACCCAAACCCAGACCTGCACATGTTGAATTTTCTTACACCTTGTGCCACATGGGAAAAGTCCTTGCTGAACTGAATTGTGATGCCATCCTGGGACCTGAACCAAGTGTAACATCACCTCACACTGGCATCACAGCTGTTGACACCCCAAGCCTCATTGTGTGACTGAGCAACAATAGTATTTACAAACCACATTCTACTTATTTGGCAATTATGCACACACGCACTGCCCAGTGTGAGTATGCATAAGCCCAAAATATTGCACATGTACTTTGTGCACCTGTAGCCAACACATGACTATTTGAAAGAGTACCATGGACAAAGGCCACTGAGGCTGACTCGTGCAGAAGACACATGTTTAGACTCAAGATCAGTGCCTAAATAGGAAGAACGGCAGACACAGTGCACATGTGGTGCCACATGTACGGTTCCAACAGGTGTCATAGACCCCCCTCCAACATGATGATGTGCAAAGGAATATGCATATAGAGACATTGCACCATAGGAGTACATGTGAAAAACAAACATCATCCAAAGCGCAGGTCAAATGTGGAGTAGGGCAAGGCATGTAAAGAAGCAGCTGCAGAAACTGGGACATTCTGATGCCAATGCATGGAGTGCCTGTCTGACCACAACACTCAAACTATGGGAGTGTAACCATGCCTTTGAGCACTGCAGGGAGCATGTGACACACATCACAACAAACAGACATGAACCTACCCACTACTTGCTGCTGTCCCTCCTGCAACTGCCTATGGAGGTCTGGGAACACCACTTCCAGGACCCGGAGCATGTTGGGGGTGAGGTGGCGGGTGCCGCCATGCCGCCGTGGAGCTTCCAGCTTTAGCTGTACTCTGGCGATGCGGCGGGTCCAGCACCGGATGTCCTGCCACCTCTTATTGATGTTGCGGAGCCTCCTGCGAGGCCCCCCCTCACTCCTGACAGCCCTGGCGATGTCCAGCCAGATTTCACCCTTCTCATAGGCAGATACCTGTCACAAATGTAAAGTAAAAGAGCATCAGTACGCCTGGTCCATGTTCCAAACACACACATATGTTCACAAAAAACTTGATGATAACAGGGCATCGTAAGCTAAACACATTAGCATTTTTGGCCATGAGTATGTGGCCTGTGAGCAAACACCACTGCATGACATGCCATTGAAAGGCTACAGATTACATGACGGGTGCTAAACACTCTTCGAGCATGGCACTCACTGAGCAATGTATGCTACATCTGGGTGCACTGCAGCACGTGACACGCTGTCACACACCCTACTGCAACAAAGAACCCTCTAGAAACAACACTGTACACCCTTGCACCCACTCCCAACAACATTGCATCTGGACACTATACATACACAGTGGCTATAATGTCACACACAACAGGTGCACACTCCAAGGTATTGCACACATCACTCACCTGATCCTCTGGTCTCCCATACAGCTTGCTGTAGTTAGGCAGGAGGGCATCCAGCAGGGCCTTGTTCTCACCATCAGTGAATGCAGGTGCCCTCTCCATGCTTAGCCAATCAGGGTCCAGAGGATTCAGAGACAGCAGCTGTGGTTACCACACCAATGTTGTGCAGGCAAGTGCCCTCCCACAGCCACATGCTGACTTATATCTGTGCTGCAGAGGGGCTGTGAGTCCAAGGAGTAGTGTTTGATAGGCCACCATAGTTAGCATCCTACGTTCCATCCAATCACATCACACATAAGGACATTACACACATATGCATGGTTAGAAAACTGAGCCTGAGCTGAACAACAACTTTTGCAACATTGTATACTTTTGCCCAACTGATTTTTCTAGAACACCTGTAGGAGGCTCATCTGTATCCATGACAACCTGGTTGCATTTTGATCAGTCCACTCTTCACCTAGATGTACCATAAGTATTAAATCAAATACCCACACAAGTACGGTGACATTGCCGTTGCTAATGCAACTCATTCAATGGTGTAACGAGGCGTACACACGCACGTACCATTGGGGTACGCTTTGCTCGCGTATGGCTGAAATGCAATAGGGAAACGAGGCGTACACACGCAAGTACCATTGGGGTACGCTTTGCTCGCGTATGGCTGAAATGCAATAGGGAAACGAGGCGTACACACGCCCGTACCATTGGGGTACGCTTTGCTCGCGTATGGCTGAAATGCAATAGGGAAACGAGGCGTACACACGCACGTACCATTGGGGTACGCTTTGCTCGCGTATGGCTGAAATGCAATAGGGAAACGAGGCGTACACACGAACGTACCATTGGGGCACGCTTTGCTCGCGTATGGCTGTAATGCAATAGGGAAACGAGGCGTACACACGAACGTACCATTGGGGTAAGCTTTGCTCGCGTATGGCTGAAATGCAATAGGGAAACGAGGCGTACACACGAACGTACCATTGGGGTACGCTTTGCTCGAGTATGGCTGAAATGCAATAGGGAAACGAGGTGTACACACGAACGTACCATTGGGGTACGCTTTGCTCACGTATGGCTGAAATGCAATAGGGAAACGAGGCGTACACACAAACGCACCATTGGGGTACGCTTTGCTCGCGTATGGCTGAAATGCAATAGGGAAACGAGGCGTACACACGAACGTACCATTGGGGTACTCTTTGCTCGCGTATGGCTGAAATGCAATAGGGAAACGAGGCGTAGGTACAGTGCGTCAGACATGCTCCAGTGAACAATTGTGTAGGCTGCATTCCTGACCTCCTTCATGTCACCATTGGGAGAGTGACTCCAGGAAATCACATAGCAGGGATGTAGTATACCCTCATGTTAACGATGTGGATGCATACATCAGCATGGCATGCCCCAGGTGTGGCAGACATAGAAGAAGCACAGGGACTGTGACCTAGTGCCTCAGTTGATGTGTGAAGAGCTGGCAAGACTTGCCATTACTCCTTTAGCACATGTGCATCACATGCATACAACACTTAGCACCGGCGTAACGTCTACAACATTTTGTGATGCACATCAACACTGGACTGGCACACCATTCAGTACAGGGAACTGGCACATGATGACAGCAACATGCCCACTGTGACAGAGGTGTAATAGACGCACAGCATGACCATGAGTCACCACGTTATGTGTGTGCCATATGTGACATTGTGCCTGCTGTTTGCATATGAAATGTTCAGGACAGTATCATATTACTCACCTTAGAATATCCCCACGTGTCATCCTGGACATGGCAATTCCCGCTCAGTAGTACACTTGTGTGTCGGAAGGCATGTCCTGCTGCTCACCGTGTGTTGTTGGCGTTGTGTGTGCCGTGATGACGTTGTATGGGTACTCATACGTCACCCCTGCGTGCTCACGTCAGGTCCTCTGTATTGACAACATCTGCGCTGGTCCCGTATAAGTGTAACCTAACTCTTTTTTGCAACAAGATCATAGTACGATCACTTCTGACCATTTCACTTGGATTGTCTGACTCAGGACGGTGCCAATAGGGATGTCCGTTTCTAAGCCTGTGAGGATTGCAACCCTCTCATGTTGGTGACTGGCCCTCACCGTCGGTGTCTCCACAGTTTTCACGTCAAGCAAGACAAGTAGAGCTGCTCCGACTGCCGGGACCAGACATATGAATCCAGGTGTGATTGGTCACACAAGCCACTCAGACTCCAGCAGTTGTCCCTGCACCACAATAGCTCATGGTCTGGACGTAGGACGAGTGCCTGGGCGTGGGTGTTGAGACATCATAGCCCCTGGATTTGAGATCAGTCCTCCAGGGCCAAGTCGTCAGGTAACCCAAATATGTGAAACACATGTCATCACACTTCCAAATCACCACAATGCACGTGCAATGCTGCATGGGATTCAGGTGACACCACCCACGCGACTCTGTCAGATTTGCAGCCGCCGTAGCCTGCACCACGACCTGCGGTCCTCATGTCCATGATGTCCCTCACACCACCAAAGGCCTACGCGGTGGATTCTGGCCCAGCGGACCCGTCTGGGGGCACTAGCGCTTCTGGTGATTTGCCCATGACGCCATCACTCGCTTTGTCCCTGACGCAGGCGGCGCATTCGTGCCGAACCCGCTGGGACAGAAATGATCTGAATGTTGATCCTGGTCCTCGCTGGTTCACCTCACAACCTCACTGGCAACTGTCCCCCAGGTGCCAGCCTTGTCGCCGTTCTCGGGTGGTGGTGTACCGATACCACACACTGTACGGCACCGGCGTGGGAACTGTGCGGCACTATACCGCCATCAATGCTGCAGGGGGGGGGTGAAACTCCGACGAGCCGGGCACAGCTCATGACAACCCTGATTATCAGGGAATGGGTGTCAATGAGTATTGGGAGGTTCATGAAGACCCACTGACACATGAGTGTCGGTCCCAAGATGACAGGACAGGTGGACTGGGGCATGCAAGTGGTCTGGACACCTAGCCAGACACTGGTGATGTCTCTACTCCAAACGTGTTAATGGATGAGCGGCCAACGTACAGTGTAATGTTTATGTGGGCGGCCAGAGCCTTGCCAATTCATTTCCCCGTTGCCGCCGTGAGGACCAACCTCCTCAATGAGGTCCTTAAAGTGCAGTCACGCTCCGCTGAGCCTCTGCAGGCCTATCCTGAGGAATGTACTGTATCTATGTTGGTCTGCATGTACAGGCACGCTGCATGTTTGGCTGTAGATAGGCACATTGTCAGACGACCACACCCCTCCCCGGACTGACCATGTTCCCTGTCCTCCCACCCCACCCCAGAGAGCATGGGCATCCAGCCCGCCTAATCACAGACCACATTCCCCGTAGCTCCGCTGTAGAGGGTATCCAAGAGGTCTGAGCAGTACGGACAGATGTCATCGTCCTCCCTGTGTCTGGGACTGACATCTTCCAACATCACATGCCTCTTTGTCCGCTTCCCACACTGTCTGTGGGACATGGTTGTGTAACTGCTGGCAGAGTGTGCGTTGTAGGTACGGGCAATACTTGGCCAAGCACTTGTGGGATGGCAGTCAGCGACACCGTATTTCATCCAGAGAGGGCTGAATATCCCCGACTCACATCGATGGCATCCAGGGAGGCAAATTTGTCTGAAGATTGGTATGTATTCAAAGTAAGGGATAAGCTACTTACTACTGTTCCATTATGATATTTTGTTACAAAAGGTAAGTAACCAGTTCATACATTTCAGTACATCTGCTGTAGGAGCATCCATATTGTGTCCTTGCTGTGATTACAGGGTTTCTAATGTACGCACACCATGCCACTTGTGTTAATGAACCGCTCATATGTGTGATTGCATCACAGACCATTTGTGACTAATCAAACATTAATGCAGTATGATGATGTTCATGTAATAGTCAGGGAAATATCACACCGCAACATGACTATGTCAGAACTGTGCAAATGATGCCACATATGGTGTGTGTGTATTGCTGTAAGCTGTCTGGATGTGCAGACAACCTCCTACTGACATTCACATGACATGTGTCACTGACATGATACATTGTCATGCTCACTAAGACCTTTCCATCAGATATTTTGTATGCATGTCATATCTATTCCACAGACCACAGGTCTTTCACTGTTCACGGAGGAGTGGCTGGGAGTTGGAACATGTTACATCAGTGTGTTTCCCACGCCACACTCACACTTGTCTAGATTTGTTGAAGCAGTGTTGCTTGTGCCATGTACATTGTTATTGTGTTAGTCAGACAGTTGAACACATTTTCAAATATTTGTGTATTGCAGGGCACCCCCTCTGGAACGGCCGTTACCTGACTTGGAAGCCATGAGGGAACGCAATTGCATCCGTCGTTATCGCTTCAGCAGACAGATGATCAAGGACCTGACGGACAGACTGGAGGCTCACCTGCAACCACGACATAGGTATCCGACTGCGCTGACACCCAAGGTAAAGGTGATGGCAGCCCTCAATTTCTTTGCCACAGGTACATTCCAATTGACCATAGCTGATGTGGGAGGGATGTCTCAGACCATGTTCAGCCGTGTATTGACAGATGTTTTGGCTGCGATGTTGCTCCACCTTGATGAATTCATCACATTCCCGACTCCAGAACAGTTGACAGATGTCAAGGGGGAATTCTATGCCCTGGGACGCATGCCACATGTAATTGGTGCAATTGATGGTACACATGTTACTCTGGTGCCACCACAGGCTCAGGAGCAAGCGTATCACAACTAGGTGTGGGCGGAAAATCCGTTTCGCTCGCGGATTTTGCGGATTTTCGGGAAATTCGCAATCCGCGAGATTCGCGAATCTCCCGCAAAATCCGCAAATCCGCGAGCAGCGGATTTTGCTCGCACTGCTCGCACTGGTCGCGTGAGTTCGCGGCTTCCCAGTACAACTTCGCGCCCCGCGAATAAGTGCAAAATTGCAGAAATACGATCTAATCAAAACTGAAACTACTTACCAGGTTCAAAAGTTCAGGCTCATCATTAGTAGCCATTTCCTGTAGTGCTTGCTGAGGGGCCCCTCCAGAGTTCAGTTGCCAGTTGCAACTATTATGTGACCCTGCTCTGAACCTCAGAATAGTTACATATATGCCACAAAGGTCCTGAATTACAGCTAAGGGAGACAAGCAGGAGCCAGGCTGGCAGTTCAAATCCATTAATCAGCCCCTAATTCATTATTGTCAGTTGGGGCAGGGCAGGTGTTGTAACTAATTTTGCAACAATGAAAGCACTTAGCAAGTGCAAAAGTTCACTAATCAGGAAGCACTAAGGAAGCAGGTGCCAGCTAAAAAAATATTCTGTGACACATTAATCAGCCCCAAATTAATTCAGGTCACTTGAGGCAGGGAAGGTGTGCTTGCGTTGCCACAATAATGTACACTGACTGGACAACCAGAGGGTGCTGTGATGAAACAGAGGGTGGCATGGGTGGGCCAGAGGGTGGCATGAGTAGTCAGAGAGTGGCAGTGGTGACAGAGAGTGGCAGTGATGAAGAAGAGTGTCCCAAACAGGCTGGACACGTAGAAACAACAAGTTCGCGAAACTTGCGACCCGACAGGTAAGTTCGCAATTTGCGACATTGTACAAAACCCTCGCGAACTGGCAGAAACCCGCGCAAACACAAAAAAAAAAAAATCCGCAAATTCGCGAGAATTCGCGGATTTTGCGGATTGCGAGTTCGCAAATCCGCAAAATTCGCGAACGCGAGATTCGCAAAATTCGCCCATGCTTAATCACAACAGGAAACACTACCACTCAATAAATGCCCTGGTGGTGTGTCTTGCCAACATGATTATCTCACATGTCTCTGCATGTTTTCCAGGATCGTGCCACGATGCTTTCATCATGAGGCATAGCAGGGTACCACAGATGATGCTGCAGCTGCACAACCACCGGGCATGTCTTGTTGGTGAGTATACTCTGTCAGCTATGTATGTCAGTATGTCACAACTTCTTCATCTGAATCATATTACACACTCATTTCCATGATGTCGATTTGCAGGAGACGCTGGATATCCAAACATGCCGTGGCTCATGACTCCACTACGCAACCCCAGGACAGCTGCAGACCAGCGGTACAACAATGCTCATGGGAAGACCAGGCGGGTGACTGAGCGGACATTTGGACTCCTGAAGAGCCGGTTCAGGTGCCTGGACAAGACAGGGGGAGCCCAACAATACAGCCCACGCAAGGTGTGTGACACCTTCACTGTGTGCTGCATGCTTCACAACATGGCAGTGGAGAAGGCCGTGCCGCTCTACCTTGACCCTGATGAGCTGGAACATCAGCCCGTTGAGGATGAAGGCCTTGGCCAGCATACCAGTGATGAGGAGGAAGAAGATGATATCCGGAGTCACCTCATCCGCAACATCTTCTCATAATGGTGAGTCATAGCTGCTTTTATGTAATACATGTACTACGGAGTTGCATGGGTAGCATGATGTGTATGCAACAGACTGTATGCAATGTCACTTGGATCTCTCTTGTGCTGTGTCACACAGGTGCAGATGTAATGCAACACACATACGTGCTATGTGTGTACTTGGAATGTACAGGTGTACTACAACATCTGGATATTCAACAGGACATTGTCAAAAAAACATTGTACAGACCTTGACCCCTTGTGTGCCACTCTCATCCACAGCTCACCCTGCCTGTTGTCCGTTTGGGTCATCGTGGTCACCCTGCTGTTGCTCAATATGATTGCAACGTCAGCCTAATCAACGGAGCATGCATGGACATGTGGAGAAGTCAATTTGGGTAAGGACTCATACGAGGCTGTTTAGCGTTGGTATGTGTTGAAACGTGTGGTACATGTTCCTGTGCATGTAGTGCGACCATGAATACATGCTACAACATTATGTTACTTGTTACATGTATGCCCACTCCCATGACAGGATAGTCACCCCATCTGACAGTCATCTGTTGTAGTTGTGTACTCTGGTGGATGCATCAATGTGTGTAGACATTGACACTGCAACATTGCATATACCATGGTTTGACATTGTGTCAGAGGTCTCAAACACGGACTCTGTGGGGGATTGCAGCATCACTGTGTGCATTTGAATGTGACTGGATCCTCACCTCCACCTTGTGGGACAGTCCAGTTAGGTTGCCATTCTACCATGTCGTGCAGGTGTGGCCCACTGTATGTTCCACATGTTCAGATCACTGTCCTATGAATCTGTGGACATGGATGCATTGCCCTTTGTTGCAGTATATCATGTCACTGTCATGTCGTTACCTCCGTGCAGGTTGCAAATACCGCTCCGCCAGCCTTCACAGTGAGTAGCACTTCTGTTTTGATTCACATGATGCCATGTATGTTTTGCTTGAGACATGACAATGTTGGGATGATGCATATGTTAATTATTGTGTTGCACCAGTGGAGTGCGGTAATTCACATGATTCTTTTGTCCCGTGCAGCATTTATGTGCAATGGTAGGGTATCATTTTGTGGTTTAGTTCAACTTCACTTGCAGTTGATATTTCTTCTACCTGCATCTCATGTTTAGCTTAGTAATGCTATGTTGATAGATCAAAAGACTGGCTACAGAGTGCCTTCATTGCATGTAGGTAATTGGCTTCCTCTTCATATGTGATTCTTACAGCTGTTGTGGGTGAAGTAAATTTTGCCTACATGGCCCTTATGGGTACACATGATCAAAAACAGATATTACAGTTTGCGTAAGTAGCATTGCCAACTGTTTTCATTTGTTTGTAAGGTCCACCTCATCTGAGCCAGTGAATGAGTTCTTTACAACATAGATCTCATTGCATGGTAGCTCACTTGTGAGCGTTTCACAATACTCTAATGGATAACAGACTGTCCGAGGTTTTATGTGTCCGTGTCATAGCATCGGATCTGATGTGATAGCATGATGACTAATCTAATGTTATGTTATGTTATGTTAAAAAGTTTATACCGCGCACGTACACCGAGACGGTTTCTTGGCGCTCATAACAGACATAGCTAGCCGGGGCAGAAGGTTTTACTCAAAGGCCGCCTTGAAAAGGTAAGTTTTCAGGGTTTTTCGGAACAGCTCGTAAGAGGGACAATGGCGAAAGGAGGAAGGGAGGGAGTTCCAGAAAGTAGGGCCTAAAAAAGAGAAACGTAGACCGCCGTGTTTTTTGCGGAGGTTCGACGGGATACATAGAAGATTGTCAGCAGAGGATTGTAGATTGCGAGTTGGGAGATATCGCTTAAGCTTGGAGGAGATGAACTCAGGGGCGTGATTGTGAAGGGATTTGAATAAGGTGTATCCGAGTTTGAAGGAGCACCGTTTAGCCACAGGGAGCCAGTGAAGGCTCCTCAGAAGGGGGGAGACATGCTGGTGTTTGGGTTGGTGGAACACCAGGCGGGCGGCCTGGTTCTGAATTAACTGAAGTTTTTGAAGCTGGTAGACAGGAATCCCCGCATACAAGATATTAGCAAAGTCAACCCTGGAGATGACCAAAGCCAATATAACTAGTATGAGTGCCTCTCTGGTTAGAAATCTACAGATCTTGCGGATCCTGCGCAGCTGGAAAAAGCAGGATGATGTTACTGCTGAGATCTGAGGTTTCATAGATAGATCCTTAGAGATGATCACTCCTAGGCTTTTCACAGAGCTGACCGGGTGAGGAGGGGGGCCAAGAGAAGGGGGCCAGTAGTTGTCATCCCATGGATTGGTAGGGCCACCCACCAGAACAAGTTCCGTTTTAGACGGATTCAACTTGAGCTGGCTGTGAGCCATCCAATCAGAGATGAGTAACATTGTGGTTTGGATGTTAAGGCGAGAAGAAGGTGAAGTGTCCAGAGGAAAGATCAATTGCAAATCGTCTGCATAATTATATATTGTAGCTGGGGAATGACGAAGGGAAGCCATAAGTGGTTGCATATATAGATTAAAGAGAAGAGGGGAAAGAGCTGAGCCCTGGGGAACACCACAAGTGAGGGGGAAAAAAGGAGCAGAGAAGGTGGAAAGGTGGACTGCCTGGGATCGACCTTGCAAGAAGGATCGAACCCAATCGAGGGCGACGCCCCGAATACCGGCGTTGCTGACACGGTCGATCAAAATAGTATGATCGACCGTGTCAAACGCCGCCGACAGGTCTAACAGTACAAGGGCTTGGGGGATATTGTTGTCGGCGCCAGTTCTAATGTTGTCTCCAGTCATTTGACTTCACAGGTGTGACTGGTAGAGTGTATCAAATGAGGTTTTTGTATTAGCAGTGACATGAGAATTTACTCCTAATGGTTATTTGCCTCCGTTTCAGGTCTTCCTCCCAGCAGTTCCCATCCTCTCCTTCCGTCGCCTGATCACCCTTTTGTGTCTGTCATTTGTACTCAGACCAAGGGGCTATTTGGAGGTGGAACCCTTTGAGAATCACACCACTCTGATGAAGAAAGGTATGGCCCGTCCTTGACAGGCTTGTACCTAATATTACTGCTGCATTACAGGTGACATCATTAATAGTGTCATTTTGAGTCCTTGCCAATGCACATGTATGTTTGACAGTGCTCCATGGGCTCACAATGTAAGAAATAATGTTGTGCATGACGTGTGATTATTTTTGAAGGTTTGGTCGCCTTCATGTCAACGGACATGTCCTTCTAATGTGCATGTTTACTATTTGGCATGTAGTAAGCTTATGCTTGTTATGTGTTGACGTGTACAGCGGGCACATGCATGGTGTTTGGGAAGGCTGGAAGACTATATTTTGTGTAAGGTCGATGGCTTAGTAGCAGCTGTTTAGCTTTCGACACACTAGCTGTAGTCTACACCTGCTGACACTGTGTGTCCTGTGCCCCACTTGTCTGTAAGGGCCCTGATACAGTGACAGTGATCTTTGGTCATTACTGTGCCATTTTATTTGCAGTGACCCCGAGTGAGTCAGACACTCCTGCCTTCACATTCACATTTAACTTTGTGGCTTCCAAATGCCCTTGCGGTATGTGCCTGTTTTGCAAGTTGTCACACCCCTCCTGCCGTCATGTCTTCACTCATTGCTGCTGCTGCATGCACAGGCACGATGCAGCACACACAACACAGGTAAACAGACACCTACAGGATGACCCTCCTTCTATCCATTTGTAGAGCATGCTCCTGCCACCCTACACACAGACAACACCATAAAATCACACTCCTGTTATCACAATGCTTCTGACGCAGCCACTGCAGCTTATGTGTCTGTGTGTGCATCACATACTGGAACAACTATGCAGATTCACATGACTTTGGGTCAACGTACCACCAGGTCATTTGCCGTGTACAGCACACACACACCTTCCATAGGCACAATGTTGTACAGTGTTACCTTGTCAACACCACAGCTGGAAAAATCATCTTGATAACAGTCACGTGGCAGTACATAACCTGGTCACACCACTTTGACATAGCTGTCACAGTCAGTCAAGTTGGCACACGGGACACACACCATGACGACGTCTCTTGGGTGTGGTGTGATTTACCCAGTCTGGTGTAGGTATGTGTCAGACGTGGGTAGTTGTTCTGTATGCGTTGCTCCCATAACAGGAGTCTAGTACTTGTAGCAACATAGGGGTAGGTCACCTAGTCAGGTGTGCTTGTGTAGAGTGCTACAGCCCATTGCCCACAGTCTGTCCTGCCACCCTTGTCCTGTGCGCCATTCATGACATCCACAGTACTGCATCATGTTGATGATAGTTCACATACCTGGAGACACAGTTGTAGGTACTCCCTACGTGGACAACTAGTTGTCTCACAATTATCTGTACACCTCAATGTGACTCTCCTGGGCCTGGCTGTGATAGCAGTTTTGGCATCCAAACCCCCCTCAAGAATTTACTATCCCACACAGGTGTGTCTTTCCATCCATGTCTCTAGTTGTTAGTAATTTCTGACCGATGTGTGTCCTCACACAGATTCTGATCCTAGTGTGTGGATGGCTGCTGTTTGTTGGATACCCTTGCATTGTATACATTTGCACACAAATATCAATTTATGCTGTGGTTCAAAGATAAATCAACAAATGCGTATGAGGTTCAGTATATTTATTTGGTGATCTTGTGCATGAAAAGTGAATAGGTGCTGTACAGAAAGGTGTGGAATCCAAAGTTCACTGCTGGAGATGAGATGCCTTACAGTTTCAGTCAACAGAGTCCAGGCCACAGTGCTTGGCATCATTGGGCAGACTGTGACCAGCAAGTCCATGTGGGAGTGTCTCATAGGGGATACTGTTGCACCCAGGGGCAATTTGCCAGGTCCAGTGTCCTGGGAGATGTGCATGGCCCACTGCCCCTCAACGTCTTAGCCGTGGACGACCCACCTTCCTTGGGGGACCCTCATGTGCAGGCACGGACGATGCATGGGAGGCTACGTCAGAGAGTTCCTCCTCCTCCTCCTCCCCCCTCCCTGCGGCTGGTGTCGCACTTTGCCGTGATGTTGCTGGCCTTGTGACACAGGGAGGGCGCTGCATGTTGGCAGCTATCTGATGTAGCGATTGGCTCATTTCTCGATGCACTGTCAAGAGCAGAGCCAGACTTTCCTCCACCCGTCCATAATGTTGTTGTTGCCTGGCTATTTGCTCTGCCTGCTGTTCTTTCACCTGGTTGAGGACCTCCGCAAGCTGGCCTACCTCCCTGGTGTCCCGCCGGTATGCCTCCAGGATGTTAGTGAGTTCAGGCACACCGGGTCCTGCAGCTGACTGGCCAGATTCCCGCCTCCGCCTTGCACCACTCCCACCACCCTGACCCACACGAGCACTGCCTGCGCTTGTGGGCACAACCGGTCGACGGGCTCCCCGAGTACTGGCAGAGTGGAGGTTGTCTGCCACCTCAGGGGCACCCGACAAAGGGTGTCCATCATTTTCAGACAGGCTCTCTGATGGATCATGTGCAGGGCTCTGACCTGTCTGCTGTGATGTGTTGGGAATGGTTCCAGTGGTTGGCAGAGATGTAGCTGGTACAGTTGCTGCAGGTGTTTGGGATCCAGAGGTGCCAGGTTGGTTGGGGTCATCCACAGTGTGTTAAATGGCGTGGCTGTCGGTTTGGTCTGTGTCCGGCTGAGCCTGTGACTGGGATCCTTCTCCCCCCGGGAGTGGGGGGGGCTCCACACGTTGCCCTGTGTGTGGGAGAGAGAGACACTGTTAAGGCACTATCAAGTGACATCTTGTTTATTTATCCATTATCTGCATCACAGTTCCACAAGCTTTACATTGTTGTCATTGTTCAGTTGTGCATGTAGTGGTAGTAAATTGACATGTACTCAGGGGTATTTTCATTCTTCCATTCTCTTGACAATGACTGACACAGCCATTGCTGTGTCTTGTCTTGCCGGCACAACACATGTTAAGCATTGCTCACGTTCACGCAACATCCAGGATACGGTGTAAATCCTAATGTCTGCGTCAAGCATGCACAGAGTTTAGATGCAGCATGTTGATGTAAGGGACGGGGCATCATTAATTTGCATAACATCAACTACTTTGGATGTCTTTTGCTGTTTTGTGATGGCCACACAATGCCAACACCCCTGGACCTGTACACACACTTATCGATCAGGGCTTTTGAACGTATCACTTCTCAAAGACACATCACCTTGTCAATACCCATGTCCATGTTGTTACTTACGTGCATCCACAACAGTCATGAGATGGGGCACGTGCATTGTTTGAGAGGCACAATGGACTGGGGCTTCTGCAATGTGCATGTATTACTTGTATGCATATTCATATGAGTGAGTGTTTAGTTGTGGTACATGACAATTGTGACATTGTTGCACTCCTATGCCTGTCCCCAGGGGATGAGAGTCTGTAAGGGGGGTGTATGACAGGCCATGTTAGTAGTTTGCGTGTCATTTGCAAGCGTCCATCGTTCATTCTTTGGCTGCCCCCTGATGTGGCATGCTGGCATAATTGTGATTTTGTATTCATGCACAGGATGTGTGACCTTGTCCTGCTGTTTGCAGTGATCACAGGAGGGACTTGTGGTGCCAACACCTGTGCCCATTGTGTAGTACAGAGCGTTCCCAAATGTGTGTCCTGACACAGTACATTCTCCACTGCAAATGGTGGGTGTGTTGCAGGCAATTAGTAGATGACTGCTATCCCCGGACATTTTGCTCTAAGGTGTTTTAAAGGCCTGTGCAGTGCTTGGGTGCAACTGTCTGTGTGCCCAGGGGGCTGAGGTGAGGTGACTGAGGCAGGTAGCCAGAGGGATGGAGGGAGACAGAGGGAGGGAGTGCAACAGGGGAAGGGGGTTACAGGGGGAGGGGGCGACAGAGGGAGAGGGCAACAGAGGGAGTGGGCAACAGTGGGAGAGGGAGGGAGAGGGAGACAGGGATGGAGCCAGGTTGTTAGTGCTTGCTCGCTCGCTACACTGCCTTACTGTGCCACAAAATGTTGGTTCTCTGGAAGGTGTGTCCACCACATGAAATTGTTTGGCAACTGTAGTATACTATCTTGTGTGATATTTCCCTATCCCTGTGCATTGGGCATGGTGCTTGGGTGTGTCCCTGGGACATATGGGATGAGAGTAGCCTCCTACCCTCCACCTTCGACCCTTTGTGCCTCCTCCTTGCATCAAACCCCATTTTGTTTTGTCATGCTGGGACTCATGGCCACCCACCCCATGCTGCTGGGCACTGTTGCAAGTCCACCCCTGTAACATCTTTTTATTGTACACTCACCAGGCTCAACGGCTCCTCCTATTCCGTGTATTACCACCGGTGACAGCAGGTCCATGACTTTCTGCTCCCAGGGATGGTATACAGGAGGTCTGCGGGGACCACCACCCACCCCATGCTGCTGGGCACTGTTGCAAGTCCACCCCTGTAACATCTTTTTATTGTACACTCACCAGGCTCAACGGCTCCTCCTATTCCGTGTATTACCACCGGTGACAGCAGGTCCATGACTTTCTGCTCCCAGGGATGGTATACAGGAGGTCTGCGGGGACCACCACCTCCAGTGTAGTGTGCATTGGCGTAGTCCTGGTCCATCTTCTTCTTGACCATCCTCCGCAGATCATACCACATGTTCTGGCATTCCCCCCTTGTGCGCCTGATGGGTGCAACAGCATTGACCCGGTCTACGATCCTCTCCCACAGGCAAGTTTTTTCTGCCATGCTGGTCTGTCTGACCAATGTGCCAAACAGCTGTGGCTCGACTCTGATGATTTCATCTGTAAGGATCTCCATCTCCGGGTTAGTGAACTTTGGATTCTTGTGTGTGGTCATGGTTTGGGGTGTATGTGGTTGTGGGGGCTGATGGTGTGTATGGATGAGAGTGTGTGGTTCTGATTGTGAAGGGGGTGGTGTGGGTGTAGATGTGATAGGGTGTATGTGTGAAGGTATGTTGCTGCAATTGTTGGTGTGCTCTCTGTTCTTCGCAATAATGGGTATGTTGCTAAGGATGCTGGGTTGTATGTGTGAACCCTTTTATTGGTGAAAAAGTGGGTGTGGCTTATTTTGAATTGGTTGTGTGTGTCATATATGGGGTGGCTGTCATTGTTGACCTCTGTTTGCCTGTTTAGCTGTGACCAGTACATTCTTACTCAATGGTGTGTACACAGGAGACATGTTTGGTGTTGTTGTGCTGGTTTGGGTGTTGGCATTGTGTGTGTGCGGTACTTCTGGGTGCGAACGAGTTGTACGGGCCGTTGGCGGGTGGGGGGCTTGCGTACGATTGTTGTGGGGGTGTGCGTGCGGTACTTGTGCGCGCGGTCGAGTTGTACGGGGTTGTACGGGCCGTTGGCGGGTGGGGGGCTCGCGTACGCTTGTTGGGGGGTGTGCGTACGGTACTTGTGCATGCGAACGAGTTGTACAGGCCGTTGGGGGGTGGGGGGCTCGCGTACGCTTGTCGGGGGGGTGTGTGTGCGGTACTTGTGCATGCGATCGAGTTGTACGGGGTTGTACGGGCCGTTGGCGGGTGGGGGGCTCGCGTACGCTTGTTGGGGGGTGTGTGCGTACGGTACTTGTGAGTGCGAACGAGTTGTACGGGCCGTTGGTGGGTGGGGGGTTCGCGTACGCTTGTGGGGGGGTGTGCGTGCGGTACTTGTGCGTGCGATCGAGTTGTACGGGGTTGTACTGGCCGTTGGCTTGTGGGGGGCTCGCGTACGATTGTTGTGGGGGTGTGCGTGCGGTACTTGTGCGTGCGAACGAGTTGTACGGGCCGTTGGCGGGTGGGGGGCTCGCGTACGCTTGTTGGGGGGGGTGTGCGTGCAGTACTTGTGCGTGCGATCGAGTTGTACGGGGTTGTACGGAACATTGGCGGGTGGGGGGCTCGCATACGCTTGTTGGGGGGGTGTGCGTGCGGTACTTGTGCGTGCGATCGAGTTGTACGGGGTTGTACGGGCCGTTGGCAGGTGGGGGGCTCGCGTACGCTTGTTGGGAGGGTGTGCGTACGGTACTTGTGCGTGCGAACGAGTTGTACGGGCCGTTGGCGGGTGGGGGGCTCGGGTACGCTTGTTGGGGGTGTGTGCGTGCGGTACTTGTGCGTGTGATCGAGTTGTACGGGGTTGTATGGGCCGTTGGCGGGTGGGGGGCTCGCGTACGATTGTTGTGGAGGTGTGCGTGTGGTACTTGTGCGTGCAAACGAGTTGTACAGGCCGTTGGCGGGTGGGGGGCTCGCGTACGCTTGTTGGGGGGGTGTGCATGCGGTACTTGTACGGTACTTGTACGTGCGATCGAGTTGTACGGGGTTGTACGGGCCGTTGGCGGGTGGGGGGCTCGCGTACGCTTGTTGGGGGGGGTGTGCGTACGGTACTTGTGCGTGCGATCGAGTTGTACAGGCCGTTGGCGGGTGGGGGGCTCGCGTACGCTTGTTGGGGGGGTGTGCGTGCGGTACTTGTGCGTGCGATCGAGTTGTACGGGGTTGTACGGGCCGTTGGCGGGTGAGGGGCTGGCGTACGATTGTTGGGGGGGTGTGCGTGCGGTACTTGTGCGTGCGATCGAGTTGTACGGGGTTGTTCGGGCCGTTGGTGGGTGGGGGGCTCGCGTACGCTTGTTGGGGGGGTGCGTACGGTACTTGTGCGTGCGAACGAGTTGTACGGGCCGTTGGCGGGTGGGGGGCTCGCGTACGCTTGTTGGGGGGGTGTGCGTGCGGTACTTGTGCATGCGATCGAGTTGTACAGGGTTGTACGGGCCGTTGGCGGGTGGGGGGCTCGCGTACGATTGTTGGGGGTGTGCGTGCGGTACTTGTGCGTGCGGTCGAGTTGTACGGGGTTGTACGGGCTGTTGGCGGGTGGGGGGCTCGCGTACGATTGTTGGGGGGTGTGCGTGCGGTACTTGTGCGTGCGATCGAGTTGTACGGGGTTGTACGGGCCGTTGGCGGGTGGGGGGCTCGCGTAGGCTTTAGCGAGGGGTACAAGTGCGGTATGTATTGATTGCTTGCTGTGAGGCATGGGATCCCGTACAAATCTATCTTCATGCGCGACTACTTTGGCCCGTACAAATCGCGTTTTGGGTTCCCGAACTGGATCGTACTTGTGTAGTTGTACGGCAGGTTTACAATTCGTACGGTTTGATTTCCGACGCTAAGTCGTACGGGGCTTCGACTGTTGTTCGTACGGATGGCTGATATTCGTACGGGAATAGGCGCTAATGGATCGTACTACGCAGGTCGGATGGTATTTTTCTATTCGTACGGATTCGGCTACGAATACTAATCGTTCGGTGGATTTTTTTACCGGATCGGAATCGAGCCCTCTGTGTTGTTTATTTTTTGTTTGTGTATTGTGTTGTACGCCAATGTTTTTGTATGCCTTAACCTCTTCCGTGCTCGTGAAGAAAACACTCCGTCACGAGCCACGGACGCGCGCCCGTGGCTCGTGACGGAGTGGTTCTGTCACGAGCATGGCGATGCCGCACTGACCCCCCTCCCCCCAGCGCCTCGGCGGTAAAGGGTTAAAAATCAAATTAAATATTTATTTACTAATACATTTGGGGCCTGATTCCGATCCTGGATTTTTTTTTCCATACAAATAGGATTTGTAGTTTTTTTACATACAAATTGTACAAGTCCCTTCCAAACCGTGTAGTAAGATTCGTACGGGAAAAATACATACAGATCGGCCCAATCCTTACAAATCGGATCGGGAAAAGCTGTACGACACGGACTTGTAAAAAAGACCATACAAATTGTAAAAAGGCTGTCCAACCCGTCAAGTACGATTCGTACCAGTTTGTCAGCATACGATTTGTATGGAAAATGGCCTATATACGGGGAATGACTCGTACCGGGCAACAAAGCGAACCCCTATACGCCTCATACCCTGGTATGACTCGTTCTGGGGGTACGACTCATACCGGGGTACGGGTCGTATAGAGGTATGAGGCGTACAGTGGTCCCCCCACATACGAGGCATGTGTATGGTGCGTACACCAAAATCGCATATGTGTGCACCGTACCCCAAAATCGCCCGTGTACGCACCATACCCCAAAATTGCCGTGTACGCACCATACCCCAAAAATCGCGTATGTACACATCGTACCCCAAAATCGCCTGTGTACGCACTGTACCCCAACATCGCGCATTTACACACCGTACATACACGATTTTGGGGTACGGTGCGTACACGGGCGATTTTGGTGTACGGTGCGTACACGGGTGATTTTGGGGTACGGTGCGTACATACGCGAATTTGGGGTACGGTTCGTACACGGCCGATTTTGGGGTACGGTGTGTACATACGCGATTTTGGGGTACGGTTCGTACACAGGTGATTTTGGGGTACGGTGCGTACATACGCGATTTTGGGGTACGGTTCGTACACAGGTGATTTTGGGGTACGGTGCGTACATACGCGATTTTGGGGTACGGTTCGTACATGGCCGATTTTGGGGTACAGTGCGTACATACGTGATTTTGGGGTACGGTTCGTACACAGGTGATTTTGGAGTACGGTGCGTACATGCACAATTTTGGGGTACGGTTCGCACACAGGTGATTTTGGGGTACAGTGCATACATACGCGATTTTGGGGTATGGTTCGTACACGGCCGATTTTGGGGTACAGTGCGTACATACGCGATTTTGGGGTACGGTTCGTACACAGGTGATTTTGGGGTACGGTGCTTGTACGGTGCGTACACGGCCAGTACCCCTTCATCGCGTATGTACGCACCGTACCCCACTTTCCGTGTCATCCGTACGCACTATGCATACGCACCGTACCCCTGTATTCATGGGGTGTATGACGCTTACACTGGGGGGGTCTGTCTCGTACTGTTTTTACGGGCGTACAAGGCTTTTCCCGCACTTTTTGGCTCTTGTAAAAAAAGAGCCGTACCGCACGCCGTTTGTACGAATCGTACTTGCCGGGTTGTAAACTACTGCCGGGAATACATGGGAACGTCGCGTACAGAGCAATCCGAATCGGAATCGCTTGTATATACGAGTTGTATGGTCTTTTTTACAATTTGTATGGAGTGCGTCTATTTGTACGGATCGTACTTCCTAGGTTGTAGGGGCCTCCTTACAAGTACGAGTTGTATGGAGAAACCGCTCCATACCGCGGTTTGTACAGAGTTTTTCCAGGATCGGAATCAGCCCCATGGTATGAACTTAATTTATACATGGGCTTTTTGTAATGTGATTTTTGTCATTTGCTTTTCGTACTGTATATATGCATATTCCTTTTTCATTTTGAATAGCATAACTATTTCTCTTTGATGTATGTTCTGAACATATCAATGTTAGACTCAAACCTTTGTTAGGTTTCCACTACATTTGCTGGGTGTAATCGTCCTCATCAGAAGTCACAAACCTTTATTTTTGACATCACAATTGAACATAGGTCATGCTTTCATATGTCAACAAAGTGCAAGTATTTCAAAGTGCAACAGTTTAAGAGTAGCATTCTGCATATTTATGTGATGTGCAGAAAGATACCTGTCTCATTGATACACCTGGGTACATATGGAATTTGACTACATGGTAGTGACTTTGGATACACCCATGTAAAAAAATGTGTAATGATACAATACTTTTATGTGACATGATGGTGGTGGAACCACGTCTGCGTCTTCTTTAGATCTGGCAGCCTAGTGGCAATGACAACCTTGCCACAGGTGGCATGCCACTGTAGGCAAATGCCCTTCATGGCTCTGTACTCATCTGATACATTTCCTGAGCTCATGGTGAGTGTAAGGTGAGCAGTATTCACACAACCTTCTGACCCTGTTGCCTACTGGGACTAAACTTCCTGCTGATATTCCTGTTCGACAAGGTGTCTGTGGTCTAAATATTCCAGTGCTTTCTTATACATATGTGAGTCATGCCAACCTGCGTTTGTTTGGGTATATCATGTTGATGATGTCTTTTCTCTGTCCAAGCTTGAATTTCCGTTTTCCAACCACACATCAGTTGTAGTTGAGCATATGATTTGTGTGTTGGTTGTCATTTGTTCATGACTGACAATGGTGTCCTTTTGAGCTATGGTTGATGCTGTGACAGATCATGCAGAGCAGAACTAGGAGTGCTGTTATGTCTGTTTGACTGCCCTGTGCTACAAGAGTTGAACCAAGTGGACAGTGAGTGCACAGAAGTGTTGTGGGTCCGTCTGCTGTGCAGATGCTAATAGAGACAGGGTCACATCCATGCTGACACACTGGGGAGAATGTGGATTTGTGAATGTGAGGCCTAGCTGCAGGTGCATTTAGCACGTTTAATGTTGCATGTGCTAAGCTAGCTCGTAAAAGGGTAGAGGTGATAGAGACTAGTGATTCCAACTTTTAAGTGGAGTGGAGACTCCTACATAATGGGGACCGGAAAGATTTGTAGGTTGACAGAGAGTGTAAGCTATGAGTAGGCAGTTCTCGTATGGGAGAGGTGGAGCATCCACATTGTCCCAATGTGAGTGGTGTTATATGTTGATGTGTGATTCAGAGTATGCAGACTTGTAAGACTGGTTAAATCCTGTGCAAGTTATGGAGAACCGGGCGTTAAGGGCCGGGCGGCGCAGGGCACGCCTTGAATCCCCAAGTTCACCTGCCTTGTCGACCACAGACACGGGACACTTCGTTGAGCGTGGAAGCAAGGTATATTAGCTGCAGCTAAGCACAGGAATCCCAGAAGTTACACACAAGGTGGGTTCTGAGGAGACTGCCACTTCCATCCGTGGCGCACAATCTTTTATAGGAACATATTTGCAACGTTTACTCCTTACACATACAAAACGAACCAATGAGAAAAGTTGGAAAACAAGCTATCAGGTATCTCAAATACGCCCCTCTCTCAGACCTCGTGTGTTACTCCTCCCAAAAAACTAATCAGTGGTGGTACCAACAATCCAATTTGCAGGTGGCAGGATGTATTTGTGTGCCTCAAAGGATAGTTGTGTAATAGGAGAACAGAAGAAGAGAATAGCAAAGGCCTTTCGGATAAGATAATATAAGGAAAGAATAGGCGAAGGCAAATAGTCAGTCGAGACAGGGATCAATCAAGCCAGACATGGATTAATGAACTGAGCCAGACCCTGACTTCGGGTTTCGTAAACAAGTGCAATGGAGTTACTCTTTAACTGAAAGGACACTCAGCAGCTGAGAAAAGCAAAAACATACCATCAGCCGTGCTGCCTGAGTGAGGGCAACACAAAATGGCGGCAAAACACAAAATGGCGGCTAGATACAGGACGAAGTCAGAAATCGAAGAACCTCAGACCCTCCTTTTGCCATTACTGAGGCAAAACACCAGGGACTCAAGTCAGTCTGAGTCGATGTCGATGGCCATGAGGTCATCGAGTTGTTGCTGTAGCATCATTCTAATATTCTCTGTTTTCTGTGACACAGGCTTTGGGACACATATAGTGGCACAAAGACCACAGATGGCAGGTCCACACTGTACACAGAGACAACAGGAGAAAATGATGGCCAAAACCATTCCAAGGAAAGTTAGTATCTTCCATCCCCATGTGGACAGTAGTCCCCAAAACCATCCCATCACAGACCAATCTCCCGTGTCCTGATGTATAGACTCGGAGATGATATGTAACTTGGAGATGGCTTGGTATACCGTAGAGGCATTATCAGGAATGTAAACACAGCAACTAGACCCGATCAATTTACAGACTCCTCCACGATCTGCAAGGACAGTGTCTAAAACTATCCGATTTTGCAAAGCCATAAGGCGATAAGCCTGACTGAAGTTCAGCTGTCAGATTACTCAAGGCTCCAGAAGTTACATTTATGGTAGCCTCAACAACACAAACTAGTTGTCTGATGTCTCTGCTATTGGCCATTGGGCCCCAGAAAGGAAGCAACCCTTTAATAACGTCACCTCCCTCTTGTCCTGCTGTGTCTTTCGAATCAATAACTCCCCTGCCATATCTCTTGATATGATGACCTGAAGGAGCAGTATATGTTGGAGGAAGAAGAAAAGCCACATAACAAGCTCCTGAAAAGTAAGTAGGAAGCCATGTATAGGCTCTATCATGGCAGCTAAAATATGTGCCTTGTGATGGCACTAATGGTGAGGGAATCTGAGGTGTATAGACATAAGTATGGGAACAGACACTCTTTTCCTGTTGATTTTTAACATTCTGGCCATTAATCTGTAAGCAGAAATTACCTCGATGAGGTACAGTCCAAATTAGATCACTGACAGAACATCGACAGACAAAATATCGAGAGGACAAAATATCGAGGTCAAAATATCGACTGCAAAAATATCGACTTCCTATCTTCAAACAGGTAAGTACAAAAATATCAACTCCAAAATATCGAGTGTAAAAAATATAGACTGTCAAAATATTGAATTTTTTAAATGTCTTAAAAGTAAATTAAAAGTAATATAATAATAAATTAAATGAATTTAAACATATTTAAAATAAACGAAAAATTGAGAAATAATTATTGTAACTTTAAAAAAATATATATTTTTATTACATATATATATATATATATATGTATATATACATATTATTTACAAAACATATACATTTTTACCGTAGGATAGCGAAAGGGTTACATTTACTGTAACGACTCCAGTGAGTGCAACTGTAGGGAAAGCATTGGATAGCGTAGGGGTAAAAATAGCTATTCCCACTCCAGAGAGTGCAACAGTAAGGAAAGCGTTGGATAGCGTATGGGTAAAAAATACTATTACCTCTCCAGAGAATGCAACAGTAGGCAAAGCGTTGGATAGCATAGGGGTAAAAAGTACTATTCCCACTCGAGAGAGTGCAACAGTAGGTAAAGTGTTGGACAGAGTAGGTGTAAAAATTACTATTCCCACTCCAGAGAGTGCAACAGTAGGGAAAGCGTTGGATAGCGTAGGGGTTAAAATTGCTATTCCAAGTCCAGTGAGTGCAACAGTAGGGAAAGTGTTCGGATAGCGTAGGGGTAAAATTACTATTCCAACTCCAGAGAGTGCAACAGTAGGGAAAGCGTTGGATAGCGTAGGGGTAAAAATTACTATTCTCACTCCAGAGAGTGCAACAGTAGGGAAAGCGTTGGATAGCGTAGAGGTAAAAATTACTATTCCCACTCCAGAGAGTACAAAAGTAGGGAAAGCGTTGGATAGCGTAGGGGTAACAATTACTATTCCCACTCCAGCGAGTGCAACAGTAGAGAAAACATTGGATAGAGTAGGGGTAAAAATTACTATTACCACTCCCGAGAGTGCAACAGTAGGGAAAGCGTTGGATAGCGTAGAGGTAAAAATTACTATTCCCATGCCAGTGAATGCAACAGTAGGGAAAGCGTTGGATAGCGTAGGGGTTTAAATTGCTATTCCAACTCCAGTGAGTGTAACAGTAGGGTAAGCGTTGGATAGCGTAGGAGTAAAAATTACTATTCCAACTCCAGAGAGTGCAACAGTTGGGAAAACATTGGATAGCGTATGGGTAAAAATTACTATTACCACTCCAGAGAGTGCAACAGTAGGGAAAGCGTTGGATAGCGTAGGGGTAGAAATTACTATTCCCACTCCAGTGAGTGCAACTGTAGGGAAAGCGTTGGATAGCGTAGGGGTAAAATTTACTATTCCCACTTCAGTGAGTGCAACAGTAGGGAAAGCGTTGGACAGCGTAGGGGTGAAAATTACTATTCCCATTCCAGTGAGTGCAACAGTAGGGAAAGCGTTGGATAGCGTAGGGGTAAAAATTACTATTCCCACTCCAGTGAGTGCAACAGTAGGGAAAGCGTTGGCTAGCGTAGGGGTAATAATTACTATTCCCAATCCAGTGAGTGCAACAGTAGGGAAAAAGTTGGATAGCATAGGGGTACAAATTACTATTCCAACTCCTGTGAGTGCAACAGTAGCCAAAGCGTTGGATAGCGTAGGGGTAAAATTACTATTCCAACTACAGTGAGTGCAACAGTAGAGAAAGCGTTGGATAGCGTAGGTGTAAAATTACTATTCCAACTACAGTGAGTGCAATAGTAGGGCAAGTAAATACTATTATTTAAATATAAATAATATAAATAGTAACACCAATTTCAAATTAATTAAAATATTTTAAAATTGTGTATAATATATTAAATAGTCAATTTAAAATACAAATACAAAATATTTAATATTACAAATTACCTACTAATAGTAAATATTTACCTATTAAAAATAAAATAATTAGCAATTTAAAATTATTTTTAAAAATTAACTCAATACATTTTGTATTAAAAAATGCAATTACTTACAATTAAATTACTTCACAAGCTATTCCCCTAAAAACACACAACCCACTACAGAAATTAATGTAATAAAAGTAACATAATTAACAATTAATCCATTACAATAAATTATAAAATATATTTTAATTAATTACAAATTAATAATTAATTTATGATTAATTCTAAATAAATACCAATAATTAAAATAACATATTTAAATAATTATAATTAAATTACTTCCCACCCTATTCCCCTATAAACCCACAACCTGCTACAGAAAATAAATTACTAAGATTAACATATTTATCATTTAATCAATTAAAATTAATTACCAACTATATTTTAATTTATAGCCAATTAATAATTAATTAACAATGAATTCTAAATAAATACCCAACAATTAAATTCCATATTTAATTAATTATAATAAAATTACTTCCCACCCTATTCCCCTATAAACCCACAACCCGCTACATAAAAGAAATTAATAACATTAACATATTTATCAATTAATCAATTAAAATTAATTACCAATTATATTTTAATTAATTGCCAATTTTGAAATAATTAACAAATAATTCTAAATAAATACCAATAACTAAAATAACATATTTAATTTATTATAATTACATTACTTCCCACCCAATTCCCCTATAAACCCACAATCTCCTAGAGAATTATATTACACAAACATTAAACATTAATATTAACTTACCTTAAATTCGATATTTTTGTTGTCTATATTCTGTCTAGTTGATATTATGTCCATTCTATATTTTTGATTCAATATTATTGCTATTCTAGTCGATATACATTTTTTCTAGTCAATATTTTTGTAGTCTATATTATGTCTAGTCGATATTATGTCTATTCTATATTTTTGACTCGATATTATGTCTAGTCAAAAATAAAAACTCAATATTTTGACTAGTTACCGTCCAAATTGGTGGGGATCTCCTTCGCCTAGCCTTATCCATGAGGCTAGTAACATAACAGGTTATATTCCAACCATCATATGCTCTTTTCTCATCCATGGGAATCTTACTAATCTCAGCAATTCTAACCATAGCCGCCATTCCTTTTATCAAAGAACTGTGACTGAAATCTGCTCCACCACCATATGGACTACCAGGAGTATACCGTAGTTGGTTCTGATAGACATTAGAGAACATAGCCAAATAGGCCCAAGCGGAGCCTTCATAGGAGAATGGAAGAACTAAATATGGAATACCTCTCTCTGTATTATGAGGCATGAGCCCATAGATCCAACAATCAGTGGTATTCATTACCAGTTGATGCTGATGCAATAACTGAATAAATGAATTATTGAAATATTCTGTTCTCCTAATCTGTTTATGTTCTAAGAGTGTATAAAACCGATGTGGAGAGGCGGTAGTAAGGAAAGATAAAGAGACAGCGGTTTTAACAGGTGCTTGCTGCATAGTATAAACAACCCAACTTACACACGCTAATAGAGTACATAAACATATCAGAATACATAAGACTATGCCACACACCAATTGATCCGATCCACCAAGAAATCAGCATTCAAGGACCGACTCGACAACAACGCCCACAACAGCAAGGAACTATTCAACATCGTCAAAGAATTTACCAACCCTACCGCCGGCACGAACAACATCACTCCCTCCCAAGACCCCTGCGACTCTTAGAACAAAGAATGACACAGACAGGCTAGTCTTTGTGTCAACATTTTGTCCCAACTCGAATGCATTAAAGAAAGTGGTCAAACAAAACTGGCATCTTTTGCGCAATTTAGATCAAGCTTTTAACCAAGAGCCACTCTTTGCTTTCAAAAAGAATCACAATCACAAGAATCGCCAATCAACTAATCAGAGCTGCTCTTCCTAAAAAACCGAACCCAGACTTGAGAACCATGTTAAATTTTCCACCTATCAAGGGACACCACAAATGCGGTACATGCACATGTTGTGACACCACAATCGAAGGTTCAGTGTTTACCTACAACAACATCAGTTGGAAGCATGAAAAATTCTCCAACTGCAAATCACGCAATGTGGTGTATGGGATTCTGTGCCCTTGTAAATTGGCATACATTGGGAAAACTAACCAGGAAGTCCGCCTACGGATACAACAGCACAAATCCAGAATTCGCAACAATGTAACCACGGCTCCCTTGGTGAACCACTGGAAAGACAAACAACATAATGAGATAGACTTAATCTGGACAGTCATTGCTAAAGTTGAAAGCGACATGAGAGGTGGCAATCTTGAGGCAAAACTAACAAAAATGGAAGCAATGCTAATAGTCAAATACAACACAGCATTCCATGGGTTAAACGAAATGTCAGAAATGTATAAACTCTAAATTTTCAACAGCTTGCTTATAACATCAGCCAGTACAATTGTATGAAAAAACCACATTAAACCAACATGACACCTTGCTTTATCATGCTAAATCCCATGTGACACTTTTCCACGCCACCTTGGAATGAATACATCGTCCAGAGAAATATCAAAACAATAGAAAATATAATCGCTTAGAGACATGTCCAGATATTGGACACCATCCCGGATTTCTCACACCCACAGACCGTCACAACGTGTGGCAAGCAAAAACTTTTTTTTAAAAATCATACTTTCCGCGCATATGATCGCAATAGATCACAACAAAATTAATTGCTCCAACCAAAAACACCATCAATACACTAATTAGGTTCACCGTGTGCCCTCTCCAAGCCACGTCATTTCTAGCTAAGTTTCCATCTACTATTGACTTTGAATCAGCTGTAAGACATGACCACCTCGTAATCAATCGAGAAACGTGATAAGTTCGAGCGCCTAATCAAAAAAGCTGCTTAGCCCTTTAAAAGAACGTAAGCAGTCCCCAGGAGGTATCCGCCTACACTCCCGGGATCCTTTGCGGACCCGGAAGCGCCGCGCAACTCGGAGACCCGGCTAGAGAAACGCTGCTCGCGCCCTTCACACGACTGGAAAAAAGGAAACGCTGCTTGGCTTTGGGGCACCTGCGACAAGGTAAGACTTGCTTGAACAACGCGCTTGCCTTGGACGAAACCGATCACACCCCACCTCCCCTCCTAAACACAGGTTTCCTTCCTCGGTCCCCCAGATTCAGTCTTCTTGTGCAGACGACGCGTCCCAACGAGACTCTGCATCTAACGATTGGGACAGATCCACGGCTACACAGGTGAGATTTCTTTCTCTCCTTCCAGCCACATGTTGTGCGCAGAATACAATTAGCACCCAGATCATTTACAATGCCCCTGTTTTTTTACTAACAGCTGGATCACACCTCCCCCACCAGTACAGAGCCCGGACCCATTCATGTAAGCATGATATGAGTATTTATGGTATGACTGTGGTGAAATATGGCTTCACATGGATAGATTTTGATGAAATTATCATCATTTTTCCAGATGGTTTTTGGTGTCAAGACAACTTTATTTGTACTTCTGGTCCTCCAGTGACTGAGAGGTAAGAGATGGAAGCTAGCAGTAGGATTATTCAGTTTGGTCACATTAAATAGCATACCAATAAGTTTCCCCTTCTCTCTTCACAGACCTTGGTCCTGACGAGAACTCATTCATCTATATGAGTTCGAAACGCGTAGACTTTTCAAGCCTTAAAAAAAACCAAAAAAACGGTGTTATCTGTTTTTGAAATGTTTTGAAAAATATGATTGCTTTCTAGGCTTCTTTGTAAATCAAAGTGATTACATTGTAGATACGATTTATATGTTCTTTGTTGTGTATGTATATATGTAAATAGTGTGGTTTGTGAGTGGTATGATTGAATGTATGTTGTATATATTGTCTAAAAAAGTCTAAAACTTTTCAATTAATGATAAAAAAAGTTTTCTTTGTTTGAATAGCAAATCTTTTGTTGTTGTACATAAGGTCTTAAAAAATAGTTTTTCATCAAATTTCCAAAAGGTTGAGATCCAAAAATATAAAATAAATATTTCCAAATAAAAAGAACTCAAATCAGAAGGACACATTTTGGTCATTTGTAGTATTTGTTTTATGGTCAGATGTTCAAATTAAAATTAAGAGAGTAAATGAGAGGCAGCACCTGCAATTTCCGTTGTTGTTTATTAGCCTGTGGCAAGCAGTGCTGTTGGGAGCCCGAACCCAGTAGCTTTTTGTTCAAGTTGTTATCTACTACCATATGCAAGGTAGTAACAGCATAAGCTTCAGTCGTCTTGCCATTTGGAAGCTTGAAACAAGACCCATCCACCCATAGGATCCCATCCGGATCCACAAGTGGTGTGTCTTTTAAATATATTCTGCCTTTCGTTTCCTCCTCTGTTCGGAGAAAACAATCATGCTGTTCTTTAATGCCTTTCTCGTCCGGGATGGGCAACAATGTTGCTGGATTCAAAGTATTACACCGCTTGATGTGTATATGGCTGGCCAAGAGCGTCAGCTCATATCCAGATAACCGAGCACTCGTGAGGTGTTGTGTTTTTGTCCTATTCAAAAGAGTATCTTCTGCATGCGGTACCATAACAACAAGAGTGTTATCTAATACCAAACCAGCAGATTGGCGAACGGAAATTGCTGCCGCTGCTTTAGCTCTGAGACAACTAGGCAATGCCTTGGCTACTGGATCCAACGTAGTCGGAAAATAGGCACATGGCCGTTGTTTGTCTCCAAATTGCTGTGTTAAAACTGACAACGCGCAACCTTCTCTTTCATGAACATAAAGTGTGAAAGGCTTACTGTAATCTGGAGTACCTAACACAGGGCAGAGCACAAAGCAGTACGTAAGTCAGGAAAACTCTTTTTACATTCGTCAGTCCAAGGGAGAGGTTGTGGTGTATCTTCCAACATGAGTGCCAACAAAGGTTTAGCCAGCAGAGAAAAATTCGGAATCCATTGTCTACAATAAGAGGTAATGCCCAGAAAGGCACGTAGCTCCCTTTGTATGAGTGGCACAGACATTTGTGCAATCGCTTGAATTCGTTCGGGGGTCAACCGTCTTCCCTCCTTCGACAAGAGATGACCTAAATAGGTTACCTCGTGGCGGCAATATTGCAACTTAGAGGGGGATACCTTATGATGCAGGTCAGACAAATGACGCAAAAAAGAAACAGTCACATCCTTACAGACATCCTCCGAATCAGCAGCAACCAACAAATCGTCGACGTACTGAATCAGAGTGGCACCTGGAGGCAAAATGAAAGCAGCAAGCTGACATTTCAAAGCCTAACTGTAAATGGAGGGAGTTGTCACAATAACCTTGAGGTGCACGCTTGAACCGAAAACTTCGGCCTCCGAGAGAGAAGTCAAAAATATCCCTACTTTCCTCAGCAATAGGAATACTAAAGAAAGCTTTCTTTAGGTCGATAACGGAAAACCAAGCCGCTGAGGTGGGTATCATAGTAAGCAAAGCAGTGATATCTGGGACAACAGGAAACTGGGGGACAACAATCTTGTTGACCTCCCGAAGATCGATCACAAAGCGATACACAGGAGGCTGAGAAGGATCGGTGCGTTTAAGAACAGGTAGAACAGGACTGTTACAAACATTACCTCTTGTTTCTTCGACCACACCATTCTGAACCAAATCATAGATCATAGCCAACAAAGCTCGTTCACCATCATTAGAAATCTTGTACTGAGGAATACGTGGCAATTTAACATCAGGGTTAACCATTACCGCCGCGGTGCGGGCGTTTCCGTGCGCGGGTGGAATGCCTTCGGCCAATGGCCGACGGCAGCACTGGGGAGGTAGCCTTTCCGTCGGCCATTGGCCGACGGCAGCGCTTAATGGGTAGTAACCACATAAGGAGGAATCTGGAGTAGACTAACATCATTCGGACCTGTAGCCCAAAGTGTAGCAGGAAGAGACTGCAACTCAGGCGGAAATCGATCTTTAGATAGATATGTAGGAGAAACCAATTTCTCACCCAAGGTAAGATGCACACCAGAGGGGGAACAATACAACTTTGCATGAAGACGTTTCAACAGATCCAAACCCAACAAGTTTTCTCCGCAACCAGTCGTTAGAATAAGTGGAGCTTCCAAATCGTAAGGACCAATCGAAAGAGGCAAAGGACAAGAAACCGGGTTAGCAACTGGGGCACCAGAAAATCCCACAGAAACGTTCGTTAAGCCAGACAAAGGTGCCCCAGGGAGTTTAGAATGAATGATAGAACTTCTCATTGCACCAGTATCCAAAAGAAATGGCTCTGCAACACCCAAAGCAACAACTTCAACATGAGGCCCATTTTGATCCACTGGAACTGATACGACTCTCTTACTTTGTCCATGGCTGTCCTAACTAGAATGAAAATCCTGAACCCCACCCTCAACACAATAATCGTCATTGTAATACTGCGCAGACTGAGTATTCTGCTGATCAAAATAATTCAAGGAATTTGGAGGGGAAAAGGAACGCTGTCCTTGGGGCAACGCACCTCGCCCTCTACCTTTAGGGGCTGATTAAAAACCACCACGGCCTCGCGATCCTAGGAATCCACCATTACGCTGTAATAAAACCGGACAGCTATTCTTAAAATGGCCTTCCTCTTTACAATAGGCACACTGATTAGGACCAAGCAAAAGTCATGCAACAAAAGGCTCAGGTTTCTGTAACAACCTCTGAGGCTGGGGAGGCTGCTGAAACTGACGCTGGCCAGAGTGAAGTGGATAAGCCTGCTGAAGAAGAACCTTTGTTTTTAATTCCTTAGTCTTCCTCTCCATCTTATCTTTCTCTTCTTTATCCCTATTCTCGTAATACTGAGCAGTGGCTAATATCTGTGCAGACGAAGAAACAGCCCAGGAACTTTCGAAGTCTTTCAACTTATGTGACAATTCAGAAAGTAAATTAAATACAAATGTATCCACAAATAATCGCTGTCCGCCTTCAGTACTCATATCCTGACCACTGTGATCAATAGACGTTTCCTCAAACTGAGTAAAGAAATCGGAGACACTCATCTTTCTTCTGCTTACACGCAGCTAACTTATCCCAGTTAACACGTAAGGCAGGCATCATCGTCTTCATTAAAGCAATGATCCTACCAGGCAACTGTGCAATCAAATAATCTGGCTTAGCACCACCCACTTGTGCTGCATCCGCAGCAGCTATAGCGGCCCAATTACCACCTAGAGCTTGGTAGTGGTCTTCTCTACGAATCAGAGCCCACAACGCTTGTGGAAGTACATTCCCCATCAGCATATCAATATCGGCCAAATTCATAATACACGCATCAACAGTCTGGGACAGCTCCTTATAATTAACCCGCAGGATTTTTTTGAGGGTCCGGTAGAGACCGTTTAAGTGCCAAAACTTCAGATCTTTTCCAGGGAATGTGTACCCATATACGCTGGAAATGAGCAGGGACACGCGGAACAGTGCCTGCTTGTGGAACCGCTTCTCTCCATACTGGAGGAACTTCTCTCATAGGGTAATTTTTCGTCCTCTCTCTAACTGCAGGATCAGGTTCAGGAATAGTCTGGGAAGAATATAAGGACCTAAAAGTAACAAGTGTCTTTATAGCATCCTCAACTTCAGGACCCACAATGAGTCCTTTATCAAACCTATCCTGTATTTCCAATAGACCCTGAGGAGTTAAATCCAACTCCATATCCTCCCATCCTTTAACAAGAGCATCACACATGACATTAAAAACGTATCTCTGCGTAGGCGCATTTCACTGGAGAAAGGTACTCAGAATATCGGGTACACTATACAGTGGACCATTCATCATCCATTTGTGAGCAAGAGAGTCAAATACAACTCGTTCGGCAGAATCTGGAATTTGACTACGGGATTGCCTTCAAGAGAAAACAGGAGTCATATTAAAAGACCCAAAAAGAGGGGAGAAAAGACCAGAAACAGTGTTAACCAACCGACTACGAGTTGTGGAAGAAGCAGACAGTAAAACTGGAGATGCAGTATTAAGCAAAGGAGGAGAAGGATCAGCCGTCATGAGAGAACCTGAAGATGAATGAGACTGAGGTACAGAAGTTGATGGCAAAGGAGGTGCAGGTGGCAATGCGAGAAGAGGCAATTGCAGGAGGAACCGGAGCACCAGGTTGAGCAACAGGTTGTTGAACAGGCAGCAACAATACAGGTGCATTAGCACCTGGCACATAAGGTGGAGGCAATCTCAGCAAATGGGACATTAAGGGATCTTCGTCAAGATCCTTATTCTGTGGAGAAGTAGGCAACACAGGGTAGCACCTATCAATTGCCATACGATGTTGTCTATCTGAGACCTCAATCGCTCGATCAGTCTCATCGTCTTTGAACTGCTGGGCAGCCTGTATAACCGTCATATCTTTCGTTTTCCTATCTCTTTTCGCCTGCTTGATTTATCTCTGTTTGGCTTCTTTATGCCAAAGGTGGAAAGAGTCAAACATTGCCGGCCGGGCTTTTCTCTTAAACAAAATTGCTTCCAAATTATGTAATATGTCGGGCTCAAAGCTACCATTTTGTGGCCACCGCAAAACACCATCTTTCTTCGTGTATCGGATCCATGCCTCATTAAAGGCAATGGGGCCAACACCATGTTTAAAATAGAGCTCATAAGTGGGAGTTCCAACCGGAGGAATCGGACATGAGTCCTCGAGCCGGGAATCCCTAGTACAGCAAAAACAACAAAGCTTCCTGAATCCGCTCAGACCAGGCCTTTTTTAAAGCACACCGGTCCGTTTACTAACTTCAAGGAGTGAAAGCAAAGAACACAGTACAAATGTACTCGTCCCTTGGCTTCGGCTATTGCAACAGTTGAATAACAAAATTTCAAAAACAAAACAAAGAAGTGGGCGCTACCCACAAATACTTAACTAAATGGTCTTCTCACGTCAACAGAGGTCCGTCTAACATCTCGCAATACCAGTCATCACCAGAGGGGTAGCCGCGTTGCAAAAGACCTTCGGTCCACTTCGACATACAGGGGTAGCTTGACGTGGTTCGCGAATCCTCTGGAATTTTCTTGCGGGGCTTCTCACGACCCTCGGGCTGAACCGCTACCACTGAAACCGCCCCACATTGGGCGCCAGTTGGAGAACCGGGTCTTATGGGCCTGGCGGCGCAGGGCACGCTTTGAATCCCTGAGTTCACCTGCCTTGTCGAACAGAGACACGGGACACTTCGTTGAGCGTGGAAGCCAGGTTTATTAGCTGCAGCTAAGCACAGTTATCCCAGAAGTTACACACAAGGTGGGTTCTGAGGAGACTGCCACTTCAATCTGTGGTGCACAATCTTTTATAGGAACATATTTACAATGTTTACTCCTTACACATACAAAACGAACCAATGAGATAAGCTGGAAAACAAGCTATCAGGTGTCTCAAATACGCCCCTCTCTCAGACCCCGTGTGTTACCCCTCCCAACAAATTAATCAGTGGTGGTACCAACAATCCAATTTGCAGGTGGCAGGACGTATTTGTGTGCCTCAAAGGATAGTTGTGTAATAAGAGAATACAAGGAGAGAATCACGAAGGCCAGTCGGATAAGATAATATGAGGAAAGAATAGGAGAAGGCAAATAGTCAGTCGAGACAGGGATCAATCAAGCCAGACATGGATTAACGAACTCAGCCAGACCCTGACATCGGGTTTCGTAAACAAGGGCAATGGAGTTACTCTTTAACTGAAAGGACACGCAGCAGCTGAGAAAAGCAAAAACACACCGTCCGCCGTGCTGCCTGAGTGAGGGCAACACAAAATGGCAGCGAGACACAAAATAGCGGCTAAGTACGGGTCGAAGTCAGAAATCGAAGAACCTCAGTTATGGTAGAAACAGGTCGATGTGATAGGGGTATAACCAGGTAGGCAATGTTTGATTACTGTAACAGGGCAGTTTCAATGTGTGAGGATAGTTGTTGATGTGCATAAGTCAATGAAGGTATGGTGTATGTCAGTTATATGTGGATTTGACAGGGCAACAGTGAGACAAGGTTAAACTTGTCATATTTAACAAAGTGGAAAAGTGTATGTATATAGTATACACAAGTTAGGGTGCTGCACAGTGAAATGTGAGGTGTAGTAGAGTTGATGTACCTTGTGTTTGTATATTTGTATGCATTTGTTTTAGAAATGACAATCTTTGGAACTTAAGCAGAGTAGGGTGGGTGTATGGTGAGATGCGATTGGCTGAGGACATATTTACTTGAGCAATGTAAGTGTATTGTTGTGAGATGAAGTGATGTGTAAAGTGTACATGTCATGGTGGGCAGTGATGCTGCATGTTTTGATATGAGTGCAGTCCAAGACATTACTAAGGGTACAAATGGTTATGTGAGTGGCCAATTTGACATGTTACTTTTGATGTCTGCTGAGGGGGCGATGAGTACAGTACATTGCATGTCATGTATGTGAGAGGTATTGTGTACATAGCGATGAAGAGTGGAACTGTGAATGTAGTTGTGGATGTGAGAAGGGCAGTGCTGTTGTCAGATTGTGAGAATCAGTTTGAGGAGTTTGAGTACAAGGCTGTAACTTGTGGGGCAGACATGCTTTTCCATCTAGTTGCAGCAGAGGGTCTTATGACGTGCTTGTGTTTATGATAGTTTTGAGAGATGCACGTGTACTTTGAAGTTGATGTGAAAGGGGCCATACCTGCACAAGCAGAGTTCATGTAGGCCATGAGGTAATGTTGAAATGTACATATGTGTAGATTAGGTGTATGTAGGTAGACAAGAACAGTTGCCAGAGGAAATATGTAGATGTAGAATGTGTTTGCTGCAGCTTGCCGTCTGCCAATTGATGTTCATGATTGATTGTTTTAATGGCTGCTTTGAGTACACTGTCATACGCAAGACCGATTGGCATCATAGGACAAGTTGCCTCTACCTAGCCTTGCCTTGTCTGATTTGTGTGTGGGCACATGTGGTGAGTTACCTTTTGTAGGTAATTGTAGTCAGTCATTGGTCATTCTTGCCCTTGGATACTGCCCTGGAATGAAGGTGGTGAGTGCTAACATTGCAATGTCATGATTCCGAAAACAATGGATGGTAGTCCATTGCTTAGAGGGCTATAGCCTGCTCAAGTGAAAAGTCAAGGATGTGTGTTGTTGTGCTACCTGGGGTCAGACAACTCCAACAACTCATCCCTACACTTCCCAAGAGACTACACATGCATGGGTATTGGTGCATTCTGACTTTGAATATCTAAGGTATTGGGGCACCCAAGGAGATGGACTCATTGTGATGATGTCTTTGGTTGTGCTGATGAAAACACGTTGGACTGCAAACAAACACACATGTGACACTGAACCAGTACACTCATTTCCAAAAGTGTTTGCATTGTGAATATTTTAGAAGCTCTAATCTGGTTTGGCAAGCGTAGCCCTTTTGTGTGTTCATGAGTGCTCCCATTTTGCCCATTGAACACTGTCCTAGAACCTGATGGCAGTAGGTGTTTGTTGAAGGTCTCTTTGACATTTTCATAGATTTTGAGATAGTGTTTCAGTGACAAATGTGGACAAAGTAGACTTCATTCTGCACATATCCCTCATCCTCACAAGATATACCCACATCTCCAGGCTTGAGGACAGGTATGTCAATTGTGATGGAGAGCCACATCTTGAGCCATCCCCCTGGCATCCTCACCAGTACTCGCAGATATTCTTACACAATAGGCTGTGCACTGGTCCCTCCAACACTGTTGGTGGATCCTACGTCCTGAGACTCATGAGTACTCCTTTTACTCTGCAAGACACAATCTGCACATTCAAAATGGGATTATTATTTTGAAGCACATACTTCAGCCTGAGGAGATAGATGCAGAATTGCTGTGAATGACCTTCTCCGAAGGTGTTTGTGGACACATACAGATTGAGAGTTGTGTGCAGTGACCCCAGTCCAACATGGTAACCATATCCTACATTGATATTGGCCCATGCTTCTTTCAAAAACAGGATGGATTTTGTCTACAAATATTTCACTGACGACTGTGACACAACCACATCTATGTTGTTGTGGTGGAAGCCACAGAAATCAGTACTGAGTGCCTGGGAATGTGGACTACTGTGTTGTCTGGGACAATATGCTCTGGGCTTTACTGTGCACAGACACATCACAATGTTATAATTTTGTAAGTACATTGAAGTTCTGTTGTCATGCAATGTTTCAGTGTGTGTTGTGGTGGACTCATGAATTAGATTAGGGATACATATATCTGTGTGGTTAAGGCAATTCCGGTTCCCCCATCAAATGTGCGTTTCCCCTAGTATGTAGCGTGCTAAGAGTACCTACCTGATAATTACATTCTCTCATTAAACATACACAACATGCTATAGACCCATGGTGGGATTGGGATCACAATAATGTTTGGGCAATCTGAATGAAATTTGGCACACAATTTGTGATCATCTCTTTTATTGTAGCCACTGTGCTTTTACCTGTCAAAGGTGGTTTCAAAAAGGCACACTGCTGATGATGAAGGAGGTGGGTGGTAGGTTAGGCCTGCTAAATGTGACTTGCTTCCCTGCAAGGCCAACACATGCAACACAACCTTTCTGCACCTGCCATGACCTGAAACTGATATTCGGGTGAGTGAGATGAAACTGTTACTATCAAATCACTTGAAGCAGTGTTCCAGGGTGATTATGCTCCAAAGGCTGGCCCCAGACTCAATTTGAAGCACAGCTGGTGAGCGTACAACATACTGGTACCACTAAGCACGGGCTGAAAATTCGTACCGCTGGCGGAATTTGCGGACTTTCTGCGATTTTGCGATTTGCGAATCTCGCGAAATCGCGGTAAAATCCGCGAATCAGTGGGGACGAATTTTCAGCAAAGCACTTACAGGGTTACAGCAGCACGTGCAAAAGTTGAAGCTAATTATTTGTAACCTTTTACAAAAGGGTTACAAAGAAATTAACTTCAACTTGGGCACTGCTGCTGTAAGCCTGTAAGTGCTTCCTGGCACCTCGTTGCCTACTTGCAACTATTCTCTGACCCTGCTCTGACCCTTGAAGCAGGGTCAGAGAATAGTTACAAGTAGGCAATGAGGCGCCTGTCACGAAAAGTAAACCTCAACAGGAAGCACTGACAGAGGTTTGTTTCAGCTATTGGTCTTGCAAATGACAATTTTTTTTATTTATGTGTTGGTTTTGAAAATAGCTAAATTATTAGCTTTGTCATTTACAATGACATTAGTTATAACTTTCGCAAATATGACACCTATAGCATTTGTAATGCAACATGTTTTATATTAACGTGACTTAGATGTATTGATATTACAAATTACAATGGCTTTTAATTTTTTAAATAATTAATACTAAAAGTGATTTTAATTTATAATGGCAATAGATTAAACTTTTGTAAATAACTTTTGTGAAGATTATGTTCAGTGTATTTTATTGTGACGAAAATCCAAGAACAGAAGTGAAATATTAACATCTTTTTGTGACATTTGTAATAAAGCTTGAAACATTGAGAGAACATATTTGAACCAGTTGTTGTTGAATTGTTGCGCAAATTGATGCTGGGATGGCGCTGAGTGGTGCTGTGGTGGTGCTGAGTGGTGCTGTGGTGATGCTGAGTGGTGCTGTGATGGTGCTGAGTGATACTGGGATGGTGCTGAGTGATGCTGGGGTGGTGCTGAGTGGTGCTGTGGTGGTGCTGAGTGATAATGTGGTGGCGCTGAATGATGCTGTGGTGGCGCTGAGTGATGCTGTGGTGGCGCTGAGTGGTGCTGTGGTGGTGCTGAGTGGTGCTGTGGTGGTGCTGAGTGATGCTGTGGTGGTGCTGAGTGGTGCTGTGGTGGTGCTGAGTGATAATGTGGTGGTACTGAGTGATGCTGTGGTGGTGCTGAGTGATGCTGTGGTGGTGCTGAGTGATAATGTGGTGGTATTGAGTGATAATGTGGTGGTGCTGAGTGATGCTGGGGTAGCGCTGAGTGATGATGTGGTGATGCAGAGGGCAGAAAGGCACAAAAAGCAGTCTAACAAAGGGCAGAAGGGCAGAAAAACAAGGGAAAAACAAGTCTAACAGAGGGCAGAAGGGCACAAAAAACCAGTCTTACGGAGGACAGAAGGGCAGAAAAAAAAGGGGAAAACGAGTCTAACAGAGGGCAGAAGGGCACAAAAAACGAGTCTAACAGAGGGCAGAAGGGCAGAAAAACAAGGGAATAACAAGTCTAACAGAAGGCAGAAGGGCAGAAAAACTACGGAAAAACGAGTCTAACAGAGGGCAGAAGGGCACAAAAAACGAGTCTAACAGGGGGCAGAATGAATCCCGCCTTGCGTGTTTGTCCACGAAGATGCCTCCGTTTTGTGCAATACCTCTACTCAACTGGAGTACTTTCTACTGTCTAATCAGTAAGTGCTCCCTCGTTGGCTAAATGTATAGGGGCAGATGCGCCAGTTATTGTGCGCCGTAGCTCCGCCACCCATGGTCCGCCGCATTTACAATGCGGGTGCACCATGTGGCAAAACGGCACAGATGCGTCACGCATCTGTGCGGTAAGCATGGGCGAATTTTGCGAATCTCGCGTTCGCGAATTTTGCGGATTTGCGAACTCGCAATCCGCAAAATCCGCGAATTCTCACGAATTTGCGGATCTTTTTTTTTTGTGTTTGCGCGCGTTTCTGCCAGTTCGCGAGGGTTTTGTACAATTTCGCAAAACGCGAACTTACCTGTCGGGTCGCAAGTTTCGCGAACTTGTTGTTTCTACGTGTCCAGCCTGTTTGGGACACTCTTCTTCATCACTGCCACTCTCTGTCACCACTGCCACTCTCTGACTACTCATGCCACCCTCTGGCCCACTCATGCCACCCTCTGTTTCATCACAGCACCCTCTGGTTGTCCAGTCAGTGTACATTATTGTGGCAAAGCAAGCACACCTTCCCTGCCTCAAGTGACCTGAATTAATTTGGGGCTGATTAATGTGTCACAGAATATTTTTTTAGCTGGCACCTGCTTCCTTAGTGCTTCCTGATTAGTGATCTTTTGCACTTGCTAAGTGCTTTCATTGTTGCAAAATTAGTTACAACACCTGCCCTGCCCCAACTGACAATAATGAATTAGGGGCTGATTAATGGATTTGAACTTCCAGTCTGGCTCCTGCTTGTCTCCCTTACCTGTAATTCAGGACCTTTGTGGCATATGTGTAACTATTCTGAGGTTCAGAGCAGGGTCACATAATAGTTGCAACTGGCAACTGAACTCTGGAGGGGCCCCTCAGGAAGCACTACAGGAAATGGCTACTAATGATGAGCCTGAACTTTTGAACCTGGTAAGTAGTTTCAGTTTTGCTAAGATCGTATTTCTGCAATTTTGCGCTTATTCGCGGGGCGCGAAGTTGTACTGGGAAGCCGCGAACTCACGCGAACAGTGCGAGCAAGCCATAAAATCCGCTGCTCGCGGATTTGCGGATTTTGCGGGAGATTCGCGAATCTCGCGGATTGCGAATTTACCGAAAATCCGCAAAATCCGCGAGCGAAACGGATTTTCCGCCCATGCTTACTGTGCGGTAAAAGCAGCGCATTGCTGGAGCTGCGTCGCAAGCGCGACGCAGCTCCAGCAATGCTCTGGGGGGTCCTATCTACCCAATGCTGCGTCAAGCCTTGCTCCTGCTTCAAGCAGGCGCAGGATTTTGACGCAGCATTGGCTTAAAGGTGATTGAGTGAAATCTTTTAGATTTCACTCAGCCACTTTTAGGAGGTGTTCCTGCGCAGGAACGCCCTCCCCTGCGCCGGAACGCCTCCTGATGGCGCAGGGCTTTACAACGTGACGCATCTCTCCGCATTGCTGGACGCAGCTCCAGCAATGCTCTGGGGGGCCCTATCTCCCCAATGCTGCGTCAAGCCTTGCGCCTGCTTCAAGCCGGCGCAGGGTTTTGACGCAGCATTGGCCTAAAAGCGACTGAGTGAAATCTTGTAGATTTCACTCAGCCACTTTTAGGAGGCGTTCCTGCGCAGGAACGCCCTCCCCTGTGCCGGAACGCCTCCTGATGGCACAAGGCTTTACAACGTGATGCATCTCTCAAATGCGTCACGTTGTTATTACCCAGCACCATGGCGCATCTTTTGTGCTGCCGCTGCGTCACAAAAGTGACGCAACTGCGGCGCAAAAGAGGCGCAATCGGCTTGTAAATATGCCCCATAGTGCTTTTACTACACTGTAGCTGCGTAAAGGGCCAGAAGATGTGTCTCCAGTGACCATGTGTGCCTGTGCCTGTGTTACAGGCACACATGGTCACTGGAGACATGTCTTCTGGCCCTTTACGCAGCTGCAGTGTAGTAAAAGCACTATAAATTTACCCAATGAGGGAGCACTTACTGAATTACCCAGTAGAAAGTACTCCAGGGCAAATCGCAAAACAATCCGCGATTTCGTGGGAAACTTTGCGAATTCGCTGTTTTATTTTGCGATTTCACGGGGAAATCCGCAAATTCGCAGAACGCGAATTCGCAAATTTTGCCCATGCTTATGTACCTCATTGCAGTGGCCTGGTGTGGACTGTGGAAGTGAGTCAGTTTCTTACTGTGGTTTAGAAAGGCATCAAAACCGAGGGCCAGAGGCGACCCCGTTGCACCGGCCCAGAGACCAATGCACAATTGCCTGAATGGCCCATCCAAGCCTGTTCACAACACTTTCTGTTCTAATTCAGTACCCATAGCTCTTCAGCCCCCCACCTGCCACAGTGTGGGAATGCCTTTTCTGCAAAGTGACCTTTGGCTTTTGTTTTTGGAAAATGTCTGCAACATGTACTCCAAATGTATGTATTGAGGCACTTTGCATGAGCACCAGTTACATTGTTCTAGTACACATTGCTGGGGGTAGTAGCCCCCCTGACTCAGAATTGTCCTCTACATTGCTGGGGGTATTAGCCACCCAACCCCAGATTTGGCCCCTACATTACAGGGGGTATTAGCTACCCAACCCCAGATTTGGCCTCTACATGGGGGGTATGAGCCCCACAACCGAAGAATTGGACTCTACATTACTGGGGTTATTAGCCTCTGACCCCTAAATTGGCATCTACATTACTTGGGGTATTAGCTTCCCAACCCAAGATTTGGCCTCTACATTGCTGGGGCTATTAGACCCCCACCCCTAAATTGGCCTCTGCATTTCTGGGGCTATTATCCTCCAAACCCCTAATGTGGCCTCTACATGCTGAGTGTATGAGCCCCAAAACCACAGCAAAGGACTCTACACTGCGGGGGATTATTATCCCACCCCTAAATTGGCATCTACATTGCTGGGGGTATTAGCCCCACAACCACAAAACTGGACTCTACATAGCTGGGGGTATGAGTTCCCACCCCTAAAATGGCCTCTGCATTGCTGGGGGTATTATCCCCTACCCCTAAATTGGCCTCTGCATTGCTTTAGGGTACTAGCCACCAGACCCCAGATTTTTGCTCGACATTGCTGGTGGTGTTAGCCCCCCAATCCCAGATTTGGCTGCAACATTGCTGGGGGTATTAGCCCCACAATCACAAAATTGGCCTCTACATTGCTGGAGGTATTAGCCCCCAACCCCAGATGTGGCCTCTACATTGCTAGGGGTATGAGCCCCACATCCACTAAATTGGCATCTACATTGCTGGGGGTATTAGCCTCCCACCCCTAAATTGGCATCTACATTGCTGGGGGTATTAGCCTCCCCAACCCCAGATTTGGCCTCTACATAGATAGGGATATTAGCCCTCACCCCTAAATTGGCCTCTGCATTGCCGTGGATATTAGCCTCCACCCCTAAATTGGCCTTTGCATTGCTGGGGGCATTAGCCCCCAAACCCCAGATTTGGCCACTACATTGCAGGGGGTATTAGCCCCACAACCACAACATTGACATCTGCATTGCTGGGGATATTAGCCCCACAACCCCCTCTTTGGGTCTGAATTGCTGGGAATATTAGCCCTCACCCAAAATTACCTCTAATTGCTAGTAGTATTCCCCCCCAATTTAACTGTAGTTGCGCCCCTGCTTTCTCTTGTATTTTCTTTTATGTGGTAGTTAGTAATTGTGTAGGTGTCTAACTTACTGTCTGGGACGACCGCGTCGATTGGGGTTGTCAAATTCATTGTAAATGTAGAGTAGAGGGATGACATGCGCAATGGGGTATATAGCTGGACAGTTACAGTCATAGGAATCGTGTTGTTGTGGCATGAATCAGAGCTGAAATACCCCCCTTCCGAGTGCTCTGATGTGTTGGTTGAGGTGACAGATTTGGCGCATAGAAAGAATGCATCGTACTTTGGCTTTCAGATTCGTATTGGAAAGTGCCTCCAGACGACTCCATTCTGCGTTTCTGGAGAGTTCTTGTTAGGAAAATGAAGCCGGATCTGGATTGACCGAGTCATTTGGTAAGTAATAGGTTTTCGGCATTGTGATGCATTGTTTGGGAAAACCGGATCCCAGTCCGAGTCGGTCAGAAGGTCCGACTACGGATTGCTCTGGGATGATCTTCCTGACGGGATCATAATCAGGCCCTTAGAGTTTCTGAAATATTCAGTACCAGGAGTTGACACAGTGGGCCCTCAATTCAGCTAATGAAGCAGCCATTACCAAGCAAAAGACACAATTAGAAAACATTATACTTCTATTTTGCAGGCACAAAAGGCATAAGCATACATTTATATCACATCCTGGCAGAGGCAAAGTATACAATACAATTGAAATTCTTGAATAGGTGAGAACCATGTTCTGATGAGGAATTAGCAAGAGATTTGCAAGAGAATATGTAGGGTTATAAAGAGACACTGTTGTACTTGGCCCTTCTGGCAGGTTCACCCCTAAACGTTTTGTTTTGATATGTGACTTGGTGTTGGTTGTTTTGGCTTCTGCGCACTTTAACACTGTGTCCCAGTGTAAAGTGCGTGCAAACTCTGAGTGCATGGGGTGAGATTGGCCTGCCCTCCCATAGGAATACATGGGGAATATATGTGTCCATGGTAGTTCCTGATGTGTGGGGAGTGCAGGGTCGAGTTTGGTATGTGCGAACTCGTGAGAGTAAACGCTGCGCGATGATGTGTGCGGATTTACTGTGTATAGTGTGGAAGTGCCACTTCTAGAAGTTGGCATGTCTGTGTAAGAAAGATGAATTGACTGTCTGGCTTGTGAGTGGCTGGAGCTGGCTGGGGTGCCTGGCTCCAGGAGTCAGGATTGGTATGCCCCGGTGGTGAATGGAGAGATCTGCATGTTAATATGAGGGAGGAGTGCACCTGGGACCTGAATGGGGCTGGGCTTTCTCTACACAATGCTGGCCCCCCCTCCTCGTTGGCTAAATGTAGAGGGGCAGATTTACAATAACTGGCGCATCCCCAGGGATGCACCAGTTATTGTGCGCCGTAGCTCCGCCACCCATGGTCCGCCGCATTTACAATGCGGCGCACCATGTGGCAAAACGGCACAGATGCGGCACGCATCTGTGTCGTAAAAGCAGCGCATTGCTGGAGCTGCGTCGCAAGCGCGACGCAGCTCCAGCAATGCTCTGGGGGGTCTTATCTACCCAATGCTGCGTCAAGCCTTGCTCCTGCTTCAAGCAGGGGCAGGATTTTGATGCAGCATTGGCCTAAAGGTGACTGAGTGAAATCTTGTAGATTTCATTCAGCCACTTTTAGGAGGCGTTCCTGCGCAGGAACGCCCTCCCCTGCACCGGAACGCCTCCTGATGGCGCAGGGCTTTACAACGTGACGCATCTCTCAGATGCGTCACGTTGTTATTACCCAGCACCATGGCGCATCTTTTGTGCTGCCGCTGCGTCACAAAAGTGACGCAACTGCGGGGCAAAAGAGGCGCAAGCGGCTTGTAAATCTGCCCCATAGTGCTTTTACTATACTGTAGCTGCATAAAGGGCCAGAAGATGTGTCTCAAGTCAAGTCAAGTCATAAAATTTGTATAGCGCGCTACATACCCAGAGGGTTTCAAGGCGCTTAGGAAGGGGAGGAGGATTATTTGTCAAATATCCACGTTTTAAGCTGCTTTCTGAACGCTAGGTGATTCTGGGTGAGGCGAAGGTAAGCGGGGAGTGAGTTCCAAGTTTTGGCAGCCAGGTATGAAAAGGATCTGCCTCCCATGGTGGTCTTGTTGATGCGAGGTACAGTGGCGAAGGCTTGGCTGGAAGAGCGAAGTTGGCGGGAGCGGGTGTAGAAGGACAGTCGAGAGTTGAGGCAATCTGGTCCGATGTCGTAGAGTGATTTGTGTGCGTGGGTTAGCAGTCGGAAAGTGATCCTCTTATTGACGGGTAGCCAGTGGAGGTCTTTAAGGTGACCAGAGATGTGTTCGTTGCGTGGGATGTCTAATATGAGCCTGGCTGAGGCGTTTTGGATTCGTTGTAGTTTCTTCTGGAGTTTAGCGGTGGTACCTGCGTAGAGGGTGTTTCCGTAGTCCAGTCGGCTAGTGACTAGAGCGTGGGTGACTGTTTTCCTTGTTTCGGAGGGGATCCAGCGAAATGTTTTTCTGAGCATGCGAAGAATGTTAAAGCAGGAAGATGATACGGCGTTGACTTGTCTGTTCATTGAGAGTGAAGAATCCAGGATGACGCCAAGGTTCCGTGCGTGGTCTGTCGGGATGGGTGCTTTTCCGAGGGCTTCCGGCCACCAGGAGTCGTCCTATGCAGAGGGGGATGTACCTAAGATGAGGACTTCTGTTTTGTCTGAGTTCAGTTTCAGACGGCTTTGTTTCATCCATTCGGCGACTTCTTTCATTCCTTCGTGTAGGTTAGTTTTGGCGGTGCTGGGGTCCTTGGTGAGAGAGAGGATCAGTTGAGTGTCGTCCGCGTAAGAGATGATGTTGAGGTTGTGTTGGCGGGCGATGGCCGCGAGGGGGCTCATGTATACGTTGAATAGGGTGGGACTGAGTGAGGATCCTTGAGGTACGCCGCAAATGATTTCAGAGGCCTCGGACTTGAATGGTGGGAGGCGGACTCTCTGGGTTCTTCCGGTGAGGAACGAGGTGATCCATTCCAGTGCTTTTCCTTGGATTCCGATGTTTCTGAGGCGTTGTAAAAGGGTGCTGTGGCAGACTGTGTCGAAGGCTGCGGAGAGGTCGAGGAGGATGAGGGCGACTGTGTCTCCATTGTCCAGTAGAGTTCGAATGTCGTCTGTTGCTGCGATGAGGGCGGTCTCAGTGCTGTGTTTGGCTCGGAAGCCAGATTGTGAGGGGTCGAGTGATTTGTTGGCTTCGAGGAAGTCGGCGAGCTGATTGTTGACGGCTTTCTCGATGACTTTGGCCGGGAATGGAAGAAGCGAGATGGGGCGGTAGTTTTTGAGTTCGGTGGGGTCTGCTGTTGGTTTTTTCAGAAGGGCGGTGAGTTCAGCGTGTTTCCAGTCTTCTGGGAAGGTAGCGGAGTTGAAGGAGCAGTTGATGACGTCTCGAAGGTGCGGTGCTATGACGGAGTCTGCTTTGTTGAAGATGTGGTGAGGGCATGGGTCAGTGGGGGATCCGGAGTGGATGGAATTCATCAGGCGGATGGTGTCCTCAGTGGAGATTGGGTTCCAGGCGTTGAGGGTGTTTACGGGGGGAAGATGGTCAGCAGATGGTAGGGTGGGTTGGCTTCCGGGTTGGTTGTCAAAGCTGTTGTGGATGTCAGCAATCTTGTTGTGGAAAAAAGAGGCTAGGGAGTCGCAGAGGGCTTGAGAGGGGGTGATGTCGTTGGAGTTGGCCGAGGGGTTGGAAAATTCCTTGACGATGTTGAAAAGTTCCTTGCTGTTGTGGGCGTTGTTGTCAAGTCGATCCTTGAATGCTGTTTTCTTGGCTTTTCGGATCAGTTGGTGGTGAATACGGGTGGCGCTTTTGAAGGCGTCCTTGGTGCTGGTGGATGGGTCTTTTTTCCAGGCCTTTTCCAGGGAGCGGCACAGTTTCTTGGACTTCTTGAGATCATCGTTGAACCATGAGGCCTTCTTTTTGCCTAGTTTATGTTGACGTTTTTTCAGTGGTGCTAAGGTGTCGGCGGTGTTGGATAACCAAAGGGTGAGTTTGGAGGCAGCTTCGTTGGCGTTAGAAGAGAGGGCTGGGGAGGTTCGAAGGAGCGATGTGGAGATATGATCCGTGGTGATTTTGTTCCAGTTTCTTTGTAGAGTTGGTTGGAGGTGGATGATGGGTTTCGGCTTGTTGTAGGTGAAGTGAACGCAGCTGTGGTCAGTCCAGAGGAGATCCGTAGTGTGGCTGAAGGAGACATGGTTGCTGGAGGTGAAGATGGGGTCGAGTGTGTGACCTGCGATGTGGGTGGGGGAAGTGACCAGTTGTTTAAGTCCGAGGTTGGCGAGGTTGTCTAAGAGGGTGGCGGAGTTGCGGTCGTTGATCTTTTCAAGGTGGAAGTTGAGGTCTCCCAGAAGGATGTAGTCTTTGGAGGGGAGCGCGTGTGGGGTGATGAAGTCTGTGATGTCTTCACTGAATTTTGCGCGGGGTCCTGGTGGTCTGTAAAGGAGGGTGCCTCTGAGTGTGGTCTTGGGGTCGATGTGGATCTGGAAGTGAAGGTGTTCGGAGTTAGCGAGGTTGGCGTCGGAGCTGGTAGAGATGCGGATGGATTTCTTATGGACGATAGCGATTCCTCCTCCTGTGTGGTCGGTGCGGTCCTTGCGTGTGATCTTATAGTCATCTGGGATAGCGATGGCGATGTCAGGGGCGGAGGATGCGTTCATCCATGTTTCCGTTAGGAAGGCGACGTCAGGAGAGATGGTGTCTAGTAGGTTCCAAAGGTCAATGGCGTGCCTGTGGACCGAGCGGGTGTTGAGAAGGATGCATTGTAGGTGGTTGGGGTCGGGGATCTGTGGTGTGGTCGTAGCGGAGATGTTGTCGGTGCCGCTAAATTTGCAGGAGAAGCAGGAGAACGGTCCATGGGTGCGTCCAGGAGCGGCTTGGACGCAGTTGGGGGCGCGGCCGGGGTTAAGGGCTAGGAGGGTGGCGGCATCGTAGGTAGTGCGGGGGGGCTGGGGAGCGCGAGGGGCAGGGGGTCTGGCGCTGGGCGCGGTCCAGGCGCGGACGGGCGTAGACGGGCTTACCTTTGGCGCACCTTCGGCGCGGGTTGGGCGCGGGCGCTGCGCGTGGACACTGCGCGCGGGAACAGCTGTCATATAAGGATAGTGGAGGGGGAGGGGCGAGGGCGTCTGAGCTGGGAGGCGGGGCGGGCTCACGAGGACGACAAAAACAAACAAAATGGAGGCAGAGGGGGGAGCACAGCGGAGCGCTGGGGCAAACGCGCTAACCGAGAGATAAGACCAGACTTCAATAATTAAGGTGCACAACAGGCAAAGCGGCAACAAGGCAGACAGTAGGCGGTGGTAATTGACAATTTCAGCTCGCAGCAGCACAACGATAGCAGCTAGGGGCAAACGCGCAAACCGACTGAAATGAGCCGAATTAAATAATAACAGTGCACAGCAAGCAAGGCGGCAGCAAGGCAGGCAGAAGGCAGCAGTAGTTGGCAATTTTAGATCGCAGCAGCACAACGATACCAAGAGTCTTCAAGGGACACTGGGAGCGACCACCACTCAGCCCGAGGGAGAGGAGCGAGTCACGGCGACTGCAGGTAGGAGAGCGCTGTTCTACTTAGTGGGAGGGCGTCTGAGCTGGGAGGCGGGGCGGGCTCACGAGGACGACAAAAACAAACAAAATGGAGGCGGAGGGGGGAGCACAGCGGAGCGCTGGGGGCAAACGCGCTAACCGAGAGATAAGACCAGACTTCAATAATTAAGGTGCACAACAGGCAAAGCGGCAACAAGGCAGACAGTAGGCGGTGGTAATTGACAATTTCAGCTCGCAGCAGCACAACGATAGCAGCTAGGGGCAAACGCGCAAACCGACTGAAATGAGCCGAATTAAATAATAACAGTGCACAGCAAGCAAGGCGGCAGCAAGGCAGGCAGAAGGCAGCAGTAGTTGGCAATTTTAGATCGCAGCAGCACAACGATACCAAGAGTCTTCAAGGGACACTGGGAGCGACCACCACTCAGCCCGAGGGAGAGGAGCGAGTTACGGCGACTGCAGGTAGGAGAGCGCTGTTCTACTTAGTGGGAGGGCGTCTGAGCTGGGAGGCGGGGCGGGCTCACGAGGACGACAAAAACAAACAAAATGGAGGCGGAGGGGGGAGCACAGCGGAGCGCTGGGGGCAAACGCGCTAACCGAGAGATAAGACCAGACTTCAATAATTAAGGTGCACAACAGGCAAAGCGGCAACAAGGCAGACAGTAGGCGGTGGTAATTGACAATTTCAGCTCGCAGCAGCACAACGATAGCAGCTAGGGGCAAACGCGCAAACCGACTGAAATGAGCCGAATTAAATAATAACAGTGCACAGCAAGCAAGGCGGCAGCAAGGCAGGCAGAAGGCAGCAGTAGTTGGCAATTTTAGATCGCAGCAGCACAACGATACCAAGAGTCTTCAAGGGACACTGGGAGCGACCACCACTCAGCCCGAGGGAGAGACAATGTGTGCCTGTGCTGTGTTACAGGCACACATGGTCACTGGAGACATGTCTTCTGGCCCTTTACGCAGCTGCAGTGTAGTAAAAGCACTATACATTTTCCCAATGAGTGTGCACTTACTGGATTACCCAGTAGAAAGTACTCCAGGGCAAATCGCAAAACAATCCGCGATTTCGTGGGAAAATTTGCGAATTCGTGGATTTTTTTTGCGATTTCACGGGGAAATCCGAAATTTTGCACATGCTTATGTACCTCATTGCAGTGGCCTGGTGTGGACTGTGGAAGTGAGTCAGTCTCTTATTGTGGTTTAGAAAGGCATCAAAACCGTGGGCCAGAGGCGACCCTGTTGCACCGGCCCAGAGACAAATGCACAATTGCCTGAATGGCCCATCCAAGCCTGTTCACAACACTTTCTGTTCAAACTCAGGACCCATAGCTCTTCAGCCCCCCACCTGCCACAGTGTGGGAATGCCGTTTCTGCAAAGTGACCTTTGGCTTTTGTTTTTGGAAAATGTCTGCAACATGTACTCCAAATGTATGTATTGAGGCACTTTGCATGAGCACCAGTTACATTGTTCTAGTACACATTGCTGGGGGTAGTAGCCCCCCAGCCTCAGAATTGTCCTCTGCATTGCTGGGGGTATTAGCCACCCAACCCCAGATTTGGCCCCTACATTACAGGGGGTATTAGCTACCCAACCCCAGATTTGGCCTCTACATGGGGGGTATGAGCCCCACAACCGAAGAATTGGACTCTACATTACTGGGGGTATCAGCCTCTGACCCCTAAATTGGCATCTACATTACTTGGGGTATTAGCTTCCCAACCCAAGATTTGGCCTCTACATTGCTGGGGCTATTAGACCCCCACCCCTAAATTGGCCTCTGCATTTCTGGGGCTATTATCCTCCAAACCCCTAATGTGGCCTCTACATTACTGTGGGTATTAGCCCCCGAACCACAGATTTGGCCTCTACAATGCTGAGTGTATGAGCCCCAAAACCACAGCAATGTACTCTACACTGCGGGGGATTATTATCCCACCCCTAAATTGGCATCTACATTGCTGGGGGTATTAGCCCTACAACCACAAAACTGGACTCTACAGAGCTGGGGGTATTAGCTCCCACCTCTAAATTGGCCTCTGCATTGCTTTAGGGTACTAGCCACCAGACCCCAGATTTTTACTCGACATTGCTGGTGGTATTAGCCCCCCAACCCCAGATGTGGCCTCTACATTGATAGGGGTATGAGCCCCACATCCACTAAATTGGCATCTACATTGCTGGGGGTATTAGCCTCCCACCCCTAAATTGGCATCTCCATTGCTGGGGGTAGTAGCCTCCCCAACCCCAGATTTGGCATCTACGTAGCTTGGGGTATTAGCCCCCACCCCTAAATTGGCCTCTGCATTGCTGTGGATATTAGCCTCCACCCCTAAATTGGCCTTTGCATTGCTGGGGGCGTTAGCCCCCAAACCACAGATTTGTACTCTACATTGCTGGGGGTATTATTATTATTATATGAAATTTGTAATGCGCTCAGCTTACCCGGGGGCATCCCGGCGCAACAGACCAAAGAAGGAGGAACTCGATAACTCACTACTGTGGAAACAAGTAGGTTTTAAGAAGTTTCCTAAATATTAGGATCTTGTGCTCTGAGCGAATCTTAAGGGGCAGAGAGTTCCACAGAGATGCCACCTGTACCGAGAAACGCCTGCCCCCAGTCCGAGCTCTCCTGACTCTCGCAGATTGCAAAAGATGTTGCTGGTCTGAGCGCAAAAGGCGTGGAGGTTTATAGGGACGGGCCATATTAAAAAGGATGGGGGGGCCTTTGCCATGTAGAATTTTATGGGCCGTACACAACGCCTTGAATTTCACCCGCTCCTTAACAGGGAGCCAGTGAAGTGCTTTTAGGGCCGGGGCAGCGGACTGCCTTCTAGGGATCTCCATCAAAACTCTGGCAGCTGCATTTTGCACCTGTTGGAGGGTTTTAAAGGTGGCTTCAGGAGCACCAAGAAACAGGGCATTACCAAAGTCAAGCCTTGAAAGGATTAAACCACGCATCAAAAGCTTCTTAGCTGGATCCGGAAGCAGTGGGAGTACCTTTCGGGCTGACTTCAGTAGACCGAAGCAAACCCCCGCGGTCTTTCTGGCGTGGGTCCTGAAGGACAGATCTTCCTCCAACCATACTCCCAAGGACTTGATCTCCTTCTTGGGAGATGGAGGGTCGCCAAGAGACCGGGGCCAGCAGCTGGCAATGATGGAGGGACTGGAGTTGCCCAAGAGCATCAGCTCAGTTTTTCCTCCATTGAGCTTAAGAGCCGAGTTGGACATCCATTGGTAGACATTAGCCAGGCAGTCATGCAACAAGTTGGGTTGTTCCGCCAGCTGAGTGAGGCCCACCACCAGCTGAGTATCATCAGCATAGCTGATGATCTTCAACCCCGAAGGGGCTACCACTCTTTCAAGTGGAGTCATAGATGCATTGAACAAAGTAGGGCTCAACGATGAGCCCTGAGGGACTCCACATTGAAGAGGGAATAGGGAAGACTGCTCTGCCCCTTCCCAGACTTGGTAGAAACGGTTGGAGAGAAAAGATCCCAACCATTTCAGGGCCGTCCCTGAGACACCTACCTCTGACAGGCGTTGGAGGAGCACCTGATGACTCACGGTGTCAAAGGCAGCACTCAAGTCCAGGAGGATCACTGCCACTGATCCTCCAGTATCAAGAGTGCTCCTTGCTTCCTCCACTACCGCCAGCAGGGCTGTGTCCGTTCCTTGGCCGGGACGGAAACCAGTCTGGGAGTCTCCCAACAGGTTGTTGGACTCAAGATAGTAAGAGAGCTGACGGTTAACCAGCTTCTCGGCGATTTTAGAAAACCCCGGCAGAAGCGAGATAGGCCTGAAGTTGGTCAGATTGGCGGGATCCAAGCCTGGTTTTTTCAGTAAGGCTTTTACTACTGCCCTTTTCCATCTCTGAGGGACTATGCCACGAGAGAGAGAGAGGTTGATAAGGTCAGTGAGCGGAGCTGACAGAGTATTAGCCACAAGTTTAAGATGTTTCATAGGCACTGGATCACTCGGAGATCCACTCTTCATCTCCACCAAGACCTTTGTAACCTCCTCCTCCGAGAAGGGGCCCAAAGAGACAAGTTCGGTCGGGCAGTTTATTGGACCAGTAGCCGGCTCAGAGATTTGAGGCATAGCGGGCAGAGAGGATAGGATTGTATCTATTTTAGAATGGAAGAAACTAGCCAGTTCTTCACATTTGTCTTTAGGATTAACGTGCACGACTGGGGGGACCGGGGCTTTCAAGAGTTCTTTAAAAATTTTAAACGATTCTCTTGGAGAGTTACTTGCCCTCTCAATCTTATCACTAAAGAAAATCTTTTTGACATCCTTCAGTGCACTTTTGTATTTTCTCATCTCTCTTTTATAATTAGCCCGGCTTTCTTCCGTCTGCTCTCTCCTCCAGGCACGTTCAAGCCTTTTGCAAGAAGTTCTGCAACTCCTAAGTTCCGGAGTATACCAGGGGGCAGAAGCAGTTCTTCTCTCCCTGATAAGCCTCCTTTTTTTAGGAATCAGTAGATCAAGGGAGTTAGTAAGCCAATTAGCCAGGTGTTGATCAGCAATATTGGGGTCATCTACAGGATCAGGACGAGTTATCGCTAGCTCTTCAACCCAACTGTCAACCGGAAGCTTCGACCAGAGTCGTTCCACAGTGTATTGTCTAGGCACGGGATCTCCCCGGTTCTTCAACAACCAACTGAAAGGAATAAGGTGGTGATCCGTCCAGGGAAGGGCCAGCATCTGGAGGGCTTGCAGGTTGGCAGTATTAGGAAAAACAGCGTCAAGTTGATGACCTCTGTTATGAGTGGCTCCCAAATGAGCGAGGTGAAGATCGAGAGCATCAAATGAGCTCAATAAATCTCTTGCCACCACGTCATTGGGGTCATCACAGTGAAGATTAAAATCCCCAAGAAGTACAAAGTTGCATGAGGCAGCGGCTAATGGAATGATGGCCTCAATAATGGAGTCCACAAAATTCCCCAGCGCAGCAGGAGGGCGATACAAAAGGAGGCCGGAGATGGAAACGGAAGAAGATATGCCGAGGGAGAAATGACAGCTTTCAGTGTTGGTAATACCGCAGTCTACAGCTTTGCACACGAAAGTATCTCTATACACGATGGCCACTCCACCCCCTCTCCCATCCGGCATATCAAGATGGAAAATGAGGTAACCCGGTGGGAGAGCATTGACAATATCGGGACCAGAACACGCGGTCAACCACGTTTCCGTCAGGAATAACACATCCAGACAGTGGTCCAAAAGGAGGGAGTGTATTTCTATCGCGTGACAAGGCAGTGATCTGCAATTAAGCAGAGCCATAGTGAGTGAGTTTAAAGCCACACAGTTATTAGACACAGAACACCCAAGACAGTGTTTAAAGGCAGTACCCTCAACCCAATTATAATGGCAACTAGGCAGTTTAGTCGCGCGAAGCGAGAGCAGAGAGTCTCGTGAATACCTGAGGGGGGGGGCCAGATGTCTAGATGGAATGAGCAGAGTGGTATGCCCTGAGCCCGTCTGGGCCCGGACGGGCACAGACGGGCTTGACTCTGGCGAAACTCCGGCGATATTCCGGCATCCCCGCTGCGCGTCTCCGCTGCGCGTGGACATGGCAGCTTTTAAGCCCTAGTCGCCTCCTAGAGAGAGGACTAGCGCGTGCACCCTCTTCCCCTTCCCCAACCAAAGATGTCCGCCAACAACCAACAAACGAAGGCGAGGGACCGGCAAAGAGCGGTGATTCCACCGATTACAGTGCTTGTAAGAGGATGCAAATACAATTAGGCATGTGCCAGGTGATTTCACAACAGGGTCAACAATTTTATTTAAAAGTACAAAAATTACGAAAACGAGTAATTTTAAAAAGCTCAAGAGAGCAGCTAGCAAGTCAGCATGGAGTGGAAGCGCTGTATGTAATGCGCAGGTGGTCAAGAACGAGCTGCCTGATTGGGCAGGTGTTAGCCCCCCAACCCCAGATTTGGCCACTACATTGCTGGGGGTATTAGCCCCACAACCACAACATTGGCATCTGCATTGCTGGGGATATTAGCCCCACAACCCTCTCTTTGGGTCTGAATTGCTGGAAATATTAGCCCTCACCCAAAATTGCCTCTAGATTGCTAGTAGTATTCCCCCCCAATTTAACTGTAGTTGCGCCCCTGCTTTCTCTTGTATTGTCTTTTGCGTGGTAGTTAGTAATTGTTTAGGTGTCTAACTTACTGTCTGCGATGACCGCGTCGATTGGGGTTGTCAAATTCATTGTAGATGTAGAGTAGAGGGATGACTTGCGCAATTGGGTATATAGCTGGACAGTTACGGTCATAGGAATCGTGTTGTTGTGGCATGAATCAGAGCTGAAATACCCCCCTTCCGAGTACTCTGACGTGTTGGTTGTGGTGACCGATTTGGCGCATAGAAAGAATGCATCGTACTTTGGCTTTCAGATTCGTATTGGGAAGTGCCTCCAGACAACTCCATTCTGCGTTTCTGGAGAGTTCTTGTTAGGAAAATGAAGACGGATTTGGATTGACCGAGTCGTTTGGTAAGTAAAGGGTTTTCGGCATCGTGATGCATTGTTTGGGAAAACCGGATCCCAGTACGAGTCGGTCAGAAGGTCCGACTACGGATTGATCTGGGATGACCTTCCTGATGGGATCATAATCAGGCCCTTAGAGTTTCTAAAATATTCAGTACCTGGAGTTGACACAGTGGGCCCTCAATTCAGCTAATGAAGCAGCCATTACCAAGCAAAAGACACAATTAGAAAACATTATACTTCTATTTTGCAGACACAAAAGGCATAAGCATACATTTATCTCACATCCTGGCAGAGGCACAGTCTACAATACAATTGAAATTCTTGAATAGGTGAGAACCATGTTCTGATGATGAATTAGCAAGAGATTTGCAAGAGAATATGGAGGGTTATAAATAGACACTGTTGTACATGGCCCTTCTGGCAGGTTCACCCCTAAACTTTTTGTTTTGATATGTGACTTGGCGTTGGTTGTTTTAGCTTCTGCGCACTTTAACACTGTGTCCCAGTGTAAAGTGCGTGCGAACTCTGAGTGCATGTGGTGAGATTGGCCTGCCCTCCCATAGGAATGCATGGGGAATGTATGTGTCCATGGATGTTCCTGATGTGTGGGGAGTGCATGGTCGAGTTTGGTATGTGCAAACTCGTGAGAGTAAATGCTGCGCGATGATGTGTGCGGATTTACTGTGTCTAGTGTGGAAGTGCCACTTCTAGAAGTTGGCATGTCTGTGTAAGAAATATGAATTGACTGTCTGGCTTGTGAGTGGCTGGAGCTGGCTGGGGTGCCTGGCTCCAGGAGTCCGTATTGGTATGCCCTCGGTGGTGAATGGAGAGATCTGCATGTTGATGTGAGGGAACAGTGCACCTGGGACCTGAATAGGGCTGGGCTTTCCCTACACAATGCTGGCTCCGCCCCCTGTGGTGCGACTGATGTCCCTAGTCTGTCCTGTGAATGGGGAGAGGGGCTGAGCACATCAGAGTGCTCCAAAACCAGTTGCATCTGTTTTTTCCTTAACCCTGCAACCTGAGACAAAGGAAATATGTGTATAGGAAGGGGCTGTGACCCCATGAAAATGTTCTTTTCCTGGATCCTATCTTGAGGGGGGCCTGCTGCTGCTGGGCGCCAGGAGGAACCACCACTGGGGACTGCCTCCAGGTTGGAGGGCCCTGTGAGCTGGCCCCTGGGCCCGCCTTTGCCCCCCTGCTTACTAAAAAGTCTTTCCAGGACTTTGCTCTCCAAGTGCCTGGGGAGCGCTAAAACTTCCTTTCCCAGAAGTCCTGGCCTTTGGGGCTGGGAGCGCTTCTGCTGGGAACTGAAGCACAGAGCTGAGAGCGCTTTCCCGAGGGATTCCCTGGTGTGAGGATACCCCCTTTCTTCAGTTTCGGCACGGGTGCCCACCCCGCTTATTTGCCATACTTCTGAAATTGTTGGCAGGTGCCCACCCTGCATGGTGTGCCTAGCGGGTGCCTGCCCCGCTTTATACCACAATTTCGGAGGGAGCCTAACCCTTGTTTTGCCCTGTATAAAATAATCACCAACGCGGACCTGGAGTCCGCCTACGTCCTCATTTTGCCGTGCTCTAATTGGCTGCCCCCGGAGAGGAACAGGAAGTGGAGAGGAGCCCACCCTGCGCTCCTGGGCCTGGAAGCAGCTTGCCACATCCTGACTGGGGCACCTGAGTGCAAAGGAGAGCCCCGGACTGCCTGCTGGTACTGAGAGAGTCAGAGAGCGATGGGAGGTGTGGGCGGGGCTCCCGGGTTGGAAGGAGAGCTCCGCACCCTGCCTGCCTCGCCGCCCTCGAGAAGGAGTAAGGAAGCCCAGCGGAGACGCCGCCTCACAGCAGCCGGTGAGTGCAGGCACCTCGATGAGTCCGGAGTCAGTGTGGGGTGGCCCCGGAAGGCAATGGGCCGCTCCACTTTAATCTCAACGTCTGTGGCATTTTCTTTGGTTAGAGAGCAGCCCCGGGAGGCAGCGGGCCACTCCCCCTTTGTTCTCAACCTCAAGGGAGCATTTGGTGTTCAGAGCCCCGTGGCTCCCACGTTAGAGGCGGCATTGTTGTATCTCGAGCCCACGAGGCTCCAAGGGGCCATTGTTTTTCAGAGTCCCCAGAGCGGGACTCCCACGTCATTTGGGGTCATTTCCTGGCAATTCAGAGCCCCGTGGCTCCATGTGCTTCGGGGCACCCTTTCATTCAGAGCCCACGGTGCTCCCACGTTAATTTGGGGGCACTGATGTTTCTTTGAGCCCCAGAGGAGAGCCAGGAGGCACGCTGATCCCAGGCTCCGTTCCCCAGCTGCCCAGCACTTAGTGGGCAGCTCCATCATTTGGGCCTATTGGGCATTCTTTTTTGGCTGCCTGCGCAGCCAGCCCAGACATTCTGGACATTGGGACTGTGAGCCCCGGAGAGGCCAAGTTGGCCTGGGGTCAGTGATGTGATTTTTGGCGCAAATGTGATTACTTGCCTAATGTGATTTATGCCTAATATGCAATGCTTTTTGCCTATACCTCTAAATGTGTTTTTATGCTTAGGAGGTTGTTTTACCTAGTATAGTTATGCTAGTGAGTTCATGGTTCCCTGTGTGATATATGCCTAAGGAGGTTAGGATTGCGTAGGGTGTACTTTAAGCATGGGCGGAAAATCCGTTTCGCTCGCGGATTTTGCGGATTTTCGGTAAATTCGCAATCCGCGAGATTCGCGAATCTCCCGCAAAATCCGCAAATCCGCGAGCAGCGGATTTTGCTCGCACTGCTCGCACTGTTCGCGTGAGTTCGCGGCTTCCCAGTACAACTTCGCGCCCCGCGAATAAGTGCAAAATTGCAGAAATACGATCTTAGCAAAACTGAAACTACTTACCAGGTTCAAAAGTTCAGGCTCATCATTAGTAGCCATTTCCTGTAGTGCTTCCTGAGGGGCCCCTCCAGAGTTCAGTTGCCAGTTGCAACTATTATGTGACCCTGCTCTGAACCTCAGAATAGTTACACATATGCCACAAAGGTCCTGAATTACAGCTAAGGGAGACAAGCAGGAGCCAGGCTGGAGGTTCAAATCCATTAATCAGCCCCTAATTCATTATTGTCAGTTGGGGCAGGGCAGGTGTTGTAACTAATTTTGCAACAATGAAAGCACTTAGCAAGTTCAAAAGATCACTAATCAGGAAGCACTAAGGAAGCAGGTGCCAGCTAAAAAAATATTCTGTGACACATTAATCAGCCCCAAATTAATTCAGGTCACTTGAGGCAGGGAAGGTGTGCTTGCGTTGCCACAATAATGTACACTGACTGGACAACCAGAGGGTGCTGTGATGAAACAGAGGGTGGCATGGGTGGGCCAGAGGGTGGCATGAGTAGTCAGAGAGTGGCAGTGGTGACAGAGAGTGGCAGTAATGAAGAAGAGTGTCCCAAACAGGCTGGACACGTAGAAACAACAAGTTCGCGAAACTTGCGACCCGACAGGTAAGTTCGCAATTTGCGACATTGTACAAAACCCTCGCGAACTGGCAGAAACCCGCGCAAACACACAAAAAAAAAATCCGCAAATTCGCGAGAATTCGCGGATTTTGCGGATTGCGAGTTCGCAAATCCGCAAAATCCGCAAAATTCGCGAACGCGAGATTCGCAAAATTCGCCCATGCTTAGTGTACTTACCTTTTACCAGTGGTTACTGGTTGTGTTCTACATCTGCTATTTGGTACTACAATTATTGTATGTTCTAAGTGCAATTCCTACAAAGTGCTATTTCCTCAAATTGCTAGTTCTACCAAGTGCTTATTCCTGACAGTGGTCCATGTGGCCCTGTCCTCTGCATATAATCCCCTGTAAATTCTGCCCATGCCAGTGGCCAAGCGTAAATTGTGTCTTTATTATCTAATGTGATTGGTATAATACAAAGGCTATTTTTATATATAACCTTGTGTGGAGTTTCCTTTGTGGGGGGCCTTGGGTGTTGTTGCTGGGTGCGCATGCAAACGCTTTACACATTGCCTCCGGGATCAGCCTTACTGCTCGTGTCACGTTGCCAACGGGATAAGCAGGGATTATCTTTGGAGTGTAACTTCCTTGCCCTAACTAGAGTGGTGGTTTTTGCGTGGCTTTGGCACAAGCCTCAGCCAACCAGAAATCCCATTTCTAACAGACACAATAAATCAGTACAGCCTAGAGAGTTGTCAGTGAAGGTTAAGACAAGATTGTACTTATCCACAGTTAGCTTAAACAAAATCTTTCCTGGCAAGTCACTCCTATGCCAAACTCAGCACACATGGTTCCTATGCCAGTTTGCAGTTGGATGGTGGAAAGAGGTGCTAGAAACAATAGCAGAAATGTTCCAGTCTCAGCTAACCTAGCCTCTGTTGTCCTGTGGATAATATTAGTGGGATGGAACTCTAACCAGGGCAGCGAGTGGAGGCTGTTTTTTTTTACTTGTACTTTGCTCCAAATATGTTATTACAAAATGCTCAAAACAGAAAACTCACCTTCCTATCAGAAGTGAATAAGAAAAGTATGGAATGTTATGGTGCTAGAGAGACATTTGCATCATTTTCTCACTTACAGGACTTTTAAGCCACTAGTCTCTCAGTATTGAATAAATTAAAAAAGACAATAAGAACAATACATGCTCTTAACATTGAGAGGATTGCATCTCTATCTTGTTGATGGAATCACCACCAATCCATTAAAAGTTTATAGAAGGAGAAAGACAAGGAGTCTTGGACACTGTAAATCCTCATCATTTCTACTCTCTCCCTCCTGAGCAGACTCAGAATGCAAAGAATTGGCATCATGCCACACACTCCACCAACCTTGATAACACCCTCCTGACTTTCTCCCATCCACCACTATCACACTCTGAGCCTTGCCTTCCCATTTCTTACCTAGAGCTATGCTCTCTATTCTCAGTGTAAGATCTGGCCCTCTATGATGCCATCAGATGTGAGTCAGTAAGCAGAAATAGTCAGATCAACATCTGGTGGAGCATGAGCTTCAGAGTCTCATTTCTCACTGATCTGATGTAGGACCTTTAAACAATTAAATGTGCTGTTCACTGCTATAATGTTAGAAAAGTGAATAACTGGCCTTCAAATTCTATGTTTTGTGCAAAGACTTCTGATGAAAGCCAAACATAACATTATAATATTGCTTTCCTTTTAAAAATCTGAGTGGCAGCATTTTAAGTAATAGACGGTCAGGAAGTTCGGATCTCCTCTGAAGGAGATTTTCAGTGGCATAGTTGATGCCCTCGTTCCTGAGACATGCAATTGCTGGTACAATATCAAGCGAGGATATGTCAATATGTTAGGGCTACATTTAAGGTGTAGGAGAACAGAAGCAGCGTTGTAAATCTACAGAGTTCAAACCTCACTAAAATGACAATTTTACACTTAATTTCGAGGTAGCAGAACCGCCAATGAGAAGAGACACTCAGCTGGCTCTTCCTTTGGGATTCTTCAGCTGATGGCTCATCTGCGTTATATTCGCGACTAATAAACATCGGAAGGCCCACACTCTTCAGACCTTCAGAAGTAAATTTTTCCTGCCTGGAACTGCAGCGCAAGGCATGGCAGACCTGTGCAGGATACAACATATGGGAACATTTCGTCTTTTTGTGTCACAGAAACAACCCCGTTTCTGTGGTTTATTACTATAAAACCTAGGTTGACTGCTGCAGCATGGAGATAAAACTGAATTAAAAATGTTGTAGAAAATTGCTCCCACAGTGTTCACAGAAGGATTTTTTAAATATATTTACTGAGTGATTATGTCAGAGATTCTGTGAATGATGTCATCAGTGATGCCATTTGAGATGTCATTAGTTATGTCATCATTGTATATATACATACACATACACATACATACCCTCAATTAAATTGATTTTTTACTAATGCGTAAGTGAATTATGACTCCATGGGACTTGGCGCTGGTTGCAGTGATAGCTTCACTGCAGGTAGGCTATAGTACTGAAGCCCAGCAGTTGATGTATTTTGGCAAGAACATCCTCACAGCTAAATATAAGAAAAGGTGGTTTTCCCAAATCCTTACCACAATAAGCCTATATAAGAGCAGCACTTATAATCTGTGATGGATAACTCACTAAGCATGCTGATGTCTCTAGTCCCAAGAATCTAGCAGATTGAACAATATCATTCAAAAGAGTACCTTTCACGTCCTTCAGCCATTTCCCACTACAGCCTGTCTTTCAAACAATCAATCATGATAATTATAGGTGCACTACTCACCTCTGAGGGTCTCAAGGCGCTGTGGGGGGTTAGCAGATCCTCTCTTCAAAACTCCCTCTCCTGATGCCGCTGATCAGAACCTTCCTTTGCCGGGATTCCACAGGAGATTAGCAGCATCTTGGAGTCCTCAGACCTTACACCTTAAACCTACATTTGCTGCTGGTTCCCCATTGTGGTTGAATTTTACTAATGATGATTTTTATGTATTAAGTCCCTGTTTTTTTTTCTGATTAACATCTGCATGAAGTAAAATCTGTAACTGAGAGATGATAGCAGTTCCTTAACACCTTTGTCCAAATCAATGACTCCCATGACATGCCCTTGTAGTTGGATCATCACCGTTGACCCACCTTGTACGAATCCTTTTTATCACGCCTTCCACTCAGCATTATTTCAGACAGTTGCATCTTGAGTTTATCAGTGCAGAAAAGGGCCCAACTGAATACAGAGTCTCTTGAACTCATGCTTTGATGAACACTGTCATAGCATTTAACTTTTCTAAGTGGAAATCAATGGCAGGCAAGATATGTCATCTCATAAGTTACTTCAGGGTCTCCATCCTATATACCAAGAAGTAGTTCTTTGCAACTAAGGTTTGCATCTGAATTTGTTGGAATGTTCCATTTAATAAACCTGCAATTAATGGACATTTCTTCAAACTTCAACCTCAACCTAACCAACCTTGCTATCATATTTATGAAGTTCCTCATTAATTTTCACATGCAGAATTTTGTTTTTGAAGTGATCCTCACAACCTTCTGCAACATGTACTTTATTTTATTGATTGACTGAGATAGAGCCTTAGAAGAACCTTCAAGGGAGGGTTTCAGGTTTGCTGAAGGATGCTTAGGCTAAAGGAGATCCCTTCCCTTTCAATATGTATTATGCTATTTGGCTACAGAAACATATTGTACCCCCTCTGCATTCTCTGACCAACATCTATCTTTAAAATATTATGATACTGTCACTTAAAGAGGAGGGCTCTATTCACCAAGAGTATCTTCTCTTTGACAAATGGTGATCTAACAGCTTAGTCTGCAACAGAGGTGTTTTCTTCTGTGCCAATAATCTATAAACAGGAATACAGTTATGAGCCATTAAGATCCAGAATTCACTATACGATTCTGCCTCAACATCTGCTGACACCTATGTGTATTGCGTCCCTTCTCTGCTGTCCTTGTTCAGAGTTCCAGAGCACTGTAACAGTCCCAAAGTTAAAGTTTTGGGGTCTTGCCTAAAGGAGAGTCAAAAGATCACTACCATTTCAGCGACTTTATGTATTTTTAAATAAACATCGAAATTGTATACCATAACATTAATTACATAGTTTTTGTCACTATTTCTATATTTTAACTCCACTGTGTGATCCACAAAATACAATCAAATATGTTTCTGTTTGTATCTGTTTTCAGATATTTAAGAGGGAAATGTGCTGGGCATGTTTTACATCGATGGCGTAACATGATGTTTTAATAGACGTCCGTGAATCCATTGGGCATTCATTCTGATTTCTTTTTTAGTAGAAAAATATCCACAGCAAGTCTAATTCATAATTTTGCCAAATGTATTTTCAAGAATAACTTAATATCCCAAAATGACTTATTTTTCCTTCCTAGTGCTTCTATTCATCAGAACATGCAATTTTTTGTTCAATATGTGGTAGATATATTGCTTTCGAAAATGAAAATCAGAAAATCATTGTGTTCCTATAAAGTTAAGGTACATTTCTGTTGCAAAACTAGACAGGTATTTATGGTACAAAAATTACATATAGGTGGCTAGTATTCCAATAACTTGTATCACTTCATCTCCATAAGCATTTAAAATATGACTTTTCAATGGATCATAATGTTGATTTCACCATCATTGACATAACGAGACACATTTTACAAATGATGTATTCCTTTTCTTCTTCAGGATGTTTTTAAACTCTGTATTATTCAGACTGTATATGATGGGGTTGAACAGAGGAGTAATAGTGATGTATGCCAAAGACATTATCTGGTTCCCTTTCATTGAATATGTTGATGTTGGTCGCATATTTGTGGAACAAAGGGATCCATAGAATAAAATAACAACAGTGAGGTGAGAAGCACAGGTTGAGAAGGCCTTGTGCCTCCCCCCTTTAATCTTAATTTTAAGGATAGACAAAGTGATTTTGACATATGATGTGATGATTAAAATAAATGATGACACTGTTATTAAAGTACCAAATAAATAGGTAAGAGACTCAATAGTGTGAGTACTGGTGCATGACATCTTCAGCAGTGTTGTCATTTCACAGAAGAAGTGGTTGAGAATGTGGGTGTGACAGAAAGAGAGCTTGGAAATAAGAAAAGTGTGACCTACTGGGACCATAAAACCAACAGCCCAGCTTCCTGCTGCTAATTGCATGCACAAACCCTTAGTCATAATGGCCATGTATCGCAAGGGGTTGCAGATGGCTACATACCGGTCATATGCCATGATGGCAAGCAGTTCAACCTCTGTAGCCATTAAAGCAGCGAAAAAATAAACCTGCACAAGGCACTTATTCATAGAAATATGTGCTGCCTCCTGAAAGAATCCAGCCAACATCTGAGGAAAAAGGAATGATGTGTAGAAAATATCAATGAAGGACAATTTTGTGAGGAAAAAATACATGGGAGTGTGCAGATGTGAGTTAGAGTAAACTGTTACCATAATTAGGAGATTACCTGCCAGAGTTATCAGGTAAATTAGCAAAAATGCAACAAAAAGTGGAAGCTGAAGGCGAGGAAGATCAGAAAACCCCACTATCAAGAAATCGTCCATTGAACTCAAATTTTCAGCCCGCATCTGCTCATTTGTGCAGCTGGATTGTATTTGCAAACAATCTGAAAATAAGTAAAACATATTACAATAAAGCGTATGATAGGAAGCTCAAGGAAGAGAGCATCATACACATGCAGAAAAAGTGTTGAGTTATCCATGATAAACACATCAAAATCAGTTATTTTTTCTATCAGGTGTTTTTTCTCAATTTTTTCCATTTTGCAACCAACTGGGAATCTTTCAGTGACTTACCAGTAATCTTGACTACTTCAAATCTAGACTTCATCATCCCTGACCTCACTCAAACTCTGTTTCACCAACTTGCTGATCTCTAAAATGTGTTCATAATTAGCTCCACCCCTTCAGCTTATACTTGCTTTCTCACATTAATTAGCAAAGCCTGTAGTATTAAGCAGAAGGGAAGCACAGCCTCTTTGGTTAGCGTCTCAGAATGTAGCAAAGATTACCAGCAGGCAAGTTAGCCTTCTCACCTACCTGCCTCGTCTCAGACCTGATGTATGAGGACTATTTGATATATTCTAATAAATAACAACCAAGTACACATCTATAATGTACTTATATTTTTTTATTTGAGAGAAATGAATCCTCTACGGCAAACTACATTCAACATCCCACTGCCAAATTCAGCCACATATGGACCACCCACTGCTAACTTATAATGTTTCACAAAAGTATTAGGAATGGTCCAAGTAACAAAATAACAAATGTCATGACTGGATACCCGCTTTTCGTCAGCCTATGAAGCAGACATTCCCCTTATATATCTTACCATGATCCTTGTGCGAAGAGAAACCCCTACATTGAGTAAGTGACATTAAAGCCATGCACGTTTGATCGAAGCAGGGTTCCCATAGCTGGCTTTTCACTCCTTGCAATTAAGTTTCACATCAAGCGGGTCCATCTTTCTACTATCTGAAGTTCTTATAAGATAACATGTGTTGATGCTTTTTTTACATCTAGTGCATACAATCCTGTAACTTAAAATGATTCTGAAAGAACAGAAAGATATATCTTTTGGTGGTGAATGACATTTTGATAATATGTTTGGCCGAAAAGGTTGGTTGTCATCAAAGCATTGCCAATATTGCTCCTGATACAAACAAGCTACTACCTTCTCTACTTTACATCCAGAAAGTATTGCTACTAAAATAGCACTTTCCTAGACAATATATCAATTGGAATTGACATGATAGGTTCAAAAGGCTCTTTTTTTAGAAACTTCAAGACTTTAGGCAAGGGTAATGGAGGAAGTTTACCCTGCACACTGAGTTTACAGTTTAGAAACAACATGGAAGCATAGTTTCTGAAGTTATAATCGTGGACTGATCAGACCCTGTAGACCTAAAGTATATTACAGCTACCCATTTTGCTCTCAACCTGCTCACTGAAAACTTAAGTAAAAACCATCTTTCATAAACTCTAAAACCACGATTTTCCAGACTCATACATTTTTCTGAACAAAATAAATGTAAAAATGCAATGCCTTTCAAATTACTTGAATGTAGAAGGTCTCCTATCCTGCTGTAATTTCCTAAGCATTTTCCTTCAACACTCAAATCATTGCATGCTGCTTGGTCCATTCTAATCAAATTTGGTGGAGTGTTCCAGCTGGTAACTAGGGTAAGTGAAGAAGAAATTGAACAACAGGAAGTCTGAAACACATTTCTACTGGTATTCAAAGCTATTGAAGATATGAGCAGGTTCCAGATTTGCTTAGGACAGAGTGAGACTACAAGTGTCATCTCTACCCGCTTGCTCTGCATTTTTGTCAGCACTTGAGCAATGATTGTGATTGACAGAAATGTATAAAGGAGAACATTAGGACACATTATTGACAGAGGATCTCGCACTTCATGCTTGGTGTGAACTAATAAGAAAAACAGAGAGAGAATAACATTGTCCAGGGACACAAAAAGGTCGAGCTCATCTTTTGACCAAATCTGTCTTTTCAACAGACTCTATTTTTGTGGGCTTCTGGACTCTGTAGTTTATATTTGTTAAACTGAATTAAAGAGCCTGTGGTCTCCCTATACACCTGGTTACATTTACTGTCTCCTGAATGGCATGTTTAATCTGCTTATGAGCCTTTAGAATATGGTGTGTGAAATGCAACCAGAACCTGGCAATTAAATGCTGTCTGGGGACTTATGCATCTTTGGTGCTTTCCATAGGGTTGATCTGTAAAACATGGCTTCAGGCCTTCCATGTGTAGCTTGACTAGAACAGCCTAAAAACTGCTGACAAACCTATCAGCATTACACTTTTGGCAGGTTGGTAGCTCTTCTATTAGATATTACTTTATCACCCTAAGTACACATTGTTGAATACAAGGTACGATGCCTGAAATTTGAAGATGGAACATGTATGAAATACAAATATTCATGCTTTACCCATGACTAGCCCCCAAAGGCTATGATTACTGTGAGGGATGTGACTGCATTCCAGAAAGTATCAAGCTGCAGAATATAACCTTTAATATGTTACATTTGAAGTCCAATTAATTGGTTCAGATCGATTTTTAATAAATATTATTAAATCCTTACGAGAAAAAACTTTTAGAAAGTGTTTTTTTATTCACCTGAAGCTTCTGGAGGTTAATTTACATTAGCTATTAGGCAGCTGGTCAGCTAGCTCTTTTCTTCCCCTTGTATGAGGACCAGTTATGGTTGACCCAGTAACTTCTTTAACTTGTAAAGGTGCCTGCCCATTCACAATTCAATGTAAGGTGAGCATTGGAAAAGGCAACCCTGTGTTACCCCAGCCATGCTGGCACCAAACACAGTGGGAGGGGAGCTACACCCCCAGCTTCTTCAGATTGGCACAGGGAGGGGATCATTCAATTTCCTGGCTATACAGCATGTTGACCCAAGAGCTCTTCACAAGGGAGAGAGTGTTTTCACCTCTTGAAATCTAGGGGTGAGCGATACTGTGTGATTGTTTGCAGTAGGAAAAACAGAAACAAGGTGGGTAACTGCTCTTGAAAGCATTTGCCCCATTGGTTAGGGATTGTCCAGGAGTCATCCCTGACCAACTGGCTAGTGCCAACCATAACAGTTGCAGAAAATCTGAAGAAGGCTGGAGATCCTGTTTATGACATGAGATAAGCCATGAAAGACTGGACCTGCTCTCTATTGTACCCAGAGCAAAGATGTTGATTCCAGGGGTCAATTGCCTGACCAACTATGTGGCTAGAAGGACACAATAACCTCCAATAGACCCTTTTTCCTGAGGTGACCAATTTATCAGTATTAATTGGACTTATTAATTGGACTTGGAGTGGGCTTTCTGGTGGCTACTCCTGGAGTGCCTCCTGGCACCTTAGTGCTGACCCTGATGTCCTTGGAAAAGTATCACAGGGTTGCTGCTCCATTAACTGTAAACATTTAGAACATCAAGGAGACCTAGCAAAAAAGATGTTTGCGCCTTTCTCAGATATAGTTTCGGGATTTCCCCATTGGAAATTGTTGCCCTCTGTGAAAAAAAGACTAAATCAGAAGCTAAAATCCTGCTTGCAAACTATTGCAATCTACCTCAAGTGAGTCTAGATTCTGGTTTACCACTTTAATAGACTACCATTAGAGCATAGTAATTTTTGTTTGACTCAATTGTTGTATTTTATTGTCATTTTGTTGATTACATATTACTTTATTCTCCTAATTCATTTTGGGAATTCTATTGTTTGGTGTGTTCACTCTATTACTGCTTAACTATTGCAAAATACTTCACTCATAGCCCTATATTTAACCTGTGCACTCTGTGCTGTAGCTACCAGTCGCCTGAGCTCAGGTTAATTTAGTGACTTAGTGTTCACCCTAAAAAGTTAGTGTTATTATTCCTTGACGCAGGCTATGCTCACCCCAAATAATGATTCACTTTCCTACACTGTACATCTTCTAACAAATCTTGAGGTGAAGATAAAAATAAACTGACCATTGAAATTTCTGATTGAAATGGGTGGCAGACACATTCTCCCTCCTCAGTATAAACACTGTTTGCAAAGAAGGGTGATGAGCTTCTACCCATCTCAATATATCCCATGCCAAATGAGTTAGAGAATATAACATATCATACTCCTTTGGCAGTATAAATATTACCTGGTCATTTTGTTTTTCTTTCTCCTAATAAGTGTTTTCCCACCAGTTTTTAGAATCGCTGGCAGTTCTTATGTTTTCAGATTTAAAGGCTGATACATTTATTTGTGGGACAAAGGATCTTGGGCAGAATACTCATATATAGTTGTTCCTAGCTCTTCAAATTGCTAGCAGTTATTAACACCACCAGCACATGTACGTTCAACGAAACACATTGAAATACCCATTGTGTTTTAACAGGCATATTGCCACAAGTCTCTCTAGTCTCAACACAGTGGACCTTTGCCCTTTGCCCTTTAAGGCTTTCTCTAACCACTCAATATCACAGGGAGCCAAAGGACCAGAGTAAAACACCTGAAAACACCTCAGTGGTTATCGGTATAATAGTCATTACCTTCACAAAATAGGTGTGGGGGGCGTGGTTTGATCAAACACCCATCTGCTAAAAAGTGGGCCTACCTGCCACTAGAATTGCATAAAAGGTTCTAGCAGTACACTTATCCCCTGGGACAATCAGCTTTGTCTCCACTCTCAGAATATTATGGGAATTAAAGGATTATATCAGAAGACAGATATGCTGAAGTCGCTAAGAAAATTTGACCTCATATGCCTACAGGAGATGTGGTTGTCAGCATCAAGAGACAATAGAGGACAACACGGATTTCTTTTCTACAACAATATCGTTGATCTGTGAAGGACACTCTTCAGGAGAAATTGTGACCTAATCCCCAATTCCATAGTGACAGAAACAACCAAGCTGTTATCAGAGCATATAGACATTCTATTAGTAAAACTAAATGTTGGCAGGAATGGGACACATATATCAAACTCAATAATTGTGTGCAACTTGTACTTAAATATAAACAGGATAAATATAATGTGAGAAAATCCTAATGCCATGAGGTTAATTTAAATCTTTTTGCTTCCAAAACAAACCCAATATGCCATTACAAATAGGACTCATACAGGGAAGCACCTCACATTTTGGCAAATCCCTATAAAACAGATAAGAAGCCCTGAATATTAGTTTTCAGAATCTAGACCTTCAACTACTAAATTGATGATTTATAGCAGATCAACCAACAGAATGCACTCATATTTCATCAATACTTTTTTGCCACCCAGGATTATACATGGATAACTATCAAGGAATTTCAGGAAATCTTAGATTAGTCAATTGTTACTTCACTTAAAAGTGATTGGCGTTTATCAAACAATAAAAATTGTATTTTATTGAGCCTTCTATAATCCTCAAAATCTGTAATTGAATCCATCCTTCTGAAAATTTCATGTTTTGGAATCTGGAAACATTAATACAAAAGTAGAGCAATGAATGGTTACAATTCAAAGAGGGGTTGGTCAGCTTTTGCACCTCTTCTTTCTATGACCCCTTTTTACCGCAGGATTACTACAAATTGCACCAAAGGCTTCCCCTTGTGCACTCCTCTTTTGACTCAGTCTAGCATTCTGGAGTGCATTTTGTCAAATAAAATGATATCTGCAACCCCCCAAAAAGCTTAGGAATGTCATGATGCAGTGGAAACATAATTTGGGTGATCCTTTATTAAGAGAAAAATAGTATAAGCTACCTTTAGGAAAAAAACTTTTGCCATTAGAAATAGAAAGGAGGAGAAAGAAATGTTTGTCGTCCATCACTTTTAAAGGATAAATCTACTCAAAACGTAAAGTCTTGGGCAGCAGAGATGCACTTAATTCATCCTTCCAAACTCGCTCCCACGGAGGCTGCAGGATAGATACAAATTTGCTGACTTGGTATATTCTCATCAATAAAATAATGAATGAAAAAATGAATCAAAAATGCAAATATTCATACATAGGTTCATAGACTTTACAACAGTATCTAATAACATCAACCGAAGCAGGCCAGCCTCTCTTGTCCTTCTAGACCACTCTGAAGCATTTAACAGATTATCCCATGCAATACTAATTAAAAATGCTCCTTGCCATTGGTATATATTTGAAGGCCTTGCAATGGTTCCAAGCTTTTCTACTCCATAAATCACAGTCTGCCTGGCACTCACTATATAATTTCATTGCAGTGACATCCCGAAGGGATCCTCCCTTAGTCTTATCCTTTTTCAGAGTAGATGGACCCGCTAGCCACCATCTTCAGAGCTATTGTCTTTATTGTAGTGTCTTACATAGATTGCACAAAATTGATTACCTTCCTTGCCAAAAATTTTGAGGAGACGAGTATAGTTCCTGAAATGTATATGTGCTATAATTGAGTGGATGAAAGAAAACTGCTTAAAGTTAAATCAAGAAAAGACAGAGGCCTTGCTGTTTGATGAAGCAAACTCCCTGCGGTCTACAGATTGGTGGTCTAAAGAAGTAGATTCTCCTCCCTCCCCCACAGAGTGAGCCATACATCTGGTCATTATTGTGCCTAATTCCTTGTATGCTGAACAAGATTTCAACTACATACAGAAGAGACTCTGGACCATCCAAAATACCAATGCTTGGATGGTTATAAAATCTATCAGCCCATAGTGCCTCAATAGCCTCATGTGTTGCCTGTGCAATATTCAAACTCCCTTTCCACACACATAGAGCTATTCACATTACTGTGCTTCACTATCAGCAAAACAGAATGTCTCTGAACAGAGAATCTAATGCTCTTACATTCTGCTCGCAAGCACTGGCCTCCTTTCTTCATATTTGCCTTGGAAAAAATGAGTGTGGGATGTGAGGAAGAGAGCAGTGTCTCAGCAACTGTTCCTCTTAGACAATGTTTATGAACATTTGTTATCTGCTAGGCAGTCTATGTTTTTCTTGTTTGTGCACATTGGGGAATTACCTATTTCAGGAGAACCTTTAATTTTTTTTCTTCATTTAGGACAGTCACATTTCAGTGAACCAAGGGAGCTTCATAGGAGTAAAGAAAAAATCAGTAATCAAGAGACTTTAAGTAAAGATACTGGGCCAGACGTACGACCACTCAATTTGCAACTCGCAAATTGTGTCCCTATTGTAAGTCGCACATTGGGATCTAAAACAGTGTCAGAGACACTGTTAGTGATTCCGAATGGGGTCGCAAAATGCGAGGCTCATGAATATTAATGAGCCACTCGTAATTTGCGACCCCATTGGGCATGGCTACCCTTCCAGGTATGGTGCCCTGCTGGGCTCAGGAGACCACCATGACTGGGACTGCTTTTAAATAAAGCAGTTTTTTTAAATGCAGCCTGTTTTCCTTAAAGGAAAACGGGATGCATTTTTAAAAAAATTATACGTTTTTGTTTATTTTTTAAGGGCTTGCAGTGGGCCCTGGGCCCTTAAAAATCATTTTCAGAGCCAGTCACAAAGGGGAAGGGATCTTCCCATTTGTGACTCCATTACCACCATCTTGAAGAGGGTGGTAATTTGCGCATGTTTGGTACACAGCTTTGGTGTCGCTATTAGGAAGGAACCACTGCTTCCTAATAGCGAGTCGCAAAACCTATTCAGTGAGTCGCAAATAAATTACGACTCACTAAATAGGCTTTGTACATGGCCCATAAGGTTTTTACATGAGCAAACAGGTCGCAAACGTGTATGCGCATGCAAAAACGGGTTGAACATTTGGCCCACTTATGACTATGGGATCATGCTCGTTTCGCAACATGGTACTTTATGAGAAACTTAGAACTGTAAATATTTAATGGAGGATCTCCTTATTTATTGGAAATATACTTTTTTGGACTGAAGACAAACGCAATATGACTGGAGCTAACAACCATTAGATGGATCTTGATATTTTTATGTGTATTATTGACAAATTGTTAAACACATTTGTTTCATTATTGATACAGACGACTCACACACCACACCCCTACCTACAAGAAGAATAACTAAGGCAGGTGAAAACGCAGAAGAATATTCAGAGTGTGATGCATCTACATCTGAGGCAGTCTTTTTTGTTATCCACTTCCCCTTCCTGTTGCTTTGTCACTGATATTGGCATGTGCATTGGATTGACGTGCCATGTATAAAACAAATCACCAGAGCAGAATGGTAGAAGCAGTAGAAGTAAAAACCTTACTTATACTTTGTTAGTATATACACAAACAGCTAAATACCACAATTTAAGAAAATTAAACATTAAGAGAAGATTTTGGGAGATAATATCAGGCAACTTATAAATTTCTACAAAACATAAATGAGTTGATAGCAGGAGGGTTCCCTTCTCCAAGTATTAAAGAGACACATGACCAATCCTCTTCATCTCAGACGTCTGAAATTTCAACTCAAGTAATCAATGCAATTTCTGGAATCAATCTTCCAGCCCCTCCAGAGCATTTAGTGTGGATCCACATAAGGCACAAACTTTCCTGACACAATGGTATCTACTTTTTTTGTGTAGAACAATAGTGTTTGCAGAAAACCAATTGGAAGTGGAATTCATATTGTCTTAGAGTTCTGGTGCAACTGCTTGGTCTATGCCATTGATCCCTAAAAATTATCCAATACTTAATGATTTTGAAAAGTTCAGTTCTGAATTTTTTCATATTTTTAACATAAGGTTAGTTTTTCAAAGCAATGGCATTAAACATTTAGAATTAAAACAAGGGAAAGGACATTTGATTTCCTATTTGGCACATTTTAGTAAGTTGATTGTTGATACAGCATGGGCAGAAGCTAAAAAGGTGACTATTTTATTTGGGGCTTAGGGAAGAATTAAGGGATACTCTGGCTCAGATCCCAATAAGGACCACATACGTTTCTATGTTAATCGTTTTGGTTTGCCAGGTAGATCAAAGATTAAATGAACAGAAAACATAAAAGAGACTAGAAACACGAACAGTGCTACCTTATTTTGACAGAATAAGGACAGAAACATGTAACTCACCGAGATGTCATCTACTGAAGAACCCATGCACATTGGGTAAATTAGCGGTCCACTGTCTATGGATGAGAAGTAGAAAAAAAGACCTGGTAATTTATATTTGTATTTTGGGAATGCTGGGCATTTTGTGAGAGAATGCCCGAAAATCGAATCAGTCAGGAAAGAGATTCCATCAGTAAAAGGAGTTGCACAGATGGGAAAAGAAGTTAATAAAGCTCTACTGCTGGACTGCCCTCTGTCTCTCTTTGTCTCTGCTTGTTTCTACCTTTTCTGCCTTTTTCTTTCCATCCTTTTCATCCTTTTGGCTCTATTTCCTCTGTTACCTCTTTTCTTCTTGTGCCCTTTCTCTGAGCTTTGCCCTGCCGATGCAATCCTCCACTACCCAGCCACTCTCCTGTGCCACTTTCTCGCTCTCTGCTGTTCCCGCCTCCTAGCTGGTCAGCCCCCTGCACAGCCGCACTTAGCAGGCATGCCAAAATCAAGACATCTGTGCGTGTCCGCGCCTTGACCACGCCTGGCAATGCTCAGTGCCACAGACCCTGGTCCTCAGACCTTCCACTGATATTACACCAGCACCTTCCTCACCCTTAACACTGGATGCCATGCCGCCTGCCACTGTGCATGGCCAAATGATTCACAAGGAACCTTTTCCTGATCGTAATTGTAGCTGCCCAGCCTCCCAACTGACCTACAGAAGATCCATCCTCCTTAGCTGTGTCCTCCTCAATGTGCGCTCCCTCCACAAACATGCCACATAAAATCTAGGAACTCCTTGACTCCCTCCCCAACATTGCCTTTCTCACGGAAACCTGCACGAACCCCATCTATGTCCTGGACATCACCACCACCATCCCAGACGCGTACAAGATCACCTGCAAGGAACGCACCTACTGACCCGAAAGAGACATCTCCCCCAAAAACATCTGACCACCCACTTGGATGACCCAATGACAACAAAGGAACTCCTTTACTTCCAGATCCAGACCAACCCCAACACAACCCTCCGTGGTACCCTTATATACAGATAACCTGCTCCTCACCCACACTTCACCTGAGCCTTCTTTGACTTCAACACCCCCTCAGGCTTTCACTTCTACCAATTACTTCCTACTCAGTGGCCTAAACTTTCACCTGGACAACCCCAACGACCACAACACTGCATCCCTACCAGAGAACATCATAAACACAGAACTCAAGCAACTAGTCTCTACTCCAACCACTGCAACAGGACACATGCTCATCCTCATCTTCTCTGCCAGCCGAAATGCTGCCTATAGCCACACCACCAAACCCTTCTGGACCGACCACACTTGCGTGCATTTTGCTTTCACCAAACCCACTGTACATCAATGCCCTCAATGCCCCCCCCCCCGGGCCACATCTCGACCAAGGTCACTAAAGAACAGCTCACCACACCACCGGCATCCATTGACGCCAATACTGCTGCAGGCAAACCTCCACCAATGGATCATCAACTGCTCCAGCACTCTGGCACCCCTCAAGAATGAGCCGGCAAGCGACACCCCAAGGAAGGTAGCTGGTGCAATTCCACCCTACACAAGTGCGGATGCACTTGCAGATGACAAGAGAAGATAGGGAGGAACAACAAAACCCCTGAAACCCCACAACCTTCAAAGCTGAAATCACCACACATCACCACCTCCTCAAAACCACATAGAAATTGGCCCTCAAGGATAGAATACATGCCAACACACAACAGCAAAGAACTCTTTGCCATGGTAAAGGAGTCTGCCAGGCCTTAAAGCAAAACTACAGATGTCCCACCCTCCTAAGACCTCTGCAACAAACTCAGTGCCTTCTTCAATCAGAAGTGTAACTGCAACAAATGATGGACAGAATTCTGAATGATTCAAACATTCTCCCCCAGTCAAGAGATCTGGGTTAAATCCATCTTTCTTTTGTCCACAGTGCCACCCCAGTTTAGACCCAGCCATATGCAAATCAGTCTTGACCCTGTGCCTCATGGGAACAGTCCAGACCAAACCACGAAGCCAGGTCCTCCCAGGACCGGAATCAAGCATCCTTGGACCAGTTTCGGGGTATGTCACCCCTCATCAGTCAGGCTAGCTCAAATCCAGTGGCACATTAAGCAAAGGACCCACATCTGAGAATACCCATCCCACTTAGGGCAAAATGTGTAACTTCAACAAATGATAGACGGAATGCTGAATGATTCAAACATTCTCCCCCAGTCAAAAGATGAGGGATGGGTATTCCCACACTGGCATGGATTTGGTGATTGGTTGTATAAGGTGACGCTATTTCACAAAATAGCATTTGCTCACCCTTTTTACACTCTTTTTGATGGTGCTGGCACTTTTTTTGGTACATATTTTGAGTATATGTTAGGTTTTAATAGTGTTGAATTAGTCACAGCATTGTAAAAGTCCATTGGACAAAACATGTGTCGGCTGACAGTGTGTATTTTTGTATATGAACATTTAAGGAGAAAATAATAAGAGAATAAAGAGAAAGAAATACCCTAATGGACTCCCTGTGATTACTGCATTGTTCACTGCCTATTATGCAATATGCACAGAATTGTTGTGTGCCTTGGCAAATGTGCATGTCATACTTACATTTCCCCAAATCTACCTTACAACTTTATGACTGTAAATATACGCTGACAAGTTTAGTGTCCCTCGTTTGTCTTCACTAACAAAGTTGTAGTTTATTAAATACTCAATAAAAACATTTAAGAAAATAAAGTCCATCAACCGCCACACGTCAGATGCACTGCACATTTTAATTAAAATCCGCACCACTTAGGAGTTGTGAGAGCATGTCAAACAGGATGACTGCCCCGCTAGATCTTCCTGATGCACGGAGAAACAGCAATTGCCTTAATGTTTTAATTTCTACCTCTATTTGGCTGCTGCGTCCAATATGTTACCTTGATTTCTTCCCCAGTGGTTTTCTCCATATTTTCTCTGCATGTGTGATTGCGGAGCTGCTCACCGTTCTCTCCTTCACCTTGCAGCTGAATTTTATGTGAGGATGGGAGAGCTGCTTTCAGGAAAGGGCACAGCTGTGGCCTGAACACTCCTACTGGTGGTTTTAGCTTCTGCACCTACTGCTACTTTTGTGATTTTCCTTTCAATCCTTTCATTATCTATTATTCTTCATCTTCTTGACTTGTTGTGGCTTTTTACTACCATGCAGGGACAAGAAATGTGCATGTCAATAATATTAAACACATGCACGTAATTTCTCCCCCTCCAGTCAAAGAAAAATATATTGACTCTGCTGAATGTTCTTTATCTACATTTTTTGAAGAAGTACAGGCTGTTCACTCTAACAACAACAACATTGTCCCCAAAAATAAAAATATTCACAAAAATATGGCATGTCTATCTATAAAAGTCTCAGATAATGTGATCAAAATTCAAGAAAATAAACCAAAAATTGACAACCCTTCGCCCATTATCACCAAGGTACTTCTGATAAGTAATCTCATGCTGAATTTATAAAATCGTAACAGGCAATATACTTTGCGCATTTTTAACCTGCCTGAAGATGTTGAAGGCAATGACTGTAGAGGTTACATGGAGAACGTATTACCTAGCCATTTACATTTGATATTTGCACATCGGTTTCCATCATATCACAGTCCAGATCACACACAACTTTTGTCACATGATCTTAAAGTTATTGCGCCATCACCATTTTAGTGATGATATGGAAAGCAGCAAAAGATATTTCTTCTGTCCGTTCATGGGTAACAAAATTTTCATTCATAAAGAATTTGTCAAAAAATCATTTAATACTCACAAAGAATTTACAGCTCTACAACCAAGACTACGAAGGAGTGGATTTAAATATGGCCTTGTTGATCCTTCCACTATGAAGATTTGGATAGATGGCATCCCAAACTCAATCCAATGCCCAGATTACCTTTGTACCTTCCTAGACCAACATTCCACTCTCTCTATGGATTGAGGGTGGGCAGAGCACGCAGAGTTACACTACACGGAATTCCGCAGAGTTGCATAAAATCTCAGTGGAATTCTGTGGGTTCTGCTTTGCCCTATATTTGAATATATCTGTTAAAGATTTGGGTTTTGGATATGCAGTTCTACAGTCTGAGCCTTCTCTTGCCGGAGGAATATATTACATTGCCACCATTAAAGAAAAACAAATGAAGAAAGTGCCACTGTGTTTAAATTGGGTTAATATAGTGCTTACTACTACTACTACTATGAGACATTGAATTAAAATGGTGAATCCTGTATGCAACTTTGTGTTGCTGCATGCTGCACAAGTCGTTGCCAGAGCAACATTTTTGAGTGATTGTGGGCTAGGGGTTCGGGCGGACCGGAATAACAGGCGTGGAGGCCGGATATAGTGAGCTATCTCATAGCTTGTTTTATTGTTGTACAGAAAGTCAGGGTTTTGGGAGGGAAAGAAACAGGGATTGAGGATGTGATAAAGTTCCTGGATGTAGAGCTGTCAGGAGAGGAACGATCCGGAAATGGTTCTGTAACCCTGGACGTCTCAGGAGTAGGTCCGTCTTTTCCACGACATGTCCGGTGATCCTCGGAGGTATGTGGAGAGAGAGAGAAAACAGGGCGATTAGTCCTCAACGCAGGACTGTCTGAGTACTGTCACCGACACCAGGGTTTTGTGAGGGAGGAAGCGAGCGTGAGGAACGGGATATTAAGGTCAGCTACGGGAACAGATAAGAAAGGGAGGGAAGAGGGTGAAGTGATGAGGGTTCAAGTGAGTGGTTTTCTAAACTACCGGGCTCGTGACGTGGTCTATAATACAAATATACAGTGCACTTAGTGTTCAGCAATGTGAGGGGACACTCTATCTACACTTATATACGAGTCCACCTGGGAGCCAGGAGACAGGGTACTCACATGCCCCGCCGCAACTCTCCCACGAGTTGCGGCCGCTCTCCAGCCACCTCCTGGGGACTCCACCAGTCCTCGATCCAAACGTCCTCCTCCTCGTCTCTGGTCTTCTCTTCTCTGTCACACCCGCTTCTTCCATTCTCCAACTCGGGTTCTCCGCACGCTGTCTCCTGCCACGAGTCCGCCGCCTTGAACGCTCTCTCCTCGCTTCTCTCGGCTCTTCTGTGTTCCGGATCCGGGTCGAGGGCGGGACTTCCGGGGTCAGAACAGGGTGTTTCCAGTCTCCGGTCTGTCCTGGTAGGTTCCTGCAAGGGAAGAGAAAGGGGAGGAGATCGTATTGCCAGGGACGCGGTTTGGTCTGGTTCAGAGACCAGGGAATTAGTGCTGAGCCATAGCCCAATGGAGGTAGGGGACGATTCCGTTCCACAGTGATCTAAATAAATACATGTCACTAGCGCAGGCCAGTGCCTGTGTTAAATAATACTCAGTCATGATTGTTTTGGTAAAAAATTCAGGTCTGCAAGTTTGCTATTACACCTCGTGCTGCTCCCCCTTATCTTCAAGATACGCAGGGGCAATGGGGCAGCATGGCAGTCTGTGTGGTTTATTGTGCTCACTGCCATGAGTGGAGGCCTCTCGGGGCAGATGGAGGCTGCCGCTGGTGTCCTGTCCTGCCTCGCAGCCCAAGCCTCCTGCTCCCAGTACTGCAGCAGCTCTCAGGTTAGAGGATAGAGAAGGCACCAACAGATGCTGTTTTTTAGGTCTCGACTAACATTGTTGCGCAAAAGCGCAGATCACTAAGTGAGAGTTATTGCAGATGAGGACTTTGAGAAAAGGGCTTGAAGCCCTGCCCCTTATTCCCATTGGCTTGCATCACCGTTTATGTTAAAAGGTGGGCTGCCATTGGAGATAAGGTTTCTAGGCTTCTTCCTTTTCGCTTTTTGGGCAGGCTCACCTGGACTGGCACACCTGCATTACGGATGTTGTGAGAAAGTTTCTTATCAGAAGCTTTGTGACGCTGCCTTGCATGCACCAGTCCGGCTCTCTGATTGGTAATGGGCTTGTTTACGCTTATCCTTCACCAACCTGACTGACCGATCAGTTCTCAGGGCTGAGAGGTAGAGGGGCCTCGAGGTCAAAGCCTGTGCAACACGCACCACTCGCCTGCTTTTTTTTTTTAACTTTCAGAATGAGCGTGGCGCGCTTCATGAATGCTGCGCTGTGTAATTTCCGTTGCTGGCTGCAGACTAACACTGTCCTACCCGGACCTAGAAACTTTCAGCCCTGCCACACTGCACTGTGCCTTCTATTTTGGTCCACTGTTGAGTGTGGCTCTTACTGCCCCCATTCCCCTGGCTAGGGCACCCGATGGCGATTCTGATCCTGTCCCAAACGGCGCTTGATGTAAACAAGGAGAAACCTGATCTATCTGTATAGGTGTTTTATGTATTTATTTCAGAAGTTCTTCAATTGGTCCCAGGGGATGCCAGTGCCCCTCACAATAATTACAGGCATTTTGGATAAATAAACACAAATAAGGCACTGAAACATCTGGCTAACAGGAACCCTGAATGAGTTGTGTAATAAGACTGAGCTCTAGAGAGTGCACATTCCAAGGCATCTTTAAAACAACCATGAGTCTAAATCGAGCAGATCTTTTTTTCTTGTGACGATCGTTCAAGTCTCTACTTTGTGGGGCTGACCCCTACCCATTGTCCCAAGTTACTTGTGATTAATTCATCCACATCATTTCTTTCTGTGCCCTCTAGCACCTATATTTTCACAAAAAGGTTTTTATTACAAGTGCAGTACTACAGATCCCAGAATGCAATACAAACCAAGGTAAGGTCACTTCGAACGATCGGGGAATCAAAGTTCCCAGCTGTGGGGCTTTCTATGGCTCCAGCAAGGTGGGGTAATGGGGGTGGAGCATAATGGGTGTTGGAGGCTGATGGTCCCACCCAACCAGTAATTTAAATTGGCCGTGCACCTTGTCTTCAACTCACTTGCTTCCAGCCGGAGTCGCAGCAGAACTTGTGAGTGTCTATCTGCACGCAGCACATGGCTGGAACAGGAAGCAGTGTGGGGGACACACTTCCGTACCATTCTTTTGCTGATGGACGTGGTGTAATAGTCCCCCACGTATATTTCATAATATCATTCCTCTGCCAAAGCTTGCAGTGTACCTAAAAGAATGGGCAATCTCTCCCGGGGACCTCAGGGGGCCTAATTCCTTCCCTAAACTGATCGACTTGGTTGTTGTTTTTTTGTAGCATCCGACTGCCTTTAATCCGTTTCTGTTTTCCATTAAAATGCAATACTTTGATGGGTCCTTTTTTTGTTGCGTCAGTAAAGGCTTGCTCTATTTTTGTAATGTACTTAAGTCTCCACAGAGCGCCCTCTTAAACTGTAATTTATTCACACCAGTACAACATCACCATTCCCTTACAGAAACTAACCTGTTTTCCATTGCTCCTCTTGCCTTTACCATCGCCACCCCTCCTACTTTCACCCCCACTAGTGAGGCCCCACATCTTCTATACTCTGCATCTTTTCACTGGATTGCCAGCGATCACTGATCACCCCTCTTTTTGGGGGGTTAAATCAAACGTGTGCATGAGGCTCTTGTCAGGGAGTTCAAGTGAGACACTTCCTGTTGTCAGCGAAGTCCAATATTCATGGTAACTGACTTTCCTAAACATAACCGCCCACCTGGCCATTTTGTGACCCGTGTCCACTTTAGTGCGTAGCCCCTATCGGCAGCCATTAATGCCCTGCTTCCCCATTCCCCACCCTTAGTGCCCACACCGCTAGCGCTCGCTCCGCATTGCACTTTATACACTTTTATACCAAATGAAACTCATGAGACATAATTGTGGGAAAGCAGTGCTGCAGGTTTATTTCGTACAAACAGGTAGTTGTTAAGGTGGGTCATCTTACAGGCGAATCAATGCGGCAGCCTCTCGCTGACCCGCATGCCTAAGGAGCCATCTTGCACGGCGAGTCGATGCTCTGACGGTGCAGTAAATTACCATTTCGTTGTACTCCCGCACCCCCTGTCAGGGCGGAGCGATGAGGCACACCCCCGGTCAGTTCAGGCCCCCCGACCGCCCGAAGGACTAACCGGGCGCCGACGCTGTTTCCTGGGCCTCCTTCGGCTCCAGGTGCTTGGCTCAGGCACCCTTACTGTGCCAGGCAGAGGTATCTAGACTGTATCCTTCTGCCGCAGAGGTACCCTTACTGTCCATCTGCTTCCAGATCGCCCTGTGACTCCGCCTGCAACACAAAACATGACCATTAGAAGATTCACAACTTTCACCCTACCGCTCTGCAGCCGGGTCAGGGGTCAGGGTGGGATCAGCGCAGAGCCTAGGGGAATCCTGGCGCAGGAAGAGAGGCCGAGCCAAGGTGCTGCGCCATTTTATACTGCGAGGAACGCCCCCATCCCGAGGTGACCCCTCCCTATTGGCTACTAGCGCAGAGAGGACAGCTCAAGGAGGGGTCCATGCTAAGGGCTCTGCTCGCCCGTCGTGTGGGACTAGGGTGCTGTCCCGTCCATGCTCCCCTGCGTGTCGCGCGGTCAGCAGCATAGTGCCCACACCGCCAGCGCTCGCTCCGCATTGCACTTTATACACTTATATACCAAATAAAACTCATGAGACATAATTGTGGGAAAGCAGTGCTGCAGGTTTATTTCATACAAACAGGTAGTTGTTAAGGTGGGTCATCTTACAGGCGATCCAATGCGGCAGCCCCTCGCTGACCCGCATGCCTAAGGAGCCATCTTGCACGGCGAGTCGATGCTCTGACGGTGCAGTAAATTACCATTTCATTGTACTCCCGCCCCCCTGTCAGGGCGGAGCGATGAGGCACACCCCTGGTTGGTTCAGGCCCCCCGACCTCCCTTAGGACTAACGGGGCGCCAACGCTGTTTCCTGGGCCTCCTTCGGCTCCAGGTGCTTGGCTCAGGCACCCTTACTGTGCCAGGCAGAGGTATCTAGACTGTATCCTTCTGCCACAGAGGTACCCTTACTGTCCATCTGCTTCCAGATCGCCCTGTACTCCGCCACAGCTCTGGAGGAGGCCTACGTCGATGACAGAGCCCCCCACCCACCTAGCTACTTTCGGTCGCTGTTTAGTGCACCTTTATCATAGTACCTTTCAGTTTTCTCTTCGTATTGGTACCTGCCAATTAAGATTTCTTAGACATGGTTCTCAGTTCATGCTCTCAATTACATAGGCCACACCACTTATGGAGATTTCTTAGAACAGTTCTTAGGACACGCCCTTAGTTACATAAGCCGCACCTCTTATGGGGATTGCTTAGCTACGGTTCTTAGGCCATGCCCTTAGTTACATAGGCCACACCTCTTACAGAGATTCCTTGGATACGGTTAGTTGTTATTATACGGGGGATTGGCAAGTGACTATTTGCATTATTGTATCTGCTGATAATGGAAAACCAGTGATATTCGTCCAAGCAAGAGGTGGGATTGGTAAAGTTATCCTGTAGTCAAATCATTTACTTACTGCGTGGGCACAGTAGCTGTAATAATCATGACAGTGAATGTCCTGGCAAATCAATGCAAGATCATTACTTGAGCTTGGTTAGAGCACAAACTAGCAGATGCCCGTAACCGTCAAATGTCATTCCCAGTTCTCTGTTTAAAGTGTTTGCCATTATTGCAGTGCTCTCCTTGTACCTGTGTTTGGTACTCTTTGGTACATGCCACGCCACTTCTCTCTTATAACACACTGTTTGCTATTTCTCACGTGTTGTTTGCCTTTGCACTTGCACAAGTGCCACCATTGCCTACGTAATGTTTGTTCTTGTGCCTGGGTGTCTAGCATGTATTGCAGTACTTTACCTCTAATTATACTGTATTTTCCCTTGTAACCTGCACGCTGTTGTACTGTTTGCTACCTCCTGTATTTCGTTTACTCACAATTGTCACTCTTACCTCATGTAACTTGTCTGCTTTTGTAAGTTTTTCACTTGTCATTTTCTGTAAAGTTTCTCACCTGTCATTTTCTGTACCTATTGAGCCCCACTCAGGGTGACGTGTTTGCCGACCATGCATGGCATAATTGATTTGCAGTGATCAGTTTCGGACTATATCGCTTGCGGTGCCGACTGAACAATAATTGCAGAATATACGTTTTTGTTAGTTCTATTTTATCGAGGGTGGGAATGCCCTTCGCATCCGCATTATTTCAGTATTCAATAACTTTGTCGGCAGAGGCTGAGAGCCTCTCGTGCCTCATGGTTGTTTTGACCAGGCCCAGCTGCGAATGAGATGGTTCGCGCGGTGGTGGCATTCCGCCAATGGTGGCTACCCAGCAATTTGCTTTGAAAGGTTGATGCTCCTTGTTTATTTATTTATTTATTTATTTAAAGGTTTTGTAAAGCGCATAGTAACCCTAGAGCATCCCAGCGCTAAACCTGAATCTCCGGGGGTTAGAGCAGTCTAAGGAATTATGGGTGAGGGAAAAGGAGGGTCTTGAGTGATTTCCTGAACTGGAGGAGATTAGGTTCTGTCCTCAGTCTTCGTGGGAGGTTGTTCCAGTGTTTGGCCCTGTGGAACGAGAAGCGGCGGCCACTGGCCCTGGCTTTTTTAACTCTGGGGACTGTAATGAGATTTTCTCCGCTGGACCGGAGGTCCCTTTCCGCCTTGTAGGGGATTATGAATTCCTTAAGAAGGGGGGGGCCGTTGTTGTTAAGGGTTTTGTGTGCCAGACAGAGAGCCTTGAAGGCAACCCTTTCTCTGACTGGGAGCCAGTGGAGAGACTTGAGAGCTGGCTTGGCAGAGGATCTTGCAGGTGTGCCAGTCAGTAGGCGGGCGGCGGCGTTTTGAACTTTCTGCAATGTGTTGAGGGTGGCTTCGGGAGCTCCCAGGTAGATTGCGTTGCAGTAGTCCAGTCTCGCCAGGATGAGGCCCTGAATCAGGAGTTTCTTGGCGTTCGCAGGGAGCAAGGGAAAGATCTTCCTGCAGGCTCTGAGGAGACTGAAGCATGTCCCTGCCGTCTTTTTTGCCTGTGTTCTGAAGCTCAGGTCGTTTTCAATCCAAACGCCTAGGCTTTTGACCTCATCCTTGGGAGCGGGAGGGTCACCCAAGCAGCTGGGCCAGAGGAGAGGCGGCAGGGAGGGCCCTTTGTGACCAAGCATGAGTATCTCGGTCTTTGACCCGTTTAGCTTTAGTGAGGAGAGGTTCATCCATCGGTGTACTTCGGTTAGACAACTGTGGAGGTCAGAGGGGGAGTGATGGGGGTGTGAGAGGGTTACCACCAGCTGGGTGTCGTCGGCGTAGTTGATAATTGATACGCCGAACGGACTGACCCTTTTCTCTAGTGGGGCCATGTATACGTTGAATAACGTAGGGCTCAAGGATGAGCCCTGCGGTACTCCACAGCGGAGGGGGATGACGGGAGAGTGGCTGTCATTCTCCCAGACTTGGAAGGAACGGCCTGTTAGAAAGGATTTTAGCCACTTCAGGGCCGTACCCCTTACTCCAATTTCTCCCAGTCGTTGGATTAGGGTGGGATGGTCTACAGTGTCGAAAGCCGCACTGAGGTCCAGGAGGATCACTGCCACTGATCCTCCCGTATCCAGAATGCTTCTGGCCTTCTCCACTGCTGCCAGGAGGGCGATGTCAGTGCCCTGACCTGGACGGAACCCTGTCTGGGAGACCCCTAGTAGGTTGTTGCTCTCCAGGAAAAGTGACAGTTGTTTGTTCACTAACTTCTCCGTGATCTTACTATTTCCTGGGAGAAGGGAGATGGGTCTATAATTGGAGAGGTCCTGTGGGTCTAAAGAGGGTTTTTTAGTAGGCCTTTAACTGCTGCCGCTTTCCAGCTGGGGGGGACTGTGCCCTCAGAGAGGGAGGAGTTGATCAGAGCCGTGAGGGGGGGTGATGGTGCTTGTCACTTTTTTCAGGAAGCAGAGGGGTGCGGGGTCGAGGGGGGAGCCACTTTTGATTGAGGCCAGTGTTGCCACTACCTCTTCCGTGGAGACTGGACCAAGGAAAGGTCGGGGGCTGTCAGGCGGATGGGAGGGGTGGATGGTAGAAATGGTAGGATCCCAATCCGTGTGACCCGGTTCAGGGGGGGGTATAGCCAAGAGTATTTTTTGGATTTTCTCGTCAAAGAAGGTTCTTTAGGGTCGAGAGGTTTGAGAGGGGGGTCAGGGGCGTGAAGGAGTTCTTTGAGAACGGCAAAGGTTTCGTGGGCCGAGCAAACAGCGTTTTTGATTCTGCTCTCATAGAAAGCGATTTTGGTGTTGCGTAGCTCCTTTTTGTAGGCACTTACGGAGGTCCGAAACGTTTCTTTTTTCTCTCCTGTTTTTCCCTTCCTCCAAAGTCGTTCGTTCCTTTTGCAAACCTTCCGCAGAAGGTTGAGTTCGGGGGTGTACCAGGGGGATGGGTTGACTCTCTTGGTGCGTTTCAGAGAGCTGAATTTCGGCAGGATGGCATCAAGCGATTGGGTGATCCAGGTATTGAATTCCTTGTCCGCGGCTATGGTATCTTGAGAGGGGCGGGGAACGTGTTCCCTTAGTTTGGCTGCCCATTCATCTGGGTCCAGTTTCTGCCATCGTCTAGTATGGGTTCTGATTTTGAGGGGTTGAGGGGGCGGAATGTTGATGTCCCATACGAAGGGGACCAGGAAGTGATCAGTCCAAGGGAGGGGGACGTGATCAAGGGTTTTCAGGTCTAGGATATTTGAGAATATGGGGTTGAGCAGTTGCCCTCTTTCATGAGTGGCCTGTGGGTTTTTTAGGTCAAGGCCGGTGGAGGTGATGTCCTGTAGCAGTTCTCTAGCCTGCTTGTCGACCGGGTCCAAGAAGTGTACATTGAGGTCCCCCAGTAGTAGGTAGTTAGTGGACGACGTACATTTAATGGAGATCTGATCGATGATTTTGCTTGGAAATTCTGCTAGGTGGCCCGGGGGGCGATATACCAGCGTTCCAGACAGCGAGGTAACTGGGGAGATTTGTATGGCAAAGTGACAGCTTTCATGTCCCTTGATGTTGCCGTCAGATGTTCTGCAGGTGAAGACGTCCTTATAGATTATGGCTAATCCACCTCCTCTGCCCCCTGGTCTGTTCAGCGAGCACATAAGGTGCCCGGGAGGGAGTGCAAGGACTATGTCGGGCCGTTGCTGGGAGTGAGCCAGGTTTCAGTTAGAAACAAGATGTCTATGGCGTGGTTAGTGATTAAGAGGTTGATTTTGTGCGCATGCTTCACGAGCGACCTGCAGTTGAGTAGGCCTAGATGCAAACCTTTGGGTGTCGGGTCCGGACTGGCGGGGTTGCAGAGGTTACATCTGGTGAAAGGGTTTTCGCCCGTCAGGATGCGTGTGCAGGATGGGTGTTTCTGGGATTTTAAGGCTAGAAGCTTGTCACGGGAATAAGTCCGGTTGTTCCTGGCTAAAATGGGCAGAGTGGTTGGGCCTGGGGCCGGCTGGGCCCGGACCGGGCCAGACGGGCTTGCCTTTGGCGCGCCTTCGGCGCGCTGACGGCGCGCCCGCTGCGCCCGTCCGCTGCGCTGCCTGAAATGACACATGATTTATGGCGGTAGTTTGGGCGTTGGAAGGTTAGGCGTGGCCAACATGAGTGGGCGTGTCCCGTGGCTCCTCGAGGTCGGTGATGGCGGCGTGCAAGCGACTCCTGCCCCTGACAGCGTTTAGATCGGCTGTTTGGGGACTGACAGGTAAGCGCTAAGGAGTAGGTGCAGAGTGAATTAAAATACACAAATACAAGTTTTTAAAAAGCAGTGATTTTCAATTATAGCAGAGCAAGACTCCCGGCTTCCGCCTCAGGAGGATCAGGTATAATGCAGCGCTAGTAGTCAGAGCGCGATTATATACTGGCGAGGGGTGGGCGTGGCCAACAGGAGTGGGCGTGTCCCGTGGCTCCTCGAGGTCGGTGATGGCGGCGTGCAAGCGATTCCTGCCCCTGACAGCGTTTAGATCGGCTGTTTGGGGACTGACAGGTAAGCGCTAAGGAGTAGGTGCAGAGTGAATTAAAATACACAAATACAAGTTTTTAAAAAGCAGTGATTTTCAAGTCAGGCAGAGCAGCGCAACTGTACAAGCCCAATATGAAAACCTCTTCTCGGCTCAATAATTTAACTTTCACCTGTTGCACAACCATCACATCTGACCCACTGAACCATCAGTTTTCAGGGGGTCTGCCTATCATAATTTAAGTTGATATGTGGAAAATTAATGCAATTCTGCAACCCGTGCTACATGTTTCTGAATATGTTCCAAGATTAGATGGACCAAGTTTGTTCCACAAATGCTGCTACACTACTCCCTTACTATGAATAGTGGTGTTGAATCTGATATTTATTTATAGGGCATGCGCCCTCCACGAGGGCCTACTCCCCTTGTATGAGAACTCAAAGAAAAGAAAAGGGCTCGGGTTGAGTGGCATCGTGTTAGCTAGATGCTCCAAAGTTACCTAGTGTTCACCTGGCATTAAGCGCATAAGCAAATGTAGCGCTTCTGCTATAACTTCCATTATATACCACAGAAGTGAAAATTAAATGTACCATAATCGAGATATTCCCTCGTAATGTCTCCTATAGGTGCATATCGCCATGAGAACATGGTGTGGTGATTGGAGTACTAAACTAATCCTCCTGGAGAAGTGGATTGTGCAGGGGCAGGAGTAAATCCCCGTCGCTGCATCCCCGTCGCCAATGCTGTTCGCACGTGATTTACGTGCGCAGGGGCAGGAATACATCCCCGTCGCTACATCCCCGACGCCATCGCTGTTCGCACGTGACTTACGTGTGTCCCTACCCCGATGTTTCCTGAAAGGAAATTCTTACTTTGCAGTGTACTTGAAGCCCTCCTCTAAAGACACACTGACACAAAAAGGAGCCACTCCAAGGTACAAAACTGTTGTTTTGATCCCTGCCCAAGCCTAACACAACCGCCACGCTTTAATGAAATCGCTTTACTGGGTGGCATTCCCAAACCACTTAGCAATTCGTTGTGCGCATGCTTAGCGGCTTGTGGCACTTCTTTCCTCATACCGTTCAGACCATTGATGCTGCAGCTTTCCCTAGCAACACATCAGCCTGTATATTGGTGGTGCCAAGGACGGGTAAAACCCAAGACATAACATTGGAACCCCTTTAACCATTCACTAATCTAATGCTGGGGTGCTGAGTCATTCTATTTCCACAGCACACAAGGATCGGGTCCAAACCGAATACAGGCACTACCCGGCAATCCATTTTCAATCTGAACATTTATGGTTGCTGTAAAACTAAAATAAACTTGTAAATGAACAAATTAATCTACTTAGCATTGTGCATACTTGTGGCAGAATTGCAAATATTGGTGATCTGCTGTGTTCTATGCTCTAACATCAGAGAAGCAAAATTCGGCTCGGGGAGATGAAGTGAAATGCCAGGAATTGCAGGATTTCTGAGCGTCATTGCTGAGACCCGAACCCGGCTCCTCCTGGTCTGAAGCCGAGCGCTCCTGGCATACGTGGCACCCACACCTCGGATAACACAAATGAAGAGATGACTGAGACAATCGCTGCTTTAGCCCAACCCTCGAAAAGAACATCCCCGCTGTTCATTTACTCTGGCAACTGAACCCCGGGCCCATAGCTTAAGGGTCTGGTGCCCTACCGACGGAGCTGTCTGGGCATGACCCGCTGCTGGGTGATAAAAATCACTGCAGAGCCCCCCAGACGCAAGCAGTGATAATAAGCTGCTATGCCCCCGAACAGGGAATTGAACCCTGGGCCCATAGCTTAAGAGTCTGGTGCTCTAACAACGGAACTATCAGGGCTTCTGCGCATGGCCCACTGCTGGGTGCTAAGAATTCCTGCAGAGAGCCCCAAGCGCAAGCTGTGTGACTAAGATGCTATGTGCCTGAACAGGGAATTGAACCCAGGACCCATAGCTTTAGAGTCTGGTGCTCTACCGACGGAGCTATCTGGGCTTCAGCGAATGGCCCGCTGTACGGTGGCTCCAGATACTCTCGATCCGGGATACGAGAGTAGCCACCGCTCGTTCCGATCATACTAATTAACCGATCTCGCCTCGGGTCGGTGAGGGAAGCCTCTTAGTCGCCGACGCCGCAACGCAGCATTTATTCCTATGTGTGCGTGTAAGTGCATCACAGTTGATTTTACCGGCGTCCAATATGCTTGAGCCGTCCATGTCACGTCTCTGCGCATGGCTTGCGCGTGTAAATGCATCACAGTTGATTTTACCAGCACCCAAGATGCTCAAGCTGTCGCCGGTACTCGAGCCTTGTAGCCCTATTGCATCCTCAACTGCTTTTACCCATTCGCCGCAGGGAATACCGCACAAATTAAACACATTTAAGATCCGTAAACCGAGGTGAAGCAAGTTATTACCAATGCTCATAATCTCGCTGCGGACATGTGTTATGGTAGAGCGCTCCTCCGGCCATGAAACCGATGGTTCCGGTGAGGGTTGCTAACATTGTCCGGGGAAAACCCGTCCGTGGCCGTGAATTGCTTACGATGTTATCCGAAGTCAGTGTGAGCGAAAGCATTTTCCCCTGACCCCACGAGGTGTTCCTCAAACATCCACAAGGAAGGACGTACAGCAGGACTGGAACCCTCGCATACCGCGCGTGCCTCCCCACAGCTGAAGCGAGCCTGCCCGTGGGTCAGCAACGCCGCGGGAGCACCCGCCGCAGTAGCATCTATTACTTCGCCCCTCGACCAATTAAATTTGTACTCAGATCAGGCTAAAACCCACATAATTCGCTTCTACCGTATTTCCTACACAGCGCCGCGCGCAAGAAATTACGGGTGGCTAACACGAGGCAGATACGCAACTGGATCGCCACACTCGACGGCCCTGTGAGTCCAACGGTCGCCACACTCGACAGTGAAGGGAACGCGGCCGGACCGCCACACTGTCGCAGACGTGTTATCCATTGCGCCACTAACCCACTGCCCGACACTGGAGGGAGTCTAAAGTGAGTCCATAACATAAACATAATACTATTGAGTGGCAATGGCGGCCGAATCCGGCACCAACTACATGGCTGGTAATGGCGGTCGTGTCTAGCGAGCGTGGCTGTCGTGCGCTCTGCCCTCTCTGTGTCGTCCAACGGTCGCCACACTCCCGGGATGACGATGGGTCTGAAGTGAGGTCGTAACATAAACATAAGACTATTAAGTCAGTGTTTAGTTTCCCGTGTGCACTCAAAGGCCGGAAACATATTTTACATGTTAAATAAATTAATAAAACCCGTATCGTATCATAACGTGCTAGAACATCCTCATCAGTCTCCTCATTTGAGTGAAAGAGCGATTTACGAACGTATGGATTAAGGCCCACACGAGTAACAAAAGCCCGGCAATGCCGCGTGGCCGGCAATGGCGGCCGGCTATGGCAAACGCGTGGCCGGCAATGGCAGCGGGATCCAGAGCAGTTAATCTTGTATTTATTTTAAACAAATGAGAGGACAAATGTGATGTGCACTCTCCGTAAAGTTTACTTATCTCCGTGTGATGAGATAACAGGCATACCTGTCTTTATACGCAAAGAGCTACGGTTAAGTCTGCACATTATCCCGTGTGATGAGATAACATGCATTCCTGTCTTTATACGCAAAGAGCTACAGTTAAAGACTGTAGTGAGCTGTAGCATGACTCGTGTGCTGTGCCACCTCTCTCAGTACCGCGGCTGCAATCGTGCCACATCCTGCCCGCGCCATTCCCCGGAGCTGGAATGGTCCCCTCGATAATCGAAAAATGCTCACCTAGGAACACCAGTACGAGCGAAATACCAGCTGTGCCGTCTTGTAACTCAGTTAACATTAAATCACCGCCTGTACGAGTGAATTACGAGCTGTACTGTTTTATAACTCCGCTGGTTTTGAATCACCGCCTGATTTCTGTGGGGGGTGGTAATTACGAGGTAAGGCCGCCTCGATACATTTACGAGGTTTGTAAAACAAGGAACAAGACGAGTGTGAACCTCACGCACCAGCAAAATTGCAGTTTACCAACAACAACCGAACCGAGACCTAACACGCGGTCGCCCATCGTGACAAGGCCGCCTAATTGGGACGGATGTATCATCCTTATTCGCAGGTGCGGTTTGATGCCAAGCAGAAACATCGAAAGGGATGTCATTTCCTATTAACTTTTACGTGAATAGCGGCGATATAAACCTGGGTTCTCCCGACGGCATCGGGGCTATTGGCCAATCAGCCTAATGTTCGCACAACAAACGCCCGAAAGGGAGAGAGACCCGAGGCCGAGCCACTAGATGGGGTCCCCCGTGGGCCAGAGCCAACGTGCATGACCCAGGGGGAGGCAAAAGCGCCGGAGCCCCGACCCTGGCTTCCATGTGCGCCGGTAAAGTGAAGCCTGCAGGAGGCCACAGAGGGCACTGACGCGCCTTCACAGAAACGAAGCTCTTGGCCGTTCTTCAACCTGGCGGCAGTCGGGGGAGGGCGAAAGCTACTGGCGCTCGGCCACGTGGTAAGTAAAGCGTGCAGGAGGCCACAGAAGGCACTGACACGCATTCAATTTGGAGGCGGTAAAGCCGGAAAATTAACGCTCTAAACGAGGAGCAACTCTCACCGCCCGCCTGGTAGCAACTCAGAAGTGCTAAGCCACCCGCATGCCCATGCCGTCGAGACCGCCGTTGGCCACATCCCCCCGTGGCGTCCCACCACAGCCTACTTCAGACTGAATTCTCATGCCCCACCCGATCCCTTCGAGAGAAAGTGCTGGCGAAGCACATAATTAACTACCGGCTACCTAAAGCTGGATTCTCCCGCCTAACCCGTTCACCCGCCACCACTAACCCCCCCGTGGCCGATACCACTGGGCCCCATACAACTTGGTCCTGCCCAGGGACGGGGCCGGGGGGAGGCAAGTTGGGAGCACATACCTTGCTCTACGCGACACAACAGACGCGAGACGAGCAGACACCGTCCCACGATGCAGGGACAGCCTGGAAGTGGGAGTGAGGGTCAACCCGCCGCTGATCAGTGCAGAGCCTAGGGGAATCCTGGCGCGGGAAGAGAGGCCGAGCCAAGGTACTGCGCCATTTTATACTACGAGGAACGCCCCCATCCCGAGGTGAGCCCTCCCTATTGGCTACTAGCACAGAGAGGACGGCTCAAGGAGGGGTCCATGCTAAGGGCTCTGCTCGCCCGTCGTGTGGGACTAGGGCGCTGTCCAGCCCATGCTCCCCTGCGTGTCGCACGGTCAGCGGCATTCATTCCAGTGCCACTTGTTTAAGCGCCGGATATTCACACCCAGACACCAGCTCCGAACTCTGTCGCAATGGGAAAGGAAAAGATCCACTTTAACATCGTGGTCATTGGCCATGTGGACTCCGGCAAGTCCACCACCACCGACCACCTCATCTACAAGTGTGGGGGCATCGACAAGAGAACCATCGAGAAGTTCGAGAAGGAGGCAGCCGAGGTAAGGAGGGGTGAATGAGAGGGAACCTGGTATGGAGGCACTGAGTGCCGCCAGCAAGAGGACGGGGGTAAGAAGCTTTAAGAAATTGGCTTGAGGTGTGTTTTGGCTGTTTGTACGGTGGTATTAGGTGAACCTAAGTTCACAGTAGGTGGTGGCAGCTCCTGCAATACCGCTGAGCACTGGGGGGCAGACTGCGAGGCACGCTGTTAGTAATGATTTAGGATTGCTGTGTACTCTTCTGCTTACTCACTCTCACTCCACCGCTATTTGCCTGTCCTTAAATCGTACCATTCGCGCTTTTAAAAGCGACTGCTGGACATTTTAAAATCGCTGCTCCTCCCTAATTTTTTATTCTTTTACTTACTTGTTGTGAAGTGTGCTCCCCCTGCCCCGGTCCATCGCGGCTGCTTTGCCGATTGTGTGGAGGGCAGGGCGCCTTCTTTGATCAGTCCCTGAGCCCAGCAGGACCGTAGGCTGCGGTCTAGCTGGAGGCAAGGCTAGGCTACATATTGCCTATGTCTCCACGAACGCGCAGCGCGCGCGCGCAGTGGGCACGCCGTATGCGTGCCAAAGGCGTGCCAAAGGCAAGCCCGTCTGCGCCCGTTCAGGGCCAGGGGCAGGGAACTCTGCCAATTTTATTTCCTACGCTGCCCCGGCACTGATTCGCCTTCACAATCATTGGCCTCTCAGCCCCACCACGCAAACCTGACTCGGCTCACTGGGTATCTTTAGCCCCAGGACCGATTTTCAGGAATTTACTTCTTCCTTGGCAGCTGCCCTGTCCCTTCCTACCCCGTTTGGCCCTCGCGATTCTCTACTCCCCCCAGACAAAAGAGTAACCAACTCTATCTTGTCAGTCAGCTATTTAAATACCCGCTCGCTGGATTAACATCAGTTAGAGATCTTCCAATTATTGGATTCGGAGAAACCTGACATACTCCTAGTGACAGAAACCTGGCTCAATGAGGAGTCAACCCCTGACATTCTGGCAGCGGTGCCCCCGGGCTATTATATCCTCTAGACTAATAGATCTTCTGGTAAGCCCGGTGGTGGGGTCGCAGCCATTGTTAGACACTCAATCAGGTTCTCATCCCTCGAGGTTGCCAGCATACCATCAGTCGACTGCCTCATCCTAAGACTGGAATCTTCCCTGTCCCCGCTTATCTGTGTTCTTGTGTATCGTCCCCCCTCAGAACATGCCTGGCTTCCCGTCGCTGTTTGGCGATATGCTCTCCCAACTGGTGATCAACAACTCAAAAGTACTGATCATCGGTGACTTTAATTACTGGCCCTCAGATGCTAGGGAGAGCACTTGCTCCTCTGTCTTCACGGATCTCCTAGCGGGCATGAATTGTATTCAACATATCCAGTTGGCAACGCATGTCAAAGGCCACGTCCTAGACCAGGTCTGGAACTCCAATCTGGATATTTCCCAACCCCTTATTTCTCCTTGTCCGTGGTCTGACCACTTTATTATTATGTTTTCCCTGGCCTCCATCCCCCACACCAGCCAAACACCTGCGGGGAACCTCCTGGCCAGGAACTGGAACAGGGATGATCTTAATGAATTTTGCTCTTTACTCGGCGCCTCTTCCCCCGCCGAACATGACTCCCTAAATACTCAGGCTACTAGCATGAGGCACTGGCTTGAATCAGCAAGCAACATAGTTGCGCCATTTAGACGCCTCAAATTAAAGCGCCCCCATGATGCCCAGGGATGGTTCTCAGATGAGGTAAAAACTTACACTCAGACAGGCCGAACATAGCTGCAGGCGCGATTATGCCCCAGGGAAAAAATTGTTGTTTACGGCCCAGCTTAAAGATTATAAGCAAACCATTCTCCAGGTAAAAACCTTGTACTTTTCTAAGAAGATTACTGACTCTGCCACTAAGGCAAAATATATTTTTTCTATAGTGGAAGAGCTCTCACACCCCGCTAGAGTCACCGTTAAGCCCCTCCCCTCTCAAGCCCTCTGTGACTCTCTTAATTCCTTCTTTGTGGAAAAAATTGCTAAAATTAAAAATAGTATTCCTCTTCGTACATCATCCCCTACACTCACATCTGCCACCACATCTGCCACCACATCTGCCACCAGAAACTCTCACACAGTGGATCAGATACCCCCGATATCTGAGGAGGAATTTTCTGCCCTGTTAAAAAAGGTGGGCTCTGGCTCTCCAACAGACTGTTGCCCCCCCCCATATCTTATGGGAGGCTTTCACTGCTTGTCCCAAACTCCCTCTGGCAATCCTTAATAACTCCCTCCGGCTTGGCCTGGTCCCTGATTCCTTCAAGACAGCCGAAGTGGTACCCATCTTGAAGAAGCCTAATGCAGACCCCTCCTTAATGAGCAACTTTCGCCCTATCTCCTTGCTCCCCTACCTTAGTAAAGTGCTGGAGGCCCATGTCACTAACTTTCTGAGCTCGTTTATCGAACGCACCCAGTTCCTCGACCCGCAACAGGCTGGCTTTAGACCGGCCCATTCGACCGAGTCGGTCATCCTTTCAGTGATGGAGGAGCTGAGGAGAGGAGCGGACCTTGAGATCAGCCAGGCCCTGGTGCTCCTGGATTTGTCGGCTGCTTTCGACACGGTCGACCATGATATTTTGGTCGGCCGTGTCAGAGACGCTGGCATCCGGGGGCCGGCCCTTGGGTGGATCCGCTCCTTCCTGAGCAACCGTCATCAGGCTATTCGCCTTTCCAACTTCTCAGCGGATAAAATTAAGTTGACATGTGGCGTCCCCCAGGGTTCTTCCCTCTCTTCCCTTCTTTTTAACCTATACCTGACCCCCCCTCCTAAATATAAAATGTAAATTAATACTTGTATAGCGCACTACTCACCCGCAAGGGTCTCAAGGCGCTTGTACGAATACCACTGTGGAACCCATCCTGGCTTTCCCTGTGAGGCGTCCACCCCTGGGCACACCCAAGGTGAGGCCAGGCATCCTTAGCGTTTTGGGGGCCGTTGTGGAGATTAAGCAAGCTATTGCCCAGAGTTGCAGAGTGTGACTCCATGATTGTAATATGCACCGAGGCAAGAATTATCAGGTCTGTGGAATTTTGAGCCCAAGACCCGCTGAGGCGGGGAATTGAACCCTGGTCCGGGGCTAGACCTCTGCATCAGGGTCTGCCGCTCTAACCATTGAGCCACACTTCTCTAGCTCCTTATAGTGTATTGTAATGTCATATCATTTAACTATGCTGATGACATCCAGCTAGTCTTTGACATTGACTCCTCCGATCAATCAATTTATAATTTTCAGGCCACTTTGTGTCTTATTAGTAACTGGATGGAGGACAATCATTTAAAGCTCAACCCCGACAAGACCGAGCTGGTCTTGGTCGGAGGTGCCTCCAATCCCTGGAACTCTAACTTTTGGCCTTCCGGCTTTGGCTCCCCTCCCTGCCCAGTCAACTCAGCAAAAAGCTTAGGAGTCATTATTAGCAAGGACCTTTCCATGAAGCCCCAGATTAGTGCCGTGGTTTCCTCTTGTTTTTTTCCATCTTCGAAAAATCCGTAAGATCTCTCGATTTCTAACCACGGAGGCCCTGACCCTGGCTCTGCTGGCCCTTGTAGTCTCTAGGATTGATTATGCCAATTCACTTTATGTTGGCATTCCTGCGTACAAGCTAAATCGCCTACAGCTGGTAAAGAATCAGGACGCAAGACTAATTTTCCATCAGCCCAGACATCTTCATGTTCACCCCTTGCTTAAAGCCCTCCATTGGCTTCCAGTGGCTAAACACAGCGAATTTAAACTAGGCTGCATCATCTTTAAAGCCCTGGCTGGCCTTGGCCCTGCTTTCATTTCTTCCCTTCTCCACCGCTATCTTCCTTCACGTAACCTTCGCTCTTCTTACTTGGCCCTACTCACAATTCCAACCTTCAACCGCAAAAGTCATGGTGGCCTTAGATTTTCTTTTCTTGCCCCTTCCCGCTGGAATGCACTTCCCTTGGAGCTGAGACTTACTACTTCTTACCCTTGCTTTAGATCCCTCCAGAAAACTCTACTGTTCTGCCAAGCCCATGGATAATCACTTTCTTTCTTAATTACCTACATTGCTGAATGTCTGTTTACTCTGTGCTCACAGCGCCATGAAACCGTTACGTGTAAGTGCGCTATAAAAGTACTTTTAACATAACATAACTGTTGTGAACGTATCTAGGACCCTAATTAAATATTCCCGATTTATGTCCTCATGTGGTTATAACAAATCATACCCTTATAAAGGCATAAGAATCATATCAATATTTTGTAATTGCCAATGCAATCCAAATACGGCAAGACTACTTCCTTAGACTCCTAGAAAGTACAACGAGTTCTTTCAACAAACCAAACCTCCAGCAACCTGGGAATTTCCCATGCTTTTCTTTTGATTTGTCCTAGAACTCCTGCGAGTCCGAAAGAACGGCCAGTTCTTAGTGACATCTTTTATTGACGTCTTATGTCCAACCTTACGTCAAACACGGCACCTTCCAGGTATAAATATACCAGCGTTTGCCTTAATCAACACACAGTGGTTTGGAGCAGAGCGGCTATCTACCGAAGCCCAGCTGATCCGAGTGCCGAAGGCAGCCGTCCCTCCCATTTGACGCACTGAGAAAGACGCTGTCTTTTTCTCCTGCCGAGAAAATTCAGCTCCAGTGTTTCCAGTCACCCTTGCGGGTTACTGGGCGATCGAGTCCTGAGAGCGAGATACAAGCCCTCCTTCAGTCGAAAACCAAGGTACGGAGCTGATTAGATCCTTAGAGAATTCTTGAGTCAGATTCTTGGCAAAACTAACTTAACTTAAAAATTCCTTTACTCCTTCCCACATACTAAGCTTAGGTGAGGTACACTGGGGTAGGCGTATTTAGAAACATCAGTTGAGTATGTTTAGTCAACTTTTATCATTGTATGTAATTGTATATATTTTATACCTTTTAAATATCATATGGCTCAGAAACCATATCAATGCTTTTAGATGATTATTTCACAATGCTCCTTTTACTGTACGCACTTTACTTTATGACAAGTATTGCAATTGTAGCAATTCACTTCTCTTGCATGAGAAAGAAGACTGCTCAATAAATAAGACCTTTTATTGAAAACGCCCGTCTCTCTATTTCTCTGCACTCTGGTGAAACTAAGTATGCACGATTGACTGAGTAAAATAGCTATCTATTGTTTTCACACGACTCTGGAGATATACTCCTTATTCTGGGAGAGCAAAGTTGTCATGTTTATGCGGTTGTCAGAAGCTAATCCCTTCTTGTCTAATCAGGAAAGTTAACTCCTCCCTGTTCATTCGAGAAAGTTTCTAGTGACCTCTGAGCTAGCTGGCAAACCTAATTAAGTCTAACATATTCAGTAGAGACCTAGTCGACCACAGTCCTACGTCTAAATTATCGTTTATGTTATTCCAATGCGCAGAGCCTATTGGGAAAATAGGAACTACACTACATAACATAACTAAGTGAGAAAGCAGCAGAGAGGGGCCATGTTTTGATGACGTACATTGAAATGCGCAGAGATGCCGCATGTTCTTGCAGCAAGGCCTCTTGGTGCATAATAGAAGTTGGGGCGCAATTCTTTTATCATGTGTCACCCCCTGGCCTGCTTTGCCCTCCTAGTGAGTCAGTCTATGTGGCCTGCCATCTGTTAAACAGCAGTGACGAGGTCAATGGGAGAGGATGTGGTCTGACAGCTAGATTGCTGACCTTGGAGCTGGGAGACCAAGGTTGGAACCTCGGGGTCGACTCCACATCTTGCGATTCTGGGCAAATCGCTAAATCGCCCTGTGCCTACCCAAAGCAAGCATTGAAAAGGCATTAGGTCTCGCCTTTGATTAAGTTAAAACCATTTGCTTTGCTAATGGTATTGTAGAGCAAAGGAAATGGCTTTAACTTAATAAAAGGTGAGACCTATTGCATTTTGAATGCTTGTTTAAACATGAGGCGCCACAATGGGAGCCTAACTGGTGAGCAGCAGTTGTGGGAGCTGCGTATGCACCACATGGTGGGGGTCAGGAGGGATCACTGACGCACTCTAGGTGCAGGCTGTAAGAAAGATCTAGCCTTGCTGCTACATCACCCTAGTCATACAGAGGCTTGGAGCTGATGCATTCCAGGGCCTACGGTATGCAAAGAGGGACAGAAGAGGGGGCATGTCCATATGGTCATCACAGCAGCCGTCCTAGATGCCAAGGCATGTGCAACTCAGGCTACGTGCTGGAATGCCAGTGAAAGGTTACAGTTGAGTCGGACCAACTGTGAGGTGAGCTATCAAGTGTGCTGGCTAATTTCAAACTTAGGGGCCAATTAGGATGGCGGACGGAAAGCGTCCGGACCGCCAGTCTCGCGGGAAATGACAGTCTGACCGCACCGTGGGGAAATCGGCAGTGCTATTAGGATTCCCCTCCAGCAAAACCCGACCGCGGCGGACAGATGTCTCCAAAGACTGCCGACCGTGGACAGAACCATAGAAAAACCGACCGCCACGGACGAAGTGGCCGCCGTAACAGGCCCAACCACCGACAGTCCATCGGAGTCCGTCCGTGGACTGGCTGAGGTGTTGCGTGGGCGGCATGTGCCTGATGCGGGGGGTGATTTGCTGAGATTGGGACTGATGTGGGTGCACTTGTGTGTGTTCATGTCTCCACCAGGGTTCGTGCAGTGGGTCTCGTGGCAATGCTTTCCCTCTCCGTTGTGGTGCTTCTGCTGTGTATGAGATAGAGGTGTTTCCGCTGCAGTGTTCTGGTTAGTTTGCGACATCATAATATTGTGGACGGTTGGGACGTCATTCCGCACGGCGGTGAGCCTAGATTGGCTCCGTCCGCCGTGGTGTCTGGTGTGTTCCCGTGGCGGTTCATGTTTTTACGCGGCGGGAAGGTAAATATGCCCAGTTCCTCTTCCTAATATGGCGGACAGAAGACCCTCCGCTGGCGGATGATGAGGTGCATTTTCCACCGCCTCCAACCCTGCGGACATGCATCCGTCCGCCATCCTAATTGGCCCCAGAGTGCAGAGTGGGAAAAACTCTGTAAGCTCCTCTGTAGGTGCAGAGTTTGACTCCCACTGTAACTATAGTTACCAATGAGACTTCTACCTGAAATGTATTTAATTCCCATTTCTCCTCCATTTTCTTGCTAGCCTTCTATAGGATATTAATAATCTGTGCATCATTTCTACTGGGTACTCTTGTACATGTGTGCGTGTGATTCCTAGCTCCATTAATTCTTTCATATTGTCTCATATGTTTGTCTTTGTTTTTCCTTTTCCTTTTTTATTGGAGCTACTTTTTCCCTTTTGTGACAATTTATTTCGCTCTTTTCATAATTATTCAAGATTACCTATCAATCACTTTTCTTTCCTTTCACTAATGGATTTAGATAACGTCAACAGAGCTTAAATGTTTTCTTTTAATGTTAACAACATAAGACACCCTGATCAATGTATGTACATTTTATATTATTTGGCACAGCATTTTTTTCAATTCTGTTTGCATTTACATAGCGCATGGCTACTGGAAGGCATCCTAGCATTGGCAAACACAACACGGAATCCAACCACTTTGTTCAGGGGGAGAGCAGATGTTGAATAACCATAATTTTAGCATTGAGGGGGAGAGAATTCCAAAGCTTAGCCACATTTTAGCCAAAGGAGCGCCATCCTCTTCTCACTCTTTTAATGCAAATAACTGCACCTAGATGAGATTTGGAGGATCAAAGAGCTCTAATTGGCATGTACGTGGAGATCAGTGGTCTGAGGAATGAAGGGCCTTTTCGTTGAAAGACCCTGTGGGCAATGCATAGGAGTTTGAATGTAACTCTCTGCTCAATTGGACTTGAGCTGATGTGTTCTTCACCGCCTTACATTTTTTGGTCACACCTCTTGGGGCACCCAGGTATAGTGAATACCTGAATTCCAGGCAGGAGACATTTAATCAAGGAGAGAAAGTAGGTGTAGAATTTTGTGGAACATTCTTAAAATGCCAAACCAGCTGGTGGAGAGTTTTTTGGCTTGGACTTTCATGCTTAGTGATTTGTCTAACCCTACTTACACCTGTGCCATTGACTCTTTTAATGAGAAATGTAATGGTACACAAAGTCGAATGCTGAGCTGAGGCCAAGAATTATGATGGCAGCAGTGCCACGATGATCTAGAAGCATTTTGTCTCCTCTAATACTGCCAGGAGGGCATTGCCTGTACAATATTTAGGATGGAACTTTGTTTGGGTGGGGTGTAGGGCATTAATTGTTAGAATTAGAATTCGCTCAGACAGGGGAGTAGTGAGATTGGTCTATAGTTTCCTAAACAGGGGGGTCCAGGTTTTTTCTATTTTAGAAAAGCTTTATTTCCTGAATTAAGGGCACCAGGGCATGTTTCCATATGGGGGGCACTGAGTACAAGGAGTTAACTCTGCCGTGGTTACACTTTTTTGACGGTACGGCAGCGATTTTTTTATCGCCATATGTACAAGCTGTTGCTAACCTCAGTTAGTGACGTGCATATTTAAGATCGCCACTTCTGTTAGTGATAGTTAATGAAAATAAGATGCAAGATAGGCGTTCCTGTGCACTAACATCTGGTTACCGCACTTTGCGATATTTACAATGAATTCTTTGAATGGAGGAAGACTGAAAAACTGCCTCTAACTCCAAATAGAGGCAGTTTGTTAGGAACAGAAAATAGCTGGTCTTAAAGATGGTTCAAAGACTTGGGGCCTCATTTCAGCTAGGCCTGGCTGTAGTTTGCAGAGTTTTGCTACACAGAACAACACGAAGTTACAAAAAACTCTGCGAAGCTCCACAAGTGGCAGAGTGCAGTGAGAACTGCAGTTTTTGCTGGTATTACTGCCGCTTGGGTAGAAATTCTTCCTGAGCTGCAACTCACGCTCGGGAACTTCCCATTCCTGATCGCAAACTTACCATTTGTGATAGCGAGCTAGGGAAAAACTGCTCTGCACATAGCGAAGTGGAGGTTTCTGCACTCTGCGAGCTCCGCAGAGTGCAGAAAACTCTGCAAACTCCACGAACTGAGCGAAGTTCACCACCCAGGCCTAATTTCAGCAGGTTTTGGTGCTAGAAAGAGCTGCAAGGAATGTTGCTGTGCAGCCCTGCAACAAAACTACAGGGCAGGAATGTGCACCATCAATAAGATAGGAAGCACTCCTGTGCCTCATACATGAAAAGTGTTGCAATGCTGCAGCAAAACAGCGTTGCAATAGTTTTCACTATGCCCTTCTTGCAACACCATGGATGTGCTTTATTCACTGTACAGCTCTCCATGTCACAATTAATGACAGATACATCTAGAATCCTGACATATCTATCTGCGCTCAAGTCACGCATTGCTGCAGTTGTGTTACTAGCATGACGCAACTCCAGCAATGCATTGGGTCAGCCTATCCCTGTGGCACTGCAGCACCCGTATGCCAGCCATCCTACAATTGTTGCAGTGAAATCTGGTGGTTTTCACTGTGCCATGTATGTGCCTACATGTGCCACTTTGTAAATACGGTGCAATGTAGTGCAAGAATCACACTGCAAGTACATCAAGAAGCTGACGCACTGTCGGGGTGAAACTGTCAGAAGGGGCTCTTGAATAATCCCCCCTGTCTTTCTCACCTACATTGGCATACAATGGGTGCCATGTGCCAATGCAGACACTCTTCCGCCATGGTGCAAGGGTGACTGTGTTGCAGAGTTGATTGATGTTGTGGCTCCATCAATTCTTGTGAAGTCTGCAGGGCATCTGGACTAGTGGTGGGCTGGAGTTAACTAGTTGGCCTTCTTGGATTGTTGTTTGCCTCGTCTTTTTTTTAGAGGTGCCATGATGTCGGCCCAGTTGGATATCCATCGGTGGAGGTTGTGCGCTGTGGTGTTATTGTCTGTAAGCGTTAGCAGAGTGGTGGGGGTGAGGGAGTTGACGAGAAGTTCTTTGGAGGCCTCGATCTGGCTGTGAGGTAGGCGATGTTGATAGTGGTGGTATATGGTGGGCATGGTGAATACGTGATGTATACAATGATAGTCAGTCCAGGAGAGTCTGATGGTGTGGCTGTAGTTGAAGTTCCCGCTGACGGACGAGACGTGCTCAACCGTGTGTCCTGCTATCTGGGGGTTGTGCGGTGACAAGCTGATTGAGTCTGATTTTGGTGAGCTACCCCAGGAGGGAGTGCTGCTCTGGCCAGTGGGGTTGTCCAGGTGGAACTTGTGGTCTCCAAGTAGAATAGAAGAGCCTGGGTTGCAATGAGGACTACAATGGTATCAGTGAATGGGGGTCCATGGCCTGGGGGTGTTGCAGATGAGGGTGCCGCAGAGGATGGGGATGGTACAGATCTGGAAGTGGAGTTGTTCCATGGTCACTGTGGGGTCATTAAAGTGCGTGGTCAGTTCAAGTGTGCTTTTGTTGGAGATGGCAATGCCTCCTCCTGGCTGGTAGGGGTGAACCTTGCAATTGATTCAGTAGCCATCAAGGATGTCGACGGCGATGTCCAGTCCGGAGCAGAGGTTGGTCCAGGTCACAGTGAAGAAGGCGATGTCTGAAGAGGTTGCGTTGAGGAGGTCTGCGATTTCTGTTCCGTGTTTGTGGAGTGACCGCACATTGAGGAGGTAGCAGTTGAGCCGGTCGGGTGCACTGTTGGTTGGCTGGGCGGCACGAGGCACTGGTGTGCTGATGTGGAAGAAGGTGCATTTGTAGATTAGACAGACGCAGGGTTCAGGAGAATTCCTTAGTGTTGCTAGATGGCAGATGATGTGGCATCCAGGGTTGATGCTGAGGAGGGTGTTGTCATCGTAGTGGTGGAGTGTCTGAGAGAAGGGATTGCTTGGTGCTGGGCGCGTCCAGGGACAGACAAACAGAGACAGGCTTGGCTATGGCTTGCTTTGGCATGGAAGACGTTCATTACAATGCAGGCATTACATCATAATGCCTTTACAATGCAACTTTTACAACGCAGGTGCCTTTACAACGCATGTCATTACAATGCATGCCATTACAACGCATGCCATTACAGATTGCATTGTAAGGTTAGTAATGGAGGATTCTAAGTTTTAGGGTGGGTATGGGTTTTGGGGGGCAAAGTTGATTTTTAGGGTTCAGGGTGGGTATGTGTTTTGGGGCAAAGGTGAATTTTAGGGTTCAGGGTGTGTTTTGGGGGAAAAGGTGAATTTTAGGGTTCATGGTGTGTTTGGGTTTTGGGGTGCAAAGGTTAGTCTTAGGGTTGCACTCACTGGAGTGGGAATGGGTGCACAGTAGCCGCCATTGACAAGTGCTACGGGGGAACTGGACAGTGAAGAGGTAAGAAACATGGCAAAGGACATTGGAGGGGGCAGGGATGCACGGGGGTGTGAGCCGGGGTTGTACATATATTTACAATGAATTCTTACCTTGAGGCCTGGTCCTCCATCTTCTGTTCTCCTGCTCTCCTTAGTCTGCTTCCCGGAGCAGGAAGCAGGCAGCCAGGCTCCCTCCCCTAAGCCAATCACAATGCTGCAATGTGGCATTGTGATTGTTCTTGAGCGCCGTGACAAGGCGTTCAGCCAGGGGCTTCAGGGGTAGGCATGTTTTCCATGCATGCTGTAATGCAGCCTGCATTGGGAACATGTAAGTCTGCATGACTGCTTAGGGTGGCCTGAGAGGGCTGACCAAACAGTTATTGCACACTTGAGTGGGCATACACTCAGCCCCTGCCCTGCTCCATGAGATGAGCAGCCCTACCCACCTTCCCATCTGCAAAAGAAACATAGCATGTGTGCATTAGAAAGTTATCATTATGTTATTTTTTTGCCACTTCTTGCACTGCTTGAAAGCAGTGGTATGATGCTCTTCCACCAATGTGGAAGAGCCACCACTGGGGGTGCATCACCCATATTTGCTAGGCCTGGACGTCTCAACTTCCGGGCCACCTCTGCTATGCGTCCCACCTTCTCCTTACCTGCACTCTCTCCAAATTTGTGACTCAACCAGCAGGAGCCTCAGTCAGATAGGATTTCACAAGCCTGCGTACAGCAGTCACCACCCAGTCCACTGAGGAACCTTCCGTTGCTGCTGATGTAACAGGGCCTCCTTAGGTGTGAAGTTGCAGCGCACCCGCCACACAAGAGGACATACCGCACTTTCAATGTTTTGGATGCCATGGTGTTGCAAGGAGTTTGCAATGAAAAGTGATGCATCATTTGTTTTGCAGTGCAATGCGCCTCTTTTCATAGATGCAGCCCTGAATTTCCTCCTCCCCTGGCACTCTAGCTGGTCATCCAGGATGTTGGGGGGCTAGAGGGGGTTGTTGATCTGTGCTGCACTTGGTCCCGGCTGCTCCATTCTGCATTCCATAGATTTTGTCCTATTTTTCATTAGCGGTGGACTGATAGGCTAATTTTTGCCTACATAGGAAAAAAAATCACAGTGGGCTGACTAACATGCATTTTTTTGCTGCTAACGGGCCTTTTGTTTGTTTTTGCCCGCTAACGCTAGATTTCATATTGCCTTCACACTAGTGTTAGCGGCAGTTCTCACTGCGGTTCCCTGAAACTATCGCCATGTAGTGAGGTCTTGTAAATGCGTCCCTACAGGGTGATTGTTTTCAGCGGTATGCGGCGGTAGGAAAACTGCTGCTAACTTGGTAGTTAACGCCACTTAAAGCTTACAGAGGCCGCAGAGACGACAATAGGTTCAACGCAGACACTGACCGAACGTTTCGGTCCACTCCTCTGCCGGACTACTCCATGGGGCTAATTTGGCAACAAACGAACTAATGCTCTAAGAGGGAATCCCCATCACACATGTAAAGCACCTTAGCAAGTGCTACACATTTTCAAAATTACACAATCACTTAAAATTAAGTAATCTGCACCTACAAACTTTGGTCCTAAGGAAAGCCAGTTTTAATCATAAAGGCCTGGATGAAACATGTAGACCACATTTGGATGTTTGAGACCCTAATTAACACTCCTATAACATCCACAGCCTTTGTTATGCTAACAGTGACCCAGTTATTAAAATATAATTTACCCTTGGTACTGGGATCCCTGTATAGCTTTTAAACTTTCACCTTCACGTCACTACAATGCACACTCAGAAACATACCTGCTCCGCTGTATTCAGGCATTGAAGCACACACGGGACACACTCGGTGTCACTGGGTGGGCCCAATGATGAAGCATGCCACCAACCAGGTTGGTGGGTGAGGGCTTCATGAACAAACAAAAGGGTTTGTACCCTGTCGTACAGTCTTGAGTCTATGTAAATTCACAAATAGGCTAGTCCTTTAACCCTTTACCTAGAAACAACACTATAACGAGAGCTCAGGATTTCCCTAGTAGCAGCCTCATAAATTATGCATGAGGATTCTTTCGAAATCAGCAGGGTGCATCTCCCTGCATAGTAACTATGTATAAAGTTAATTCCCGACGTCATCCTAAGTCCGGCAATGGCACAGCATGGTAAAACCCCCGGGGAGACATGTGGGTATAAAAACATCACATCTTGCTGAAACACTTAGAGGAGATCGGGACTTCCATGTTGACAAATTGATGTGAGACGCTGAAGTATCCTGCATGAAGATGCTCCAGCGCACATGGGTCTGATATCCCCTGTGGGGTGTCCAACCCAAGACCAGGACGGGCTCCCACTTCAGGTAATGGGGGTTGACTTTTCCTAGAGGGATTCTTGGCTTAACCCCTTGCGTGCTTCAGATGGCCTCCAGCCATCCAACTTCACGGTGGGTGTCTGTGGAAGACGGCCCGGGGCCATCTGAACCCCGCCCACTCATTAAAACACCTGCACATCACGAAAATACATGCAGCACGGAAGGGGTTAACACCTACATACATGTGAGGTACTCTTAGATGCATTTACTTTGAGTAGCATCGTAGGAGTACCTATTTTACTGTCATTTTATTACCATGTATTTCATATACTTGCCTGTGTTCATGATAAGATATGGATGGTTGAAATCTACCATCCTTTTACTTTCCTAGTACTTTTAGTCATTTATATCAGCCACTGCCTAATGATCATTATAGCACATCTATTTTACACAAGTATAACGACTGGTCAATAAATGCGTATTGAAAACGTCCCACTATTTATTCTGTGTATTTCTAAGAGACTGAGTGAAAAATAGTACACTGATTCCACTCTCCTGAGGGATCAGGGTTGTCATGTCCGATGGTTGCCAAAACCTATTCCCTCATTGGTAAGAGGAGTTTCTAGTGGCACTGTGAGCTAGCCAGGACAAAGGCCAACATACCCAGTGGGGGTGTCTGGAATCAGTCTAGACACCAAGCCTGCAGTGTACTTTGTCCAAATGCACAGATCCTGAATAGGTTTTATAGGAACTACACAACATCGGACATTGAAATGAGCTCCAAATGCACCCTAAGAGGAAGTGTCTTTCTCTCTGGTTTTCTAGCAGATGTGTCACATCTGATAGAATTGCTACATGTGGGCAAGCAGCGGGGTAGGTTTATTTTGGAAAATTTAAATTTTTGCATATGACTATGAGTTCTATTATGCCCAGGGCTATCCTCATCACGTTGCATTGCTTCCCCCTGCTTTATTCTTGACAGTAGCTTGACATTTTAGCATCGGGGCTCCAGTGTGAGATGAGTGAAATCTAATATGGCCCTTTCTGTCACAATGAGGGGTGCTGGAGGTGGGTACTTCATGCCTAGTGGCAGTTGAAGAAGTGAAGTGGGAGTGACGCCCCCTACTACACTCAAAGCTACAGGCCGTGGAGCCTGCCAGCTAGTAAGTGGCAATTTGCAAGTGGTATCATATCTTTTCTCCATTTCTGTAAGATGCAGCATAACCGGGGCGAGTTCCATTCAGAAAAGGGCCTTAACATTAACCAGATGTTCTGCCACAGTCTGGGTCATCCAGGAAGGTTGCATGTCAACACCCAGCTCCACATGTGAGCCTTTTTTAAACAGTTGAGTGCCATTTTTTTGTTTCTTATACAACATGACATGTTTACAATAATCAAATCACTGTTCTTTACATATCCATGAGTTTTCAGCTTCCAGATGACAATATGTGTCATGCCATAATAAACGATAACCCCCTTCTGCCTTCACCTCCCCCCACTGTGTTGTTCAGTAGAGTGCGCAATGAAGTAACATCATTCTGATTCACATGGTCTCTTTAAATGTCATGCAGTATTGCCTTTCTAAAACATTCCTGATCCTCTATTTGGGGCCAAAGTATTTTCCTCCTTTAGCTCTGTTATCATATGAGACCATGCATGTGGGTCCTCTTCAAGTTTATCATCGTTTCTCATAAATTTCATGCAGACCCGTTATGCTGTGGCCCATTCATGAACATCTCTTACCCAACTTTCACTCTTTGAAGGTCTAGGTCACAGCCATGCTATTGCAATCCAGCCTTTTGCTAACACAAGACCCAGCAAAACAAACCTCCTGTTCAGTTTCTTGCCCTTAGCCTAATATTACCTGTCTGATCTCGTCAGGCACCACCAATCCCATGGCTTTTCGTAGTCATGTGGGAATGGTGTGAAGCATCCGACCGGTCCAGACCAAATGCAGGAAATCTGCTGCTCTTTCCTTACATCTTTGACATTCGCCTTTACGGGTATGGTATATGACATGCAGCGTTCAAGGGCTGAGGTATGTCTGAACTCACTCTTTGTACCCCCATGTACTTTCTCCCATTCCTTGTTTGTATAAGGTTCTTCTAATAACCTTGCCCATTTCATATGGACCTGAAGCACTCCTCCTGGTAGATCCTCTCGTATAGCTCTGTAAAGGTCTGATATCAGTTGTCTGCTCTGTGCAATAGCTAACATTACTGATAATGTCTAAGGTTCGATCGGGAAATATTGGCCAGATTTCCCTTGCCACACTCAAAATTATTTCAGATTGGAGGAATTGGCTGGTCCCCAAATTAATTGTGGATTCTGCCTCGGCTTGTGTGAGAAATCTAATCTTTGTAAACAAATCGCGTAGTGTGAGGCATCCCCCTTCTTTCCATTTATTTATGGACTTAGAATCAGCTATACATGCAAAAGGACGCAATGCCCATAAAGGCATATCCTGTGTGAATGGTGTCTGTTGAATCATAGTTCCCACAACTGTATCCCACACCATGGCCACATGATGTACTATAAATGGGGTTGAGGGGGAACGCCCTACCAAGCATCAATAACTCAGGTAGTGGGTGGCTCTGATGCATACCCAACAGAATCCTTCTTTTCCAATCATCATCACTGTACAACTAATGAATTGCATGTTGCAATTGGGAAGCCATATAATAAAATTCCAAGCAGGGCACCTCTAATCCCCCTACAGACCATGTTCTTTGCAGTGTCATTAGTTATACTTTTCTCCATTTAGTGCCCGATAGGAGGTCTGTCACTACGGCATCTAACATTTTAAAATATTGTTACGGTATCATATATATGGAGTTCTACAATATGTACATACACCTGGGTAGGATAAGCATATTTACTAGTGCAATTTAGCCCATTAAGGATAATGGTAGCTCCTTCCGAAAGCATACAGAGCCTTTAATACCCTTGATCACTCTACCGATGTTCAAATCCAGATATGTAGAGGCAGTATTAGCCAGTCTTATCCCCAGGTATTCCGTTCCCTCCCCTGTCCACTGCAGCTCCTCTTGTGGCAGCTCTGAAGGAATCAATAATGCCAGGCGCCTGATTGGGATCAGTTTAGATTTACCGGGATTTATATGGAGACCAGAGATCTCTTCAAATTGGTACAACACTCCAAGGAGCAGCTGGACCAAATGTTCTGGCAGTCATAGATAAATCCATTTATCATCGGCATAGAGGGAGGCAACATGATTGGTCCCCCCCAGCTGGATTCCCCATGGTTCTAATGTTTTCTGAAGAGAGGCTGCCAGAGGTTCCATTGCTATTGCAAACAGCAGTGAGGACATAGGGCATCCCTGACAGTTGCCTCAACACAGAGCAAATTGTTTGGTTACCAACCTACCAATTTTAACTCTTGTCACTGTGTGGGCAACCCAACTAAGGAACCTCTCTCCTGTTCTGACCCTTTCCAGCACCAGCACATATAATGCAACTCTACAGAATCAAAAGCCTGTTCTATATCTAACAATGCAAGTGCACAGTCGTTTTTCATCAAGGCCGGGGCATGCCACATATGTGTCAGTCGACACAATTTATGAGCAGTGGTCTGTTCCGGGATACACCCTGTTTGGTCCGTATGAATAAGATTAGATATATTAGGCAAGAGACATGCCACCAGTATTCCATTGAGTAGTTTGACATCGAAATTAGGTAATGAGATCGGCCTGTATGAGTTAGGAAGTTACACCTTTAAATGTGTAAATAATGACACAGAGGAGGGTAGTGTTCCCTCTAAATGATGCAATGGCTTCATTTGGTGTGATTGTCCCATTCAATCCCAGTGGACCCCTTATGATTAGGAACACTTCTTCACTGCATGCAGAAGTTGTGTAAAAGGACATCACTGGAAGCTTGTTTGGGTCTCTGAGCATCTCCACTTATGCTTGTAATTTGATCAAAAAACGAAGAGATGTACCAAAGCTTGGGCATTGTTTTGCTTGTTCCCTCCCCTGCCCTGCTGTCTTTCCTAAGGTTCTGTGTCCACTCTAGTCTCCCTGTATTACTGTAGAAATGTGTATCTGTGTGAGAGACAGTGTCATGTTTTTCCTGCAGGGTTTAGCTGCAGGTGAAAAAAAGTTCAAACTGGCCATCCGTTTACCCACTCTAAATTGGACAGGTGAATTCATTACTAAACCTCCCACAACCCTTGCAACACTTTAGGGTTGGGCAGTGTTAAAGGGAGGTCATGATAATTTTAGGGTTTGGGGTCGGTTGTGGTGAGGGGAAGTCCTGAGAAAATTAAGAAATCATGAATAATATGTAAATATATTAGGGGTGGGTGTACTTTGAATAATTATCTGAAATCACATCAAAATTACATGATATTATGCAAATTATGCAGGGAGTACAACACAGCATTTTGCATTATTTTCACTTTGCACAATGCACCTTTGTGTCCAAAATTTACTGAAGGAAGCATTTTGTTTTAAGACAAAAAAAATGCTAAAAGTAATAGAACATGAAAATCAGCAGGAAATTGCTCCTCTTGTTTGCTAAGTATCCTGTTCATGTGATCCTGCAGTAGATATTAGTGCCAACATATTCATAATTACAGTTATAAGTCTAAGCATGATTTGGAGCTTGGAAACATTGAGAATTGCTGTCTTCATTCTTGTTCTGAGCTATCCTGTCTAAAGTAATCAGGCACAGACAGCAAAATATCAGTTTAAATGAATGAACTTTACACAGAGCAAGAGCATAAAAAAGAGCATAAAAAACAGATCTGTACCTTTGCACTGATAATCATGGGCCATATCATGAATGGCTGTTCTGGCTCAGAGGAAAGCTGAGCATCTCATTTCATGCATCTGCAGTACAGTGTGTAAAGTGAACTCATTTAACCCAATATTTCTCCTGGCTGCAGCTTGAATTACAGACAATACAGTCCTGAAAATGTAGGCATGGTTAGCATCTGATTCAGAGCTTTATAAAAAATAATCTACTATTTCGAGAAAATATCAGATTAAATGCAGTTGTTCTATCTTTATTGCAGACCCCCCTGAGATTTCTACAATGGAGTGGCTACAAGGGACCTTTTCTCTCTCCATACTTGGAGCCCTGGCATACCACTGAGTGGTACTCTTAATCACATATTACACCATTCAGACATCAGTCAGATAGAATGGAAGGGAAGAAAAATTGAGCAGCAGAAAGCCAGAGCTAGGCCGTGGTCAAAGTGGTACATTTCTAAAAAAACTCCTGTTTTTTGTTGTATACTTTGCATAATACGTATCATGTAGTTGCAACTTCTTATCTTCATTCCTGCTTCTGTGTGCTCTACAGTTTATGGAGACTCGCAAGATATAAGGTGTGCTGCATTCAATAAAGGCTAAGAAACTATGGGACAGATTTATTAAAATGTAAACAATTGACATATCTTTCTAATATCTGTTTATAATAATCTATCAAAGGCTCAAATATTGATGCACACATGCTATGTCAGACATTCCTATGGTTATGTCAGAAATTCCCCAATTCAGATAAGCTTCAGTATAAAATGTCCATCAAGTGACGACTTGGGAGGAGAGAAACTTCACCCAGGTCATAGAACCAGATCAAAGACCCTGTTGAGCGTAGCACCAGATTCCACCATGACTGTAGAAGCCTCCAGCAACATCTCAGAGGTACTGGGAAGCATTTTGCCTTCACTAACTGGTGCTATGATTGTGTTCTCACACAGGCGGAATCTCCTTGCTCTCGTCCTGGTGCTTGAAATAGTTGGCAAACTATTCTAAACAGACAACAAACTGTGCTGTCCAGGTATTTGTATGTGTGTTCTTATATAGCGCTCGACTTACCCTAGGGCATCTAGGGCATCTCAGCGCTTGCATTGGGAACCCGTCCTGACTTTTCCCTGTGAGATAACCAATACTGGGCATCCCCAAGGTGAAAGCCAGGCATCCCGCCGCGGGGGGAGGGGCGTTGTGGAGATTAAGCAAGCTTAATGCCCAGAGCTGCATAGTGTGAACCCGTGCTTAGAGTGGGCACCAAAGCGCGAATTATCAAGTCCGTGGACAATTGGGCTCAAGACCCTGCTGCGTCAGGAATTGAACCCTGGTCCCGGGTCTGACCTCTGCTTCAGGGTATGCCTCCTCTAACCAGTGAGCCACACTTCTCCACCACTTTCGAATCTCAGGCTTAAAACGTAATTATCTCCTGGAACTAGCATAGCACTTAGAGACAACGATTCCCTGTTTTCACGGTTATTGAAAATCTTACCTACTTTTAATTCTTACCTTCTATAATGATACCAATATTGGTGTACTAGATACCAGAGTTTTTAAAATAGTTATTTTGAAATAACTATGTTCAAATGCGTATTCAATTTCTGGGTGATCTTGGGAGTGTAAATCATTAATGAACTAAAGTTTGGATTACCTCTGCTTCCTGTAACCCAAAAACATGGACTCTACTTCAGCTACGCCTCAGGTGGGGTTCTATGGGGCTACAACAACCTGTCTTTCACATTCAGTCCTTGGTGCATTGAACTAAGAACCCTTGTGTCAGCCGTGGGTGTGAAAACAAACCTTATAGAAGTAAGCCAAAATATTAGTTTAGGCAACACTTTATCTGTACTAATGTGTATGTTGTGTTTTGCATGTGTTGACAGATGACATGAGGTTGTGCTAGAGAGCTAACACTACCTTTAACCCCTTCTGTGCTGATGACGAGCCCAGGCTCTTTATGCAGCACGGTGCTTGTGTGCTGGTGACGTGCCTGGGCTCGCCATGAGCCATGGAATGCTCACACGCGGGGATAATTCCCCGCTGTGCTGAGCGTTCCATTGTGCGGGCGGGCTCATGACGAGCCCAGGCTCGTCACCAGCACACGAGCATCGTGATGCATGGCGAGCCTGGGCTCGTCATCAGCACTGCGGCGCCGTGCGCGGCCCCCCTCCCCCGCGCCGTGGGGGAATTAGCCCCGCGGCGCAGCAGTCAAGGGTTACCTAAAAATAACTGCATAATACAACTGTATATCCCAGCCTTAATACATTTCCGACAACACATATCCACTCAGTATTGGATGGATCAACGGTTTGGGCTGAGTCTTACAGAGATGTTCTCATCTTGATCTATGTAGTTGTGCAATGGTTTAACATCTATGTATGCCATTGTGAGCCACAATTCATTCAGTAGTTTACATAAAGTGATTTGAGGGATTTAGCTGGGAATATTGTGGACTGCGACCAACCAAAAAACAGGAATCTCAGCGAGCAAATCTACAGAATTTGTTGGTGATTATTTCTGGAGGGAAGGAGCATTTCTCAGCCACTTGTTTAGGCTCAGTTCTAGCTCAGTAAGAGTTTGCTGTGTGCAACCATGCATATTTTGAGTAAAAGAGAATATGTTACCTCCTTCAATAAATAGTACATGTAATTTTACATTTTACAAAAAAACTGAGACCGGTTGGAATGAAGCAAAGTGTACATAAAAGAACACAGCATGCCTACTTGGCATTGAAGTATGCTTGTTGGCGAATCCAAAAAGGGGAGGGGGAGCTGGTCCACCAATGACAACATAGATATAGCGTTTTCTGATCTCACCTGCCCAAACACTGGATTAAACAATGTGAGCACTGGGACATAAATGTAGGCAGCACATAGAGTGCCAGTGGAGGTAGAGGGCAGGAATGCAGCATATCTAAGTAGCTATGGCACATTTTTGCTCTTTCCCTGTCACACAACGCAGCACAGCAAGCTGTCCTACTGCATTACCTGAATGACACCTTTATATTATGCGCACGCTGTAGAACATAAATACTTTAAAAACTAAAAAAAATTCTTCTTCTGCAGTAACTTTTATTTATTTTGTTTTTAGCGTTTTTGAAAATCACAACTTGTCACCTTTCGGTTCCATCAGTGTGCTGAATAATGTTACTGCCCCCTTTGTGTTTAGATTTTTGTTAATGCCTTGTGTCCAAACTTGGCATTACTGATTTTCTCTTTTACAAGGAAAAAGAAAAAGGCTGAAGCTCAATACAGGAGAATAGTGGGTGAGGAGGGTTTCCAGAGATGTTAAATGCGTTGCAGAGCTTGTTTCGTGGGATCCAGCTCACGGCTGCTGAGTCAGTTTACTAATCTATGTCAAACATACCATACAATCATTTTGAAACTTTACATGCCTACAACTTCAAATTTGTATGTATGTGAGTGCTAAGATGTAATTTACGGTTTACATTGGCAATGAGGAGCACCCACTTACTCACTGTGCGTTCTTAGAAGGCAGGATTTGGGCAGAAAAATATAACCAGTGATATATTTTGTCAACAGTTGTTTGACTATATTTTGGAGAAAAAAAATTATTGAGGTACAAATCTAGCATTTTGTATATGTTCTGCTGCAGAGCCAGGGCTCCTTACCTTCGGATAAGACTCACACAGTCTGAAGCATTCTAAAGGACTGCAAACATTATCTCTTCTAAACCAGATCCAACCAATAAAGATTCTGATGCACCGAAGCTGCCTCTGAAGCCAGGTTTAGAAAAGAGGGCAGAACCATATTATAAAGGTCACCTTAATGGGTCTGGTTTTGGTATGCAGATGAAAAGAACCTGGAAGAGCCAGAAAGCGCTGTGAAATTCATGTTACTGAATATGACCCAGCAGACTTTTCCATTCAAAACTGTATGCGCACTAGCAGTCTTTTTATTCACTTCTAGCCCTCAAGGGATGTTATCCCCAACCTGATGTTGTCTCACCTGCAGAACCAAACAATTAACAAACAGTGTTCTCATTAAAGGTTGTTCAGCTTCTCCAGTGAAAAGCTTTCTGAAACAAAGGATACACTCTAAAAATATGTAATGAAGGAATATTCAAGGTCTAATCATGTCCATGATACACATAGAAAGGCTTTTGGATGGTTACCTTCTTCAACTCCTTTTCAATACAACTACTCATATTGAGACATATCCATGTGTATCTGTATGGACGGTGGTTCCAGCCAGCAGGAAGATGCTTTAAGCATTCATTACATAGTAACTGATCAATACAACAAAGTGTCAAAATGTGCTTTCAAGATGGATGCCATACTCTCTCCAAAATACATCAATTCTGCTTTGTCACCTGGCAAATCATACTTCCAGAGATGGAGTCAATGAATCTCTTGTGATGATGAAGGGCAGAAGGAGTCTGAATGACAGCTGTGGATACTTACTCTTGTAGACCCCAACTCAGGGTCAGCAATCACAGTGTAATTATGTGAATCAACTGTTCCCACAATCATTCAGCTACAACTCACTAGATGAGTCACAAATTCCATTAACTGATACTGACCCTATCTCAGCCATGGCGAAGCACCCCTGATTAAAAGTAATTATATGATGAAACAATATATACATTTTAAATATCCTAGACACGCTTACAGCTTGCCGTCATATTGATTCGCAAAAACCTCATCCATGCTATCAAAATCTGCATGCAGTGATCTAATTTTGACAACATCTCCAAGGGTGAAAGGTTGCCCCGTCAAAGTGCTGGAGAATCTTGAGACAGACATTCCTGAGTAACTACTCTATGCCACTTCACTCTACCACACACTACTCCACTCTACTCCACTCTATGATATTCCATTCTACAACACTGTACTCCATTCTTGCCATTCTACTCTCGACAATCTACGGCGTTCCACTCTATGACACTTCTCTCTATGACACTCCACTCTACGACATTGCAGTGTAAGGCACTTCCCTCCACTCTACTCTATGATAGGCCTGAGCAGAATTTTTATTCTATGAGCAGAATTTGAGAAATCAGCCACTCCACTTTACTCTTCTAATGCTGAGTTCTTGCTAAGTTTTGCCTACTGCTGCGTGACAGGATTTATGTCTTGTTTGAGCTACTTTATGCCAATGTAGTGACAATAGGAACAATGCAAGGCTTCGGAATAGGAGCTGGAGAGAACAAGTGAGATTTGGCATTTGCTAGTGCGATTTCCGGTTGCTAGGAGATCTTACTGTGGAATTTTAAATGTAGAAAGTCTGGGTCAAAGGGTTGCTTTCTTAGTAGATTTTGTACTAGAGCTGCAGCAAAATCATTTTGAAAATAGCATGCTTACATTTGCCCTGAATTTCAGCACGGAACATGCTGCTGTGATAAATTCGGAAGGCGACCTGCATTTGCCACCCGTTGGCAGGATTCTACAGAATCTCTCATCATTTTTATTCAATTGAGTGCAATTCCATGACTCCCACTCTGGCCTACTCTATGACATTCCACTATACACTATTCTATTCCACTCTACTCCACTCTATGCCCCTCCCCTCTGCAACACTCAACTCCACTATGCGATGGTGCAACATTAAACTAAATGCCACTCCACTTGAAAACACTCCAATCAATGCCATTCTATCATAATACACTCCACTCTGCCAATCCACTCCAATCTATGGCTCTCCACTGTACTCTACAGCATGTGACTCAACTCTACACCACTCTATTCTAGAACACTCATCTCAAGTGTATACCTCTCCAGTCTCCTCAACTGTACTCCACTCTACTCCACTCTACAACACTCTTCAACACTCTATTCAGCGACTCTCCACTATGAGATTCCAACTCCAATGAATGACACTCCACTCTACGACAGTCTATGACACTCTACTCCATTTGGGCCACTAAATTCAACAACACTCTACTTCACTCTAAGCCACTCTACCAGACAATACTCTATGAAACTTCACTCCTCTCCACTCTATGCCACTGTACTGTACTATACGATAATGCACTACACTCTATTTCACTCTACTCTAGAACACTCTATTCCACCATACCCCTTCACTCTACACCACTGTAATCCACTCTGTTTCACTCTAGAACACTCTACAATACTCCACTCTATGCCATGCTGCTTTATGAAATTCCACTCAACAGCACTATGACACTCCCCTCTAATCTACTCTATGACACTGAGTCCAATCTACAACACTCTACTCCACTGTATGCCTGTACACTCTACAACACTCTACTACACTAAATGCCAATGTATGACACTCTATTCAATGACAAGCTACTTGACAATGCTCATCTTGATGACACTCCAAAAGATAACACTCCAAAATACAATTTGAAACACATTTTTATAAACAAATAAAATTCAATAAAAAAATAAAGGTTTAAGCTAAGTTTTTGGTACACAAAACCAACTTAAACTGCAGAATCTGAAAATGTAACGTTATGGGTATAACTTAAACTTATATTTGTTGTCCCTTTTGAAATGTACTATGACTTGCACACCTTCGTACACAGGGTTGTCAACCAGTTATCCACAATACATTCACTATAACTTGCGCCTTCCCCAAGCAGAGCGTATACCCTTTCATATTATGTCACTCATAGAATGCTAAATGATTGCATTCATAACAAGACTCATAACATCTCAAATGACTGTAGGAATACAGTGCATGGTAGCAGGCTGAGTTCTAGTAAATATATTGTGGCTAGAGAGTTGACAACTCTGTGAAAGGAGGTGTGCAAGTACGTTTGGAGGAGGACAGAAACGTATACCTATAATATTTCTAATTTCCAATGTTTGAGTAGTTGAACTTGATTTTGTACACAAATGATGTGTCTGAGTATGTGTGTGTGTGTGTGTGGGTGCATGAGAGTATGATTGTACAAGAGCATCCACACTTTGCTTACATGCTTTGCATTGTACAGAATTACATTTCAGTTCTATTAAATTATCCTCACCAATTGAATTGCATTGATGGCATCCCAACACGCAATTAGTAACTGCTAAGCTGTAGACACACAAGGCCAGCATAGGGTAGGAGCCTCGATTCAACTTGTGAAACTGCCTATCAAGGACAATTTATTAGGATCCAATATTTTTAGCCATCTCTCGGTCTGGTGAATGCAGATATTTCCCTAAGGCCACACATCTCACCTTGTGCCTGTCCATACATCCCCAAGGGCATGTATCTATCTTGTCTTTCTGATGTGTTGCTAGCTGCCGGTGGACAGTAGCCCCGATTAGCAGTAAGTGTGAGCTCAGCATGATTTGTTTTTAAGGCGGCAGAATTGTCTTGGAAGAGCTTGATTTTAAACCACATGTCTTGCCACGGTTGATTTTGGACAAATTTATCTTATTCAGATAACTGCTTGATACTCACCTACAAACTACTTGCATTTACATTATTTATTGATTTTAATAATTTCATTGATGAATGTGGCCATTGGGGCTTTAAGAAGCACAAATGTTCACAAATGTTACCAAATGTTCTTTGGAGGGCCTCGGACGGAATGAAGGTCAAGTGCCAAGGCCCACTACAAAATAATATTACAATCCAATTAAATTTTCATCAAAGTCACTGAACTATTTTTCATCACAATATTTTGTACTCAATTTCATGAACAATATATGAGGGGAAACTCCAAACCCTACATCTTTAAATATTATCAAATCAGCTGACTGGCATTCATCTAGTCGAATTGAAAAAATACATATGATCACACATTTCAGAGAAATTCACAGTTGTGTGATGACTTCCACTAAAAAAATTGCATGTGTGGAGAATGATGCTGTCACACTGTAAAGAAGAAACTTTCATCAATGTATCTTCCAAATGTCTCCAAGAATAACACCTGTAATAAAAAATCACACCTTACTCATTCTCAGTCTACTACTAAATTACTTGAAACATTACATTATATTAAATTTCTAAAGTATTCTTATTCAAATATTTATGTACTAATACTGATTGTATCAATTTCTGAATCATTTTAAATTGATGTAATTAAGGAAAACAGTTAAGACAATTTTCAATCCTTACCTGCGACAAAAAGTGATCAAAATTGACAAAAAGTGATCAAAATTGAATATAATGTATTTTCACAGTATGATCTATCTTGTATTTTTTTGACTTCTTAAGGCATTGTTAAACTTCATGTTTTCCAGACAGTATATAATGGGGTTACACCTAGGAGTAACAATGATATAAGACAGAGACATTATTTTGGTGTTTTTAATTGCATACATTGAAGTTAATCACATATATATAGATCACACAGACCCATAGAACACAATAACCACAGTCAGTTGGGAGGCTCGCGTGAGAAGACACTTGTATCAACCAGCCTTCGACCATATTTTTGTTTTTAATTTTGTATTTGACAACTCGAGGTTGATACAAAATACAAAACTCTATACACAATATAGAAAATATACAGATTGAGTTACCTAATTCAGTAGTTATACAATTAAGCAAAAAACATTTATTCTGTCAAAAAAAGACCCCAAGTTGTCGTAAACTTAGCAATTGAACGAAGACCTCTTGCCTTGGCCAATGCCTGTTCCATGTCATGTGTTTGTCTCGCTAACAGTAAACCAATCCATAACAGATGGGGGGTTGGTGATATTCACTCCCTAGCTATAGTTATTCTTACAGACACTAATAGGATAGCAAACATACTATTGCTTTTAAGATGTTCAGAACTATATCCCATCATAATCTCATTAAGTGGTAAAGATGCCCCTATCCTCAACTACTGAGAGATTAGACTCCCAACATCCTGCCAGAATATAGCCAATACCGAGCATGTTACAAACATATGTTTTATGTCAGCCGCATATAAGTTACATCTGGGGCATTTTGTCTGATTACTAGTCATGGTATTGTCAGCTGACCACTTAGCTATTTTTTCGGGAGGATAATATAACAGACAGAGCATACGATGTTGTTGCAATCGCAAGTTAGAAGGATGGACAGCCTTATCTATTTTTCTGAGAGCTTGCGATATAGTACTAGCTGCTACTGGCGCCCCCAGCACCTTGCTTCATCGATCCGCTAATCTCCCGCAGTTATCTATTCTGTGACTGCTTAACTATTTATACACCCTACTGATCAGTTTGTCCGATTCTACTGCATACAGAAATCCCCATATCTCAGAATCGGTAATATTTACCAAATGTATGTCTCTTGGAAAATAATCCCAAATCTGATAGTATTTATACAACATATAGTCGGGCAATTTATGCTTGATCTGCAGTCTCTCAAATAGAATAAAACCACTATAGTCGTACCAATCCCCTAAACTTGTAACTCCACAGCTTTCCCATTTACTACCCACAGCATCCTGAAATATCTCTGGCAAACCTGGATTATGCCATAACTGGAATTTATATTAATAAAAAGAGATATTATTGCTGAGCATAATAGTGCTCCATGTATATATACTGTCCTGTATAGTCCCTTTGACTGTATTTTTAAGATAGTTGATATGATGTTGTTGTATGATGCGATGATTAATATGAATGGTGTTTGTCGAACAATAACACCATTGATGTATTACAGTGCCTCAACTGTAAGAGTGCTGGAACAAGAAAGCTTCAAACAATCTTGTTCAATTGCAGAAGAACGAGTTGATTGTGTGAGATATGCAGAAGGAGAGCCCAGATGTTAGGATGGTGTGTGGCAGTGGTATGATCAAACTTGCCACATAGCTTCCAGTTGCCATCTGCATGCACAAAAATATGTTTATGTGGCTGTGTATCGTAGGGGATTGCCAACGGCTACATACCAATCATAAGCCATGATTGTGAAGAAAAGAAACTCTCTGGACACCATGAGCGTCAAAGATATAGCTGCAATAGGCATCATGTAAGAGAGACACGGAAGCCTTTCAGAAAGACATGTGACACCATGGGAGGGAAAATTACTGATGTGCACATAATTTGAAGGACAAACACGTATGTGAGGAAGAAATACATGGGTTTGGGCAACTTTGAAATTTTATGAATTATCAGCATGATAAGAACATTTCCCATCAAATAAATCAGTAAAAATGCAACAAAAATGAGGATATGCAGTTGATGAACATCAGAAAATCCAATGTTGACAAAGAGCCTAATTATGGGCTTGGCGCAGTGGTGCCAGTTCGGCCACCGCTGAACTGGTGGTCCAACTGCCTGATTAAAACTTGGGCTGTCAGACCAACATTGAAGCACCGCTACCGCCATGGATCAGGGATCCCTGGTGGTGGTGCAGCTGTCAGAGGGTTGCAATATACTGTTTGGTGCCCTGCAGCACAGCCAGGCTTAATATAACTGTCCTCACTCCAGCGGTTTCATGGAGCTTTCATGAAACCACTGGTGGTGAGTAAAGAAAGGGGGCCTTAAACACTGATATGTGCCCCCCTGTGTGCATGCATCCCATTCCTGCAGAAAATGGACTTCACAGTCCATGCTGTGCAGGAATGTGCACTGGGGGTCCCGGCGCGGAGCAATTTAAGCCTCACATGTATGTCTTTAATCTGGGCCACCACTGGACCGCGCCGGCCAACCGCAAGACCACTATTTTACTCATAATCTGGTGGGCAGTAGTACGGTTTGGTGGTGGAGGAGCTGGGCGGTGGCCAAAGATTTTGTGATTCCCTAATATTACCAAATAGTATTTCCGTAAATAGGTATTCACTGCTAGGTAATAGTACTCCATTTGTTCTGATGTCCTTAAAGGCAAATTAGGTAATCCATAGCCAAGGGTTCCCGGGGGCCTAAGGCGCCCCTGAAGTACCCAAAAAAAAAGAATGAGCACATGTAATGTGCACACATTCCCTAGGGGCATGTGTGTTATATGGCTCTTTGAAAAATGCCTTTATATGCATTTTTCAAAATTTATATATGATTAACATGGACCTGGAGACGATGGGATTAGCATTTTCCTAAATGCAGTTTGCATTTAGAAAATGCTTGGTACATGTACTAAGGGAATAGCAAATTTCGATTCTCAATTTGTAGTCACAATTTTAGGTTATCGTTATTTTTGTGATTACCTCAAATTTCAACTACAATTTCTTTCATACATCTTGAAATTGCTATTTTGCATATGCAAATGGCCAAAAACACCAATTTGCACCATTTGCAAAGGCAAGATAGTTTGATACATGTAGCCCTTGGTTCCTTTGCCTCACATTAGAATACTCGCACAACCTTTAGCAACCTTGTGCTTGTCCACTCTCCAAACTTGTGATCACGTTGATTGCTCCAAAATATTTACCTTTCACTGATGGAGTTCGATCAGATACGCATCAAGGCCTGATAGTTGTGTCCAGGACCCTGCCTTCACTAACCCTTTACTAAGACTGCTGGAAGTACCAGAGTAGAACCTCGAGGGATGACTCTGAGTGAAGCTATATTGTCTGGTAGCATTCCAGCTCAAATGTCTGCCAGCAGGGGTTCATCTTTCACCTGCCACCTGCCCACATATAGTGGTTCTTATTGGGATCCCATTCCTCTCAAAGGGCCAAGACAAGTTATTTTCATATAGCCTGTGCTGAAGATATTCTCATGGTAAGACAATGTGCTTGGATTAGACCAGACACTATATACACTTCGGGAGACTGCGTGACTGATAACTTTAGATACCCATTTTGAGCTCAGGATCTATTGTTTTGGGTTTGTTTACAGTCCTCACCTAAGAGTAGTATAACCTTGGTAGCAGTTGGCGTTTCTATAGAACAACAAATCCCCATGCTAACAGACAGAAGTCTTCTGTCAGCGGGTTCTCTAATTTTCTTTCTGACTTAGTTCATATCCCCAAGCCTGGGTAGCCTGGAATGTCATTCTAGGTTCCTGTTCGTGATCCAGTGGATTTTGGCAACAGGCCAATAACCTTTTTCTCCATTCTGAAAGCCACAGATTTGATGCCATTTCTTGAATTGATTGACTCACCAGCATGACTAACTCATTTGCCATACCACATTCCAATCCAAAGGAATCTTGCCCTCCTCTAGTTGGCGCTCATGGTAATATTCATGAAGATATATGTGTTGGTAACCCTAGTCCTAGGTGTCAACATAACAAAAAAGGTTTGCTAAAAAAATGCCAATAGGTATATATAATATGTTTCATTTCTGGTTAATGTGGACTCTAGATTTGATTTTCCCAATGCTTTTGGTATTTGAACATAAGTTGCAGGTGTGCCTGAGCAGAAGAAAACCATTAGTGCTAATTCATCATATGGCAATGATTACTGAACAACTCATAAGTACTTTTTTTCTGTTTAAAGTTTCACTCCTCAGAGACTCTGTTGCTGCGGACTGATACATTGCAATCAAGTTTACAGATCAGTAGCTCTGCATACAATGACACCACATTAAGAAATATGTGGAATCTGAAATTAATACAAAAAATCACGTGGTAATGTTGCTCCTTATTAATCATAATTGGGGACTAAGGGCCTAATTATGAGATTGGCTGTCCATAGGACTGCCAAACTTGCAGTGGGGGTGCAATGGCAGTTGGGGACCTCCGCACCAGTGGTCTGATGTTAAATTACGAATAGATTTGTCAGACCGTGAGATGACCCCCGCAGCCACAAGAGATCCATGATCCCTGGCACTGGCATGGCAGGCTTGAGGCTGCAATATCCTTGATGGAAGCGGTCGCTCCCACGCTCCCTGGCCTCCTTGTGGTATCGTTACTGACTTCGTTTGCATTGCTCTGTGCCCTTTAAACTCAGTGCCTGCTAGGATCTCATAGCGCTCATAGCGCTCTATTTGCCCATTAGCGCCGCCTGATTTCAAAGCGCTTTAGTGCCTCTTATGCTGCCTTGACTTATTTGCGCTGTGTGGGGAAACTGTGCATTTGCTCTTTTGCTCTGCTGGTCCTGTGGCGCTCGCATTGCCTGTTACCTAATATTCTCTGTGCCTGATTGTTGCCGGTGCGTTACCTCACTCTGTGCCCCAGCCTCACTCGGCTTTGCTTTGCTTTCATTTTGTTTGTTGTGCATTCGGAGCCCGTCCTCCCCACCCCGCACCCGCCTCCCAGCTGCCCCTCCCCTCCCACTAGCCACATATGACAGATGCCTTTACGCGCAGCGTTCACGCGCTGCGGACGCGCCCCATGCGCGCCGAAGGTGCGCCAAAGGTAAGCCCGTCTACGCCCGTCCTCGCCCAGCGTCAAATCCCCTGGTCCCCGCAATTCCCCCCCCACCCGCATCATGTACGACGCCGCTACCCTCTCCGCCCTTAACCCCGGCCGCTCACCAAACTGCTACCAAGCCGCACCTGGACTCACCCATGGACCCTTCTCCTGCCAATCCTACAAATTCGACTGCACCAAGACCCACACCAAATCCACAAACTCCAAACAGAGATCCAACACAAACCATCTGAAGTGCATCCTGCTCAACACCCGCTCGGTCCACAGCCACGCAATTGACCTCTGGAACCTACTCGACACCACCTCGCCGAACGTCGCCTTCCTTACAGAAACATGGATGAACACTTCGTCATCTCCCGACATCGCCATAGCCATCCCAGACAGCTACAAGATCATCCGAAAAGACCGCATCAACCAACCAGGAGGAGGCATTGCCATCGTCCATAAGAACACCATCCGTATCACAACAAACTCTGAGGACACCCTCACAGCCGCCGAACACCTTCACTTCCAAATCCACATCAACCCCAAGACCACACTCAGAGGCAGCCTCATCTACAGGCCACCAGGACCTCGCACACAATTCAGCGAAGACATCACTGACTTCATCAGCCCTCACGCCCTCCCATCCGAGGACTACATTCTACTGGGAGACCTCAACTTCCACCAGGAAAAGAAAAACGATAGCCACACCACCACCCTTCTGGACAAAATCGCCAACCTCGGACTCAAACAACTTGTCGACACCCCCACCCACTTGGCCGGGCACACGCTCGACCCAATCTTCACCTCCAGCAAGCATATCTCCTTCAATCACACCACAACTCTCTACTGGACGGACCTCAGCTACGTTCACTTCGACTACAAAAAGACCACAACCCACAACCACCCACAACCAGTACACCGCAGAAACTGGAACAAAATTACCACCGACCAGCTCTTCACATCGATCCACCAAAACCCCCCGACAAATCACTGGACCCAAACCAAGCAGCCACCGACCTCACACAATGGATCACCCACTGCGCTGACGAATTAGCACCCTTGAAAAACATTCATATCAAGCAAGGCAGCCAAAAAGCCCCATGGTTCAACGAAGACCTTAAGAAATCCAAGAAGACCTGTCGCACCCTAGAGAAAGCCTGGCGAAAAAAAACCCAACCACTGACAACCTGGCCACTTTCAAGAACGCCACCCGCAAACACCACCATTTGAAAGTTTGGTTGGGGGTGCACGTAGTAAGAAAAGAGTCCAAAAGAGGCAGTATTTGTATGCAAAAAAAGTGACTAGTTTATTCCAAAATTTTTTGTTTTTCAAAAGATTCCACATTTATCAATATACATCAGCCAACGCGTTTCTCTCCCTTACTGGGAGCTTCCTCAGGGCTAAAATTCAAACATAACAGAGATGTATATGAGTTACAGTTTCTGTACATAAACTTAATGAATCATGTGCACTTTACACGTTTCAAACAGTTTAAACAGACAAAAGACGGTGCATGCAAAAATTATCAAACAAAAAGATCATTTCATTAAAAAGCATTTTCATTAAAAAAGAGACACCAGGAACATATACCATATTCCAATTTGGGTGAGAGTCTATGGAGGCAGAAATGAAGAAAGGAGGTGAAAAGGAAAGATGTGCAAGAGGAGTCAGGAAAGGTGAGTGGGTAGGGTATTGGTGGGGTGGTGTAGAGAAGAGAAGAAAGAGAGAGTATATGTAAAATAAAAGACGGACGTCTAGGAAGTGCTAGGTCAGTGAATAAGAAATTGTATTTAAATAAAGGAAACAGTATTGGTAATGCTGTGTTCGTATAAAGCTGCAGATTTGATAATGAGTAAGTGGCCTCAAGTATTGAGAATGAGATTTGTAAAGTTAATGGATTGTTTTTGTGGCATAGCAGCTGGATAGGGAAGATGGATGATAAGTTATTTTTACCTGATATTCTCTCAACTATTTTATTCTAGAAATGCATTGGTTTATTTTCTTTAGAAGTTCAATATCAATATATTCGCTGGGTTCAGTTCAATAGCCCTCATTCAAGTGGCACAGATCAATAAAATAAGTGCAAAAAGTTCAATTAGTATTAGCAAGTGGTAAGTTCCATCAAAAAGTTAAGATTTGGGGATTTTCCATTGTAAAACACATAAACAGACAGGTCCTAATGTAACACATAAAGGCTTACCAAATAGAATTGTGATGAGCCTTCAAATTTGAAGCACTTGTAGTAAATTTGGAAGTCTAAGCGGACGCGTTATTCATTGTCTAGAATTGGGTAGATGTCAACCAGCCGAGGTCTTTGGCTGCAATGTTATATTGACAAAGACATACAATATTATATTTAGGTAAAGATACAACACAAAGAGAATTAGAGATTCAGAAAATTAAATTTGGTCTAGATGGTAACAGGACACAATGTGAACGAGATGCATTTGTTTGAATATTGTCATGAACATAATTCGTCAAAATGGCATAAATGCATGATGATTTTATCGCTAGAGTCCTAATGGATGTCACCTATTGGGTTCGAAAATTAAGGAACCAAAGTTGATCGTATATATCTTTAAAAAGAGTCAGTCATAAATTTCATATAGTACAAACTGCATCATTCATCCCCAAGAGTTTCTCTGCACTTTTATTTCATCCCTAGGTCCAAGAGATCGCATATCAGTTGTCAAATAGCTCACGGTAGTTTGACCATACAGTTAAGGGTCAAAGGTTTAATTCTAATTCAATCCCAAAAATCGATCCACCCACCTCAGTGATTTGCTATTACCTTGTAGACCGTGCAAAGTTGTTTGTATCCTCCTAGGCAGTAATTTATCAGTTCTTTTTATTTTTATTCAGGGTCAGTCTTCTATTATTGACTGACAGCAAAGTTATGCAAGTTGAATCAATTCCTTGAGAGAAGAAAGTATAGAATACAGAAAGCTTCAAGTTAATATCCAAAATAAAGTATAGAATGTCAGTGCAGATCACAGTCACTAAGTAGTTGCTCTGAAGTAGTAACTTAAGAAAACTACTCACTAGGTTACAAGGGATCCAAAAGGATGCCGCCTCGTAGTCCTTCCTATCTGTGCGTAGGGTGTCGCCAAACCGGTCCCATATATACGAACCTGGCAGGGTGTTAGAAGGGTGCATATTAAAAGTCAAGTTTCTTTTAAAGGTTAGGATCCATATGTAATCATATATATCAGAAGAAACAGTGGTTTGGACTCTTTGTAAAAAAGGTTTGTATATAAGTCATCTAGACTTTTTGTACATATAGCGCCTTCAAGTACCATAATGCACCACATCTATAGTAGAGCCCAATGGGTCCCTTTTTTGTTTTCGAAGCTTTGCCCTATTCAGAATCCAGGATTTATTTAAAGCAGTCCCTAGATAGTTTGTAGAGATAGGACGTTTAATTAAGAGGAAAAAATATTTTTTTTATTTATAAATACATATGAGTCCCCTAGTTTTTAAATGAGCCCTTTTTAAAGAAGAGCAAAGAGACTCCAAAGTGTCTCCTCGTGCACTCACTGAGTTTAAGCATGCGCATTCTCATATTCCCCACCTTCGAGGACTTAAGTGAAATACTCCTCAAAAAATGGGAGACTAATTTGGAAGGAGCATCACTCATTATGATGAGAATTTTGATCAGACATGCCGAAGAGAAGGGAACTAAATTGCTAACTGAGATAGAATCTGTAGAAAAGGAAATAGAATCTCAGGAGAATAAGGAGTTAGTTGAAAAAAACTTTGAGATCCTTTAAAAAGGTAATAGAAAACCACCAGGCCCACTTGAAAGATAAAAAATTGCGCAAGAATAAACGTGATGACAAAGACTACAGGGAAGGGCGCATTTACACATTTGCCAAAAATTTTGACAGTATCACTCTGTCAGATGATACAAACAAAAAAAGAATGAGGGAGGAGAGTGAAGAATTAAAAACAGCAAGTAGCACCTCCCTTTCCTCTGTAGAGAGTACATCCTCACATAATATCTCTGGTGGACTCCCTTTAGGGGAAGGTCCATCTACATTCCAAAAGGAAATGGCCAAACTAAGAATGAGTGGCCATCAGGCCAAAAAAGGCCAACATTTAAAAAGACAAGGAGGGGAGGCCGCAGGGGCCAAGGGGGCAGACGGAGAAACAACAGAGGATCAGCTGAGAAGATCAGGGAGATCGAAAACAAAGGCAAAAGAACAGGGGAAACAATAGGACCTGGGGAAAGGGAAACCACTGGCTCCATCTCCCAGACCATTGAGTTAAAAGTAGTAAATCTGTCAAATAGGATACTGGATGAGGATGAGAACAACCTACTCTGTAAGAGTTTGGGCTTTTGCCCAACCCAGGATGGGGATTTTGCGAATATTCATGTTGATTTGTTCAAATTTGTCAGGCAACTAAAATTAAAAGATTTTTTTCATGATAAAATACCACGTGATGTTATCTGTGGGGACAGTGGGGATATTCCTACAATGTCTATTGCTGAGATAAAAAGTTTACAATGTCTTACTGAATTGAATGAGGAAAGAGAAGTCACTTTGGAAACAATATGTGGGGAGCATAACATTGTAGAGAACATGTCAACTGATAGTGGTCTACACCCGAAATCCAAATTCACACCCAGCACCTGCCATCATAACATCAATATATTCTCTGAACGGGTGGGTGAGGACTTATACAAGTTAGAACGGGCTAGTAGGGACCGCCGGAACATACAATATAACCTGTCCAGAGGAGAAAGAGATGCCTTGAAAAAATTTAAAAATGATAAAAGCATAGTGATTAGGGAGGCAGATAAGGGCAGAAACGTCATTGTTATGAATCTCTCTGATTACTAAAATGAAATCAAAAGACAACTTGGTGATACAGATTGCTACGAGCGTATCTCTGGCAACCCCATGGGACCGCTGATGTTAGAACTGAATTCTAAACTCATTGACTGGAGAGATATGGGGTTACTCAGTGATCGGAATTCAAATACTTACATGTTACTAACCCCAGATCCCCGTGTATATACATCTTGCCGAAGATTCACAAGGGTGGTACCTTTCCCCCGGGAAGACCGATTATATCTGGAATTGGCTCGGCTACAGAAAAATGATCTGAATTTATAGATCTAAAATTGAACAAACATGTTCAAAATCTGCCCTCATTTATTCAAGATAGCAAAGACATCCTTACAAAATTACAGGATTTTGAGTGGTCAGACGACCTATAGTTTATGACTATGGACGTGACCAGCCTCTATACATGTATTGAACACGACTTGGGAATCAAAGCAGCAGAGGTTTACCTAGACAGGGAAGATGCGGACTCTCTACTGAAGAACCAAATGGTTCTTGAGATGATACATCTAGTCCTCACTAAAAATTACTTTCTACCTGATGGTGGATGGTTTCACCAAAAGAGGGGTACTGCGATGGGTACAAAATTTGCCCCATCATATGCATGCCAATTTATGGGACAATTCAAGAAAAGACATGCCTGGAACAGCTATGCCTCCCCTTGGACCAATTCCATCATTTTCTGGGAGAGGTATATTGATGATATCATATGTCTCTGGTCTGGGACTGAAGAACACCTTCTCCAGTACCATAAGTACCTGAATGAAAATGCTTTCAATGTCAAACTCTCAATAGAGTACAATAAAGAAAAGATCACTTTTTTAGATCTAGAATTTTAAATCAAAAATGGACGAATTGAAAGCACTTTGTTTAGAAAACAAACAGCTTGCAATGCGGTCTTGCATGCGGATAGCGCACATGCCAATGCAACCATCAATAATATCCCCTATGGGGAAATGGTACGCATGAGACGCAATTGCAGTGAGGAGTCACTGTTTAATGCTAATATGGATAACCTCAGGAATAGATTTCTGGCACGAGGTTACAAACAAGAAACCCTCAACAGAGCTGAAGCAAGAGCACGTACAATTAACCCCTTCCCTGCTCATGACGAGCTCAGCTCGTCATGCAGTACACTGGTCGTGTGCTTATGACGAGCTGAGCTCGTCATGAATATATGGCAGCAGGGATTTTCCAGCACAGGAGAAAAATCTCCCTAGCAGCCAAGGTGTTAATAGGAAAGCTACACTTGACAAAAAGTACCAGAACGAAAAAACCAAAACACCAATGAAGTAAAATTTGTAACACAATATACGAGACACAGTAATGATATCTTTAAAATCTTGAAAAAAAACTGGCACCTGCTGAAAGAAGTTCCAGGTTTGACAAAAGTCACCAGGACCAATCCATCTGTAACATTCAGACGAGGACGCACCCTGAGGGATGAACTGTGTCCAAGCTACATAACAACAAAAAATACAAACATTCTACCATGGTTGCCACCAAAACCTATGGGTTTCTTTGTTTGCAAAAACTGCAATATCTGTGACCTGGGAAAGGACAAAACAAAGAGTTTTTCCTATAACGGATCACAGATATACAACATTGATGGATTCATAAATTGTGCAACCACTTTTGTAATCTACATACTAGGCTGCGGCTGCGGGCTGATATATGTTGGTAGCACGAAGCGGAATCTTAGAATACGCATCCAAGAACACAGGAGGGCAATCCTCAATAAAGACTTGAAATATCCTCTTCCCGCTGTTTTTGGCAGTGGCATCTGGCCGGCGGACTGCTGAATTCCTTCGTGGGGGTCCAGACTCTTTGAAGAGCGGGTTTGGGAGTCGTGGAGGGCTCAGTGTTTCTAAGGAGGTCCCGGAGCAGGAGCGGAGTGGCGGCGGGACGCCAGCGGACATCTGTGCACGGCAACAGCGGCAGTCAGCGTTTGAATGCGGAGCACCTGATTTCGGCGCTCCGGGGCTGAATTCGTGAGCAGCGCCCGGGCTGCAGCATAGCTGTTTGGATTGAGAGACTCTCTGAAAATGATTCGTCAATGTTGGTGCGCAGCTTGTGAATGGAACGCTTCTGGATAGCTTGTGTCCATTGTCCCAGATAAGAAGATTGGGAAGGATTTCGGTGAGTGTGTGGGCCACCAAACCCTAAGGCAACACCTATTGTGGACATAACGCTATTTGGGGCAAAGTGCATGGTTTGTTTATAGACTTGTGCAAAGCGACGATCTTTCTCTTTCCCCCTGAATTTTTTCACTCATTGGAAAAGCAGACTTATCTCGTACGCTTATTGATAATCGTGGGGTGGGTCATAAATAATTAAACGTGCCTCTGAAATTTACTTACCCCGACTCTCGGCGGAACTTTTGATGGTGTGGACTGTTGACTCGCAGGAGTGCTTTTCAACTACCGGTCCTGCACGACGAACGCTCCTGCCGTGAGGGAAACGGCTGTGGGGCTCTCTGCTCCTCGATAAGCGCAGTGAGCGCCGTGAGGGCAACGGCTAAGAACTTCATTACCCAGGTGCCCCTGGGACTACCGGCGCACCGCTGACAAGCCTGGCTGCGCCCGGAGGCGCTACATAGAGGAGGAACGCCTCCCGCCCCGCGGGATGCGCCGGGCTAAGCCCGGGCAAAGGGCGGCCGTCAGTGGCCGTCTGGGGCAGGAGGAGGCAGGGCTGGGCCACGACCCCTGGACTAATTCCTATTTCAACGGACTACCGGGACTACATGATATAGAAGATCTCTCATTTAGGAAAAAGTCTATTTTATATGTGGACAGTTCATGTGAAAATATCGGTTGTTTATAATTCTATTTTTATATTTTGCTCCCCCTCTAGATATTCTTTATAAAAAATAATCATCAGCATGTCTAAAAACAGGGCTCTCCCGGCCCCTGCAACAGTAACTATGGACAATTACCTCGTGAAAGTTGTTAGTAAAATAAATAGCGAAAGGAGGATGTCCCTGAGTCTTAACAATTCCCCGCCACCCTCATCCCCATGTACAAATATTGTTACCACTGATAGGGAGGTATTTAATCATCCGATTAATTTGGATACAACCCCGGATGGTTTGGTGGTGCAACAAGATATCCCTCTAATTGAACATGCTGCTTTACAAGACATTAGCGTCCAGCACCCTACCACTCCAGTTACCCCTACTACCCCTGTTTTAGAGCAGTCAGGGCACGTAGAAAAATCCTACCTAAGCGGGGGGTGCTCGGATATCCCGTAAAAAGGCAGTAGTTCCCTCAAGTGACCCCATTAAAATAGGTGAAGATAGGGACAGAGAGGATAGCGTGCTATTAGACACTGCCCAGCTCAACTTTTTAGCAAGTTTCTTAGAAACTAAAATAGATGGGATTATTAAACCCTTGGTAGACAAAATTAATATAATGGCCTTGGAGGTCAAGAGACTGGGAGACCTTGTAACCAAGATGTGGAGCCCAGGCACAGCATTGTCGTTCGCCCAGGTAGCTGGTTCTAACCACACAACTGCGCAAGGTAGCAGCGGCAGCCTGGTGACCTTACAAGCTGCTGGTTCTAACTTGGTAGCTCGGCCAGGGGCGGGTTTACCATCCGGAAAGGGCCCGTCTATTGACCCAAAGCAAGCGGTAGGCCCCGTTACCCAGGGGACCACAGCTGAGGCAACCAAGGGTAAGGAGAGAGAGGAGGGTTGGACTGAGGTAAGACGCAAGCGTTTCATTAACTTACCACCAGAGTGCGCGCCCTATGTGGTTGTATTAACCAATGTACCTGAGGTAGCAAATGATACCGTTCAAGAAACACATGAATCCCTAAAAAATAAGACGGTGTCTTGGTTAAACAGGCAGTGTGGTTTTCCTACTGAATATTCTGACCAAATTCTAACTACAAGGAGGGTTAATTGGATTGGAGGTTCAAGGAAGAGCAGTAAAGGTGACTGTATCATAGTTAATTTTAAGCACCCTCAACATGCAGCCACTGTTCTCCTAAGGGCGGCCTCTTTGCCTGTATCTGACCATAATGTGGGTGTACGTTCTCTCGCATTCTTTTATTGTCACCTTAATACTTCCCTTCAGGCCAGTACCAGTATTAGGAATGGTTTATTTACACCGGCACATGGGCCTGCATTTGTGACACCAATGCATAATCGATTCAATGCACTTAGTTCATTAGATTGTAATGATTGACTCCCTGTGCTTCATTTGTCGCTTGCCCAGGGAGAATATGATAATGGTGAAGACATAGGAAAAAGTGATAACCCTGTTCCTATTTATCCGGAGTCAGTAATTCGCCATGGGTACGAGGCTGTAGATTGTACAAATGTAGTCCAGGACAACAGGGGTGTTAGTAACACTGTTGAAGTCTGTGGCCTGGCTGATTGTAGGAGAAGGGAGAACAACCACGGCGGTCACAGCTTGAAGGGAATTACACTTGCTAGTTGGAATGTGGCAGGGATTAGGTCAATGGAGAGGGATCCAGCCTGGATTGATTTTGTTAACAGTTATGATATCCTGTGCCTCCAGGAAACATGGAGCAGGGAGGATATTAGTTTTGAGGGCTTTGAGTCCTACAACCTACCTGCCTATGGTTCAGGCCCAGGGCGAGCTAAAGGGGGCCTTGTGGTTTTAATATCTCTTTTACGCCCCATTGTGGTAAAAAAACACCTGCAAATGGGTGTTCATGGGCAGATCCTTTGGCTTGTCGAGACTGGGGCTCGAAACATTATATTGATCAAATATTATAATAATATTTTTGACAATACTAGGTCCAAAGTGGTACATGATTTAGCTGACGCCCTTGAAAATCTATGCACAGATTCTAAGGTTGTATTTGACTTCATTTGGGTTGGTGACCTCAATATCAAGTTATGTGAACATTCAACATTGGGGATTTGCGGGGTTACAACTAACGATGGCTGGGATGCTCCGCATTTTAGCCATGGCAGCTACGGAGATGAATTGCATAAATGAATGAGCTGTTATGATTTGGAAATCTTGGAACCCTGCAAAGATGAACATGGTCTAACTGTCCCTACATTTAAGAACGGTCTAGGAGGCTCGGTCATTGACCAAGTGATTATATCCTCCAATGTATTTTCTAGTTGCGCCACCCCAAAAATAGTTGTCTGTAATACCATTGATCATAATTGCATTACAATGGAAACTACTTTATGGGCGGATAAGTCAGTTATAGTGGGACCTACTGTTTCTAACTTGGAACCCCATAGGACTAATGGTGTCAGACTCAGGTGGGCAGGGGATAAAGCCGGGGATGTATCTAGTTGTATTATTAAGGGGAGCTTTGCAGAAATCGATTCAATTTTAGCAAATGTTAATGATCATGAGAGGGTACTGTTGTGTTTTAAAAGTATTAACCTAGCTATTTGTAGGAAATTTACCGGGAAAGACAACACTCTATCGAGGAAGAATCCAGGATGGTTTAATCATCACTGTACAGTCTCTTTAACTTCCCTGAAGTTGGCATTATCGGTTAAACCTAGGGATCCTGTTTTAATTGCTAAATCAAGACTGGAATATAAACGCGCTCTTACTGAGAGGAAGAGGGAACACCAATTGCAGGCATGGGATTCACTAAATTTAGCTGCTGAAACATCGAATACCACCCTGTTCTGGACAACAATTAATTCCCCATTACTTAAAGTGGACGATACCCCAGAACTAACCTCCACCGTGTCTAGTGAGGGGTGGATAACTCATTTTTCCAACATTTTTGACACAAATAGAACAGAGGCGGTGGAGCCCAAGGGGTGGGATGTGGTGCCGCTTGACATTACTCCCAAGGAAGTAGAACATTGTATCACACTTAGTAAAGGAGGCAAGGCTCAGGGCCCCGATGGGGTACCCATCGATGTATATAAGACTGAACCCAAATTGTGGGGACCCCTGTTAGCATCTGTTTTTAACGCTGCTGTCTGTAGTGATGCACCTGTTACCTGGGGACAATCAATTATTGTACCCATTTATAAAAAAGGCAGCAGGTCAGAGGCCAAAAACTATCGCCCTATATCCCTCCTTGATTCGTCGGTCAAAATTATGAGTCGGGTCATGCTAGTAAGATTGGAGGAATGGGCTGAGCAGGAGGGTATTCTGGCTAATAGCCAATATGGCTTTAGAAGGGGTAGGGGTACTCTCGATCAGTGCATCAATTTGGATCTGCTGATCGGGAAGTACACCGAGGCTAAACAGGGCTCCGTATACCTCTGCTTTGCAGATCTGAGCAGTGCTTTCGATCTTGTGGACCACCCCACCCTGTGGACCACCCTGCTCAATCTAGGTGCCCCAGAGGGTATAGTATTCTTCTTGGCTAGATTATACGACAAACTGCAGACCTGCGTTCGTTTTGGTAAAGGGGGGAATGTACCCCAAACTTTGACGTCAAAGCGGGGAATTAGACAGGGCTGTGTCTTGGCCCCACTTCTTTTCATTTTATTTATTAACGGGATTGATAATGTTTTAAAGAAGGTTGTGGCTGATGCCCCCCAGATCCATGGCGACCCTATCCCAGTGTTATTATATGCGGATGACGCTGTTTTACTATCAAGAACGCCGATAGGATTACAGCGCCTAATGGATAGTTTTTCAGCCTTTATTAAGGCAAGGAAACTGGTGATTAACAAAGGGAAAACTGTAATAATTACCTGTGGGAAAAAAAGGAAGTGCCCAAATGCCTTTTGTATTGATGAGGAAAAAGTACAACATGTGGACAAATTTTGTTATCTGGGAATTACCTTTGCAAATGACAGGAAATGGTCCAGCGAATTCACTAATATCCGGAACAAAATGGCCAAGAATGCCTATGGTGTTTATAGATTTGCCTCAAAAGTGGGGGAGAGGCGCACCTCAGACATGCTTAAAATTTATCAGGCTAGTTGTGTGTCTATTGCACTGTATGGCGCAGGCATATGGGGATATAGCCAGCATGACAGCTTACAAATTGAAGAAAATTATTTTTTAAAAAAGCTTCTGTGCCTACCTGTCTCAACCTCTAATGAATTAACCCATCAAGAGCTTAATATCCACTTTTTAGGTGATGTGTTATCCCTTAGGCCTTTGATGGTCTGGCGCTCCATCTGGCTCAAGGAAGAGAAGGCCTTTAACAGATCAGTCATTGAGGATTGCCTATTAATGGACAAATGTTTAGCGATCCCATGGATTAAATATGTTGTTGTCTGTTTTTCGGAAATCTATGGTGTTAATATTGTTAATGACCCATCTGCAGTATCCAATATTACTAAGACTGAAATGAAAAATACCTTTCATGGATTTGCAGGTAGAAAGCGTAAATTAGCCTCTGGATCATTATCTACTGTACTGTTTTATAACTCATTTGTTACAGGAGAAGCGTTTCCGTCGTACCTCCTGATGGTAACCAGACAGTCACACAAGTTTGTACTCACAAGGATGCGGTTCGGGATGGCACATTATTTAGTGGCTCATCCCCAGATTAAGAAACATCCGACAGGACCATGTATGTGTGACTCTACATCTACCCAAAGCACTCAGCACTTTCTTTTGTTCTGTGAACTGTACAGGGAACAGCGTACTATGTTTTTGAAACCTATGCTTAACAAATATGGTGTACGTACAGTTAAGGAAGCCATGGGCCTGATTTTAAATTTACAATCAGCAGATATTTGTTTTTATACTGCAACGTTTTTAAATAAGTGCATTTATTCCAGGAAAAATATGATTTTCTAATGTACCATATTTATGGATTTTTTAAACCTTGTATTTTAATCTCTTTTTTAATCATGATGTATTTACTGTTTTACCTTGTGCTTTCATGGTCATTCACTTGTACCGAATAAAAGCTTCATGAACTGAACTGACTTGAAATATCCTTTGACTGAACATATGATAAGAACACATGATGGGAAGCCTGATTTCTGGTTCCATGCTTTGGAACATGTACAGAACCCAGTGAGAGGTGGGGATCGAGAACTACTCTTAAGACAGAGGGAAAGCAAATGGATATGCAAACTACAAGGTATCAAACACGATAACGAGATGCACTATTTCCTAACTTGAAAGCTTCGATAAAATGCTCTTTAAAAGGGAATTGCATCATACAGCATTGCTAGTATGCAACTGTCAGATAATACTGTAATACCTTTTATGATTACCTGCCTATCAACGAAAATACTGTAATACACTGTATGAATAACTGTCTACAAATATGATACCAACTTACTATCAATTCCTCTCTGTCCTTATAACTTCCTTCCCTGAATTATTGCTATATTTCTGTTCAAAATATATTCCAAACTCTAGTATATATCTATACCCCAGTTTGTGGATGAATACTGAGCACCCCTTTTCCTGCTTTTCAAATCTTAAGTTTGTGATATTTTACTTTCTTTTTTCCATTCTTGAAGAATTTCCAGTATATCCTACCTCCAAAATATATAAAAAAGATATAAAAATATATATAACTATTCGAGCTTCCAACCTATTAATAAATATACAAGCAATCGAATTTTAACTCTGCTGGCAACTTCACTGAAGAATATTTAATAAACATCATTCCTTTCTGCAACCATTAGAATCGTCACTATTTCTACTCATAATGACCACAAACAGTCTCTATTCGAGGAAACGCTCCCCTTTCTATTTGCCCTCTTCGCTGAGCTCACTGTCTTAATCTCAAGCCCTTTTTATTATCTATCTTTGATAATAACGGGCCTTGCAAAGAATTTCAGATCTCGTATACTCGGCTGTAGTGCAACGTATAGACCATTCTAAAATGGCGCCCCTTTTGGAGATACGAATTCCACCATCAAATGCAGCGGTATGCTACCGGCTGAGATGCGGTTTTTGGGAGTTGTTCAAATATTACCTACTCCCATCCTAGTGAAGCGCCTTTCATCTTAGGAATTTTACTTCATTTTTTAATGTCATTGGGCATTAAACCTACTCCGGGGTTATTACATATGTAGTGTACATCTTACTTTTATATTTTTTTACCACGCGGTCCTTAAATTATTAGTAATATCGAATTGGAAACACAACATAAAAATAACAAACTGGACACAAGATTACGATAAACATATGGCACTTTACTTGCTTACTATTATCCAAATTACTCATTCCCAGCGTATTGAATACACCACTCCAAAATGGCGCCGATACCCGACACAGCAAGTATACCATTAAATATATGTAATTACCGACCCTGCACTAATGACCTCCTTAGCGGGGGGTAATTAATCAATCAAGCTAGTACAACCAGGCCTATTTAAACCCAATAGGTTCCTTGACTTCCCAAACACGGGACCCACACGTTACCAGATGGCACGCCGCTCGGAGGATCCTTTGATGCTTAAACTCGGTGAGTGCACAAGGAGACACTTTGGAGTCTTTTTGCTCTTCTTTAAAAAGGGCTCATTTAAAAACTAGGGGACTCTTATATATATATAAATAAAAAATATATTTTTCCCTTTTAATTAAACTTCCTATCTCTACAAACTATCTGAGGACTGCTTTAAATAAATCTTGGATTCTGAATGGGGCAAAGCTTCAAAACCAAAAAGGGACCCATTGGGCTCTACTATAGATGTGGTGAATTATGGTACTTGAAGGCGCTATATGTACAAAAAGTCTAGATGACTTATATACAAACCTTTTCAACCCATAAGTTTTTTACAAAGAGTCCAAACCACCGTTTCTTCTGATATATATGATTACGTATGGATCCTAACCTTTGAAAGAAACTTGACTTTTAATATGCACCCTTCTAACACACTGCCAGGTTCGTATATATGGGACCGGTTTGGCGACACCCTACGCACAGATAGGAAGGACTACGAGGCGGCATCCTTTTGGATCCCTTGTAACCTAGTGAGTAGTTTTCTTAAGTTACTACTTCAGAGCAACTACTTAGTGACTGTGATCTGCACTGACATTCTATACTTTATTTTGGATATTAACTTGAAGCTTTCTGTACTCTATACTTTCTTCTCTATAGGAATTGATTCAACTTGCATAACTTTACTGTCAGTCAATAATAGAAGACTGACCCTGAATAAAAATAAAAAGAACTGATAAATCACTGCCTAAGCGGATACAAACAACTTTGCACGGTCTACAAGGTAATAGCAAATCACTGAGGTGGGTGGATCGATTTTTGGGATTGAATTAGAATTAAACCTTTGACCCTTAACTGTATGGTCAAACTACCATGAGCTATTTGACAACTGATATGCGATCTCTTGGACCTAGGGATGAAATAAAAGTGCAGAGAAACTCTTGGGGATGAATGATGCAGTTTGTACTATATGAAATTTATGACTGACTCTTTTTAAAGATATATACGATCAACTTTGGTTCCTTAATTTTCGAACCCAATAGGTGACATCCATTAGGACTCTAGCGATAAAATCATCATGCATTTATGCCATTTTGACGAATTATGTTCATGACAATATTCAAACAAATGCATCTTGTTCACATTGTGTCCTGTTACCATCTAGACCAAATTTAATTTTCTGAATCTCTAATTCTCTATGTGTTGTATCTTTACCTAAATATATTATTGTATGTCTTTGTCAATATAACATTGCAGCCAAAGACCTCGGCTGGTTGACATATACCCAATTCTAGACAATGAATAACGCGTCCGCTTTGACTTCCAAATTCACTACAAGTGCTTCAAATTTGAAGGCTCATCACAATTCTATTTGGTAAGCCTTTATGTGTTACATTTGGACCTGTCTGTTTATGTGTTTTACAATGGAAAATCCCCAAATCTTAACTTTTTGATGGAACTTACCACTTGCTAATACTAATTGATCTTTTTGCGCTTATTTTATTGATCTGTGCCACTTGAATGAGGGCTATTGAACTGAACCCAGTGAATATATTGATATTGAACTTCTAAAGAAAACAAACCAATGCATTTCTAGAATAAAATAGTTGAGAGAATATCAGGTAAAAATAACTTATCATCCATCTTCCCTATCCAGCTGCTATGCCACAAAAACAATCCATTAAAATTACAAATCTCATTCTCAATACTTGAGGCCACTTACTCATTATCAAATCTGTAGCTTTATACGAACACAGCATTACCAATACTGTTTCCTTTATGTAAATACAATTTCTTATTCACTGACCTAGCACTTCCTAGACGTCCGTCTTTTATTTTACATATACTCTCTCTTTCTTCTCTTCTCTACACCACCCCACCAATTCCCTACCCACTCACCTTTCTTGATTTCTCTTGCACATCTTTCCTTTTCACCTCCTTTCCTCATTTCTGCCTCCATAGACTCTCACCCAAATTGGAATATGGTATATGTTCCTGGTGTCTCTTTTTTATTGAAAATGCTTTTTAATGAAATGATCTTTTTGTTTGATCATTTTTCCATGCGCCGTCTTTTGTCTGTTTAAAATTGTTTGAAATGTGTAAAGTGCACATGATTCATTAAGTTTATGTACAGAAACTGTAACTCATATACATCTCTGTTATGTTTGAATTTCAACCTGAGGAAGCTCCCAGTGAGGGAGAGAAACGCGTTGGCTGATGTATATTGATAAATGTGGAATCTTTTGAAAAACAAAAAATTTTGGAATAAACAAGTCACTTTTTTTGCATACAAATACTGCCTCTTTTGGACTCTTTTCTTACTACGTGCACCCCCAACCAAACTTTCAAATACCTAAGTGATCTGAAGCTCTGTTGCGTCACTCAGCAGCTGACGCAGGGGTTGCGTGCACAAAACTCTCTGACTTATCTGTTGAACTGGGATCAAGGTGCGGCATCTGAAGGCCCGCTGCTGTTCTGTTGCTCTTTGTGGATACACCGCAAACACCACCAATTGATACGATCCACAAAGAAATCAGCATTCAAGGATCGACTTGACAACAACACCCACAACAGCAAGGAACTCTTCAACATCGTCAAAGAGTTCACCAACCCCACCGCCGGCACCAACGACATCACCCCCTCTCAAGACCTATGCGACTCCCTAGCCTCATTCTTCCACAACAAAATCGCTGCCATACATTACAGCTTTGGAAACCAATCCACACCCCCCTCCTCCGAAATAAAACCCCCTTCCAACAACCTTTACGCCTGGAACCCAATCACCACTGAAGACACCATCCGCCTGATGAACTCCATCCACTCAGGATCACCAACCGATCCATGCCCCCACCACATCTTCAACAAAGCATTCTCCACCATCGCACCCCACCTCACAGACATCATCAACTGCTCCCTCAAATCCGCTACCTTCCCGGAAAGCTGGAAACATGCCGAACTCAGTGCCCTTCTGAAGAAACCCACAGCAGACCCCACTGAACTTAAGAACTACCGCCCCATCTCGCTCCTCCCATTTTCTGCCAAAGTCATTGAGAAAGCAGTTAACAACCAGCTCGCCGCCTTCCTCGAATCCAACAAATCCCTCGACCCTTCACAGTCCGGCTTCCGAGCCAAACACAGCACTGAGACCGCCCTCATCGCAGCAACAGACGACATTCGATCTCTTCTGGACAACGGAGAAACAGCTGCCCTCATACTACTCGACCTATCTGCAGCCTTCGACACAGTATGTCATAGCACCCTTATACATCACCTCAACAACATCGGAATACAAGGAAAAGCACTGGACTGGATCACCTCGTTCCTTACTGGAAGAACCCAGAGAGTCCGCCTCCCCCCTTTTAGATCAGAGGCCACCCCAGTCATCTGTGGCGTACCACAAGGATCATCTCTCAGCCCCACCCTCTTCAACGTATACATGAGTCCCCTGGCAACCATAGCGCGCCAACACAACCTCAACATCATCTCTTACGCAGATGACACCCAACTGATCCTCTCCCTCACCAAAGACCCAAACACCGCCAAAACAAACTTACACGAAGGGATGAAAGAAGCAGCTGAATGGATGAAGAACAGCCGTCTAAAACTTAATTCGGAAAAAACTGAAGTCATCATCTTAGGCTCATCCCCCTCCGCCTGGGACAACTCATGGTGGCCTCCGGCCTTGGGAACAGCTCCCATCCCCACGGACCACGCACGGAACCTGGGTTTCATCCTAGACTCCTCCCTCTCGATGACTAGACAAGTCAACGCCGTCACGTCATCCTGCTTCAACATCCTACGCATGCTCAAAAAAATCTTCCGCTGGATCCCCACCGAAACTAGAAAGACAGTCACGCACGCACTGGTCACTAGCCGACTGGACTATGGAAACACCCTTTATGCCGGAACCACAGCCAAACTACAGGAAAAACTTCAACGCATGCAGAATGCCTCAGCCAGACTCATACTTGACATCCCCTGCCAAGCTCACATTTCCGGCCACCTTAAAGACCTACACTGGCTCCCCGTCAACAAGAGAATAACGTTCCGCCTCCTCACCCATGCCCACAAAGACCTCTACAACTTAGGACCCGAATGCCTCAACACACGCCTGTCCTTTTACTCCCCCCCGCCAACTACGATCATCCAACCAAGCCCTCGCAACAATCCCACGCATTCATAGATCCACCATGGGAGGGAGATCCTTCTCGTACTTAGCGGCCAAAACATGGAACTCTCTCCCCACCCACCTCCGCCTCACTCTGAACCACCCCGCCTTCAGAAAACAACTAAAGACTTGGATATTCAATAAGTAAAATACACACCTCCCTAAGCGCCTTGAGACCCTCTGGGTGAGTAGTGCGCTATACAAATTTCGAACTTGAACTTGAACTTGATGCAGCACCACCAATCATATTACAAGTTTTCTCACTGCGACCATAACCACGTCGGTGAGAAGGGTGGTGGTGCCTCAGGCCATGGGGATGTAGACAGTGTGGCACATGGTGTGCTCCTCGTTCACATGCCTAGTTCCTGCATGACATGACCTTAACAATCCATGCCGTGCAGAAACTTTCTTCGGCATTCACATTGAGGTGCCTTTTTCAATGGCACTGCTGTGGGAATGCCAAAGGACAACTAGCCAGACAACATAGAAAACTTGTAAGGCAACCAGATTATGAGTTTGGCAGGAGCGGGGTGGTAGTGCTCCACTCCTGCACTGTCAAATTCGAAATCAGGCCTTAAGTCCAGTACATTATACTCACAGTGAATGACAAATATTGATGTACAAATATTGTGTTGCCTAAATATTGTGAGAAGAATATGGTTAGTACAAAAATATTGCATACAGACCCTCGTATTTGATATTGTTTAGTTAATTATAGTTCCAATAATATTGTTTTTTAATACTTTATAATTATTAAAGTGAACATTTTAGAAGTTACTTTTTTAGTATAATTGTTATAACATAAAAAATATATATGTTCAAAGTGTGCAATTTATTTTTTTACTTTTATTTAGTCATTAGTACTGCAGTAGTGTGACCATGTGATTGTAAGGAATAAGGTGGGAAGTTAACTAAATTATAATTAATTCAATTATAAAATGAATTAATTTCTTATTGCAAATTAAATATGTTATTTCTTAAAAATTATGTTGATTTGTTTAATTGGCATTTTTTGTGATTACGTTTAATTTATTTCATTTTATGTTATTAGCTGATTGGAGGGTTTGAAGGGAAGTTAATTAAATTTTAATTCATTATATTTTACTGTTTATTGCACATGAAATATGTTATTCTGTAATATTTATGAAAAATGTAATTAGGTCTGATTTGTTAATTTTAATGTGTGTTTTGATTTTTTTACCTTTGTTATTTATTTATATTTAGTAGGTGGTCATTAAATATTTATGGGAGTAGGGTGAGAAAGTAACTAAATTACAATTAATAATTAATATTAGTGTTAATTAGGTATTAATCGAAAATTACTTATTTAATCAGTTATTAATTGTGTAAAATTGTTTATCATTTTTCAATTTCATACAATTTGTATTTTTTACATTTTTGTATATATATATATGTGTTTTGTAGTGGGTGCTTGGTTTTTTAGGTGGATATCATCAGAAGTTATCAAAGTTGCTATATTTTTTAAATAATGCTTTACAGTTTTCTAAATATTTTATTTGTCTACATATTTGTTTTATTTAAATTATTTATTAATTTAGGGGTAAGTACAGTTAATAATATTTTTAAAATGCATCTTATATATATATATATATAGTATGATTTAATCATTTTTGTAATGGGTATTTAAATGTTTTTTTTAATAAACAGGTTCTAGAATGTTTATATAATCACTCCGAAGTCACATACTTTCCCGGCTGTTGCACAGGAAACCTATCCTGAGTCCAGCTTTCCTCCTGCTGTTGCAAAGAGTGGAGTGTGAAAAGTAAATTAACAAATCACATACTTTCCCTAAGGTTGGTTGTGATGTATTTACATATGTTTTATTTTGTTATTGTTATTTAACATTGCTTTCTTTTAATTTTTAATATTTAGTATTTTAACATTTTATGTATATAGACCAAGGAGTCAGGAAAACTGGAGCGTACCTGGTGGTATCGTAATGCACTGTGCTTTTCACTCAAAATGTGAGTTAACTACAGCATTAATTCAGTATCAAAATTATTAAGGAAAGTGGGTTGGAGAATGGTGAGTTATTCATCGGACACACACCTAGCTTGCAGGGCTACAGTAGTATGAGGATGCTTGTGAGGAAGAGCAGTTTTTGTTGTGCCAATAACTTGGCACTGTTTGATTTCACACTGTATGTGTTAGTGAGTGGATGTGTGTGTAAGCCTATGAATCAGTGAGTGGGGATGTACTGGCTTGTATTGGTGTGTCTATGGTTTTGAGAATGATAGTCTATATTTTACAGTGGGTGTATGAAAGGCTACAGTAGGTGTTGAGGAGGTGCATCAGATATTAAGTGGATGATGTCCAACCCTGGGCAAAGAACCACGCTACACTCGCGTAGTTTGCGCTACTTTGCTCTACGCGAACTACACATAGCACAGTGCAAACACTCGTAGCGTAGTGTAGTGCAGCGGTAATTTTATGCTTGCTCGCGGTCCTCAACGTCAAGTTGGCAACCGCGAGCAAGCAAAATGACTTTTTCTTTGTTCACGATCAGCAACATCAAGTTGCTTATCGCAAGCGTGGAAAATAAACCTCCTGGTGAGATTCTCAATGCAGGGAGGTCAGGTTTCTCATTGGGAATAGTCGCGTATGCTTGCAACCGCTCACAATGAGAAACTACCAGTCTGCTTTGAGAAAGCTGCCACTCGAGTAAAAATCTACTCGAGCAGCAATAAAAGACAGCTCGCACTGTGCAAGATGCCGTTTTCAATGATTGCACAGTGCAGACAAGTGCAGACAAGCATCCGGCACTGTGCAATAATCATGAACAGGGTACTACACAGCTCGCGTAGTGCTATGCGTAGCGCACATTGTGCGAAGTGCACTTTGCGCCGCTACACGTAGCGCTACCTCGCAAACTTTGCCCAGGGTTAATGATGTCATCAGTGATGTCATTTGAGAAGATCAGCAGTGATGCCATCAGTGATGTCACTTACCATGTCATGAGTGATGTAATATGTGAAGTTATAGGCAGAGTATTGCCCGGGGCGTTAGTTATAGTAAGCTCAGCTAGCTATAACTTCTGACTTTCTATGGTTTTGTGTGTGTAAAATCTGAACCTAACTATAACATCCCTGTTACTTCGGATTTTGTTGTGCATTTCTATTTCTTTTATGCTATGACCTACAATAACGTCCCTGTAACCTTTGGTTGTTTAGTGACTGAATATATATATATAGTAGGTAGTTACAGTTAGGACCTCGTTTCTATTCAAAAAGCATTTTTTCTTTTGCCAAAATCTTTGGCGCGGGTTGACGAATCTTCACAAAATTTTGAAAATTAATGGGGCGCTCCATTCAGCTTCTATTTCCAAAGATTTGGGGTGATTTGTCAAGCGGGGGCTGAGAAAAAAGGGAGTCCCACATTTTTCCCCTTGAGAACCTTAGAAAAAGATACAGTCTGAAATGCTGAACGGAATTACAACATATTTTGCAAGAAGGTAGCTCTTTTAAGAAATGGAATGAATCCAATTAGTAGTTCCATAGAAATTAGTAAAAGAAAAGTTTGATATTTGAGCACAAAGGAGGAGTCACGACTTCTGATTGGCTGCCAACACTACAAACCAGGAAGTGTTGGCAGCCATCCTGTGACTTGGAAACTGAGTCACAAGAAAACAGTGAAACAAAAATTAAAAGACAAGAAAAGGGGGCAGAATAGAAACACTCAAACCCCCTGGACCTCCTGAGGAGGTCCCACAGGGACCCCCAGGGCCAGGAAAACATATTTTTTTTAAAACTGCAGAATGTGCGCTAGGTGCGCAAATCCTGCTGAGAAAATTAAAAAAAACGAAGTGCGGGCTCCCACGCTTTGTTATTGTTAAAACACCGGGGTTGGCCAGGCCCCGGGGGCAATCCCAAAATATATAGCGGTGGAGCGCGGGGGACCACACAGCTCCGGGGACTGCCACCTCCCCGGGGTTTAATTGATGATTTGCAGGGGCACGCAGCCCCCTACAGCTCCGGGGACCACCACCTCCACAGGGCTCTCATTTTTATAAATAAAAATGTGTGTGGGGGCTTGAGCCTCCCCACATGCCCCGGGGACCACCACCTCCCTGGGGCTTTGCCAATTAAATGCACACAGCCCCCCACAGCCCAGGGACCACCACCTCCCCAGGGCATTAGAAATAAAGGGAGGTGGTCACGTGGCCCCCCTTGATGGCTCTGGGGACCTCCAGCCCCAGGACTGGCTCCTGCATTGTCCCAGGCACTCACCCCCAGGACATTGTCATTTGCAATGGCAGGGCGGGAGCACGTTTTCCGCCCTGCCATAGCAAACTCTGCTTTACTTCATTGAAGGAAGGGCAGGAAAACCTGCTCTTGCTTCTATGAAGCAAAGCAGGAATGCTTTTGAGCAAGGGGAGCTGCATGTTAGTAGCTCCCCTTGCTCAAAAGCAACACTGGCTCACACAGGAGGCGGGAAGCCTGCGGGACCATGGGGGCAGTTGGGCTTCCTCCACTGTCACCAAGGAAAGGTGCCTGTGACCAGAAGTGGCCTAGGAGGGGGGCCACACAGCCCTTTCCCTTCTAAATAAAAGAAATGAAAAGAAAAGGCCAGCCCCAGGGGATGGGGTCCCCTTTGCCATAATTGGCCTGAGGAGGGGGGCCACGTGGCCCCCTTCAAATAATTAAAAAAGAACATTTCAAAATTGTGGCCTTGCCCTGGGGGATGTGGTCCCAGGGGGCCAAAATTGGCCTTGGGAGGGGGGCCATGCATTTCCTTCCAGATTTATATAAAAACAATGTATAAAAAGGGGTCAGGCCCTGGGGGATGGGTTCCACAGCGCCCCAAACATGTAAAAGTAGAGGGCCACACAGCCCCCTTGTAAAACAAATATTTTAAAAAATCCGGCATTTAAACGGCGGCCAAGCCCCCTTTCTACACCACTCTGCAAACTCACCCCCTGGTGTGTTGTTAGTTGGGAATTAATTCCCCTTGGATACTGAGGATCCCTGGGGGCCACCTAGCCCACCAGGTACCTCCAGTATGTGCCATTGACCTACATTGCAGATAGGTGGTCCGAGGCCATGCCCCTTTTCACACCACTCTGCAAACGTGCCTCTTGGTGCACTGTTGGTGGAGCGATGAGGTCCTCTTGTGCTCTCAGGAGCGTGGCAGGGTTACCAGTAAATGTCTATCAATAGATATCCTTCAATGCGCATCATTGGCGTTATTAGGTTTCTCTTATGTTGTTGGCGAGCAATCATTATGTAAGCAATCCTTTGTTTTCCTAGCAATAGTAGTAGCCAGATCTTTAATATTACAGAATTGGAGTTCTCAGAAAAATCCCTACATTGACTCAGCGGCTACTTAAGTTGGAAAGGACCTACAAATTTGAAGAGGCCTACACAACGAGGATAGGGGCGGTGCTGAGGTTTGGGTTGAAATGGGAGGGCTATGCTGTAACCACGCATACAAATGATACTATGTAATTATTCATGTGATCTTTTGTATAAATCTACCATCAGTGGTTATTAACCTATGTATGGTACTGCAACAGTTGAAAGGAGGGCAGTCCCGAGGACAGAGCTTAGGGTGCAGAATCAAACTAATTATGAAATACCACTTCTCAAAGGAAAGACCGTAATCACCGTGGTCATCAAGGTCGGGGGGCACATGTTATCACTGAGCTACTACTTAGACTGCTGGTATTGCATACCATGTATAATGGAATATAAATGTGCACTTTTTATTAGTGTACATTTTAAATATGAGACTCAGTATATCAGATTTATCGTGCACAAATGGACTATGTAATTTGTTCCACTTATTGTCTATTTATAATATGAGATTGGAGTGTTTGTAAATGTTTCTGCTTTATGTACCTTGGTTAACATGGCTGCTATGGTCTTTACGCTCAACACAAAATAAAAAGTAAAATAAAACATTATTAATAATAAGACAAATAAGTAAGATTTAAGTTTATCATTAGCCCAAAAGAAAAAAAAGTTATTCAATATTAATATGAAATAAATGTAATATTGATATCTACATGAATTAGATATACTTTTTAAAAAAATATATTTTTATTGTTCATCAACATCAAGAATACATTTTCATTATATGTTTCACCAAAATAAGAAAATAATCAAAAATTCATTTCAACAAATTAATCCATGTAATACGCTCATCATGCAAATTCTAACTATGTTGATTCTTACTGACTCAAAGTCATTAAAGCTGTTAAGTATCTTGCTGCATACTTAAGCCTCCCCCAATCTTACCTTCCATTCTATTATTGGAGCCCATATCCGTCTCGCAGCTTCTCTTCTTACCCTTCCCTTTTTTTCAAATAGAACCTGTTCCAACGTATATATCGCCAAAACCCTAGAGACCCATTGTTGTAATGTCGGTGGTCTGGGGTCTTTCCATAACGACGCTATACATAATCTACTTAGCACCATGGCTATATACAAAAACTCGTAGTGAGGTACATCCAGGCCATCCTTTGTTACTCCTAAGATCATTACTTCATCTAGCAATACTATACTCATTCCCAACCAATTTTTGAAAAACTGCTCCAATTCTTGTTTATACTTATCTAGAGCAGGGCATGAAGCAAACATGTGGATAGTATCAGCTTGGGTAGATTGACATCTTGGACAGATTATGCCTCTTGTTCCACCCCACTGTGCCACCCTGTGGGGAGTATGGTATAATTCAAACAATGTTTTATATTGCTGGGTTTGCATATTTGCTGCTCTCAGCACAGCATTTGACAGTTTTAGCGACTTCTCAGCCTCTTTCCCTGTCAGCCCCAATTTTGTTCCCCATTTCTCATCCATTTTTTCAGAGTCATCCTCCTTATATTTACATATTTCGCCATATAGTTGTGATATGGAGCATCCTGTTTCTTTTCTTATGTCTTCCATTAAATCTATTTTTTGCATATCAACACCCCCACCACGCTTCTTTGATAAGACAGACCTAACTTGTAGATATTTATAAAAATCTCTATGCCCTGGATTATATAGCCGTTGTGCATTCTCATAGGTGATTATTATCCCTGCCGCCCCTATAAGATCTCCTATGGTTCTTACCCCCTGCCTATCCCAACCTTTCATTACAGAGTCATGAAATATTCCTGGAAGCGATGGGTTCCCATATAGCGGTGTATAGTAATTCATTCTACCCAATTTTATCTTCCTCTTAATAATTGACCATACTGTTATTGCAGCCCCCAGGGTCTTGAAGCGTACCTTCTTATAATAGCTTTTCTCCTCGTATTTAAGAAGCCATCTGTCCGAGTCTTTGACCAGAAGTTCATACACATCTGGAATTACATCCCTCCCTCTCCATTTATCCGTTATATCCCCCCCCCAACATCCCTCTTATATATTGCAAAACTGTAGCCCAATAATAGGCTTTGAAATCGGGAAGCATCAGCCCGCCACAGTCTCGGGGTAGCGACAACAATTTTTTACTACGGCGTGTTCTTCCTCCTGCCCAGATGAACCTGTCTGTTACCCCTTCCAACTCCCTAAACCACTTATTATCAAATAACAAGGGTATGGTCCTAAAAAGATATAGCACTTTAGGTAAAAATGACATTTTTATCAGATTGCACCGACCAATTGTAGTCAAATGTAGATTATTCAATCTATTGAAATCAAGCTTGGCCTTACTTATTATAGGTTCCATATTTTTTGCCACCACTGTCGAAATATCAGAGGTAATTAAAACCCCTAAGTATATCGCTGTTCCAGTAATTCTTTGATCTACCATCGTTATTTTTTGATTTATTACATCCTGCGTTTTGTCTACATTTAACTTGTATCCTGATAATTTTCCATATATAGCTGCCTCTTCTTCTATCGCCCGCAATGCCAATTCAGGATCACATGATGTGACAGCCAAATCGTCCGCATATCCCAGAATTTTTGTTTCGAATCCGTTCAAAACAATTGGCCGGATGTCTATATTCTGCTCTATTCTTCGTATAAATGCATCTATATACAAGGCAAAGAGGAGCGGGGAACAAGGACACCCCTGTCTGGTTCCCTGCCGAATCGTTATTATATTGCTCATTTTCCCCATGATTCTAAGTTTTATTCTTGGGTTAACATACAATGCCCTTGCAGCTTTTATAAATATACTCCCAAGGTTTACCTTCTCTAGCACTGCCCAGAGGAATCCCCACGAGACCCTATCAAATGCTTTTTCTGCATCTAATAATATTAATGACATAGGGTCTCGTGAGGCTGCTGTTCCATCAAACAGGGTTAGTACTCTCCTAATATGCTCTGCAGTGCCTCTCCCAGGGATGAACCCATGTTGTCTGGGGGATACGATCTTACCTATTATACTCCCTAATCTATTTGCCAAAATTTTCGAATACATTTTCACGTCGCTGTTCATTAAACTAATAGGTCTATATGACCCAGGATTAGTCGGAGGTTTATTTTTTTTAATAAACACAATCATAACTGCTTCACTCCAAGACTCTGGGGGGGGGGTGCCATTTTGAATATTAGTTATTAAATTGAAAAAATCCCCTTCTATTTCAGGCATAAAGGTTTTATAAAATTCTAATAGAATAGAATCCGGGCCAACAGCTTTTCCTGCTGGAAGATCCAAAATTGCTCTGTGCATTTCCCCTCGATTAAACATTGTTTCCAGAGCCCCTTTATCAGCCATATCCAGTTTTTCTAGGTTTGCTCCTTCAAGAAACTCCTCAATATCACGTATCTCACCCCCTTGATCAGGACTATAAAGTAGCTGATAAAACTCCTGAAACCTTGCACATATGTCCCTAGGTGCTGTTACTTTCCTACCATCTTGAAGCATGATTTCCGCAATATCCCCCTTTGTGGCCGCCTGCCTTGTTCGAATAGCTAGTATGCGGCCAATCTGTTCGCTGTATTCATATTGTTCCTTCCTCCATGCCAGGTATGTCCCTGCTGCCTTAGATGCAAATATCTCCCCCACTGCTGCTTTTGCGACAGTTAGTCTCTGCGATATTACAGTAATGTCTTGTTTAGACCTGATAGCGACGACAAGTTCTTCCTCAATATTAGCCACCATTCTTATTCTCCCTGCCACCTCCTCCCTTTCTGCCTTATTTCGTCTGGTTGAGTAGCTAAATGTCTCTCCCCTTATGCCTGCTTTCATTGTGTCCCAAACTATAGCGGGAGAAGCTGTTCCTCTATTTACCTCAACTGTCGGGGCATACAATGAGCATAAAGTGAAATTAAATCCCTGCACCTGGCATTCCATCAGCACCCAACGCCCATGTGAATCTGCTTTTTGTCTTTTAACAACCACATCGCCGTGCCGCGCTAATATGGCCACCCCTCGTGTCCTCGTCCCTTGTGTCGTACAAGCAAGCAGTTGATAACCTAGCTGCCCCAATAATCCCTTTTGAGCAACCTCTATATGGGTCTCCTGCAGACAAAGCAAGTCAACATGAATTGTTTTTAAATACTCCCTCACCTCCCTTCGCTTCCTTCCGTCATTCAATCCACAAATATTCACTGTACCTATCCGCATTGGTATTCTTGTTTTATCCTCAAATCAACATTCAGCCTTTCTTCATCTCTCTCATCTTTCAAAATTTGGTGTTTCTGATCCTCCCCTTGTTTTATCTTATCTTGATGTGATGATTTTCTTGTTTTCCCTCCTCCTTCCCCCCTTCCCCCACCTGTTAGAGCAAGCAGGCCGCTGGCCTCTGTGATGGAGTCTGGCTATCGACTCCCCTTTGCCGACCTTTATAATTGCATTAAATCACCTGAATAAATTACTTCACTTTGATATCTCCTTCACATCCCCTTCATCCAAATCACCCGTGACTTTACCATTACCCTCATCGTTATATTCCATTGTCCTTATTTTATCCCCAATCAACATGTGCAATCCTTTTGCACCTAGCCCTCCTTCATCCATATACTATCTCTTTGTATACATTAGACAAGGGTAGACCCATCTTAGGCCAGCATATCTTTTCACTGAGCAAAAGGGGTTAAATAGAGATAAAGTCGTCAAAGAAGTCTTCAAGGTTTATCTCTAGCTTCACCGCTGGCTTCACCACTGGCACGAATCATGTCCATATATTCCCTTGCTTGGATTTCAGAGAAAAAAACCCTAGTAGAATTCTTATAGATTATTTTAAGTATTGCCGGGTTTATTAGATAGGCCTGCAGGCCCATCTTATGGCATGGATCCAGTAATTCTCTGAGTCCCCACCTTCTTTCGACAGTGCTATGGCAGTAATCTGGGGTTGAGAAGAAGGACTGACTCTCAAACGAGCGTTTGGCGTTGGGGCGAGCTTTTGCATACACTTCTTCTCTCAATAAAAAATTGCCAAAGTACACTAATATGGCTCTCGATCTTGATACCCCCTCTGTAGTAGAAGGCCCTTTCTTTTTTAAGGTCATTGGGAATCTGTGAACTCTTTGAACTTCCCTGTCCCAGTCCCAGTGGTTCAATCCTGGGAAGGCTCCTTTGAACATTCTCAGGGCGTATGCCCTGATATCCCCGCCTTCTGCCCCTTCCTCTATACCCAGGATTCTGAGATTATTTCGTCTCTGGCAGTTCTCTAGGTCCTCTAGCTTCCACTGGGCATCCACCATCTGCTTTTCACATCCCATCAGTCTTGCCGAGTCTTTGACTTGTTGGTCTTCCATCATGCTCGTACGATCTTCCAAGTGTGTCATCCTCGTATTTGTGGCTGTGCAAATCTTGGCCACCTTCTTTATAGCTCCTTGTAAATGCTTAGTTGCTAGGCGTTTTTTTTTCCCCCTCGGCCTTTGTTGCATCCTGCAATTGTTTAATTGAGTTTAAAATTAGCTGAAGCATGGGTTCCGCTGATGATGTCTGTCCCTGTGCCCCCCCAGCAATAGGATCCTCCTTCTCATGCTCAATCTCATTATAAGTATGCTGTGTAGCTGAGTAATCCCAGTTTAGACCTGCTATTGTTTCGGTGCTTGCCACACTGATTTGTCTACGACTGCAGCCGGCTTTCTCTTGTGACTGTGTACTTCTCTGTCGCCTGGGCAATCTTTTTTTTCTTGGCTCATGACCTTTCCCCTTTGGTGAAGATCCGCTTCCCCCTTCCAAACTTATGTCCAAGCTTGAATCAGTGTTTGTCCCACCATTCTCTTCCAAGTCGGACTGTGTGTCTTTGGATGCGTCAGACCCATCTGTCACTGAGTAGAAGTTATCTACTGGATCTGCATTGTCCTCTAGCCCGCTCAGGCCGCTATTCGCAGCTATTTTTTGTACCAGTAGTCCAGTTTGTTGCGCTATAGTGGTTGCTGTCTCAGGTGTCCCACCCATGATTGTGTCCATATCTGTTGCTGTTCCTTCAGTGGGGCGTGTATCTTCCTCTATATTATCCACTATATCGTTGAGGTCCATGATGTTACTCCACTGAGTTTCTGCTGAGGGTGTGCTGGGCGGCTCAGATATATTGGCAGTGTCTAATTTAGCTGTGTTAGCTGTATTGGAGGGGGCAAAGTATCCGGCGATGCTTTTTAATTGTCCAGTTTGCTGTGCAGCATTTATTGCAGCCTGTTTTCTAGCTCTCGTTTTGCTCCAGGCAGCTGCACCTTCCTCATTCAGAGTGTTGTGGGCTTGAGCATGCAGGTCCTTATCTCCCCCTTTGTTTTTAATGACCTGCCCAGAAGGTTGTTTGCCAGGATTCTCACCCCCCTCGGGCGCTTTCACTTTCCCCCCGAGTAGGTTTTGGTGCCATTTTGACCCCCTCAGCAACCTCTGCCACCTCAGCCACCTCTGTCACTGTTACCAAGTTACTATATCGCTGAGAGACTCTCAGCCGTTCTGTGCTAGGCAAGCTCCAACTCAGGCTCAGGCTCAAACGTAATATCTAGCTTCTTGCGGTGCTTGCTGCTCCCGCTGCCCTGCCTGTTGAGCCTGTCAATGCTGGAGTCTCTCTCGCCGTCCCTCTGACCCCCCCGCTGCCTTTGTCTTACTCCTGATGCCGTGGTCAGTTTTGTAGTCCTTTAGCGCGGTGGTCGGGGGTCCTTTCAAGCCGCCGTCATTAAGGTAACAGCGTAACAATGTGCACCGCCGCCGCTTACACCACCTCCATTGTCCTCGTTTCGGATGCCGTTTCAGCTGCTCTTGTGGCGTTTCAGCTGTAACTCCGCTCTTCTGAGCTCCGCCGTGTCTCCTGCGCTGTCGGGTGCTGCAGGCTCTGAGAGCTCCGTGCTCCGCCCAGCCCGCTCCGCAAAATCCGCTTGCACCGCTAGTTTGCCGAGAACGCCATGAGTATTGCACCTCATCTGCTGCCACCACTGCCGCTGCTGCGGAGATCAGTTCCGAGACCTCTTCAATCCCCATTCAGGTATCGCTGGAGTATAATTCTTATATTCGGTAAAGTCTTTAGTATATCAAAGTGTGTTTTCTGCTGTAAGCATTTTATTCCATCAAAACAAGCAGGTCGGCATCGGAGCGTTCTCCTCTAGCCGCCTAGCCAGACGCCATCTTGCTCCGGGCAAAGATTTTCCATCATGAATTAGATATACTGTAAAAAAAAAATCCCCTGAAATGCACTTAACAATTGTGAAAGACTGGTAGATAATTTGGACCAGACTACAACTTAAAATGTAATCAGAGTAATCAGTAGTTTCATAGGTGTCTAGGAGGGAGTTTAACAGGCCACCCATCTAGAAAAGAAGGGCATTCTTTGAAAATTGCCTGCCCTCAAATCCCTGTGGCCAAGCTCACAGACTTGTAGCCATTCCTGGCTATTGAACCAGTAATTGGTTACCTGAGCAATTTTAGGAGCATTGTTTAAAGAGGTTCTTATTCGTCTCCCGGTGTAATAACCTATACCAATTGCCAATACCAGATAGATTTATCTCAAGTGCTGCTTTTAAAATAAATTAATCTAGCTCTCTCACTGATTCCTCTATAATTGGTCAGGAGAAAGCTTGTAATCTGCCTGAAGGTTAGCCAAAGATTGTGGGTCTGAGATTCCAATTGGTTTGCTAAAACATTTCATGTCATCAGATTAGCACCATTGTAAAAGTCACCTAGCTTCCAACAACCTAGCATATTATAGGGCTGAACCCACTTTTGTGGGAGCTTAAGGCCCTAGAACTCACAATCGTAAAGAGAGGAAGATGCATGGCATGATGCAATATTATAGGTTTTATTGAACCGCTGCATGCAGCTTTAGAATGTATTCAATAGGGGTGGCACGCAAAAGTTCGCTGAATTGCTTGTTCCGCCCGTTTGCAATGCTTTTTTCATGTTCGCAAATGCTGTTTGCGTGCTCGGGAAGAAATATCTTGCAAACACGTATTTTGAAAACGCAAACAAGTAAATAAATCTGCGAAAAAGCGGATCGCTGAATTTTTGGCAATTCCGCATTTTCCGCGAAACATGAAATTACCCAAATTCCACAAGTGGAACGGAATTTATCACCCAGACCTCGTATTCATAACCTTGTATCGTGTCTTTTTTGGTAACTTTGCTGTGTGGGCAGGAATGCTGATAGCTCAATTGCACTCTCTAAGAACATAAGATCAAGTAGAAAATGATCAACATTTGAAATGGGGGCCAATAGCTGAGTTGTTAAGCTAAGTAACCCAGCTTGATAATAAGTAGCTAAATGAGGGAATGCAAGACCCTCCTGTTCCACATCCAAGGGTAAAATAGATAATTTAATCCAAGGTTTTTTCTCAGCCCAGATAAACTCCCAGATCACCATGTCCACTTCATTAAAATACGAGATTGAAATCTTTAGGGGAAGATTTAAAAATGAAAATATCAACAAGGGGAGGATCGACGTCATTATCAAAGAGACTTGTCCTATTATTGACAAGAGTAAAAGCGCCCATCTTTCTAGCAGACATTTGCCCACATGCATCAAACTGAATTGCATTTGCAAACGGTGCGAATCGCAAAATTCGGCAGTTTGCGAATGCAATTAATTGATTTGGGATGCATCAACTGAGAAGTGTATTTTCGCAATTTTAGGAATCGCAAATGCCTTTGTGATTCCTTAAATTTCTCGCAAAATTTGCGATTTGCATATTTTTGCGAAAAAATGCTATGCATAGAAATCGCAATTTGGAATTCTTAAAATTAGAAGAAGTCAAACCTGGTGGTAATTTTCCGAACTTTGTCCAAAACAGGTGACACTCTCAGGACTGCATAAAAGGGGCCTCAGAAAGCATCCCAATCTTTTCCAGAATGGCAGCACTTTTCTTTTTGGCACGCAGGCAGAGGTTGAGAGCAGCAGCAGGATGGAGGAGAAGGCTGATACAGGAGAGAATATTCAGAGTGCGCATTACTTTGCTAGGGCAGACTAACCAAGAAATATATGATAGGTATAGGCTGAATCCTCACTTAATATTAGATTTAATAGATGAACTGGACCCAAGATTGCAGAGGCAAACACGCAGGACTCAAGCTATACCAACCCATGTCCAGGTAGTGTGCTCACTGCACCTCCTAGCTTCTGGGTCATTTCAGGGTGTAATAGCTATTGCTGGTGGTGTCTCCCAGAGTTCACTTTCCAGATTTTTTAATGCCTTTCTAAATGCCATGTTACAAAGAATAAGGCATCACATCAAGTTCCCCACTACACAGCAGGATTTGGTGAAGACCAAGTTAGATCTCTATAGCATGGCTCAATTCCCACATGTGATTGGCTGTGTAGATGGCACACATGTACCCATTTGCCCACCCTCTGAAAATGAATACATTTTTCGCAACAGGAAATGCTTCCATTCCCTTAACATTCAAGCCATTTGTAATGAAAAAACTATCATCACAGACTTAGTGGCAAGTTACCCTGGCAGTGCCCATGACTCCTACATTTTTAGACACAGTGCCATCCATGCACGACTGCTTGCTGGTGAATTTGGAGATGGATATTTGCTGGGTAAACTTACATTTTTTATCCAAAAGACATCCTTCTGTAATGTAGGCACATGTCATTTATGCATTTCTACTGTCATTATAATTTCTCCTAGGTTATAGTGCCTATGCAGTGAGGTCTTATATATAGACACGATATCTCAATCCAGCAAACAGGAAATAGCAGCAGTATAAACATGCTCACATTACAACCCGCAATGTGATAGAAAGAACTTTTGGTGTGATGAAATCCGGTTTTCACATACTTCATAAGACTGGTGGAGCATTGCAATATTGCCCAGAAATTTGCAGAAAAATAGTAGCTGCATGTGCAATGTTGCACAACTTAGCAACTGAGAGAGGCATAGATTTTGAAGAAGAAGATGTGCTACCTCAAAATGACAATCAGCCTCAAAAACCCCAACCAAGAATGCATGGACCAGAAGCAGCAGAGGGACGACGGAGAAGGGCAGAGATAACACAACATTACTTCTGAAAAAGGTAAGAATTAGAAAAGACAACCTGCTGCTTGAATGGAAATTATTTATTTCACAATGTAAACTGAAATGCATTTAAATCATGCATTCTGAAAGGTTTTGAATGTACTTGTCAATGTTTATGCATTCATGTCAGCAATAAAGTAAATGATAATGAAATGATGTGGTCAAAATGGTAACAAAAATGAAAAATCAAATGAAAAATTATTTCTTACGCCCACGCACACCTAATGTAATGTAAATGTAAATGTAAATGTAATTGTATAGGCATTTATATAGCGCACTACTTACCCGGAGGGTCCCAAGGCGCTTCGACCGCTGCGAAACCCTTCCTGGCTTCCCTGAGAGATGGTCCCTTAATGGGTATCTCCAGGGTGAGACCAGGCATCCCCGGCGGTCTGGTGGGGCCGTTAGTGAAGATGAGGCAAGCTAATGCCCAGAGTTGCCGAGTGTGATCGCTGATCAGAGTGGGCACCGAGGCGAGAGTATTATCGAGTCCCCTGACCCTGGTCCAGAAACCTGCCGCGCCGGGAATCGAACCCTGGTCCCGGGCCGTCCTCTGTAGTAATCAAATTGCCCATGGGCATCTTGCAAGAAATACTTTGTTTCCTGCTGCTACGTCGTGCCCAAGGTAAGCCATGGTCAAGTATGCCACTGACACTACTGGCAAATTCACTACCCTCCTTTTCTGTCTGCATGTCAGGAGCAGCATCAATGTGTATTTTGCCAACAGTATTATGTAGTGTTCCCATTCCCCTGGCAATCTGTACAAATTTGCTTCATATCAAATTGCATGGCAACTGTCTACTTACAGAATTGTGCAGTACTGTTGGAGAGGCGATACATTCCCCTGGTATGACCCTGCATGCAGGTCATTGCTCTAAGGTGCCTTTCATCACTTCTCAGTTGCTGGGTCTGTACCACTGGGCACAATGTCTCTAAAGAAGTTGCAATGCGGTCTAGCTTTTCAGAGGTTGTGTTATGCCCTTTCTCAATGACATTTGCAATTTTCCTAATGCTGTTGTACATGGCACCAATCTCTTTACTGATATTTCCAAGTTTTCCCTTGATAATTCTCATGTCCTTGCCTTGTAGGCGCTGAACTTTGAGGATGTTATCTTCCACAACACTACCAGTGCTGCTACCCTCTGCAGCTCTGCCAACATCTGATGGTTGTGACCTGCGCCTATAAAAGTGCTGAAGTCTCCTTCCCCTACTTTGCCTTGTGTTACTGGTTGCTGCAGTTTGAACAGTCTGCATGTCAGAGACATTTTCATTTCGAACTTCATCAGAATCTGAGTGCTGCAGTTGGTGCACTCTGTGTCTTTGCCTTCTTTGGAAAAGGAATGTTGATGTGGTAGCAACATTTGCATCTTCTGAGTGTTGATCATCTTGATTGTTGTAATCTCTCAAGTCTTCTTCTATTATTTCTTGTATCTTTCTATGAGTAAGAAAGTGCAAACAGTGTGTTACTTTTAAATTTGCACTGCAGAAAAATGTCTCTAATAAAGTTTTTTTTAAATAAAATCACATGTTGTCTGCCTACTTTGGTCTCAATAATTACTACCATTATTTTTCAGTGAGTAGCTTTGTGATTTACTAATTTTCATTTGTGTGAACTACATCTCCCATGATGCACTGCTTTCTGACTTACAACTGTTCATAACCAGGTTTAGAAAAACGAAATTGAACTAGTACAATACTGAAATGATATTTCAGCATGGTTAACAACATTTATAGCTCACATGCACCCTCATTGCGCATTTAAGAATTAAAAAGAAAAATGTAAAAAAAAACTTACCTTCAGAAGGGGAAGGAAGCTCTGATGTATCAATATCAATCACTCCAACAACAGCCTCAGTTAAAAGTGTGGCTTCCACCATGTCTTCAAGGGGAGTATTGGGCCTATCCCTGGGGTGGCCACCGCCAGTTCTTTTTGCTGTGTTTATCCTGGTTGCAATTTTTTCTTTGGCACGACTGGGCAGGTCATACCAGCGTTTTTGTAAGTTGTTTATGTCACGATGTGCAACACCCACAGCATTGACCTTTGCTTGAATTGCAAGCCAGAGATTCCTTTTCACTGCTTCAGGAACCCTCAAAGATTGTTTGCCAAAAAGTTGTTCCTGCCTCTCAGTGACCTCCTCAATAAAAATTTCCAGCTCCTGGTCACTGAATTAAATTTTTCGTTTTCTGGCTTGCCCCTCTTCAACAGCATTTTCCTCTGCCATTTCTCCAAAGGATTCAAACACCCAGACTGCAGCACCTCCTCCAGCCAAAGCTCCAAACACCAACTTCCAAACCTCCAACTGAAACCAGGGAGCAGCTGTATGTGATTACTTTACTGGCTTCCTGGCTGTTAATCCTGGCTGTTAATTTAATGAGATTCACCATGGGTGCTTTTTCGCAATTTGCGAATTCGCAAAATGCGAATTCGTAATTAAGTAATCGCAAAAATCATGCGATTCGGTAAAAATTGCAATTTTTACCGAATCGCAAAAAAAAATCGAACAATTTGATGCACAGCAAATTGCGATACCTTATTTGCGATTCCTTAAAAATCTCAAATAAGGAATCGCAATTTGTAACTTTGATGCATGTGCCTAATTGTGTTTTATCAAGTGTTCTACCATAGTTCAGATAAAAAAGCTGAAGGGAGTCCGCTGTCACGTACAGTCCCAGATATCTAATGGGTTTGTGAGGGAGAAATGTTAACCCTTCCGCCAGCTCTATTCCTGATGCATTAAATAGGAGAAGCTCAATTTTAGCCTGATTAATCCTGTAGCCCTCCAGTTCAGTAAACGCCTGGATTTCTCCCAGTGATCTCTGGATATTTAATTTCACTGGGTTCAGGTACAAGTTCAAATCGTCGGCAACAACTTGATTTTTGCTATTCCTACTGGGGGAGCTTGGAGTAATACAAATTTTTATTGCTAGTGGCTCGATAGAAAGTAAAAATAAAAGGGGGGAAAGAGAGAATCCCTGCCCCGCCTTATCACCACTTCTCCAGAGTTTGTAATTTGTTTTGCGGTGGCTCCCCAATAAAGTCTCTCTAGCATCTCGATTAGATGCCGTGGAAAGCCAAACTCGCCCAAAATAAAGATGGCCTGCCAATCCACCAGATCTGATGCCTTTTCTGGGTCCATCATCAAAATGGCTGCATCCTTCATTCTAGCAGAAAAGTAGTTGACGTCCTGAATCAGATAAAAATTATTTGCAGCCATGGATCTCCCAGTCAGAAACCATGTTTGATCTGCGTGTACCAGATACTGAGCAAAGCCCGCGATTCTATTCTCCCAGATTTTCATCAAAAGCTTGTAGTCTACACTTAGTAGACATATTAGTTGATCCAAACTTGGGTCTTTAGGGCTCTTATCCTTCTTTAAAATGGAGATCACAAATGACTCCTGCCGCCTCAGCCACAGCCACTGGACTACATCCCCCACAGGCCCTCAGGCCCTCGCGACAGGAAGTCGCGCACGCCCTGTCCCGCCCCCGGAGGTGCTCTAAGGTCAGGGAGAGCCCCGGGGGAGCGGGACGCGCACACGGGCGGCGCTGGGCTAAGCCCGGGCAAAGGACAGGCCGTCTGTGGCCGTCATGGGTCTGGGCCCCCCCTAACATCCACAATGGGCAAGAGAAAACAGGTATGTGCTAGGGATGACAATGGGTCGAAAGCGAAACACCCCAAAAATCTGAATCTATCATCTCGTATTTAACCTCTGCAGTGGGGGTGCTGACTAAAGAGATTGCTAATGCGGAGAAAGAGCTGGGCTTGAATGTAGAGGAGATTGACCCAGTCCTACCTCCAGAGCATAGTAGGGAGATACCGCTTGAGCCAAACATTGTGATAATTAACCGGTAAGTGAACTTAACTCACACTGTACCACCTACTCCACAAGACGCTTTGTGTCACCCTACACCCCCAACGTCTGCTGTTCCCTCACATAAGTCGCACAAGAAGCGAAAGTTGCTAAGCACAGCGGATAGGGCGAAAAAAGACTTGGGTCACACTAACCGAATAGACCATCACCTTAAGGGCCAAATCGGGAAAATTATAGAGGACCTATTCATCACACGTCTGGAACCAGCACTTGTGTCCGTATCTAAAGACATTGTGGGCACTCTAAATACTTGTGTAGCGGGGCTTCTATCCAAATGTGAGAAAATTGATGCGCTGTTGAAACAAAACAGGGGGGTAAAGGGAGGTTTGATTCATTCAGAGGCCTCAGCTGATAACCTGCCTATAGCTGATAGCAGGAACATTAACCCTGTACCTTGTCGGCCCCGTAGTTTGGAAAGGACTGCAGACACAGTAGGGCAGCCAAGTGGAAGGGATGGAGCAGGGAATTCTTTGCCTGAAGTAAATGCTAGGGGCAGCCAGGCATATGACAATAGTAGAAGCCCTCGACAGCCTGGTTATACCCTGGAGCTTCCACCAGAAGCGGCCCCTTTGGTGGCTGTTTTCACTGGGGCTCCTCCGGTCAGGGGGGGTACCTGGGAAACAACCACTGATCTGATGAATCAAGCCAGACAGTGGTGTGACCAGTGGAGCAAATGTTGCAAGTGCAGTCACCATGGCAAGGAGGGTCCGCTGGGTGGGGCATTGTCCTAAGAACATCCCCGGGGACTGTGTGGTGGTGAACTTTAATAATAGGCACAGTGCTGAAAGACTATTCTGGGATGGCTCAGACCTTGATAACAAAGGCATCAGACCTCTCCCTTTGGGGTTTTTCTATCCACCGGCTAGAGTTTATAAACACCCGCCCCCTCCTAATCGGTTCCTTACCCGACCTAGTAACATACGTACCCCAACATACCAGGCCATGATGAGCGCACAGTTGGGATCTGTCCAGGGGCCGTTACGGGGGGGGGGGTACTGCACCCACAACTATACCAACAGCATCCCCGGTACATCTTCAACTTAGGGGAGAGATGGAGCTTTGTAACCGATTCTCTCCATTGTCCCAGATGGAGTGTAATGATTGACTGGGTCCTGAAACTTCAAATCAGGGGACTGGGATAGATGGGATAGATGGTGTATCTTACACAGCTAAAAATCGGACAGCCTCATGCAAAATCTTAAGCTGGAATGTGGCAGGTATTAGATCCAAAAGCACTGACCCCATTTGGTTGCAATTTATAAAGCAGTTCGATATTCTGGCATTCCAGGAAACCTGGGACTCAGACTCTAGCTTTATTTTAGAGGGCTACCATAGCTTCACTATTCCTGCGGTTCAAGGGTCTGTGGGGAGACCTAAGGGGATCTACTCTTCCTTATTTCTCTAAACCTTGCTGAGACATTTAGAAAACTTAACGTGGAGTCAGATAATGTCCTCATATTAGAATGGTTTGTCTCCAATAAGTATTATCTTTTGATTAATTTGTATAATGCCATTGATGGCTCCGTACAGAAGGAGCATTTTAGTATGTTAGAACAATTTTTGTCAGTCTATAAGGTTAATACCTCTTTTGTGCCAGAGATGCTTTTGATGGGAGATTTTAATATACACCCCTGTCAGTGGGATTGTTATGGTGATGATTTTGATGGGCATACGAATGGGAGGGTACCCCATTCTGAACACGGCAAACAGGGTGAGGCCTTGGAGGAACTACTTCCTAATTTCAATCTACTTGAACCGGGCAAAGAAAGTGGTAGTGAGAATGTCCCCACATTAATAGGACGGGGAGCTAATTCTGTCATTGACTATATTTTTTTATCCCCCTTATTTCTGATAAAGACCCTGGTCTATAGTGTAGTGATGTCATCCTTCAGCGATCATAACCCTCTTGTATTGGAAGCAGAATTGGGTGCTAAGATTGCCATCACTGTCCAAGGAAGGGAGGCACCACGGGATTTATCCACAAAAGATCAAGGCAGACGGATAAAGTGGGACAATATAGTCCCGGAGGCCTTTTTCGAGGATCTGGTTGCCAAGACAGAGACCAATATTGGCATCTGCCTGGATGCCAAAACCGTGGGTGTGGGAACTATCACCTCCTTTACAGCAATCTGCAAGCAAATTGCTGAAAACCTACACAAGGGGAGTAGGACACATTCTAGGAAAGCACAGAAATGGTTTGATTCCTCATGTACAAAGGCTCATGAGGCTCTCCTGAAGGCTCTCAAGAGGAACCCGAGGGACAGGGCTCCAGTCTCCTCTCTCCGCAAGGAGTATAAACTAGCAATCTCCATGCGAAAACAGAAAATTAAAGAGGAGGCCTGGGACAACTTGCATTCTATTGATGTATTAAAGGACAGCAGAAAGTTTTGGGCCACAATAAACCAGCCATTTTTCTCGGAAAGTGATAATCTAGATACGGAATGCGTAATTCCGGATGATATCTGGCGTCAGCACTTTAAGAACATTTACGGGGATAATGAGCCTCAGGAGTTAACATCAGAAATAGCCACTATGGGCTGTCTCACAAACCCTGTAAAATTTGAACCGGCTGAAGTAGAAAGGGCTATCCGAGATACATCTAAGAATAAGGCCCCAGGACCTGATGGGGTTCCTGCTGACCTTTACATCATGTACCCTAATTTCTGGGCAAAAATATTATCCAATGTGTTCAATGCAGCATCTCTAGTGGGTTTTCCCCCCTCTTGGGCCTCCTCCATCATTGTGACCATTTTCAAAAAGGGGAGTTGAGGGGATCCTGCCTGCTTTAGGCCAATCTCCCTGTTAGACTCTGCTGTTAAGATCATGGGCAGAGTCATTCTTCAGAAACTGGGAGATTGGATGAATGGCAAGGGGGTACTCTCGAATTTCCAGTACGGTTTTAGGCAACACAGGAGTACCATGGACCAATGCCTAAATTTATACCTTTTGATCAACAAATATACGATAGCAAAAGAGGGCTTTTTATATCTTGGGTTCATGGATTTATCATCAGCCTTCGATCTGGTGAACCACTCCAAATTATGGCGTATCTTGTTGGAAATGGGTGTAGATGCACCCCTGGTTCACTTTCCTAGCGTCCTACATCAAGACCTAGCAGCTGCCGTTAGGGTTACGCAGGACTGCAGGTGCACGGGCCAATTCAGCTTCAGGCGGGGGGTCAGACAAGGTTGCATTCTGGCCCCTCTTCTTTTCACGATTTATATTAATGGCCTGGAAAAATCTCTCGCTGAGGCCAATGCGGACATTCCGCTTGCAGGGGGATCGAGTATCCATGTCCTCCTGTACGCGGATGATGCTGTACTTATTGCTCGCACAGGCCTAGATTTACAGAGGCTGCTGGATAACTTTGGCACATTCATGGAGTCCCTCGATCTAAAAGTAAATAGTAACAAATCCCATGTAATGATCGTTGGGGCCCGCAGGAAGACCAGTAAGGTGAAAACATTCAGATGCCTGGGTGCGGAAGTTTCTAGGGTCCCAGTATTCACCTATTTGGGAGTACTATTTGATGAGAAGGGTAATTGGGGCCCCCAGCAGAAGCATAAAAGCAATGCTGTTGCAAGATCCACAGCAGCCCTCCTTAGTTTTGCCAAAAGGCTGGGAGCTAGGCCCATGGAGGCCATGCTTAAAATATACAAGTCCAAGTGTTGCGCGATTGCCTCCTGTGGTGATTAACATTAGAGTAATCCTGAGGAATCAATAAGGTTCAATTTGTTATAGAACTAATAAATAACATATCATCTCAGTGAATCAATTTTGAAAACAAAATCCCTTGTAGCCATCCCTTACCTAAACTATTCACTGCCCAAGCCAACAAGGGTATATTGGGTCTTCCCATCTTTTTGATATTATGGCATACGTTAGAGCGGCGTGTGTCAGACTGGGACGTCCTGAATTGTATACAGCCCCAGAGGGAATTAAGAAAGAGGATTTGGTATGGATTAAACACAATTTCTGGATCATGTTGGAGGCAGATAGGGAGGAGGTGGAGCTTAAAAAATCAGGAGTAAGTAGCATTTATGTCTTACAGACTTCCCCATCCATTGAACCTTTCCTGAGGATAGTCACTAAGCCGTTCCCTCGCTTTCGGTTGACAAGTTTTAGGTTCAACTTAATTCACTTCATTTTAGGAAACTTCCTGCAATGGGGTAAACCAGATGAATCTCGACCATGTTCTTGTGACAACTTCTCGACACAAGACACCCTCCACCTAACTATGTTTTGTGAAAAATTTTCTGATGCACGTAAAAAATTCCTATATCCCATATTACGAGAAGCTGGGTTTCTGCAGGTGAGGCCTGCACTGTTATATTTGCAACTACTGAGTAGCGTGCGTGTTATTTTCAGCGTAGCAAGCTTTTTGGTGGCCGCAGCTAGAGTGAATAATAAAAGAAGCATATGTATGAATTAAGAACAGTAGGCTGAGAGGGGGGTATTTTTGATATTTTAATCACGGAAACTTGAAAGTTGTTTTTATATTTTTATATTGTATTTTACATAACGGTCTTATAAGCCAGGCGGAGACATTTTCTTATTAATTGTTTCGTACAAATCATGAATTGTAAGTAGTGTATATACGTGAATGTTTGTAAATGTATGCATATTTATTTATTTGTATCTATTTTACCCACTTTTTGCACAATGTATGTATGTATTGCTGCTTCTTTTATGATTTTAATTAATCGAAATAAAGAGTTTTGACTGACTGACTCCTTAAATCTATCTGAGACAGCTGTTCTGCCCATAATTTGATTGTATAGTGATACCAAGAACAGGGTGAGTTCGTCTAACAACAATTTATACACTTCAATAGATATCCCATAATTGCCACTTGCCTTCTCATTTGGGATTTTTTTTATGATTTCACTTAGTTCTGCGATTGTGATCGGTTCACTCAAAAGCATATAGTCCTCCTCGCAGATCGTAGGTAGCTGGACTGTCATAAAATATTCCACAGGAGCCCGAGGGTTAACTTACTGGACTTCTGCATATTTCTTACTGAAATGGGACACAAACATTTCGGCAATTTCGGCTTTATCATTCATCAGGCACCTAGTACTGGAATCTCTAATTTGTAGAATAGACTGCTTGCTCTTATGCGTTTTTGTGGACCAGGCTAAACATGTGCCGATGTGCTGGCTCTCTTCACAAACCTTATGTCGGGAAGCTTTACTTCCAGAAATTTTCTCACCATAAAAACATTTTTCAGCTCCTCTTGTGCCCTTAATATTTCTTACTTGAGTGCCTCTTCTTCCAGTTTCCCTGATGACCTATCCGAGAGTTCTCTCCTAGCCCGCTCGACTGCCTCCTGGAATCTAGCAATCTTAAATTTCCTTAATTTGTGAAGATTGGCCCTGTATGCCACCACCTGTCCCCTAAACTTGGCCTTTCAAGTTTCCTACACCCTGCTGTATTCACATTTTCCTTAAAAAACACATTGTAAAATCACGGGTTTCGTCAATCCATTTTTGATCTGATAGCGATGTTTTATCAAAGTGCCACCTGTTAATTTTTTCTCTTGGGGCGGGCAGGTGTAGTATCAAGGAGACCAGAGAGTAGAACGAATCAAGGATTCCCACCTTGCAAAATGATTACTTACAAAAAAATGATCTAGACGGAATGCTGTTTTAAATCTCGCTGAGTAGCATGTGAACTCGGTACCACCGGGATGATCTAACCTCCATGGGTCTAATAAGGCAAACTCCTCTTTTATCATTTTTTTAATGGCTGTCTGTTTTAGCTTTTAATTGCTTTTTTCCTTTGTTAATGGTGTCCAGGCCCAAATCCTGCATTAAGTTAAAATATCATCCCATAATTATAGACCCATGTGTGTTCACCAGCAGATTAAGCATGGGCAAAATTTGCAAATTCACGATCCGCAAATTCGTGAGAAAGCGAATTCGCAATTCGCAAAATTTGCGAATTCGTGCGAATTTGCAAATTTGCTGTTTTTGCCAGTTCGCGGGTTTTTTACAAGTTCGGGAACGCGAACTTACATTTGTGGTCGCAATGGTAAAAGACCATGTTGTTTCTACGTGTCCAGCCTGTTTGTGACCCTGTGGTTCATCGCAGCCACCCTCCGGTTCATCACTGCCACCCTCTGGTTCACCAATGCCACCCTCTGGTTTGCCACTGCCACCCTCCTGGATCATCACTTCCACCGTCTGGTTCCCCACTGCCACCCTCTGGTTCATCACTGCTATCCTTTGGTTCATCACCTTGTGGTTCACCACTGCCACCCTCTGGTTCATCACTGCCACCTTCTGGTTCATTACTTGCAAACTCTGGTTTGCCACTGACACACTCTGGATCATCACTGCCACCTTCTGGTTCATCACTGCCACCCTCTGGTTTGCCACTGCCACCCTCTGGATCATCACTGCCACCCTCTGGTTCACCAGTGCCACCCTCTGGTTCATCATTGCAACCATCTGGTTGATCACTGCCACCCTCTGATTTAAGGCTGCCACCCTCTAGTTGATCACTGCTATCCTCTGGTTCATCCCTGCCACCCTCTGGTTCTTCACTGCCACCCTCTGGTTCCGCACTGCCACCCTCTAGTTCACCAGTGCCACCCTCTGGATTGTCACTGCCACCCTCTGGTTCATCACTGCCAACCTCTGGTTTGCCACTTCCACCCTCTGGATCATCACTGCCACCGTCTGGTTCACCAGTGCCACACTCTGTTTCCTAATAATTCTATGTTTTACAAAATAGTCTTTGATCTTCTTCTAATGTAGACTACTTTCTACATTCTTATCCGGCCTCTACCATCACTCTCTGTGCTACTACTATTTACGATTATGAGTCGGTCTGTGTAGGTAGCTAAGCTTGCCCTTGCTGTCTATTCCAGTCTTCTCAATATAAGTGCTTTGACAATTTCCAACAACAAAATGTCATTGTTTACACCAAGTAATAGGTAGCAGTTGCATTTTTGATTTGAGAGGAGCACATCCCAAACCGCTAGTGATTCAGGGACTACTCTGCACACAAATAAGTATGGACAAGAGAAATAGGACATTCTTGATGATAGGTGCAGTTCGACTTTCGACATAGCTCAGTCCGAACAGAAGTTGAACCCCCAATACCCTGACCGACTATCTACTGTGTGTCTGACCAATGATTTTACGACCCTGAAGAACAGAAGAAGACTACCGCCGAGTCTCGGCCTATCTGAGTCACTGAAACATGACTGCCAAGTGCAGTAGTTCAAACCCTTCCGCTCACTCACTCGTGAACAAAAAACACACAGTGTTTGTTAGTTTTAAAGTTTTATTTTCAATTAAGAAATGAAAACATGATTTCTTTATTTTTAATAGCGTAGTATTCGGAGCGAGCAATGGTGATGGATGATGATGACGTTAAAGTTTAAACAACATTCCCATGAATGAAATTAGTATTACTGAAACTTAATAATAGTTAACAGACACATGAAATTATTAGAATAACTGTGCGGGAGCCCCACCTTCTCTAAAGTACTTAAAGTACTGCTGGTGATGACTTACTAGTAGTTGGTGTATGGTCTGGCAGAAGAGCAATGGAATCTTCTTTCTGTAATGAGAAAAATGGAGCACGTTAAGCAAGCATTCATCAGTTTTCATAAGAAGAAGTGTGGCATTTAATGGAAGAAGCATATAAAAGGTTAACACTTCGATGTGATTACGGGACTAGGGAGGATGACTGCAGAGTTCCACGCCTCTGCGTAGTCTCCTGTGACTCGTGACCCATGACCCCGCCGCCTCCGTAATGGCGATTGTGATCCGGAGACGCTGAGACGCTGGTGGACTGCAGACTGCAGCTTGGAAACTGGGAGCCACAAGCTGGGGGGAAAAAAACACAGACTCACTTGTGAAACGCGGCGCGGTGAGATCAGGAAGGAATGCACCGGGAGAGATGATGCCTAAGACTCTGCCTCACTGTCGCTGATTTGGTCTGCCTGCCTGACGGGAGTTCGGTCCGTGCTGGGACATGCCGCTCATCTGTTTCTTTCGAGGTGAGCGTGCGCGTGTCTTTATCAGCGGGCCAGACACAGAGCTTTTGAGCAGGTCTGCCTGATGGGTGTTCGGTCCGTGCTAGGACACGCCGCTAATCTGTAACTTTTGTGGTGGTGGTGAGTACATCCTTACAGTGGGCAGATACGGAGCAGATACGGAGCTTTTTGAGCAAGGCTGTGTTGACTGATTTTCTGCGGAAGGAAGGAGGTGTAAACCGGAGGGTGACTCCCAGGCCCAGTTAATAGACTTTGACTTACTAGAAGTGACTTATATACCCTTGAAAATTGAGTGGAGCTGCTCTGAGTTAACTGTGGGGATCATTTGGGATCATTTGGGCTGCAACAGATTGCTGTAGACCAGCATTAAAACTTTTTTTCATCCTAAAAACGAACTCAAAAAAAAAAGGGGAGTGCACTTCTCTAAAAATGGGCAAACCTTTGAAGGATGATGACGCGGTTAAATTCAGCAAAGTGGAAGCGGCTGCCCGACAGAAAGCCGTCTCGCTCTGGCTAAAAAAGCTGCGCGTAAAGCTTTTTGTGAGAAAAATAAAGACACCAATAGGGAGAGGGTGGGGAGCCCTGTTGTTGATGATACAACACCTGAATCTTCAGATGATGAGCCGCCCTCCTCCTCTACCCCCTTGCAGCATAAAGAACAACATATAGAACAGCAAGAAGCAGCTACAGAGGGGGACAAGACGAATGATCTTAATGCAGCAGATTTACTTTCACAGTCACAGGCGGAAATGGAAGCCCATCCTCAAACTCTTAACCCCTCGCCTACATTGGTAACAACAGCGCCTCAGGTAGTAGAAGAGAGGAGAAACAGTGGGACGGGAGGAAAGGAGGTGAGAGACTTCCCACTGTTTGCAAAAAGAACAACTCCGAAATCTCTCCTTCCTAATTCATCACAACTCCTTTCAGTCTCCTTCACTTTGGATCCCCCTGCCTTTAACGTTCCATCTAAGGGTCCTGACATGACAGTATCTCTACCTCAAACTCAGCTTTCTACAGTAAATGTAGCAAATGAAGCGGCAAGTGATGGGGGAAGTATGCATGATACAACTCCCGGGAGTGAAAGAATAATATGACCAGATTCTAGCCTTCTCGACAAGGAAGCAAGATCTGAAGTTAAATTTCAGCTAGATATTCGTGAGATGCTTAATCTAATTCTCGATGAGATCCGTGAAATTAAAAATAACCAGCGCACGGAGCTTGCTGCTATTCATGCCAGAATAGATAAGCTGGAGGAGTTAACACTGGCGCTCCCCAACAGGGTTTTGGAAGCTGAGTCAAGGATAGCAGTCCTGGGAGATCAGATGAATCTGGTATCAGGAGAGACTAAAGAGGCTACAAAGAAGAGGATTATAATGGAGAATAAACTCGAGGAGTTGGAGAACCATTCTCGCAGATCTAACCTGAGGATTGTAGGGGTCCCAGAAGGAACAGAAGGATCCGACACAGTACAATGGGTTAACTCATTCATACAGAAAGTAGTTCTACCAGACTTTGAAGGAGACTTAACAATAACAAGAGCCCATAGAGTACCAGCTCAGTGTTTTGCGAACTCTCCATTTCCCAGATCTATCCTACTAAATTTTTCGGATTTCAGGATTAAGGAACGGATACTCTCTAAGGCATATCAACAACGCCAGTTTTCTGTTTCCGGAACTACAAAATGTAGGATCTTCTCAGATATGACAGCAACTGCAGCTAAAAGAAGGAAAGAGTTTGTAAAATTGCTGCAGTTATTTAAAGCTAATGGTGCCCAGGCCTCAATTACGCAGCAATCAAAGCTGAAGGTTCTCGTTAAGGGAAAATTCTTTCTATTTACTGATTTAGAAGAGGCTCAGACCCTTCTTAATGAGATATCTACAAGGGCCTAAGCTCAATGGCTTGCCTTAACTGAATGTTAAATATGAGGAATCTAATGTTATAATTTAGTAAAAAAAAAAAAAATGCAGTAAAAAAATACAAGTTCAGTAGGTTTTCTATTCTTAATATTGGTTGGTACAGAAGAGGTTTAGAACTTTACAACTTCGTTAATGAGATTTGACCTATGCAATATCCTGTCCATTAATGCGAATGGGCTGCTAAATAAACAGAAATACGGTGCCCTTTTGAAATGGGCAATTGCTTTTAAACCCCATGTGGTCTTCCTCCAGGAGTTGCACCTGAAATCGAACTCTCCAAAGCTGTTTCTGCCTAGATATTTCTCCTTTGGGTTTTTTTCCTCAGCTGGGGTCGCCCAGAGGGGTGTCGCTATTTATTTCTCAAGGGATTTACCCTGGGAAATTGTGCGAATGCAAAGAGACTCTAAAGGTAGATGGCTTTGGGTTGCAGTAAAATTGTTGGGAAAGGTATTCAACTTTGTAAATTATTATGGCCCAATTTTTGATGACACCTCGGCCCTGACTGAAATTAGTGAAATACTGAGGGGCACTGCTGGGCAAATTATAGTAGGAGGTGATTTCAATTACATCCAGGATTTAAAGAGGGATACTTCTAACAAGAATAAGAAACAACTAAAACCAAAGACTAAAGGGGTGTTAGAGGCTTTTATGTCAGAATATTAATTGCGGGACTCCTGGCGCTCCCTAAACTCCAACATAGAGTCCTACACATGCTATTCTAATAGGTTCCATACAGCCTCTAGAATAGATTTTTTTTTATCCTCTAGATCGCTTCAAATTTCCAACGCATTGATAGGCTGCAATCCCTTTTCCGATCATGGGAGGATTGAGGTTGAACTAATACTAGAGGGTATGACAGGGGAGCGATCTAGGTGGCAGTTGGATCGTACCCTTTTACAGAACATGACATGGGTTGAGGGTTTCAAAGATTGGATAAAATAATTTTTTCTAGTAAATAAGGACTCAGCAGAGCCTTTTGCAGTATGGGGGGCATTCAAAGCAGCATCCCGGGGACAGATTATAGCATTTTCTTGCAATAAAGCAAATGACCGAAAAAGAAAAATAGCTGCCCTTCAGTGTGCTGCTGAGAATGAGTACGCATTGAAACTGAATCAAAAACCTAACAACTGGGAACAAGCTAAAGTATTGCTTAGGGATTTCTTCATCCTGGAAGAGATAAATAGCTCAAAAGCCTTTCAACAAAAGCTATATGAAGACAGTCATCTTATGGGTAAGCTGCTGGCAAACTCGATCAGGAAAAAACAAGAGTCTTCCATCATTTTAAAAATCCAAGACCCATAGGGTGGAATAGATACTCGAAGTGAGGGAATTGCGAAAATATTCCTTGATCATTACGAGAGAATATACTCTACTGATATCCAAGTGGAGGAAATATTGATCAGGGAATATTTTGATAATTTGAATATCCCCAAAATTTCCAATTTCAGATCTAATCAAATAGGCTGCGATATAAGTCACCTGGAAATTCAGAATAGTATAAAAGCCACAGCAGAAGCAAAGGCTTCAGGGATAGATGGATTCCCGATCATATTTTATAAGTTTTTTTTAAAGGAATTGGAAGATCCCTTGAAAAATGTATTTAATTATATTCGAGTAGGTGGTAGGGTTCCCTCAGAGTTTAAAGAGTCCACAATTATTAGTTTTGTTAAGAAAGGCAAGAATCCGGAGGACATAAATATCTATAGACCAATTAGTCTATTAAACTCTGACTATAAGGTTTTCATGAAAATTTGGGCCAAAAGATTCGTGTTGGCAGCCCAGGAGGTAATACACCAAGACCAAACGGGTTTTATAGCCGGTCGTTGTATGGCTGCCAACACAGAATATTTATTACAGGCGCTAGATTATTTTAATATTAATTCAATTTCTGCATGCATTCTTATGATCGATGCAGAAAAAGCATTTAATTTAGTCAACTGGTCAGCGTTAGTTTTTTTCCTTGGGTTATTTTGGATTCCCTGCCCCTAATATTAGCATGCTACAAAATATTTATGAAGGGGCATCAGCCCAGGTGATAATAAATCTTAAGCAAGCAGGGAAGATTAAAATAAACCGGGGCACTAGGCAATGTTGCCTCTTATCACCCCTGCTTTTCACCTTTTTTATTGAACCCCTGGTAATAAAAATAAGAAATATTGATGCAATATCTTCCCCAATTACTGGAATGACGAAGTTAAAATTATTTGCCGCCAACGTTATTTTTTATATGGCTCCTGATAAAGAAAATATCTTACATCTTATGAAAGAGCTTCAGGAATATGAGAAGATTGGGGGCTATAAAATGAACGAGAAAAAAAGTTCTTATTTTAAACTCAAATTTAGATTTCCTTCCGTTAGATCTTCATTTTCAAGCAGAAAAAAGGGACCCAATAAGATATTTAGGGATTTATGTGACTAGAGACTATCAAGAACTTTTTCAACTGAATTACATAAAAACAAAGAATAAAATCAAGAGCCTTTTAGAACAATGGGATATACTGCCCTTATCATTGATTGGCAGAGTGTCATTGATAAAGATGAACGTACTACCTCTGCTTTTATTTTTGTTTAGTAATATTCCCATCAAAGTCAATATGGCCTTTTTTAACGAACTAGAATCAATGATGAGAAGATTTATTTGGAATAAAAAGGCCAACAGAGTCAAACTCGTGGTGATACAACTTCCTGTTAACCAAGGCGGGCTCGCTCTTCCCCATTTTAATACATATTACGAAGCAGCTTTTTTCGATATAATGGCAGGATTATTAAAGGTTAGACAGACAAGAGACAACTTTTTTTTAAATAGAATGCTTGAGGAATCAGGCTCTCAAATTTTTATCTTCTTAAAAACTGCAAAGCTTCCAAAGAGAACACGATATAAGACACTGGTGGGGTATTCATCAATATTAAGGCTTCTATTTGAAAAACACGGTTCAGATGGATCTAATTATTTGAATCTGTCAGAATGTGCTAACATGGGTCTTAGGATTTCTTCAAGTCATCTGACAGAATGGGAATCGGCCGGATTTTGTGAAATAAGGCACCTTCTCACTCAAAATACGATAATTAGCTGGCAAATGGTTAGAGATAGAAAGCATCCGAGGCGGCTCATGTTTTTTCAATATTTGTAATTGATTTATTTTATAAGAAAAGAAGTAGGAAGTCTAGATACAACACCCAATGCTTTGTTAACAGTGTTATATGGGGAGAAACATAAGGGTATTGGATTTTGTTATAAAAAGTTACTCCCTTCTGGATCATCTACTATAATAATTAACCACTTGGAAAAAATATGTCTCACTTTACAGTGTGTATTATCAGATAAAGACTGGGAGACAATATGTTATTTAGGAAACAGAGCACTTCTAGCAGCTAACTATAAGAGAATGTCCTTTCTTTCTCGCTGGCTGGCATATTATACCCCAGAGGCCCTACAGAGAATGTTCCCTGAATGTGAGAATAAATGTTTTAGATGCAAAACCAGGGGACAGGGTGGTTGGTATCATATTTTTTTCTCATGTCCAAAGTTAGAACCCTTCTGGAAAGAGATTTTCGCAGACTTGGAGATAGCAACTGGGAAAATTCTTCTTCCAGAATCAGAAGTGGCCCTTTTTAGCATCTGTAAAGAAAGGAACAGGTTCAATAAATCAGAAGAAGTGTTTATTTTTGTTTCCACTGCCGTTGCACGGTCTCTGATTTTACAAAATTGGAAATCCACGGTGATTCCATGTCAAGTTAAGTGTGTTAATAAAATGAGAAGAACATATAATTTTGAGAGAGCCTATGCAGGTAGAGTGGGTGTGATTGTAAGATTTGAATGGAATTGGAAACATTTTAACAAGCTTGAACTGTTAAAAGGAAGGTGATTGTTATATTTTAGTTAATTGTAAGATGGTATTGCATTTGCATCTGAGGAAATACAAGTATCCATTTGCCGTGTTATATCAAATAGCTAAGCACTTTTATCATATATATTAGTCAAAAATTTTGCACGTTATTATATTTGCACTCTATGAAATGTATTACTATTTGTGTTACTATACATCGGCACTTTATTGCATTAGTCACTTTATATAGGCCAATTTTGCACGTAATAACAATAGCACTTTTAGAACTATATTAATATTTTTTGTGGTTTCAAAGTGTCGGTCTTTCCACTTTTGCATTAGCACTTTATGAACGGTATAATAATAATAATCTTGATGCTGCTTATAACCAGTTGTTTATATATTGGGTAATTTAATATGTTTTGGAACTAATATTTTAAGTACGGTAATAATATTTTTGTATATAATTATTGTATTACATCGATAGGTTTAAATCTTGAAGCATAATATTAGTTGTCTCTCTACTAGTTTTTTTTTATATCGATATGGCCAGTTGTGCATTATTGCAGTTTTTGTATTATCGCTGTGGCATTTTATTGTCTAGGGTTGTCTCTTGTATATTGTAAATTTTTGTCTAATGTATGTCTAATTATGAAGAAATTAATGTACCAATGTATTTTTTCTTCTTACTGCTTGTAATAAAAAAAAAAAAGGTTAACACTTCCTCCCTAAACCATTACTTTTTTTCAATCCCAGTAATAAAAAATGTGTTATGTAACATTTTCTTCCATTACAAGATAAAACAGGGGTTTGTGTATGCCATCTGAAAATATGACATGTTTTTCCCAGACGTCACAACATCTGATGCGGCACAGATGACCACCAGTGCCGGAACCAGCAGTGCGGAGGGGTCCACTCTGGATGCGGTGGCGCCAACCGGAGGAGCTGGGGGGAAAGACTCAGCGGCGGCGGACGGTAGTAAGTTATTATACTCCTTACTCATTGAAATGTTTTTGAGTAGGCTCGCAAAGGAGTGTATGATGTACTGTACAGTAGAACAGAGTACACTAGTATAAGTAGACTGTACTGTTAACAACAGTTACTAATTCCGAACTACTTTTTGGGCTGCTATCATGGAGAAGACAGTCAACCTTGACTTGTAATAGCATTAGCTGCAGTACTTCTCGGGTAACCAATGGCCCCCTCTATTTCACTTCAACTCAGCTGGCAAATTTGTATTGTGAAGTCATATCAGATGTAGTTTAGGGATGTGAAGAACAAAAAGTTAAAGAAGGGTGAAACGAAGGACGAGCGAGTCTTAATATTTATGACTGTAAAGAATTGTTTTGTTGAATGCAATTCAAGATAAGAAGACAGCGGTTTCCAAAATATAATGAAACAGGTGTTAGTTGGTGTAGAACCGCAGCCTTAAGGCCCGGCGGCGCAGGGTACGCCTGAAATCCCCGGGATTCACCTGCCTTGTCAAAAACAAAGACACAGACTCTTCGTCTGGCGTAGAAGATGGTATTTATTAGCTGCAGCTAGTACAGTGGTCTTAAAAGTCGTCAGTACAATGAGGTTCAAAAGAGACTGCCACTTAACTCTGTGGTGCACAGGTTTATATACGATACAATACAATGCAAAATGCAATCACACAAGAGCATGAGCTATAGGTATGTTATAGACAATGTTTTAAGACCAAAGCAACTCAAATTCCCGGTTCTGTTTGTCACTCGACCCCCTTAAGTAAATTACAAATGAATCCACACAGTTCGATTTACAAGTAGGGAAAACACAGCTGCATGTTTATAGAAGGACAGTCGTGAAACAAGAGAATGCATGAGACATGTAGTCAAGGACAGCAGATTAGATAACTTAAAGGAAACAATGGTGTGAACCAACATGTAGTCCGGACAGGGATCATCAGCTCAGACAGGAATTAGTGTACTCGGCCAAACCCTGACACTCGCTAGTAAACATAGGCAAAGAAGCCACCTGACACGCAAAGGCAGAAATGACAAAATATCGTGTTCGCCGAGCTGTCTGAGTGAGGGCAACATAAAATGGTGGCGATCACAAAATGGAGGCTGAGCACGAACAAATTCGTAATTTACAGAACCTCAGCCCCTCCTTTTGCCATTACTCAGGCAAAAACAAACCAACTCACGCTATTCTGAGTCAGAATCAACACTGATGTTCATGAGATCTTCAAGCTGTTGCTGCACCATCATCCTAATATTCTCTGTCTTCTGAATCGCAGATTGTGGAACACATAAAGTAGCCAACAGGCCACAAACTGCAGGACCACATTGGACGCATAGACGACAGGAGAATATGATAGCCAAAATTGCTCCAATGAACGTTAAGATCTTCCATCCCCAAGTTGACAATATTCCCCAAAACCATCCCATAAAAGACCAATCTCCTTCGTCCTGATGAATCGACTCGTAGACTGTGTGCAATTTGGAAATGGCTTGGTATACTGCCGGAGCGTCGTCTGGAATATAGATGCAGCAACTAGATCCGATCAATCTACAGACACCTCCTCGGTCTGCTAAGATCACATCTAGCGCAATTCGATTTTGCAACGTCATAAGACGGTCATCCTGAAGCTCTGCTGTAATGTTACCTATCGCACCTGCAGTAAGATTAATAGTGGTCTCAACCACTCGAACCAGTTGCCTGATATGTCTGCTGTTGATCATCGGGCCCCAAAAGGGAAGGAATCCTTTAAGGAAATCTCCTCCCTCTTGTTCTGCCATGTCTTTGGCATCAAATACACCTCTGCTATGTCTAACTCTATGGTGGTCTGACGGAGCTGTATATGTAGCGGGAGGAGAAAAGCTATGTAACAAGTTCCAGAAAAGTTGGAAGGGAGCCAAGTATACGCTCGGTCGTTACAAACAAATTATGTTCCTTGAGATGGAACTGACGGAGGGAAATCAGGGGACGAGAAAATGTACGTATATAAACGTTTCTGTGTGATATCAGCTTTCTTGCTATTAACTTGGAGACAAAATTACCTTGATGGGGCACAGTCCATACTGGAGAAGACTCACCCTTCTTAGTTTTGTCACCAAGAATAGAAACATAGGGCCAGATGTAGGAGAGTAAATACCGGTCGGTAACGGCCGATTTCGGCCGTTACCGACCAGTATTTAGGATTTGGCATGTAGGGGCCATCTTTTTGCAGAATCTGTAAATTTACCGATTCAGTAAATTTACCGATTCTGTAAAATACCGAATCGGTAATTTTACCGATTTGGTAAATCCACATGTAGGTGACACTCCTAAGAGTGTCACAGGCCCTTAAGAATCGGTATTTTACCACCCAATCCAATTGGGTGGTAAAATACCGAATTCAGGTGTGCATGCACATTAGGCATGGGCGGAAAATCCGTTCCGCTCGCGGATTTTGCGGATTTTCGGGAAATCCGCAATCCGCGAGATTTGCGAATGTCCTGCAAAATCCGCAAATCCGCGAGCAGCGGATTTTGCTCGCACTGCTCGCACTGTTCGCGTGAGTTCGCGCCCCGCGAATAAGTGCGAAATTGCAGAAATACGTTCTAAGCAAAACTGAAAGTAACTACTTACCAGGTTCAAAAGTTCAGGCACATCATTAGTAGCCATTTCCTGTAGTGCTTCCTGAGGGGCCCCTCCAGAGTTCAGTTGCCAGTTGAAACTATTATGTGACCCTGCTCTGAACCTCAGAATAGTTACACATATGCCACAAAGGTCATGAATTACAGCTAAGGGAGACAAGCAGGAGCCAGGCTGGAAGTTAAAATCCATTAATCAGCCCCTAATTCATTATTGTCAGTTGGGGCAGGGCAGGTGTTGTAACTAATTTTGCAACAATGAAAGCACTTAGCAAGTGCAAAAGATCACTAATCAGGGCGCACTAAGGAAGCAGGTGCCAGCTAAAAAAATATTCTGTGACACATTAATCAGCCCCAAATTAATTCAGGTCACTTGAGGCAGGGAAGGTGTGCTTTGCTTTGCCGAAAATAATGTACACTGGACAACCAGAGGGTGTGGTGATGAAACAGAGGGTGGCATGGGTGGGCCAGAGGGTGGCATGAGTAGTCAGAGAGTGGCAGTGGTGACAGAGAGTGGCAGTGATGAAGAAGAGTGTCCCAAACAGGTTGGACACGTAGAAACAACAAGTTCGCAAAACTTGCGACCCGACAGGTAAGTTCGCAAATTGCGAAATTGTAAAAACCCTCGCGAACTGGCAGAAACACGGGCGAACACAAAAAAAAAAAAAAATCCGCAAATTCGCGGGAATTCGCGGATTTTGCGGATTGCGAGTTCGCAAATCCGCAAATTCGCGGATTGCCAATCCGCAAAATCCGCTCATGCCTAATTGCACATCAGTGCATGCACACCTGTGCAATGTGACACATAGACATGCCCTTAGGGCATGTCTGTGTGCCACACGGCACACAAGTCCAGAATTGGGGTGCTAGAGGGTGTCAAAGTGACACCCCCTGCACCCTTGCAGGATTCGGTATTTACCGATTCGGTAAATACCGAATCGGTATTGCCCATTGATTCCTATGGGCTTCATGGCCCATAGGAATCAATGGGCAATACCGATTCGGTATTTACCAAATACCGAATCCTACCGATTCAGTATTCTCTATTTGGAATTATCTACATCTCCCCCCTTCATATTTACCGACTCTTAAATACCGAATCGGTAAAATTCGGTATTTAAGAGTCTGTAAATATGAATTACCTACATCTGGCCCATAGTGGGTAACATTCCATCCGTCATAAGCTCTCTTCTCATCTAATGGAATATTACTCTTCTCTATAATCTTAGCCATTACCACTATACCTTTAATCAAAGAGCTGTGACTGAAATCTAGTCCATTCAAAGAAGTTCTTACAGGGCTTCTAAGTCTGTTGTGGTATACAGCTGAAAACATAGTCAAATAGGCCCAAGCTGAACCTTCATATGAAAAAGGAAGAACCAGATATGGCATCCCCTTTTGTGTATTGTGTGGCATGAGTCCGCACACCCAACAATTAGTCATATTAATAGCCAACTGATGTTGGTGTAACAACTGGATAAATGTATTATTCATGTATTCAGCTCTCCTTATCTGTTCATGAGGGGGTAAAGTATGCATTTTGTGTGAAAATACTGAAAGACGAGAAGGCAAAGAGGTTGTAGAATTAGCAACATTTCTTGATTGCAAAACATGAACGATCCAACCTGTGCGAGCTAATAAAATACACAAAAACATAAGAACACACAAAGTTACGCCAAATCGACTACGCAATAATGTACAATATTTTGACCTCATTTCCTGCTTCCTATTTTTATTACCTACAATTATTGTACCATCCATCTTTATCTAAAAAAGAATGTCGCTCACGGCAATCTTCCTTAATCACTCAGCTACTCACTTCTGTATATCCTGAGGCACTAGCCACTTACTAAAAGAACAAAAATCAGGTTAGACAGATGGCACATCTAATACTAATATCACATCAAAGAACAAGGGAGCAAAAAGGACCCAAAAAAGAATGTCTTTGAGTGTTAAAAGAAATGTTCAAAATATTCAGTTCTCCTTGTTGGCTCTCTGTCTAAGGTTGTAACGAGTTTTGCTCGGCCCGGTTGGGCCTTGAAAAGTGTTTCTAGATTGGTAGTGTCTATTCGTCCATGCACAGGCACAGCGGCTTGAAGAATATCATCATCTGCTTTTTCAGACTGAGTCCCATAAATTTGAGCATCACTAAAAGGAACAAAACAAGGAACCGCTGCAGTATCTGATTCCCTTACACCACTGCGAATCCACTGGTCAAAGGGTAATGGTAGTGGCACCTTTTTACAGTGCACTCCAGGTACCCAGTTACTCTTGCCGACCACTTTCACAGCCGTGCTAATGACGAGCAAAACCTGCGTAGGTGTAGACCAGCGAGGCTCCAAGTTTTTAGTCCATTGAAAGTTCTTGATGCAGACCCAGTCACCGGGCAGAATGGTGTGACCTGGGTCTGTGGAGGCCTCTGGCAAAACACTTTGTACCTGTTGGCGAATAACAGTTAATTTAGTAGTCAGGTCATGCAAATTGTCAATTAACAGAGGACATGGTAGGTCTGAATATCTTTTGGGACGAGGGAAGCCCAAAACATTAGCCGGGCGTCCAAATACCACTTCATATGGGCTAAGTCCCATGCGAGAGTGTACAGTAGTTCTGGTTGACAAAAGAGCTAGGGGCAAGGCATCTGGCCAGGCAAGGCCCGTACTGGCTTGAATCTTGGCTAGTTTAAGCTTGAGTGTACCATTGTAACACTCAACTAAACCCGCTGACTGTGTGTGGTGTGCAGCATGGAATATTTGTCTGATACCAAGACCAGAACATACTTTCTGCATAATCTGACCTACAAATTCACTTCCATTGTCACTCCAGACAATGCGCGGCAAACCGAATCTGGGGAAGAACTCCTTAATCAACACTTTAGCAGTCGACGGAGCAGTGTTATCCTTCAAGGGGTAGGCCTCTATCCAACAGGAAAAGGCACATACCACCACCAGAACATACTTGAGGTTGTTGCATCGATCCATGTGGATGTAATTGATCTGCAACACTTCAAAAGGATATGACGGGGGAGCAAAATGACCTGCCGGAGTTGGGGTACCCTTTCCTGGGTTATGCATTAAACAAACAATACAATGCTTAACCACATTTTCTGCACATTTCGGAATTCCTTCATTCTGCACACATAGGAGCCAAAAGCTTACATATGCCTTTAGCACTAATGTGAGCTGGACCATGAGCCATAGTCACGACCGGTAACACAGAAGCGTCCGGTAACAACCATTGCTGATGTTCCGACAACTCCGTCCAACAACCCATTGAATCTAACATTCCCGTACTTTCTTTCCACATTCTCAATTCCTTCTCAGTAGCCTCTCCCCGAATCGTTTTCACACTCTCGATCGTGTCTTCACACATTCCAATCTCCCTAACCCAGTTTGCAGGACCCGCCACATACATTCGACTAGTGGTGTTTCTAGCTGTAGTTTTCGCTACCTCGTCTGCAAACGCATTTCCACGACCCACATCATCTGTAACTTTTTTATGTGCGCTGCACTTTATGATTGCTATCTGTGCAGGTAAGGTAAGTGACTCAAGAAGAACAGTCACTAACTGACCATGCTGAATATTAGTCCTGTGGGAGGTAAAGAATCCTCTCTCCCTCCACAACTTGCCAAAACTATGTGCAACCCCGAAAGCATACTGACTATCGGTGTACACATTCACTCTCTTTCCCTTCGACAACACACACGCTCTAGTCAAGGCTATCAATTCAGCAGCTTGGGCTGAATTATGTCCAATATGTGCCGTCTCAACAATTGTGCATACGGTGGTGACAGCATAGGCAGAAGTAGTTTCTCCATTTGTAAGCTTAAAACAAGAACCGTCCACCCATAGGATCCCGTCCGGGTCCCTGAGCGGAGTGTCCTTTAAATCAATCCTACCCTTCCTTTCTTCTTCTGTTCGGAGAAAACAATCATGCTTTTCCTGATCGTCTTTCTCATCTGGGAGCGGCAACAGTGTAGCTGGATTTAACGTGTTACATCTTTTAATGTGTACATGGCTCGCTAGAAGTGTCAGCTCGTAACCAGACAAACGAGCACTTGTGAGATGCTGTGTCTTGGTTCTATTCAGCAAATTATCCACTGCATGTGGAACCATAACAATTAGTGTGTTATCCTACACTAATCCAGCAGACTGTCTAATAGAAATTGCCGCAGCTGCCGTAGCTCTGAGACAACTGGGCAAAGCTTTAGCTACTGGGTCTAGTGTACCGGAGAAATAGTCAAATGGCCTTTGCTTATCCCCGAATTGCTGTTTTCAAAACTGACAACGCGCAACCTTCTCTTTCGTGAACGTACAGTGTAAAGAACTTACTATAATCTGGGGTACCCAACACTGGAGCAGAACACAAAGCAATACGTAAGTCAACAAAACTCTTCTGACATTCATCCGTCCAAGGGAGCGGATGGGGCGTATCTTTCAACATTAGTGCCACCAATGGTTTCGCCAAAAGTGAAAAATTGCGAATCCATTGTATACAGTAGGAAGTGATACCCAAAAAAGCACGCACTTCTCTTTGTGTGGTAGGTACAGACATCTGTGAAATAGCATGAATACGTTCCGGGGTCAATCGCCTTCCCTCCTTCGACAAGAGATGACCTAAATAGGTAACCTCTTCATGGGCATATTGCAACTTAGAGGGTGACACCTTATGATTCAATATTATACAGAACAAGGGAAACCCAGAAGGTAGGCCATAGGGACATTGGGCAGTAACATGTTTTAGAGAACAGTGGTCCCTATTTCGGAAGGAAAAATGGACAACCACAATAATCATACGCTTAAATAGATCGTATGTCTTTCGTCCAGCCGGACAAGAATTTATTTTTATATAAGTTCAGTTGATTGTGATTCAAAACATTAAATGACAAGTGGGCAAAGCCGTGACCCACAGAACACAAGACAAACCAACGAAAAACAGAATGACCAAAGGCAGGGTATAAGATGTGTCTGTGTGTTTGTAATCACTATGACAGACTTAAATATCCATTTTCACACCATTGATCATTACAATATTATAAAATCATATTGCATATGGTGCTTTTAGTGTCGACGACGTTTCAATGCTATTCACAACACTATAAAGCATCATCTTCCGAACAAGGGATAGTTCATTGTTGTCTTAAGCTTATTCACATATTTTGCCTATATCGCATTACTGTATCAACATTTACAAGGGAATAAAAGGGGGGGGAAAAATACAAAAAATAGAGATAAGTAAAACTAAACTGCTAGGCATCTGATTGGTGACTTCTGTGAGGGTGAATTGATGTGTGACACAAAGAAGAGGACATCCGCTTCAGGACTAGAGTCTAGTTGCACAGTACTCATGCGGCTTGTGCCCGAGATGTCAGTGAAGGTTGAAGGCGCAGTGGTTTAAGGTGTTAAAACGGCAACGTCAGTGAAGGTTGAAGGCGCAGTGGTTTAAGTTGAAAAAACGGCGATGGATGAAACTACAAAAATGGGGAGGAACCATTGGGATAAAGGCGTATCATAGTTGTTCACGGGATGTGATTCACAAGGGGTGGTGGCGGGCGACGCGATGCACGAGCGGTGAATTTAAAAAAAACGATAGTGCCGTTGAATTTAAATTGTGGCTTTAATTTCTCGAAGCAAGCGTTAGTATTACGTTGCTGGTGTTGACCATTATTTATTTAGGGGTTCGGTACGGATTGCCCAAAGTAAAACAGTGTTGTTAAAACATTCCCTACGTTTGAAGGATGAACAAGGTTCAACGGTAATGACACGCTTGTATTACGGCCCAGAAGATCCGTAACGGGGGCTGACAGCCACTAAATCTGCGGTGACAAACAGTCTATATTAAAATCGGCATTCAGAAGTGATTTTAAAAAAAACGGGGGGTGCTCAAAACGGCGCAGTGAAAAGTAATTTACCGTCAATAGGCTATGGGCCTTCCTTGTATGTTTAATTCCTGATTTCAATATATGTCAGTGCCGGATCGCACTTGATTCAGAAAAGGGGGTGGTGATGAACAGAGTGTCTGAATTAAGCAGACCACTCTTACCCAGTCCAAAGATCAGGGCTTGATCCATCACCGTTTTTCAGCTCACTGCACCATCCCAGCTCAGAACTTGGCTATATGCAAATTAGTCTGACCCTGGCCCAGTGCATCATGGGAACAGGGCAGACCAAACTACCAAGCCAATTCTTATACTGGGAAGGAAACAAGCTACCGGGGACCTGTTTCTGGCATTTCAGCCGTCTTCGGCACTGCTTGCTTGAATCCTGATGGTGCAATGAGCTAGGGACTCACATCTGAGTATACCCTTCCACGCTTATGGTGGACAAAAATGATTCAGAAAAGGGGGTGGTGATGAACAGAGTGTCTGAATTAAGCAGACCACTCTTACCCAGTCCAAAGATCAGGGCTTGATCCATCACCGTTTTTCAGCTCACTGCACCATCCCAGCTCAGAACTTGGCTATATGCAAATTAGTCTGACCCTGGCCCAGTGCATCATGGGAACAGGGCAGACCAAACTACCAAGCCAATTCTTATACTGGGAAGGAAACAAGCTACCGGGGACCGGTTTCTGGCATTTCAGCCGTCTTCGGCCCGGCTTGCTTGAATCCTGATGGTGCAATGAGCTAGGGACTCACATCTGAGTATACCCTTCCACGCTTATGGATCGCACTTGAGGCTTTTGGTTAATTAACAATTCCGCTAGGTGCCAGGTTGCACCTCCTAAAATACAAAGCATTCAATTATCAGATTAAGTCTCGAATTTTAACCAAAAGGGGCTGGTCGCGAATACGGTCTGCCAGAGTATTGGTTACTTACTCAATACTGGCGGAAAGTCAGGGCACGGGGCTCCTGCTGGCGCTGGATAGCGTGTAAGGTGAAGCAGAGTCTCCAAGTTACTTTATGACTTTGGAGCCAAAAATGGTGGGTGAGGGAAAGAGGCAAGGGACTAACAGCCTCGAGGTCCAGCTGTGCCCATTCGTCATTTAATGTTTTGAATCACAATGAACTGAACTTATATAAAAATAAATTCTTGTCCGTCTGGCAAAAGACATACGATCTATTTAAGCGTATGATTATTGTGGTTGTCCATTTTTCCTTCCAAAATAAGACCACTGTTCTCTAAAACACCTTATGATTCAAAGCAGACAAATGATCCAACAACGCAACAGTCGCACTCTTACACACATCTTCCGTATCAGCAGCCACCAACAAATCATCCACATTGAGGTAATATGAATTTTCATGGTCAGTTATGTCCCCTATCGTAGACCCCAACGGCTCCATGTACATGCTTCTAGTACATGTAAGTTCCCTCCACAACCAGCTATGAAGACGCAAATACATTTGCGTCCAACGTTAACATGTCCTCTTTCAGATCCACCATGAATGGGTCGGATATTCTGTTCCTAAGTGTGCCTTGCCAACGTCTTTATATGGTGCACTTTCACGTTTTCTAGCTCTGGCGAGTTAGGCCCTGATTTCTGCCATCGAGCCTTTTCTGCCTTCTGTCTCTGGAAGCCGCAGCCTGCTGCTTCCTGACCCTTGACTTACTCCCTGTGTGGCGAGCGGTGCCTAGCTCGGCCTGCCTTGCCTGCCAAGACTGTATTCAACCTTCAAGTTATCTGCTCCGCTCCTCGAAAATACATTCCTGTCTAGTAGTTTAGGAAAACATCCTTCCCAGCTGCAGAGCAAAGGGCCCGGCCTCACTGTCTCCATGCAAGTAATTCATAGCTCCCGTTGCCATGGTAGGCCCATGGCCCCCTTGCCTTACACGTAGACACGTAGACACGTAGTTGCATATGCACGCACTAGCAGTCAGTGTAGAATAGCCTCTGCCCGAGAGACCTTTCCTTCTAGATAATACAGTTCCTTAAACACAAGATATAGATATGATTTGGGTTTAGGTTGTTCTGACACTCCAGACTTCTGTCTCCTCATGTAGGGCTAAATGTCAAGTCCCCTTCACCCTCCAGTTTCACGTCAGCCACACGTCATACTGCTGCGCGCGCATCTCTGCCACATGTTTTTGCTGACACTGCAGGATTCTTCTAGGGATCCACCTACTTGCGTTACGTTTTCAGTGACGTTGTCTAGCACACACCTTCGTGTACGCCCTTGTGCACGCCTTCTGTTACGAACACATGTTCTTATCTCGTTTCTTTCAGCTGTTACGCCTCCTGCATCAATTTCTATTGTAAATGCATTTACTATATAAATGATACTCTGTTAATAAATCATTGTACATGTCCTATCCGTTCCCTTGCACATGCTACCTGGTTCGAACCAATAACCAATTCCTTTTTAAGGAATAAAACCCCTTTAAAACCTCAACTACCCCGGATTCTGTCTCTTATTTTTGACTGAGTTATTCTTATTGATATTTACCGCATAAATTCCGCATAGGTAATTAAAATTTACCACATAATTGGCGCCCGAATAGGGACCCCTCCCCCACCCCACGCGCCGGAGGTGCGTTGCAGGCCCGGTCCCCTGCCACAGCCGTGAAGGACAACTACGCGTACCCGCAGGATTTCCTGTATCTCCCTCAGGCCAACGGAGGTGACTGAGGCTGCGATCGACACCCAGACGAGGCGGTGAGGAGTGCGGAGGATCCCGACCAGAGCCTAGCTGAGAGAGCAAAGTCTGAGGTATTTGGAGGCCCACCAGTTCCGAAGTTCCGAAGTACCTGCGTCACGAACCGAGTCGAGTCGAGTCCAGTCGAGTCCAGGGTCCAGTCCAGTATCGAGTTTCCGAGGCCTTCTGTTCCGTGCTTCCCGGTGAGTACCGTTGCTGGGGACGCATCTAGACGAGTGCATTAATTTGTGCCCGGTCAAGACGGGGTTGGGTACACAGCCACGGTCTGCACTGTTTAGCAGTGTATCTGTACTGTTTAGCAGTATATCAAGTATGGAGGTAGCTAGTTTCATTTTAATTATTATTGTTCGTTTTCAAAATGTTTAAATGTGTTTTAATGTCGTGGTATGAGTGATTGTTCGATCTATATTACTGTGCTCATTGTATTAATTGTGTTCAAATTCAAGTAAGTATCAAGTACCAAGAAGTACGGCTGAGACATGCCGCTATTCTCTAAACTGACACAGATAGGAACTAGAAAAGGGATACTAGAGGAAGCTGTTCCCATTCCACCTAGGGACACTCCAGGGTACTTTATGTACCACAAGCACGGCTTAGACGCTGTATTATATCTCGATTTGTGGATGGATTACACTAAAGATTTAGCAGAAAATCAGAGATGGCCCGCTGCAGGGACATGGGATGCCGAGTGCATCATGAGAGTAGAAGAAGCATTATGGAAAAAGAAAGCCAGACAGTCACAGAAAGATGCCATTGAACTATGGCGGAAAGAATCGCATAGACGCACAGAAAAAGAACTCAGAAAAGGAGAGAAAAGTAGAGAGGATTCAGACAAAGCCCGTGAAAATGTATTAGTTGAAGAGGGGATACGAGTAAAAACAGAACAAGTAGACCGACAACGAAACGCTCTTATGAATGGTATGTATCCTCTTCTGGCCGAGGGTTTACCTAAGGCCACTTCGGAAATACCGAAGAATCTGCCACCTCCATTGGTCCCGACTAAAGTACGTCACAAGGCCACAAAAGACATATTCCTTTCTTCCTATTTAGACGATGTAGCCCCCGAATATGTTAATGTTCCGCCACCACGCACACCACCTGCTGATGGCACTCCACCCCGAGATCATCTACTCCCACCTCCGCAACGAACTCCTTCTCCCGTTCCACCACCTGCACCTGCTCCCCCAACCCTTCCTGCATCTATTCTTCCGATCACTAACCCATTCAATCCTTTTGGTCCTGGCACCTCGGGAGGTGCGACAGGTTTTCAAACACCGCCACAATCACACCGATTGACTTATAGGGATCTAGCACAACAACGTACACCTCAATCAGTCGATTATGACATATTTAAAGAACGTCTCTCAGACTGTCGATATGATCCAGTACCCGGTAAAAATGACGACAGAATGATGCTCGCATCAGTACGATTACGACGAGTTACCAACTTTTTACTGTTACTACCAGGAATGGTTGAACATCTAGACAGAATATACCATTTTGTTCAAACGGGGGAAGGCCCTGAAAGTATTGGCGAGGCCATGGCTTTCCAGAAAGTTGACACTCAAGCCAAGATATTACGGTTTTTCATAAACTGCCTAATAAGAGAACAAGATAGGCCTGGTGTAGACCAGGAAGAAATGAAAGCACTCAATAAATGGGGTCAGAATATAGCCGATGGGAAACATGATAAACAGAGTTGTATAAAGAACATGTACCAAAGAATCAGAAATGCAGTAATAAAAATACATGAAAAAAGATCGCAAGAATCGGAAATAGATTCAGACAAGGTTGAATCCTCAGGGGAGGAGGAAATACCAGAAACTGCAACAGGACAATTACAATTACCAACTAGAGAAACGATAGCATATGTAGGTAAGGGAAGACCTTTTAATAATGCAATCCGTCCGGTACGCCCAGAAAGTAAGAGACTTTTTCAAGCAGCCATGTCAAATCCAAAAACTCCTGAACACCTATTTCAGGCTACTGATAAAATACTTCAAGAACGAATGGGGTACCATGTACTAAATTCCATGGATGAACAAGAATTAGCCAGGTCAGCAGTCCAATGGGCTGACAGTTCTGACACTTATAGTGATGATGGCTTGGCACAAACATTTTTAAATCTTTCTCCTGATGAACAGAAATTAGCCGGAATATACATGATTCAGCATCTCCTCATATTGTATAAAAGCCAACATTCTGATCCAGGTCCCCTACCTGATATTTTGATAGAGCTACTCTCGAACAGATGGAGAGGTCTAGGTACCGACTTAATTAAAATAATTCTAGAGCATCGGCACAGATACAGTACTTTTCTGACCACACAGTCTGTTCCAGCTCCACCTCCAGAAAGAAAAATGTATTACATAGACAGACAGAATCCCTTGCGAGAAGTACATCCAGTCAAGAATGATGATAATACTTTTAGACGTGTGTTTGTGTACACACCCATAACTAAAATGGAACTGTTAGAAATGAAGAAGTTAGTGCCTAGTCATGACAAAGATCCCGCAGGTTTCCACCGTGAAATAAAAGATATGTTACTCATGGGTGATTATACCTACCCCGACATCATGAAAATATTGAAAGTATTATTGCCTGCTGGTATTTACGAGAAACTCAAGGAAAAAGAATGGGAGGTGGGAGAGGCAAAGATTGATTGGGCTGTATTAGAGAACGAAGAAAATACTCGTACCCCAGGCCTAGGGCTTGGGGACAAAACTAAAGCATTACCAGGATTGTTAGTACAAGTCTTGCCACGTTTGTTAGCAACGAAAAAGGAGGACTGGGATGCAATCTCAGCCTGTAAACAGAAACCCGATGAAGACACTAGTGATTTTTATTCCCGATTTGAGAAATGTTTTGTTATTAATAGTGGCCTGAAACCAAGTAGCGAGTCATATCCACATCTTTTTGTATCTAAATTGGTCGAAAATTCCCTGCCCCAAGTTAAGAATCGTGTTCTGAAAGTCGAGAGCACATGGCAAGCTAACACGCCTTCACAAATGTTACAAATGTTACAGTACCACCAGAATAGAATTAGAGAAGAACATGATCACGAACAAAGACGTATGAAGGACACAAAAATGAAAATGTTAGTTGCTCAGTCAGTACCAGCTGACGGCCAGAAAAAGGGTATGACACAGTCCAATAATTCAGCAGCTCCTGTTAAAGGGATATGCAACTATTGTAAACAGCCAGGTCACTATGTAAACGATTGTACAGTTTTGAAACATAATATATCAACAGGTAAAACTAAAGAAAGGCCGCGTCCTCCTAGACAGGACCAGGCCCAACAACAAGTACAACAGAATATCCAGCCTATGCAAGCTTCACAACAGACAGTACAGACTGTAGCCGTGCCACAGCCACAGCCCATTGCCGCAACACAACATGCAACACAACAGATGTACCAGTATGCGCAAACTGATTATCCCGATTATCAGCGATACACATGAAACAGCCTAGAGAGGGAAGTCGGCTTGCCTCTTATTGAGGTTCCTGTAGATCAAGAGGGTCCTTATGTACACAGCCAAGTGTTAGGAAAAGATAGAAAGTTTTTGATTGATACAGGGGCAAGCAGGACAACTATAAGTCATGACGAGGTTCCAGGGGCACCCCTTTCAGGCGCACAGAATGTTTCCCTTGGATTTTCAGGCAAACCTATTGTAAACGAAGTATCACAACCAGTACCACTTTTAGTTGGTCCATTGTCTCGCACGACAGATTTATTGTTAACGAAATCATGTCCAGAAAATTTGTTAGGCATCAAGACACTGAAAGCTCTAGGAGCTGTGATATGTTGCTCTCCGGAAGGAGTGAGACTGTTTCTACGTGACTTTAAGGGTCACTATGTGTTGAGAGATATTGATCCCAGACTACAGAACGTTCCTGCACATTTATGGGCACAAGGCCCCACTGATGTAGGTTGTATGCACATTACACCATATCGAGTCACACTTAGACCAGGAGTAGTCTTACCACGAATCCGACAATACAAGTTACCACCAGATGCTATAGCGGCTTTACTGAAAATCATTGACGAGCTCATTGCACAAGGAGTGGTTGTAGAAACCGACTCGAATTTATGTAACTCCCCCATCATTCCAATTCTTAAACGTACTGATCCAAATGCACCCCCAGTTTATCGATTAGTTATCGATCTGCGCGAATTGAATAAATGCATCGTACCACAGTATCCTGTGGTCCCAGATATCTCGTCTTTATTGACTGCCATTGATTCCGAAGCCACGTTCTTTACTGTAATAGATCTGAAGAACGCCTTCTTTAGCGTCCCCATTGATCCGGAAAGCCAATACCTTTTCGGATTCTGTCTAAATGGACGAAGCTTCAAATTTGCACGCGCACCTCAAGGATTCACAGAAAGCCCCAGCATCTATAGTCAAGCACTGAAAAGACAACTAGACAGTATACACCTGCCTGACAACACTGCTCTGTTACAGTATGTCGATGATCTACTGATCACCGCCCGCAGCGAACCCGAATGTGAGCAAGCGTCACTGACGGTTTTGCATTTCCTGGCTGACAAGGGACACAAGGTGTCCCCTTCGAAGCTACAATTCTGTGTTCAGCAAGTTGTTTACCTTGGGCACTTGCTGACCAAAGGGGGGAGACAGCTAACACCTGACCGCATTCAGTTAATTGTAAACATGTCACAACCCAAGACACAAAAGGAGGTACGAGCCTTTATAGGCCTCACTTCTTACTGTAGACAATGGATCCCTCAGTATGCATTTCTAGCCAAACCACTCATACAGTTGACAACCCAGGAGGCAGCGACATCGACTGTCCTCCCTTGGACTCAGGAACACACACAAGCTTTTGAGGACTTAAAGAAAGCCTTATGTCAAGCACCAGTTTTAGCGACACCATGTTATAGCAAGCCTTTTACACTTTTTGTCACAGAACGTGAAGGTACTGCATTGTCGGTCCTCACTCAGGATCAAGCAGGTTCACACAAACTGTGTGCTTACTTTTCTAGTACATTGGATCCAGTAGCCCAGGCTCTGCCTGCGTGCTTGAAATCAGTAGCAGCAACAGCCCTAGCAATCAGACAAAGTGATTTCATAGTGCTAGGACATCAGTTGACAGTACAAGCTCCACACTCTGTGGAAGTTCTTTTAAACCGAACACAGACCCAGCACTTGACTATAGCAAGACTGACAGGTTATGAATTGACATTGTTTCAGCCACACATAGAAATCAGACGCTGCAACACATTGAACCCTGCTACGCTTTTGCCATTAACTGAAACAGACCCATTGGCACATGATTTTATTAAGGTCATTACCATTACGACGAAACCCAGACAAGACTTGACAGACACCGCATTACCAGATCCAGACCTGACACTTTATGTGGATGGTTCATGCATGAGAACAAGTACAGGGGACTTAGTGGCAGCCTACGCAGTCACGACAGAAACTGAAGTCATAGAAACAAATTGTATTGACACCTTGTCAGCTCAAGCAGCAGAGCTCATCGCTCTGACACAAGCCTGTATTCTAGCCAAGAATAAGAGAGTTAACATATACACAGATTCCCGTTATGCATTCGGAGTTGTACACGACTTCGGTGTCCTGTGGCGAGAGAGAGGTTTTTTGACCTCTCACGGAGCCAAAATTCAGCACGGTTCCCTCATCCGAACTCTGTTAGAAGCAATACATCTGCCTACAGCGATATCTATCATGAAGTGCAAGGCACATACCAAAGTCACAGATATCATTTCCCAGGGTAACGACTTAGCAGACCGCACAGCCAAGCATACAGCTCAGACTCAGACTCACACAACTGATCTGACAAAGACTATAGTTCAGACACCAACACATTGTATGACAGTTAAGGATCCCGCCCTAGATGTAATTGACATACAGACACATGCTACACCGGACGAAATCAAGAAATGGACTGAACTAGGAGGGGTCCAGACAGATCAAGGATGGATGACGAAGGGGAAATCTACATGGTTTCTCCCCGACTCTATGGTTCAAGTTATCATTAATACCGTACACAGTCCTGCACATTTAGGAGAAAAAGCCATGTTAGACAGTATTCAACATCTCTGGTTCAATAAACACTTACGAGCAGCAGCCAAACAGAAAGTGCGTACTTGCATGATTTGTTGTCAGTTCAACCCAGGTAAAAGCATTCCCGTAGAGCAAGGTGGATTTCATCCTCCCGATCACCCTTTTGAAGTCCTCCAGATGGATTATATCCAGATGGAACGTTGTCGAGGTTTCAAATATGTCCTCGTAGTTGTATGTGCACTTTCCCGTTGGACGGAAGCATATCCAGTCCCAGATTACACTGCTCCGACCACTGCCAAACAGCTGGTTCGTGAATTTTTCCCCAGATATGGTTTGCCCCGTGTCGTGTACTCAGACAACGGTCAGCCATTCTCGTCCGAGCTTATGAAACAGGTATCACTCCTGCTCGGCTACCAATGGAAGTTCCACTGTGTCCGACATCCCGAAGCAGCAGGTCTCGTAGAGAGACACAATCAGACCCTGAAAACTCGTCTTGCAAAAATCTGTAAGGAGAAGGGTGTCGACTGGATCGTAGCTTTGCCGGTTGCCCTTTTTTACATGAGGATGGTCGCCCATTCCAGAACAGGGCTATCCCCGTATGAGGTGGTCTTTGGTAGGCCACCGAATATGTGGGGGACGCCTTTGCCGAGAAAGATTACTGATGTCGATTGTAATATGTTGACAGATTACCTTGCTTCCTTGATGTCTGCACTACAATCATGTCGTTCACAGGTCGCTGCAGCCTTTCCCAACAACACCGATGTAAAGCCACATGGGATCATTCCGGGGGACCATATTCTCGTCAGGAACTTCGATCGGAGGAGTCCGCTGGAGCCCCGTTGGCAGGGGCCGAAACTTGTTCTGCTAACCACGAGGACTGCAATCAAGGTCGAGGGCCGCAAAGGGTGGCTCCACTCCAGCCACGTAAAGATATTTCATGGACTGCTTCCAGTTACAGACTCTCAGCCCTCCCCCTCTAAGGACTGCCCAGATTTCAGTGACTCTAAACTTCCCCTGATAGAGAAAACTCCGTCCGAGGAGTATAAATCCAAATTGAGGTCTAGCAAGTCAGACAGTTTAATTGTTTAAGTCCTCCCCTAGGTGAATCGGTTAAACCTGATTCTGACATGTATCCCCTAGACCCCAACAGAGAGAGAGATAGACAGAAACAGCTCAAGAAACGTGAATATTGCAAATCTCTTCGCAGCCACTGTATTGTGACTCTATTGATTATGTTTTTTCTAAGTCTTATGATTATTGCTGCGAGTGTACTGCTACATGTATACTATCCTATTTTCATACATGCACATTCCTCTTCAAATGACACTGTCGAGCACTCTTTCAGTGAATTACCCCCGCATGAATTGTCATACACACTTGCGCTGCGCAACAACACATTCATTAGCATGTTACATCATTCCCATCAGACCAGCAATGCTACCAATTGTTGGATATGTGGCCGACTCCCTCCCTATCAGAAATACAAGGGAGTTCTGCCTCTTTTTCCGTACCCGTTCACACATAATGGTTCATGTGGTGCATGGTTTAGTTTAATTAATTCCTTGGATTCAGACTCCGTAGTTTACCAGGGCAACTGGGTATGGGGAAATCTGAACACAGTTCTACATAGAGTATGTTTCCCTGACAAGGAGGGTCTTCCCAAAAGAACAGTAACTGATCTAGAAAATGAAGTATATGGATTAGGTAATTTTACACTTAACCTCATGATTCTGAATGTTGAATCCGAATCCGAACCAGTCTTGCCTGCAATGTCCGTACTACCAGTTAAAGGTGAATTATGTGTCAGAAAGAATGGTTCAGTACACCTGGGTCATAGTAAATGTACTACTGTGATCGAATTTAGTGATAAGGGCAAGTCTACATTTAAAGCTTCACGTCATTCCTACTTCGTTTGTGGTCATACCGCATATATACGTTTACCTCTAGATTGCGATGGCACCTGTTACATTGCATTCCTTCTGCCACCCGTTTTCCTAGCCCCTCCTGAATATCATAGAGACATCCATCTAGTACACAATAGACCACAGAGAGATCTCCCGATTGTCGACTATACTGAAACGGCATGGGAGCAGTATACAGATTTCAATAAAGGTTTCTTTCCCTACTTAGGTACTGTCTTTAATAGTAAACTGATACGAAAATTAACTAGAACCCTTGAAGCAGTAGTGAATGAAACTACATCCGCCCTAGGTAACTTAACAGAGGAGCAGTCTGCTATGCGGATTGTTGTTCTTCAAAATCGTCTCGTCCTTGACGTCATCCTGGCCGATAGGGGCGGAGCCTGTAGAGTCATCGGATCGAGCTGCTGTGTTTTCATTCCACAAAACGCACCTTCAGTATATAAAGCCATTACTCGTCTTCACAAGATTGCAAGTCAGATACACCAGAATCCACGCACCTGGACTTGGTCCGGTTGGTTCTGGAGCGTGTTATCAGCCTGGGGATGGAAGATCCTATCCTTCCTAGGTATTGCCCTTCTCATAGTATTCAGTTGTTGCCTATGTTTGCAATGTGGGCCAGCGATTTGCGGCTTGTGCGCCACATCATGTATTCCTCATTCAAGTCCTCATTCAAAACGATATAAGAAGAAAGAAGAGCAAATGATGTTACATGAACAGATTGATAGATTAATGAGGATTGATATATCATGAAGGGTCCGTAGGGGACAAGGAGGGAATGAGGTAATATGAATTTTCATGGTCAGTTATGTCCCCTATCGTAGACCCCAACGGCTCCATGTACATGCTTCTAGTACATGTAAGTTCCCTCCACAACCAGCTATGAAGACGCAAATACATTTGCGTCCAACGTTAACATGTCCTCTTTCAGATCCACCATGAATGGGTCGGATATTCCGTTCCTAAGTGTGCCTTGCCAACGTCTTTATATGGTGCACTTTCACGTTTTCTAGCTCTGGCGAGTTAGGCCCTGATTTCTGCCATCGAGCCTTTTCTGCCTTCTGTCTCTGGAAGCCGCAGCCTGCTGCTTCCTGACCCTTGACTTACTCCCTGTGTGGCGAGCGGTGCCTAGCTCGGCCTGCCTTGCCTGCCAAGACTGTATTCAGCCTTCAAGTTATCTGCTCCGCTCCTCGAAAATACATTCCTGTCTAGTAGTTTAGGAAAACATCCTTCCCAGCTGCAGAGCAAAGGGCCCGGCCTCACTGTCTCCATGCAAGTAATTCATAGCTCCCGTTGCCATGGTAGGCCCATGGCCCCCTTGCCTTACACGTAGACACGTAGACACATAGTTGCATATGCACGCACTAGCAGTCAGTGTAGAATAGCCTCTGCCCGAGAGACCTTTCCTTCTAGATAATACAGTTCCTTAAACACAAGATATAGATATGATTTGGGTTTAGGTTGTTCTGACACTCCAGACTTCTGTCTCCTCATGTAGGGCTAAATGTCAAGTCCCCTTCACCCTCCAGTTTCACGTCAGTCACACGTCATACTGCTGCGCGCGCATCTCTGCCACATGTTTTTGCTGACACTGCAGGATTCTTCTAGGGATCCACCTACTTGCGTTACGTTTTCAGTGACGTTGTCTAGCACATACCTTCGTGTACGCCCTTGTGCACGCCTTCTGTTACGAACACATGTTCTTATCTCGTTTCTTTCAGCTGTTACGCCTCCTGCATCAATTTCTATTGTAAATGCATTTACTATATAAATGATACTCTGTTAATAAATCATTGTACATGTCCTATCCGTTCCCTTGCACATGCTACCTGGTTCGAACCAATAACCAATTCCTTTTTAAGGAATAAAACCCCTTTAAAACCTCAACTACCCCGGATTCTGTCTCTTATTTTTGACTGAGTTATTCTTATTGATATTTACCGCATAAATTCCGCATAGGTAATTAAAATTTACCACAACATACTGAATAAGCGTAGCACCTGGAGGCAAACAGAAAGCATCAAGTTGAGACTTAAGAGCTTTACTATAAATGGAAGGACTCTCACAGTAGCCTTGAGGAGCTCTTTTAAATCGAAAACCTCAGCCACCCAGAGAGAAACCAAAGATGTCCCTACTTTCTTCAGCAATAGGAATACTAAAGAAAGCATTTTTGAGGTCAATCACGGAAAACCAAGCCGCCGAAGCAGAGATCAACGTCAATAAAGCTGTAATGTCCGGACGACAGGGAACTGTGGCACAACTATTTTATTGACCTCTCTCAGGTCAATAACAAATCGATAGATATGAGGCTGTGAAAGATCTGTTGTCTTAAGGATCGGAAGAACAGGACTGTTACAAACATTGCCTCTGGTCTCTACGACCACTACTTTCTCAATAAAATCATCAACAATAGCCAACAGTGCTCTCTCTCCGGCACTAGAAATACACTACTGAGGAATGCGTGGCATTCTAACATTATCTTTAACTGTGACAACATACGGTGGGATCGCAAGACGACCCACGTCATTCGGGCCCGTGGCCCAAAGACTTTCCGGGAGAGAAAGCAACTCAGGTGGAAACTGGTCTCGGGACAAATACACGAAGGACATCAATTTCCTTCCCAATGTAAGATGCACACCAGAAGGGGAACAATCCAATGTTGCATGTAGTCTTTTCAACAAATCCAGACTCAGCAAATTCTCACCACAGCCTGTTGTCAGGATAAGTGAAGCTTCCAAGTCATAAGGACCAATCGAAACAGGCAAAGGGCACGAAACCGGATTACAGACTGGGGCGCCAGAAAATCCCACAGAAGTATTCATTAAGCCAGACCAAGGTGCCCCAGGGAGTTTAGAATGAATGATAGAACTTCTCATCGCACCAGTATCCAAAAGAAAGGGCTCTGAAACACCCTTTGTATTGAGAGTGACATACGGCCCATTTTGATCTACTGGAATCGACACAACTCCCTTACTTCGTCCATGGCTGTCCTATTCAGTCTGAAAATCGTCAGCCCTGTCTTCAACGTGATAATCACCATTGTAATATTGTGTGGACGGAACTGTCTGTTGATCAAAGTAATTCGAAGTAGATGGAGGAAAAGAGCGTTGCTCCTGAGAGGACGCACCTCGTCCTCTAACTCTAGATCCTCTCTGAAAATTACCACGTCCTCGGGGAGCAGACATCCCATTATTATGCTGTAATAAAACCGGGCAACTATTCTTGAAATGTCCTTCTTCCCTACAATATGCACATTGATTAGGACCTAACGAAGGCCGCGGCGTAAAATACTCAGGCTTCTGCAACATTCTCTGAAACGGTGGAGGCTGCTGAAACTGAGAGGGTTGCTGATACTGATTCGAGCGAGGCGGATACGCCTGCTGTAAAAGAACCTTTGTTTTTAAATCTTTGTTTTTCTTCTCTTGTTTCTCCTTCTCCTCCTTATCCCTATTCTCGTAATACTGTGCAGTGTTCCGCAAGGCATATGGGCACGGATTCGTAAGGAAAACCATGTGGCTGAATTAGGTGGTGATTGGGCTGCTATTAGAGCTGCGGATGCTAATCAGGTAGGTGGTGCGAAAACCGAGGATTTGATTACGGCTCTTCCAGGTAGAATAATTGAATTAATGAAGACAATGATGCCCGCGGTGCGAGTGAATTGGGATAAGCTGGCTGCATGCAAGCAAAAGAAAGATTAAAGCGTCTCGGATTTCTTCACTCGTTTTGAAGAAACGTTTATTGACCACAGTGGTCAAGATCTGAGTGTAGAGGGTGGTCAGCGATTGTTTGTGGACAAGTTTGTTTATAATTTGCTTCCTGAGTTATCGAATAAATTAAAGAGTTCTGAAAGTGCATGGGCTGTCTCTTCCCCTGCTAAAATATTGGCTACCGAGACGAATCAGCGAGAACCTCCAAAATACCCGGTAGCCGGGTCGGAATTTGAACTGGCTGAGAGCACATAGCCATTGTGGCAATAGCTTTGGAACCGCTTCCTGCGGGAGCCCTGATGAAGTCGTGGGCTACTAACCCTGACGAAACACGTGTTGGCTGGGAGTGGTGAATAAAATCTGAATTGAAGACAAACTTCCATCAAGACTACTTCCACATTGTTCGTCTATTGCTTGGGTCGTTTGATTACCTACAGCATTTACTCTGTGACAGGTGACTTGTGCACAGATACCTGTTGTATCAATTATGTTTGGATCTTGGTCCTAATTGGAGGTTTAGTTTCTTTCTCCTATCTGGGGCACCATCAAAATAGTGGTTAGAAATTATAAATAATGTCACACACGGGAGGTGCCAATTGTGGATCGACAATCAAAAAACCTGGTCCGTTATCTTCAAAATGTTATACTGTGTTTGCTACTTGCTGGTGTTATTGATGCTGGTGTTACTGAGTGTCAACATTACGTTGAATTATTTTGACTTTTTGTTAAAGACTATTGGCTACAGTATTTTCCTTTCTTTCTTCATAGATGCTACTCCAAAAAAGGTCACCCGCTAGGAGATGGCTGTCCGGGCCAGGGCCCATAAGCTGGAGGCTATTTGTGCCGAGTATCGGCGGTTGTGGGCTCGGGAGCGTGAGGACAACAACCAGTACATCCTCCTCCACTGCCCCTGGGTCCGCCACCCACAAGCCTCCAGCCAAACGGAGCTGTGGCCCGACAGCCTCCGCACAGCAGCAAAAACAAAAGCTGCCCCCCCCGAGCCTGGATGGCAAGTGTGCGCCACCTCTGAAAGCGAATGGACTACCTGGAGCGGTTGGGCGAAAAACATCAGTGTCAGCTCCGGGACCTCCGCAAAGAGCTGCAGGACGTGCAGCACCAGCTGTCCACACTACGCCACCGGAGGAAGTGACTGTCCCTTGCCCCTTTTTTAAAGACTGTTGGGGGGGGGTGGGAATTGGGTTTTTGGGAAAGGGGACTTTTTGATTTCTGGACATTGGTTTGGTTAGTGAGAGGAGGTGAGTTGGGGTCATTTATTTTATATTTGTGACAACAACATCCATAATTTATATTTCTTAATAATTATATTTTTCATACCAAAACACAGTATACACGCTCATATTATATTGTGTGGGGGTTGGCGATGGTTACTGAACGTTTGGTTTTTCAAACGTACCAGCATGAATGAAACATCTTGTCCTCGAATGTTCCAAAATGCAAGTAACCAAGTTAGTCAATTCAGTAGCCCTACTACTGTACTTTACTAGTAGTACTGTCAGTCTCTGCTCTCCTCCCAACTTAGTCCTAGCCCATTATTCTACTACCTCTCCAATATGCTTATCTTACCTGTGATTTGTGAATCACAGTTGGTGAATAAGGTTGGTTGTTGACTTGAATCCTCGACGGGTGCAATATCATTGTTGTGCTGGTAGCAGTAGTGGTACACACTGGCAGTATCACCATATGAAAAAAACGGAAATGGAACATTGAGTGGGCTGAGCGTAGCATTAGAAACAGTACATTAGATAGTACGGTAGAGAACAGTGCCCTAAATTGTAGCCTAAGCAGTGTTAAATTAATGTATATATAAGTAGTAGTTGCGTGGAGTTGGACTGCTATAAGAAATTAAGGCAAAGGACACGTCATCAGCGTAACGTAAGCATTAAGCATTTGATTGTTCACGTCGTGTAGGAGGAGGATGTTCTTATCAATCCACGATGGCTCAAATGAACTTCTGATTGTAATGATTTTGGCTGCTTTGACCTTATCCTCCCCAGCAAGTGTGTGGAATTTATTGTTGTTGTCAGTCACACCACAATGAAATACCGCACAGCCCGGGGGAAGAGGGTTAGGGTTTGAAAATTGGATGGGAATGGGATTTTTTGGGAAAGTTTGATAGAGAGGAAAAAAACACAGCATGGACAGTCAAACAACAAATGAAGAGAAATAAATCTTTGGATTTGAAGATATTGATAAATCTTTAAAAGGACATAAAGGAAGTGCACTACTGCATGCCAGAAGTTGTTTACTAAATGGATGGTTAGGGTACTGCAAAGTAGCACTACTATTTACTGCAACTTACTAGTAACAATGAAGAAACAAGTTGAGAGTACAGGGCTGCAGTAATTACGCAATTTCACCTGCCTCTCTGCCCTCAGAGAGAATAAACACTTAGAACATTAAAGTACTGTTAAACATAGCAAAAACATAGAAAATTTAGAAGCAGAGAGCAAAGAAATGCAGAGTCACACTCATAGAAGTTCACAGCAATAACATTACTTAAATGATAAGAAGAAATGAATGGATACTGTTACTGTATGTTGTTGTACTTGTCCTGTTGAATTTGGGAAGTTGCATGCATCAAGCCATTCCTCTTATTTGCGGTACTCCTCAGTTCCATCTGAAGCTCCGTCGATCAATGTTGCTGACCAGAAGACACCCTGTCCACTGCCTGCCCGGCGGATGCTGAATTGCGGGTCGCTAATGTGAAGCCTGACTTCTTTTTTCCATTGCACAGGGTGAAAGCCACCCTGTAAATGTTGATGCAAAACCAGGAAGTGATATTAAAACACCACTGAGAAAATATTATAAGGTACGTACGCTATGTAGTGCAAAAAGTCACACTTTAAGTTTCAGAATCGACAGTACAATAGTTTTGAAAGGGCGTACTCTGAGTCTCCTTTTGAAGGATAAATGAGTATGGGCGAATTTTGCGGATCTTTTCCCTCAAGCTAGGTGTAGTGTGTAAACTAAGATTTTAGAACAAAGTTAGACCTTCCCAGCAGTGCTTCCAGACCCTTAAACACAGACGCTAAAATGTAGAATACCCCCAATCAGACCCCAAAAAACCTGCGATACTGCTACCTGTCTGAGGCCTAGTGGAAAATGGTGACAAAACGTACTTTGAAAGTAAAGTAGGCCCAAATCCCCCCTTTCCCACCATAGATTTTCTTCAAACCACTTGCAACCAAAATTAGACATTTCTCGACAAGTGCTCCAAGAGTAGACCCCAGAACCCAGTTGCCAAAATCTCGAACACCCCCAAACACATGCAAAACTGCTAACCCTATCGAGCCCTAAGTTAAAAGTAGTGTCAAACGCTTTCTTCAGCTAGGCCCTAACTCCCCTTTGCCAAAATGTATTTCCGTCAAACCTCTTGCAATCAAAAGTATCCATACCCTGCGTTGCTCCAAGTCCCATAAACCCACCCACAAACACCAGGAACCCCCCCAAAGAGCCCCCCGAAAACACTAAAGTGAGCAAAATTCCTGAAAATGGAAAAACGTTTTCACCTCCGGTTTTCTCCAAACCACTATTATCCGGTATTAGACCTTCACAGCAATGCCCCCAGACCCGTCAACCCAGGCGGAAAAAAGTTTAACACCCCCAAACAGGCAAAAAGTAAAAATACAAAAATGGGGACTTAGAAATATTTAGCCCTAGTTCCAAAATCACTCCTTGCGTGCTCTGCAGCTAGGCCCTAACTCCCCTTTGCCACCATGGACTTTCTTCAAACCTCTTGCAATCAAAAGTATCCATACCCAGTGTTGCTCTAAGACCCCCAAACCCATCCACAAACACCAGGAACCCCCTAATTAGCCCCCGAAAACGGTAAAGTGAGAAAATGCCTGAAAATGGGAAAAAGTTTTCACCTCCGATTTTCTCCAAACCACTTTTATCCGGTATTAGACCTTCACAGCAATGCCCTCTGACCCGTCAACCCAGGTGGAAACAAGTTTAACACCCCCAAACAGGCAAAAAGCAAAACCGCAAAAAGTGAGACTTAGCAAAATTTGGGCCTACTTGGAATTTTGTCCAAATGCGCAGTGCTGCTAGGCCCTAACTCCCCTTTTCCACTATGGATTTCCTGAAAAACAAATGCAATCAACATTACACTGTACCAGCAGTGCTCCCAGACCCCAAAACCCACCCACAAAAACCTGGAAGCCCCCCCAAATAGCACCCCAAAGACAGGCAAGTGAGCAAAAACGCGAACACTTTTCACCATGGATTTGGTTCAAAACACTTGCTTCCGATATTAGACCTTCCAAGCTATGCTCCCAGACCCCTGCAGCCACCCGCAAAAAAGCAGAACACCCCCAAACAGGCAAAAAGCAAAAATGAGCATATCTTCAATTCAGTCCAAATACGCTGTGCAGCTAGTCCCTAAGTCCCGTTTTCCACCATGGATTTCCTGGAAAACAAATGCAATCAACATTAGACTGTACCAGCAGTGCTCCCGGACCCCAAAACCCACCCACAAAAACCTGGAAGCCCCCCAAACAGCACCCCAAAGACAGGCAAGTGAGCAAAAACGCAAAAACTTTTTCACCATGGATTTGGTCCAAAACACTTGATTCCGATATTAGACCTTCCGAGCTATGCCCCCAGCCCCCTGCAGCCACCCGCAAAAAAGCAGAACACCCCTAAACAGGCAAAAAGCAAAAATGCAATAACTCATACTTAGAACGTTTTCAGCCAACCAGTCAACATCGGTTCAAACGCGCTCTGCAGCTAGGCCCTAACTCCTCTTTTCCACCATGGATTTTCTTCAAATCACTTCCAATAAAAATGATGCTATCCCAGCAGTGCTCCCAGACCCCCACACCCTCCCCCACTAATCTAGAACACCCCCAAACAGCCCCCCAAATACAAGCAATACTGGTATATTCAAAACATGGCAAATTGCGCTGTTCACAAAACATTGCTGTTTCAGCACTTCCACTACTTTGATCCTTTTGAAACTCACCTGGACAATCACTTGTTCCAGCGATTCACAAGAATCTCAGCAAGGCAGAACAGAATCGAACCACTGCGCTCTTTGAAGAAGAAGAAGAAGAAGAAAAAGAAGAAGAAGAAGAAGAAGAAGGTCTACGACTAGTTTTCACTTAGTTTTCACTCAAACACACATGCCCGCAAAACACCCGAAAAGGCCAAAATTCAGCCAATTCTGGACCAAAAAACACCAAACCCCCTAAAACATTGCCAACATCATTATGAACGAGCCTGCATCGGGCTCGAGCCCTAGAATCAGCGTGAATCATACCAATTTAAACCTAAAAACCCTAGTAAAATGCACTGAACGCTAAACCGTAGATATGCTTCGTCTGTCTGTGTCAAAGAGCCTAGTTATGCTACATCAGGAGGATGCTTCACTCAGTGGTGCCTGAGTTGACCGTCTGCATGGCCCTGCCACAAGCATGGGCCAAAAATCCGTTCCGCTCAAGAATTTGTGATTTTTCGGTACTTTCGCGAGGTTTGCGAAATACTGAAAAACAGCAAAATTTGCAAACAAAAAGGATGTTTGGCTCAAGCTTGAGGCAGTGCCATGCAGAGTGTCAAGGCAGACACCACTGAGTGAAGCAACCTGATGTAGCATACCTAGGCTCTTTGTCAGACAGACAAAGCATATCTAATTGTATGCAGCAAGCCACATAGCCCCAATTTTAATTGAACTTCTGTCTGGAGTAGACTCTGCCTGGCATAATAACAACAGTACACTGCCTCGCCCTCGACCAATACATACCACTAATAGACAGACATGTTGTCCTGCTGTAGTAGTTGTTGTAAACTGGTTCACCTGTTTGCCACTCATGAATTGGCCATAGTTCTTCCGTAAATCGACGCTAATGATCCATCCATCCCAGTGAGTGACTGATAAGAAACAAGATATATTATTTAATCAATCATCATGGTATATTGGCAAGTGAGTCCGCTCCAAGGACAGTTTGCATATTTTGTGAAATGCAATATAATTAGTGGCCCCTGAATTTGAAGTACAATTTTAATTAAACAAGGTAAAAAAAAGAGTTGTTGACATGAGTTGCAATTACTGTGTGAAAGATTAGATAATAACTAAGACAAGAAGACATATGAATCATCATTTCATGCACAAAAAACAAACAGCAATTGGTTTAATCAGAGCCAGACAGCCATTGCTGTCCAGTGCATGCCATCTTCTCAATTATTCATTACCCGTTCTACTTTTTGTCCGCATCTTCTTTGGAAAGTGAGGGCCCACAGGGCAGCCTCTCCTGTCAATATCAAAAGTAAATCTGTCAGCAATCAGCAAGCATGTAATCAGTCAGTAATTTCATTCCCACTTGAGGGAACTCGTCGTAATCCATCCATCTGCCTTGAGGGAAATGGATAGGGGGAGTCTGGAGGAGGAGTATAAAGGAGCATGATTGGGTTGCGAACTTGTGAACCTCAGGAATGTAGACTGCTGCCCCTTCAAATCAATAAGGAATAGAGATGAAGACAGTGCTGCTGATGGACTTGTTGTGAGTAGGTGATTAGAGTTTTGTTGTGGTAAAAGTTGCAAAACAAAGAAAGACACACAGGAATAAAAGTGAATAAGGACAAAAAAAAGGAAGTCATTTTCAGGGCTCGGTGTCAGGGAAGTAGAGCTCGTCCTCCAACTCCATGAATTGAGACCTGAGTAGGTCAGGTAACAGAGAAGAACTTTGTCACCTAAGTTGGTGTCCTCTTCTTTCTGCGTGCATTCACGTACTTTGTAATCTGGTGGTATCAAGTGCTGATTCATCTTGATCAGTGTTAACCTTTCCACATGTTTGGCCGAGAGGCGGGACCTTTTTCTCGTTACAATGGCACCAGCAGCACTGATAACACGTTCAGAAGACACGCTTACGAGTGGGCAAGACAAATAATTTAGAGCCAGGTTGCTGATCAGTGGCCACAGAGCCATTTTCCTGTACCAATACAGCAATGGGTTCGTATGAACAAAGACCTGTGTTGGCTCATCCAGATAGGCCTGCACCATCAACTCAAGGTTCTCCATGGTTGCTCCACTTTGCGTACCATCTGTAGCCTTCTCAGCACTGGAACGAACAAACCCTTGAGGAGTTAGCCAATCCGCTTCCGACAATATTATGGGTGGGCCTGGTGCAGGTAAGGATGATGATAGGGTTGCTCCTGGTGTCGTTAACGGCTGTGAGGGAAAGTTACTCCCTTCTCCCACAGATTCAGAAGTGGAACTTGACGCTGGATCGCCTGCTGATTCAGTTGGACTTTTGACGGCTCCTTGAATTTTCTGCCGATCTTTTTCGAACCGACTGGCTGACACAGCTATCCAATGTTTGTACTTTGAAACATCTGCCTCATCAAAAGAAATTAATGCTTTGCTGGCCAATGCCTTTTTGTACTGTGGATCCACAATAGTGACACAAATGTAATGTTGTTCTGTATGTATGTTTTGAAGCCTTTCATTGGCAACAAGGCGGCTTAATAAGTTCTCCGCCAACAGATATGCTGCATGCTTTCCACCATCATCTCTCAACATTGAAGACACTGCCTTCAGTTGGTGCTCTAGCATGCGCAACAATGGGATAGCTTTGCTCAAAGAACAGTCCTCCCTGCTGACTTCACGCGTGAAGACCTCAAAAGGACGAAGAATGTCTGTCAGGCTTTTACCTAGCTGCCATTCCTCCAACTCTAGCCTCAGGTCAATAGAACCTACTGTACATATATAGTCATTGATTACCATGCACTGCTCAAACAGACGCTCAAGCATGTAAAAGGTTGAGTTCCAACGTGTTGCCACCTCCTGGATGAGTCCTTTGACTGGCACTTTACGTAGATGTTGAATGCTCCTCAGCTGCTTCCGGGCCTTAAAAGAATGGCTGAAATTTGTGCAGATTCTTCGGCAGGTGGTCAGTAACTTCTTGACTGGGTTTTCATTTTTCAAGAAATCTTGAACAACCAGGTTTATACAGTGCGCCAAACAAGGCACTCTCAAATATTCACCATCCTGCATGGCCTTAACTATATTACTGTCATTATCCGTGGAAACATAACCAACTATGCGATTTCTTGGTTGCAGCCATTCAGAGACCTTACTGTTAAACTCATCCAAAATGTTTTTCGCAGTATGAGTTTTCTCCATGGCAAACATGGCTAATGTTGCATGTTTCCGAGAAGCTTGAAAAACTGTGTCCAGGTCAACAACTGCACTTGACTTGTCTCTAACCCCTGCAAAAGACCCTGCAAAAGAGAGCCAGTGTGCAGTGATGCACATGTAACCAAGGGCTTGGCAACTGGTCCACATGTCTGTTGTCAAGTGGATAGTGTGAACAGCACTCTTCTGCAAAGCTGCCCCAATCACCTCCAGCAAATCTTGATGTAGTGCTGGAACCGCAACTCTGGCAAAATAGGACCGGCTAGGAACCTTCCATTTAGGGCAGACTGTTGCCACTAATTCTAGAAACCCCACCCCTTCCACAAAAGAAAAAGGGAGAAGGTCCAGAGCTAGCATTTTAGCCAGATTTGCGTTATACAGATGTACAGTAGGGGGGTTGCGTTCAAATGGTGCCTCCGACCACAACATTCTGCTAATGGTAGGCTGGATCATTTTACGTGATGATGATGATGATGACCTCTTCAAACCAGTTAGGCCCATTGATGTAGTTTTTCACATTGGTGTCTCTACAACACTCTTAGTGTGCCTCATAGATAACGCAGGGGTAGAGGGCAATACCACTGCAGTGCTGCTGCCAGCAGAACTGGGTGTTACAGAAAAAATGTCTGTCACTTCTTCACTTCCCCCCTGCACGATCAGATTCCCGTCATCATCAGATGCAATATCAAGGGATACATTTGGATTTGTTTTTCTTTTGCCTTCCTCGATCTTCCTCATGTGTGCTTCCCAAATGATAGTGTGGTGTTGTTCGAGATGACCTCTCTGGCCTCCGGTACCATAGTTGGTACCAAGCTTACCCCGACTAACGGATACTTTACAAATCGAACAAACAACCATGTTTTCCGCCTTTGCGCTAACAGTAAAGAAGTCCTAAACTGGAGACTGGTGATGTCTGCTGAAGGTGGAGGTGCTACTTTGACTTTCAATGCCAGATGAAGTGGAGGATGGGCGTGGCTGAATTCGATTCTGTTGTTCACTTACAGCACCAATACTTGAGGTCGAGCTGGATGGAGGTCCATGCCGGCCCTTCTGACTAAAAAAGATGGAAGCTGTAGGTCGTGTTGGTGTTGTAGTTAACGGTGGTGGTACCAGTGCCACGCGGGCCATATCCCGCTCAGCAGCCATTCGGGCTAGAGTTAAAATGTCTGTCTGCTGCATGCCTGCTGGGGCTGGAGTGACAACTGTGATGACTGGGACATCGTCAGACTGTTCATCAGCAGAAGACACCACTTCTTGTTTGTCGTCATCAGCCATAAGTCGAAGCTTTGTGGGAGCCTTCCTTTTAAGCTTAGCTACCTTTGTCGACTCATCATGGCGTGCCTCACTCTCAGACTGCATTTGTGGCTTCCAATCAGGATCAAGGTCATCAGAAGGATGGGGGCTTGAAGAAGAACTTGTAGTAGTAGTAGCCCTCCTTGACCTTTTTCTTGCTGGGGATCTGGAAGACAATGAATCATCATCAGGAGGAGTGGCTTCCTCGGGTGATACCTCCTCTTGAATAGCAATTTCCTGATGTGCTCCTACTTCTGGAGGAACAAGCACTGTAGCCATTTTTGCCGCTCCATGAACCTCTAGTCGCACCTCTCCATGCACCTGTCCATGCGCCTCTCCTTGCGGCTCTCCTTGCGGCTGTACTTGCGCCTCTACTTGCGCCTCTCCTTGCGGCTGTCCTTGCGCCTATCTTTGCCCATGTAATTGCGCCTGTACTACGTGCACCTGTGTTTGTGGCTGTGGTTGTTGAACACTCGTCAGCTGAGTTACACCCGGCGTTGATTGGATGGTACTTTCTTGTGATGAGCCAAGATCACTGGTCGATGGTGATTCAACAACTAAAGTGGCTGCCGCAGCAGCACTCATGGTGGTCTTGAACCTAACTTGGCGTGGTGGCACTGAGCCCAATGAAGCGGAGGTGCTGATTCCAGATTGATCCCCGGTAGACACCGCTGCTGCTGCAGGCGTAGTTTTTTTTCCCCAAAAAAGGTTTTGGTGGGCATACCAGTCTCCTTGGTAGGTGGTGCCACTTGCTTCTTCTCCTCCTTCTTATTGGCAGTGGCACTGGTGACTTTTTTCGCTGAGGCGCTACGGCCAACTTTCTTTGGGGCTATCTTCTTGAGATGTCAGAACAGCAGGCCGCAGTTGCACGAGTTGCAGAGTTGTCTTGTCTGTGGCCACACGTGGCGCCACTTGACGTTGTGCGGCACACACCGCTGCAGGACTTCTTCCTGGCACTGGTGGTTCTCTTGTGCACCTAAAAGCAATAGAAGCCAGAGGAACATCAGGTATACACCCCAAAAGGTCGAAAAACACTCAAAAATCACCATAATCCCATGCCATCCATGCCTTCAATGATGTTTAAATTCAAGACACCCCAGAGAAAGACTAGGCCCATGCACCACTGAGTACCCCTTGGGCATAATGGTTGAAAGCAAGGCAAAGTGGGTGCAGGCCTGAGCACACTGCCTGGCTTAACAATGGCCACTTGACCCCAACCACATGGCCAGGCCCTGCCTGTACCAGGCCTCAAGATGGCCCCCACCCACATGGCCAGGCCCCAACACCACCCCAAAAAGTCAAAAAACACTCAAAAATCAACACAATCCCATGCCATCCATGCCCTCAATGATGTTTAAATTCAAGACACCCCAGAGAAAGACTAGGCCCATGCACCACTGAGTAGCCCTGGGCATAATGGTTGAAAGCAAGACAAAGTGGGTGCAGGCTTGAGCACACTCTCTGGCTTAAAAATGGCCCCTTGACCCCACCACATGGCCAGGCCCTGCCTGTACCAGGCCTCAAGATGGCCCCCACCCACATGGCCAGGCCCCAACACCACCCCAAAAAGTCAAAAAACACTCAAAAATCAACAAAATCCCATGCCATCCATGCCCTCAATGATGTTTAAATTCAAGACACCCCAGAGAAAGACTAGGCCCATGCACCACTGAGTACCCCTTGGGCATAATGGTTGAAAGCAAGGCAAAGTGGGGGCAGGCCTGAGCACACTGCCTGGCTTAGCAATGGCCACTTGACCCCAACCACATGGCCAGGCCCTGCCTGTACCAGGCCTCAAGATGGCCCCCACCCACATGGCTAGGCCCCAACACCACCCCAAAAAGTCAAAAAACACTCAAAAATCAACAAAATCCCATGCCATCCATGCCCTCAATGATGTTTAAATTCAAGACACCCCAGAGAAAGACTAGGCCCATGCACCACTGAGTAGCCCTGGGCATAATGGTTGAAAGCAAGACAAAGTGGGTGCAGGCTTGAGCACACTCTCTGGCTTAAAAATGGCCCCTTGACCCCCACCACATGGCCAGGCCCTGCCTGTACCAGGCCTCAAGATGGCCCCCACCCACATGGCCAGGCCCCAACACCACCCCAAAAAGTCAAAAAACACTCAAAAATCACCACAATCCCATGCCATCCATGCCCTCAATGATGTTTAAATTCAAGACACCCCTGAGAAAGACAAGGCCAATGCACCACTGAGTAGACCTGGGCATAATGGTTGAAAGCAATGCAAAGTGGGTGCAGGCCTGAGCACACTGCCTGGCTTAAAAATGACCCCTTGACCACCACCACATGGCCAGGCCCGGCCTGTACTGAGGTTCTGAAAATTACGAATTTGTTCATACTCAGCCTCCATTTTGAGATCGCTGCCATTTTGTGCTGCCCTCACTCGGCGAACGCAATGTTTTTTTTCATTTCTGCTTTACGTGTCAGGTGGCTTCCTCGCCTTTGTTTACTAATGAGTGTCAGGGTCTGGCCGAGTACACTAATTCCTGTTTGAGCTGAATAATCCCCGTTCGGACTATATGTTATTTCACACCATTGTTTCCTTTAAGTTATCTTATCTGCTGTCCTTCGCTTCATGCATTCTCCTGTTTCTCGACTGTCCTTCCACGACACACAGCTGTGTTTTCCTTGCTAGTAAACTGTGTTTTTTTCTGCTAGTAAATTGAATTGTGTGGATTCACTTGTGGTTTGCTTAAGGGGTCGAGTGACAAACATACTCGGGAATTTGAGTTGTTTTGGACTTAAAGTATTGTCTCCAACATTTGCCTATAGCTTATGTTCGAGTGTGATTGCATTTTGTTGTATGATATATAAACCTGTGCGCCACGGAGTTAAGTGGCAGTCTCTTTTGAACCTCGTTGTATTGACGACTTCTAAGACCACTTTACTAGCTGCAGCTAATAAATACCATCTTCTACGCCAGACGGAAAGTCAGTGTCTCTGTTTTTGACATGGCAGGTGAATCCCGGGGATTTAGGCGTACCCTGCGCCACCGGGCCTTAAGGCTGCGGTTCTCCAACTGGCGTCCAATGTGGGGCGACTTCAGCGGTAGAGGTTGAGCCCGAGCGTCGTGAGGAGCCCCACAGGAATACTCCGGAGGAAGCGCACCACGTAATCGACCCCTGCATGTCAGAAGTGGGCAGAAGGTCTTTGACGGTGCGGGTACTCCTCTCCGACGGCTGCTGATGACTGCTGCCCTGACTGTTGCCCTGCCTTGGCCCCTTCTGAAGTTTTGGTAGAGCGAGATGATAGATGGACCTTCGCAGGCGAAGAACGATTTTTTAGTTAAGTATTTGGTGGGTCGCTCCCACAGACCTTTGTTTTGTTTTTATCCTTAGTCTTTGTTTAGTCATTGCAATAACTGAAGCCAAGGGGTAAGTACGATTGTACTCTGTTACTGATTTATACCCTTTGTTGTTTGTGATCAGTCTAGAGAAGTGACAATGCCTGGGCTGAGTAAGTTCAAAAGATTTTGTTGTTTGGGTTGTACAAGGGAATCCCAGTTGGAGGAGTCATGTCTGATTCCTCCGGTTGGAACTCCGATTTATGAGCTCTATTCGAAACATGGTATTGGTCTCATTACCTTTAACGAGACATGGGTCCGATATACGAAAAATAGTGGAGTTTTGAGTTGGCCACAGAATGGTAGCTTCGATCCCGCTATATTGGATCATTTAGAAACAATCCTGTTCAGGAGAAAAGCTTGGCTGGCTATGTTTGACTCCTTTCGCCTTTGGCGTAAAGAAGCCAAACAGAGAGAAATTAAACAAGCGAAAAAGGATAAGAAAGCATGAGACATGTCAGTCCTTCAGGCTGCCCAGCAGTTTAAAGATAACGAGGTAGATGATGCGAAAGAGATATCAGAGAGACAACATCGTATGGTGATAGATAGATGCTATCCGAAGTTGCCTACTTCCCCTTCAGATAAAAGTAAGGAATTAGAAGAAGATCCCCTAATGACTTGCTTATTGAGTTCACCTCCGCCCTATGTTCAGAATGCGACCGCAACTCCGTTACCCCCTCCTGTTGCTCAACAAATGGTTGCTCAGTTACTGATTGTCCAGCGACCAGCTCAGCCCCTTAATGCTTCTTTGTCTACTTTTGCTTTGCCTTCACCGCTTGTACTTTAGCCCCCGCCTTCTCCTGCTACTATTCTTCGACATACTGTGTCTCAGTCTCCATTACCTTCTACATCTGTAATACCCCCTATTCTTTCAAGGGATTCCACTGTTTCGCAGAGGAGGATAGCAGATGCTGTTACAAATTTCTTTTCTCCTTTTGTTAGGTCCCTGAAAATGTCTCCGGCTTTTTCTAGACGACAGTCTCGCTGTCAGCTTCCTTTTGCGGACGAGAAAATAGCTCTGGGTTCTCTCGCTCGCAAATGGATTGAGCATGGGCCAGAATATATGTTTTCATCAACGGGGGGAGCCCACACAGAGATCCGTTTTCAACATCATGTGTCAAACTCTTATCAAAGGTTGGGAAGATATGGAGTTAGATACAGTCCCTTCGGACCTTCTGAAATTACAAGCTGATTTTGATAAAGGTTTTATTGTAGGACACCGAGTTGAGGAAGCGGTAACTAGACTCATTGTGTTTCGAACAATGTTTTTATCTCTGTCCTTTTCCGAGATTGATTCCGTTAACAAAAAGGGTAGTAGGAATTATCCGATGCGTGAAGTCCCTCCCGTATGGAGAGACGCGGTGGTTGGTCCACCTGCTGTCCCTGCTCATTTCCAACGTATATGGGTTCACGAACCCTGGAAGAGGTCTGAAGTATTGGCGCTTAAGCAAACTATTCCCGACCCCCGTAAGAATCCTGCTGGATATCACAAAGATTTGTCCCAAACAGTTGATGCTTGTATCATGAATTTGGCCGATATTGATATGTTATTTGGAAATGTTGTTCCACAAGGTATATGGGCGCGGATTCGTAGGGAAGATCATTTGGCTGAATTAGGTGGCGATTGGGCTGCTATTAGAGCTGCGGGTGCGAATCAGGTGGGTGGTGCAAAGCCCGAGGATTTGATTACGGCTCTTCCAGGTAGAATAATTGAGTTAATGAAGACAATGATGCCGGTGGTACGAGTGAATTGGGATAAGTTGGCCGCGTGTAAGCAGAAGAAAGATGAAAGTGTTTCAGATTTTTTCACTCGTTTCGAAGAAACGTTTATAGATCATAGCGGTCAGGATTTGAGTGTAGAGGGTGGCCAGCGATTATTTGTGGACAGGTTCGTATATAATTTACTCCCTGAATTATCGAATAAACTGAAGAGTTCTGAAAGTGCATGGGCTGTCTCTTCTCCTGCCAAAATATTGGCTACTGCACAGTATTATGAGAATAGGGATAAGGAGGAGAAAGAGATGCAAGAGAAGAAAAATAAGGATTTGAAAACTAAAGTTCTTTTACAACAAGCATATCCGCCTCGTTCGAATCAGTATCAGCAAAACACTCAGTTTCAGCAGCCTCCAAAGTTCCAGAGATTGTTGCAAAAACTTGAGTATTTTATGCCGAGACCTTCATTAGGTCCTAATCAATGTGCATATTGTAGGGAGGAAGGACATTTTAAAAGTAATTGTCCAATCCTGTTACAGCGTAATAATTGGATGTCTGCTTCTCGAGGTTGTGGTAATTTTCAGACAGGATCTAGGGGATGAGGACGAGGTACGCCCTCTCAGGAGCAGCGTTCTCATGTCCCATCTACATCAAATTACTTTGACCAGCAGGCAGCCCCGTCTACGCAGTATTACAACAATGATTGCTACGTTGAAGAAAGGGCTGACAATTTTCAGACCGAATAGGACAGCCAAGGACGAAGTGAGGGAGTTGTGTCGATTCCAGTAGATCAAGATGGGCCATATGTCACTGTTAATACAATGGGTGTCTCAGACTTGTTTCCTTTGGATACTGGAGCGATGAGAAGTTCAAATATTCATTCTAAACTCCCTGGGGCCCCTTTGTCTGGCTTAATGAATACTTCTGTGGGTTTTTCTCATGCTCCAGTTTGTAATCCGGTTTCTTGCCCCCTGCCTGTTTCGATTGGTCCTTATGATTTGGAAGCTCCACTGATATTGACAACTGGTTTTAACGAGAACTTACTGGGTTTAGATTTACTGAAAAGGTTGCATGCAACATTGTATTGTTCCCCTTCTGGTGTGCATCTTGAGTTGGGAAAAAGATGAATGTCCCCTATGCATTTATCTCGGGACAAGTTTCCACCTGAGTTATGTTCTCTCCCAGAAAGTCTTTGGGCCACGGGTCCGAATGACGTGGGTCATCTTACGATCCCACCGTATGTCGTCACAGTTAAGAATAATGTTCGAATGCCACGCATTCCTCAATATCGTATCTCTAGTGATGGAGAGAAAGCATTATTAGCCATTGTTGATGACTTTATTCAGAAAGGTGTGGTTTAAGAGACTAGAGGCAATGTCTGCAATAGCCCTGTTCTTCCAATACTTAAAAGGACGGACCCTTCACAGCCTCCTGTCTATAGATTCGTTATTGATTTAAGGGAAGTCAACAAAATAGTGGTACTGCAGTTCTGTGTTGTTCCGGGCATTACAGCCTTATTGACGATGATTCCTGCTTCGGCTGCTTGGTTTTCAGTGATCGACCTTAAGAACGCTTTCTTTAGCATTCCTATTGCTAAGGAGAGAAGAGATATTTTTGGTTTCTCTTTAGGTGGACGAAGTTTTCGCTTCAAGAGAGCTCTTCCAAGCAATTGTGAAAGTCCCTCTATTTACAGTAAAGCTCTTAAATGCCAACTTGATACCTTTCCTTTGCCTTCAGGTGCTACGCTTGTTCAGTATGTGGATGATTTGCTGGTGGCTGCTGATACGGAAGATGTGTGTAGGAGTGTGACTGTGATGTTGTTACATCATTTGGCTGTTTTGAATCATAAAGTGTCGCCCTCCAAGTTACAGTATGTCCGACAAGAAGTGACCGATTTAGGTCATCTCTTGTCGAAGGAGGGAAGGCTATTGACCTCAGAACGTATTCATGCGATTTCACAAATGTCTGTACCCACCACAGAGTGCCTTTTTGGGTATCACTTCCTATTGTAGACAATGGATTCCTAATTTCTCTCTCTTAGCGAAACCATTGGTGGTATTAACGCTGAAAGATACACCCCATCTGCTCCCTTGGACGGATGAATGTCAGAAAAGTTTTGTTGATTTACGTACTGCCTTGTGTTCCGCTCCAGTGTTGGGTACCCCAGATTATAGTAAGATCTTTACAGTGTACGTACATGAGAGAGAAGGTTGCCCGTTGTCAGTCTTGACACAGCAATTCGGAGATAAGCAAAGGCCATGTGCCTATTTCTCTGCTACATTAGACCCAGTAGCTAAAGCTTTGCCGAGTTGTCTTAGAGCTACAGCAGCTGCCGCCATTTCTATTTGACAGCCGGCCGGATTAGTATTAGATAACACACTCATTGTTATGGTTCCACATGCAGTGGATACTTTGCTAAATAGAACCAAAACACAGCATCTCACGAGTGCTCGTTTGTCTGGTTACGAGCTGCCACTTCTAGTGAGCCATGTACATATCAAAAGATGTAACACGTTAAATCCAGCTACACTGTTGCCACTCCCAGATGAGAAAGATGATCAGGAAAAACATGATTTTTTTCTTCGAACAGAAGAAGAGACGAAGGAGAGGATTAATTTAAAGGACACTCCGCTCAAAGTCCCGAAAGGGGTCCTATGGGTGGACGGTTCTTGTTTTAAGCTTCCAAATGGAGAAACCACTTCTGCCTATGCTGTTACTACCTTATGCACTATTGTTGAGATGGCACGTATTGGACATAATTAAGCCCAAGCAGCTGAATTGATAGCTTTGACTAGAGCATGTGTACTGTCGAAGGGAAAGAGAGTGAATGTGTATACAGATAGTCAGTATGCGTTCCGTGTTGCACATAGTTTCGGAAAGTTATGGAGGGAGAGAGGATTTTTCACCTCTCATGGGACAAAGATTCAGCATGGTCAGTTGATAACTGATCTTCTTGAGTCACTTACTTTGCCAGCACAGATAGCGATCATAAAGTGCAGTGCACATAAGAAAATCACAGATGATGGGGGTCGTGGAAATGCTTTTGCAGACGAGATAGCGAAAACTACAGCTAGAAACACCACTAGTCGAATGTATGTGGCAGGCCCTGCAAATTGGGTGAGGTAAATTGGAATGTGTGAAGATATGATGGAGAGTGTGAAAAAGATTCAGGGAGAAGCTGCTGAGAAAGAATTAAGCGTGTGGAAAGAAAGGACAGGAATGTTAGATCCAACGGGTTGTTGGACAGAGTTGTCGGAACATCAGCGATGGGTGTTACCGGCGCTTATGTGCTGCCGGTAGATACTATGTCTCATGGCCCGGCTCACATTAGTGCAAAAGGCATATGCAAGCTTTTGGCTCCGGTATGGCAGAATAAAGGAATTCCGAAATGTGAAGAAAATGTGGTTAAACACGGCATTGTTTGCTTAATGCATAACCCAGGAAAAGGAACCCCAACTCCAGCAGGCCATTTTGCTCCTCCGTCATATCCCTTCCAGGTGATGCAGATCGATTACATTCATATGGATCGCTGTAACAACCTCAAGTATGTTCTGGTGGTGGTATGTGCCTTTTCCCGCTGAATAGAGGCCTACCCCTTGAAAGATAACACTGCTTTGTCAACTGCTAAAGTACTAATTAAGGAATTCTTTCCTTTATTTGGTTTGCCGCACATTGTCTGGAGTGACAATGGAAGTGAATTTGTGGTCCAGATTATGCAGAAAGTGTGTTCTGGTCTTGGTATTAGGCAAAAATTCCATGCGGCAAACCATCCACAGTCAGCGGGTTTGGTTGAGTTTTACAATGGTACGCTCAAGCTTAAGCTGGCGAAGATTCAAGCCAGTAGAGGTCTTGCTTGGCCGGATGCTCTGCCCTTAGCTCTTTTGTCAACCAGAACTACTGTGCACTCTCGTATGGGACTTAGCCCATATGAAGTGGTATTTGGATGCCCAGCAAATGTTTGGGGTGTCCCTCGTCCCAAAAGATACTCAGATATACCATATCCTCTGTTAATTGATTATCTGCATGATTTGACTACTAAATTGAGTATTATTCGTCAACAGGTACAAAGTGTTCTGCCAGAGGCCTCCAAAGACCCAGGTCACACCATCGTTCCCGGCGACTGGGTCTGTGTGAAGAACTTTCAACGGACCAAGAATTTGGAACCTAGGTGGTCCCCACCTATGCAGGTGCTGCTCGCTACTTGCACGGCTGTCAAGGTGGTGGGAAAGCGCAACTGGGTGCATGGAGTGCACTGCAAAAAGGTGCCACTTCCATTACCCTTTGACCAGTGAACTCGTAGTGGTGTAAGAGAATCGGACACTGCAGCTGTTCCATGTTTTGTCCCGTTCAGTGATGCTCAGATTTATGGGACTCTGTCTGAAAAAGCGGATGACGACATTCTTCAAGCTGCTGTGCCAGTGCATCGTCGAATAGACACCACCAACCCAGAAATACTGTTTAAAGACCAGACCATGCTGAGCAAAACACGCTACAATTTAAGGCCAAGACCCAACGAACTGAACTCTTGAACACTCTTTACTGATTAAAGACATTCTTTTGTTCTTTTTGCCTTTTTTTGTAATATTAGTATTAGATGTGCCATCTGTCTCCGTTGCAGGGTCACGGTAGGAGACTCAGACTGTAACCTGATTCTGTTCTTTAGTAAGCGGCTAGTGCCTCAGGTATACAGAAGTGATTAGCTGAGTGATTGGAGAAGAGTGCCGTGAGCAACATTTTTTTTATTTAAATTCCATGACATAAATGAGAATTAAGTTAAAAAACAAATCACAGAAACAGTTGTATCATCCACCGATGGCTAACTCTGGGCCTACTGGATACTGTGGCTACCCACCACAATATATATTTTGTTAAAGTTGAGAAAAAAGTTTTAGAACTGTAGTTGTCTCAACTGCAATGCCCCAAACAAACAACACCAACTTACTTGTAAAATCTCAAGTCCAAAAGTGATCAAACTCCAAACTCCAAAAACTCCTCAAATACAAATCAAGCAGCAGTCACAGAAAGTAATCCTTCCAGCTCAACAGCAAAATGAAAAGTGACCAGTACATGCACAAAGCACTGGAAGGAGCCTGCTGGACAGGAACAGGACGTTGGAGACTCTGAGGCACTTCCTTCCTCCCACCCCACCCCAAATAATGGACTCCTGCACCAAAAAGTGCAGTCAAATGTCTGAGGAGTTAGTCTAATCAAAATCATCATTTTCACAAGGTTCATGCTTCCTGCGGTGGATTTCTTGTGCAGAATTGCAATTTTTGCCATTTCGGGAACGCAAGCTGTTCAATTCTCCCGAACGGATTTTCGGACCACGCTTACAGCAGATCATATACCTGTTTCAGGGCTGCGCAGTCATCTGCTATTGGTCCATAATAGTTAAGCAAGACAACCAACAGCTATCCCATTAGCTAAGATTTATATCCATATCCACCTAGCTTCCTCATCCCGAATCAGCTGTGTTTTCCTTGCTAGTAAACTGTGTTTTTCTCTGCTAGTAAATTGAATTGTGTGGATTCACTTGTGATTTGCTTAAGGGATCGAGTGACAAACATACTCGGGAACTTGAGTTGTTTTGGACTTAAAGTATTGTCTGCAACATTTGCCTATAGCTTATGTTCGAGTGGGATTGCATTTTTGCATTGTGTTGCATGATATATACACCTGTGCGCCACGGTGTTAAGTGGCAGTCTCTTTTGAACCTCGTTGTATTGACGACTTCTAAGACCACTGTCCTAGCTGCAGCTAATAAATACCATCTTCTACGCCAGACGAAGAGTCTGTGTCTCTGTTTTTGACAAGGCAGGTGAATCCCGGGAATTTAGGCGCACCCTGCGCCACCGGGGCTTAAGGCTGCGGTTCTCCAGTACCAGGCCTCAAGATAGCCCCCACCCACATGGCGAGGCCCCAACACCACCCCAAAAAGTAAAAAAACACTCAAAAATCACCACAATCCCATGCCATCCATGACCTCAATGATGTTTAAATTCAAGACACCCCAAAGAAAGATTAGACCCATGCTCCACTGAGTAGCCCTGGGCATAATGGTTGAAAGCAAGGCAAAGTGGGTGCAGGCCTGAGCACACTGCCTGGCTTAAAAATGACCCCTTGACCCCCACCACATGGCCAGGCCCTGCCTGTACCAGGCCTCAGGATGGCCCCCACCCACATGACCAGGCCCCAACACCACCCCAAAAAGTCGGAAAACACTCAAAAATCACCACAATCCCATGCCATCTATGCCCTCAATTATGTTTAAATTCAAGACACCCCAGAGAAAGACTAGGCCCATGCACCACTGAGTAGCCCTGGGCATAATGGTTGAAAGCAAGGCAAAGTGGGTGCAGGCCTGAGCACACTGCCTGGCTTAAAAATGCCCCCTTGTCCCCCACCACATGGCCAATCCCTGCCTGTACCAGGCCTCAAGATGGCCCCCACCCACATGGCCAGGCCCCAACACCACCCCAAAAAGTCAAAAAACACTCAAATATCACCACAATCCCATGCCATCCATGCCCTCAATGAAGACACCCCAGAGAAAGACTAGGCAAATGCACCACTGAGTAGCCCTGGGCATAATGGTTGAAATCAATGCAAAGAGGGTGCAGGCCTGAGCACACTGCCTGGCTTGAAAATGGCCACTTGACCCCCACCACATGGCCAGGCCCTGCCTGTAAAGGGCCTCAAAATGGCCCCCACGCACATGGCCAGGCCCCAACACCACCACAAAAAGTCGAAAATCACTCAAAAATCACCAAAATCCCATGCCATCCATGCCCTCAATGATGTTTTGATTCAAGACACCCCTCAGACAGACTAGGCCCATGCACCACTCACTACACCTGGGCCTACTGGCTAGTGAGGCTTTACAGGCACCCCAAAATAAAAATAAAAATTCAACATATAACAGTGAGCTAAAATTCCATGACATAAATGAGAATTAAGTTAAAAAACAAATCACAGAAACAGTTGTATCATACACCGATGGCTAACCCTGGGCCTACTGGATACTGTGGCTACCCATCACAATATATATTTTGTTAAAGTTGTGAAAAAAGTTTTAGAACTGTAGTTGCCTCAACTGCAATGCCCCAAACAAACAACACCAACTTACTTGTAAAATCTCAAGTCCAAAAGTGATCCAAACTCCAAACTCCAAAAACTCCTCAAATACAAATCAAGCAACAGTCACAGAAAGTAATCCTTCCAGCTCAACAGCAAAATGAAAAGTGACCAGTACCTGCACAAAGCACTGGGAGGAGCCTGCTGGACAGGAACAGGAAGTTGGAGACTCTGAGGCACTTCCTTCCTCCCACCCCACCCCAAATAATGGACTCCTGCACCAAAAAATACAGTCAAATGTCAATCTGAGGAGTTAGTCTAATCAAAATCATCATTTTCACAAGGTTCATGCTTCCTGCGGTGGATTTCTTGTGCAGAATTGCAATTTTTGCCATTTCGGGAACGCAAGCTCTTCAATTCTCCCACCGGAAGTCAGCTGCACACCGTCGCGGGCTTTTATGACGTACTTGCGTTTACAAACTCTCGTCGTGCAAGATGGCAAGCCGTGATAACGTAATTGCGTTAAAAAAACTCTCTCGCGATCACGCAGCAAGATCGAAAATGGCGCCGCACACGCAAAACCTGAAGAAAAACTACTTGGCGGACTCAGAAGCACGGTAAGACAACGCAGCGCGTGCGATATTGTATTTTTCAAGCGCGACCAAGCAAAATAATTCGTAACTTGCTAATTTGCGGATTATTGGGTAAATTCGCACAATTCGCGGATCGCAAAATCATCAAAAATCCACAAATTCGCCCGCGAAATGGATTTTAGGACCACGCTTACAGCAGATCATATACCTGTTTCAGGGCTGCGCAGTCATCTGCTATTGGTCCATAATAGTTAAGCAGGACAACCAACAGCTATCCCATTACCTAAGATTTATATCCATATCCACCTAGCTTCTTCATCCCGAATCACCTTACTATCTCTGTAGATAAAAGAATATCCACTCCACATACTGTTGCATCGGCTGAAGCAAAATATGCTTGGGCATATTTCTTGGGAAGAGTATAGTTGGGGGAGTTAGATTTAAAATGTGTCTCCTTCAAAAAAAAAATCAAATGAGGGGAGAACGATTCTATCCATTTTAACACTGCTCCTCATTTTTGTAAGTTCAGAAAACCATTCACATTACATAAAATTAGCTTTAGCAGTTGTGCCAGTCTTCAATCAAATTATACCACTTTAAAAAAAGTCTGTTATATTCTCTCATCTGTCTATTTTCCAGCTGTACCAGCTCTTTTACTAAAATCACATATAACACCTTGATGACAGCGACACTGCCAATTTCAACTCAACCTCCGAATTTAACTATGTTGCCGATCAGCCCTTTATCCCATGTTAGTCTGCTACCTATGTGCTAATTTTTTTAATGCTACACTCCCATTTGCCACCCATCCCCGATTGCCTGTGGAGTGAGGTAGCTCTTTCCTCACATCCACAGCCTCCCTCCAACAACAAGGTGCAATGACTTGGTACCCAGGAGCATGTCCTCCCCCTTCTCCCCTATGAACGAAACCCTTAAGGTAATTTAGCCCCTTGGTAATTATAATATAAAGTGCTTCAAGGAAAACAGTACTTGTGCATTAGCCAATGCCGCCTTGGAAAGGCCCTAGTGCAGTATATTTCTCCACTGTACATACTTCTTTCAACAAGCACAGTGCATCTAGTGTGAACTCATGATAACATTTGTGCCTGATACATCTCCCCCCTTAAGAATAACAAAATAATGATATCCGAGATAAATAGAATTAGAAATAAAGTAGGCCTAGTATCTAGGATATCTAATATTTTGAGGATTTCTGGTATATCTTAAATTGCAACACGTTTTGAGCTTTAGATCCTATTACTATACATAACCATCTTACCCTAAACATGGAGGGTGGAGCTGCCCTAGCACTTTACCCCAATTGATAGAAGTAATTTCATTCCTCCCACCTAAAGGGGGGGATAACGTAAAGTGCAATTTTGCAATAGTTCAATAATGCAAGTTTTTAGCCATAAACACAATACAAAAGTAGAAAAGCACTTCAATATGCCAATAATCCAAGACGCATTAAAAAGTACACTAAAGAGGGAGAGCGACAAGAAAAGTACAAATTGTGCAATAGTGCAAATTTTAACCTTGAAGAGAAAACAGTAATGGAAATTGATGAGTCTACTCCCCACTACATTGAACGTTAACAAAAAAGGAAGAAATTTGCCACACAGCTTTTTGTGAATAAATGACAAAAATATATCTCTCCCCCTCCCAAAAGATGGAAAGGTAAAGTGCAATGGTGCAGTAATGAACATTTCATCTGTAAACATACTGCTAAAAGTGCAACATGCAGAGTCCTTTAGTGCAAAAAATGCACATTTTCAACCTTTAAACACATTGCGAAAAAAAGTGTGACGTATGTGGGAGGGCAGGCTTGATAAACAGGCGCGGAGGCTTAAGTATAGGTTGAAAAGAAGGTTTATTAACAAAAGTAGTAGATGTAGGTTGTTGAGTTATGGTTATTGGATGTTTTTCTTCGTCATCCGAGGTATCCCTTGAACTGGAATGGTCTGAGGATAGGGGTGTTCTCTTTCCTTCTGGTTGTCCTTGACCGTGATGTTCACCCCGGAGGCTCATAGGGGGATAAAGAAATGACAAAGGAGCCGTCAGAATAGTTTGCAACTATTTTAAGGTTGTAATTACCATCACCTCACCTTGGTGCACTAGGGTTTTTAAAGTGTCGCAAGAAGAGTTCCAATAGCCCAGGTTATGGTAAGCCAAGGATAAGAAAAGAAAATGAAGAAGGAAATATAGGTGTATTTAACCGCCTTGTGTAGCTCCTTATTAACGATAACATCTGTGCTCAGCTGAGAGAAAGAAACGGTGCCCACATACAGTCAATCCGACAGTAAGCGTTTGTAGTCACAAAAGAGTTATCCTTCACAACCCTCTGTTACACGCAACTGCCTCGACTTCCCACTCTTTCCCACCCTCTTCCAACTGCTCCCAAGACCCTGACACTAACCTGGCTCCGCCGTAACTCTCCTGAGTCACGGCCGCTCCCAGCCACCTCCGGACACCACCAGTCTTCGGACCAGGCTTCTTCTTCTTCCTCAATGTTGTCCGATGTCCAGCTCTTCTTGGTACCGGGTCCCGCGTCTTCTCTCTGTCAGCCGGGTCCCGCGTCTTCTCCTTTCCTCAGGTCGGGTCCCGCGTCTTCTCTCTTCCAACCGGGTCCCGCGTCTTCTCTCTTCCAGCCGGGTCCCGCATCTTCTCCTTTCCTCAGGTCGGGTCCCGCGTCTTCTCCTTTCCTCAGGTCGGGTCCCGCGTCTTCTTTCTCCCTCGTTGTCTCTCTTCCGCCTTCTTCCTCAATGTCACGGTTGTTCCGCTCTTCCCTTATTGGTCCCGCAGTTCCACTTCCGGGTCGCGAAGGCGGAACTTCCGGGTTGTTTCTATCACGTTCCTGTGAAGATAGAAGAGAGGAATCTGGATCTTGTGGTCTCGTGTAACGAGATGGAACCTTGCTCCGCTCAGGTACTTTCTCACATCCCCTTTCCCTTGCTGTCTTTCTTCTAGGGGTTTGTGTTTCTTGTGGATATCTTGATAGATAGTCTGCATTCCCTTGTTCTCGCCCTTTTCTATGTCGAGTGTGAAATCTATATGGCTGTAAGGATAGAAACCATCTCAACACTCTCTCGTTGTGGCGTTTATTCCTAGCTAACTATTCTAATGGTGCATGATCTGTGAACAGAGTGAATTCTCTTCCTTCCAAGTAGTACCGCAAGGTGTCTATTGCCCATTTGATGGCCAGGGCTTCTTTCTTGATGGTTGCGTAATTTTTTTCTCGAGGGAAAAGTTTACGACTAATGTACAGAATAGGTTTCTCTCCTGAGGCGTCTCTTGAGAAAGGACCGCACCTAGCCCCTGATCAGAGGCGTCTGTTTGTAGGATAAAGGGACGAGAATAATCGGGACTAATTAGGACAGTTTCCGACATTAGAGAGTTTTTAAGAGCCTCAAAGGAATGTCGTACTTGACTAGAGGGGTATTGTAACAACTGTTCTGTTTTACAGTTCTTCTGTAGCAGATCAGTCAGGGGAGCCGCCATCTGGGAGAACTGAGGGATGAATCTTCTATAGTATCCTAATAAACCCCAAAATGCTCTCAAATCTTTTTTTGTTTTGGGAAATGGTATGTTGGAAATGGCCGATAGTTTCGACGGCTGTGGTCTTATGACACCTTCACCCAATAGATAACCTAGATAATTGACTGTTTGTGCTGCCAAATGACTTTTCGCAGGGTTGATTTTTAAACCCTGCGCACCTAAGATTTGCACGATCGTGGTGAGATGGGTTAGGTGTTGTTCCCAGGTGTCACTGTATATTACAATATCATCTATGTAGGCTCCAGCGAAATCATCATAGGGTCTTAGGATTGTATTCATGGCTCTCTGGAATGTTGCAGGGGCCTCATGTAGACCAAAAGGCAACATTCTAAATTGGTACAATCCGTCGGGTGTGGAAAAGGCTGTTTTTTCCTTGTCCTCTTCTTTTAAAGGTATCTACCAGTAGCCTTTACACAGATTTAGGGTACTGATGTATTTGGCTTTCCCTATTCTTTCTACTATTTCATCCACTCGAGGGAGTGGGTAAGTGTCGAACTCTGAGATCTTATTCACCTCTCTAAAGTCAATGCAAAATCTAATTGACCCATTCGGCTTAGGTACAAGTACAATGGGAGAATTCCATTCGCTGTTAGATGGTTCTATGATTCCCATCTGCAACATCTTTTGTACTTCCTCTCTTATTGTTTGTCGTCTTGCTTCAGGTATACGGTAGGGTCTTAATCTAACTCGCTTACCAGATGGTGTTTTTATGGCATGCTCAATAAGATTGGTCACTCCTGGGGTAGTGGAGAAAACAAAATCAAGAGGTTGTAATACCTCGAGCAACTTGTCGTGTAAAGGTTTAGACAATTCTGAATCAATGCACTGCTGAAACAGGGGCTCCGGGACATCTATGCTTTGAACAGCTACTGGAGCCGGTCCCTCCCATTTCTTTAAGAGATTCACATGATAAATCTGCAAAATTCTCTTGTTGCTGTCTACTTCTATGCGATAGGTTACAGGGGTGACTTGTTGGAGCACTGTGTAAGGTCCCTGCCACTGTCCTAACAGTTTCTGATCAGATGATGACATCATAAGCAATACCAGATCCCCTACTTGGAAGGTTCTCAATTTGGCTCCTTTGTCATATTGCACCTTTTGTGAGTTCTGTGCATCTTCTAAGTTGTTTCTGACTATCTCTCGTATTTGTCCTAAATGTGTTTTTAAATTTGACACATACTCTGGTAAGGGTTTGGTATGATCCCGTTCAGTTTCCCACTGTTCTCGGGCCATCTCTAAGAGGGTGCGGGGTTTATGTCCATAGAGCAACTCAAAGGGAGAATAGCCAGTACTCTTTTGCTCTTTACATCTGATGGCAAAGAGGGCCAAGGGAAGAATATCTTCCCACCTTCTGGTTTCTAATCCAACAGCTTCTTAAGAGTGGCTTTGATAGTAGCATTATATCTTTCCACTAATCCATCCATTTGTGGATGGTAGGCAGCTGTTCTGATTTGTTTTATCCCTAGTTGTTTACATATATTTTGCATCAGTTTGGAGACAAAAAGAGTTCCCTGATTAGTTAGGATCTCTTTGGGAAACCCTACCCTAGAAAAGACTCCAATCATAGCTTTGGCTATATTAGTAGTGTCAGGGCGACGGAGTGGTATAGCCTCAGGGAATCTGGTGGCATAATCAACCATAACCAGTACATACCTATAACCGCTTTGAGAAGGTAACAGGGGACCAATTATATCCATACCTACTCGACTAAAAGGATCACTGATGATGGGAAGAGGTAACAGCGGGGCTCGGGGGGGGGATGATAACGACTGTGTCGCTGACAAATAGGACATTCTCTACAATATTTCTTTACTTGCTGGTATATCCCTGGCCAGTAGAAATTTTCTACAATGGTTTTTTCAGTTTTATCGGCCCCAAAGTGACCCCCTAAAAGGTGACTATGTGCAAGATACAATACTTTTTCTCTAAAGGGTTCTGGTACTAACAACTGAGCTTTTTGGTCGCGATCTCCTTTCCTATACAATAATCCATTCTTAGTAAAAAAAAATATGGACCTACATGTTGTGGGTCCTCTTCTTCAAGTGCATTTTTCCATGCCTCTTGTAGTACAGGGTCTTCTTGCTGAGCGGCATGAAAATTGCGGTCTGTTTCCCAAGGGTTTTCTATCGGAATGACCGGCATTACCAAGGGTTTTATTCCTTTTTCAGCCCTTCTCTGATTTCGCCTTTTTCCGAGGTTTGGAAGGTGGCCATTCTTTTTCTGTGTCTTTAGAAAAAGGTGCTGTAGCTAGCCATTCCCTCATTTCCTCTGATCCGGATTCCTGCAACAACTGGGGTAGTTTGGCATAATCATTACCAAGAATAGCTTGTTCTGGTAGTCGAGGTATTAAGCCTACAGTTAAGGACGTGCCCTGATCCTGAGGATGTTGAATTAAGACCTTGGCGGTAGGATATGGTTTGGTGTCTCCATGTACACATTTAATGGCTACCATACCGTCAATGGGTCCTATATTGTTACCTAAGTCTTGAGGCCGAACTACACTATGAAGACATTCTGTGTCAGCTAAGGCTGTGACTATTTGTCCGTTCACAGAGACAGGGTATTTGTAAGGAGGAAGTTTCCTGTTGGGGGGAGAGCAATAGTAATTATGAGCCATTCCTATTTCCATAGGCTCCTCTCGTTGCGGACAAAATCGTGCTATATGTCCCATTCCCCCACATTGGAAACACTGGGGTCCAGTTACAGGAGGTCTGTTGGACGGGATACTGGTCATAGGCGGGCTTGGAACGAAAGTAAGTGGTTCAGGTTTCTTGACTATAGGAGGTCTGGTCGGCCTATGTACTGGATGGACCCCGGATTTCCCTACATTTTCTTCTTTACCCTTTTGAAAGTCTTGGGCCCTACTGTAAGCACTAGCTATTTCCACTGCCGTTTCTAGAGTGAGGTTTGCCTGTTGTCGAACCCAACGTTGAATGGGGGGATGTAAGGAGGTTAGGTATTGTTCCAGATAAATCTTTACCATAATTCCATCCTTGTCTGTAGTGGCAGTCTTTAGCCAACGATCCGCCATGTCCTTTACCCTAAAGTACAGAGCACGAGGTGTCTCTTGGGGGCCTTCTTTCATCTGTCTTAGCTTAAGCCTGTAGGTTTCATCATCAATTCCCAGTCTCTCTAAAATAATTTTTTTTATCTCAGCATAGGGAACTGTTCCCTGTAGGGTGGCAGCTTGGTAAGCGGCCTGCAGGTCTCCTGATAAAAGTGGCCCCAAATACTGACCCCATTTATCCGTGGGCCACGAGGCTGCACTTGCCATGCGTTCAAAGTTACTGAAGAAGAAATCCGGATCTTCTCCGGCTACATATCGTTGTAACACTACAGAGGGCAAGGTGGTAGGACCTCTTTGTTGGCCAAGGGCCATGGTGAGTTTGTCCATAACAGCCCCTTGTGTTTGTTCTTGTCCTGCGAGTACTTGGTGCAATTTTCCTCGATCTTCCTCAACAACAGTCAAGAAGCGTTCCATAACTTTTCCCAGATGTTCTTGATTTTCAGCCATCTTTGCTAGGGCAGCCTCCATTTCGCCTTTGGATCCCACTTCTGACACCACTTGTGGGAGGGCAGGCTTGATAAACAGGCGCGGAGGCTTAAGTATAGGTTGAAAAGAAGGTTTATTAACAAAAGTAGTAGATGTAGGTTGTTGAGTTATGGTTATTGGATGCTTTTCTTCTTCATCCGAGGTATCCCTTGAACTGGAATGGTCTGAGGATAGGGGTGTTCTCTTTCCTTCTGGTTGTCCTTGACCGTGATGTTCACCCCGGAGGCTCATAGGGGGATAAAGAAACGACAAAGGAGCCGTCCGAATAGTTTGGCACTATTTTAAGGTTGTAATTACCATCACCTCACCTTGGTGCACTAGGGTTTTTAAAGTGTCGCAAGAAGAGTTCCAATAGCCCAGGTTATGGTAAGCCTAGGATAAGAAAAGAAAATGAAGAAGGAAATATAGGTGTATTTAACCGCCTTGTGTAGCTCCTTATTAACGATAACGTCTGTGCTCAGCTGAGAGAAAGAAACGATGCCCACATACAGTCAATCCGACAGTAAGCGTTTGTAGTCACAAAAGAGTTATCCTTCACAACCCTCTGTTACACGCAACTGCCTCGACTTCCCACTCTTTCCCACCCTCTTCCAACTGCTCCCAAGACCCTGACACTAACCTGGCTCCGCCGTAACTCTCCTGAGTCACAGCCGCTCCCCAGCCACCTCCGGACACCACCAGTCTTCGGACCAGGCTTCTTCTTCTTCCTCAATGTTGTCCGATGTCCAGCTCTTCTTGGTACCGGGTCCCGCGTCTTCTCTCTGCCAGCCGGGTCCCGCGTCTTCTCCTTTCCTCAGGTCGGGTCCCGCGTCTTCTCCTTTCCTCAGGTCGGGTCCCGCGTCTTCTTTCTCCCTCGTTGTCTCTCTTCCTTCTTCTTCTTCAATGTCACGGTTGTTCCGCTTTTCCCTTATTTGTCCAGCTGTTCCACTTCCGGGTCGCGAAGGCAGAACTTCCGGGTTGTTTCTATTGTGTTCCTGTGAAGATAGAAGAGAGGAATCTGGATCTTGTGGTCTCGTGTAACGAGATGGAACCTTGCTCCGCTCAGGTACTTTCTCACATCCCCTTTCCCTTGCTGTCTTTCTTCTAGGGGTTTGTGTTTCTTGTGGATATCTTGATAGATAGTCTGCATTCCCTTGTTCTCGCCCTTTTCTATGTCGAGTGTGAAATCTATATGGCTGTAAGGATAGAAACCATCTCAACACTCTCTCGTTGTGGCCTTTATTCCTAGCTAACCATTCTAATGGTGCATGATCTGTGAACAGAGTGAATTCTCTTCCTTCCAAGTAGTACCGCAAGGTTTCTATTGCCCATTTGATGGCGAGGGCTTCTTTCTCGATGGTTGCGTAATTTTTTTTCGAGGGAAAAGTTTACGACTAATGTACAGAATAGGTTTCTCTCCCTGAGGCGTCTCTTGAGAAAGGACTGCACCTAGCCCCTGATCAGAGGCGTCTGTTTGTAGGATAAAGGGACGAGAATAATCTGGACTAATTAGGACAGTTTCCGACGTTAGAGAGTTTTTAAGAGCCTCAAAGGAATGTCGTACTTGACTAGAGGGGTATTGTAACAACTGTTCTGTTTTACAGTTCTTCTGTAGAAGATCAGTCAGGGGAGCCGCCATCTGGGAGAACTGAGGGATGAATCTTCTATAGTATCCTAATAAACCCAAAAATGCTCTCAAATCTGTTTTTGTTTTGGGAAATGGTATGTTGGAAATGGCCGATAGTTTCGACGGCTGTGGTCTTATGACACCTTCACCCAATAGATAACCTAGATACTTGACTGTTTGTGCTGCCAAATGACTTTTGGCTGGGTTGATTTTTAAACCCTGCGCACCTAAGGTTTGCACGATCGTGGTGAGATGGGTTAGGTGTTGTTCCCAGGTGTCATTGTATATTACAATATCATCTATGTAGGCTCCAGCGAAATCATCATAGGGTCTTAGGATTGTATTCATGGCTCTCTGGAAGATAGAAGAGAGGAATCTGGATCTTTTGGTCTCGTGTAACTAGATGGAACCTTGCTCCGCTCAGGTACTTTCTCACAACGTACAAAGTGCATTTCAATATTGACAAGACTAAAGAAGAAAGCCGTTAAAAGAATAATACCTATAGCAGCAACAAACAGGAAGGCAATGGCTCAGTCCAGCACATCTACCCCCCCCCCCGAGGGAGAGAAAAGTGCAAAGTGGCAGAAGGTTCATACAGTCAAAGTGGACTTAAAATTGAAGTGATTAAAGTGCCTAAGTGCAAAAAAAGAATAGAAAGAACCAATAAAGAGCCTACAATTCTAGCGATGAACCAATTGTTATATATAAGAAATCTCAATTTGAGTCCCTATTTTACATTTGCTTGAGCAATCTTTTGTAGTAAATCTTGGGCCTCTTCGAGAGTAGGACACGGATGGAACCTTCCTTTCCATAAAACTCTCAATTTGGACTGCTGGGCAATATAGGCCTGTGCTCCTGCACTCCTAAATTGACTCAACATCCAAACAAAATCTTTCCGTCTTCGTGCTGCTACTGCCAACATATCGGAGATCGCTCGTACTTGGCCCCTTCTGGAGAGAGACAATATCAGAATCACATAGTACAGTACGGTCCTCAATATCAGATACCTGGTGCTCCAATTCTTTAAATCTCTTGGGTATTTGCTGCACCATGGTTTTAATTTTGTCTCAACATTGGTGTAATAAAGAGAGCTCCTGGGCTTTCGAGGTCTTGCAGTCACCGGATTTCCCCAGAATAGTGCCAATAAGCTGTTGCATTTGGTCCATTGGGACAAAATGAAGACTGGGCCATAGCAGTAGTAGTAGCCCCTTTAGCTCTAACAATTCTATTGTCAGCTCCCTGCTGAGAGGGCATGGCCATCACTTCTGGATAGTTTCCATCAAAAGACTGTGGTGTAGTAGTGGCGATAGAGACCCCAGATCCTCTAGCATCTTGGAATTACGCCTCACTATCTCCAGCACTACCACTTGAGCAAAACCCACCGGTTGCACAGATTTTGACCCTCTAAGCATTTTCAAGCCTTTTTCAATGGGAGTCTCCCCTTTCTTGCCTGGAAGAACCACAGTAACTACAGTGACAGCAGCACCATTTTCCTGATTAAAGGGGCAGCTTCTACAGAAAATATATTTTCTGCTGTGGGTACCATGTTAGCCATATGGGTAGGCTTGCGGTTTTTAAAAATTTAGGGTATTCCTTGAGAGGATTATGCGACTCAGGCTCCCATTATCTGTCGCAGCAAATGGTGGTGATCCCAACTTCTTAGTGTTAATGTCTACACTCACAGCTTGCACAGGACTGAAATGCTGTAATGTTGCCTCCTCTAGCACTTTATCCAGGCCTCGCTCTGCTCCCATTTGAGAAGTAGCCTCTGCCACTGCCACTTCCACTCTGCCTTTGTCCCCAGTCCTTATTTCTGGAGAGAACCCTAGTGTTGGGTTGAGGTTGTCGGTCGATCCAAATGTTACCATTGAGATCGCGCAGATCGACACACATCATCAAACATTTGTCGGTTTTACTGGCCAAAACTATGGGAGCGAGCCACTCAGAACCCTCAATCGGGTCGATCACACCAGCAGCACACAAACGCTCCAACTCCTTCTTCAACTCTTCCCGCAAACTTAGAGGCACTTTCCGCACTTTGTGCGCTACAGGCATGGCATTTTCTTTTATTATTATGCGGTGCTGAAAACCCTTGAGTTTCCCTAACTCCCCGCTGAATACTTCTGGAAACATAAGTGCCCACTTGGAGTTGTTTACTAGAGACACAGTAATCGCCTTAGGGGGTGCAGAAACTGAAGCATAAAACTCACATAGTTCTTTGCGAGATATCACCATGTCTGGATGGTTGGGATCCAAGATGATGTTCAAGTCACCCTGTTCATCCCACCCCAACAAGTTGGTACCATCCTTGACTATGAATACTACACCAGTGGTGTGATTGGTGTGTAATTCTAATTTTGCAGAACATTTTCCTAAAACTTCAACTCTTTTGCTTTTATAAGCAAACATTTTTATACAGGAAGGTTCCAAAGGTAAGTCAGTCAGTTTACTAAAATCCGCAAAATTCAATAAGGTGAAAGGAGAACCAGAATCAGCTAGGAACTTGCAGGCAACACCATTCACAGCTATAAGACAGGAAGGAGGCTTCCTCTTCCGAAGCCCAGACAAAGCAGACAGTTCAACCATATTTGCACGTCACTCTATCATCCTCGCAGAAATGGTTTAGTTGAGCGTTTTAACCGGGTGGTCAAGGAACATCTTCAACTGGCATTGGTGAATGGTTTGCATTGGCGTCAGGCGGTTGGTGACATGTTATGGGCAGTGAGGACCACTCCGCATGTATCTACCGGCGTTGCTCCTTTTACCTTGTTGCGTGGTAGGGTTGCTGGGACCAAGCTAAACAAAGAATGGATGTCTAGGAAAGCTGTGGATGCTGCTTGTTTAGCTGGTGTTGCTGACGTCAGGGCTTCAGTCCAGAAAAAGTACGATACAAGATCAGGTGTTTTGTCTTCTTTCAAGGTCAAGGTTGGTGACTGGGTAAGGATAAAGAAACCCGGGTTTCTTCGCAAGGGGGAGTCGCGATTTTCTTCTCCCAAATAGGTGTCTGCGGTGAAGGACCATGTTGTTGTGTTGGAAGATGGAAGGAATTGGAACAAGTCCATGGTTTCTGTTGTGCCTGGTCCTATGGTTGAAAGTGTCAGCAAGCGATTGGGTGTTGGTGTTTCCCCTGTTTCTCCCAAGGTGGATGGTGTTGTGTGTTCACCTGTTCCTGCCCCTGTTCCTGTCTCACTTCCTCAGAGGGTATCTTCCTCTAGAGTCAGATCTGTTCCTGCGAAATTTCAGGACTATATGATGGGGTGATACCATGGGGTGATGCCATGCCAGTTTTATGTGGTCAAGATTGATTTGTTCTTTCCTCTCTTTTTCTTCTCTGTTTCTTTTCTTTTGGTTTCTTTCTTTTTTCTCCCTTTCTTTTCTTTGTGTAGAAAGGGAGGTGTGATGGGTTTTCCCCTTGCCTGCTTGTCCTGCCATTGCAATGTAATTCACAATGTTCCCTGCGAGGGACACTGCTTATCATTCTGTTCCTGGCAGTTGCTTACGGGGAGCTGCTGTGGCTGGACATGAAATAAAGCCCTTGTTCCTACCTGTCGTGTGGACTTACTTCCCTTCACTTAGTGAACCTGAATAAATTCCAGGGGGAATCAGATAGCATAGGGGAGGACTTCTGGGATGGCAGAAGCACTTGTGTGCTCATAATACTTATTTCTCCCATTGCTTTCTGGTTAATTCTTCCTCTCCAGGCTGCAAAAATAAGGGACTGCTATGCTTGTCACCTAGCCTTCTGGGAAAACATGGGGAAGTGGGGGCTGCGGCTGGAGCTCCTGCTCGTGCTGTTGAAAGTCTCAGTCATCTTTCTTTTTCCTGTTCTATTGCTCACTGTTCCACGTAGGACACCTCAGCATGGGCGGGGGGCAGCTGGTTTTGCTCAATCCGGCACACAGTGAGCATCCGGCCACCACAAGATCACCACAAAGTCACAAAATCCCTTATAGCCAGCTCCACACGAGATACAGCTAGAGGGCAGCTATGAGGCAATTTGCTAGGCAATTTCAGCAAGCGCATACTTTAATTAAACAAATGTAGGCATGCGCTGGCACTCTTCAGGGATTTTAAAATAACTGGTTGAGAAGCCCATCATAACTCTGTATCTACTGATAGCCTTGTTCCCAGTGCTACCTTGCCTAATTTTAGCACTTACCATACCATGTCTCTCAGACTCAGCTCAGTAACGGGGTGCCACAGCACCTGAATGACTACATAGCCCCACTGCTTGCTGCTCACAGCCCTCTTGTCTCACCAGCTCCACGCCAACGACGCCCACCGCCATCCATCGTCATCAGTCTCTGCCTCCACAATTGTCTAGCGACTTCAACAGGCTCTGCGTGCTGTGACACCCTGTGGCCGGCTGACGGCTCCCTGCCTGGAATTCAGCAACTTCACGTCCATACACAAAACACCGCAGAGGCAACAAGCAGCTTGCATCCTCCACTCACTCGACACTGCTCTTCCCTGCAGTCGCGACTGCAACGCTGGTAATACAGCACACCAACACTGTGTCCCCACTGCGGCCCGCCGTGACAACGGAGCATGCCCGGGAAGCTGAAGGAAAGAGGAAGAAGAAGGGTCGATGTGCCTCAGCACCAGCAGGACATCGGGCTAGCCTGCTGGCATTGTAGGATCTTTGGGGCATATTACCAACGAGTAGCGATATTTATCGCTAACTAGGCTTAGCAACGATTTTTCTATCAATAAGCATCGCCGGAAATTATCGCTGAGATAACGTGCTATTAGTAACGTTTTTCTCCAAAGGGATAATTTTTACGGCGATAGCGTGAATATCGCTGAGAATACAGCGATATTCACGCATTAGCGACAAAATGTTCTTAGCCATGTTATCCACCTCCAATTGGATAACATGTCTAAGAACTGGTCTGAGCAGGCGGTAGTTAGTGGCGATAGCGGGAATATTTCGGGGCCTATTACCAAGGGGGGGGGATAGGCAATTATCGCCGGTTTAGTGACCGTTTTCGTCCGCTAAGCGGTGATAATTCTATCGCTACATTATCAAGCTGTCGCTAACTGATGTTAGCGACAGCTTTTAGGCGATAGCGAGCGGTTTGGGGATCGCTTTGCATGTCAGCGATATTTATCGCTAATGACATGCAAAGTGGGCGTACCCAACCTGTTAGCAACTGAAAGTAGTCGCTAACGTCGCTATCGCCTATTAGCAAGGTGGGCGTAGCGATGGAAATATTCCCGCTATAGCTAAAAACTGATGCCTGCTCAGACCAGTTCTTAGCAATGTTATCCAATGGGAGGTGGATAACATGGCCAAGAGCATTTCGTCGCTAATGCGTGAATATCGCTGTATTCTAAGTTATATTCATGCTATCGCCGGAAAAATTATCGCTATGGAGATAAACGTTCCTAATAGCACGTTATCTCAGCAATAATTTCCGACGATGCTCAGTGATAAAAAAATCTTTGCTAAGCCTAGTTAGCAATAAATATCGCTACTCGCTGGTAATATGCCCCTTAATACTGTGAGTACTGGTGCAAGAAATCTTCAGCAGAGCTGTTATATCACAAAAGAAGTGGGTGAGTGTGTGGTTTTCACAGAAGGAGAGCTTGGAAATAAGAAGAGTGTTACCTAGTGGGACCACAAAACCAACAAACCAGCTTCCTGCTGTTAATTGCATACACAAACCCTTACTCATAATGGTCATGTATCACAAGGGGTTGTTGGTGGCTACAGAGCGATCATTAGCCATGACTGCAAGCATTGCAAACTCTGCAGCTACCAAAAATTAGACCTGTGGAAGGCACCTAGTCATAGAAATTGAAAGAAGAGAGCCAAATTCTTAGGGAAAGGGATTGATATGTAAGAAATGTTAATAAAGAACAAATTTGTGAGGAAAATGTACTGCCAGAGTGACCAGTTAAATGAGTAAAAACGCAACAAAAAGTGGAAAATATGAAAATTCCACTACCAAGAAAAAGTTAATTGAGCTAACATTTTCAGCTCCATGTGTTTAGTTAATCAGCTGGACTGGATTCACAGACAACTAGAAAATAAATGGAACACATTTCAATAAAGTGTGCAATAGGAAGCTTAATGAAAAGGTACTTTTAGAAATCGGGGTCTCTAGTTGGCAGGTTTGTAGCCTCTCCAAGTAGAGAGTAGACCCTTCCTTTTAGTCAGGGTAAGGGGGATTACACTTATAAAAAAGCCCTGCTCCTCCCCTTGGTAGCTTGGCACGAGCAGTCAGGCTTATCACAGAGGACATGTGTGAATCATTTGCATATAATGCAAAGCAACACAGTGGAAACCCTGCAAAAGGACATCACATGAGTTTTCAAAAATAACCAATATTTATCTGTAAAACAAGACCAAAACTATAAAAAATCCAACATACAGTATAAAGATATGAATATTTCAAGAATGTACTTAAAATACAGTTTCTTGCAGTCAATAGCTCCATTCAGGGCTATAACAGCGTTGTGAACAAACAATTCCAACAGTACAAGCTGACTGCGAGGTTGCGGGCCTGCTACAGTGTCAGGAAGACCGGCACATAGTACCTTGGAAATGCACAGCGTCATGGACCTTGAGGTGAGTTACTAAGAAGAGGCAGTGTCATCAGTGCCAGCAGGCGTCGATCCCAGAGGTTGGTTAAGGAGTCATTGGGCCCTTGAAGTCACATGTATTGCAGATCAAACTCCATGAGGTTGGGGTCAGGAGTGCCTGCAGTGTCGGGGCTTGTGGCAAAGTTGAGCGGTACAGTGTGCGGTGCCCTCAGGTCACGGTGTAGGCAGCGGCTTGGTGACGGCGTCCAGCAGCGCCAGTGATACTAGGGCTGCGGTGTGAATTGGAATGGTGATTGCAGGTCACGGAGCAGGCATCCTCAATGTTGCTGAAGATCTGTTGTCATCAGACTCAAGGGTGAGGTGCAAGGTGGGGAATACGGTTTGTAGGGCCCACAGTTTGCAGTAAAAATAGTGGCATCGGTTGATGATCTGGAGTCGATGGTAGGCCAAGGCAGTGGTGTGGGATAGGTTGGTGCGTCTGAGGAAAATGAATTTTGGTCAAGTTATGTTCCCTAACGTGTAAACCACAGTCTTCATGTACCGATTTCATAGTACATGTAATTTCCCTCTACAATTGAATCTGAAGACGCAAATACATATGCGTCCACCGTTAACATGTCCTCTTTCAGATCCGCCATGAATGGATCGATAATTCAGTTCCTAAGTATGCCTACCCAATGTCTCTATATGGTGCATGTATGGTCAAATTGCACCCGTTTCTAAGGCTCCGCAAGGCCCAGATGCAAGTCCATGCCTCAAGCCTCCTGAAACGCTCCGAAGCTGCAGCCCCCACCTGCATCTCTGAACTCTGCCTTCCTTCCTGCCAAGCAGCGCGGGGCCTGGCTCAGCCAGCCTGCCTGCCAAGATGGTATTTTGCCTTCAAGTTATCAGTTCTGCTCCGTGAATCCACATTCCTAGCTAACGAGTAGGATAAACATATCCTGCCTGCAATAGATACAGTCCAGTCTTTCTGTCTCCATGCAAGTGTATTACTGTACCAATTTCCATAGAAAACTCCAGTTACTTAAAGAAATATATGCATCTCCTAGCCTTAGTGACAAGTAACCTCTGTCCCGATAGCCTTTAGTTTCCAGCAACATGTACTCCAAACACAAGATACCAGATATGATTTAGGAACAAGTTGATCTGACCCACCAAACTTCTGTCTCTAATCCTAGCGCTAAATTTCAAGTCCCCTTCACCCTCCAGTTCCACGTCAGTCACACGTCATGCTGCTGCGCACGCATCTCTGCCATATATTTCTGTTGACACTGCAGGATTCTTCTAGGGATCCACCCACTTGCGTCACTTCTATGACTGAAATGCTGAAATGTTTTTTCCTTCTATGTGACGTTTCTGGCACCCACCTCCGTGTACACCCTTGTGCACGCCTTCTGATTACATATTGTTACGCACATGTTTCTTATCTTGTTTCTTTCAGCTGTTACGCCTTCTGAACCCATCACCACTGTAATGATACTATATATACTGTGTACTGTTAATAAATCATTGTACATGTCCATGATTCCCTTCCTGAACCCTCGTGGTGATGGATCATGCTACCTGGTTAACCAATTCCATTTTATTGAATAAAACCCCTTAAAACTCAGATGCCACGGACTCTGTGTCTCTTATTTTGATTAAGCTATTTTATTGAACTTTACCACATAGAAATTAAGTACCAGGTAATTTTGTTTACCACATAAATTGGCACCCCAGATGGGACCCTCCCCCACCTTACGCGCCGGCGGTGCGTTGCAGCCCTAGTCCCCTGCCGCAGCCGGACGGACACTCATGCGCATCCGCAGGATTTCCTGTATCTCCCTCAGGCCAACGGAGGTGACTGAGACTGCGATCGACACCCAGACGAGGCGGTGAGGAGTGCGGAGGATCCCAACCCGAGTCCAGCCGAGAGTGCAAGGTCCGAGGTGTCTTGAGGCCCACCAGTTCCGAAGTTCCGAAGTACCTACGTCACGAGTCGAGTCGAGTCCGGTCCAGGGTCCAGCCCAGTGTCGAGTTTTCCGAGGCCTTCTGTTCCGTGCTTCCCGGTGAGTACCGTTGCTGGGGACGCATCTAGACGGGTGCATTAGTTTGCCCCGGTCGAGACGGGTTTGGGTACACAGACCCGGTCTGCACTGTTTAGCAGTGTATCTGTGCTGTTTAGCAGTACATCAAGTAAATGTTACTAGTTAATATGTGGTTTTCTGTTCGAAATGTTTAAATGTGTTTTAATGTCGTGGTATGAGTGATTGTTTGATCTGCATTACTGTGTATATTGTATTTCTGGTGTTCGAGTTCGAGTAAGTATCAAGTATCAAGGTTCAAAAATGCCGCTGTTCAGTAAGTTACGACAGATAGGAACTAGAAAGGGGATTCTAGAAGAAGCAGTGCCTGTTCCACCTAGGGACACTCCAGGGCACTTTATGTACCACAAGCATGGCTTAGATGCCATACTGTACTTAGACTTGTGGGTCGATTATACCAAACACTTAGAAGAGAAATATAGATGGCCTGTTTCAGGAACATGGGATGCCGAGTGCATCATGAGAGTAGAGGAAGCATTATTGAAAAAGAAAGCCCGACAGTCACAGAAAGACGCCATAGAATTATGGCGTAAAGAGTCACATAGGAGAACAGAGAAAGAAATTCATCAAGCAGAGAGAACTAGACAAGGTCAAGGCAGAACAGGCTGATAGAGAAAGAAATGCCGTTGTTACTGGTCCTCTCAGAAGAACTAGCTAAAGTGACCCCCTCAGAAACACCCCGTAGGTCACGAGCGCCACCACCTGTACCCTTTAGAGTATGTAGAAAGAATCAATTCCCCACTGTATATACGATCCAGAACCAGGAAAGGGCTCAATGCTCGTGATTTCACTAAGACTAGGAAGATTTGTGGAGTTTCTTGTACATAGCTCCTTGTAAATATGGCTTGTGAGGAGCATATTCTCAAAAGCCTGTGAAAACGTGGAGTGATAAGTTCTTGATTTTCCCATGTATCTGCAGTCATTGGGGAATGAGCCGCCTAAGGGTTAATTTCTTGAATCGAGAAGGCAGTATTTATTTTTTACATGCTGTTTAACATGCATGGTTATGTGAGCTGACACTAAAAGTCAGTGATTGTTTAAATGTATGATGGTTTGATTTCACTTTTTCATTGGTTACTGGTTCTGCCTATGTGCTTTGACAGCATGGTAACATCTTGCATGGAGAACAGAAAGCAGTGTTCATTTAACTTTCTATTTGAAATACGTCCACAAATTTGTGTGGGTTCAACCAGTCGGATTGTGATAAGGGTTTCCAGCTGTGGATGGCACACAAGCCAGTGTTTGAGAATTAGTGCGTTAATGGTAGAGAAGAATTTATAAAACAGACCCATCATGGAATGTGCTTTTAAATTAGTGAAATGCAACCGTGTGTTTTTTTTTTGGAAATAATATTATAGAAGATATATATGGATATTTTCCTACTGCAAGCTGAATTTTTTTTCAAAATATAAATTTTTAAACATGCTGTCTGATATATGTTCACCAGCTTTTGTAAATAGGATTTTTTATGTCTGATCCAGAGGTCAGTTAAGACTGTAATGCTCACACAGGAGGTTTCAGATCAGAGAAATATTAAACCCAACAGTCCATGATAATTCGTTTTTTCAGAATCAAATTGCCTCCTTTTTTATGTGTTAATCAGCATACTAAATAAATGCCCATGTTTCAAATGTCTTGCCTTCTAGCTGCATTAGTTAGACAAAAGTGTTTTCTTAGAAAGTGGAACTTTTAAGTAACAGTACATTGTAACAGAATTATTTTAAAATGCCAGCATGTGTCTGAATTACAAAGCAAAAAATATGTCCTTATTAATTACTGATTTAGGATGTTTTACATCACGTTTTAAATTTCCTTCAGTTAGTTTGAGAATAGTGGTCTGGCCTGGGAACAGATTTTGTTTTGAGTTACAAGGAATGTGTTTTCCGACCTTGGATTTAGCCTGGTTCCCAGCGAAAGATTTTTTTTTTTTTTCTGCACAGAGCAGTGCCTGTCTTATTGGCCAACATCCAATTTCGTTCCGCGCAAGAAATGTTTATGTAAAGGGGGGTCAAGTTGCTCTTCCTCACAGTCAGTACTGAAAGCTTCATTGACTTCAGATAAGAGCATGCTTGCAAATGAATAGTTTTTCCCTCAGTAGTGTAAACAGGATAATTGGCAGAAAGCTTTGCTCCTGCGATGAGATCAGCATTTGGCAGTCATTCAATTTTAGATCGCAATGAAGCTCGGCTTCTACTTGATTATGCTTGGATCAGATTCAAGCTCTGAGCGCGAACATCTTTCTAGAGGTGGGGGCTGCTTCTCAGAGTAGTGAGGCAGTATATGCAGTCAGACTACCAATCTTTCTCATGAAACAGCCTAGAGAGGGTAGAGTAAGTGTCAAAGCCAGTTTCCCTTGGAGTTGGTCCACTGTCACGTGCCACAGACTTGGTACTTACCAAATCATGTCCAGAAAAGTTGCTAGGTATAAAGCACCTATGGGCACAAGGTCCAACTGACGTAGGTCACATGAACATAACACCACACCGTGTCACTTTCAAAGCAGGAGTAGTACTCCCACGTATACGACAATACAAGATACCACCTGATGCCATAGTGGCCTTATTAAAGATTGTTGATGAACTCATTGCACATGGGGGGTGGTGGAGACTGACTCAAATATATGTAACTCACCTGTCCTTCCTATCCTTAAACGATCAGACCCTAATGCACCACCAGTTTACAGACTAGTAGTTGAACAAATGTGTAGTACCACAATACCCAGTGGTCCCAGACATTTCTTCATTACTGACTGCTATTGATTCTGAAGCATCATTCTTTACAGTAACTGACCTGAAAAATGTATTTTTCAGTGTTCCAATTCACCCAGACAGCCAGTATCTCTTCTGATTCAGTTTAAGTGGACGTAGCTTTACATTTTTAAAGGTTTTACAGAGTGTCCCTTTCAAAGTGCACAGCAAGTGGTGTGTACCTTGTACACTTGCTGTCCAAATGGGGGAGACAGCTAACACCCGACCGTATCCAGTTAATTGTAAATATGTCACAGCCCAGAACACAAAAGGAGGTACGGGCCTTTATAGGCCTCACTTCTTATTGCAGACAATGGATCCCTCAGTATGCATTTCTAGCCAAGCCACTTATACGGTTGACAACACAGGAGGCAGCGTCATCGACTGTCCTCCCTTGGACTCAGGAACATACACAGGCTTTTGACGAATTAAAGAAAGCTTTATGTCAAGCACCTGTTTTAGCGACACCATGTTACAGCAAACCTTTTACACTTTTTGTCACAGAACGTGAAGGTACTGCATTGTCGGTCCTCACTCAAGACCAAGCAGGTTCACACAAACCGTGTGCCTATTTTTCTAGTACATTAGATCCAGTAGCCCAGGCTTTGCCTGCGTGCTTGAAATCAGTAGCAGCAACAGCTCTAGCAATCAGACAAAGTGATTCTATAGTGTTAGGACATCAATTGACAGTACAAGTTCCACATTCTGTGGAAGTTCTTTTAAACCGAACACAAACTCAACATTTGATTATAGCACGACTGACAGGATATGAATTGACATTGTTTCAGCCACACATAGAAATCAGACGCTGTAACACATTGAATCCAGCTACACTTTTGCCATTAAATATGACAGACCCTTTGGCACATGATTGTGTTGAAGTTGTTACCATTACGACAAAACCCAGACAAGACTTGACAGACACCGCATTACCATATCCAGACCTGACACTTTATGTGGATGGTTCATGTATGAGAACAAGTATAGGAGAGTTAGTGGCTGCATAGGCAGTAACAACAGAAACTGATGTCATAGAAACACATCGTATTGACACCCTGTCAGCCCAAGCGGCAGAGCTCATTGCTCTGACCCAAGCCTGTATTCTAGCCAAGAACAAGAAAGTTAACATATACACAGATTCCCGTTATGCATTCGGAGTTGTACACGACTTCGGAGTCCTCTGGCAAGAACGAGGTTTTTTAACTTCACACGGTGCCAAGATCCAGCACGGCCCCTCATTCAAGCTCTGTTAGAAGCAATACATTTGCCTACAGCAATAGCCATCATGAAGTGTAAAGCACATATTAAAGTCACTGACAACATTTCCCAGGGCAACGACCTGGCAGACCGAACAGCCAAGCTTACAGCACAGACTCACACACCTGACTTGACAAAGACAATAGTCCCGACGCCAACTCATTGCATGACAGTTAAGGATCCCGCCCTAGATGTAATTGACATACAGACACATGCTACACCAGACGAAATCAGGAAATGGACTGAACTAGGAGGGATCCAGACAGAACAGGGATGGATGACGAAGGGAAAAGCCACATGGTTTCTCCCCGACTCTATGGTTCAAGTTATCATTAACACAGCACATAGTCCTGCACATTTAGGAGAAAAAGCCATGTTAGACAGTATTCAAAATCTCTGGTTCAATAAACATTTACGAGCAGCAGCAAAACAGAAAGTGCGTACTTGCATGATCTGTTGTCAGTTCAACCCAGGTAAAGGCATTCCGGTGGAACAAGGTGGATTTCATCCTCCTGACCATCCTTTTGAAGTCCTCCAGATGGATTATATCCAAATGGACAGATGTAAAGGTTATAAGTATGTTTTAGTAGTGTGTACACTAACCAGATGGACAGAAGCGTACCCAGTCCCAGATTATACTACAGCAAGCCTTGTAGAAAGCCATAATCAGACCATTCCAGAACAGTCCATTCCAGAACAGGACTATCTCCTATGCCAAGATAATATCTGATGTTGACCATAACATGCTGACAGATTACCTGGCTTCCTTGATGTCTGCACTACTCTCTCTTCATTCACAGGTTGCCGCCGCCTTCCCTGACAACACCCAAGTCCAGGAGCCTGCCATAGTCCCTGGAGATGTTATCTATGAGCGGAACTTTTGACCGATCAAGCCCCCTTAAGCCGCATTGGAGGACGCCGAAGCCTGTGCTACACACCACGAGGACTGCTATCCGGCTCGAAGGACGAAAAGGAAATTCTATGGACAATTTGGAACTTTCTCTTTGCCCAAATCTTTGATAACACCCAAAAGACTGCCCAGATTTCAGTGACTCTAAACTTCCCCTGATAGAGAAAACTCCGTCCGAGGAGTATAAATCCAAACTAAGGTCTAGCAAGTCAGACAGTTTAATTGTTTAAGTCCTCCCCTAGGTGAATCGGTTAAACCTGATTCTGACATGTACCCGTTAGACCCCGACAGAGAGAGAGATAGACAGAAACAGCTCAAGAAACATGAATATTGTAAAACTCTCCGCAGTCACTGTATAGTGACATTATTGATTATGTTTTTTCTGAGCTCTATGATTATTACTGCAAGTATACTGTTAAACTTATACTACCCTATATTCAAGCGTACACATTTTTCTTCAAATGTCACTATCGAGCACACTTCCAGTGAATTACCCCCGCATGAATTGTCATACAGACTTGCGCTGCGCAACAATACATTCATTAGTATGTTACACCATTCCCATCAGACCAGCAATGCTACCAATTGTTGGATATGTGGCCGACTCCCTCCCTATCAGAAGTACAAGGGAGTTCTGCCCCTCTTTCCGTACCCGTTCACACACAATGGTTCCTGTGGTGCATGGTTTAGTTTAATTAATTCCGTAGATTCTGATTCCATAGTTTACCAAGGCAATTGGGTATGGGGAAATCTGAACACTGTTCTGCACAAAGTATGTTTCCCTGACAAGGAGGGTCTTCCCAAAAGGACAGGGACCGATCTAGAAAACGAAGTATATGGATTAGGTAATTTTACACTTAACCTCATGATTCTGAATGTCGAGTCCGAAACGAAGCCAGACTTACCTTCTATGTCAATATTACCTGTTAAAGGTGAATTATGTGTCAGAAAGAATGGTTCAGTACACCTAGGTCATAGCGAATGTACTACTGTAGTCGAATTTAGTGATAAAGGCAAGTCTACATTCAAAGCTTCCCGTCATTCCTATTTTGTTTGTGGCCATACAGCATACATACGTTTACCTCTAGATTGGGATTGCACTTGTTACATTGCATTCCTTCTGCCACCTGTTTTTCTAGCCCCACCTGATTATTATAGGAACTCCCACCTAGTACATACTAGACACAAGAGAGAACTCCCGATTGTCGACTATACTGAAACGGCATGGGAGCAGTATACAGATTTCAATAAAGGTTTCTTTCCCTACTTAGGTACTGTCTCGAATAGTAAACTGATACGTAGATTGACCAGAACCCTTGAAGCTGTAGTGAATGAAACTACCTCTGCCCTAGGTAACCTAACAGAGGAACAGTCTGCTATGAGACTCGTAGTTCTTCAAAATCGTCTTGTCCTTGACGCCATTCTGGCCGATAGGGGCGGGGCTTGTACCGTCATCCACTCGAGCTGTTGCGTTTTCATTCCAGACAACGCACCATCGGTTTACAAAGCCATCACTAGGCTTCACGAAATAGCTCATCTGATACATCAGAATCCAGGCTCCTGGACATGGTCCGGTTGGTTCTGGAATGTAATCTCTGCATGGGGATGGAAAGTACTGTCATTTCTAGGTATCATATTGCTCATAGTATTCAGTTGTTGCCTATGTTTACAATGTGGGCCATCGATTTGCGGATTGTGCGCCACATCCTGTATTCCACGTTGTAGTCCAAGTTCACGTTCTAGTTCCCGGTTAAAGAAAGAAGAACAAATGATGTTACACGAACAGATAGATGGTCTTATGAATATAGATATATCCTGATGGGCAAGTAGGGGCCAAGGAGGGAATGAGGAAAATGAATTTTGGTCAAGTTATGTCCCCTAACGTGTAAACCACAGTCTTCATGTACCGATTTCATAGTACATGTAATTTCCCTCTACAATTGAATCTGAAGACGCAAATACATATGCGTCCACCGTTAACATGTCCTCTTTCAGATCCGCCATGAATGGATCGATAATTCAGTTCCTAAGTATGCCTACCCAATGTCTCTATATGGTGCATGTATGGTCAAATTGCACCCGTTTCTAAGGCTCCGCAAGGCCCAGATGCAAGTCCATGCCTCAAGTCTCCTGAAACGCTCCGAAGCTGCAGCCCCCACCTGCATCTCTGAACTCTGCCTTCCTTCCTGCCAAGCAGCGCGGGGCCTGGCTCAGCCAGCCTGCCTGCCAAGATGGTATTTTGCCTTCAAGTTATCAGTTCTGCTCCGTGAATCCACATTCCTAGCTAACGAGTAGGATAAACATATCCTGCCTGCAATAGATACAGTCCAGTCTTTCTGTCTCCATGCAAGTGTATTACTGTACCAATTTCCATAGAAAACTCCAGTTACTTAAAGAAATATATGCATCTCCTAGCCTTAGTGACAAGTAACCTCTGTCCCGATAGCCTTTAGTTTCCAGCAACATGTACTCCAAACACAAGATACCAGATATGATTTAGGAACAAGTTGATCTGACCCACCAAACTTCTGTCTCTAATCCTAGCGCTAAATGTCAAGTCCCCTTCACCCTCCAGTTCCACGTCAGTCACACGTCATGCTGCTGCGCACGCATCTCTGCCATATATTTCTGTTGACACTGCAGGATTCTTCTAGGGATCCACCCACTTGCGTCACTTCTATGACTGAAATGCTGAAATGTTTTTTCCTTCTATGTGACGTTTCTGGCACCCACCTCCGTGTACACCCTTGTGCACGCCTTCTGATTACATATTGTTACGCACATGTTTCTTATCTTGTTTCTTTCAGCTGTTACGCCTTCTGAACCCATCACCACTGTAATGATACTATATATACTGTGTACTGTTAATAAATCATTGTACATGTCCATGATTCCCTTCCTGAACCCTCGTGGTGATGGATCATGCTACCTGGTTAACCAATTCCATTTTATGGAATAAAACCCCTTAAAACTCAGATGCCACGGACTCTGTGTCTCTTATTTTGATTAAGCTATTTTATTGAACTTTACCACATAGAAATTAAGTACCAGGTAATTTTATTTACCACACGTCGAGTAACTTACAAGCGGTGCCCCAGGCCATGGTGCAGGCAGCAGAGTTTATGTCAGTGTTGATTGGCATCATCAGGAAGATGAGGGTGGCAGTGTGAAGCAAGGCAGTGCAAAGTGTGGTGCCCCCAGATCACGGTGCAATCAGCGGCTTCGTGGCAGAGTTGGGTCGTGGCATCGGTGAGAACAGGGTTGAGATGCAAAGCGGGAAGTGCTCTCTGTGGTGCTTTCAGGTTACAGGCTGGCAGCGCAGTTGTTGATGGCATTGTAGTGGTTATTTTTCTGTTACAGCACAAAACGCACAGTTCCCTGTGCTGTTAACTGATGTACTGATGTTCCTGACTCTTCTTGAACAGGGGGCAAGCTCTACCTCAAATTCTTGGGGAAACTCAGGAACTAAGTTGGAGAAAGTTCAGTTCAGTCATTTCACTACTCAAGACTGAAGCAGCAACTGCAGGCCAACCTAACAAAGCAATAAACAGCAAAGCAGCAGTACTCCTCCTGGTATCTCTTCTAGCTCTTCTTCTTGGCAGGGTCCTTAACCCGAAAGAGTTATAAAGTTCTGGAGTTTTAGGTCTGCTACTTTTTACCTTCGAAGCATTTCTTCAGAAAATTCCTCTTGCATAACAAAACCAGTTCCGTCCTCCCTGGTCCAGCCGCACTCAGGGGTGAAGACAGCATTGTGCAGGGCAGCCACAGCCTTTTCAGGTGATAGTGACAACTCCTTCAACCACTCTATCCCACGATGGCCATCATCATATGCAGGTCACACCTTAGCTCTTTTTGTATGAGTGTCTGGAGTGAAAGCACAAATATCCGTTGTCAATCTAAAAACTGTCAGGGAATCCAAAAGCAGGCAGAGGCACACAGGATGGCTAAGCAAGAAAACGCCCACTTTCTAAAAGAGGCATTTTCAAACACACAGTTTAAAAACTACCTTTACAAAACTGTGTGTTATTAAATTCTGAGCTCAGTAACCTAAACTCCATTTCTTTATCTTTTCCCAATTGAAAGTTACTCTTGTAAAATGTTACAAGGTAGCACCAATGATCAGCTATGGGTAAGAAAAACAAAGTGCTTAGTATTTCACTATCAGGACATGTATAACACCAGCACATGTCCTACCTTTCACATGCACTGCACCATGCATTAGGGGTAACTGGCATGAAGAAAAGGAAAGGTTAGGACCTGCCAAGTGGGTGCACTTGCCAGGTCAGCAACTCAACATGGCAGTTAAAAACATTGTGCAGACACTGCAGTGGCAGGTCTGAGACACATTTGAGAGGCTACTTTTGTGGGTGGCACAATCAGTGCTGCAGGCCGACTAGTAGCATTTGATTTCAGTTCCTGGACACACACAGTGCACTGTACTAGGGACTTACTTGTAAATTAAAAATAAGCCCATCATGGAAAAACAATCATAACAAAATTTATAGTAGAAGCACTTTATAACAGAATAGCAGTGAAAAAGTGTGCAATGATACTAAACCAGCCAATAAAACGAAGTCCAGCATACCATCAAAAACAGGAGGTTGGAACACAAAAAGACAGGGTAAACATGGCAAAAGAAGCCAGGTCTAACAGGTGCACTATTATTTGCATGTAAAAAATAATCAGTTAAATTATCCATGATAAACACATCAAATCAGTGATATGGTAAATGCTTTAGATCATTGATTAATTTACTTTTAGTTCTTTCAGAATGTCATTTTTTTCCATTTAGAAACTCAAAAGGAATGTTTCAGTGACTTACCAGTAATCTTCACTACCTCCTGTATTTATTTGTTTGTGTATTTATTTATATAGGAGATTTAGATAGCACTGGCAAGACCTGACTGTATCAGAGTGCTTTAAAACAGTACGTTTGGAACACTAAACATATATCAATCCATCTGAATTGAGTTAAGTCACAGTATGCACACAAAAGTGTAGCAGATATCACATGCACAGTGCAGCTGAAATTAATTAAAAGCAAGTCAACGTGTGAACACAAATTAGTAGAAGATAAAGAATTGGGGGAGTGAAACAGTAGAGGGGAATTGGACTTGTGGGCGGTGGATGTCCTGCTAGTTGAGATGTTGGTTGAGGAGGAGGTCTTTAGCTCTCTCTTGAAGCTTAAGAAGGAAGGCTTTGTCCTAATTTTTACAGGAATGGAGATCCATATTTTAGGGGCACTGCTCAAAAAGAAGCATGGCAGAATGAGTAATCAGGTGTTTAAAATTCTTAGTTTCTTGTCTGGCCTCCCTTTTTTTGTTTTGAGGGAAGGAACGCTGGTTTCCCAGTGTGGAGGGCTTTGGAAGCTAGACAAGCAGTTCTGAATCAATGGCGAACTTCAAATGGGTGCCAGTTTAGATCTTTCAGGGCAGGGAGATGTGGTTATATTTATTTATTCCAGTGACCATTCTGGTTGCAGCACTAATCTAAGGGGTGCATGATGTGCTTTCACTGTGCCAGTGAGTGTGGCATTCCCATAGTCAATGGATGCCGGTCTTAGCACTGTGATTGATATGATCTTTCATGATCAGTTTGGTGTCCAGAGTGATCCCTAGTGATTTGACACAATTGGCTAGGGTTATATTGCAGTTAAGAGCGTCTATGGATGTTATTCATGCTTGCATCTGGGTGGACTACTATATCTTTGTTGAGATTGAGTTTTAGCTGGTTTAGGGATTGCCATTGCTGTAATTCATTGAGGGTGGCATTTAGCCAGTGTATGTCCAGTAATGCATATAGGTGGAAGTTAATGTTTTCTTGGTTGAGAATGATGGTAAGGGGCTCCATGTAATTAATAAACAGAGTGGTTAGGAGCCTTGGGGGCTTCCTCGTGTGATTGTAGTTGTGCCATAAGTTATGTTGCTTATTTCTATTTGTTGAGAGCTGGTATGTAGAAAAGAAGTGAACTAGAGTAGTTCCACCCCATCTGCAGCAATCCCTTTTTGGAAGGAATGTAGGAGAAGATTGTGGTCAACTTTGTTGAAGGCTGCCAAAAAGTCTAGGAGAAAGAGCAGGCAGCAGTGGTCTGTCTCAAGGGATTTGTGTATGTTGTTAACTATTTTAGAATAGCTGTTTCTGTGTTGCATCATTTTTTGAATACTGAATGATGTGCGTACAGGACATTGTTGTTTTCTTTATGTTGGTTGAGTTAAAACGAGAACATACCTCTCTAGAGTTTTGGCCAGTAGGGGAGATTTGTGACAGGTCTGACAGGGCTCTTCTACCATTTTTTATTTAAAGAAGTGACATGACTTGACTGAACTTGAGACAGCCTAGTATCACACTAGTCATCACGGAGCTGGTTATAATTTAAGTCCAGATGGGGGTTAAGGCATTATTGAGTTCTTTTGCCAAACAACCTTCCAGCTTCTAGAAGTTTTTAAAGGGGCTCTTGGGTTCGATTATCTCCACTTTGATAATGTGGAGAAAACATTGATAAGAAGGCCATGGCGAGAGAGGGGTGGTTGTTATCTTCCTTTCTATGAGGAAGGGTCTCGTTGGTTGACTGGCTTTGAGGAGATATCAATCTTCATGATTTTATCATTGAAGAAGTTGGCAAAGTTGTCACACCAATCTTTAGAGGGCTGAAGGTTTTTTAAGGGTGGCTTGTGGCTTTGCTGATGTGAAGGAGAATGAGGTGATGGTCCGACCAGTCGACTTGGAGGATGTTATCAATAGGTAATGTTTTTCCTGAGCTATAATAGCATCTAGTAATTAGCATTTGTGGTGGTTTTGACTTTGGCAGTGCTTGAAGAGGTCCTTACTGAGTAAGAGGTCATTCAAAGATTGGATTAGAGTATTGATTTTATTGTTCCAGTGAAGGTTGAAGTCACCTAGTATGATGTTAGAGCAGTGCGTTATCAGATCTGCAAGGTGTTCACCAAAGGACAGTGTGCTACCAGGTCAGTGGTAGAGTAGGTGACAGATCATATTAGTCTTTCATCCTTATTGTGGTACTTAGATATTCAAATTAGTTGTAATTGAAGGTGTGTTACACCTATGTTAAAGTTGTACATGTGAATAATGGCAATGTCTACACCGTTGTGCTCCTTCCTGTCTCTGTTGATGACTGAAAAACCTGGTGGGGCTAGTTCATCTATGTTAGGCTGCTTAGTGTTCCTGAGGCCGAGAATCTCTTTGGTGCCTCGCTGCTGTTCGCGCTGGTCGCGCGCTTATTTGCCCAGAATAATTTTTAAATATTTCCCGTTTTTGGATTTAAGTAATTTTTATTTTTAGCCTTCTCCCCTGCTTTTATTCTGCTCTGGCCCCTACCTTGCACTGTAATTTTGGAATCACCACCGCTGTTTGGCGGGTCCGGGTTACCGGGAGGTTGTGGGTTCAGCGCCATCTTTGTTTGGGAGGAAGCGCGAGCGCCATCTTTGAGCGTCCAGGTCACCTGGGACGCCGAGACGACGCTATTTAATGCTCGCTTGTAGCGCGCAGCGGTGACGCGCAGCGGAGCGCCCTCCCTGCGCCTGAGTCGTGCCAGAGTCCTGCCCGTCTGCGCTCGTCAGCGTCTCGGAGGCGGACGAGGCTGGACTCTGGCTCTTGGCTTCTTCATCTAGTATTGGGTCCCTGCTGATCTGGTGCTTGGCGGCTGACTTCTTGCTGCTCAAGGATGATCACCTACAGCGCTGCTGCTCTGTCAGCTTTGCGCCCTCTTCGCTCTGACTGTAAATTTCTTTTCCCCGGTGGTCGCCGATTGGGCAAGGGCTGCCCTCTGTGTGACTGGCGCCCTACGTCTACACCAACTCGTGTTCTATTAGCCCCTCCTTTGCATTGTCATTGCGCGCTGTTGAATACTAGGTCCCTTCCCCGTCATGCCTCGGACATTTGGGATCTTCTCGCGCATTCCAAAACTCCATGCTTATTCTTAACGGAGACTTGGTTAGGGGTGGGTTCGGAACCTGATATTGCATGTGCTCTCCCGCCCAATTACACCATCTTAAGGAAAGATAGAACTGAGGGGAGAGGAGGTGGGGTGGCCCTGATAGTGGACAAGGCCTTTGACTGTTCCTCCTTCTCTGTGGACAATATTGCAGGATGTGAAGCCCTTGGTTTTACGCTCTGCCTATCGGCGTCTCAGACCTGCACAGGGATTCTCCTTTACAGACCCCCTGGACCTATCGGGTCCTTTTTTGAGGACTTACAGTCGGCTCTATCAGTACCTTGCATGCGTTCTGCGCATTGCCTGCCATTAGGCGATTTAAATCTGCACATGGACTCTTTAACCGATGCTGAAGCCGCCAAACTGCGAGACATTACGGCGTTGCTGGGGCTAGCCCCTTTTATTGACAGCCCCACTCATGTGAAAGGCCACACGCTAGATGTAATCTTTTCCACTGTGCCTATTGAGGTGTCCCCACCGCTCCCAGTTCTTTGGTCAGACCATTATCTAATAAACTTTGCCATAGTGCATGAGTCTAGGCCCAGACAAAGAACACAGAAGGAAGGGACCCGACAATCTAGAGCTTTTCACCTAGTGACAGCAGATATGCTCTCCGATGCTCTTTGTCAACATCCGTGTCAACTGACAGGAATCCTAGAAGCTGACCTAACTTTGGTCCAGAATTGGATGCAGGCTAGATTCGAGGAGCTGGCCCCACTGAAGTCAGCTAGAACAGCCCCCCATCATGACTCCGCTCCTTGGTTTTCTTCCACACTACGTATAATGCGCCAAGATTGTAAAAAGGCGGAAAGACTCTGGCGGCGCAAGTACGATCTTGTGGAGAAAACTAAATACCGTGATGTCATAAAGACATACCATAAACAGATTGCTGTAGCTAAAAAGAATTATCTCGAGCAGAGAATAGACAAAGCCGATAATACGAGTCGGGAACTATTCAGGATTGTGAAGGAGTTTGTTGATCCTGTCGCAGGCGCCCGTTTACATTCGCATACGGAAGAGTGGATTAAACAGCTTGCAGACTTCTTTGTGGCTAAAATCATTAAGATTCAGGACTACTTCCCGTCTGTGGATCCTTCAATTGATGCCGCTGCTTCAGGGTGTAATCTGAAGCTAAAAGCTTCCTTACAGGCAGAGTCCGGGCCCATACTATCTGTCTTTCCCCAGCTGTCCTGTGAAACATCGCTCGAGCTGCTATCCCGTTTGCAATCTGGCTCTCCTCTTGATGCCTGTCCAGCAAAATGTCTGGGCAGGGTGGCTTCAGCTGTGAACAGCTTGCTGAACCCCCTGCTTAATCTATCATTGAGCTCTGGGGTGGTTCCTCGACAATGGAAACACGCACTTATTCTGCCGTTGATCAAAAAGCCTCTGCTAGATCCCCTGCAGCTGGCTAACTATAGACCGATCTCCCTCCTCCCTGCTCTGGCGAAGGTGATGGAGAAACATGTTCAGCATACTCTTACCACCTTTATTGAGAACAACAAACTGCTGCATGACTCCCAGTCTGGTTTTCGTGTGAATTATAGCACGGAGACGGCTTTGGTAGAGGTGACCGACGCCATCAGGGAGACGCTCGACCAGGGGGGGAAAGCTATGTTAGTCATGCTGGACCTGTCGGCGGCTTTCGACACCGTCCCACACGCAGGTCTCCTTTTAAGACTCAGGGAGATAGGACTGCGGGGGACGGTGTTGGACTGGTTCCAATCCTTTCTAGCCGACCGCGGACAGGTGATCTGGGCTCCGCCGTTCTCTGCAGAAATGCCTTCGCTAGAGGTGGGGGTGCCTCAAGGGTCCATTCTGAGCCCCACCATCTTTAACATATACATGGCCCCTCTGGCGGAGGTAGCGGAGGCGTTTGGGGCCCGGGTCATTTCATACGCTGATGACACCCAGCTCCTGTTCACTTGCAGGAAGGGAGAGGTCTTCAACGGCGGCAGAATCAAAGACTGCTTGAGCGCAGTCTTTGCGTGGTTTCAGTGGCACAGCCTGAAATGCAACTCAGACAAGTCTGAGCTGCTCTTTTTCGGCTGTGCCCCTGATCCTGGTTGGAAGATGTGGTGGCCCCAGGATATGTTCCCCCCCGAGAAATCTTCTTCTCAAGTAAAAAATCTTGGAGTTGTGTTCGACGATGATCTCTCCTTCCGTCCACACATTCTGGGATTATCAGGGAAATGTTTCGGCATCCTCAAGATACTCAGGAAATTCCTCCCACTGCTCTCCCTGCAGTATCGTAAGAATGTAGTCCAGGCGCTTGTGGGATCTCGTCTGGATTATGCAAATGCGCTTTTTGCAGGCCTACCAAAGTATCTTTTATCCAGACTGCAAATCGTCCAGAATTCGGCGGCCAGAGCCATCTTCGGCCTCCCAAGGAGAGCCAGTGCCTCATCGCTGCTAGCTAGGCTGCACTGGCTACCGATTTCTGGCAGAATCAGATTTAAACTCCTTACATTGGCGTTTAAAGCCCTTCATTCTGTTGGTCCCAACTATCTTAGGAAGCGTATTGCTTTCTATGTGCCACGGAGGACGCTGCGGTCAGCTGACTTGGCCAAGATGGAGGTGCCTGCGGTCAAACGTGCCCGGATGGGCGGCCGATCCTTCCAACACGTGGCAGCTCGCTTGTGGAACGAGCTCCCTCTCTCTCTCCGGAAAGCGAATAACCTCCTGGCTTTTAGGAAGGAGCTGAAGACCGTGCTCTTCACTAAGTAATCATCGTGACTGTAGCGCGTCTGCCTCTGGGTTTCTTTGGTTTTTTTTCAGGCCTCTTTGCTAAAGCGCCGGGACACCCTCTTGGGGTAGCCGTACGCTCAAAAAGTACGGCTTAACATAACATAACATAACATAACATTAGGCTGTGAGAATTCATTTAGCAATGTTTCCATGTTAAATGCAATATCAATGCTGTGGTTTAGGATGGCTAGGTCTACTAGTTCTGATGCATGCTTGGTGGCAGACCTGCAGTTTATGAACATGCATTTCGCTTGACTGATTTTTTTAGGAATTTGAGGGGCAGATGTCAGGGGGATATTGTTATGGTAAGCTGGAGGGCTGGTAATGACCGTTTGTGTGTGATTTCTTCCCTAGACCCATGATGACCTGGATCTTAGAGGGAGGATTGATTTTTGCAAGCTTCATATTGTAAGACTTCTTTAACCCTGTCCTCATCGGAAGACAGTTTCAGCAAGCTGATTCGTAAAGTTTGTTAAAAGCTATATCCCAGATTCAGCTTTAACTTTCATTCTTGCTTTTTCACAGCCTTTATTATGAATCAGAAGGGAACTCCAGCCTTTGGGGCAGAGACTTAGGCCTGGAACACAGCAGTCTAGATTTGATGTAATGAAAGTAGATAATTCAAACATTGCACTTTCAACTGACTTCCTCGGACCAGGCTTTACAAAGGAGGACTTATCAGGCAATTTGACATCTCTTTATGAAATAACAACCAGTACACTTATCAATAATGTGCTCATAAGCTTTTATTATGTGTAATTTAATCCTCTAATAATACATGGGATTTTGCAATCCCTGTATGAAAACCTGTATCCAATGTAAAACAGTCTAAACAGCGCTTGCGCTGTAGTCGATCTGTTGTATTACTTTGTGAAGTGATGGAGTATTGGCTCGGTCAGGAGCAGGGGCGCCACGTGCCTGCGTGCCTGTGTGCCTTTACTCTGCATCCTATTTCATTTTAACTCTCTGTTGCTGTAGTTTTCCTGAATAGACACACGAGGGCAGCAGTGCACTGTATACACTCACCCTTGTCATATGTAGTTCCCAGTGCTAGTAATCATGTGTCATGCATAAAATCGAAGTTATCCTACTGTATTAAAAAAGTGCGCTACATCAGACCGTTTTAATACAAGTGTTTTTCAAAGGCTGGTGGATCGTTGGGGTTTCACGCAGTGCGTCCCAGATTTAGGGTGCAATGATATTTTTTTGTTTGGTGCCGAGAGACCAGGAAAAAGCAAATAGTAGAAACCAGAGTAAGTGTGGGAAGGGCTGTGCCAGGAGCATCATTGGCAATCCGGAGTAGCAGCTGCTGTCCTTTGACATCCTAATGAAAGTCTGTGGCAGGCAGGTCTGTTGGTCTCATAGCCCACGCCAGCTTGGCTGAGTATTGCACAGCTCACCTCCAGACGTTGAGTATTGCACAGCTCACCTCCAGATGCTGAGTATTGCACAGCTCACCTCCAGATGCTGAGTATTGCACAGCTCTCCTCCAGATGTTAAGTATTGTACAGCTCACCTCCAGGTGTTGAGTATTGCACAGCTCACCTCCAGATGTTGAGTATTGCACAGCTCACCTCCAGATGTTAAGTATTGTACAGCTCACCTCCAGACGTTGAGTATTGCACAGCTCACCTCCAGATGCAGAGTATTGCACAGCTCACCTCCAGATGCTGAGTATTGCACAGCTCACCTCCAGATGTTAAGTATTGTACAGCTCACCTCCAGGTGTTGAGTATTGCACAGCTCACCTCCAGATGTTGAGTATTGTACAGCTCACCTCCAGGTGTTGAGTATTGCACAGCTCACCTCCAGACGTTAAGTATTGCACAGCTCACCTCCAGGTGTTGAGTATTGCACAGCTCACCTCCAGGTGTTGAGTATTGCACAGCTCACCTCCAGATGTTGAGTATTGCACAGCTCACCTCCAGGTGTTGAGTATTGCACAGCTCACCTCCAGATGTTAAGTATTGCACAGCTCACCTCCAGGTGTTGAGTATTGCACAGCTCACCTCCAGACGTTGAGTATTGCACAGCTCACCTCCAGATGTTGAGTATTGCATAGCTCACCTCCAGATGTTAAGTATTGTACAGCTCACCTCCAGACGTTGAGTATTGCACAGCTCACCTCCAGATGCAGAGTATTGCACAGCTCACCTCCAGATGCTGAGTATTGCACAGCTCACCTCCAGATGTTAAGTATTGTACAGCTCACCTCCAGGTGTTGAGTATTGCACAGCTAACCTCCAGATGTTGAGTATTGTACAGCTCACCTCCAGGTGTTGAGTATTGCACAGCTCACCTCCAGACGTTAAGTATTGCACAGCTCACCTCCAGGTGTTGAGTATTGCACAGCTCACCTCCAGGTGTTGAGTATTGCACAGCTCACCTCCAGATGTTGAGTATTGCACAGCTCACCTCCAGGTGTTGAGTATTGCACAGCTCACCTCCAGACGTTAAGTATTGCACAGCTCACCTCCAGGTGTTGAGTATTGCACAGCTCACCTTCAGACGTTGAGTATTGCACAGCTCACCTCCAGATGTTGAGTATTGCACAGCTCACCTCCAGACGTTGAGTATTGCACAGCTCACCTCCAGATGTTGAGTATTGCACAGCTCACCTCCAGACGTTAAGTATTGCACAGCTCACCTCCAGTTGTTGAGTATTGCACAGCTCACCTCCAGACGTTGAGTATTGCACAGCTCACCTCCAGATGTTGAGTATTGCACAGCTCACCTCCAGGTGTTGAGTATTGCACAGCTCACCTCCAGACGTTAGGTATTGCACAGCTCACCTCCAGGTGTTGAGTATTGCACAGCTCACCTCCAGACGTTGAGTATTGCACAGCTCACCTCCAGATGCCCGGGTGCTGGTCCTGTGGCAGCCCCATTGACTTGAACTGATTTTGGGCTGTGTACATACGCGTGGCGGATGCAAAGGGCAAAACAGAGCTCTATGTTGGGCACCATTAAAGGGAGAGTTGTAGGGCACTGACTTTGTTGTCTGTGGGACAAACTGTGAGGCCGCTTGCCACGGGTATATTGCCAGCGCACATCATCCTCAGAGGCCGGCCCCCCATGGCCGAGATCCTCGAGGACCCTCATCATGCGGTCTGTGGGACGATCATGCGCCTGCAGGGGGCCACAAACCCTTTCCGAGATAGACAGATAGGGACAAGGGGCTGATTATTGAACTTGTTGCAGAGGCGGTAGCTGCTGTCACACAGAACAGATAATCAGAACACTGTGGCGGAGGTGGGGGCGGGGGGGGATGGTAGGTCGAAGGGACAGGGTGAGAAGGTCGAGATCAGACTAGAGTGCGGATGCAGCAGGGAAATGTGAGGGTGGGTTGGGGGCTGGCCTGTGGGTGCACGAGAAAGATCTTTAAGCATCATAAAAGGTGACATTTAAACTCTCACAAACCATGTAGCTCGCCGGATGTCTTTCGGCGGTGCACGAGGTCTAGACTGGGGACCCTGGACAGCTCTGAGGCATGCACAGCCCAGTGGGAGCTTGAACCCACACAACTGTAATCTCCTCAATGCACTGCCCTTCACAGCAGCAGAAGGTGGAGGGGAGGGGAAGAGGAGTGAATGTCACGCTTTGTCCACGGTTAATTGCTGTTCACAGTTCCATTCCTTAGGAGAAATTAATTCACTAGCCACTGGCTGAAGCATTACGCCTTCAGACTAGTTTAATGTGCACATATTAGATTATGGGAGGCAGTGTAAGGTGCAGTCTTAATGTATGCAAAACAATGAAACGTCCCCTCACGCCATTCAGGTCTCTCTCAGGTAGTCCTTAATTTGTAAAACAATAAGGGGCAAATTAACAAGGGCAGTATCGCCGCTTTAGCTGCACTTTTTTCCGCTAAAGCAGCGATATCTTAATCGCTCTATTTACAAGGTGGTGCTAACATGCATTATCGCATGTTAGCACCCGTTTTCCGACGCCTCGCTTTGCATCTCTAAAGAGATGCAAAGTGGACGTCACTGGGCAGTAAATTATCACTGATGTGCACATCGCAATATTTATAAGGAGGCCCAAGCATTTTTGCAGACGTTAGTCGACAAAAACTAACGTCTGCAAAAATGCAGACTTGAATATACTTTACATTGGAGGTGGATTATGCTGATACGACCACAGAGTCGTATCAGCAAGGTTATCGCCTTTTTCCATGGAACATCGCTGGAAAACCAACGATGTTCCATGGAAAACATCGATAAATCAATGGAATAATTATCGCCATTGCTATGTGCTGATAATACAGCTCTAGCATGGTGCTAACTTCCAGCGATAGCCAGCGATAGCAATTCTCACGCTAATAGTGGCCAGCAATAATTATCGCTGGCCGTTGATAATATGCCCCTAAATCCTGGGGCCCAATGTGCTAAATCCCAAGGCAGCAGAGTCTTGGTTTCGCCTCATGCCCCTTTTATTCACCAAGAAACATCCCCACCCTCATCATCTCACTCTTGCTGGTTCTTTTTCATCTCTGCGCTTCAGCGTTGTCACTGTTTTTTGTCTTTCACTTCCTCTTCCACTCCGCATTTCCTGTTTTTCTCTCTCTCTTACTCTGGGTGAAAGCATAATGAGGAAAATACACGCTGGCGCTCCCACTGGCATCCACCAGCTCAAATTAGGCACTGCCCTCGGGGGCAGTAGTGGTGGAATACATTTTAGAGTGAGGGTCCTGGACAATAACATCACTTCAATAAAGGTACACGTGCCAGTCTGTATTTGAAAACACAAGAAATGCTGGCAGAAGAAGAACATGTGAAAGCTCCTTTTTTAAGTCATTCTCTATCTAACCCCCGTCAAGATGTATGGTGGTGCTGCAGCAACTCCTGATGCCGAACTCCAGTGCCATGTCTCAGGGCTGTAGCTGCCGTTAGTGGAGCAGGCTCTCCTGCACCGGTGCCATGTGTGTGTAGCTCCCATCAACATCAATTATTTCTGTCTTTCAATCGCTAACTGGGAAACAGGGCCCATTTTTAGGTTTAGCCTACTAGACAGTGCTTGCCATGTCATCTGTGAGACATATTGGGGACTTCTCAACAACAAACAGGGGCTTGGAGCTAACCCATTTCTCAACATTGGTTGTCTTCCCTCTGACTCTCATATGCTTGCTTCTAATTCAAAGGTGTGCTTGCCTATCTTGTGTCTGTCCCACCCTGCAGCATTGTCAATTTACTTCCTTCCTCTAGTCCCTTTTAGGCACCTACTTTTTAGGTCGAGCCTTGGAAGTGAATGTGCTGCTCTGCAAGGAATGCTGGATTCAGGTAGGGACTTGAAGCTTCGCCACTCTCCGCCCACATTTTTTATTGGATTGCGTTATTGTCCACTATAAACTGTGGCTGTTCATTGGTCAATAGGCTTAGAATCCCTCATAAGTACCGTCTTATCTCATTTTGTAACCTCCCATGGCAACACCCCCATTATGTGTGTTGTTACTCAGTAGGCTTTAATTACAGTCTCTGAGCACTATTTTCTCAAATAGCCTGCTGTTGAAGGCAGGACATGCTCTCTTTTTATGCTTTTTACTAAATCTTATAGCACAGGCCCCAAAAGCATTTGCAAAGCAATAAGTCTCAAATTTTGAGAGTTTATGCTACTAGCATTGCAAATTGCAACAACACTTATCCATCTGTTTTAAAAACAACACATAATTAAAAGGCATTGTCATTTACAATGCCAATAGCTCAAACTCTTGTAATGCAAGATCCATTGCATCACAAATACTTGTTAGTATTTTTTTCTGTGTGTGATATATTCATCATCACACAGAGTAAAAACATGCATTTAAGGTTTTTTGTGTGGGAAAGTTCCCATTGATGCACAAAATCAAGCCGGACTGTGAGTAGGTACCCTTGCAGCACGCCTTAAGGGTGCCTGAATGAATCTTGGGCAGCACATTGTGTTTTAGTGCAAACAGGCATTCAGAATTGTGCAAAATATTTGTACATTTTGTGCATTTCTGATGTCTCCCTTTCATGCAATGCAGGATGCTATTATATATTCTTTTGCTTAGATACACATTTCTAAACATAATAACCTGATAGTAAAAGAGCAAGTCGCTGTTATAATTTACAAATTAACCTACTTAGAGGTTGCCGACCTGGTTTCCCCAGCTTCCTGTTATCTGTCTGGTAAGCCAGCACTTCCTGTGCTTACTGCCACCAAAACAGGAAGTAAGGTCACACCACCTTCTTCCCAGGCAGGCTAGTGAAATGGCACATCAGGGCGGTAAGCTTCAAAGGCTGCACCGCCTCTGATAAGCATCAGAACTGACTCCTAAAGAAGGAGGTAACAGCCCTCCTCCTGCCCTGGGCACATTTGCACCCGGACTGGTGAGAAGTTAGATAGCCGTAGGATTCTGCAACCCCAGAAGGCTATCCATACATCCAGAGTGGGCAGCCTAATCTACACTGGAAGAAGTGTGCAGCCATTTTTATAGGTGGCAGAATAGAGGGTTCTGGGAAGAAAAGGTGACCCACATCCCTGTATGTGGTCATCTCGGGAGTGGACCGGCTAGAGGGACTAGCAGCTACTTGCTCACATACCCCCACCCCACTCAATATAGGATTTAAGGATCACCCCTGACACCAGAACGTCAGTTCTCAACAGCCTCCATCAATGAGGACAGAACATTTACAAGGCCACTGTGCCACCAGAGCATCACTTTCTATGACGCTCCGATGGCGCAAAATGCTGAACCATATTTACAAGGCAATGCTAACCCCCCCTGTGCTGCTTTTCATGGCCTTGTAAAAACGGCCCCCTTTTGTGCATTACTCTGCATGAAAGGGGAATTCCATGGATTCTGACACATTCCCAGATTTACGAGGCTTTGTAAACCTGAGAATCCTTCTGATTCTAATGCCTCCCGAGTGGAGGCGCTAAAGTGGCACAACAAGGAGAAATCCCTTTATTTCTTCTAGTGTTTTGCTCTTTCGATGTGTGCTGCATTGTACAGCACACATAGAAAGAGGAAGGTGACATCAATGATTGTTTCTGTGCAGGTAGGTGTCCCTTCATGCACAAAAACAAACAAACAGAAAAGGAACTACTGATCCCCCCACAGCGCCTTGAGACCCTCATGGGTGAGTTGTGCGCTTATAATTCCCCTGATTGATTAATTGATGGTACAAGGGTGCCTGTGTTGCAGGCAGAAATGCTTTTGTGCAGGAAAAGACATGTTCCTGCATAAAAACAATTCTCCGAGGCTTTCACCTCTTTCTACGTGTGCAGCAGAGTGCATATTTCTCCATGGCGCAAGGGCGTCTGCTTTGGTGCTCGGCAGCCAATTGTGTGCCATCTCAAAGGGAAGTAAGGAAGTGTGTTGTATTACTAAAAACACGACCATCCCTGCACTTTCCTAATGACACAGCTCAGAACAACAAGATAGCTTGCAGCACTGCACTGTGACATTTTCTAGTAAATATGCCCCTTACTTTCCAGTGCTAAACTTGTTTAGTGCTGGGAAATCGCTTTGAATTAATGCAAAGTAGCTCATAGCATTGATTTGCATTACATAGTGTGAAGGGGGCGTACTATGGGCAGTGCATGGGTGTTCCAGTGCACCCACCAAAGCTTTCTGACATTAAGGCCGATTTACTTAAAAAAAGTAGACTGGGTTTAGTGTCAGAAATTAGAGCCCACTTCAAGTAGGCATTATGAAGGAGAAATGCTTTCTTTTCTCCTTCCTTTTCCAACTTTGTATGTGTGTTGCACTGTACAGCACACATACAAAGTAGGAAACGCTTTAAAGCTAGTCTGAGCATAGTATTTCGTACTGGAAGGCTATCCCTGCAGTACAAACCCTATGCTAAACTTACACAGACTCTAGGGAGAGGGTAAATATGGCTCTCTCCTGCCCTCTTCTTGTTCAACCTTTTGTGCCTGCTGCGTTGTTCTGCGTAAGATTTTAGTACATCTGCCTCGCAATGTTTTAAGTTTTTTTCTGAAAGTTAAGAAGGGAACTCGTGCTCTTTAATGGTCAAGGACATATATTGTACCTGACTATGCAGCCACCCTTCTGCCTGTTGTTTTCTGCCAATCACAGGGACACTCACTGAGTGGCCACTCTATGAAAAGGTAATCATGCATTCAGCGATTTATTCATATTAGGCTGGGAATTTTTAAAATCAAACGTTTAGCAAAAACTGGTCAATGAATCAGCCGTCTTTAAATTTAAACAAGGTGGATATGAATTTTTACTCCACTTCATGTTACTCTGTCCAAAGTCATCATCAGCCAAGAAACTGTATATACAACCTTTATTTATTAGGCATAAAATAAGACATTACAATGCAGCTGTGTCTTTCTGCCTCCAAGCAGATCCTGGAGCGTTTCTCAGCCCAGTACCCTCATACATCTATGCTGGGTGGAAAGCGATGAGACAAAATATTCGGGGTGCGTCCTCTCCTATTGGGGTTGGGTGCCTAGTTGATTTTTATAATTGCAACGTTGCTCATATATTATTATTATTATTAAATTAATTTTTAAGGCGCAAACAGCTACCCAAAAAGGTTTTCCCGGCATCAGGGAGAGGACTGGAAGCAGGAGAAAGCCGAAATGAAAAGAAGTTACTGATTGAATAACCAGGTCTTCAGAAATCAGCGGAAACAGGGATAGCTGGATTCTTTGCGGATGGCAAGAGGGAGAGCATTCCAGAGAGTGGGACCAAGATAGGAAAAAGAACGACCACCCATCCTAGCAAGTTTAAATCTGGGCACCTTGAATTTTTTCGAAGAGGCAGAGCGGAGATGTCGAATAGGGACATATGGGCAAGCCAAAGAAAGCAGTTATTGTGGAGCTAAGTCCCATTTGATCTTAAACATGTATCTCAGGCTTTACATTTTATACGATTTGCCACCCTGAGCCAAGTGGCGAAGAAAGCCGGAGATTGGTGTGATTCTGGGTACACTGCATAGCAGTCTCGCTGCGGCGTTCTGCACCAGCTGCAGTCTATAGGTCACAGCCGTATTAGCACCTAGAAAAAGGACATTACCGTAATCCAGCCGCGAGGTGATAAGGGCATGGACCACAGTTTTTTGGGTGGTTTTAGGTAACATCCAAAGGATTTTCCTTAGCCATTTAAAGATGGTGAAACAGGCGGCTGCAACCTTGACTATACTATGTACCCATGAATTGCACACTCGTGTGAGGAAGGGTTGTAACCTTTTTAAATATGTAAATTGACACTTATGCCGGTGTTATTACCCGCTTTTGTATTTTTTAGACGTTGTGAAGGGTGACCCATCACAGACTCTCATCAGTTACTCAGTTTGCCACCACAGCAGGACATGAACTGCCGTAGACTGTTGAATGAGATTTTAGAGACCGCGTGGTTGTCACAAGGAAATTCTTACCCCAAATGAAGGTCGTGATCGCAGTAAAGATAAGTTCTTTAGCTCAAGGAGATATCCAGTAGACCCGTTAACCAGGCCAGGAAGGGCAGAACTCACAAAGGACTCACACACCCAAACATGCAAAAGAAAATGGGAAAGAATGAGGTGTACCGACCGGCTGTGCAGGGGCATGAACAGCGGAGCAGTGACACACTCAGGAGGAGAGACACCCGGCCCGAGGGAGAACCAGGGCGGAGCGCTCACTCTCAGAAGGAAGGATTAACAATGAATGAAAAGAGTAACTTCCGTTTGCAACGGGGTTTGGGACTGAAAACATGGGCTGAGCAGGACGCCTGCAAAATGCGTGGGAAAAGGTAGGGTACGGCAGCGCCCGCCCGGGAGCTGCGAAGGAAACTGCCGGCAGACAGTTATAAACACGCCAGAAGTGCGCGGAGAAAGCTGTGCAATGAGGAAGATACCGGCTACATGAATCAGGACAAAATACCCAAGAAAACGCCAAGAGGGAGCAGCGTACGCTGCGGCAATGCGCTTCGAAATCAGGAAGTAGGAAGGGGGCGTGGTACTGGAACAGTAAGCCAAGCAACGGCTACGTTCCGACGCGCCTCTTTACGTGCACCAGGGAGAGTCTAAAAATGCCTATCAGCTACAGTGGTTAGGGAATAGCTGAAAATGACGGGACGGGGATTCCAGAACATCACACATGTCAAGGTTTTTAGTCACCGTTTCCTAACAGTACCCCTCCCCAAAGGCCTATTCCCAGGATCAGGCTTAGAGGGATGCAGTCTGTGGAATTGTCTGACTAATCTGGCTGCATAAATATTCTCTGCAGGCTCCCAAGATCTTTCTTCCATGGGGTATCCTACCCAATCTATGAGGTATTGGAGGCTGCCTCGATGTCTTCTGGAATCTAGGATTTGACGTACTTCATATTCTTCTTCTCCATTGATTTGTACGGGTGGGGCGGGTTTTCAGGGACACCTGAGGGCAGGTACTTTTTAACCAATGAACTGTGGAATACAGGATGAATTTTCATGTGCGGGGGTAACTGCAGTTTCAGAGTGACAGGAGTTATGATTTTCTCAATCGGATAGGGTCCTATGAATCTGGGCAGGAATTTTCTAGATCCTTCCATCCTAAGGTTTCTAGTGGATAGCCATACCTTCTCTCCTACGGTGTACATGGGCTCTGTTTTTCTGTGTTTGTCAGCCTGTTTCTTCATGGCTATTTTGGCTTTGCCTAGCTCTGTCTTAGCTGTTTCCCATACTTCTTGCATGTGTGCATGGTGTTCTTCTAGCGCCGGCACTACTGTATCTTTCTGCTCCAATACAATAGGAATCATTCGAGGGTGTTGTGCATGCAAAAAGAAGAAAGCAGAAATGCCTGTCGCTGAGTGACTAGAATTGTTGTAAGCAAATTCTGCTAAGGGAAGAGCTTGAACCCAAGTAGAGGGAATGGAAGTTAATAAACAACAAAGAAATTGCTCTAGTGTCTGATTGGTTTTTTCTGTTTGACCATCAGTTTGGGGGTGGTAAGAGGTAGAAAGTCTGTGTTCGATACCCAGTATGGAACACAACCCTCACCAGAATTTGGGAACAAACTGGGGACCTCTATCTGATATAATGACTGAGGGTTACCCATGTTGTTTTACTATATGGTCCAAAAAGACAAAGGCTAGGTCTTTAGAGGAAGGTAGCTTTTTCAATGGGATGAAATGGGCCATTTTTGACAGCAGATCCACTACTACGTAAATAGTGTTATACCCTTGGCAGGAGGGAAGGTCAGTCATGAAATCCATGCTTATGGTGTGCCAGGGCGATGGTGGAATGGATAGGTTTCTTAGTAGCCCTGTAGGCGCACAATGCGAAGCCTTTTGTCGCGCACTTGTGGAGCAGGATTGAACAAATGCTAGAACATCTTTGGACATAGACTCCCACGAGAACTGTGGTAAATTTTAATTACCTATACGGAATTTATGCGGTAAAGTTCAATAAGAATAACTCAGTCAAAATGAAAAGGCAGAATCCGTGGTATCTGAGGTTTTAAAAGGGGTTTTATTCCTTAAAAAGGAATTGGTTCGAACCAATGGTAGCATGACCCATCGCCACGAGGGTTCAGGGTAGGAATTGCAATGGACATGTACAATGATTTATTAACAGGAATCCATATATATAGTCATTTCATACAGTAATATTGAATGCAGAAGGCGTAACAGCTGAGAGAAACGAGATAAGAACAGAAATACGTAACAGAAGGCGTGCACTAGGGCGTACACGGAGGTGTGTGCTAGAAACGTCACACAAAGGTGTCATAAGTGGGTGGATCCCTAGAAGGATCCTGCAGAGTCAGCAAGAACATGTGGCAGAGATGCGCGCGCAGCAGCATGACGTATGATTGACGTGTAACTGGAGGGTGAAGGGGACTTGACATTTAGCCCTACATGTGGAGACAGAAGTCTGGAGTGTCAGAACAACCTAATCCCAAATCATATCTAATATCTTGTGTTTGAGGAACTGTATTATCTAGAAGGAAAGGTCTCTTGGGCAGAGGCTATTCTATACTGACTGCTAATGCGTGCATATGCGACTGCGTGTCTACGTGTAAAGCAAGGGGGCCATGGGCCTACCATGGTAACGGAGGCTATGAATTACTTGCATGGAGACAGTGAGGCCGGGCCCTTTGCTCTGCAGCTGGGAAGGATGTTTTCGTAAACTACTAGACAGGAATGTATTTTCGAGGAGCGGAGCAGATAACTTGAAGGTTGAATTCGGTCTTGGCAGGAAAGGCAGGCCGAGCTAGGCACCGCTCGCCGCGCAGGGAGTAAGTCAAGGGTCAGGAAGCAGCAAGCTGCGGCTGTCAGAGACAGAGGGCAGAAAAAGGCTCGATGGCAGAAATCAGGGCCTAACTCGCCAGAGCTAGAAAACATGAAAGTGCACCACATAAAGACGTTGGCAAGGTACACTTAGGAACGGAATATCTGACCCATTCATGGTGGATCTGAAAGAGGACATGTTGACGTTGGACGCAAATATATTTGCGTCTTCATAGCTGGAAGTGGAGGGAACTTACATGTACTAGAAGCACGTACATGGAGCCGTTGGGGTCTACGATAGGGGACATAACTGACCAAAAAATTCATATTACCTCATTCCCTCCTTGTCCCCTACGGACCCTTCATGATATATCAATCCTCATTAACCTATCAATCTGTTCATGTAACATCATTTGTTCTTCTTTCTTCTTATGGCGTTTCGAATGGGAACTTGAATGAGGAATACATGATGTGGCGCACAAGCCGCAAATCGCTGGCCCCACATTGTAGACATAGGCAGCAACTGAACATTATGAGGAGGCCAATACCTATGAAGGATCGTATTTTCCATCCCCAGGCTGACAATGTGGTCCAGAACCAACCGGACCAAGTCCAGGTGCCTGGATTCTGGTGTATCAGACTTGCAATCTTGTGAAGACGGGTAATGGCTCTATACACTGATGGCGCGTTTTCTGGAATGAAAACACAGCAGCCCGACCCGATGACCTTACAAGCTCTGCCCCTATCGGCCAGGATGACGTCAAGGACGAGACGATTTTGGAGAACAACAATCCGTATAGCAGACTGCTCCTCTGTTAAGTTACTTAGGGCGGAAGTAGCTTCATTCACTACTGCTTCAAGGGTTCTGGTTAATTTTCGTATCAATTTACTATTGGAGACAGTACCTAAGTAGGGAAAGAAACCTTTATTAAAGTCTGTGTATTGCTCCCATGCCGTTTCAGTGTAGTCAACAATCGGGAGATCTCTCTGCGGTCTATTGTGTACTAGATGAGTGTCCCTATGATAATCAGGAGGGGCTAGGAAAACAGGTGGCAGAAGGAATGCAATGTAACAGGTGCCATCCCATTCTAGAGGTAAGCGTATATAGGCGGTATGACCACAAACAAAATAGGAATGACGTGAAGCTTTAAAGGTAGACTTGCCCTTATCACTGAATTCGATCACAGTAGTACATCTACTATGACCCAGGTGTACTGAACCATTCTTTCTGACACATAATTCACCTTTGACTGGAAGCACGGACATGGCGGGCAGGACTGGTTCTGTTTCGGATTCAACACTGAGAATCATGAGGTTAAGTGTAAAGTTACCTAATCCATATACTTCATTTTCTAGATCAGTTCCTGTCCTTTTGGGGAGACCCTCCTTGTCAGGGAAACAGACTTTATGCAAAACGATGTTCAGGTTTCCCCATACCCAGTTACCCTGGTAGACTACGGAGTCTGAATTCAAGGAATTAATCAAACTAAACCATGCCCCACAGGAACCATTATGTGTGAACGGGTACGGAAAAAGAGGCAGAACTCCCTTGTATTTCTGATAGGGAGGGAGTCGACCACATATCCAACAATTGGTAGCATTGCTGGTCTGATGGGAATGGTGTAACATACTAATGAATGTATTGTTGCGCAGCGCAAGTCTGTAAGAAAGTTCATGAGGGGGTAGTTCACTAAAAGAATGCTCGGCAGTGACGTTGAAGGGAGAATTTTCACGCTTGTATATAGGATAGTATATGTGTAGAAGCACACTTGCAGCAATAATCATAGGGCTCAGAAAAAACATAATCAATAAAGTCACAATGCAGTGGCTGCGAAGAGATTTGCAATATTCACGTTTCTTGAGCTGTTTCTGTCTATCTCTCTCTCTGTTGGGGTCTAGGGGATACATGTCAGAAAACACGTCTAACCGATTCACCTAGGGGAGGACTTAAACAATTAAACTGTCTGACTTGCTAGACCTCAATTTTTCTTTATACTCCTGCTGCGGAGTTTTCTCTATCAGGGGAAGTTTAGAGTCACTAGAATCTGGACAGTCCTTAGAGGGGGAGGGTGAGTCAGTCTCTGGCAATGCACGAAATTTCTTCACATGACTCGAGTGGAGCCACCCTTTGCGGCCCTCGATCTTGATTGCAGTCCTCGTGGTGAGAAGTACCAACTTCGGCGCCTGCCACCAGGGTTCCAGCGGACTTTTCCTGTCGAAATTTCTCACAAGTACGATATCTCCTGGAACAACGTCATGCGGTTTCACCTCGGTGTTGTCGGGAAAGGCTGCAGCTACCTGTGAACGACATGATTGTAGTGCAGACATCAAGGAAGCAAGGTAATCGGTCAACATATTACAATCGACATCAGTAATTTTTCTAGGCAAAGGCGTCCCCCACATATTCGGCGGTCTCCCAAAGACCACCTCATATGAGGATAGCCCTGTTCTGGAGTGGGCGACCATTCTCATGTAAAAAAGGGCGACCGGCAAAGCTACGATCCAGTCGACACCCTTCTCTCTACAGATTTTAGCAAGACGAATTTTCAGGGTCTGATTGTGTCTCTCTACGAGACCTGCTGCTTCAGGATGTCGGACACAGTGGAACTTCCATTGGTAGCCTAGCAGGAGTGATACCTGCTTCATAAGCTCGGACGAGAATGGCTGACCATTGTCTGAGTATACGATACGGGGCAAACCATATCGAGGGAAGAATTCACGAACCAGCTGCTTGGCAGTGGTCGGAGCAGTGTAATCTGGGACTGGATATGCTTCTGTCCAACGGGATAGTGCACAAACAACTACGAGGACATATTTGAAACCTCGACAACGTTCCATCTGGATATAATCCATCTGGAGGACTTCAAAAGGGTGATCGGGAGGATGAAAACCACCTTGCTCTACGGGAACGCCTTTACCTGGGTTGAACTGACAACAAATCATGCAAGTACGCACTTTCTGTTTGGCTGCTGCTCGTAAGTGTTTATTGAACCAGAGATGTTGAATGCTGTCTAACATGGCTTTTTCTCCTAAATGTGCGGGACTGTGTACGGTATTAATGATAACTTGAACCATAGAGTCGGGGAGAAACCATATGGATTTTCCCTTCGTCATCCATCCCTGTTCTGTCTGGATCCCTCCTAGTTCAGTCCATTTCTTGATTTCGTCTGGTGTAGCATGTGTCTGTATGTCAATTACATCTAGGGCGGGATCCTTAACTGTCATGCAATGTGTCGGTGTCGTGACTATTGTCTTTGTCAGGTCAGTGGTGTGAATCTGATTCTGAGCTGTAAGTTTTGCGGTTCGGTCTGCCAGGTCATTACCCTGGGAAATAGTATCTGTAACTTTTGTATGTGCTTTACACTTCATGATGGATATTGCTGTAGGCAGATGTATTGCGTCTAACAGAGTTTGAATGAGGGGACCGTGTTGAATTTTGGCACCGTGAGAAGTCAAAAAACCTCTCTCTCGCCAGAGGACACCGAAGTCGTGGACGACTCCGAATGCATAACGGGAATCTGTGTATATGTTAACTCTCTTGTTCTTGGCTTGAATACAGGCTTGTGTCAGAGCAATGAGCTCTGCTGCTTGTGCTGACTGGATGTCAATACAATTTGTTTCTATGACTTCAGTTTCTGTTGTGACTGCGTAGGCGGCCACTAATTCTCCTGTACTTGTTCTCATGCATGAACCATCCACATAAAGTGTCAGGTCTGGATCTGGTAATGCGGTGTCTGTCAAGTCTTGTCTGGGTTTCGTCGTGATAGTAATGACTTCAATGCAGTCATGTGCCAATGGGTCTGTTTCAGTTAATGGCAAAAGTGTAGCAGGATTCAATGTATTACAACGTCGAATTTCTATGTGTGGCTGAAATAATGTCAATTCATAACCTGTCAATCTTGCTATAGTCAAGTGTTGAGTCTGTGTTCGATTTAAAAGAACTTCCACGGAGTGTGGAACTTGTACTGTCAATGGATGTCCTAACACTATTGAATCACTTTGTCTGATTGCTAGAGCTGTTGCTGCAACTGATTTCAAGCACGCAGGCAGAGCCTGGGCTACTGGATCCAATGTACTAGAGAAGTAAGCACACGGTTTGTGTGAACCTGCTTGATCCTGCGTGAGTACCGACAATGCAGTACCTTCACGTTCTGTGACAAAAAGTGTAAAAGGCTTACTATAGCATGGTGTGGCTAAAACTGGTGCTTGACATAAGGCTTTCTTTAAGTCGTCAAAAGCTTGTGTATGTTCCTGAGTCCAAGGAAGGACAGTCGAAGACGCTGCCTCCTGAGTTGTTAACTGAATGAGTGGCTTTGCTAGAAATGCATACTGAGGGATCCATTGTCTACAGTAAGAAGTGAGGCCTATAAAAGCCCGCACCTCCTTTTGTGTCCTGGGTGGTAACATACCTGCAATTAACTGTATGCGATCGGGCGTTAGCTGTCTCCCCCATTTAACAGCAAGTGGCCTAAGTAAACAACTTGCTGAACACAGAATTGCAGCTTCGAAGGGCATACCTTGTGCCCCTTGTCAGCCAAGAAATGTAAAACCGTCAATGATGCTTGTTCACATTCAGGTTCGCTTCGTGCGGTGATCAATAGATCATCGACGTACTGTAACAGGGCCGTGGTATCAGGCATGTGGATACTGTCGAGTTGTCTTTTCAGTGCTTGGCTATAGATGCTGGGGCTTTCTGTGAATCCTTGAGGTGCGCGTGCAAATTTGAAACTTCGTCCATTTAAACAGAATCCGAAAAGGTATTGGCTTTCCGGGTCAATGGGAACACTAAAGAAGGCGTTCTTCAAGTCAATTACAGTAAAGAACGTTGCTTCAGAATCAATAGCTGTCAATAGAGATGAGATATCTGGGACCACAGGGTACTGCGGTACAATGCATTTATTCAATTCGCGCAAATCAATAACTAATCGATAAACTGGTGGTGCATTGGGATCTGTACGTTTAAGAATTGGAATGATAGGAGAATTACATAGATTCGAGTTGGTTTCTACAACCACTCCTTGTGCAATGAGCTCTTCAATGATTTTCAGTAAAGCCACTACAGCATCGGGGGGTAACTTGTATTGTCGAATTCGTGGTAAAACAACACCTGGCTTGAGTGTGACTCGATACGGTGTAATGTGCATACAACCTACATCAGTGGGGCCTTGCGCCCATAAATGTGCAGGTACATTCTGTAATCGGGGATCAATATCTCGCAACACATAGTGACCTTTAAAGTCACGTAGGAACAACCGTACTCCTTCCGGAGAACAGCAAATAACAGCTCCCAGAGCTTTCAATTTCTTGATTCCTAACAAGTTTTCTGGACATGAAATTCGTTATTAATAGATCTGTAGTACGTGTCAACGGACCAACTGCAAGGGGAAGTGGTTGCATTACTTCATTAACAATAGGCTTTCCTGAAAATCCAAGGGAAACATTCTGTGAGCCTGAGAGGGGTGCCCCTGGGACCTCATCGTGACTTATCGTTGTTCGGCTTGCCCCTGTATCAATTAAAAACTTTCTGTCTTTCCCTAATACTTGACTGTGTACATAAGGACCATCTTGATCTACAGGAATCTCAATAAGAGGCAAGCCAACTTCCCTCTCTAGGCTGTTTCATGTGTATCGCTGATAATCGGGATAATCAGTCTGGGCATACTGGTACATCTGCTGTGATGCATGTTGAGTTGCAGCAATCGGTTGGGGTTGTGGCACCGCTACTGTCTGTACTGTCTGTTGTGAGGCTTGCATAGGCTGGATATTCTGTGGTACTTGTTGTTGGACCTGGTCCTGTCTAGGAGGACGCGGTCTCTCTTTAGTTTTTCCAGTAAGTATATTATGTTTCAAAACTGCACAATCGTTTATATAGTGACCTGGCTGTTTACAATAGTTGCATGTCCCTTTAACAGGAGCTGTTGAATTATTAGACTGTGTCGTGCCCTTTTTCTGACCGTCGGCTGAAACTGACTGAGCGACTAACATTTTCATTTTCGTGTCTTTCATACGTCTCTGTTCGTGTTCTTGTTCCTCTCTAATTCTATTCTGGTGGTACTGTAACATTTGTAACATTTGTGAAGGCGTATTTGCTTGCCATGTGCTCTCGACTTTCTGTACATGGTTCTTAACTTGGGGCAGGGAATTTTCGACTAGTTTTGTTACGAAAAGATGTGGATATGACTCGCTACTTGCTTTCAGGCCACTATTAATACCAAAACATTTCTCAAATCGGGAATAAAAATCGCTAGTGTCTTCATCGGGTTTCTGTTTACAGGCTGAGATTGCATCCCAGTCCTCTTTTTTAGTTGCTAATAAACGTGGCAATACTTGCACTAACAATCCTGGTAATGCTTTAGATTTGTCCCCAAGCCCTGTTCCTGGGGTACGAGTCTTTTCTTCGTCTTCTAATGCAGCCCAATCAATCTTTTGTTCTCCCACCTCCCAATCCTTTTCTTTTAGTTTCTCGTAAATACCGGCAGGCATTAACACTTTTGATATTTTCATAATGTCGGGATAGGTATAATCCCCCATTAGTAACATGTCTTTGATTTCGCGGTGGAAACCTGCTGGGTCTTCATCGTGACTGGGCACTAATTTCTTCATTTCTAACAGTTCCATTTTCGTTATGGGCGTGTACACAAACACGCGTCTAAAAGTATTATCAGCATTCTGGACTGGATGCACTTCTCGCAAGGGGTTCTGTCTGTCTATGTAATACATTTTTCTTTCTACAGGTGGGGCTGGAACAAACCGTGTATTCAGAAAAGTATTATACTTGTGTCGATGTTCTAGAATTATTTTAATCAAGTCAGTACCTAGACCTCTCCATTGTGGCGAGAGTAGTTCTAGTAAAATATCCGGTAAGGGACCTGGATCAGAATGTTGGCCTTTGAATAATGTAATGAGATGCTGAACCATATATATACCAGCTAATTTCTGTTCATCAGGGGAAAGGTTTAAAAAGGTCTGCGCTAAACCATCATCACTATATTTATCAGGGTTGTCAGTCCATTGTACGGCTGACCTGGCCAATTCTTGTTCATCCATGGAATTGAGTACATGGTACCCCATGTGTTCTTGAAGTATTCTATCGGTAGCCTGGAATAGATGTTCGGGGGTCTTCGGATTTGATATGGCAGCTTGAAAAATTCTTTTACTTTCCGGACGTACCGGACGCATTGAATTATTATAGGGTCTTCCCTTACCTACATATGCTATCATTTCTCTAACTGGTAATTGTGATTGTCCTGTTTCCGTTTCTGGCTGTTCCTCCTCCTCCGATAATTCATTCTTATCTGAATCTATTTCTGGTATAGACTGTCTTCTTTCGTGTATCTGTTCTACTACCTTCCGGATCCTTCGATACATATTTTCTATGCTATTCTGTCTATCATGTTTTCCATAGGCTATATTCTGACCCCATCTATTGAGTGCTTTCATTTCTTCCTGGTCTACACCAGGCCTATCTTGTTCTCTTATTAGACAGTTTATAAAAAACCGTAATATCTTGCCTTGAGTGTCAACTTTCTGGTAAGCCATGGCCTTGCCAATACTTTCAGGGCCTTCCCTCGTTTGGACAAAATGATATATTCTGTCTAGATGATCAACCATTCCTGGTAGTAACAATAAAAAGTTTGAAACTCGTCGTAATCGTACTGATGCGAGCATCATTCTGTCGTCCTTACCGGGTACTGGATCATATCTACAGTCTGAGAGACGTTCTTTAAGTATGTCATAATCGGCTGATTGAGGTGTACGTTGTTGCGCTAAATCCCTATAAGTTAATCAGTGTGCTGGGGGCGGTGTTTGAAAACCTATCGCACCTCCCGAGGTGCCAGGACCAAAAGGATTTAATGGGTGAATAATCGGAAGAATAGGTGCAGGAAGGGTTGGGGGACCAGGTGTAGGGGGTGGAACGGGAGAAGGAGTTCGTTGCGGAGGTGGGAGTAGATGATTTCGGGGTGGAGTACCATCAGCGGGTAGTACTTGATCACGCGGATTTGTATATGCGGGAGCTACGTCGTCTAGATAGGAAGAAAGGAAAATGTTTTTTGTGGTCTTGTGATGTACTTTAGTCGGGAGCAAGGGAGGGGGCAGATCCTTCGGTATTTCCGGAGTGGCCTTAGGTAAACCCTCGGCCAGCAAAGGATACATACCATTCATAAGAGTGTTTCGTTGTCGGTCTACTTGTTCTGCTTTTACTCGTATCCCCTCCTCAACTAATACGTTTTCTTGGGCTTTGTCTGAATCCTCTTTATGTTTCTCCGCTTTTCTGAGTGCTTTCTCTGTGCGTCTGTGCGATTCTTTACGCCATAGTTCAATGGCGTCTTTCTGTGACTGTCTGGCTTTCTTTTTCCATAACGCTTCCTCTACTCTCATGATGCACTCGGCATCCCATGTCCCTGTGGCGGGCCATCTTTGATTCTCTGCTAAATCTTTAGTATAGTCTACCCACAAATCGAGATATAATACAGCATCTAGGCCGTGTTTGTGGTACATAAAGTGCCCTGGAGTGTCCCTAGGTGGAACAGGCACTGCTTCTTCTAGAATCCCTTTTCTAGTTCCTATCTGCCTTAGTTTGGAGAATAGCGGCATGTTTCAGTCGTACTACTTGATACTTGATACTTACTTGGATTTCGACACAATTAATACAATGAACACAGTTAATGCAGATCGAACAATCACTCATACCTCGACATTAAAACACATTTAAACATTTTTAAAACGAACAACAATAACCAGAATAAAACTAGCTACCTTCATACTTGATATACTGCTAAACAGTACAGATACACTGCTAAACAGTGCAGACCGTGGCTGTGTACCCAACCCCGTCTTGACCGGGCACAAATTAATGCGCTCGTCTAGATGCGTCCCCAGCAACGGTACTCACCGGGAAGCACGGAACAGAAGGCCTCGGAAACTCGACACTGGACTGGACTCGACTGGACTCGACTCGTGACGTAAGCACTTCGGAACTTCGGAACTGGTGGGCCTCCAAATACCTTGGACTCTGCTCTCTCGGCTAGGCTCTGGTCGGGATCCTCCGCACTCCTCACCGCCTCGTCTGGGTGTCGATCGCAGCCTCAGTCACCTCCGTTGGCCTGAGGGAGATACAGGAAATCCTGCGGGTACGCGTAGTTGTCTGTCAGCGCTGTGGCAGGGGACCGGGCCTGCAACGCACCGCCGGCGCGTGGGGTGGGGGAGGGGTCCCTATTCGGGCACCAAATTATGTGGTAAATTTTAATTACCTATACGGAATTTATGCGGTAAAGTTCAATAAGAATAACTCAGTCAAAATGAAAAGGCAGAATCCGTGGTATCTGAGGTTTTAAAAGGGGTTTTATTCCTTAAAAAGGAATTGGTTCGAACCAATGGTAGCATGACCCATCGCCACGAGGGTTCAGGGTAGGAATTGCAATGGACATGTACAATGATTTATTAACAGGAATCCATATATATAGTCATTTCATACAGTAATATTGAATGCAGAAGGCGTAACAGCTGAGAGAAACGAGATAAGAACAGAAATACGTAACAGAAGGCGTGCACTAGGGCGTACACGGAGGTGTGTGCTAGAAACGTCACACAAAGGTGTCATAAGTGGGTGGATCCCTAGAAGGATCCTGCAGAGTCAGCAAGAACATGTGGCAGAGATGCGCGCGCAGCAGCATGACGTATGATTGACGTGTAACTGGAGGGTGAAGGGGACTTGACATTTAGCCCTACATGTGGAGACAGAAGTCTGGAGTGTCAGAACAACCTAATCCCAAATCATATCTAATATCTTGTGTTTGAGGAACTGTATTATCTAGAAGGAAAGGTCTCTTGGGCAGAGGCTATTCTATACTGACTGCTAATGCGTGCATATGCGACTGCGTGTCTACGTGTAAAGCAAGGGGGCCATGGGCCTACCATGGTAACGGAGGCTATGAATTACTTGCATGGAGACAGTGAGGCCGGGCCCTTTGCTCTGCAGCTGGGAAGGATGTTTTCGTAAACTACTAGACAGGAATGTATTTTCGAGGAGCGGAGCAGATAACTTGAAGGTTGAATTCGGTCTTGGCAGGAAAGGCAGGCCGAGCTAGGCACCGCTCGCCGCGCAGGGAGTAAGTCAAGGGTCAGGAAGCAGCAAGCTGCGGCTGTCAGAGACAGAGGGCAGAAAAAGGCTCGATGGCAGAAATCAGGGCCTAACTCGCCAGAGCTAGAAAACATGAAAGTGCACCACATAAAGACGTTGGCAAGGTACACTTAGGAACGGAATATCTGACCCATTCATGGTGGATCTGAAAGAGGACATGTTGACGTTGGACGCAAATATATTTGCGTCTTCATAGCTGGAAGTGGAGGGAACTTACATGTACTAGAAGCACGTACATGGAGTCGTTGGGGTCTACGATAGGGGACATAACTGACCCAAAAATTCATATTACCTCAGAACCACCTGTGGCATAGTTCATTCGTCTTACGACTGCCAGGATGCCCAGCTAAGGGGCTGCTATGACACCACTCTATGATTTTTTGTTGAAGAGCTGGAGTAGATACATATAGTTTATCACATCGTCGCTGTGGGTGTTTCGGCGGGACGAGGGCCGTGGATGGACGCCGTCTGTTTCACTAAGGACGGACTGCTGGAACACAGTGCCCACACCCTCCTCCCTTGGACTAATAGGACCACCTGCCACTACAAACTACTCAGTACAAAGTTCAAAACAGACACAAATTAAGGTGGCAAGGACGTTTTCACTGCTCAGGAACCCTGTAAAGCATTGCCTTCATCACACTTTAGCATACTTATAGTCCAATCCTGTTAATTCGGCACCGGAATGAACTAATACACATCCCGGCTCGCACACCAGGATTACAGTGTCCGGGAAGGCGCCCCTTGGACCCCGGTTACCTCTTACATTCTCCCCACAAGCGACGTACCAGTAACTTAAAGCCCTGAAGAAGTCCCAGTTTGGGACGAAACGCGTCAGCTGTATGTTTCACTGCAAACTGAAAATAAAGATTAACAAGAAGACTATCAACATCTCTTTGAGAAATTTTTCTTCATTGTGCTTAAATACCATTTGCACTTATTGTCTTGCTTTTTGTGGTGCACCTTTGCGGTTGTTTTATTTACATATAGTTTATCTTCATGATAATACAACCCTTCTCTGACAGTGTTTAAGGGATTTTGTATCCAGTCTGCAGATGGCATGGAGAGGAGATGATCCTTTATGTCCTCAAGGAGCTTGAAGTCTTTATCTCCCACCCCAAGGATTTTGTTATCAGGAATAATAGGAAGGGGTTGTTCTTTGTCTGTGTCTTTCTCATGTCCTAAACGTGACAAGGCATCTGCCTTTCCCTGCTGCGGCCCTGGTCTATAGGTGATAAGAAAATCATATTCACTAAAGAAGGACAGCCACCTCATTTGTCTTGGTGTGAGTGCTCTTGCTGACTTAAAAAACTGGAGATTTTTGTGATCTGAATAAATGGTGACTACATGGGGGGACCCTAGCAAATGATGTCTCCACTCCTGAAAGGATAATTTGATTGCCAACAGTTCTCTTTTGCCTATAGTGTAGTTTCTCTCAGCTGGCAGTAAGGTTTTCAAGAAAAATGCTATAGGATGCATGTGGCCTGTTTCTTTGTCCCTCTGTGAAAGGATTCCACCTACAGCATACTGGGAAGCATCTGCTTCCACGAAGAATGGTTGTGTGTTATCAGCATGGTGCAGGATTGGAGCTGTGGTGAACTTGTCCTTTAGTGCACAGAAGGCCCGTTCTGCTTCTTCAGACCATACGAAAGGCACCCCTTTTTTCAATAGTTTGGTAATTGGAGAGACAGATTCAGAAAAATGATTGATAAATCGCCGATAAAAATTGGCGAAGCCTAGAAAAGACTGGATTTCTTTGATTGAGGTAGGGCTAGACCACTGAACCAAGGCTTTCACCTTCTTAGGATCCATCTGAATGCCGTTTGGCTTGATTATGAAACCTAAGAAGTCAACTTCAGTAGCGTGGAAGACACTTTTATCCAACTTGGCAAACAAGTGGTTTTCTTGTAATTTGTTCAAGATTTTCCGGACATGCTCCACTTGATCTTGTTTGTTCTGACAGAATGTGAGGATGTCGTCGATATAGACTATGACGAATATATCGATATATTCCCTTAAAATGTCATTGATAAAATATTGAAACGCCGCAGGCGCATTACACAAACCAAAAGGCATGACGCAATATTCGTAGAGACAAAACTTGGTTCGAAAATCTGTCTTCCATTCGTCGCCTTGTTTGATACGTATCAGATGATAAACACCCCTTAGATCTATTTTGGTGAAGATCTTTGCCCCTTTTATTTGATCAAGGAGGACAGGAATGAGAGGAAGCGGGTATTTGTTTTTGATGGTGATTTTATTCAATGACCTGTAGTCCAGGCATGCCCTGAGCCCACCTTCCTTCTTATCTATAAAAAATAGAGGGGAGGACACAGGAGAGGTAGAGGGCCGAATAAAACCTTTGTTAAGCATGTCGTCCAAATAATCCTTTAGATAATCAGTCTCTGAGGGTGTCAATGCGTAAATGCGACTGCAGGGCAGGTCAGCACCGGGTATTAAGTCAATGCGACAGTCTTAGCTCCTGTGAGGAGGCAACTTGGTGGCTTCTTGGTCACCAAAGACTCCCTGAAACTCGATGTATTGGTCAGGTACTCCCATTTCAGCCCCAGTTCGAACAGCACAACACAGAGGGAGTTCTTGTTCGCTGGCTTCCTGGTAACAGTGGGACCGGCAATACGGGGATATCAAAGTGATGGTCCTTTTGATCAAATCTATTAATGGGTTGTGTACCTGTAACCACAGGACCCCCAGAATGGCGCCAAAATTCGCAGCATCTATTAAATCGAAAGAAATGTTCTTAGAATGTCCATTGCTAAAGACTATGAACATAGGAGGGGTTTGATAGGCTATCAATCCAGAGGATAACTCAGAACCGTCCACAGCCCAAATAGATTCCGGTTGTTCCTTAGTGATAAAGGATAGTCCAAGTTTTTTAGCGAGCTGTAGGTCAAAAAAGTTTCCCGTAGCCCCGGAATCTAATAGAATAGACATGTTAAACTGCTTCTGATCTATGTAAGTTAGTGTGATGGGTAGAGTGAAGTGTTTTACTGGTTTATGCGATAGTTGTTTGTTTGAAGAGATCTGCTGGGGTTTTTTGCTTGAAGAATTGATCTCTCTGTTCTCCAAACATTCTAGTTTTCCAAACTGGAAATGCTACTAGCTGATACTTTCGGATATTTGGGACGAACCGGACATTCCTTAGCATATTGTCCCCCTTTTCCACATTACAAGCATAAGTTAAGCTTTCTTCTCTTATCCTTTTCTTCAGTGGATAAAGGGCCTCTTAAACCCCAGATTTGCATGGGTTCTGAGGTATCTTTTATTATTGGTTTCTCAGGACGCGTCAAGACGTATCTAGGTACACTGGTTTGACTCTTCTCCCCTTTTCTCTCATGCAGTTGATGATCTAACTTTACGGCTAGATCAATAAAAGAGGAACAGTCTTCAGGGGGGTTTACTATTTGGGAGAGCAAATCTTTTAATTCGTCGCATAAACCACGGTAAAACAAGGAAGTTCTTTTGTCTTCCGGCCAAAGTGTTTCTGAAACCAGACGATTAAAACTGGTTATATAGGTAATGAGGTCTTTGGATCCCTGTTTAAGGTTTAGCTGGGCATTATCGCTGGCTTGCATGTAGGTGTGTTTAGAGAACAAGCTTCTCATTTTCTCTTGAAACAGGGAGAGATCATATAACAAAGGGTCGTTGTTTTGCACCAGTGGTACAGCCCATTCAGCTGCATTCCCTGCAAGGTATGATATAATGAAGGCCACTTTTGCTGAATCATCGGGAAATGCCGCTGCTTTACATAAGAACTGTAGCTGGCATTGATTCATGAATACATTGTATTTGGTACTATCACCTGAAAATCTTTCTGGCATTGCAAGGGGAACTGGACTAGGAGTATGAACTGTGACTTGTACGGGAGGTATAGGAGACTCTCCACTAGCCCCTTTGTCAGCTTCTGCGGAACCTATAGTGAACCTGGCAGGTTGTATGTAATTCTTGCGTGATTTAAGGATAGTCCCTGTTTCTCTATGTGTCATATTTTCGGCTGTCCGTAACTGTAGAACCTCTGTTTGCAGCCTCTGATTTTCTGCACCTAATCTCCCTACCTCTGACTGAAGGGTTACTAAGGCGGCTGCCAAGTCCTCCTTGGTATGGGCCTGGAGGTTAAGTTCAGGAGCACCATGAGTCGGGTCAGGATTCATCTGCGCTCAGGGGAAAAATATTTCATGGGCTTGGCTTTTTCTTAGCAAGTTCGCCAGTTTCCACGGGAACGAAGAAGAATCCCACTACCTCCAGGACACAGAAACAAGAATGTGATAGGGAACACACTCCTGTCCACTGTCCCCTAAAAGTATGAGGGAAAAACCCAAGGAGTGTCCACCACTCTCCACATACGAGTGGGTCAGCATACAGTAAGAAGAACTTTAGGTGGTGGTCCAGGCTAGGAAAAAGAACAGGAGGCACTATATACCATATACGCTACACATACAAGTACTACTCAAAACATTGACATGCGTGGTTGTCACAAGGAAATTCTTAACCCAAATGAAGGTCGTGATCACTGTAAAGATGAGTTCTTTAGCTCAAGGAGATATCCAGTAGACCCGTTAACCAGGCCGGGAAAGACAGAACTCACAAAGGACTCACACACCCAAACATACAAAAGAAAAGAGGAAGGAATGAGGTGTACCGACCGGCTGTGCAGGGGCATGAACAGCGGAGCAGTGACACACTCAGGAGGAGAGACACCCGGCCCGAGGGAGAACCTGGGCAGAGCGCTCACTCTCAGAAGGAAGGATAAACAATGAAAGAAAAGAGTAACTTCCGTTTGCTATGGGGGTTTGGGACTGAAAACGCGGGCTGAGCAGGACTCCCGCAAAATGCGTGGGAAAAGGTAGGGTACTGCAGCGCCCGCCCGGGAGCTGCAAAGGAAAATGCCGGCAGACAGTTATAAACACGCCAGAAGTGCACGGAGAAAGCTGTGCAATGAGGAAGATACCGGCCACAGGAATCAGGATGAAATAACCAAGAAAACGCCAAGAGGAAGCAGCGTACGCTGTGGCAATGCGCTTCGAAATCAGGAAGTAGGAAGGGGGCGTGGTACTGGAACAGTAAGCCAAGCAACGGCTACCTTCCAATGCGCCTCTTTACATGCACCAGGGAGAGTCTAAAAATGCCTTTCAGCTACAGTGGTTAGGGAATAGCTGAAAATGACGGGACGGGGATTCCCGAACATCACACATGTCAAGGTTTTTAGTCACCGTTTCCTAACATGTAGACAGTCAATGGGCCGAATGGTGACTTTTCTAATGAGCTGTCACAAGGTGAGGGCACTAAAGGAGGGCAATCTGGCTTACCACTTATGGGCCCTGCTGAGCACAACTCGATGGCCGGCGGGGCACGGCTATTGATCCTGCTGGCTTAACATCCTCTGCCTGAGCTAGCTCTGGGACTTACATGCAAGCCACAATGAATTCAAGAGTCTAGCAAAACTCAGTGCAAAAAGACTATCCTCAGCAGAAGTTAGGGCTAGTCTCTCTGCTAGAAGTCACTGTTAGATGGCAATTAGCACGTACACACAGTTGAAACCTCAGAGTTATCTAACTCTCACTTTCAGTGCACACACCAAGCTCTGCTTCTTAAGTCTGAGAATGGGGGTGAGTCCATTGACCTGCCATCTTCCCAAATGGAATAGAGACTGTGCCCTTGAAACATGCCACCTTTGCGGCCACAGAGAGAAGATCTATTACATGTACTGTGTTTGTGTCCTAACCTCTTGAAGGAAAGAAGGACTCTTCTACGAAGGGGTTGGATCGACAAGGAGGTCAGATCATGTAGAGGTGCAGTGTTGGCATGCTTTGATCCCTGGAATATCATCCTAACCTTTGCATAGGTTAGGTTCATTGATCGCTTTACAAAAAAAACTAGCAGAGGAGAGATGCTCAACGCTTCCTCGGCCTGAGACCTAGAACCCTTGCTTACCATATTAGTTGCTCAACAAACTCCTTGTGCGGAGCAGACAGGCACACAGGCAGTTTTTGGACAAAAAGATAAACTAAAATTGTCATCAGAAGGGAAGTAGCCCACAGGTTAGCTAATTCGGGACTCAAATGTTATTTTAAACTAGGACTGTAGTCCCCGTTTGGGAACACCACTAGAGTTATGGATAGTGCACTTACAGTAGAATTTTATATGTTAAGATGTTGGGTGCTTTTATCTACAGGAACCTGGGATTTACTATCAATTTTACATATTTGAATATTTGTATTTGTAGTGTTTGCAAGGGTTTTAACAAAACATGCTATTAAGTTTCTTCTTCTATTAGGTACCCAGGGCCAATGATCCTTCCCTAAAACTGCATGTAAGCCTAAACCCAATTGGCACAGGCCACATGTCAGCCCCTGATAAATGTTACCACAGGTACCAAGGGCAGTATGACCAGAGAAGGCCTCTATAGGCTGCAGCATTTACTGTGCCACCATTAGAGGTCCTGTACCCTGACACTCATGTACTGCCTTTGCAGGCTGCGTGTCTTGGTGCAGTACATTGTGAAGAGTCGTCATGGCACACATCCCTGTGTGCCATGCTCACAAACCACTGCCCTAGCATACATCATTCACCCCTCTAGCTGTGTGCCCTATGCCAGTGGTGAGGGTACAGGTGCATGAACCCTGTACCCCTACAGTTCAAAAGTCCATTCCTGGACACTGTAAGTGCAGGGCTGCCATTAAGTGTACATGGTGCTGGGAGTTTGTCATTACGAACTTTACAACACCATATTGGCTTCACTGAGGACTGGGAAGTTTGGTATCAAATTTCTCAGCACATTAAACCCACACTGATGCCAGTGTGGGATTTAGAGATGCCCCCTGAAACTCGACCAAATTCTAGTGACCTGACTGAGTGGCTGCTTAGGCTGCCACAAACAGACATGTTTCTGGACCCCTGAGTCCAGAGGCTGCTGCTCTCTTTTGGCCTGAAACAATGCACATCCTGCGACGAGGTGCCAAGCCTCCTCCCCAGGATGGCCAGGGTTCACGAAGGGGAAGCTTCAAAGGCAAGCTGCCTTTGTGAGCCTCCCCAGACCATTTGCTGCTTTCATGAACTGGTCCCCACTGGTTCTACCCCCACTTTGGGTGGGAAAACTGGCGGGAAAAACAAGTGAGGGAAAGAGGTGTGCCCACCTCAGCCAACTCCACCCCTCAGGTGGGTGAGGCGAGGTGAAGCTAAATTCTGACTCGCCGCCATCTTAAGGATGGGGGGACCTAGACAACAAGGGACAGGCTCCTGCCCCATCCCACTGGAGGGTGGCACAATAGGGTGTGTACTAACCCTGGGCGAAGCACTACGCTACGCTCACGGAGTTTGCGAAGTTTGCGCAACTTCGCTCTACGCTAGCTGCACGTAGCACAGTGCGAACACGCGTAGTGCAGCATAGCGTAGTGCAGCGCTCATTTTTTGCTTGTTTGCGGTCCTGAACATCATGTTCGTGACCGCGAGCAAGCAAAATGACATCCCGGCGAGATTCTCAACGCGGGGAGGGAACGTTTCTCATTGTGAGTGGTTGTGCATGCTCGCGACCGCTCTCAATGAGAAACTACCAGTTCACGTTGAGAAAGCTGCAGCTTGAGTAATAATCTACTCGAGCAGCAGAAAACTACAGCTCGCACTGTGCAAGATGCCGTTTTCAATGATTGCACAGTGCCGGATGCTTGTCCGCACTGTGCAATCATTGAAAACACATCTTGCACAGTGCGAACATGCTACTACGCAGCTCGCGTAGTGCTACGTGAAGTTCGCGTAGTGCGAAGTGCACTTCGCGCAGCTTCGCGTAGCGCTACTTCGCGAACTACGCCCACCCTTAGTGTGTACCCACCCCAGGGAAGGGACCCATTGGTCCCTGCCCTTACCTACCTGTAATGCCCCTAAATTTAGTATTTAGGGGCTACCTGAAATTGCTTCCTCAGATGCAGCCTGACAGCAAGAAGAAAAGAAGAAGGACCGAAGAGCCATGCAGCTAGCGAACAAGAGGAAGATGCACACTGACTTGTCCCCAGCCCTACGGGCCTGTCTCCCCTAAACCTGCTCCTGCAAAATCCTGGTGTGTCCTGCAGCCAGTAACCTCAAAGACCCCGGAGGACCTGCCTGCCTTCACTTCCAAAGAGTGCTTCTCCCATGAACATCGGGTTTGTTCATCAGCAATCTCGGGCAGCTGCCAGAGACTGCAAATCCAGCCCACTCTGCACCCGCTGTACCCGTCCCGAGCTCGAGTGGAAAAACACCACGAGGAGGTCACCCCGGAAAGCCTGACCTGAGATCCAGTGACCACTGTCCTGCCTGAAGCCTTCAGCTGATGCCTGCAGTCTGAACCTAGAAGCCCCCCCCCCTAACCGCGACCAGGAGCTGGTAATGAGATCCGACCCCAAAAGGCCCCCTGCACCTGACGCCTCACAGCCTTGTGTGTCCTAATAGACGGTGCCTAACCAACCCTTAACTTTCCAACTTACCTCTACAAGTGATGGTCGCACCCAGAAGTCCTGTATCTCCCTGCTTGTAGTGCTTTTGCAAACCGGTGGTTCTCCATAGAAAACAACTGGGTGTCTGACGTTGAAACAGCACTCTGCACCAGTGCCGCTGAGGGTCCACCTTTTGAGCTACTTTGTTTCCCTATTTGCCCTGATCTTAACCCTAGGAGCTTTGTTCTCACAACTAAGAGGCCTGCTTGCCAACAGCCACCAACCGGAGGCCCCCCAACCCCCTTTGGAGAACATTGGGCCTCAGCACTTTGCACCCGGGTGCCCTAGTGCCGCTGAGGGTGACACAACAGTGCATCACTGACCCTGGGGGACCACTGAGTCTAACCCCAGAACCTTAACTCCGACAGTTGATTACTTACCTGTGAACCGATAACCGGTTTTTCCTCCATAGGACAATATTGACAATTTTCTTCCAAATAGTTTCTAAGTGTGTAGTTTTGAAATCTAAAAATATTCTTAAAAAATCGCACAAATAACCAAAACGTATTTACTTACCTGTTTACAGGAAATATCCAAGTGCTGAATGTAGCTATCCAGCACTGAGTAAGAAAAGTAACGCACAAAGTACAACGTGTTGTAATTTACTGAAAAATCCTATTCATTTCAAAGCACTTTTTTTCTTCCAAAAACCGACTGTGCGTGGAGTTTCGAAATCCAAAGATATTCTTTCAAAATCATGCGAATAACCAAAAATTAATTACTTACCTGTTTACAGGAAATGTCCCAGTGCTGAATCTAGGTATCCAGCACTGAGTTAGAAAAGTAACGTAAAACGTAACTTACCTGTAATTTACTGAACAAGCCCATTATTTCCAATGTACTGTGTTTGCTAAGTGTTGCAACCTGCTGCATGCCCTGTAAATCAAACAAAGTACAAGTTCTGTTGCATTTTCAAACTGTTCTATATCCAGCAACTAATTACTGAAAAGTATGTTATGCTTACCTGTGCTAGGCTTGCTTAGTTCTAAAAATAAACAACAGTATTTTTTTATACAAAAACAATTGGCCTAGAGTTCAGTTCTTGAGTGTGTGAATTCATTTTCTGACTGAGTGTGTACATCAAATGCTTAACACTGTTATCTGATACTGACTTACTGCTCAACCACTCTACCATAAATAGAGAGTAAGGGTCTATCTAACTGTAACCTCTGCCTACCTCTGGGGTCACCTGGACTCTATACATATTATACCTCATTTTGTTGTAGTATATATAGAATACAAAAATTGAAGTCTGCGGTGCACATCTAAAGTTAATTTCTTGGCCAACTGTTAAGTTACGATTAAACAGGGGATTGGGTTTAAAAGTGTGTTTTCTGTGTGCTACACAGTGTTTGTAGGCTGCCTGTCCCACGTTTTGCTAATCATCAAAAAGAGAGCTCTCACTTGAGTAACTGTGTGCACTACAATGTACTATTTACATAGATTTAGGCAGCCTATACAAGCTTATATGAAACTCATCCTTTTAGGCATGATCAAACACAAAAAATGTCTTACACAAATTTGTTATCCAATAAAGATTGTTTGTTATTGACACAAGTAATATGTAAATGAGGACAACCTGAATGTACATCATTCAATAATATGACAAAAATCTTTCCATTGTATCAATGAGCTGACATTCTGACTTTCAAATGTTTATACAGAGACGCAAATCATTCTAGGGTGGCCCGATGCATTTCGGGACACCATGTCCCTTCTTCAGGGGACACTATATCACGAGGGAGTGGATAATGCAAGAAAAGGAAACCTGTGCTATAGGTTTTCCATCAAACACTATTGCAGACCATGCATAAGCTCATGCCCAATGATTCAGCACCACCATAACGCCATCTATTGACAAACAAAGCACACAGGGAGACAGGGCTATATATTCTTCTGAAAATCCTGGTGCAACAGGGTAATTCCCCACTTAGGGTAAAGCACCAACTTCAGACTATCCCTCCTCCTCAGTTTGAACGTGCTCCTGAAAGCTTGCATTTTCCCCCCCCTTCTGACAGCATCCGATACACAACGGTTATAGTTAGAGTTTCACCTTTGGCAGAAGGCACATACGAGAATTGTCAAAGCCTTATATATAAAGTTACACATTAGTACATAGGCATCCAGATTATTATCTAGCAGTAACTGACAAATTAATTATGGCCTGCCAAGTAAACAGGGTCAGCCCCACAGTGAAATCTATGGAGTCATTGTGTAGTTTTAACAATTTTGAAGAGCCTGAGTGTATCCACTTTCTACTGTCATGTCTGAGTATTTCTTGCTCTCATTTTGGGAAAATAAGTGGATGCCCACTAGGATATTTCTATCCACCCTCTCCAGATTACATTGTTAATGCTCAGCAAAGATGAACACAGAGCACTTTGCAAAGACTGTCACATCCAACATCGCTCACTCATCCCAACCGATTTGAAGTATTATCCGGGCTCACTGAAAAGGTTTGATGCCTGGAGCAAACCTCTATAGAAGGTGCAACTGACTCAATGGAGGTTTAACCAACCCCCCCCCTTCTGTTCAGTCATCATGTAATTGAAATATGGACCAGAACAATGTTTTAGACATGCCGCCTCCCTTGCTAAGACTTAGCTTGGGAGACCAAATGCTACACAAACTCTAGCTTGACCGGCTGAATTTGGAATCTTGAAAACAACTTACATGCTTTGATCTGGCATAAGTCAAGCATTTTGGTATCCTTCCCTTTAAATATAACTAAGCCATAAACTAAAGCTTAAATCAACTTGGATTTCATAATTTTCAACTGATGGTCATAAGATTGATCTCAATATAATTTAAAAACAAAGTTAGCAGTTGATGTCTTAGCTCTTAAAACAATACGATGACATCAAAAATTGACCTTATCATAAATTAGGATTCCCAAGTACTTACAGCTTCTGACCACATCCATTGTAATTTCCTTTTGCATGTCATACTTTAGACTTTGCAACAATGCCCCTATCTTTATTATCTTAATTTATGGCAATTCATAGCTGTATATTCTTCAAAATAATCTATAAGTCACTGTAGACCTATAGGGGTTTGAATAAGTGAGATCGTAACGTCTGCATTTTGTAGATATGTTATGGGACAGTTTGCATATTTAGGTAGATGGGCAGTGATCTTTTCCAAATGCTGGTACCAATTTGGAGCAAGTACACATCCTTGATTAAGACAGTTAAAATGTTTGATTCCCTGAGTCAGTCTGAGGACATCTCCTAACTTAACCTGAACTCAAGTGTTTGTAAATAATAGAATAATTACATCCAGTAAATGGACCAATTTTGTAAAAAGACTGCACGAGACGTCCTTGTCATGTCTCAGGAACCACATGTATTAAAAGAACCTCATTATATAGATGAGTCAAAATTGCAGCCCACAAATCTGGATTTGCTCTAAAAATTGCATTTGGAAGATCATTTGGTCCAAGGACCCTTCGATCTAATCTGTTGAATTAAGCTAGATACTTTTCTTTGCTTAAAGGAGCAACTCTTAACACTGCTTCTGAATCTATTTGGCTACTCGGCTTCATTTGAAATGGTACATTTTCATCTACTCCCTTCCCCAATTTAAGGAGGAAATATTAGGACCATACAAGGTAGCGATATCATTAGCCCAGTCACTTTCTGTGATATTTGCACTGCAGGCCCTATTCTCACTATTTTTAAATTCATCAATTATTCCCGTGAAAGCCTTGGAGTTATTAGACGTACTAGCACTTAGCAATCTATTTAGTAGTTCCTGCTGGTAAGCCATCTTAGCCTTCCATAGTTCTTGTCAGTAGGGCCTCCGTAGCTTCTCAGTTTTCCTTTGAGAGAGGAGACTGTTAGAAGATGTTAATGACTATATAATGCCCTTGCTGCTCAGTTGAGTGCCTTCTTTTGTTGGAAGAGGGCTGGTGTATACCCCTTTTTGTTATTATATCTAAGCGTTTTTGCTTTTAACACATTTTGTAAAAGAACAATTGATCGACATAACTAGATCAATGTCAAATGTGCAGCGATCTGGGCCTATCTGCATAATTTTTTGTTCCCCATGCCATTCCAGTTTAAGCCCAGCCATGTGTAAATCAGTCTTGACTCTGCTCCCAATGGGAATAGTCCAGCCCAAACTACCAGGCCAGGTCCTCCCTCAACCAGAAACAATCATCATGGGTCGAGTTTCAGCTGATGCCCCAAAACCGGTCCCAGGACGCTTGTTTCTGGTCAAGGGAGGACCTGTCAGTTTAGGCTGGACTGTTCCCATGAGGAGCAGGGTCAAGACTGATTTGCATATGGCTGGATCCAAACTGGGGTGGCATGATGAGCAAAAGAATTATGGATTAAACTCAGATCTTTAGCCTTGTAGTGAATGTTTGCATTGTTCAGCATTCCATCCATGATTTGTTCCTTTTGCTTTTAACATATTTTTGCACAGATTTGTTATGTTATCTTATATGGCCATTTCTTGAGCGCACGTTCACCAACGGTCTCTTGGGGCTATGAGTTTAGCAGAGAGGGTTCGAAGCTGGAACAGTCTAGTTATGAGCTACGGTAAAGAGCCAGGTTTTGAACAATTTTCTAAACCGTACATAATCTTTTTCAAGTCTCAGAGGAATTGGCAATGAGTTTCACAGTTTCAGGCCCATTGTAGAGAACTGCGACCCTCCAAAGCGTTTATGTCTGAATCTTGGTACACAGTTTGCAGGTCATAACGAGCTGCACAGCCGTGTACACATTAGTAATCCCAGTAATTAACTTTCACCATGATTTATTCCAAATGTAAACCATTTTATTTCCATATTTTGTCCAAGTTCATTTTTCACGTTTCAGTTTTTCACACCAAAGCTACGAAATTCATTAAACAAAAATAAACCAAACCACCCTTAATCATGTGTCATCAAACAAATCTGAGAAATCCAACTTCAACATGCAACTGAAAACGTAAACCCAAACTGTCATCCACATAACGCCCTCCATATTTAGCGTTACGTGGAGGGTTGACATCAGGTACGAATGGGAGAAAGATAGGAATAGAGACATGGGGGAAACTTCGGGAGGCAGTCTAGTTACAAGACTGTGTAGATGACAGTTTGGGTTTACGTTTTCAGTTGCAGGTTAAAGTTGGATTTCTCAGATTTGTTTGATGACACATGATTAAGGGTGGTTTGGTTTATTTTTGTGAGGGTACTGGGGCATGAATAGTATGAGTATGTACTGGAGTATGAGGAGCACGAGCACGGGACACATGGGGGAATCTGAGAGGTGATAGGTTTAAAGTGGATAGTTTTGCTTCTATACATTTGTGAAATAGAGTGGAATGTTAACTTAAAGTGATGGAAACATGTATATCTTTTTATATCACAGATACCCCTGACGAAGGATATTACCGAAATGCATTGGGTGTGATGTAATTCTCACATAATTTGGAGGACTCAAGATTCAGACTATGCTCATGTTTAAGCCTGGAAAGGCAATCAAGAAGTAATTAAATGCACAAGTTTAATGAATTTCGTAGCTTTGGTGTGAAAAATGAAACGTGAATAATGAAATTTGGACAAAATATGGAAATAAAATGGTTTACATTTGGAATAAATCATGATGAAAGTTAATTACTGGGATTACTAATGTGTACACGGCTGTGAAACTCGTTATGACCTGCAAACTGCGGGCCATTATTCTTTTTGGATTTAACACATAGTGTGTGAATGGAACGGAGTACACACGAGTGGATGCACGCTAAGTTGGATAAAATAGATGAAAAGAAACTACTAAAGAAGAAGTAAAAAAGAAGGAGTAAGGGTGTGCTCCAGAAATTCGTTTGTTGAATCTTGGTACAACCAGTTGATTCAGATGTATAGATCCTAGGGTGGGCTGGGGGGCATACTTGCTGATTCTTGATGGGATATAAATAGGACCAATACCCTGCATGGCTCTAAAAAGGATACACCCTGTTTTAAACATAGTTTGTTGCTCCACCGGAAGCCAATGGAGTTCTTTCAGCAGTGGGCTAATGTGGCATTGGATATCGATTGGATAGATTATTATATCTGCTTGATTCTGAATAATCTAAAGACGGTGCTTCTGATGTTGTGAGAGGCCAAAATACAGTGCATTTCCATACCAATTTAGGAAAGAACCAGGGCGATAATGATTTGGATGCTTGCCTCTCTGCTGAAGAATCTTCTTATCTTGCTCAGCTTACGAAGCTGAACAAAGCAAGCCGAGGTTACCAATCCAATCTGGAAGTTCATGGTAATGTCCGAGTCAATCAATATCCCCAGACTCTTAATCACCAGCTTGGGGAGGGGTGCAGCCCCGAGCTCCGGGGGCCAATGTGTAGGAGTCCAGTGCATACGTTTGTTTGTAAGTACAATTATTTCAGGTTTTTTCGGAATTCAATTTGTCCACTAGAGATTTATAGATGACCTTTCATTAGTCCACCATAAATTATCACTACTACATGATCCAATTAAAAATCCATTTCAAGAATGGTGGTCTCTATGTTTATAGAAGGAACCCAAGCGTACAGCCATGATACTTCCAGGAGCATGATTGATCCATGAAGGTTTTCCAGTAAAGATCCAACAACAAATCTGTCTCTAAAGTTTATAACAATGCAAACCCTCAGCCACTTTTTTAGAGACAAATCTGTCTCTAAAGTTTATAACAATGCAAACCTTGAGGCACTTTTTGTTGATAATGGATCCACTGCACCAGCATTACATTGATTACTTTTTCAAAAGAGATTCACTGATGTCAAGGTTGCCTTTTTTTGCCGGCCTATGAACTGACTTATTTTTTAGCCGATAAAAATCCTCATCTTTGCCTTCATTTAATGGTTGTAAATTTCTTAAAACTATACCCAGTCGGGTAGCTTTAGGAGGCAGCTGGATATTTTTTCCATTGTAGCTGAGGGATCAAGAATCCTTTATTAGTGGATCTCATGTTATCCTTAGTTAAGGGGTCAAGGCCTGACTGGGCTGTTGCTGATGTCGGGAGAAGGTTAGAAGACATGTTGGTACTTTGGCCAATATAATTTGGTGATTTTGGAATAGATGGTCATGAATGTGCTCTACTACACTGTAGGGCACCACATTGTCTCATATGTTGCCCATCACAGGCCAGTCTAACATTTGAAGCCTCTTCACATGTAGCTGGAGTAGTAAACGTTGCTATCGGGTTAGCTTGTCCTTGGTCTATCGACATTTTTAGCTAAGTCAATGTTTGTCAAAATAGCCATGAATGGGCTGAATACTTTCTTTTGTGTAAGCTCTAAGCAGACAGTGAGCGTAGCATACAAGAAATTTACCTCTGAATTGAGTTATAATAGCTTCAATTGTTAAGACATTAAGAATACAAGGTTTTTTTTTTTAAATGGCTTCTTTATTTATTACCGGGTTGGTGTGGTAGCCCTGCATCTGTGTCAGTGGGATGATTTGTTTCAAGAACCTGTTTCTTGGCCCCCAGCCTTTCCTCTACACATCCTATCTCAAGTGCACCCATAGCAGTAGTAAGGAAGTTTTGTGGTCTCTCTTTGATGGGAAGCATTACAGATATCTGGTACCCCATTGTGTCTTACCTTCAGAACTAATTTGTTGGCTGTAATCAAAATATACGGCTGCAAAGAGGGATGATGTATTTGTATTTGTATTTGGTATTTGTAGAGCGTGACTGCCGCTCCAAAAGGAGCATCCTGGCATTGAAAAAGTGTGCAATACATTTACAGATACTAAATTGCAGCCATTACATAGGCATCCGGCAGATTGAAAATCCTGGTCTTTAATTGCTTTCTGAAGACGCTATCTTGGTCCATGAGTCTGAGATCTTTGGGCATGGCATTCCAAGCCTTAGAGGCCAAGACAGTCAGGGTCTTCCCCCCCTTGGTTTTGTAGTGGAATCTAGGGATGTTAATCAGGTTGCCATCAGATGACCTCAACTTTCTGGGAGGATTATAGCGAGTGTATCGCCTAGTGAGATACCTCGGACCTGTGTTGTTGGGAGCTCGAAAGGTAGTCACCAGGATTTTAAACAAAATCCTCTTATGCAGGGGTAACCAATGCAGGTTTTTGAGGGCAGCCGATGCAGAAGATTTCCTCTGTAGTTTTAGTACCAATCTGGCAGCAGCGTGTTGCACACTCTGCAGTTTCTTTAACGTGGCCTTTTTAGCCCCGGCCATCAGGCCGTTACAATAATCTAGACGAGAGAGTATAAGGGCCACTGCCACCGCCTTTCTTGAGTCAGTGGGGAGGAAGTCAAAAAAAATTCTTTAAAGATTTAATAATACTAAAACAGCTTCCTGCCACATTCCTCACATGCTGGTCAAAGGAAAGCGTGGAGTTAAATACGACCTCCAAGTTTCTATCTGATTCAAGTGAATGGGGCGGAGCGGGAGAATCCTCTGGCCACCATTTACTCGGGCAGCAGTGGACATTTTTCCCCAAGGGCAAAATATCTGTCTTATTGGGGTTGCATTTTAAATGGTTGTTTTCCATCCACAGGAAAACGTCCATCAGGAAGTTTTTTAAGTTCTGTTCTGCGTCAGTGGAGTTCCTGTCTAGAGGTACAATCAATTGGGTGTCATCGGCATACAATGTTACAAGTATGCCATATGACTCTATTAAGGAAATGAGGGGAACCATTCAAATATTAAATAATAAAGGACTCAAAATAGAGCCTTGCGGAACTCCAGATAAAACCTTTTTTTCCTTAGAAAGAAAGGAGCCCAGGGCGGTGGTTTGGGATCTGTCTGACAGGAAAGAAATTATCCAGGCCAGGGCCACCTCTGTAATACCTATATCTCCCAGCCTGTTGATCAATATTTTGTGGGAGATGGTGTCGAATGCCACTGTTAGGTCCAACAAGATCTGAACGGCGTTTTTATCTTCATCCCGTAAAAATGTTATGGAGTCGGTAAGCTCAATGGGGGCCGTTTCCGTCGAGTGCCTTGAGCGGAAGCCCGATTGCTGAGGATGAAGGATATTAGATGTTTCAACAACATTTTTTAACTCTTGATGGACCATCTGTTCTGTTATCTTACCCAGAACTGGAAGGAGAGATATTGGTCGAAGATTGGAAAGGTCAGTAGTGAATTTATTAGGTTTTTTCATAAGTGGTTTGACTATTACTTTTTTCCGGTCAGGCGGGACCAGACCTGTGCTAAGTGAGGCGTTGACGATCCCGTTAATAATGGGATTGACTACGTCAATTGACTGGTGGAGTATCCGTGGGGGACAGGAATCAGAAGGAGCCCCGGATTTGCAGGCCAGGATAGCTTCACGAGTTTGAAGCAAAGAGACCGGTTTAAAGGCACTGAAAGTATGGGTCTTAGTCTCCAGCTTGTCAGGGCGACCTGACGTGGGGGATGCAGGAGAGGCCGGAAAATCCCTCTGTAACAGTTTAATTTCTCCTCAAAATGGTCCGCAATTTGATCACAGAAGTCTAAAGACGGCAGAATTTTGGGTGTGTGAAAGCTTTAACAATGGAAAAAACTGTTTTTTGTTTTGCTGGGCTTCTTTAATGGCATTAATATAATAGTCCTTCTTAGCGATTTTAGTGCTAGAGAGATATGATTAACTTTGTTGTACGTAAAGGGTTTTGGCTGTGTGATCATATGTTTTTCGCCATTTACGTTCGCTTTTCCTACATAGTAGGTGTTTTTCGGCCAAAGCTTGTGAGAACCAGGGGACATTTATCTTTCCTCTTGTCGCCTTTACAGAGGGGCGTTTGAGTGGGGCCCGTTCTTTAGTAACTTGATGCATCCAGGTGTGAAAGAGTTTTGAATCATGAACCACTTCTCCAGACATGCTGGGGACCTGTGACTGAGGAATTGGTTTGAGCTTGATACTGTCCTCCACCGCCCTCCAATTTAAACTGATTGCGGGGTGTTGGCTAACCTTCGATGCTGCCCAACCTCATTCTGTGTCAGATGTCTGTGGGATCACCGCCGTGGAGGAAGATGCTGCTGTTTTACCCCATTGGCAGTGCTTTGCCATGCAGAAGCTGGTCAAGTTGCAGGGAGCCCTGGACAATGAGTGCCACCAGTGTTTTGCCTTTTGAGTAGATCAGTTTATTTGTAAACAGTAAAAAATGTGTAATACAAATTCAGAATACACAAATCACTCTGGACCAAAAGTTATAACTGGTTGAATGTCTCAAACATACCATGACTACAATGGTCTCAGCGTGGGAAATGACAGCAGTAAGGCGGAGTTTTTTTAATTTATTTATGGGTTTCTATAGCGCTGGAATCGACTCCAACCGGAGTATCTCTGCGCTTTATGTAGTTTGAACTTGACCCAAGGGTATTGGGTATCAGAGTGATTTACATGAGCAACAGTTGCATTACATGAGGACACATTCATTTTGTTAGGCATGGGGAGATTAAGTGATTTGCCTAGAATCACAGGATGTTAAGCATCATCGACCGCCCTAGCCCTTAGGCCAACTCCTCTCCCCAGTGGCAGTGGCATTTCATATTATGAGGAATAATATACCCTCAACCATACATGAAAAGGATATTGCAAGTCACCGCAGAGTTTTCTTACCCTTTAAAAGCTATTGACCTTCAAAGTTGGCAGTGCCTCATAATACACAGAAGCCTACAAAAGCTATAGGAAACCCATATTCAGGTTTGAATTACAGTCTAGCTGGGAGCTCTGTGCTCACCAGTACTGTAATAAATTGTAATAGATCCGTTGGTGCACTCTTGTTTTTTTGTGAGTTTAATACTGTATTTCGCTGATTATTTAGTGCACTCCTTCCAAAGTGTTTTGTCTGAGAACACTATTGTAAAAATTCATTGCTAGAAAAGGTGGAGGTTTCCCACCTTAAGAGGTCGTGTGCACTCTTCAACTCAGACCTGAGAAGGTCATTCCCAAGTTTCTCATTTATTAATTTCAAAACATTTATGAAAGAATTCATCCAATTTGTCAAATGTTCTTCTTCTATTAATGTCGTTTATTTATTCATGCATAATATAAACTTCATGATTAAATCCATTTTCACTTCACATAAACCCGATGCAATTCGGGTCAAAGACCCTTCCTCGGGGGTGGAAGTCAAAGTCTGCGTGAACCTCGTGGTTCATCCAATCCTAAACACTGAGTTGAAGAGTGCACATGACCTCTTAAGGTGGGGAACCTCCACCTTTTCTAGCAATCAATTCTCACCAGTACTGTGACATGAATACTACAAAACTTATGGTTAATAGGAAAGGCTGGTCATGAGCAGAACTTTAGTTGGTGTTTCTCGAATCGACTTATCAGCTCTCTCCCTTATGTGTTTGGTACTCTAGGACATAAGAAGACTTTTCTGTGAGACTGTTGAAGGTTTTCCACTGCTGGGGTCCTCCATAGAACTACAACAATTTTGCATTGGGTTTGGCTTCTCTTTTTTTGGCACAGCCAGAATTCAAATTCCTCTTTGATATTTCCGAAGCCACTCACAAGTCAACTTGTGTTACATTGCACCATGTAGGCATTCCGTGGGTGGACCACAGGTCTTCTTGTGCATCCATCCTTATTTGTGAAGAGATGGAGACATGGAACTGGGGCAAAATCATGTGCCTGCTTGACGCTGGTATTCTGAGGAGAAATATCATTATTTTATTCTTGTATGTTCCTCTTTGTGTGTGTGCTGCATTTTGCTGCTGACATACGAAGAAGCTTAGGATCTAGGGATAGTTTTTGTGCAGGAAGGTACCCCATTTTATTACACACCTATAATAAGAAAATGACATCACTACTCAGCTGTAATAGCCAACCTTTTCCATGCGTCGGACAGCCCCCAGCCGTCCGATGTCATGGTGGGCGTGTGCGTCGGAAAGCTAGGGCCACCGATCTGCGAACGCGGCAAATTTCACCGCAGAATGTGCGCTACGGCAAAGCGGTTAGGTCAGTTTAGAGACAAAGAGACAAATATTTCTAAGGAAGAGTTTGAGGAAATTATGCACAATACTGAAGTACAATATCTTTGTCACAGTAGCAGAAATATAAATAGAGTTGTACCTTTTGCAGCACACATAGGCTGTGATTGATGTCTGTGGATCATCGCTTTTGCTGGGGACAAGGACAGGTCTGTCTCAAGCACTGATGAATGTACCTGTCAGCATACATTGCTGTCCAAAAACTATCATGAGCATAACGAAAGGGTACCTGCTTGCTGACTGAATATGACTGTATACATAACTCATGATCTAAGAGGGCTGCAGTTTGGGAATAGGTATGTATGTTGCAATAGGATGGACCTGATAGACCTAAACTGCCATTGCATTCTATATTATTTGAGAAAACAGACACTAAGATTCCAGTCTCATCATCTTCCATATGTGAGACTGGTCCACTTACCTTAAGGAAAGAAAGCCAAATGTACAGTTATCCAGAAGACACATAGTCCAAGACAGCATCCCAGAATGCCAATGTATTTGTAGGCAGCAGGATTAGATTTTACTCACAGAAGATGTACAGTTGGGGTTATTGTGTATTGCAAGGCAGCAGTTTTGACTTATTTCATTAGGTGTGCTGTTACCTTATGATGTCCAGTTGTGGTATTTAGAGAATTATTACCTTTTCCTTCTCTTCTTACTTGCAAGCATCATATTTTTAAGGTGATGTTGATCGTCACCTCTTAGGCAAGCACACAGCTTTAGATGTTATGAATTATAAAAAAATAAAAAGCTTGTACCAATTCAGTCACTGTCCTCACCAGGGTTTTAAAGAAGGGTACTGCCCCTCTGTTTCCTGTTTTTTGCTTGCCCTAACTGGACAAGTGGATGGCCATGTCTGGGCAATGCCTTGGCAAAATCTCTGGAACGGAAACAGGAGTGGTGTAAATGTGATTGTGGTGGGTGTCATTTAACTATAGCATGCACTTTGAGGATTTATATTTGACATCATAGGTTTAAATCTGAGAGGGTCCATTTAGCTGTTCATCCTGCGCAGAATTATTTTAAAAGTACCATTGAGTTGAGTAACAATAAACATCCAGTTTCAGTCAGTAGCATCAGAATACCACTTCAGGGGTGAATTCATGCGTTCGTAACTAGGGGGTTCTGAGGTGGGGCCTCTGTGCTTTGATCTCAGACTACCTGAACTTAGTTTGCCCTGGTTGTCCAGAGAAACGTTAGAGTAAACGTGATGCGGTGTTTGTGGAAGCACTGTATGATGCTCTATGCAGACAATTTGCCCAATCCTAGAGTTGCAGAGCAGCATGCTAAATCCCAAAAATGTGGTGAATTTCGCACCAATGCAGAGAGAGTACTTAGATGTGTGGGTTATGGATACCCTCTTCCACCTGAGATCAAGCACATTTGGCCTTTCATAGAAAACACATATTGTGGTTGAAAAGACGTTGTGTCCTCGTCAGTTCAAATTGGAGTTTACAAAAAATCTCTTAGTATGTTCTTTCACAGCAAGCTATGTCAATTTTTCACAATCTTCATCAACTATAGATAGCGATTGAGCTTGCAGTGTAACTTTCACCTACGAAAAGGGGGTAAATGGGATCTGAAAAACTATTTATGCTCCCTTCCTACCTATAATCAATGCATTGTATGTTGTGCTGGAGTAGAACAAGGATGCATTTTCTTAAGAAGCTTCAAAGGAATCTCCCTCCCTCTGGATCTCATGATTACAGATGTGTAAGGAAAATATGTCTACGAAGACTGAAAGCTCAGAAGCGGAAGCTCCACAAATTGTCATGCTTGATGCAAGCGTAGAGATCTTCTTCACAGGGACTGCCTCTGTTCCTACATTCTCCAGTCACTTTGACAGGTTGAACCTGCGTCTGCCTATTATCACTTTACAAGTAAAATGTTAAGGTCAACACTGAAGCAAAGAGCAAAGTCTGGGAGCCTGGGATCATGAAATATTTTGAGCATCCTGATTTCTTAACATTTCCTCAAATGTTGTCCAAGTGTAAACCTTTTGACCCCAGGTTACAATTTCAGCATAGGAAGGGAGATGATTGTGACCCGCCCTAGATTTTTCCTATTTTGGAAGGTCTGAACTTGGGCCTGTGTGCTTGGATCTCAGACCACCTGAACTTAGTTTGCCCTGGTTGTCCAGAGAACTTTTAGAGTAAATGTGATGCAGTGTTTGTGGAAGCACTGTATGATGATCCATGCAGACAATTAGCCCAATCCTAGAGTTGCAGATCAGCAGGCTAAATCCCAGAAATGTGGTAAATTTCACACCAATACACAGATCATACTTAGCGGGGTGGATTATGGATACCACTCTTCCATCTGAGGTAAAGCACATTCATTGAAAACACATATTGTGACTGTAAAGGTGTGGTGTCCTCACGACTTCAAATTGGAGTTGAAGAAAATCCTAGTATGTTTTTTCACATCCAGCTATGTCCATTTTTCACTATCTACAGCAAGTATAGATATCTATTGGGCTTGCAGTGTAACTTTCACCTAAGAAAAGGGGGTAAATGGGTTCTGAGAAACTATTTATACACCCTTTCTCATTATAATCGATGCAATGTTTGTTGTGGTGGAGTAGAACACGGATGCATTTTCTTAAGAGGCTTCAAAGGAAACTCCCTTTCTCTTGAACTCATGGATGTGGAAAGGAAAATATGTCTACGAAGACTGAAAGCTCAGATGCACAAGATCCACAAACGTTCATGCTTCGTGCAAGCATAGAGATCTTCTTCACAGGGGCAGTCACTGTTCCTGCATTCTCCAGACAATTCAACAGGTTGAACCGCCGCCTGTCTATTACTACTTTCCAAGTCACATGCTAAGGCCAATGCTGAGGCCTAGAGCAAAGTCTGAGAGCCTGGGATCTTGAAATACTTTAAGCATCCTGATTTCTTAAACATTTCCTCAAATGTTATCCAACTTTAAACCTTCTGGCCCCAGGTTAAGATTTTAGCATAGGAAGGGAGATGATTGTGACCCACCCCAGATTTTTCCAATTTTGGAGTACCCTGTTTTTGAATTTCTGCTGTAAGTGAACCTCACATAACATGCCTCACTTACTGTAAGGTCTGATCAAATGCCTTGGAGTGCTAACCACAACTTCCTGACTTTTGTTCTAAGGCATCCTGCTGTGCAGCTGGGGTAGGTGGCTGTGCACTGGTTACCCGTGAATGTAAGTGAGCATTAGTCTGCACCCATATGTGATGAGAGTGGGAATACTGTCTAACTCAGCTCAAAATCTATGAACTAGTAGCATGTTGAAGCTGGATTCATTAATACATTGAATAAGTCATGTGCAAGCCTAACAATTTAAATGGGCATCCTAAAAGAGAGAGATTTACCACTCCTGAGGCGAGATAGCCGGGAGCACAATCGCTATTTTAACAAAATTACTTGATTTTAAAACTGCTTTTAGAAACAGAATTGTGCTTTAAATTGTTGCACTTTACTCCTGAGCACTCCCCCCCACCTCACCTGATCAGAACTCCCCGCGCTGCCGATTTCAGGGCTGCCGCGGATCGGAGTTCTTGCCGCCATTATTCGCACAATCACAGGCCACGCCCACGGACGTAGGCCACGCCCCCTCCGCAGACCCACTTAAAAGCGAGCTGAATACAAGCCGCAGACAGAGATTTACCACTCCTGAGGCGAGATAGCCGGGAGCACAATCGCTATTTTAACAAAAATACTTGATTTTAAAACTGCTTTTAGAAACAGAATTGTACTTTAAATTGTTGCACTTTACTCCTGAGCACTCCCCCCCCACCTCACCTGATTAGAACTCCCCGCGCTGCCGATTTCAGGGCTGCCGCAGGTCGGAGTTCTTGCCGCCATTATTTGCACGATCACAGGCCACGCCTACGGACATAGGCCACGCCCCCTCCCATTTTACTCAAAAATGTGTCCCCCTCAAACGCGCAGCGGACGCGCGCAGCGACGCGCGCAGCGGGCGGGCCGCCTGCACGCCAAAGGCACGCCCATCTGCGCCCGTCCGCGCCGAGACCGGGCCCAGGGCCATACCCCTGTCCAAAGCGATCCTGATAAAGGACAACGGAAGTATTCCAGTCAGGAGCTCCGAACTCTAAGACCCAGCGTCACATGTGCCCGGATAGAGCTACACAAGTAAGGTAAAAAATGTCCGTCCTGCACATGCACTTTTGATTTTTCCCCTATTAAGATCCTGAACAAACCCAAGATACCAAAATGTAGAAACAGCAATCTGAAGGCTGGCCTAATTAATGTCAGGTCTTTAGTCAAGCATAACATACATACAGCTAAATTAATCAAAAGCCAAAATATCGATATACTGTTTGTCACCGAAACATGGGCAGACGAAGCATCAGATGCCGACCTGACCCTGGCCATTCCGGAGGGTTACTCTATTTTTAGAGCTGACAGAAAAATGAAACGTGGGGGAGGACTGGCAATAATAGCAAAAGAAAAACTCAGGATTAAGAGTTCAGACAGAGGAAGCAACTCAGACTGCGAAACCTTGACCTTCCAAATCAAAACCACAGATAAATACACGTTCAATGGACTGCTAATTTACAGACCACCTAGCGCAAAAACGTCCTTAATTGAGCTGCTAAGTCCATTTTTGGAATCTAGCGTGACAAGCCCAGATTATACAATTTTAGGAGACTTTAATCTACATGTAGAGAAAACCTCATACCCAAAGATAGCTTCATTTATGGATGCAATGTCAAACTTTGATATGGAACAAAAGGTACACCTAGACACCCATAATGCTGGCCACACACTGGACGGTATTTTCACCTCATGTCAGAGCCTAAATAAAATTGATACTCTCCTGATCCCATGGTCGAACCACAAGTTAGTCCGATTTACATTAGAAATTAAAGAGGATACGGGGAGACCTGTGGAACTTATTAAACAAGCAACTTACCCCGACTGGTCTAAAATTGACCATCAGACATTTGTCGAAACACTCGACCATCCCATCCTACATTTGATGAAAACTGTAATATAGCCTGCAAACAATTCAACGAGTGGTTGGATACCGCAGTTAAACTGACAGTCCCACAAAAAAAAGTTACTCTGAAAAGAAAAACCCCCTCACAACCATGGTTCTCAGAAGCACTGAAGGCACAAAAACAGAAGTGCAGAAGAGCAGAGAAAAAGTGGAGAACCAACTATGATACCCACTTCAGACAAGAATATAAAGCTACCTTAGCCAATTATAAAAAATTAATAATAACAGAAAAAAGTAAATATTTCGTCCAGAAAATTAATGAATCAAAAAACTCTAGTAAAACCCTCTTTGATACTGTCAAAAAATTATCAAAATTTGAAAATAACAACTCAGAAGAACTGTCATCAGACTTCTGTAACGTATTAGGCGAATTCTTTGTTAGCAAAGTATCATCAGTCTACGACTCCTTCAAAAATCACAGCACGGAGACGGCAGAAAAGGATACCACACACCTAATAAACCCAGTGGAACAATCAGTTCAAACCACATCGTTCCACTTCACTCCTCCTACAGCAGAACAGATCCAGAAAGAGGCTCTTACCACTAACTCAGGTAGCCCAATGGACCCCTGTCCACCCAAAATAATGCAAATCTGCTCAGAACAGCTGAGCCTGGTGTTAGAAAAACTATTTTCAAAAATTATCAAAACCAACATCTTTCCAGATGATGGGAAAATGATATCAATCAGGCCGCTACTAAAAAAACCTAACCTAGACTGCGAAACCCCAAACAATTACAGACCAATAGCCAGGATCCCTTTTGTCGCAAAAGTTTTCGAGAAACTGTTAAATAAACAGTTATCCCGATATCTGATGGATGGCGACTGGCTGGACCATTCTCAGTTCGGTTTTCGCGAGGGTCATGGAACTGAGACTGCTCTGATTACAGCAGTGGAGGAACTTAGGCAAGTGCTGGACAATGGATCGAAGGCCGCCTTGGTGCTACTCAACCTATCGGCGGCCGTCGATACAGTCAGCCAAGAGAACCTCATAACACGACTGAAAGCAGCACAAATACATGACTCAGCATGTACCCTCATTGCCCCCTACTTAGAGAACAGAACCTTCTCAGTAGAATCAGGAGAAGCGAAGTCCAATCTATTCAACCTGCCATGCGGGGTCCCGCAGGGCTCCTCGATGAGCCCCACTCTTTTTAATCTATATGTGGCTCCCCTTGCTGTGGATTCACTCCAATATCCTACGCTGACGATACTCAAATCGTGGTGTCAATCAGTAGGGATGTGGAGGACACAGCAGAAAAATTTCAACATTGCATGGTACAGATCAGTCAATGGATGAGAATGAACTGCCTAAAACTTAACGGGGACAAGAGTGAGGTCATGATACTAGGAGGTGACACAAATATATGGTCCCCCTCATGGTGGCCAAAAAATTTGGGAAGATGCCCCGAATCATCAGAAAAGGTGAAAAACCTGGAAGTCACTCTAGACACCAATCTCTCATTTGACGCCCAAGCCAGCAAGCTGGCATCAACACTTTGTTACATCCTAAAAATGATTTAAAAAATACTACCTTATCTACCTCAGGATTCGCGCAAGACAGTGGTGACAGCTTTAGCCTTGTCAAGACTGGACTACGGGAACGGCCTCTATGGTGGAGCCAGGAAGAAAATCCTAGCCAAACTTCAAAGCCTGCAGAATGCAGCAGCCAGGCTGGTACTTGGCATACCTAAGTTTGAACCAATCAGCCACAAACTAAAAAACCTGCACTGGCTACCAATTGTAAAAAGGATACAATTCAAATCATTATGCCTGGCCTACAAGGCAATCAACGGAACTGGATCACAATTTCTGAAGTCACATCTAAAACATTATGAGCCAAATAGACTTCTCAGATCCGGCCAAAAGAAACTCATCAGGGTCCCGAGATTCAGAAGAGCCAACTGGGCCGGAAGAAGTTTCCTGGTACATACAGCAAGAACCTGGAATCAACAACCACTGGCCGTACAAATCAGCCCATCCTTGAAATCCTTTAGAAAGGAAGTTAAAACATGGCTTTTCTCCGCACAGCTCTAATTAACATCTTCAAGAGCCAATGGTATATCTCAGCGCCAAGACGCCTTCGGGCATTCGCGCGCTCTACAAATGGATAAATCAAATCAAAATCAATCAATCAAATCAAATCAAATCAAAAAGAAGTATGCCCAGTTATCAATATAGTGTGAGTCTTAAGTTCCTTCTTTTAGGTCTGTTCTGCTTTACAATACTCATAATGTAGTTGAATGCTGAACCACAATATCAACTTTGTATTTCCTCAATCTATAGAAGAGATTAACATATATTTCTGTAGGTTTGAAATGGTGTGTGTGCACAAGACTATTCCTGTGCGGGGTGACCTCAAAACTCCAGTTGAAATGTTTGACCTGAAATTGGGGTCATGGGGTAATCCTGAGAGTAGACCCCAGTTGAAGGAGATTACCAGGAATCCAGAAAGAAGCATCTTAAACATAGATCAGCTCCCTTTTGCTGAAAGGTGGCAGCTGGGTAATGAATATACCAAAAAAACTTAATATCAGGCTGATGAGATTCAGGACATAGGGGCATAGTTTGAAATCTCTCTCATCAATGGAGGATAATTCAAGAATTAGCACAAAGAAAAACAAGAACATTTTACACACAAATCGACCTGAAACAAACACTCGAGCAAGGGATCTTTCACAAATGGTGCTTGAGCAAACAATAAACTCCAACATTTTTTTTTTGTGCCCATTATCCTCTAACCATGTCACCTGAAGGGACCTTAAAGGATATTAGAGAGGCCACTTCACGGTAAACACATTGAGGCTTAATTCATGATTAGTGACCCCACTAACTGGATTAGTTGGATACAATGTTACTGGACTCAACAGCTATATGGGTTCTTGGATAATATTTATCTGGATTACAGGAGGGATCCAGGTGAAAAGTAAAAATATGTCACCGATGAACTGTACAACTATTTACCCTCAACATGATTAAAAAGATGGTTTGATGGATATAAGATGAAATGCAATGGTTCATTCATTCACTCATTACTGCTGACATGTTTTGACTGATAGCTTAGCTCCTGTGGGTCATTGCCCTTCAAACTCCCTGCCTTCCTAGTGCAAACATGAAATGCATATTATTGAGTCAAATAGGTCTCATACCTGTTTTACAAGATCCAAATTAGATGTTAGACCTGGCATCCTTGATGTGGTTTGCCCAAACATTTTTGCCCTTTGACTTCCTGTTTTGCTGATTTAATTTGTGCTGGCCTCAGTATTCTGCACACTAAATCCTTGCTGATTACTGTTAAAGTACATGTGCTCTTCCCCTAAAACATGGTAACATTGGCATATTCGAAATTGGCATATTTAATTTACTTATATGTCCCTAGTAAAGTACTACTAGTGGGCCTGCAGCACTGGTTGTGCCACCCACTTCAGTAGTCCTTCAAACATGTCTCAGGTCTGCCATTACAGTGCTTGTGTGTGCAGTTTTAATCTGCCACGTCAACCTGGCAAGTTAACTCTCTGTCCAAGCCAAGCCTTCCTTTTGAATACTTATAGATCATCCCTAAAGTAGGCCCTGAACAGCCACACGGGCAAGGATGAGTGTTTTTGAAAAGAGGATATGTACTTTTAAGTTTTACATGTCCCTGTAATGAAAAACAATTACATTTCTTTTTCACTACAACAAGGTCCATCTCTCCCATAGGTTAACATCGGGGTTACCTTATTACATTTGGCCAGTGCATTTTTTATTGGTAAAATATCTATATTTTGAGTTTGATGACTCTGAACTCACAATCTAAAATCACAGCTTGTGGTAATGTGCCCAACAGCTTGTAGAAGCTGGTAATTCTCCGAAAGAACTTTATAGGATTCTTGAAACATTTGTCAAACCTATGGCTTGTGTAAGTCCAGATGACTTCTCACAAAGTCTATGTGAAGAAGTCTCCCTATACTTCGAAAATAAAATAGAATCCATCTATGATAAAATTCTAGCATCTCAAACAGATAATGACACCCTGACTGCTCTCTCCCCCAACGAAAACACCAATTTTACGCTGACTACATTCCCTCCCATCAACAATGAAGAGCTGTTCACACTAATGACCCAAGTAAAATCTGGGTCCCCGGATGACCTCATCCCTGTTAAAACCCTAACCTCCCTCAATACCTTGTTAGGCCCCCACATCCAAGATGTAATTAATCAGTCTCTGAAGAAGGGAAATGTACCAACTGAATGGAAAAGAGCGGTGGTGAACCCCATCCGTAAGAACGCGGCTCTCCCCTGGACGGAGCTTTCCAACCTCCGGCCCTTCTCCCTCTTGCCGTACTTCAGCAAGCTGGCCGAGAAACATGTAAACGTACACCTGTCTAATTACATCGAGGCAGCGGGCGGCCTAGACCACTCACAATCTGGTTTTAGGCCCAACCATAGCACCGAATCAGCCCTCTTGTCAGTGACAGATAACATCAGAATGTCACTTGACAGGGGGAGCTCAGTGATTCTGGTGCTATTGGATTTGTCCGCTGCCTTCGACACGGTGTCGCATAAAATCCTTCTCGACCGCTTGAAGGGAGTGGGAGTAAAAGGGACCGCCCTTGCGTGGCTTGAAAGCTTTCTTACAGACAGACAACAAGGTGTCAAACTAGGCTCCCATAAATCTGTCTGCAGGAAGCTCACCAAGGGTGCGCCACAGGGCTCATGCCTGAGCCCCACGTTATTCAACGTATATGTGGCCCCTTTGGCGGAGATTATAAGATCTTACGGGTTCTCCCCAATCTCCTACGCTGATGACACCCAGCTGTTGTTTCCCTTCCAAACTATCACACCTGCAGTCATGCAATCCTTCCAAAATGGCATGAGAGCTGTGGCAGGTTGGATGGCCCAGAACTTCCTCCAATGCAATGTGACTAAAACCGAAGTCATGTTGTTTGGAGGGGCCACCCTGCTATGGTCTCCGGATTGGTGGCCACTTGAGCTAGGACCTGTCCCAGCGCCCAAACAGACCATCAAAAACCTTGGAGTACGCCTGGACCAAACTCTGATCCTAAAAGATCATGTCAGTCAAGTCACGGGAACATGCTTCCGAACAATTGGTCTTTTACGGCGTATCTTCCCCTTCCTGCCAGACATCCACAGGAAAACGCTGGAACAGGCACTAGTTCTTGGGAGGATAGACTATTGCAATGGTCTACTCATTTCTGCCAATCATGAACAACTACGCAGACTGCAGGTGGTGCAGAACACCGCAGCAAGACTCATCTTGAATGCCCCCTCTCGTACCCCGTCACGCCCTCTCCTTTCCCACCTTCACTGGCTCCCAGTGCGACAACGGGTCAACTTCAAACTCTGTTGCATAATGCATAAGTGCATTTATGGGTACAGTCCCAAATATCTAAAAGACATTTTCACCCCCTACTCTCCTGGACGTGCCTTGCGCTCCAGCAACACCATGTTGATGCATGTGCCCAAAGTTACCAGAGCGAGACAGGGTGGCCGAGCACCCTCTCTCAAAGGCCCCTTGCTATGGAACTCCCTCCCACCACAGTTGAGGCATGTCTCTAATCTTTTTTCTTTTAGGAAAAAACTAAAAACATACCTATTCACCCAGGATTAATTTTGCCTACCTCACTGTCATCCCCTCATCAGGTCCTTCGACTCATACAGAAAGCTACGCGCGGAGATACCCCTTCGGGGATGATTCAGGCGCGCTATAAGAATATAAATAAATAAATAAATGTCACATTTTAAGTTGTAAGTCTGAAAATGTCACTATTAGAAAATTGCAATTTTCTCACTTTAACCATTTTGTGCCACTGCTTATCTCTAAATATACATCTGGAGTGGGTGACAGCTGGATTTTGTATATTCCCTCTAGACAGCTACACACAAATGGAGCTTATGTGTGCTTGATGGGCAATTCACATCCTGATGGATCATCATGGGCAGGATGGGAGGGAGGAGCTGATACTTGCACGTGAATGGGGCTTGCCTGTACCCACACAAATGGATGTATACCCCCTGTAATAAGTCTGGAGTGAGGGCAGAAAGAGCTGGGACCTTGTGCACTTCATAGTCCTCTCTTTGAAGTCTCCCCTACTTCAAAGGTATAACTGGTTATTGGTACTGGACCCCTGACATCCACCAACTCAATATACTTCGGCACCTGAGGACACTCTTCAAGAATCACTGCTGTCCTGCTGAAAGGACAGTCACTCTGCTGGACTCCTGCTCTGCTTGACCTGCTGTCTGCTGTCTTCCTTGCCTGGTAGTGAGAAGGACTAGAACTGCATCTCGGCATCCCCAGATCTAAGTGACTCCAAGAACTTGCTTGCCTCCTATTCCGAAGCCTCTGGGACATCAAAGACTTCATTCAACCCTGCTTCAGCCTCTGGACTCTGCTACATGTGAGTCTTACATTGCCAAGTGGAAGTGTTTTTTCTGGCAGTCTCTGCTATAATTGGGGAGAGGAGTTGGCCTAACGGCTAGGGTGGTCTACCTTGAATCTGGGGAACTGGGTTGGAGTCTCGGCAAGGACGCTGAACATCCTGTGATTCTGGGCAAATTGCTTAATCTCCCCAACAAATGAATGTGTCCTCATGTAACGCAACTGGTGCTATGCAAAGCACTCTGACACCCGATACCTTCGGGTCAAGTTTGTGCTATATAGAACTCTGTAAAATAAAAATAATCCCTTCATTGTTGACTTACACCAGTCGGAACCAATCCATTCCCTTCAACTCCAATGTATTGCTGCTTCAAGGACATCTCAGTGCTGGCAACACAGTTTGACCTTAACACATCATCTTCCTCACCATGAGTTTGATGACAACGCATCTTCCAAAATGCACAACTTGGAACTGACACATCACCTATGTTGTAGTGTTCCTGGGCCCACATATATCTATCTCTTTCTGTAAAATGTTATATCACTCTCTTGGTCCTCTGATGGACCTTGTTTTTTGCTGCGAGAGGTTGGATATGGATAACTGGACTATAAACTAGAAATAAGACTCTTGTAAATTACTCTCAAAATAATGCTGTAAAGGTATAAGATAATTACTGCAAGCCCAAATCTCATAAAGAAACGTAGGGAAGCAAAAATCATACACACCAAAAGCTCAGTTAAAGCTGTACGGGACAATAGCATGAGTATTTGATGCTCTGAGATCTCCCTAATATGATGTCCCCTAGTCATTTGTAAACCCAAATTATCAATATGGTAATTTACTTTAGTTTATCAAAATGTAAGGAAAGATAGGTGCATTGGTAAATTTGCAATCAGGTCATGAGACAATGTTATGAATTTCAAATGAAATACAGAAAGCTCAAGATGTTAGGAAGGAATATGTAATGTACCAGTTTGAGTAGTATCCCAGGGGTAAGTGACCCCTAAGTGCATATAGAATATGTGTCAGTTTGGTAAAGGAAGCCAGGTGAGTCTGCATCAGACAAGTCAGATTAGCTAGGAAAGTTTTTCAAATTCTTCTTTATGGTTCGCTGTCAGCATGTATCCAGAACTCCATAAGTAAAGAAAAATCTAGCAGCAGCCGGCCCATCACCAACACCATGAGGAAATATAAATGTTATGGTCAAGATTGTGTTCCCTAGCGTGTACCCCACCGTCTCCATGTACCAGCTTAAAGTGCATGTAACTTCCCTCCTGTGCCAGCTATGAAGACGCAAATACATTTGCGTCCAACGTTAACATGTCCTCTTTCAGACCCACCCTGAATGGGTTGAATAGTCCGTTTCTAAGTATGCTATGCCAACGTCTTTTTGTAGTGTACTTTACACGTTTTTCAGCTCTGGCAAAGTAGGCCCTGAATTTCTGCCATCAAGCCTTTTTCTGGCTTCTGACTCTGAAAGCCTCAGCCCAGGCTGTCTCTGTACCCGTGAACTCTGACTTACTTCCAGCGCGGCCCACCACGCTTAGCTCAGCCTGCTGCCTGCCAAGACTGACTACAACCTTCGAATTATCTGTTCCGCTCCTCGAAAATACATTCCTGCCTACTAGTTTAAGTAAACATCCTCCCAGCTGCAGAGCACAGGGCCGGCCTGTCTCCGTGCAAGTAATTCATAGCCTCTGTTACCATGCTCCCATGGAAGGCCCATGCCCCCACGCTTCTCATGCAGACACTAGGGCGCTTATACACGCACTCTCAGTCAGTATAGAATAGCTTCTGCCCCAGAGACCTTTCTCTCTAGATAATATGGTTCCCAAACATCAGATATCAGATATGATAGAAGTACGAGTTGACCTGACATGCCAGACTTCTGTCTCTTTCCGCTAGTGTAAATGTCAAGTTCCCTGCACCCTCTAGTTTCACGTCAATCACACGTCATGCAGCTGCGCGCGCATCCAAGCCTCCGATTTCTGCAGACATTGCAACATTTCTGTTTTGTGCCACCCACTTATGACACCTACCTGTGACGTTTCTAGCACACACCTCTAGTTTACGCCCAGTCCACGCCTTCTGATTACGTACTCCCAACACGTGGATGCTGTTATCTTGTCTTCTCTCAGCTGTTACGCCTACTATATTGCTTTCTATGATGTGAATTAAGTATATAAGCTATGTATTGTCAATAAAAGATTGCTCTATCCCTTCCTGAACCCCTTGTGGTTGCGGGAACATGATATCCAGTTCCGGAACAATTCCTTTTTAAGGAATAAAACCCCTAAGAACTCTAACACCACGGGCTCTGTTTTTTTCTTTCCGATTGAGTTATTATTGATTAAGTACTTACCTGCATAGAAATTAAGACGGTAAATTAAATATTTACGACATTTTGGCGCCCGAACAGGGACCCCTCCCCCACCCCACGCGCCGGTTGGTGCGTTGCAAACTCTGTCCCCTGCCATCAGTTAGACGGAAACTACGCGTACCGGCAGGATTTCCTGTATCTCCCTCTGGCCCACGGAGGTGACAAAGACTGCAATCAGCACCCAGACGAGGCGGTGAGGAGTGCGGAGGATCCCGACCAGAGCCTAGTCGAAAGAAGCAAGGTCCGAGGTGTCAAGAGGCCCACCAGTTTTCCGAAGTATCTACGTGTCGAGTTGAGTCGAGTCCAGTCCGGTCGAGTCCAGTCGAGTTTTCCGAGGCCTTCCGATTTCCGTGCTTCCCGGTGAGTACCATTGCTGGGTCGTATCAAGACGGGTTTGGGTACACAAATTCGGTCTGCACTGTTTTAGACAGTGTATCTGTACTGTTTAGCAGTACATCCGTTATTTCAAGTTCTTGCACTGTTCTTAGCAGTGTATCTGTGCTGTTTAGCAGTACATCAGTATAAGGGGGTAGTCATATATGTCTTAAATGTTTTTCATGTAATAAATGTCGTGGTATGAGTGACTGTTTTAATGTGCATTATTGTGTTTCTTGTGTAACTAGCTGTATTCAGAATTAAGTAAGGTAGGATTGAGCATTCAGTATTAAGTAAACAAGATGCCGTTTTTCAACAAGTTAAAGCAGATAGGAACTAGGAAAGGGATACTAGAGGAAGAAATTCCTATCCCCCCTAGGGACACTCCAGGAAATTTTATGTACCACAAGCATGGCTTAGATGCCATATTGTATCTAGATTTATGGGCCGATTATACTAAGCATCTAGACGAGAGACACAGATGGCCTGTTACCGGAACATGGGATGCCGAGTGCATCATGAAGGTAGAGGAAGCACTATGGAAAAAGAAAGCCAGACAATCTCAGAAAGACGCCATAGAGTTTTGGCGTAAGGAATCACATAAGCGTGCTGAAAAAGCACTACGTAGAGAAGACAGACTTAAAGAATCAGATAAAGCCCAAGAAAATGAATTAGTTACTGAAGGGATCCGAGTAAAATCAGAACAAATAGACCGCGCACGAAACAATCTCGTAAACGGTATGTATCTCGTGGCCGAGGGTTCGCCTGAGGCCACGTCAGAAATACTGAAAAATCTGCCGCCACCATTAGTTCCAACTAAAGTAAATCACAGGACTACTAAAGACATATTCCTGAATTCCTATCTAGAAGATGTAGCACCCGCTTACACCAATCTGCCTGTTCGCGTCCCGCCTACTGACGGTGACGGAGGTGGCAACCCGCCACAACTGCAACCAGGTTTCCCCGTTCGATCGCCCACCATTCCTCCACCTCCACCACTTCCCGCACCTAAAGTTGATCTACCGAAATCGCTTCCACCTGACCTTACTAAAAGACAAATTCAAGTACAGATACAGACTCCACAGAGAGATAATGTCCAAGTTTCCGCCTCAGGAGGTGCGATGGGGGGTCTTCGGACGCCGCCATTAACACACAGATTACACCTTAGGGATATACAGAGTCCTTTCACGTTCAAATCACCCCGTCTTGACCTACTAAAAGAACCACTTGCAGTTTGCAGATATGATCCAGTACCCGGCAAAGACGATAGAATGATGATGGCATCACTACGGTTACGATCTGCTACTGATTACCTGCTGCTATTTGCAGGAATGAAAGAGCGCCTAGATAGAATATATCACTTTGTTCAGACTGGGAAAGACCCTGAAAGTATTAAGGATGCCATGGCGCATCAGAAAGTTGACACTCAAGCATATATACTACGCTTTTTTATAAATTGCCTAATAAGAGAACGAGACAGGCCTGAAACAGAACAGGATGAATTAGATGGACTCAACAGGTGGGGCCAAAATATATCTGAAGGAAAACATGATAAGGGGACTTGCATAGCCAGTATGTACAAAAAAAATAAGAAAAGCAGTGATAGAAATACACGAAAAAGAGAAAGAAAAGGCCTCCTCCGAAGAGGAGGAAGAACTTGAAGAACCAGAAAAGACTACAGATACGATAGCGTATGTAGGTAAAGGAACTTACCTTAGGAAAGGCATTCGTCCTGAAAGCAAGAGAGTTTTTCTCTCTGGCTTAACAAACCCGAATTCTCCTGAACATCGGTTCCAGGAGACTGATAAAAGGCTTCGAGACTGAATAGGGTACCACGTACTCAATTCTATGGATGAACAAGAACTAGCCCGGTCAGCAATATTATGGGCTGACAATCCAGACATATACAATGATGACACCGTAGCGCAGACATTCCTGAACCTCTCCCCAGACGAGCAGAAATTAGCAGGTGTATACATGATGCAGCACCTCCTCACGTTATACAGAAACCAACATTCTGATCCAGGTCCCTTACCCGAACCATTAGAAGCATTACTCATGGATAGATGGAGAGGTCTAAGTACCAAGTTAATACAAATAATTCCACAACAACGACATAGATATAACACTTTCGTAAGCTCCGAATATGTTCCCGCTCCGCCCCCAGAAAGAAAAATGTATCATATGGAGCGTCTGCATGGTCTTGAAAGTCAGAACCCCTTACGAGAAGTACATCCAGTTATGGGTACCGATCATACCTTGAAACGTGTGTATGTACACACGCCTCTGACCAAGTTAGAACTGTTAGAAATGAAGAAACTAGTACCGTGTCATGACAAAGACCCTGCAGGTTTTCACAGAGAGCTTAAAGACATGTTACTGATGGGGGATTACACATATGAAGATATCATGAAAATGTTAAAGGTACTGCTGCCTACGGGCATCTACGAGAAACTCAAGGAAAAGGAATGGGAGGTGGGAGAGAAAAAGATTGTATGGGCAGAAATAGAAGACGAAGAGAATAAACGTGTCCCAGGGGTAGGCCTTGGGGAGAAAACTAAAGCATTACCAGGTTTGATAGTACAGGTTCTGCCAAGATTATTGACAACAAGAAAGGAAGACTGGGATGCAATCTCAGCATGTAAACAGAAACCCGACGAAGATACTAGTGACTTCTATTCAAGATTCGAGAAATGTTTCATTATTAATAGTGGTCTTAAACCAAGTAGCGAGTCGTACCCGCACCTTTTTGTATCAAAATTAGTCGAGAATTCCCTGTTAGCAGTTAAAAACCGTGTGTACAAGGTCGAGAGTACATGGCAAGCAAATACGCCATCACAGATGTTGCAAATGTTACAGTATCATCAGAACAGAATTAGAGAAGAACAGGATCATGAACAGAAACGCATGAAAGACACGAAAATGAAAATGTTAGTGGCCCAATCAGTTCCAGCAGACAGCCAGAGAAAGGGTACGACCCAGACAGGTCACGCCGCAGCTCCCGTTAAAGGGACATGCAACTATTGCAAGCAGCCAGGTCACTACGTACATGAATGCCCGGTTCTGAAACACAATATAGCAACAGGTAAAACTAAAGAAAGACCGCATCCACCTAGACAAGACCAGGCCCAACAACAGACTTCACAGAATGTACAGCCCATGCAGAATGCACAGCATACGCATGCTTCATCTCATACAGCACAGACGGTAGCGGTACCACAGCCACAGCCCATTGCCGCGACTCAGCAAGTTTCCCAACAGATGTACCAATATGCCCAATCTGCTTACCCCGATTACCCACGATACACATGAAACAGCCTAGAGAGGGAATTTGGCTTGCCTCTTATTGAGATTCCTGTAGATCAAGAGGGTCCTTATGTACACAGTCAAGTATTGGGAAAAGACAGAAAGTTTTTAATTGACACAGGGGCAAGCCGCACAACAATCAGCCATAACGAAGTCCCAGGGGCACCCCTCTCAGGCTCACAGAATGTTTCCCTTGGTTTTTCAGGACAGCCCATTGTAAATGAAGTATCAGAACCAGTTCCCCTGGCTGTGGGTCCATTATCACGTATTACAGACTTGTTACTTACGAAATCATGTCCAGAAAATCTGTTAGGTATCAAAACGCTGAAGGCTCTAGGAGCCATAATATGTTGTTCCCCGGAGGGAGTTAGACTCTTTCTGCGGGATTTCAAGGGTCATTATGTATTACGAGAGTTTGATGTCAGATTGAAAAATGTACCAGTTCACTTGTGGGCAAAAGGCCCAACTGATGTAGGTTGTATGCACATTACACCATACCGTGTTACACTGAAACAAGGTGTTGTTTTACCAAGAATAAGACATTACAAGTTACCACCCGATGCTGTAGTGGCTTTACTGAAAATCATTGAAGAGCTCATTGTCCAAGGAGTGGTCGTAGAGACCGACTCCAATATCTGCAATTCCCCTATCATTCCGATTCTTAAACGTACTGATCCCAATGCACCGCCAGTATATCGGCTGGTGATTGATGTGAGAGAACTGAATAAATGCATTGTTCCACAGTATCCTGTGGTCCCCGATATCTCTTCCTTATTGACTGCTACTGATTCAGAAGCAACTTTCTTCACTGTAATTGACTTCAAGAACGCCTTCTTTAGTGTACCGATTGATCCAGAGAGCCAATATCTCTTCGGATTCAGTTTAAATGGACGAAGTTTCAAATTTTCACGCGCACCTCAAGGATTCACAGAAAGTCCCAGCATCTATAGCCAAGCACTGAAAAGACAACTAGATGGTATTCAAATGCCAGTTAACACCGCTTTACTGCAATACGTCGATGATCTGCTGATCACCGCACGAAGTGAGCCCGAATGTGAACAAGCATCACTGACAGTATTACATTTTCTGGCCGACAAGGGACACAAGGTGTCTCCTTCGAAGCTACAATTCTGTGTTCAGCAAGTGGTGTACTTGGGTCACTTGCTGTCCAAAGTGGGGAGACAGCTCACTCCCGATCGCATTCAGTTAATTGTAAATATGCCACAACCCCAGACACAAAAGGAAGTGCGGGCCTTCATAGGCCTCACCTCGTACTGCAGACAATGGATCCCTCAGTATGCATTTCTAGCCAAACCACTCATTCAGTTAACAAAACAGGAGGCAGCGACTTCGACTGCCCTCCCTTGGACTCAGGAACACACACAGGCCTTTGAAGAATTAAAGAAAGCTTTATGTCAAGCACCAGTTTTAGCAACACCATGTTACAGCAAACTGTTTACACTTTTTGTTACAGAACGTGATGGTACAGCGCTGTCTGTCCTCACCCAAGATCAAGCAGGTTCACATAAGCCTTGCGCCTATTTTTCAAGTACATTGGATTTAGTAGCCCAGGCACTCCCTGCGTGCTTGAAGTCAGTAGCAGCAACAGCTTTAGCAATCAGACAGAGCGACTCAATTGTTTTAGGACATCAGTTAACAGTACAAGTTCCACATTCTGTAGAGGTTCTTTTAAACAGAACCCAGACTCAGCACTTGACTATAGCACGACTGACAGGTTACGAATTAACGCTATTCCAGCCACACATAGAAATCAGACGCTGCAGTATTCTGAACCCCGCAACACTGTTACCTACAAGTATGACAGATCCAGCCCCGCATGATTGTATAGAGATCATTAATGCAGTAACAAAGCCTCGACGAGACTTAACAGATGTTCCACTGACAAATCCAGACCTGACACTTTATGTGGATGGTTCATGTATGAGAAAAAGTACAGGAGAATTAGTGGCCGCGTATGCCGTGACCACTGAAACTGAAGTTAAAGAAACATATCGTATTGACACACTGTCCGCTCAAGCGGCAGAGCTTATTGCTCTGACCCGAGCCTGTATACTAGCCAAGAACAGAAATGTTAACATATACACTGATTCCCGTTATGCCTTCGGAGTTGTACACGACTTCGGAATGTTATGGCAAGAACGAGGTTTCTTGACCTCTCATGGTGCCAAGATCCAACATGGTCCCCTCATTCAAGCACTGTTAGAAGCAATACATCTGCCTTCAGGCATATCCGTCATGAAGTGTAAAGCACATACTAAAGTTACAGATTCTGTTTCCCAGGGTAACGACCTGGCAGACCAGACAGCAAAACATACAGCATTGACTCACACTCAGACAACTGACGTAACAAAGACAATAGTACCGACACATTGTATGACTGTTAGGGATCCCACACTAGATGTAACCGATATTCAGACACATGCTACCCCAGACGAAATAAAGAAATGGACTGAACTAGGAGGGATCCAGACAGATCAAGGATGGATGACGAAGGGAAAATCTACATGGTTTCTCCCTGACTCTATGGTTCAAGTCATAATCAATACAGCACATAGTCCAGCACATCTAGGAGAGAAAGCAATGTTAGACAGTTTACAGAATCTCTGGTATAACAAACACTTACGGGCAGCAGCAAAACAGAAAGTGCGTACTTGCATGATCTGTTGTCAGTTCAATCCAGGTAAAAGTGTCCCTGTAGAGCAAGGTGGATTTCATCCTCCCGATCACCCTTTTGAAGTCCTCCAGATGGATTATATCCAGATGGACCGGTGTCGAGGATTCAAATATGTCCTCGTAATTGTTTGTGCACTTTCCCGTTGGACCGAAGCATATCCAGTCCCAGATTACACTGCTCCGACCACTGCCAGGCAGCTGGTTCGAGAATTCTTCCCACGGTACGGCTTGCCTCGTGTCGTGTACTCAGATAACGGACAACCATTCTCATCCGAATTAATGAAACAAGTTTCCTTGCTGCTAGGATATCAGTGGAGATTCCATTGTGTCCGACATCCCGAAGCCGCTGGCCTCGTAGAGAGGCATAATCAGACATTAAAAACACGTCTTGCTAAAGTTTGTAAAGAGAAGGGGGTCGACTGGATAGTCGCCCTGCCAGTTGCATTGTTTTATATGAGGATGGTCGCCCACTCGCGATCTGGACTATCCCCGTATGAAGTGGTCTTTGGCAGACCACCGAATATGTGGGGGACGCCCATACCGAAGAAAATTACCGATGTTGATTGTAACATGTTGACAGATTACCTTGCCTCCTTGATGTCTGCACTCCAATCATGTCGTTCACAGGTTGCCGCAGCCTTTCCTGACAACACTGATGTAAAGCCGCATGATGTCCGTCCCGGCGACCTGGTCCTAATTAGGAACTTTGACAGGAAAAGTCCGCTGGAGCCCCGTTGGAAAGCACCGAAGACCGTCCTTCTCACCACGAGGACCGCAGTAAAAGTGGAGGGCAGAAAGGGGTGGATCCACACGAGCCATATTAAACAATGCAACGAACTGAAACCAGACCCAGACTCGTCCACCCCTTCCAAAGACTGTATCGAGCCTAGTGACTTTAAAGTTTCCGAACGAGAAAAAACTCCCCAAGAGGAGTATAAACTTAAACTCCGATCTAGCAAGTCAGACAGTTTAATTGTTTAAGTCCTCCCCTAGGTGAATCGGTTAAATAGTTTCTGACATGTACCCCCTAGATCGAGATAGAGAGAGAGAGAGACAACTCAAGAAACGTACATATTACAAATCACTCCGTAGTCACTGTATAGTGACATTATTAATTATGTTTTTTCTAAGTATTCTGATTATTGTTGCAAGTATACTGCTTCCTATCTATTACCCTATTTTCAAGCGTGAACAATCTGCTTACAATGTCACAGCTGAACATTCTTTTAGTAAATTACCTCCCCATGAACTTTCTTACAGACTTGCGCTGCGCAACAACACATTCATTAGTATGTTACATCACTTCCATCAGACTAACAATGCTACAAACTGCTGGATATGTGGCCGACTTCCTCCCTACCAGAAATACAAGGGAGCTCTGCCCCTCTTTCCGTACCCGTTCACTCACAATGGTTCCTGTGGTGCCTGGTTTAGAATAATAAATTCCGTAGATCCTGATATTGCTGTTTTTAAAGGGAGCTGGGTTTGGGGAAACTTGAACTTAGTTCTGCTTAATGCCTGTTATCCTGACAAGAAGGGACTTCCCATTAGAATAGGAACTGATCTAGAAAATGAAGTATATGGATTAGGTAATTACACAATTAACCTTATGATTCTTACTGTTGAATCCGAAGCTGCTCCAGTTCTGCCCGCTATGTCAGTACTACCAGTCACTGGTGAATTATGTGTCAGTAAGAAAGGTTCAGTACACTTAGGCCATAGTAAATGTACTACTGTGGTCGAATTCAGTGATCAAGGCAAATCTTCCTTTAGAGCTACTCGTCATTCCTACTTTGTTTGTGGTCATACCGCATACATACGTTTACCTCCAGATTGGGATGGTACCTGTTACATTGCATTCCTTCTGCCACCTGTTTTTCTAGCTCCTCCTGACTATCACAGAAATACAAATCTAGTAAAGAATAGGCTCCGAAGAGATCTCTCGCTTGTCGACTATACAGAAACGGCATGGGAACAATATACCGATTTTAATAAAGGATTCTTTTTCTTCTTAGGTCCCGTCCAAAATAGTAAACTAATACGCAGATTAACTAGAACACTTGAAGCAGTAGTGAATGAAACTGCCTCCGCCCTAGGTAACTTAACCGAAGAGCAGTCCGCTATGCGGGTTGTTGTCCTTCAGAATCGTCTTGTTATTGACGTCATCTTGGCAGATAGAGGCGGAGCTTGTAAGGTCATCGGGTCAAGTTGCTGTATTTTCATCCCAGAAAACGCGCCAACAGTATATCAAGCTATTACACGTCTTCATAAGATTGCAAATCTGATACATCAGAATCCAGGCACCTGGACGTGGTCCGGTTGGTTCTGGACAACGTTAACTGCTTGGGGATGGAAGATCCTATCCTTCCTAGGTGTTGGCCTAGTCATAGTATTCAGTTGCTGCCTGTGCCTACAGTGTGGGCCAGCGATTTGTGGACTGTGTGCCACATCATGCATCAAACATTCCAGTTTTTTCTCAAAACGTGAAAGAAAGAAAGAAGAACAAATGATGTTACAAGAACAAACTGATCGATTCATGAGGATCGATATATCATGAAGGGTCCGTAGGGAACAAGGAGGGAATGAGGAAATATAAATTTTATGGTCAAGATTGTGTTCCCTAGCGTGTACCCCACCGTCTCCATGTACCAGCTTAAAGTGCATGTAACTTCCCTCCTGTGCCAGCTATGAAGACGCAAATACATTTGCGTCCAACGTTAACATGTCCTCTTTCAGACCCACCCTGAATGGGTTGAATAGTCCGTTTCTAAGTATGCTATGCCAACGTCTTTTTGTAGTGTACTTTACACGTTTTTCAGCTCTGGCAAAGTAGGCCCTGAATTTCTGCCATCGAGCCTTTTTCTGGCTTCTGACTCTGAAAGCCTCAGCCCAGGCTGTCTCTGTACCCGTGAACTCTGACTTACTTCCAGCGCGGCCCACCGCGCTTAGCTCAGCCTGCTGCCTGCCAAGACTGACTACAACCTTCGAATTATCTGTTCCGCTCCTCGAAAATACATTCCTGCCTACTAGTTTAAGTAAACATCCTCCCAGCTGCAGAGCACAGGGCCGGCCTGTCTCCGTGCAAGTAATTCATAGCCTCTGTTACCATGCTCCCATGGAAGGCCCATGCCCCCACGCTTCTCATGCAGACACTAGGGCGCTTATACACGCACTCTCAGTCAGTATAGAATAGCTTCTGCCCCAGAGACCTTTCTCTCTAGATAATATGGTTCCCAAACATCAGATATCAGATATGATAGAAGTACGAGTTGACCTGACATGCCAGACTTCTGTCTCTTTCCGCTAGTGTAAATGTCAAGTTCCCTGCACCCTCTAGTTTCACGTCAATCACACGTCATGCAGCTGCGCGCGCATCCAAGCCTCCGATTTCTGCAGACATTGCAACATTTCTGTTTTGTGCCACCCACTTATGACACCTACCTGTGACGTTTCTAGCACACACCTCTAGTTTACGCCCAGTCCACGCCTTCTGATTACGTACTCCCAACACGTGGATGCTGTTATCTTGTCTTCTCTCAGCTGTTACGCCTACTATATTGCTTTCTATGATGTGAATTAAGTATATAAGCTATGTATTGTCAATAAAATATTGCTCTATCCCTTCCTGAACCCCTTGTGGTTGCGGGAACTGATATCCAGTTCCGGAACGATTCCTTTTTAAGGAATAAAACCCCTAAGAACTCTAACACCACGGACTCTGTTTTTTTCTTTCCGATTGAGTTATTATAGATTAAGTACTTACCTGCATAGAAATTAAGACGGTAAATAAATATTTACGACAACCACCAAACAAGCCACTTCTGCAATGTCTGTTAAATCAGGAAATAATTTATTCTTAAAGTTCCGGAGGTGACACCTCCTGGAATCACCTAATCTGGTTTTACCACTCAATCCATTGGTCCATTCATATACGATGAGTGTCAGATGACATAAAGAAGACACAAAATGTATGGAAATAGTTTGGACAATTATCCAATCCTTAAGCAATCCAATATGTGAAACGTAGGTACTATGCTCCTTTTGCAAGAGCACATAAGCAAGTTCACAAAGAAAGTTTCCCAGGCAGATGACCTGGACTGTAACAAAAAAATGTAGCAATTTATTTTCTACAATGTTTGAGAACTCAGGAAAGAAAACACAGTATCATATTATAGCCTTAAAGCCCGCCGTAGCGGGCTATACCTGCTATTAAAGGCCAGCTCAAGCGTTAAAGGCTCGAGCCGAAGGGGAGAAACTTTAACAAGGGAGCAAGACTATAATAGCCTGTATAGCCTAGCTACAAAGGGCAATAAGGCTATTAGAACATTCTGCGACTAGAGGGCAGAATGTTCCAACAAATAAAACAAAGGTCTCTTGGAGTTTGAGGGGTTTAAATTCCCTTGGGGTCCGAGAGGCCTTTGAAAACAACATTGGACTGTTGCTTTGCGGGCCTTTACCAGCCCATAAAAGCATGGCGCACTCCATTGTCTTCAATGGAGCTCCCAGCATTCCAATGTTCTAATATAGCCTTATAGCCCACCGTAGCGGGCTATACAGGCTATTAAAGTCCTGCTTTAGCGTTAAAGGCCCGAGCCGAAGGCCACTAGCGGGCAGAATGTTCTAACCAATAAAACAAAGCCTTCAGGGAGCATGAGGGGATTGAAATCCCCTCAGACTCCATGAAGCCTTTGTTCACAGCCAGAGCTGTGAACAAAGAAGCATTGGGATGTTGAAGCTCTGGGCTTATACCAGCCATTGTAAGCCTGAAGCACTCCATTGTTTTCAATGGAGCTACCAACATTCCAATGTTCTAATATTGGTTACACTGAGGAATTCTCCCACAAGCAGTGGATTTAACAAATCAAGCAGTCAGGCCCTTCTTAAATTAGGCTAGCATAACCTAAAACATATAGAAATATTTATCATGTATTCATAGGACGTATAAAGACATTGTGATTGCAATATAACTTTGATGCACTTGAGATAATTTAGTATTTTTACAAATAATTTGAGTCAGTGTGACGTTTTACTGCTTTTTGTATGAACCAACATGTAAATATAGTTCATAATATAGAATTAGATTTTAGTTTCGGGTGAGTAACATTAAAATATAGGTCAAATGCAATCTCTGAAAGTTTACAGATGGATCGTTGAGTAGAAATGTGTAATACCTACTTTCTATTTTGTCATTTCGTTACACACGTTAGCACGCATAGAAGACAGATTTGGTAAAATTCTCTATCATAATTAGGTTTGAACAAAATGTTTGAAACTTTTTTTAGCAAATCATGTATAAGAATGATTTTAAACATGATTAGAGGTACATTTCATAGTATGAGAACACAAAAGATAAGAGAGGCATTATTGACAACAAACAATGGGTTTAATCCCAAAAACAAGAAAAAGAACCATGATGACAGAAGCAACTGTTTTTCTCTAGATGCTGTAATAAATCCTTTTATTCATAATTTGCACAACACAGCAAACGCGTTTCACTCTTGTGGGCTTCTTCAGGGTGAAAGTACAGTTCACAAAGCAAGAGATTCCACAGGGTATTCGCCTAAGTATGCAGATAACATCTGCTGTGAAATCCTGATCGAGTATCTGATGTACTACATAAACAGAGAAATCCACAGAGATGTAAAGGCGATTGCGCAGAGTAAAGACGAGAACCAGAGCGCATTCAGTATAGCGCTAGGCCGCAGGTCTTTAGATAGCCAACAAAAAATCTCCTTTCACACCCCTTTTTGTCATCAAAACTAACTTTAGAATCAATCATTTTTATTATTATTATATGGAAATCAGGATCGATGTACACAGCTTCCTGCCTACATCTTAAGGCTGGCAGAGCTATGCATGAGCGCAAGTACAAAGCTTTCAGACACACAGCCTGGAAGCCGACCACGCAAAAAGCAAACATGTAGGACTTCTGCGTTGATTTCCAATTTAAGGTTATCCAGGTTATAACGAAAATAAAATACATAAAAAACAACCAACACAAACATCCACCTCAACCCCCCAGTCCCTGCCCCCACCGCTCTCCGCACCAGCTCCTTCATTTGTTGTATACACTTAATTCAAGGCTTCACTCCATCATTTGTTACAGGGTATCTGCTCAACCCGCTGCATTTTGAATGGAACCCAAGGGCTCTAGAGGCAAAAGCCTAAGGATCTATAAGTGTTTTGGGTATGTTACTTCTCTCATGTCTTTTGTAAGTAGGTGCAAAAAGGGGGCCCATAATTTCGCAAATTCTTTAGCCTTCCCCTCCACACTGAGCGACATGCACTCCATAGCTAAGCGATGCCACAATCGATGTATTCATGCTAGTACATCAGGTGACGTTCTTTTCCCCCACAGAGCTAGAATAACATGACGGGCCACTAGCAGCACATGGCCATTAAAACTAACTTTAAATGTGGTTTGCTCTCCAACACCTACAATCCTAAGAATCGCCACTAATGCATCGCCTCTGGCTTCTCCTGAAATGTTGCTCCTCTCTTTCAACACTTCCTCCCTAAAGGAACTGCTTGCAGTGTGCCCTGCATGGCTCCAGTATCTGAACTGCACTCCAGTGCAGTCAGACTGACTTTTCAGATCTGACCCGATCAAGCATGACCAGACAGCAACACTGGGCGCTTTATGTTTCTAAGCACCATATTTCAAGATATTCTTAAAACATGTATAACTCTGGTTCTACTTATTGAATGTTTGTTGTTTTGATCTTATTTTGTTCATTACATTTGACTCTATTTTGTAATTTGTTTATATTCGTGTGGTCTTTTCACTGCTTTACTCTATTAATTGTTGCACAAATACTTTACACATTGCCTCTTAAGTTAAGCCAGCCAGCTGTGTACCAAGCTACCAGAGGGTGAGCACAGGTTAACTTAGGGTGTGTATCTGACTCACCCTGACTAAGATTTTGGTCCCTACTTGGATCAGGTGCATACCTCTGCCAACTGAATAAAGTATTTCTATTCTATTATTTCCCACTTGTGGGACACCCCCGCGCTGCACGGCCACCAGCTGCTGCGTGTGCCCCCTGCCGCCCTCTGCCTCGCTGCTGCCTCGTTTGCCGGCTGCCGCCGCTGCGAGTGGTTTTTCTTGTTTTGACGGTTATTTGTGCTTGTCTGGGATAAACTTGTTTTTTCCCTGTTTTTTGCGTTCATTTTTGCCTGTTTGTACTGTATTGTAATTTTTCTTCTGTGTTGCCCTCCTTCCTTGTTGTCCGCCTACCTCGACGCCCCCCGCCCTCCCTTCCCGCCACCGCCGCTTGTCCCCGCCCCTTTTTGCCTTCTGTAACCCTCCCCGCTCCCGCCTCCCAGCTGCTCCGCCCACCCGCGCACTTGGCCTTAAATGGCGACCGTGCGACGCAGGTGAGTGTGACCCACTTGTGGGACACCCCCGCGCCGCACGGCCACCAGCTGCTGCGTGTGCCCCCTGCCGCCCTCTGCCTCGCTGCTGCCTCGTTTGCCGGCTGCCGCCGCTGCGAGTGGTTTTTCTTGTTTTGACGGTTATTTGTGCTTGTCTGGGATAAACTTGTTTTTTCCCTGTTTTTTGCGTTCATTTTTGCCTGTTTGTACTGTATTGTAATTTTTCTTCCGTGTTGCCCTCCTTCCTTGTTGTCCGCCTACCTCGACGCCCCCCGCCCTCCCTTCCCGCCACCGCCGCTTGTCCCCGCCCCTTTTTGCCTTCTGTAACCCTCCCCGCTCCCGCCTCCCAGCTGCTCCGCCCACCCGCGCACTTCGCCTTAAATGGCGACCGTGCGAACGCGCAGCGGTCACGCGCAGCGGGCGCGCCGATTGTGCGCCGAAGGCGCGCCAAAGGTAAGCCCGTCTACGCCCGTCCGCGCCTGGACCGCGCCCAGTGCCAGGACCCCTGGCCCACGAAGACCCCGACCGACCCGCCTGACGTACTCCGCCGCCACCCTCACCGCTCTCAACACCGGCCGACTCCCCGAATGCCATCAAGCCACTCCAAGACGCACCCACGGACCTTTCAGCTGCCACGCCTGCAGGTTCTCCTGCAACCGGACCAGCCCCGCACCAGCACCCGCCAAGTCGAACTCCAGCAGCACCCACCTCAAGTGCATCCTGCTCAACACCCGCTCCGTCCACAGACACGCCATCGAACTCTGGAACCTCCTAGACGCCACAGCCCCTGACGTTGCCTTCCTCACGGAGACCTGGATGATCGCCTCTTCAGCTCCCGACATCGCCATCGCTATCCCAGAGGGCTACAAGATCGTCCGGAGGGACCGAAACGCCAACCAGATGGGAGGAGGCATCGCCATCATCCACAGGAACACCATCCGTCTCACGACCAGCACCCACAACACCCTGACCAGCGCCGAACACCTGCATTTCCAGATCCACACCAACCCGAACACCACCCTCAGAGGCACCCTGATCTACCGACCCCCTGGACCACGCACGCAATTCAGCGAGGACATCGCCGACTTCGTCAGCCCGCATGCCCTCCCCTCCGCTGACTACATCCTCCTGGGAGACCTCAATTTCCATCTGGAGAACAACAACGACCACCACACCAGCACCCTGCTCGACAACCTCGCCAACCTGGGACTCAAGCAACTGGTGTCCACCCCCACCCACCTCGCCGGACATACACTCGACGCAGTCTTCTCCTCCAGCACAGACATCGACTTCAGCCACGCCACAGAGCTTCAATGGACGGACCACAGCTGCGTCCACTTCACCTTCAAGAGAACGACGACCCACCAACACCAGCAACAGACCGCCCGCAGAAGCTGGAACAAGATCACAGCAGACCAGCTCGCCACCTCCTTGAGCCAACACCCTCCTGCCAGCTCAGCGAACCCCAGCCAGGCCACCGACTACCTCACGAAGTGGATCAGCAACTGCGCGGACGAACTCGCCCCGCTGAGGACCCCGCCTAGCAGACCCGGCAGCAAGAAGGCCCCATGGTTCACCGACGAACTCAAGAGCTCCAAGAAGAACTGCCGAGCCCTCGAGAAAGTCTGGAAAAGGGAACCGACACCGGACAACAGGACCTCCTACAAACTTGCCACCCGGAAACACCACCAGCTGATCCGCGCCGCCAAGAAAACAGCATTCAAGGACCGGTTGGACAACAACGCACACAACTGCAAGGAACTCTTCAACATCGTGAAAGAGCTTTCCAACCCCAGCGCAGGAAACAACGACATCACCCCATCGCAAGACCTCTGCAACTCCCTCGCCTCATACTTCCACAACAAGATCACGGACATACACAGCAGTTTCAACAACCAACCAACGCACACCACGACCAACCAGCCACCCCCCCCCCACCACCACCCTCCACGCCTGGACCCCGATCAGCACCGAAGACACCATCCGCACAATGAACTCCATCCACTCCGGATCACCGACCGACCCCTGCCCTCACCACGTCTTCAACAAAGCCGACGCTGTCATCGCACCCCACCTGCGAGACATCATCAACACCTCCTTCGACACCGCCATCTTCCCTGAAAGCTGGAAACACGCCGAGCTCAGCGCTCTTCTCAAGAAACCAACAGCGGACCCCACCGACCTCAAGAATTACCGCCCCATCTCGCTTCTCCCGTTTCCAGCCAAAGTCATCGAGAAGACCGTCAACAAGCAGATGGCCGCCTTCCTCGAGACGAACGGATCCCTCGACCCCTCACAGTCCGGATTCCGAGCCAAACACAGCACCGAGACCGCCCTCATCGCCGCCACCGATGACATCCGAGCCCTGATGGACAATGGAGAAACAGCGGCCCTCATCCTCCTAGACCTCTCCGCGGCATTCGACACGGTCTGCCACCGCACTCTAGTACGGCGCCTCAGCAACATCGGAATCCAGGACAAGGCGCTGGAATGGATCATCTCCTTCCTCGACGGAAGAACACAGAGAGTCCGCCTACCACCGTACAAGTCAGAGGCCTCCGAAGTCATCTGCGGCGTCCCCCAAGGATCATCCCTGAGCCCCACCCTCTTCAACGTCTACATGAGCCCCCTCGCGGCCATCGTACGCAAACACCACCTCAGCATAATCTCCTACGCCGACGACACCCAGCTGATCCTCTCCCTGACCAACGACCCCGCCGCCGCCAGAGCCAACCTGCACGAAGGGATGAAAGAGGTAGCCGAGTGGATGACGACCAGCCGCCTGAAACTGAACTCGGACAAGACGGAGGTCCTCATCCTGGGCTCCTCACCCTCCGCCTGGGACGACTCCTGGTGGCCTCCCGCCCTGGGCACCGCACCCAAACCGACAGACCATGCACGAAACCTGGGCTTCATCCTGGACTCCTCCCTCGCCATGACCAGGCAAGTCAACAGCGTCTCCTCGGCGTGCTTCAACATCCTACGCATGCTACGGAAGATCTTCTGGTGGATCCCCACAGAGACCAGGAAGACCGTCACCCAGGCCCTCGTCACCAGCCGACTGGACTACGGCAACGCCCTCTACGCCGGGACCACCGTCAAGCTCCAGAAGAGACTCCAGCGGATCCAAAACGCCTCAGCCAGACTCATCCTCGACATCCCACGATCCAGCCACATCTCCGGACATCTGAGAGACCTTCACTGGCTCCCCGTCAACAAGAGAATCACCTTCCGCCTCCTCACCCACGCACACAAAGCCCTACACGACCAAGGCCCGAGCTACCTCAACAGCCGAGTCAACTTCTACGCTCCCAAACGCCACCTCCGATCAGCCAACCACGCCCTCGCCGCCGTCCCCCGCATCCGAAGAGCGACTACAGGAGGAAGGTCCTTCTCCTACCTGGCCGCCAAGACCTGGAACTCCCTCCCGTCCGACCTGCGCCTGACCCAAGACCACCTCTCCTTCAGGAAGAAGCTGAAGACCTGGCTGTTCGAGCAGTAGCGGCACCCCCCCCCCCCCCCCCCAGCGCCTTGAGACCCTACGGGTATGTAGCGCGCTTTATAAGTGTCACTGATTGATTGATTTATTGATTATTTCAGTTTTTGTATTGTTTTCCTCTTGAACATAAAAGTAAACATCTTTTGCTATTCATTCTTTACTGCTCTTGGTATTTATCACTCTCAGAAAAATAAAATAGTGTTACATACCTATTACTTTGTAATTAGCATCATGCAAAATGCATGTAGTTTGAACAAATATTACATAGAAAAATATTACCACTGAAAATTTCCAGTCTTAAATTTATGCTTTGCCTTTTTAAGGGCATTTTTAAACTCTGTGTTTTTCAGACTGTATATAATTGGGTTACACATTGGAGTAACTATGATATATGACAACGATAATATCTTGTTTTCTTTTATTGAATATGATGATGTAGGTCGCATATATGTGGAGCAGACAGATCCATAGAACAGAATAACCACTGTGAGGTGTGAAGCACATGTGGAGAAAGCCTTTCGCCTGCCTTCTGGAGACTGAATTTGAAGCACAGTTGATATGATTTTGATGTAAGTTGTTATGATTAAAACAAAAGGCATTAATCCAACAAAAGCACCAATGACATAGGTAAACACCTCAATAGTGTGAGTGCTTGTGCAGGAAAGCTTCATAAGAGCTGTCCCATCACAATATAGGTGGTCTATTATGTGGGACTGGCAGTAGGAAAGTCCAGACATTAATACAGTGTGTGGTATTGCATCAGTGAGTCCAACCACCCAGCTCCCTGCAGCCAACTGGAAGCACACTGCTTTATTCATGATGATCATGTAATGGAGAGGATTGCAGATGGCCATATATCTATCAACAGCCATGACTGCAAGGAGGAGAAATTCTGTGGAAACCATAAATACAAAAAAATACACCTGCAGCAAACATTCAGTGAGAGATATGTATGTGCCCTTAAAGAAAAAGTGGGCCAGCATTTGAGGGAAGATAAATGAGGTGTAACTGATATCAAGGAAGGACAAATTAGTAAGGAAGAAATACATAGGAGTATGAAGATTTGCAGAATAATAAACTATGGCCATTATAAGAAGGTTTCCAATCATTGTCAGCAGGTACATCATCAATAAAGCCGCAAAAAGTGGAACTTGCAACTGCAGAAGGTCTGAAAATCCCACGATGAAGAATTCATCAGATGAGGTAAGGTTTCCTTCTTCCATATGCCCACAGATGCAGCTGACCAGGAGTTCATTGATAATCTGATCTGAAATGAAATACACAAATATTGTAAGAACACAATGTTTTTCATAGATCACTGCTTCACCACATAGCACTTAAACTGCCTCATTTTATATTATCTGCCCACACTCTCCCATGCGGGTAACAGCTGTGCCCCAGTGAATGGGGTACCCAGATGCTGCACTCATCAGGTTACATGGTATGGTTCAAGGAGGGGGCAATACACCCCCACCGCAAAATGTAATCTCAGCCCGGGGGGATGCAATTCTTGTGGACTCTATAAGTTCAGCAGATGGCACACACCCTATCTGCAAAAATGAAACATCAGCCCTCGGGAATGGGGTCCCATGGGCCTTCTGAAGACTCACTTAAGGTGGCCGCAACTCCATGATATCCTCCTTGGATCCATAATTCATGATTAAAACTCTCCCACTAGGCTTAAGGGGAAGGAAATTCCTATCCTGCCTTCCTATATGATTTGTAGTGGAGCAAGTTACAGTTAGTTCAGCGTTTGTTTTTGGTTGTTCTAAATGTTAGTTTTGATCTAATTTCAACAACTACACTTGCAAACAAAGTCCTGATCCAGCATTATAGTCAAGAGCAGAAGGTGAACCTATAACAAAGGAACAAAGCAGTGCTTTAAGGGTTGATACAGTTAGGTATGGTGGGCTATATGGCTTACAGAAACTCTTGGGGCCATATTAATCAGAAAGGGCGATACATTATCGCCGCATTTATCGGCAGGAAACTGCCGCTAAAGCAGCGATAATGGGCTTGATAATAGGCCCTTGTGAATTCCCATAGAAGCCCAGATTAACACCAGAACCTGGGCTTCTATGGGAATTCACAAGGGCATATTATCAAGCTAATTATTGCCGCTTTTAGCAGCAGTTTCCTGCCAATAAAAGCATTGATAAGATATCGCCCTTTCTTGATAATATGGCCCTTGATGTCCGAATTCTAAAAATTGTCTTCCGGGAGACACAAGCGGTTGCAAAAACCCTCACAGTTCCAAATATTCAGAGGCTTTCCCAGCTCCTACTGTGACTGACTGCTGATTCCAGGATGACTGTTGATTATCAAACATGGATAGTAGGAGGTGTGAGAGTGGACAGCAGTCAGTCCCTGACTCTTTTGGTTCTGAAAAATATATGTTCTTTGTTTGGCAGGGCCGAGGGAAACACTGATACAGAGGTAAATTTTCATGTCCCTCCTTGTATGGCCCTAGGGACACTTAGCAATGGGAGGAAGGAGAGGTGAAGGCTAGCTGTGTGCCCAAAGCCACAAAATCTGGCTCTTTCACCCCTGCAGTCAACATATCTTGGAGAAACAGGGGATCAGGACACTAGAAGGATAATAGCAGTGGTCCTATACCATTGCTTATTGTCCAATGCTGCCTCATTGCCTTTAATGGACCTCCCATCATTCCAATATTCTAATTACCTCTATATACTTGCCTCCACAGTACTAGATTGATTTTCTTCTCACAATGTTTTTGTAGGTTGATATTTCTGTACATGATGGACTGACATACAAATGTATGAATGAAAGCTTTGCACTCCTAATGAGTCTTTGGGCTCCTCGTTCCACCTGCATTTCCTCACTCTTATCTCAATCACATTATCCTCTTACACTCTTCCATCTATCTTCCCAACTATCTCTTTTTCCTCCTCAGTCATCATTATGTTGGTTCTCTATTCTTCCTTTTTTCTTCTTCTCTCCATATTCATCTATCCCTCTCTGTTTTCTCCCATTGCTCTCTCGCCTACTGTTCCCCATCCTCTTCTGTCTCTTCAATGTGCATCTTAATTTTCTCATTGAGTGAGCCTTTATTCATTCTCTTTTTAAATTGTATTCATTTTTTGCCTTTTTTTCATTTTTACATCTACATTTAGATCTCTGTTTCTCTCGCTCAGTAGTTTTCCTCCTCCCCATCCTACTATACTTCCTGATATGTTCCCTTTCTACTACTCGTCCATCTTTATTGCTGTTTCCTATCTCCTTTTTGCCTTCTTTTATCCTTATCTGTGTCCCTCTATGGTCACTGTTTCCTTTACATCTCCGACTCACCCTTTGCCTTCCAATTCTTTCTGTTCTCAATTACCCCCTTATACTCTCTTGAGAGATTCTTGTTTCTTTTTCTTCCTTCTTTCACCTCTATAGCTTTCTGTTTTTTATTTCCTTTATTCTTCTTTCCGCCTCTCCTTTTCTGACATCCCTGCCTCTCCCTCTCCCTCTCTACAATCATTCTCAGCTCCCTGGTTACAAGATGTATCACCTTCCTTCCTGCCTCGTTCATTCTTTTTTTATAGTAATATCTATCTTTTTTTGTTTTTCTCTTCTCCTCACCTCTTCAAATTCTTTGTCTTTCATTTCTTCTCTTGCATATTACCACTCCTCCCATTTGTTGCTTTCTGTTATCTGTCCTCCTCATACCTTTCTCAGCCATATCAACATTTTTAAGCTGTGTCCTTCCTTTGACCTTTATCTTCTTTTTACTTATTGCTCTATCACCCTTTCTCTTTTTCTGCCTTTCTCCCTTTACTCTCTCTCCTCCTTTTTCATCTTTTTCTGCTACACTAGTATATTCCTCCCACTCTCCCTTTCTTTTCTCTATCCTAAAGTTATTTTTTGCATTTCTGTTCACTGTCATTTTTTTTTTCTCCAACACCACTTCACTACAGGCAATCCATCAGTGACATTCAGACAATGGGTATCTCAGGTTCACAAATACATGATCTTCTGCATGTTTCCAGACTTGTTCTTTGCCAATATACACACAGGCTCCCTGTTTCTGGAATTGACGGTCTATTAACTAAACCAGAGCTGGTCTCTGGAGACACTGCACCAGTTTCTCCACTGATGGCTATGCTATGGGCATTTAAACACTGTTCTTAAGTATTCTGAATTTATCATTGCTGCTTGATGTCTATGTATTTCTTCTTAAATGTATTAGACAGCTGGTTTGCTGTAATTGTTTGGTGTCTCACAGGAACAACTACACACTCACTTTTAAAGCTACAGGACATGTTGGTAGTGCGTTTGTTTTAACAAACTATGTATAATTTATGTGGTGCATAGATTGGTGTATTATATTTAACAAAGCATAGGTCTTGACCCCTTTAGTACTGAAATAGATGTCCTTTTACTCGGCTAGTAGTGAGCAGTGAGCCAGGTCGACTGTAGTGGAAGTGAGCGAGTGGGCATGACCTGGATTCATCGCTCGCTGTAGGAAGCAGGAGAAGGTTCCCAGCTGGTCTGGCACCTAATTCTACTATTGACACCTGGTACCTGTCTGTAGTGAGGCGAGGAGAAGAGACCAAGGCCCGAGGCTCAGCAGGGCCAGCTGCAAGGCAAAGTGGCAGGGGCAGAGTTGGCTGGCTTCAGGGTTGGCGTGATCCCCCAGGGGCCTGCTGCAGGCAAGCAGAAGCACGGCTGGAGGTTGCTGTGGAGCACAGTGGGACAAGCCTGAAGGTTCCCTAGTGTCTCCCTGATTTTCCAAGGCACCTGCTGCCTCAGGTCTGAGCACAACACCTCTCTCCCTACCCGGAGCTCTGACAAGTGTCTCTCAATGTGTAGAGGTGTGCTGAGGTTCTCAATGTTGAGGAATGAGTTGCTGGCTCTGTGGCGAGACTCAGGTGACGTGGGGGAGGGGCCTGGAATGCTTCACCAAGCTACAACCTTCTCCAAGTTTCTCCTAGGTGGCCCCTAATGCCTATCGGAGCCAGGCTGTTTTGAGGAGTTACCCACACATCTCCACAATAGGAACTGTGCATGCTTGTGCCTTCCTCCCTAAGCTGCTAGTCAACACCTTAAGGGGAGGGTGAGGCTATGCACCTTGATTGTGGCAAAGCTGCAGAAAGTAAAAACTGGCATAAAATACCTGGGGGAGGCAAAGGTAGCAAGCCATAAGGACATACTCCCTTGGTTCTTGACTACCAGCCCATTAGCACTCCTATAACCCGCCACTGGAGCTTCAGAGGTATAGTGGTGGCTGGTGATAGACCCTAGACAGTTGGCAGGGTCACAGATTGCAGGCCCGGAATTAGACTGAGCTAGTCCAGTGTGACTTGCTCCCCCTGCACCGTGTCACCTCAGACAATCTCCTCCATTTGTCCACCTATGAGTGACCTTGTAGTACCACTATTGCGGACAGAGGCAAGACGACTAAGGTCAGGACCCAAGTTATCTTGCGCAGCCTTAGTCATGAGATCCAGCAAATCACGGTGACCTAAGGTGGCTAAAAAGGGGCACAGAAAGAGGTCAGATCATCCACTAGACCTAGGTTCGCCAGAACAGATACTGCAACTAACTCCAACTACACTAATAAGAGCCTACCAGTCTGACTCAACAGTGCATGTGACCGCAACTAACACTACATTAGGGGTGGGCACTGTATGCTTCCAGATGAACATCACCTGAAAATGTAACTTTTTAAACGATGCTGGGACAGTCTTCTTCTCCAGCAACACAAACATCAAGGGGACAGGCAGCCCCTTGATGTTTATGTGATCGTTCTTAAAAGGGCTATACCTCTCCCCCAGCCGGAAGAGATCTCAGGAAGCTGTATAGCTCCCAAGAGTCCTGAAGCCTCTAAGAACCCCTCCCATAATCAAGATGCCCTTGTTGCCCTAGGAAGAGATGAAGAGCAGCTTGTTCACCTTGGTGCAAGAACTCTCTTTAGCCCCTCAAATCAAGTGGAACAAGAGTGGCCAGAGAAAACAGCTAGGGAGACTGACTCAAAACCTAAGGCTGTAGGTGAATCAATGCAGCCTTTATTCAGCACGTCACTGGGAGGAGAAGACTTTTCTCAACTAATCACTCAAATAGAGGTAGAGGAGAAAAAGCGGATTTCTCTTGGGCCTGATGCTTTATTAGCCTACAAGGCAGGACTCAGCCCAATGACACTTGAGCAGCCTTAGAGAGCGTCACCACCATTTGAGGTCCAGGGTCACAAAAGAAGTAAAAAATCATGGGGAAATCAATCAAATCAATAGGCCCACATTGAGGAAGATTCACAAACCCTTGCGAAAGTCCTCTCTTATCTTTACTCAAAAAGTATAGGAGAATATGCTGGCATCGTATGGCAATGAAGCAAAGAAAAACTTCAGCTCTATTACAATCGTCAAAGAGGAACCCCCAAGGGCACTAAGAGGTGTTTTGGGTTACAACACTTGGAATCTTGCAGATCTATGTGGAGGCAATGACTACCCAAGCCAACAAAAGGGATATAAAGATCAGCCTCCTGAACACTCTAGCATTGTAGGAAGCCAGAATTGATGAAAATATTTCTAACCTAAACAACCTGATAAAAAGTATACAGGTGGGTACACAGGGAACAGCCAATGATGCAATTGCTCCCCAGTTCTTGATAAGTTATCTATACTACCAGAGATGATGTCAAAGCTAGTGAGCAACTCGAAGGATGTTGTCCATGTAAAAGCCCAAAAACAAGGGTTGGTCGCAAGAAGAAGAAATAGTTAATCATGGAAATCAGGATGATCCAGGAGATGGATCAATTGTGACCAAAGCAGCTGAGGCTTGGAAACCACATCAAAAGAACTCAGGACACAGCACCACTGAAGGCGACTGCTTGAAAACATTAATTAAGGGCACCAACCCGGGTGATGTAGCCGCTACCTTAGCTGGATTATGTGATTCTGAAAATGCAAGAGATAAAAAAGGTGGGACCACGATAAAAATCTAATGTGACCTACCCATTCTTCCACACTATAAAAACACCACCCCTTGCCCACGATTTTTCAGCTGCCTTCTCATTTATCTCCAACCCAAACTAGGCTGGAGTTCGCATTTTCAAGCTGACACTGGCAGGGAAGGTGGTCTATACAATGTGTTGTCACAAATTCAAGTCAGCAAAAGAGGATTCACTGGGGCATCACCTTTGGTCTGAACTAAAAATGAAGCAAAAGTATTTGGCAAAGTCCTAACTGTCCCAGGTCCTAAGCACGCGAGTGCCTAGGATCTATCATTTAGCCATTAAGAGTTTAAAAGCATGGCAAAATCAAACACACAAAAGCTCTAAGTATTAGAGGACAAGGCTTGCCTGTCTCAATGCATACATGGCTGGATGACACTGCACACCTATCTGCTTCTGAAACTGCAACATTATCTTAGTGATCTTTATAATGATTGGACCAAGATACAGTTCATGACACTCAAGATGGGGATAATTCCAACCCCAATTTATTATCCTGAGTAGAAAAGATGTGAGGAACAGGAGAACTGTCAGCTATGCAACCACTGTCGGGAAGATATTATCCCTATACTGCACTTTTGCCCCACCATTGTAGCAGAAGGGAGGGAGCGCCTATGAATAAGGTAGAATGCCCAGTGCATAAGGTCCGGCAGGGAGGTAGAGTTAGCCTGCTTTGAACCGTGGACATTGTACTAAATTGTGCGCCGGAGAAATTTCTTCATTGGTTCTCAAAAAGGTTGGATTCCATGTCTCCAGTATCTAAAGGGAAGCAGTGTGATTAGACAACTAGCATTTCTGGCTTCAGCCCAATACCATGCTCCTGATTTTTTATGAATGTGCATAGGCAGCAAGCTGGGTAAAGTCTTCACACTCCTAGCACTCGTTATGATAATGACTCCAGTGGTCTATTGAGCTAGCATTGCAAAAGGTTTTGTTTATTATTTGCCTTCCCTTATTGTACATTGCTTGGATCATCTTGAAAGACCCTCCCTCTAAAGACTCATCAGGTAAACGTAGGTTCACCAGTCATCTACTGTCCTTATGCCCTAGATCTTGCAAATGCACCTTTTTAGCATCAACAGCTTAAGCACTTTAACCAACCTGTGCTTTTCCGCAGTTATTAGTGTAGTTTAAAAACATTGAACTTTTACTGTTGCACAGGTCCACCAGTTGGCTAAAGTCTTTAGATGCCTGGACCCTTGCACATATACCTCCTAACGACGACAGACTTGTCACAGTGCTTCTTTTACTACAGGCACACTGCACTTTCTCTGCTACAAACACTATTTTACTGGGGCACTGTTTACGATATCTGCTCATATGAAGACAGCGAAGATAGCAGAAGATCAAAAGATGATGCATCGCGAACACTTTACTACATTGACCAGAGTCCTTAGGGGCGACACCGCCGGTGTGTGAGTAGTGTGCGACCCACCCCCATTTGTAACTTTAACGCTCCCTTGAGCAGCGGGCTGACGAGCCTGGGATCCCGCACCTACGCGCCTGTGTGGTACTATACCTGGCAGATATTGGCAGCCATCGGCAACCCCAGAACACTGCCTATCCCTGCTGATGAGGGGTGATACCCCGAAACACGTGTTCAGGGATGGCGAAGACAGCGAAGATAGCAGAAGATCAAAAGATGATTCATCGCAAACACTTTACTACATTGACCAGAGTCCTTAGGGGCGACACCGCCGGTGTGTGAGTAGTGTGTGACCCCACCCCCATTAGTAACTTTAAAGCCCCCTTGAGCAGCGGGCTGATGAGCCTGGGATCCCGCACCTACGCGCCTGTGTGGTACTATGCCTGGCAGATATTGGAAGCCATCGGCAACCCCAGAACACTGCCTATCCCTGCTGACGAGGGGTGATACCTCGAAACACGTGTCCAGGGATGGCGAAGACAGCAAAGATAGCAGAAGATCGAAAGATGATGCATCGTGAACACTTTACTACATTGACCAGAGTCCTTAGGGGCGACACCGCCGGTGTGTGAGTAGTGTGCGACCCCACCCCCATTTGTAACTTTAAAGCTCCCTTGAGCAGCGGGCTGACGAGCCTGGGATCCCGCACCTACGCGCCTGTGTGGTACTATACCTGGCAGATATTGGCAGCCATCGGCAACCCCAGAACACTGCCTATCCTTGCTGACGAGGGGTGATACCCTGAAACACGTGTCCAGGGATGGCGTAGACAGCAAAGATAGCAGAAGATCAAAAGATGATGCATCGCAATTACTTTACTACATTGACCAGAGTCCTTAGGGGCGACACCACCGGTGTGTGAGTAGTGTGCGGCCCCCACCCCCATTTGTAACACAAAAGCTCTAAGTACTAGAGGACAAGGCTTGCCTGTCTCAATGCATACATGGCTGGATGACACTGCACACCTATCTGCGTCTGAAACTGCAACATTATCTTAGTGATCTTTATAACGATTTGGCCAAGATAAAGTTCATGAAACTCAAGATGGGGATAATTCCAACCCCAATTTATTATCCTGAGTAGAAAAGATGTGAGGAACAGGAGAATTGTCAGCTACGCAACCACTGTCGGGAAGATATTATCGCTATACTGCACTTTTGCCCCACCATTGTAGCAGAAGGGAGGGAGCACCTATGAATAAGGTAGAATGCCCAGTGCATAAGGTCCGGCAGTGAGGTAGAGTTAGCCTGCTTTGAACCAGTGGACATTGTACTAAATTGTGCGCCGGAGAAATTTCTTCATTGGTTCTCAAGAAGGTTGGATGCCATGTCACCAGCATCTAAAGGGAAGCAGTGTGATTAGACAACTAGCATTTCTGGCTTCAGCCCAATACCATGCTCTTAATATTTTATGAATGTGCATAGGCAGCAAGCTGGGTAAAGTCTTCACACTCCTAGCAATGACTCCAGTGGTCTATTGAGCTAGCATTGCAGACAGTGTTTTTATCATTTGCCTTCCCTTACTGTACATTGCCTGGATCATCTTGAAAGACCCTCTCTCTAAAGACTCATCAGGTAAACATAGGTTCAGCAGTCATCTACTGTCCTTATGCCCTAGATCTTGCAAATGCACCTTTTTAGCATCAACAGCTTAAGCACTTTAACCAACCTGCGCTTTTCCGCAGTTATTATTGTAGTTTAAAAACATTGAACTTTTACTGTTGCACAGGTCCACCAGTTGGCTAAAGTCTTTAGATGCCTGGACCCTTGCACATATACCTCCTAACGACGACAGACTTGGCACAGTTCTTATTTTACTCCAGGCACACTGCACTTTCTCTGCTTCACCCACAATTTTACAGGGTCACTGTTTACGATATCTGCTCATATGAACCTGTAACACTTTGGGGCATGGGGGAGTTCACCTAGAAAACCCATCACAATCTATTGCTGTGTCTCAATTTGTACACTCCTCCCCCACCCCGTTGAGATGAATGGTATTAACTGGCTTGGGGCAGTTTCCCCCTAGTTTCACCTTAATCCACTGGACAGGAGAAGAGTCTTTTTCCAGGGCTCTGTTTTTAAAAAAACAATGGCAAGTGCATCATGTATCAGCTTTATGTTATTCTTTTAATGTATGTTTTTAATGTATTTACTGTAGACTGTATTGCAATGGTTTTTAATAATCATGCAAGAAATAGTGACTATTTTGATATAGATGTCCTGAGATGAACTAGAAAGTAGCTGGACTCTCCCTCACCAGTCTACACAATGTTTTAAGGCAGGTCATGAGCATAGACATGGTGACACTTTGCCTACTTGAGGTTGTTAAGTTTCACATACTTATTTCTACCTAGAGCAAGTACTTCCACTTATTCCAGCAAATTGTTAGGAACATTACTGTTTATATGTGTGATGCAGTAACCTGGACTCTCATCTATGCAGAAGTAATGATGATGCACACACTAAATACAGATCACAGAAAATGAGCAAGGTAGCTTTTCATAATAAATGGCATTTCATCTCTAAAGTTTAGACTCCGTGCTCTCTGTATGCTTGCCTGTACACATCCACCACAGGACATACAGAGAGCCAGATGCTTATAAATGTATCATTACAGCAGCATCTCTCATATAAACCAGGTGCTTTGTTTCAACTGCAATTCAGGACATATTTATGAATTTTCTTGGCATACATGGAAATCATTGCCATCAGATGTAATAGGGGTATCATAGGGCCAAATACTTACAGGGTGCACTTTTCTCTTCACATCATGGTGCAACATCAAACAGGTGTCCCTTGCTCATACAGGGAAAGTATGCCCTATCATGTTGAATGTGCTGCCCTCAGGACAGCCACAAATGTGTCTGCCTTTGGACAGCACATTCAAGTGAAATACAGAGTGGCTTTGAAGCAGCTTCTCCATGTTTCACTGTGCATACAGCACCCGTCTGCACTTAATGATCCCCCCTTGGGGGTGAACTGACAGTGCGCCACTATTTTGTGGCACACTGTCAGTTCACCTCCTGACAGCTTCTTTGCGCCTACATCTATATTAACCTACGGGCACAGGGGTAAACTTTTCCCCTCATTTGCATGAGGCCACACCCCCATGCAAATGAGGGAATGCCCTTCTGAGATAGCGCTTGAACGGTACACAGACAAAATATCGATTTTTAAATATCGATATACAAAAATATCAAAGTTTAAATATCGATGGGACAAAATATCGAAGGAAAGTAATATCGACAGTCTTAATATCGATATTAGTATGATATCAGTAATATCGAAGTTTTAAATATCGATGTCAATAATATCGAAATTAATAACTTCGATGTTACTAATATCAATTTTTAAATAAATTTAGTGTATATTATATTGTATTTATTATGTTTTAATATTTATTTTTAATGTAATTTAATTAAATATTGTCTTTTACTACTGGGTTTATAGGGGAATAGGGTGGGAAGTAATTTAATTATGTTAAATTAATTATTAATTAGTAGGAATTATTAATTAATTAATTGAGAAATAATTTTTAATTATTTTTAATTAATTGATTAATTGATAAATATGTTCTGTAGCGGGTTATGGGTTTATAGGGGAATAGGGTGGGAAGTAATTTAATAATAATTAATTAATTGATATATGTTTGTACATATTTTAATTAATAATTAATTGGTAATTAATTTCTATTAATTAGTTAATTAATTAATATAATTTTGTACATATTTATAATTATTAATTAGTTGGTAATTAATTAATATTAATTATTTAATTACATTAATTATAGTAATTTTTTATATAATTTATTGTTATTCTTAATTAATTAATTGGGAAAAATAATATTAATTATTAAATTAAATTAATTACAGCAAATGTGCTAATATATTTACTTTATTGTTATTGTTAATTAATATTTAATTGGTAATTAAATAATATTAATTATTTTGGCTAAAGGAGTATTTTTAGGGTTCAGGGTCAGTTTTCAGTTTTTGGGTAAAGGGCTATTTTTAGGGTTCTGGGTCAGTTTTCAGTTTTTAGGTAAAGGGGTATTTTTAGGGTTCAGGGTCAGTTTTCAGTTCATGGGTAAAAGGGTATTTTTAGGGTTCAGGGTCAGTTTTCAGTTTTTGGGTAAAGGGGTATTTTTAGGGTTCAGGGTCAGTTTTCAGTTTTTGGGTAAAGGGGTATTTTTAGGTTTCAGGGTGAGTTTTGGGTTTTTGGGGTACAGGGTAAAAACAAAAAAATATTACATTAAATCAAATAAATAAATAAATAAATTCCTCAAACTGACCTGACCGGACCGTTGCCGTGGAACTGATCTGACCGCTGCTGCCCGTTTCAACACAGAGCCTTGCTTCTGCTTTCACCCGGCCTCCCCGTGTCCCAGGAGGGATTGACCGCCCTCCCGCTAAATCAACTTGCAGCACCCGCTTCGCGGGCGCTGCTGTGCGGTGAGTGGCGTGGGGTCGAGGCTGGGGGAGTAGTTGCACTGAAGAGCCTGTCCCAGGAGGAGGGAGCACCGAGGAAACTGCGAGGGAGCGCGCCGCAGGGACTCGTAAGACCAGGAGTCCCTGCGCTGCACAGGTGTGCACGGGCGCGCCCCCAGGAAGACACGCCCCCTGCTTGCAATACCATCTTATTTGGAACAGTCTACCGCTCAGCGGGACGCGAGCGGGACGCCGAGCGAAGCCCGGGCAAAGGGCGGGCCCTCTGTGGCCCTCAGGGGCCGGAAGAGGCCGGGCTGGGCCAGCCCCCTAAAAATTGCCACCCCAAACACCTTACAATCGGCCACCACTATTAGACACAGTACCCCCTGCAATGAGGAAAACTGCGAAGAAGACCAGGATGCCCACTCTAAGATCGAGCACAAAAGCTAAATCGGATAATCCACCATCCCTACCGACCCTAACTGCCATTGACAAAATGCTTAAGCAGACCATTGGGGCGGTTTCCGATGCTATAGCCAACACTGAGAGAAGATTGTCATTACCACCCGTAACCGTCATCCAAGACACTCAGGAATCACTCTTCAATTTGTCAGAAGCATCTGAGAACTCGGTAGAGGAGACTTATACCAGCCGGCCCATAACTCCACCATCTTTCGCCGACCTTCCTTGCGCCCAGGCGGTCGCTGAAGCCAGCAGGGACAGTCCTGGCGCACAATTAAGCAGTCAAACAACCATAAAGGACTTAGATGCACCTACGGAGGAGAAAACGTTGCATAGGGATGGCCGCAAACAAGGGAAGAAAAAAGGTCATGCAAAGTCCAGCAATCATAACCTGGTTACACCCATCACCCCGCTTACTCCGGGAATACCATGCTGGATAACCAACATGGTGGCGGATTTGAAATCTGACCTAGAGCATTCCATCACGGTACTGTTAAAGCCCCTTATAGCAAAAATAGACAGATTAACATCATTGGTCAACAATAAGGGGATAAACCCGAAATCTCATCCCGTGCAGGAACGAGATGTGACAAATTCCAAGGCACCGGGGACAACAAATCTATCGAAAGAGAAGGTCTCTTTAGTGCAAAATAGTGCCCCCAAACCCAACAATGTTAATAATACCAGTGTCTCGCAGAAAGGAGCTAAGGAAAAACAGAAGGCCGCTTCCACCCCACAAGCAGGTAAAAATAAAAATCAATCATTAATCGGTAACAATAAACCCTTACCTAGCTCTTCACTAACACTTGAAGAAAATAAAGCCCAAACCCAGAAGGCAGACCCCAAGACCGTCCGCACCCCCACCGTGGCAACCGAAAACGATAAGAAGACAGCCACACGTTTCCGGACAATTAATCTCCCCCCTGAGGCATTACCATTTGTGGTTGTCCTTACAGGAGTGCCCCCACTTAAGGAGGGCCAAAGGGAATCACAAATTGAACTAAAAAACAAATGCGCTCAGTGGCTGCAAATACATAGGCCCCTGCCCCCAAACATCTATGGGGAAATCCTTTCAGTGAGAAGGGGCGAGTGGATTGGCAAAGGCACTAAGACCATCGCAGGAGACATCATCACGGTGAATTTTAGAGACATGACAGCAGTCAACTTTATCTGCAACGCCCCCCCGAGTTATACCCGCTCACAAATCCACCCGGTCCACCTATCTTATTTCTATCCCCTGGCACCTCAAAGGCCCAGGCAGAATTTCATTCAGAACAGAACACCACACCCGGGTTTCCAATATGGCCCCCCTCAATGGCAAAGGCCAAATCCTGTATTCCCAGTATTTCCTACTTATGATTCTTCACTGACGCAGTACAACCATTGGAACAGGTTCAGTACACTTGAAGGGGTGGACTGACAGAGAATGGCTTGCTTCCCATCATTAAATCAAAGCAGGAACGAGCCAAGCCTTGCACCATTAGGGGACAAAGTGGGAGCAATCCACGGACTACCTGACTTCATGGACCCTGTGTATACCACAGAAGGTAGGAATACACCACCAACCAGCACCCAGGGCACAGGGGAGGGGACACACTATGAGAACAGAATTGTTAACCCCCCCGGGCCGCAACTAAGCAGGGCCGTCGTACCCGCAAAGGACAAACAACCAAGTCCACCGAAAGGCGAAGGTAGAAGGACTCCCAAGGCAATAACTTATGATAACTTACTTATAGCTACCTGGAACATCGCAGGGCTAGCGACAAAGTTTACATCTCAGGACTGGCTCAGCTACACAAGGAAATTCCACATCCTATGCCTCCAAGAGACCTGGGCTACTGAACCGCACGAATATAGCATGGAGGGCTATAAAAGCTTTTTCGTTCCTGCAAAAAAGGCTACCTCAGGGAGAGCGAGTGGGGGGCTCGCGATTTATGTCCACCTAGACATTGATGGCACCTGGTCCAACACCAAATGGGTCACACGTCACCTTCAGGTACTAAGGTTTACCTCGCCAAGCCTAACCTTCCTGTTAATGAATTGGTATAATACACCGGCCATAACGGAGAAGGGAGTAGCTATAAAAGAACTTGAGATTTGCTTGAACTTTTTATCTAAGACACCAGAGCCCATGAATTTAATTTTAATGGGAGATTTTAATTGTCATCTCTGCGAAAACCTGTTACCTGCCAATAATGACTGGTCAAAATGCACAATCATGAAAGGCCCACACTTCACCCACTCACCGGAGGGCTGGGACCTAGAGAGACTAATGAAAAGGTACAACCTCGCCCACACCATGGATCTTGCCATCCTAAACGAGAGAGGAGAACTTACTCCAACATTCAAAGGCAGGGGCTGTCATTCTTATATTGACTTTGCACTAGTTTCGGCTCATTTAAAAAGACTTATTAGCACAAACTTCATAGAGGCCAGTAGCTTCAGCGATCACAACCCGGTGATCATCAAAATGGAAGGTTTTGTCTTTTCAGCGGTAAAGGGAAAGGTCACATTGGAAAGAGTGGTAGACCAGGGCAGAAGAATTAAATGGGCCAATATTGATGGGAGCTGTTTTTATAAAAAACTCTTATGTGAAGCATCAGTAGCGATCGACAAATGCCTCGACCCCTGCGTAACTGGAGGTGCGGTGGTGAAAGCATTTGAAGAAATCGCGCAGGTAGTAAATAACGCCCTTCGAACCAAGGGAGCGAATAATAACATGCCCACAAACCCCAGATGGTTCGATTCCAAATGCACAAAGGCGCTGAAAAACCTGAAGGACAGTCTACATGCCCAACCAAGGGACAAAATAAAGGTGGCAAGGAACAGAGCCGAATACAAAAAAGCCGTGAAGGCACGAAAACAGAGCATACAAAACCAGGCTTGGGTAGACCTAAGGGACGCCGCAGAAAGAAAGGACTCTACTGCCTTTTGGAAAGTGATCAATGCCCCATGTTTTCAGGACCAAGGAGCCCCAAAAATCCTGAATACCATCTTGCCGGAGCAATGGCAAAAACACTTCCACAGCTTATACAACCATTCAAATCATGCACCCCAAGAGGAGCTTTCCAAGGCCCATCAGCCCACTAAACCAAATTTCACCTTAAAGGAGGTCGAATTGGGAATAACCGGACTAAGCAAAAATAAGGCGCCGGGTCCGGACGGAATACCACCAGATTTATTCCTAAGCAAACCAGAGCTATGGGCTCCGCTACTCACAAGGGTGCTAAATGAGGCAGCGGAGGTAGGCCTCCCCCAGTCCTGGTCAACGGCGACCATAGTCCCTATCTACAAAAAAGGCAATCGGGACGACCCCCAATGCTACCGACCCATCTCACTCATTGGTGTGACCGCTAAGGTGCTGGGTAGAGTCATCCTATCAAGATTGCAAGATTGGGCAGAGGAGCACCAAATCCTCTCCGAAACACAATATGGCTTCAGGAAAGGCAGATCTACCACCGACCAATGCCTAAATTTATATCTCCTGATCGCAAAATACACCATCGCCGGGAGGGGGACAATACATATGGGGTTCATGGACCTCTCTGCGGCTTTCGACCGCGTAAACAGGAAAAAGCTGTGGGCTCTGCTAATGGATCTAGGCGTGGACCACTCCCTAGTTGAGACCCTACAAAATCTACATCGTAACACCTCAGCAAGCGTGAGATACAGTCAGGAAGGAAAAAAGACCGACCCCTTTAGTTGCAACAGTGGAGTAAGATAGGGGTGTATCCTCGCCCCATTCCTCTTCTCCATTTATATCAACGCATTGGAGCAGGACCTTCTTAAACTTAAAGTTGACTCACCCCAAATCGGTCATCGAGCAGTACCTGTACTACTTTACGCCGATGGCGCGGTTTTGCTCTCAAGAACACCCCTGGGGCTACAAAAATTAATCGATGGGTTCGTCAAATTCATGGACAAATTGGACCTGGCAACAAACCTGGAAAAATCCTTCATCATGACATCAGGGAAACCAACGAAAGGATCTTTCTCCTATAACATCGGGACACAAAAAATAGACCAGGTCAAGTCCTTTACATATCTGGGGGTATTATTTGACCACGACCTATCGTTTAAACCCCTGATTGAAAAACACTCGACCAAATTGGCGGCCGCAGTAGGAGCAATCATGGGGTATGGGCAGAGACTAGGGAAATGGTCCCCGGAACAAATCTTGACCTTATATAGATCCATTTGCTGTGCAAAAGTAAATTATGGAGCAGAAGTGTGGGGCTTTTTGGGAAAAAAAATCCAGCCACTCCAGACGGAAGAGAATAAATTTCTACGAAGAATACTGAAAGTCCCACAGAGTGTTTCGGCTCACATCATACATGAAGAGCTGGGAGAACCCTTCCTGGAGGATAAAATTAAAATCAAACCCCTTCTGGCTTGGGTGAAGGTATGGACCAACCCCGAGGCGGCCCTAACCAGACAAATTATCGAGGATTGCCTCAAAAGAGACAAGGGTCATGCAATCCCCTGGTTGAAATTTGTTAAAGATTCGCTAACAGAGATTGGCTGCTCTGAATACTTCTTAGCCCCCGACTCTTTAACCCCGGAGTGCAAAACCTCGGTCAAAAAACTTTTTTTAGCACAGCTGAAACTGACAAGGGCAGGAAAAGAGAGGCTCAAACCCACCAATCTCTCTTACAACAATCTCACACCGAAGCAAGGTATGGAACCTTATCTAAGGGTCATGTACAATGCGCAGGATCGCTACCTCATAACCCGATTTAGACTCAATATGTTACATCACATCCTTGCAGTACCATCGGGATTTACCCGCACAGTGGAGGAGAAGGGTACCTGCGGCTGCGATCATAGATCTCCACAGGATACCCTTCATTTTGTCCTACTGTGCCCCTTTTATGCGATACCAAGACGCAAGTTCCTGGTGGGTATCCTGAAAGAGCAAAGATTTAAGCAAGCAAAACTGGCGTTGAGATTTTTAACGGAAGCAGAGGACGCTTACACTTTATTCTGCACGATAAACTTCATTCGGATCGCAACAAGACTGAGGACTACCAGAGATATTGTCCCTTAAAATTGCATTGGATAGTTAAATTCCCTAAAACTATCCTGGCCCTTCCATCAAGTACATAAAATCTGAAACATTTATATTTTTTAGACTAAATATTTTTTAATATTGCTTTTTAACTTGTGTATGTTGTATCTGTGCTTTTATGGTGTCTTTTTAAGAACCGAATAAAGTTTATAAATTGAAAAAAAAAATTGAAATCAAATAAATTACATGAAAAAAATTAAAATTACATTAAATTATTAAGTGTTTTATTTATTTTAAATGTATATGTATTAGTTTTAATTTTGTTTTAATATTTTTATTTAATATTTGTAAAATTATATGTATTTTAAAATTATTTTTACATTATTATTAATACATTTAAAAAAACAATATTTTTGATTCCGATATTTTTGTACTACGATATTATTTTTTCGATATTTTTGTACTTACCTTAATGAAGATAGGATATTTTTGCTGTCGATATTTTTGCTCCGATATTTTTGCATTTGGATATTCTGTCTGTCGATATTATGTCAGACATTCGCTTGAACGATAAGTGAATTACAGAAGGGGCTGCAGAAGTGTCAGCGACCTCTAATGCAATACCAAAGAGGCCCTCGGGCAAACAAAGTGGGTACTTCTGTAATACATTCTCTGGACCTGCCAAGATTCTTGTCTCTGGCCTAAGTCAGTGTCCCAGCAAAATATTGAAGGCATCTTGCTACTTCAAAACAGGTCTACTTATTAGCAAACCTTTTTCCATCAAGCCTATTTTTAATGCTACTAAGTGTATTGAAACTATTATATTCACACTATGGGGTCGATTATGATGTCGTTAGGAAAGGTTCCGAATGGCATTCGATTCATTCGAATCCGATTCAGAAAGCGCCTTTCCGACAGACACGTTTACCAAAAATCGATTATGATGGCTGGGAAGCATTTGAACTGTCTGACTTGGTTCCGAAAGGCATTGGGAGTAACTGAGTCAATTGCAGCCGAATCGTAGTGTTCTACAGAGCAAGTTTCCAGCCAAGCAATTACAATGTCAGATTTGGACAGCCTTCTGGAATTGGTTTTTATTAAATGAATTGGCTGTTGGAATCTGAATTTGAGGGCCCGTAGCAGGCACATAAAAAACGGTGGGTGGGTGCCCTAGGGAATATTTAAAGACCAGGCATAGACACAGTCCCTAATATTATTGTGTCACAACAAGAATGTCTATGGGACTAATCAAAGAAAGTGAGAAAATACGTGGTGCCCCACTCTTACAGGCCTGAAAACCTATTATACAGTGGAAATATTGTTTGTACCTCTGTGTATTGTCAAATCTAAAGAGACCCGGGGTACATTTTTTTTTCTTGGTGTTTAGGACAAAAGGCAGCAAAGAAATGATGTGTATCTAGTACACAGTGTATGAATATTTGTAGCAGAGATGCTCGCAATTGTAACAATGTCTATTATTGATACAAAGTGACAGTAAAATAAACTATTACAGATAAGTGTTGGTAAAAAAGTGTACAAATGTATTATTATTACATACAGTCTAAATCATTAGATAACATTAAAAACAAGGATAAAAACAATCGTAAGGGTAATCATTCAACATATTGTTGTACAATTCATCCTAAGTGATTAAGTATATAAGCTTATCACTATTACAGTTAGTGAATCTTTTTTGTACCCATGGTCTATTCGTACCAATGTCAATCTCACATGATTTGCTTGTTTGTGGACAGGCTGCACAGGTACCACAGGGATTGTGGGCCTGAACTGCTGGTAAGTCCCACATGGAGCCTACATTGCGTGGTGTCCTGTTCTTGGGTCTTGTGTGGACCAAACGTTCTCTACGGTTCGGGCCGCGTTTAAAGGCAAAAAGAGGAGGCTGAATGGATTCTTGGCCAGTGTTTAGTATTGACCAATGTTTTCTAACTATTCTCTGAATGTGGTTGGATAGGGTGCTTTATGTATTGACAAAGGTCAATCTCTGCAAACCTTGTTTCGGTGCTGAAGGTTCCAGGAGAGCTTCGCGATTGTTATTTTTAGCACATTTTAGAGAGTGGCGTATCAATTTGGGTGGATATTTCCTCAGATACAATTGTTCAGTGAGTAGGTAGGAATGTTCCTTGAACCCAAAGTTAGTAGAGCAGTTCCTCTGTACTCTCAAAAATTGCCCATAGGGAAGATTATCCCTAAGGGATTTCGGATGATAACTATCATAGCATAGTAAGGAGTTGCGTGATATGGGTTTTCTGTACAATTCTGATTGAAGACCTGTGGAGGTAGCTAAAATCAGCAAATCAAGGAAAGCTAGTTGTTTCTTGTCAAATTCAACAGTGAATCGTAAAAACGCATTCCTGTTGTTAAGCCATGTGAGAAAGTCTTGCAGATCTGCAATGTTGTCTCGCTAAATGACCAAGATGTCATCTATATATCGTTTCCACAACCGTACCAAGTTATGGAAGGGGTTGGTTGTGGTAAGTATGTGTTCTTGCTCGAAGCACTGGACATATAGATTTGCCAAGCTTGGAGCAAAAATGCTCCCCATGCTGGTGCCCGAGGTTTGTAGGTACACCATGCCTTCGAATTTGAAGAAATTCTCTTTCATGGCGAGAGTGGCACATGCCTTGATGAATTGTACTGGGGTAATGGAATCAAGATCCCGAGCCATTACAAGAGTAGTAATGGCTTTCAGAGTTTCGTCCTGAGGGATTGATGTGTACAGTGATTCCACATCGAATGATACTAGTCAGTGGTGGTGTTGAATTCGATCTCTGGTAAGAGTTGCAGCACGTCTTTGGTGTCTTGTAAAAAGGTGGGCATTTCATTCACCATTGGCCGCAAAAAAAGGTCCAAAAATGTGGATAATGGTTTCAAAATCGATCCTATGCTGGAAATGATAGGCCGTCCTGGAGGTTGTCTCTGTATTTTGTGCACCTTGGGTAGAACATAGAAATATGGCATGACAGGATGTTCCGTAGCAGACCCCCCCCTTCACGCAGGGTCCTCTGAATCAGGTCTGTTGGAGTTCCCATGAGACCCCCTTTTCCAACCATGCACCGTGTGGCAGGCACCATGGGTTGCCCGCCACAGGATGCATGATTTCCCCCAACCACCTCTTTCCTCAATGAGAGCCTGTGTATTCAAACCGAACACAAGCTCCCATTGAAGTTAATGGAAGTCCGACTGAATCGTACTCAGATCCAGTGTTTACGACGAAGCAATTTTGATGCATCCAGATGCTTCTGTATGCATCATAATCGCTCATTTGGACTCCCCGGATCTGAGTGGTGCGGAAAGCATTCTGGAACCAATTTGGTTGGAATTCTTTCCTGACGACAACATAATTGACCCCTATGTAACTTTTTCCAAGAATAAACAGAGCTATTCCCACACCCAGTAATCAGACAAATTATTGAAAGTTTACATTGACCAACATAAATACTGAGTCGGAATATCATCATACAGAAATATCGTATGCAAGAATATCGTTGACAAGAGTATCGATTTTAAGGTAAGTAATATTAGTGATGAAAATATGGGAATGGGTATTATTGATGCAGACATTTCTATGTTATAAGATCGATGTTAAGAATATTGTTGTTATTAATATCAATTTTCATTATTTTTATGTACATATTTTAATTGAATATGTTGTGAATTGTTTCTATGAATATTGTTAAAGTTTTTTAATATAGTTTGTAAATGTTAGTAGTTTCAAAATTGCATTTATTTGTTTTTTGTCATTGTTAGTACTGTAGTTGGTTGTGAGATTATAGGGGTATATGATGGGAAGTAAATAATTATAATTAATACATTTTTACTTAATTAATATGAATGTTTTAATTGATAACTATTTATAGTAATTGCATGTAATGTTTTTCAAATTTAAATTTTTTGTGCCAGTTGTGTTTTTTTGGGGAGATTTAGGGTTGGAAGTAAATTAATTAAAATAGATTCATAATTATTTATTTTTAAATTAATTGTTTAATTGATAACCATCTTGAATGTGTAATGAAAGTTTTTCCTAATTATTTTATTTGATGACGTTTGTTGCGTTTGTATGGGTAAAGGGTGAGCAGAAAATTAATTACAATATTTATTATGTGTGGTAATTTATTATAATTATGTAATTGATAATTAATTCTATGATATTGCTATCTGTTATATACTAGGTGTGAATTATTGTAGTTGTAGGAGTAAAGGGTGGGAAGTTAATTAAATACAAATAATTTGTTATTACTTAATTGTTCATAATTGCTTAATTGATCTTTAATTATGTAAAGTATGTTATTAGTGTTATATATATATCATCAAACTTTTGATTTTCCTCTGGGGTCTACAATCCAAGCTGACTCCAAAGAGGTTTAAGTAATACTAATGTAGCGCAGGTCACAACGTGTTTCAGCCGACACGGCAGCCTTGATCACACACAGTTTGGCCTGCCTATTGCCGACCATTTCGTTACAGAGGTCAAACTGCAATAAAGGGAAGACTGCCAGTTTTACATCATTTTTCTTTTTCAAGCACTGTCTTCCTTTGCAAGTTAACATTTACTTGCAATCTCAATTCAATCTCAATTCTTATAATGGCCCCACCATATTTATGACTTGTGTCTGTAGTGGTTCTTGTGGAATTAAGGCATGATATTAACATTTAAATCATTCAAGTATACCCACAGATGTAAAAATGGACATACCTCTAGATACCCATGTTGTTGATTACATATGGCAAGTGTCACATTCTCAACATGGTACATTGTATTTTTCAGTTGCCTTATGAATATTAAACATTCGAAATTTCAGGCTAGTGCCTAATTGCTCCATCCTCATACAAGCTCTACCTATGGTAAGTGCCGGATGGTGCCTTCTGCAGATTAAACCCTCAGAAGTAGGATATATCATGTTCAGAGGTCTATTACCTATACTCATATACAAGTAATTTTGCAACATTGAAACATAACAGAATTTGTAACAGAAAATAAATTCACAAATGACATTCAGAATACAATTTAGAGGCATGAATGAAAATCTTCAACAAAGTTTAGCCCATTTGGTGGCTTGCTGTCTAGAATAAGGATATATCTAGTTTCAAGCTCCCGCGATAATCTTGTTTGATCACCACTCCTACTGCTAGCCGGGACTGTTTCTATCATGAAATACTTGATTTGCATAGGGTCTTTTTGATATACAGTCTCGTAGTGATGAGCTACTGGGTATGTTCTATCAGCATTTGTGATTGAAACCATATGCTGCAATTTCCTTTTATGTACTTGCAGTGTGGTGTTTCCCACATACTGCAAGTTGCAAGTTCATGTCAGAACATGTTATGTTATGTTATATTAAAAAGTATTTATACAGCGCACGTACGCCCTTGGGAAAGAGGAACATAACACAAGGTAGTGAAGCTAATAGTAAGCTTGTCTAAAAAGCCATGTCTTAAAAGAATGCCTAAATGTGAGGAGGTCTGGGCATTGTCTCAAAGAAAGTGGGAGAGAATTCCAAAGGGTGGCTGCTAGATGGTGAAAGGAGCTGCCGCCCAGCCATTTTTTCTTAAAAGACGGGATAATTAGAAGCTCTTTTTTAGCAGAGCGGAGGTTTAATGATGAGTTGTATCTGGACACGAGTTGCGCAATGAATTTGGGACCGGTGTTGTGTAGGGTTTTATAAATGATGCAGCCAGTTTTGAATAAGACTCTCTGTTCCACCGGCAGCCAGTGAAGATGTTCTAAGCCGGGTCTATTAGACTGCCATTTCGGCTGTTTGAGGATCAATCTGGCTGCTTGGTTTTGAACAAGTTGGAGTCTTTTCAGCAAACCAACTGGGAGTCCTAGGTAAAGACTATTAGAAAAGTCCAACCGGGAAAGGACAAGGGCTATTATAACCTGAATGAGTGCAGTATGAGTTAGAAATTGAGAGATTTTTTAAATTTTTCTCAGTTGGTAATAGCTGGCAGAAACGACAGCACCAACTTGTCCTTTCAGTGAGAGATCGATGCTAAGAGTAACGCCCAGACTCTTAACAGAAGTGGATTTCGTTGGTGGGTTTCCCAGATCAGGTAGCCAGAAGTGTGGACCCCAACTCAGCTCGCTTTTCCCAGGCAAGATCAGTTCTGTCTTGCCTGGGTTAAGTTTGAGATGGTTAAGACTCATCCACCTCTGAATGTGTTGCATGGTGTTCTGAAATTGCGCAACAGAGTCTGAGGTGTTAAGCGTAAACACGAGTTGAAGGTCGTCTGCGTAATTGTAAATAATAACATTAAATTGTTTTAAGGAGTGTAGGAGAGGGCGGAGATAAAGATTAAATAATAAAGGTGGTAGTGAGGATCCCTGTGGGACCCCACAAGTGGATGAAGTTTTAGGTGCTGTAAAGGAGCCAAGCCTAACTTCTTGTGTGCGTCCAGAGATAAAGGAAGCAATCCAACTTAGTGCGGGGCCTCTTAGACCGGCCTGTTCGACACTGTTGATCAGAATAGAATAGCCAACCGTGTCGAACGCCGCCGATAAATCAAGAAGCACCAACGCCTGATGTGTACCTTTGTCCGCGTTGGATTGCATAGTATTTTGGACGGCCAAAATCACGGATTCCGTCGAGTGACAGGGACGGAAACCGGCTTGGTTAGGCTCTAAATAATCGGAGTCTTCGATAAACTTAGACATGCAGTTGGCAACATGGGCTTCTAGTAATTTGGAATGATAGGGGAGTAAGGAGATGGGTCTGTAATTGACCGGGTTATGAGGGTCTGCTCCTTGTTTTTTTATTAACGGGATGAGTAGTGCATTCTTGAAGTTGCCAGGCACCTTGCCCTTAGAAAGTGATTTGTTTAGTAAGGAAAGAATGCTCTGTGGGATAGCTTGGATCACTTCCCTAATGATGTGAGGGGGCAGACATCATAGGGTGACCCAGATTTAACACGGCTCAAAACATTGGTAAGGGTTTTAGTGTCAATAAGGGAAAAGGTGTCAAGTGTAATAGGGTTGAAATAGATATCATCCATAGGAACAGATGACAGGGAGTTCAGAATACTGTGTTTTATAATATTGATTTTATCTGTGAAAAACAAGTTAAGAGAGTTACAGAGTTCCTGGGTAGGAGTCACAGAGGGGGCAGTCCTTTCACTATTACTAAGGTCATTTACAATTTTAAATTCGTCCCTGGATTTGTTTGTGGAGCTCGTGATAATATCCGAGAAGTATTCAGTTTTATGTATCAAAATGGTTTTCTGATAATTTTTACGGGCTATACATAGTTCTCTTTATCTAAGGGTAGGCCAGAGTCTCGAGAAAGGTAGATGTATCGATGCCTTTCCATTTCCTGACGTTCCCACCAGCAACAAGGGTGTGTTTATGGTTCCCGTCCACTGCACAGGAGAAATGAATGAGAAAGTGGTCAGACCAGATGCAGGGTTCTATAATGGGAGTAGATAATGACATATTGTGGAACCAAATTTGTTTGAGGCTGTGGCCTTTCTCATGAGTGGCGGAAGGTTAGGTTAAAGTCAAGGAATAAGTCCTTGAGTTCAGCTGCTTGCTGGTCTGCCTCTAACTTGTTAAACCAAAAATTAAGGTCACCAACAAGAATAAATTTCGGGTAGTTTGTGATGAGGGGGGCCAGTTGTTCTGCCAGTAATGTAGGAAATGAGGGCATAGAGAGTGGGGGGCGATAAAGCAAAGTTACCAGGATCGCCCCATTATCAGTGTCCAGTTTACACATGATATTTTCAGTGTCTTTTAAGACTAGTGACGGAAGTGTGGTGAATTTATGAGATTTATGGATAATAGCAGCTACTCCTCCTCCTTTTTTCCGGAGGGCCGGTTGGAAGAGAGGATATAATAATCCGAGGGTAGGGCTGCTAAAATGTCAGGTAGGGATTCTAAAGTAAGCCAAGTCTCTGTTAGCATTAGGATGTCAGGTTTCTCAGATGTTAAGAGTAAAAACAGGTCGACTTGGTGCCTAATCATGGAACGCGTATTAAGGTACCAGCAGTTAAGTGTTTTTTCAGGTTTAAGTGATGGTTGCTTAATGGTTAGTGGGCGGGTGGGGTCAAAGGCGGCAAACTTGGTTTTAGAGATGCCATAAGAGTCTGTGCGTTTCAGCACGTGTAGGAGAAGAGTAGTAGGGTTCAGATGTTCTGCCGATTTTAATGCTAACAATTCACAGATGGATTAAGAGCGTTTTTGCGTAGAGTCGCTAGCCCCTGGTCCCATGCGGTCGCGGACGGGCTTACTTTAGGCGCACCTTCGGCGGGCCATCGCCGCGCCCGCTGTGCCTGTCCGCTGCGCTCCCGGATACACATTGCCTTTTGAGCCCAGCCTCCCCAGGGCAGCTAGACCGCTAAGTCCGGTCCGGCCCACTCCAAGATGGAGCCTCGCCCTCCACACTAACGGCACAGGCAGCCGCGGTGGAAACGGGGCGAGCTACAGATGGAAAAAAGCAATTACACCTCAAAACACTTCAGTGCAGTACGCAAAATAATGTGTGACAGTTTAAAATGTATTAAAAATATTTCTACAACGCTGACATCTAAATCATGCCCCACACTGTTAGAGCTTCCAGTGAAGAGTATTATCATGCGCGATGAAGCGCTGTGTATTGCAATGCAGTTCCCAGAAAAAAGAACCCCAGGCGCTGCCACTACCTGTTAGCAACATAGATTGCAAATTCTGTCTGGCAGTTATAGGCCTCCCTGATTTTCACCTCCCTGTCCCCAAAGGGTGTAGAATAAGATGTAGTATTCTTACCTATACCACAAGCTCTGCATTTGTTGCATTTCTTGAATCCAGGTACGGGTTTTAACCAACTTTTGCCGGGCACCATCTTGGGACTAGACTTTACCATGGCATCTCTTAGTGATTGAGCTCTGCAACATTTTCCCAATCACCGGGTCTGATTTTCAAATGTGCCAGTTTTTATTGACAAGTCCCTGAACTCTTTATTTGGGGTATTGTATGTGGTAAGGGAGCGTATTTGTGGTTCTATCTCTTTTTTCTCAGTTCGTTTTTGGAAAAGAGAAGTGCCTCACGGTTTTTATTATTCGCTGCCTTCCTTGCTTCCTCCACCATTGTTTTACCATAGCATCTCTCTTGGAACCTCTGGCTTATCTCCTCCTGGCATTTAGTTAAGTCACTGGGTATGCTACAGTTTCTATGGGCTCATAGCATTTCACCATAGGGTATGCTCTGTTGGTGTGGGCCGGATGAAAACTGGACACATGCAGCGTCGTATTGACTGCTGTAGCCTTTCTGTATAGTTTGGTTTCCAGTTTTCCTCCTTTTACATATACCTTCACAACTAGGAACGTCACACTACTTTTGCTGATGGTATGAGTACATTTTAGATTTATATTTTTGTTATTAGAATGACTGATAAACTGTTCTGCTGACTCCACTGTTCCTTTCCAGATTACAAATAAATCATCTATAAATCTGGCCCACAGTATTATGTTATTTTCCCATGCATGTGCATGTTCCCTGCGGAGCACCTGTTCCTCCTACCAGCCTATGCGTAAACATGCATAACTGGGGGCAAAATAGGTGCCCATTACAATCCCCCACTTCCGCTGGTACAGCACACCTTCTAAAAGGATAAAGTTGTCTTCTAGACACTTTTTTGCCATTGTCAACAACATTTGCGTCTGCTTCCAGAGTCTAACCTGTCTGTTACTTAAAAAGAATTCCATAGCTCTTAGACCATCAGTGTGTGCAATACGTGTGCACAAAGCTGTTATATCAAGTACAATTAGTACAAAGTCCGGTTCCATTGGCATGTCCTATATCTTTTTCAAAAAGTCACTACTATCCCCGGCATATGATGGTAATTCTGCTACATAAGCTTTCAAAAAGAAATCAATGTACTTTGATGTGTTCGCCATCATACTCCCATTGGCAGATATTATTGGTCACCCAGGCGGACAGTTGACATTAATGTGCACCTTTGGGATGAGGTACAGCACCGGAGTTCTTGGTGAGTCATGCTTCAAATATCTATACTTATCAGTAGACCCTCTTTCATCCACTGTTCAAGTTCTAAAATACACTCAGAATGAGCTTTCGACATTGTTTCTTGTTTATATTTTTTGTAGTACTCTCTCTGATTCAATTGCGAGTGTGCTTCCTGCAAATACATGCTCATTGGCTAAAGGACTAAATTGCCCTCTATTTCGGAGTTCCGAACAACTATGTGATTGTTCTTGTTGATTTTTTCAACCAGGTCGTGATACTTCCACCCAGTTGTGGTACATTTCTGTATGTCTTCCAGTTGATCCTTTTGAGACAAGTGGTGATCAGTTCATGAAATGTATTGATGTGGTCTTTACCAGAGAACAGCATTACTCGGGACCGGGGCCTGAAGGCTGTAGTTATCGTGTCTCCACTTTGTAGACTTAGTTCCGTTATAGTGTCCAGGATTGTAACCTGAACATTAGAGTCCTCATTCACTAACTCCAGTTCTTTCAGGGTTTTTAGGATTGATAAATCCACAATTGTAGTGTACTCCTGTGGCATTGTAGGTTGGTTGACTTTTCTGGTCTTATTTCTTGTCTTATCCCTTAATGTGTGTGTTTTCAATAATTTGAGTTCCCTACATATTTTAAGGCATAAATCCTCGCTTGAGGATAATTCATGGTATGTTTTTGGCAGAAAGACAGCCCTAACAATAAGATCTGTTCATTAGATTTAATCAATCCAATACTTTACCTACTGTTGCACTGACTAGAGTGGGAATAGTAAATTTCAACCCTTTGGAATCCAATATTTTCTCTACTGTTTTATCAATGGGAGAAGAGAAGTGCAGAAAGAAACAACAGAGGTGCAGAAAGAGGCAAGAGGGGTTCAGAAAGAGGTAAGAGAACTGCAGAAAGAGGCAAGAGAGGTACGGAAAGAGAGAACTGGGGTGAAGACAGAGGCAAGAAGGGTGCAGAAAGAGGGAAAAGGAATGCAGAAAGAGGCAGGAGGGTACAGAAATTTGCAAGAGAGGTGCACAAAGAAGGAAGAGAGGTGCAGAAAGAAGCAAGAGGTGGGCATGAAGAAGCAAGAGAGATGTAGAAAAAAAGCAAGAGCAGTGCAGAAAAAAACAACAGACCTGAAGAAAGAGGCAAGAGGGGTACAGTAAAAGGAAAGAGAAGTGCAGAAAAATGCAAAATAGGTGCAGAAAGAGGTAAGAGACCAATAGAAAGAGGGAAGAAGGGTGCAGAAAGAGGCAAGGGGTGCAGAAAAAAGCAAGAGCAGTGCAGAAACAACCAATAGCAGTGCAGAAAGAGGGAATATGGGCAGGGAGAGGCAAGACAAGTGAAGACAGAAGTGACAGACGTGCAGAAAGAGGCTAGAGAAGTGCAGAAAGAGACAACAAAGGAGCAGAAACAGACAGGAGAGGTGCATAAACAGGCAAAACAGGAACAGGAAGAGAGAACAGGGATGCATAAAGAGGCAAGAGAGGTACAGAAAGAGGGAAGAGGGGGACAGGAAGAGGCAAGATGGATGCAGAAAGAAGCAAGTGAGATACAGAAAAAGGCAACAGTGGTGCAGAAATAGGCATGGGTGGTGCAGAAACAGGCAGGAAAAGTACAGAAAGAGGAGAGAGAAGTGCTGAAAAATGCAATTGAGGTATAGAAAGAAGCAAGAGAAGTGATGAAAGAGACAAGAGAGTTGCAGAGAGAAACAAGAGAGGCGCAAAAAAAGCAAGAGAAGTGAAAAAAGAGGCAAGTGAGGTACCGAAAGAGTCAAGTGAAGTGCAGAAGGAGGATACAAGGGTGCAGAAAGAGGCAAGAGAAGTACAGAAATTAGAGAAAGAGGTGCAGGAGGAGGCAAGAGAACTACAGAGAGAGGCAAGCAAGTTGCAGAAACAGGCAAAAGAGGTACAGAAAGAGGCCAGAGAGTTTCATAAACAGGCAAAAGATGTGTAGATAGAGAGAACGAGGGTGCATACAGAGGCAAAAGAGGTGCAGATAGAGGCAAGAGGTGTACAGAAATTTGCAAGAGAGGTGCAGAAAGAGGCAAGAGCAGTGCAGAAAGAACCAACAGAGATGCAGAAAGAGCCAAGAGGGATGCAGAAAGAAGCAAAAGAGGAGCAGAAAGAGGCAAGAGAACTGCAGAAAGCGAAAAAGGTGCTGAAAGAGGCAAGAGAGTTGCACAAGGAGGAAAGAAGGGTGTAGAAAAAGGCAAGGGAGGTGCATAAAGAAGCAAGAGAAGTACAGAAAGAGGCAATAGAGGTGTACAGAAAGAAGCTGGTGAGGTGCAAAAAAGAGGCAGGACAAGTGCAGAAACATGTAAGAGAAGTGCAGAAAGAGGCCAGAGAAGTACTTAAAGAAGCAACAGAGGTTTAGAAAGAAGCAAGAGACTCATGAAAGACACAACAAAGTTGCAGAAAGAAACAAGAGAGGTGTAGAAAAAAGCAAGAGAGTGCAGAAAGAGGCAAGAGAGCTGCAGAAAAGGGAAAGTGAAGTGCAGAAAGAGGCAAGAGAGGTGCAGAAAGTAGCAAGTGAAGTGAAGAAACAGGCAAAAGGAGTGCGAAAAGAGGCAAGAGAAGTGGAGAAAGAAGCAACAGAGGTGCAAAATGAGGCAATGGAACTTCAGAAAGAGCAAGAGAGTCGCGGAACTGGCAAAAAACGTTCAGAATGAGGCGAAAGAGATGGAGAAACAGGCAAAAGAGGTTCAGAAAGAGGCAAGAGGGGTACATAAAGAGGTAACTGAAGTACAGAAGGAAGCAAAAGAGGTCCAGAAATAGGCAAAAGAACTGCAGAAAGAGGAAAGAGATGAACACAAGGAGGGAAGAAGGATGCAGAAAGAGGCAAGAGGGGTGTAGAAAGAAGCAAGAGTGGTGCATAAAGAAGCAAGAGAAGTGCTGAAAGAAGCAAAGGAGGTGCAGAAAGACGGACGAGAAGTGCAGAAAGATGCAAAAGGGATTCAGAAAGAGGCCAGAGAAGTTCTTAAAGTAGCAACAGAGGTTTAGAAAGGAGCAAGAGAATCATGAAAGAGACAACAGAGTTGCAGAAAGAAACAAGAGAAGTGCAATAAAATGCAAGAGAAGTGCAGAAAGAGGCAAGGAGGTGCAGAAAGAGGCAAGTGAGGTGCAGATAGAGGCAAGAGAGGTGCAGAAAGTAGCAAGTGAGGTGCAGAAACAGGCAAGAGGAGTGCAGAAAGAGGCAAGAAAAGTGCAGAAAGAAGCAACAGAGGTGCAAAATGAGGCAAGGAAACTGCAGAAAGAGGCAAGAGAGTCGCAGAACTGGCAAAAGACGTGCAGAATGAGGCAAAAGAGTTGGAGAGACAGGCAAAAGAGGTGCAAAAGAGGCAAGAGGGGTACGGAAAGTGGTAACTGAAGTACAGAATGAAGCAAAAAAGGTGCAGAAAAAGGCAAAAGAACTGCAGAAAGAGGAAAGAGAAGCACAGATAAGGCAAGAGATGTACACAAGGAGGGAAGAAGGGTGCAGAAAGAGGCAAGAGGGGTGTAGAAAGAAGCAAGAGTGGTGCATAAAGAAGCAAGACAAGTGCTGATAGAAGCAAAGGAGGTGTAGAAAGAGGGAAGAGAAGTCCAGAAAGAGGCAAGAGGGATTTATTTATTATTTATTTATTTCAATGTTTTATAGAGCGCGGAATTGACCCATGAGGGTATCAGAGCGCTTTACACAGGTACACTGTAAACAAAGCAACACAGCAAGATAACAAAGCAACATAAACTCAAGTGCAGAAATATACAAGGTTTGGGGTGGGATAGGGTAGCTGAGGAGCCTAGGATACGGTTATAGTGGGATCAGTAAAAACAGAAACAGGAGCCCCACGATTACATATCAGGGTGAGTTGGTAAACTGCAGAAGAGGCAATAGTTATGGATTCGATAGACACACTGTGGTAGGTGCAAGCATGTCATTGGTTTAGGAATTTGCCCATGAGGAAGGTTTTGGTCTCCTTCTTGAAGCGTGATAGAAAGGGGATTTTTCGGATGTCAGGCGGGAGAGAGTTCCAAATTCGTGGTGCTGCTCCTGAGAATGCCTTATTGTAGTTTATTTTTTTCTGAAAGCGAGCAGGTTGGAGCAGGAGGTTTCGAGCGGACCGGGAGTTCCTGGTTCCCCCAGAAATCACCAGTTTCTGCGCCAGATAGGCAGGAGAGTTTGTGTAGACGGCCTTGTGAGTAATGCATGCGATTTTCAGTTGTATTCTGGTTTCCATAGGGAGCCAGTTTTGTGCTTTTAAATGTGGAGAAATTTGGTCAAATTTCCTGGTGCCTGTGAGTAATCTCGCAGCCTCATTGAGGAACCAGAGAAATTTTGGGTAAACCAGTGAGGGTGGAGCTCCCATATTCCAGTCTCGATATGACCAGTGCTTGGACTGCCATTTTTAAGTCTAGAAGGGTTTTAGCTTCCACAGGTAGCTCAGGTGGAATCTGGCTGATTTAGCCATTGAGTTGATGTGGTCACGCATGTTCAAGTTACTGTTACTGTCGAGGAGTGTGCCCAAAGATTTGGCAGAATTCACTATGGTCAGTGGGCAGTTTAAGGCTGTGATGGCTTTGATCCAAGCCTAGATCTCAGGGTTGGCTTTAGAGGGTGAGATCAGGAGGAATTTGTTTTCTTTGCATTGAGTTCCAGTTGGTTAGCGGCAAGCCATTGGACAGTTCGTTTCAGGGTCTCGTTCAGGGTAAAGATCTCCTCAAGTGATGTAATATTGATGTACATTTAGGTGTCGTCCGTGTACATGTCGTAGGAAATGTTGGCGGTACGAAGAATTTCAGTGAGTGGCTCCAAGTAAAGGTTAAAGAGGGTGGGTGATAAGGTTGAACCTTGGGAGACACCGACTGTGACTGGGGTGGGAGCTGATAGGTTGCTGTTAATGAGGAATCTTTGAGATCAGTTATGTAGGAAGGACCTAAACCATTCTAGGACCTCGCCATCGAGCCCCATCCTGAGAATAAGACGTTTGAGTAGTTTATCATGGTTGACCGTATCGAAGGCAGAGGATAGATCTAGGAGGATTAAAAGGCAGGTTTTGCCTTGGTCAAGGGCTTGGAGGTCATCGTCCACGATGTGGAGCATTGTGGTTTCCGTGCTGTGCCCCGGTCTGAAGGCAGATTGAAAGTTGTCTAATAGGTGCAAGTTCTTGATATGCTAACTTAGTTGCTGTTGGACATATTTTTCTAACACTTTAGCTAACAGAGGGATATTGGAGATAGGTCTGAAGTTGTTGGGGGAAGAGGGGTCCAGCGATGGCTCTTTTAGGATAGGAAGGACTTGACTGGCTTTCAAGGGGTCTGGGATAGAGCGCTGCTGAAGTGTGCCATTGATTATTGTAGTCCAGTAGGGAATATTGGCTTGGGTTGGATGGTGGAGGGTCATTGAAGTGGTTATTGGGGTTCAAAGTAGAGAGGATTGTGGAGCTGGAGTCTTCTTCATAGTATTCAAGTTCGGTCCAGTGAGCTTGGTTTTTAGGTGGGGCTGGTGTGGGTAGTGCAGGGAAGGGGGGAGGTTAGGGAGGGGATGAGAGTTATCGGCGGCATTGAGTTCAATTTCTAGTGCCATGGTTTTATCAGTGAAGAAAGAGGAGAATTCCTCAGATGATATTAGAGATTTAGGGGATTCTTTCTGATATTTAGCAAGTTTATTGGATTGGTGCTTGATCAGCTCAAAGATCTTGCGGGATCTGTTCCTGGAATTCCCCAATTCCGATCTGAAGTAATCTTTTTTTGAGTTCAGGATGTGTTTGTTGTAAGAGTTTCTTGCCTGGCAGAGAAGTTTAAGGTGCTCGGCGGAGGGGTGCTGTCTCCAGATTCTTTCAGCTTGTCTTAGGGATCTCCTCTCCATGTTGAGGGAATCGGAGAACCAGGGGTTTCTGTCTTTGATTTGTGACCTTTTTTAGTTTTAGAGGGGCCAGGTCGTCCAGGATGTTCGAGATGGATGCTGAGTAATGATCATTGAGGTCACTGACAGCAGTTACATGCGAGGGGGCAGGGAGATCAAAATTACAGCGTGCTTCCAGTTTGATAAGGTCAAGGTTTTTAGTGTCTCTGATCCTGCGCTTGGGGATCACTGATTGCGGTATCTTTGACTTGCGGGTCCCTGGTAAAATGAAGGAGATGGTGTGGTGATCGTACCAGTCGCATGGGTCTATGGAGACAAGTTTGACTGCGGATTCTTTAGAGATGATCCAGTCCATGGTGGCCCCTTTAGAGTGAGTAGGCAGAGAGCAGGTTTGGGACAGGGCTTGATAAGTAAGAAGGTTTTTTATAGCATTGACTGGGGGGTCTTTAAGATCATTCCAAAGCAGGTTAAAGTCACCAGGAAGATTTCTTTAGTATTGGAGGGAATCTTGGTTGTGATGATAGCCAAGAGGAGGTCAGTGAAAGAGTCGTTCGGGCCAGGGAGGTAGTAAAAGATGTGCAAGTTGTATAGGTGTAGTGAGGTGCTGGAAATGGAGAGGGGGAGGTGTTCGCAGGAGTCAGTGGAGTCCGCTAGGAGTTCCGTGACCAAGAGGGAGGATCAGTAGATGCAGGCGATGCCTCCACCTTTTTTGTTGGAGAGCCTGTCTAGTCTAGCAATGTTGTGGTTAGGAGGGACTAATAAGTTGAGGCAAGGGGAAGAGTATTCATTGAGCCAGGATTCGGTTTGTATAGTTAGGTCTATATTTTTATTCAGGATGAGGTCAACAATATCCGAGGCATGTTTAACTGCCGAGCGGCAATTAATTAAGAAGCCCGATAGTGGGGAGTCTGGGGGAGTGTCAGGGGTCAGGGCGGATAGAAGCACGGGTGCGAGGTTGCTTTTAACCACACTTCTGTTGTGAAGCGTAGCTGGTCTGTTGGGGTTGATGGGGACTGTGCAGATGTGCTGTTTAGTACTCGGTTCTTAAGGGCAGTGGGAGTCTTGGGCAAGGTTATGGTCTTGGAGGATAGCTAGCATTTCCTCATCCATGAGGTCCAAAGTGAGAGGAGATGGCAGCGGTGGAGTTGTAAGTGAGTGCAAGAGCTCTGCATTCTACCACAGAAAGGAGGCAGGGAGGTTTGCGTGGACGAAGATGTCTTAGAGATAGCAGAAGAGGGTGCATGAGAGGGTTGGCGATCTAAGGGGGTAGGATTGAGGCAACTTGAGGTTGGCGAGGGCTATCATAGGGGGGAGGATTGGGGTTTTTTGAGGTTAGCAATGGTGAGTTTGGCGAGGCTAAGAAGGTTCATAAGATCCAGAATGGATGTATGAATGCTCTGGGATAGATTAGTCGCTCTGGAGTGCATAGTTTTGAGATCCGTAAACGCTGGGGGTGCTAGAGTGGGGGGTATGAAGGTTCAGGGGAAGTGTCAGTAGCACATGGAGGTGACAGAGGTGAAGGGTTTACTTGAGCTGACTCAAATATCTTTGGAGGTGTTACCAGCTCACAGGTATGGAGATGGTTAGCGGGGAGGTGAGCAGAGGTACGGTGGCGACTCTGTTGGTGGGGTTAGAAGGCGAGCTGTCATGGTTAGGGTGACCTGGATGGGGCAAGTTAGAGATAAGAATGGTATTATGGGGGAGAGCCTGCCACGCAGTTGGTGAGGGGCGTTAGGGGGATCAGAGTAGTAGGGGAGGATCTCAGGCCAGGGTCAGTGGATATGTTGGGGGGTAGGATGAACAGTGATGAAAGCCGAATGGGTGGGGGTAGGCGAGTGGATAGACAAAGTAGCCTGGTAGGACATAGGGCCTATGGTGTGGGAATTTGATACCTTATCCGTTTCGTGTACATGGTTTCTAAGCAGGGAGAAAAGATCAGCAAATTTATTGAGGTTATTGAATGAGGCTTGGATCAGAATGATGCTATTTTTGTAAAGGGTAATGATAATGTCAGCTTGGAGCGTAGAGGAGGGGTCAATTGAGAGTTTGGTGCCATATGGAATGTTTCTCGATGAGCGAACATTAAGGAGGTGAGTTAGAGTTTTGCGCCAGGCTGCAATTCTTTTGCAGTAGAAGATGAGGTCATTTATGCAAGTACCACTGTCCGTGTTAAATCACAAGTCAATTACCACCATCTCCGGGTGGCTTTTTAAGGTGCCGTGCTTGAAAGATTTAGAAGCGGTTTTGGAGAGGTAGAGGGGTAGACCAAGGTAATAAAGTTTTCCCCAGTCCAAGTCAAGGTGGGATGTGTCAATGTTGATTTTGGGAAGGGCAATAGTGTAAGTTAAAGGGGTAGTGGGGTGACAGTAGCGGTCACTATTTTGGAGTCATGCATGGGGTTTTGGGCCGAATTTTACAAGCTGTGAAAGTGACACTAGGGCCAGAAGGAGTTTAGAAGGCAGAGATGCACTTTTAAATTAGAGCAATTGTAACACAGCCTTACTGGGGGAGAGGGTTCATCGGCGTGGGCGGAGGGGAGAGCTAATTAACAGGTAGGTGCAAGTAATCCTGAGGCCACAGAGAATATAGGAGGCAGAAATGCACTTTTAAATTAGTGCAATTATAATGCAGCCTCACTGGGGGTGAGGATACATCGGCAGAAGAAAGAAGCAAGTGAGGGGCAGAAAAAGGCAACAGTGGTGCAGAAAGAGACATGACTGGTGCAGAAACAAGCAAGAGAAGTGCAAAACGAAGCAAGAGAAGTGCTGAAAGAAGCGGTATAGAAAGAGTCAATATATGTGATGTAAGATACAAGAGAGTTGCAAATAGAGGCAGGAGAGGTTCAGAAAGAGGCAAGTGAGGTGCAGAAGCATGCAAGAGGTATGTAGAAAGAGGCAAGAGAAGTGCAGAAAGAAGCAACAGAGGTGTAGAATGAGGCAAGAGTACTGCAGAAAGAGGTAAGCGAGTTTCAGAAACAGGCATAACAGGTGCAGAAATAGGCATGAGATTTGGAGAAACAGGCAAAAGAGGTGCAGAAAGAGAGGTCAGGGATGTAGACAGAGGCAAGAGAGGTACATACAAAGAAAAGGGAGGAGGGGTGCACATAGAGGCAAGAGGGATGCAGAAATTAGCAAGAGAGGTGCAGTAAGACTCAAGAGCAGTGCAGAAACAGGCATAAGGGTGCAGACAGATGCAACTTAAGTAGTATAAGAAGCAAAAGAGGTGCAGAAAGAGGCAAAAGAACTGCAGAAAGAGGAAAGAAAGGTACAGAATGAGGAAAGAGTGGTGCACAAGGAGGGAAGAAGGGTGCAGGAAGAGGCATGAGGGGGCAGAAAGAAGTAGCAGAGGTACAGAAAGACGCAAGAGAAGTGCTGCAAGAAGCAACATAGGTGCAGAAAGAGGAAAGATGGATGAAGAAAGAGGAATGCAGAAAGAAGCAAGTGAGGAGCCGAAAAAGACAACAGTGTTACAGAAAGAGGCAAGAAAGGTGCAGAAACAGGCAAGAAGTATGCTGAAAGAAGCAACAGAGGTGTAGAAAGGAGCAATAGGCGTGATGAAAGATACAAGGGATTTGCAGAAATAAAAACAAGAGGGGTGCAGGAAAAAGCAAGAGAAGTACAGAAAGAGGCAAGTGAGGTGCAGTAAGAGGAATGAGAGATACAGAATGAGGCAGGAGACGTGCACAAGGAGGGAAGAAGGATGCAGAAAGAGGCAAGAGGGGTTCAGAAAGAAGCAGGAGAGGTGCAGAAAGAAGCAAGAGAAGTGCTAAAAGAAGCAACATAGGTGCAGAAAGAGGAAAGGTGGATGAAGAAAGAGGCAAGAGGAATGCCGTATTAAGCAAGTGAGGAGCAGAAAAAGGCAACAGTGGTTCAGAAAGAGGCAAGACAGGTGCAGAAACAGGCAAGATGTAAGGTGAAAGAAGCAACAGAGGTGTAAAAAGGAGAAATAGGCGTGATGAAAGTTATAAGAGAGTTGCAGAAATAAAAACAAGAGAGGAGCCGGAAAAAGCAGGAGAAGTACTGAAAGAGGCAAGTGAGGTACAGAAAGAGGCAAGTGAACTGCATAAAGAGGGACGTGAGGTACAAAACAAGGCAAGTGTGGTACAGAAACAGGCAAGAGGGGTGAAGAAAGAGGCAAGAGAAGTGCATAAATAAGCAACAGAAGTGCAGAAAGAGGCAAGAGAACTGCAGAAAAATGGAAGAGAGTTGCAGTAACAGGCAAAAGATATGCAGAAAGAGGCAAGAGAGTTGCAGAAACAGGCAAATGATGTGCAGAAAAAGAGAACAGGGGAGCACACTGTGGCAAGAGAGTTACAGAAAGAGGGAAGGAAGAGGGGTGCAGATAAGGCAGGCAAGAGGGGTGTCGAAATTTGCCAGAGAGGTACAGAAAGAAGCATGAGCAGTGCAGAAAGAACCAACAGAGGCGCCGAAAGAGGCTAAAAGGGTGCAGAAAGATGAAAGAGCGGTACAGAAAGAGGCAATAGAGGTGCGCAAGAGGGAAGAAGGGTGCAGAAAGAGTCAAGAGTGGTGCAGAAAGAAGCAAGAGAGGTGCAGAAAGAAGCAAGAGAAGTGCTGAAAGAAGCAACAGAGTTGCAGAAAGAGGGATGCATAAAGAGGCAAGAGAAGTGTAGACAGAAGCAACAGAGGTGCAAAAAGAGGCATGAAAAGTGCAGAAAGAGGCAACAGAGGTACAGAAACAGACAGTATTGGAGCAGAAAGAGGGATCAGGGGTGCAGAAAGAGGCAAGAGAGGTGCATAAAGAGGGAAGAAGAGTGCAGAAAGAGGCAAGAGGAGTGCAGAAAGAAGCAAGTGAGGTACAGAAAGGGGAAAGACAAGTGCAGAAACAGGCATGAGAAGTTCAGAAACAGGCAAGAGAAGTGCTGAAAGAATCAACAGAGGTTTAGAAAGAAGTAAGAGAATCATGAAAGAGACAACAGAGTTGCAGAAAGAAGCAAGAGAGGTGCAGACAAAAGTAGGAAGTGGCAAGAAAATTGTAAGTGAGGTGCAGAAAGGGGAGAAGAAGAGGCAAGAGAAGAGCAGAATGAGGCAAGAGAGGTGCAAAAAGAAATAGGAGGGGTACAGTAGAAAGAAGCAAGAGAGGTACAGAAAAAAGCAAGAGAGGTGCAGAAAGAAGGGAGGTGCAGAAAGCAGATGAGATGTGCAGAAAGAGGCAAGATAAGTTCAGAAAAAGAAGGAAAGGTGTACAAAGAAGCAAGAAAAAATGACAACAGACGATCTAATCTGCAGCTGGTTGGACTACATGAAGGCTCCAAAAGTGTCGAAATGGTAGAGTGGACTGGGCCACTCCTGAGGAAAGTAATTCCAGAGCTGCAAGGAGGCCTTACAATTACTAGAGCCCACAGAGTCCCTGAACAGAAACATCCAAATTCCAAATACCCAAGTACAATCCTAATAAACTTTGCAGACTATAGAATCAAGGAGAGAATATTAAGCTCAGCAATAGCCAAAAGATCAATTTCCACTACAGATATTCAACATTTTAAAAAGTTTTCGGATATGTCCACAGCTTCAGCACGTAGGCGGAAGGATTTCATCAAGTTGATTGATTCCTTCAAGAGGAAACGAGCCAAATCAACAATTGTTTAACAATCTAAATTACAAGTTTTGGCGTAAAGAATTTTTTTTTTGTTTTTCAGACATTCACAAAGCTCAATCGATTCTGGAAGAATTGTGTTTTTCTTGAGAATAAGTTATATCTGAGTTATAAAATAGGCTCAGGGGATAATAGACAGAAAGTCAAATCAATGTATATCCTGTTAGATTAGGGTAAACGTAGGGTGAACACCAAGGCGCGAAGGGATGCAGCAAGACGGCATCCAGTAATGAGGGGGGGAAGGAGGGAACAGTGGGTAATTCCGTCCTCCAAGGGTGGGGGGTGGAGGGGAGGTGGAGGTGGTGAAGCATTTAGAAAAAAGAGAGTTCTTGAATGAAGGTTTAACTTTTCAGGGTTTGTATAGGTATTACAGCGCAATTACGTACTGTATATATGTCTTAAGCACTTTATTTAAATCGTTCACATCATACACTTTAGGTATCTACGCACTCTTGCACTTTGTACTTATCTGCTATGAAATCGAAACTACTCAATGCTAACTTTGCACAATGAACGGTTATCTTCTAAGGGTGTGCTCTTGGAGGTTCTAGATGTTAGTATATTATCAAGCATAAGGCGCTTTTTAAAGACTCGAAGTAGTACGATTGTATGCTTGCAAGTGGCACCTTTATTATCAAAAGTACTGTATTTACGAATGTAAGCATTATCTGTTTTCTAGATGCTACTTACTCAATTGCATAATTTCTCACTAAGCCTAAAGCTTTGTTTTATGCCAGCACAAGTCACTTTAAATATCCCGGAAACTGATATGTTTACATCATTATTTGGATATTTGGTACTTCAAAGGCCTACGCTGCATATCAGGTTATAAAGGTTAGACCATTTATATATGTTTACACATGCATTAGAGCCTCAAAAGCTTTTGGGGGTATAGGGTGCTTTTATGGAAGCAGCTAGTAAGATAGCATACTATGAGTAGAAATAACTTAACAATACTTTCTTATAATGCCAACGGTTTTCATAATAAACGTAAGTCCCATGAAATTGAAACCTGGCTCAGAGGGTATAATCCTGATGCTATCTTCTTACAAGACACACACGTTCAGAGCACGCCAGAGGCAAGCAACATTTTTAAGAATTGATCAGACTTTAATTGCTCATCAAATACAGGTAGTGCACAAAGGGGTGTTTGCATTTATGGAGGTAAACATGTGCAATTGCAAGTAAAACCACACACACAGATCCGGGGGGAAGATAGGCCTTTACCCATGGAAAACTAATTCAGTAAAATCTCACCCCAGCCACAATCTTTGTACCTGTTTTTGATAACCCGCTCCACTTTTACAGCTCAAACAGGTTCTATCCTGTATTCTTGGTCCCATTATTTGGGGGGGTGATTTTAACTTCCTTCAGGATCCTTCAGTTGATTCCACGAAGAAATATTGAAATCAAAATAAACCTCAGGTTTCCATTGCTCTGTCTAGTTGCAAAAATGATTTGGACATTGTAGATAGATGGCGCCTCCAAAATCCAGGAAAGCGTGATTATTCATGCTTTTCGGCAAAATATGATTCAGCATCTAGAATAGATTTCTTTCTGACTTCGTACGACCTTACGGTCAATAAGGATGATCATATCTTAAATGCCTCTTCTGACCATTCCCCAAATAAAAATGGAAAATACTGTTGGAAGCTGGGAGGGAAAAGCATCTAGAAGGTGGTATTTTATAAATTGAATTTGGAAAATGAGCTGTGGTGCACAGAAATAGCCAACAAGATTAGCACCTATTTTAATACGAATAAAGACTCAGCTCCAACTAAAATAATCAGGGACGCATTTAAGGCTACACTGAGAGGTATAATTACCTCTAACGAAATCCCGCAACAAAGGGCAGAAAAAGAGGAAAGATTAAAGATCGAGGTAAGACTAGCCCAGCCGAACCAGGATACCTTAAGGATAGCAATCTGAACACTAAACAAGAGCTACTCCAGGCAAAAATACAAATGAGAGAATACTATTATCAACGAGGGGATGTTGCAAGTAGGACTCATCTTCAGACAGTGTATGAGGGGAGTGAATACACAGGGAAGCTTCTAGCATGGCAATCAAAAAAGAAAAAGGTCTGAAATGGAATTGAAAGTATCTGGGACGAGCTAACTAAATCAGGATTAATTAGAACCTAATATATAGGCAAAGCTTTTTTTAAACACTATAAGAGAATTTACCAACTAGATCACCAAATGCCCTCTGATTCTATCACAGGTTTTCTTCATAATCTGCCAGTTCCCTACATAAATAGGAAATTTAGAGAAGAACTGTTAGAGGAATTTACGAATGAAGAACTCAAATTAGTGATTAGTACTATGGCAAACTGTAAAGCAACTGTAGAAGAAGGTCTCCCAGTCGAATTTTACAAAAGATTTGTCTCATCTCTCAAAGCACACATTTTAAAACTCACTAACCACTTACTTAAGGGTGGTGAACCCCCAACATTTTTCCATATAGTAGTAGTGGTTAGCGTCCTGAAGAAGGACAAAAACATGGAGAATGTCAACTCTTATAGACCCATAAGCCTCCTCAATGTTGATTATAAACTCTTCACAAAGCTACTTGCAAACTGACTAAATAGAATGGTGGGCTCACTTATACATGCAGATCAGTGTGGTTTTGTAGCTAGGAGTCAGCGCTCTACCAAAACAAACTTTTTACTAGAAGCATTAGATTACTTTAAAAAAAATAGAACAGAGGCTCAGGTATGGTTTTTAGATGCTGAAAAAGGATTTGACTTGGTATCGTGGGTTTGTTTATTTTTAATTAAGGAAAAGTTTGACTTCCCAGATAGGTTCACACAATTAATAAAATGCTTATACATGGATTCACAAGCGCAAACTCTAATTAACTAATAAATAGGGGCACTAGTCAAGGGTGCCCTCTATCCCTTATTTTATTTGTGTTATTTATAGAGCCCCTGGCAATAGCTATCAGACAGAAATGGCTCATACTGCTCCCCTTCAAGGGATGACTAACACAACTTCATGCTGATTATATTGTCCTCTTTCTGAATCCTAAAAAAGTCACCCAGTAAGAAATTCCGGGGATTTTCTGGGAGTTTCAGGCAATAGGAGGCTATAAAATAAATAAGGCCAAGATGAAATTTTATTGTACAACTGCTCCATTGATTCGTTATTGACAAATTGTAGAGCAGTCTATAACTCTCGCCCAAAGAGATATCTAGGGATTTATGTAACTGAGAAAGTAGAGGATATATTTCAATTGAACTTCATCCCGCGGATTCAAAAGTTAAACACCTTTTAACACGATGGAACCAACTCTCCCCATTAAAACTAGGACGTGTAGCACTCATACGTATGTCTATCTTGCCTCTATTTCATTTTTTATTTTCGGCTGCTCCGTGTGCACTACAAATGTCCTTTTTTAAAGAGATAGACAGTATGCTCTTATCCTTCTTATGGGCTAATAAAACACCCAGGCTGGCACTTAGCACTTTATGTTTCTCTATTGAAGAAGGAGGGTTGTCAATTCTAAACATAATGAACTACTACAATGCAAGTTTTGCACACAGCCGTAATAGATTTTTCTTTCAGTCAGAACCCCCAAAGGTAGATACATTTTTTTAACAAGATTTTAATGGAGTAAAAAATTGAAGATCCAACATGAATAGATGAGTGCCCTTTGAAAGTACGATATAAGACTCTCCAATAGATTGTCAAAGAAAAAAGTAAATTCTTAGCATTTTATGATATTCCTGAAATAAATAGTTCCACAAGGCTGTCTCATATCTACACGGGGGAAAAGCTTATTAGAAACTGGCATTTTGAGAAAAGGGGCAGAAAATGGATATACGCAAGTTAGAGACTTTGCTAATTAAAACTACTGTAAGACATGGTCAGGGATCGATATTGGGCTTCAGCACTCTACAAAATACGCTCCAGTGTTAATGTATAATCATAAGACACTTTTGGGAAAATGTTTATGTCTGGAGTGTAACATCAAGCATGGGCATTAGTGAAGCTTTTGAAACCCTGATACAACGGTCAGTGAGTGCATGGGTGAAAATCTTTGATAATAATAAATCTATCCCCATGTATGAAAAAATATGAGACAGAAGGTGGAAAAAAGAACTACAGCTTCCAAAAATAACTTGGAACAGAATCAACAAATTAATCGCTACAGTAATAAGAGGTGCTAATTTTAAATGTATGCAATTCTATTAAAATGACTAATTTATAGGACACCATCCTGTTTGCATAATATTTATCCACAAATTGAAGATAGGTGTTTTCACTGAGCTACAGAGGGAGGTGGCACCTGGTCACATATTGTTTGGGGCTGTTCCAAATTTGGCAACCTGTGGGAAGAAATTGAAAACTATCTCAGAGCCACCATAGATCTCTCTATTTTCATCAATAAATGTATTGCAGTATTGTGTTGCTTGCCTAATATGACACTAAGCAATTCACAAGAAGAATGCTTATATATATCGGCTTTAGTAGCGAGATCCTTAATCCTACAGAACTGGCACAGCAACATAATACCTTCCTTTCAAAAACGTTGTAAAGTCAAAGAATTTGATAGAAGATATGAATTAAGATCAGGGACTTCAAGGAAATTTGGGAAACGTTGGAGCTCCATAGGTAATTAGCCCGGGTTCTAGGGAGAAAAGACTGTTTGCAGACGACACAAATTTGGAGAGGAAGTTGGGGATTTTTACCTGAATAGCTAAATCCTAGAAAGAGTCAAACTACGAAATCAATGCTATTCGATGTTAAGCACTTATGCACTGTGTTATTTGTATTTTGCGCGCCTTTTTCACCTAAGTAATTTATCACTCTTTAAGGATCTTTTTAGCAATTGAATGTTTTTTCTAATGTTTGTTTTTTGCAACATTGTAAAACATTGTAAGATATCTTGAGTACCTATACTCCAAGGGCCTCATTTATGAAAAGTGACGCATTGCTACGTGAAAACAGCGATGCGTCACTTTTCATTGTGACCTTCTTGCAACACCAATGATACGTCATATTTACAGTATGACGCATCATGTTGTAAGGAGTTACAGATACGTCAGTATTTCTGACGTATCTGTAGGCGCAAAAATGACGCATTGCTGCAGTGTGTCACAAAAGTGACGCAACTCAAGCAATGGGTTATTACACATGGACAAGTCCCATGTGAAATGTGCCTGCGTCAGTCAAATGCCTGCAATGAGGCAGGCGTAAGATATTGACGCATTTGTGTCCTAGAAGTGACGCAGTGAAATCTTATAAATTCAAGGTCAAAGTCACTTCAACCACTCGTGTGTGTGTGTGTTTGTGTGTGTGTTTGATATATTTTTTATATATATAATTTTTTATATTATATTTAAAAAAATGCTGTATAATTTATCATTATAATTTTTACATATTTTCAAATTAAATATAGGAATTTAAATGTATATTTTTAAATATATATGTGTGTGGCTCATTTTTTTAAAAATGTACAATAATTATATTTCTCTTTAAATTAATTAAATACATTTAATTTATGTTATATTACTGTTACTTGGAATGTGAAAAATTAGAGTTGTATTTTTCTAGGAAGGGCCAGAATCAAAAGTATTTTAATGGGATTTGGATTCAGAGCAAAAATGAGACATTGATTCAAATAAGATCAAATAATACATTGGTTGCCTGAAATAACTTTCTGTATTGCTTGTGAAATTGAGCAGGGGAAAAAACAAAAAACGTACAGTACTTTACATGAAATATATATGAAAATATGGCAGACGTTACATGACAAAAAGTATATGAAAGGATGTGTGGTCCAGTTGTTTTATCAAATGGAAAAAGTTAAGATCGATTTAGGTTGAGGGCACTTTAAAAGAACAATCTAGATGGAAGGACTCTATAGTCCTGTAGAAGGCAAGCGCCAACACGCATTGACTGTCCCTGTGTAAATATGTACTGTTAGTGAAACTACAATAAAAACGTTGACATTCCATACCTGTGGTGCCATTTGATATCTGCTGAGCTAGAATGAAATCAAGTGGTAAAGGCATTAAAGATATATATATATATATATTCACTGAAAAAACCATAGGTTATAGACCATATATAGTTAGGAATTAGCATTTACAAAACCTTGAAAATTCACTGAAAAAACCATAGGTTATAGACCATATATAGTTAGGGATTAGCATTTACAAAACCTTATTTTACTCGCACAAAACCATTGAAATTCGCATATATAGTTAGTTGCACTAACTATATATCGCGCACCCGCAATCCACTGCTGATGATGTCACATATTACATCATTCATGACATGGTCAGTGACATCACTGATGACATCACTGATGACAACATCCAGTGACTGTATGTTTCTGTAAAGTTAAAATATGTCTTACATATTGAAGAATGAGTGGATGTATCAGTGTCTGGATGAAGGATTTAGTAGGTGCATGACTGAATGTATGAGTGAGTGATTAAATGTCTCTCACTGAGTGCATGGGTTAGTGACTAATCTGTCTTAATTTGTGCATCATTATGTCTGTTGTTCTGTAAACTGTTGCATGTGTTGATAAGTAGCTATATGAGTAACTATATGGGTTATTGATTGATTGTCAAAGTATTTGTATGGGAGACTGAGTGTGTGTGTGGGTGGCTGGGAGGTGTATGACTCTGTGCATAGATGTGTGAGCAGTTGATTCACTAGATGTATGGTTTCAAAAGTGCATGTGGAAACAGCTGTATGGGCGGTTGACTGTGTGCATGAGTGTATTGGTGAGTGAATGGATATCTCAGTGCTACATGTCAAAGTAAGTACATATGTAAAACACAGTACATGTGAGAGTTGACATATATAAATAACTGTGCATAAGAGCCAGTGAATGTGTGAGTGGCTGTATGGATCATTGTGAACTTGTATCAGGGATTGTATGAGAGAGTAAATATGCATTAGTATATGTTTGAATAAGTAAGGTGTGTATAACTGTATAGTTGAGGAAATGGAGGTGTGATTGATTCTTTGCATGACTGACTAGGTGTGTGAGTAACTCCATGGATGAGTGACAGTCTGTGAGTGTCTGTTTACACTGAGTGTATCTTAGGTTATATTAGAGTCTGAAGAGGTTCATCGTATTATCACATGAATGATGTCATCAGTGATGTGATCAGTAATGTCAAATCAGATGTTATCAGTGATGTCATTTGAGATGTCTTCAGTGATGTCATCAGTGATGTCATTTGAGATGTCATCAGTGATGTCATCAGTGATGTCACTGACCATGTCATGAATGATGTAATATGTGACATCATCAGCAGTGGATTGCGGGTGCGCGATATATAGTTAGTGCAACTAACTATATATGCGAATTTCAATGGTTTTGTGCGAGTAAAATAAGGTTTTGTAAATGCTAATTCCTAACTATATATGGTCTATAACCTATGGTTTTTTCAGTGAATTTTAAAGGTTTTGTAAATGCTAATTCCTAACTGTATATGGTCTATAACCTATGGTTTTTTCAGTGAATTTCAATGGTTTTTTAATAGCAAATATCAAAAGTTTTAAAATGTCAAGTACGTGGTAGGTAAAAACATTTTCGTGTTTATGCATGCTGATGTGCTTTGAACGCTGCCCCCCCCCCATCTCTTTTCTTTTAGGAGTATTCTCTCTTTGCAGATAGTGAAGGGTAGGTAACACAGGCCTTTGCCCCGTTGTAACCCGTCGTGCCTGCTTCCCTCTCCATTTGATTGATTGTTATCCTAGCATTTATTGTTTTGGAATTGGTTCTCTTTTGTTCATTCTCTATTTACAAACAAGCACAGAGTCACAATACTCTGTTTAGTCTTTGCAGATAGTGAAAAATCGTTAAAACAAAAGGAATCAAGCAAAATCAGTAGGCCACTAATGGGATCTCTTTTTGACCTCGCTAAAATAGAAACAATATGAACAACCCCTTTTGAGAAATACGAAACTAGTGAGAGGAACTGAGCTCGACTCCATGATGGCTGCAAGACAGTTCGGCTCCGCCGCCCACCCCACCCAAAATAACGACAAACCCTATGCAAATATTATAAATATATACAACACACCAGCAAAGTAACAGGGTAAAACGTTTTATTAAATAACTATTTACATGGCAGCCTGCTGCAACATCGATCCAAACAAGCCTTTGTATTTGGGGCTCAAAATCAACAAGTAACAGGGTAAAACGTTTTATTAAATAACTATTTACATGGCAGCCTGCTGCAATATCGATCCAAACAAGCCTTTGTATTTGGGGCTCAAAATCAACCATCAATAGTAAGATTTTCATAGGTGAGTGTAGGTTCATGATTTTCCATCCACAAACTAAAAGCCTGGAGTGGGAGTGAAAGAACAATAACTAGGTAAGAAGGAAGGCAGAGGCTGTGGGAAGGACTCTGGATATGGTATGTTGCTTGGTCCCTGAGATGCTTCGATGTCACTGCTTTGCACAAATGGCATAAGTCCTGGATGTTGGGTGCCATAGTTGAGGGTTCCGAGCAGCGCTTGTAACACTGGCTGAAGCTTATTTGCACCTGCTGCAGCTTCACTATTCTCAAAGTAAGTGGGGGCTGTTTGTGGACCTGACTGCATTGGAAAACAATGTGATGCGGTGCCTCCCTGAACCACTTGACGGAGGCGCCCGAGATAAGTGCGCCTGCTCCACACCTTGTCCCACAATCCGTTTGACCTGAAGACACGTCCTGCGGTGCCCTGGTCCGACCATCACATATACCTGCGCCAGGAAACGGCATGGGGTGCACTAGAAGGGAGAGGCGGTGCAAACGAGCCTCCCCCACCTCCCCAGGTGGAGGTTTCTCAGCTACACCCCAGCGCTTCACTCGACCAGCTGACTTGCGCCCGCTCTTGAAAGACACAGTGCCTCGCTCGGCCAGCTTAATTGCGCCTGCTCTTGCTATTACAACGTCTCACCCGCCATCCAACGGAATTGCACCCAATCTTGCGGTACAGCGACAGGTGGCTGCTACGGAGCCTACAAAATGGCGGTCGGCTTCACAGACTTGGGCCTGGCCTACAAAGATGGCTCTGGGCAACCGTGGAACTCAGACGCTTGACTGCTAGGGCATGGGCCCCATTCCCATAAGAGTCCCCTCAGCCTTGAAGATTCTACAACAGTCACCGGGACCCCCGACTCCCGCAGGCTTCCGGTGGGGAGCGGCTGCCATGATTGCTCGCGGAATGGCCACGACGGAGCCACGAGATGGTGGTGTTCTCATGCTGACGCCAGCGTCAGTCTGAAACATCCAGAAACACTGTAGACTACCAATTCGATCACTTCCGGTGGAACCCCAACGTGACCCGGTAGAGAAGAACTTGCCCTCCCCTCTTTGACTGATGATTCTTGTTGCCTGTCCCTTCTGTTGTCATTTAACAGAACTTTTTGGACTACTGAAAGGGGTTGTGTTCCGACCGCTGGTTGGTGGAGACATTTTGACTATATTCTGGACCTGCGTTGTCGCGTAATGCGTCATATGACGCGCCGCGTTAGCGCACCCGGAAGTGCTCCGGTGCGCGAGGCGCAGCTTCCCGGAAGCGATCCAGAGCGCGGCGCACAGCGCGTAACGTAAGCATAACAGGTCATGTGACTTGTTAATAAAACTTTTCATTGGTTCATTTTACTTTTGTTATTCTAATGATGGAAGGCTTGGTCATATGACCTAAAAATAACACTTTTCATTGCTTTCGAACATTTTTTTTTCCCAAATGATGAAAGCCCCACCTTTTTTTTTCTCACTCTGACTTGTAAAGCAAAGGACCCAGATGCATTTACAGTTTACCACTAACAATGTTCCAGGCTAATGTATTTTCCCGGAAAATTTACAACTGTCCTGCAAGTAAAATATTCCTATTTCGAGAAAAAGGGCGTTTCTTCGTCCCATGAGGGAGCAGTTGAAGAAAAGAGGCTCGGCCTGCTGTCTTAGTCGCTGATAGGCATGAATATCGGATTCTTATCGATCACTTTATGTTGCAGGAGTGGAAAACACAACAGCCCTTGACCATTTATCTTTACTGCGTTCCTGCGTATTATACCTTTTAACCGTCATGTAATCGGGCTGCTTTATTTCACTTGCCTTTTACTGATTCGAAAACAGTGGCTATTATTCAAAACTTTACCAATCTAGGTACTACTACCATGTTTTGTTTTAAAAACCTTTATTGTGAAAATGTCAGTATACAAATACGGGCCTATAACCACGTGGGCCGGCCACGGAGCAAACTGGAATCGTATATGATGAGGGGACATTTACACTGTAAAAGAACGTAACGGGCGGGCCATTAGGTTGCAAGAACTAAGGTATCTAACAGTTGCGGAATCGGTGGACGTACATTTTATAATTAAAGTACGACAGGGCCAGTTACAATAAAATTATCTAGATATACATTTGCGGGCAAGTACCATGGGTGACGTTAATTTGAACTTTCAATAGTACAGTAATCAATAACACCTCAGAACTTAATATCAATAGGGATGTCCAAATGTTCAATCAGTACTCGTCCCCGCCCGCCATGTGCTTCAAAACTGCATACGTATCTCGTGATATCAAGGTTGGGCAACCAGTACACAACAAGGAGTTACGAGTCCCATTTATACCGGCGTCATTTTGGGCGAGGCCCGGCAGGTTCAGTATATGATCAAAATGTCTCCACCAACCAGCGGTCGAACCAGAACACCTTTCGGCAGTCCAAAAAGGTTCCGTTAAATGACAACAGAAGAGATAGGCAACAAGAACAATCAGTCAAAAGAGGGGACGCTTTCGGGAATGGGGCCCATGCCCTAGCAGGCAAGCGTCCGAGTTCCAAGGTGTCCCAGGGCCATTTTAGTGGACCAGGCCCAAATCCAAAGAACCGGCCGCCATTTTGAGAGTCCTGTTGCAGCCGCCTATCGCTGTAGCCGCAAGAGCGGGCGAAACTCAGCTGGACGGCGAGTGAAACGCTAAGAGGTGCCCCACTGCAGATGAGGTGCCTCCACCTGGGGAGGCGGGAGAGGCTCCTTTGCGCCGCTTCCCCCCCCCTTCGGGCACCCCACGCCGACTTTCATCGCAGCATTGTAGGATGGCCACACCAGTACAACAACTTGCTGGACACCACCTCGGTGCCATCCAGATCTCGGCGCGTTGTGCTGCCTTCGGCCTACTGTAGCAGCAAGTGCGGGCGCAACTCAGCTGGACGGCGAGTAAAACGCTAAGGGGCGCCCCACTGCAGATGAGGTGCCTCCACCTGGGGAGGTGGGAGAGACCCGTTTGTGCCGCCTCCTCCCCCCGGGCACCCCACGCCGACTTTTGGCGCAGCATTGTAGGATGGCCACACCAGAACAACAACTTGCTGGACACCACCTCGGTGCCATCCGGATCTCGGCGCGTTGTGCTGCCTTCGGCCTACTGTAGTAGCAAGTGCGGGCGCAACTCAACTGGACGTCGAGTGAAACGGTAAGGGGCGCCGCACTGCAGATGAGGTGCCTCCACCTGGGGAGGCGGAAGAGGTCCGTTCGCGCCGCCTCCCCCCGGGCACCCCACGCTGTCTTTCGGCGCAGCATTGTAGGATGGCCACACCAGTGTAACTTGCTGGACACCACCTCGGTGCCATCCGGATCTCTGCGCGTTGTGCTGCCTTCGGCCTATTCGCACATCGGTCCGCTACTGAGGCCGCCTCACAGGCCAACGGATTTTGTAGGCTTTTTATAGCCCAAAGCCGCATAACAGGTCATGTGACTTGTTTATAAAACTTTTCATTGGTTCATTTTACTTTTGGTTTCCTAATGATAGAAGGCTTGATCATATGACCTAAAAATAACACTTTTCATTGGATTGAAACTTTTTTTTTTCCCAAATGATGAAAGCCCCACCTTTTTTTTTCTCACTCGGCAATCCAAAAAGGTTCCGTTAGATAACAACAGAGGGGACAGGCAACAAGAACTATCAGTCAAAAGAGGGGAGGGCAAGTTCTTCCCTACCGGGTCACGTTGGGGCTCCACGGTAAGTCATCGAATTGGTAGTCTACAGTGTTTCTGGATGTTTCAGACCGAAGCTGGCCATCTCGTGGCTCCGTCGTGGCCATTCTGCAAGCAATCATGGCAGCCGCTCCCACCGGAAGCCTGCGGGAGTCGGGGGCCCCGATGACTTTTGTATAATCTTCAAGGCTGAGGGGACGCTTTCGAGAATGGGGCCCAAGCCGTAGCAGGCAAATGTCCGAGTTCAAATGTGTCCCAGGGCCATTTTAGTGGACCAGGCCCAAATCTGAAGAGCCGGCCGCCATTTTAAGAGTCCTGTGGCAGCCGCCTATCGCTGCACCGCAAGAATGGGCGCAACTCAGCTGAATGGCGGATGAGGCACAGTGCCGCAAAAGCGGGCGCTAAACAACTGGATGGCGAGTGAAACGCCAAGGGGCGCCCCACTGCAGCAGAGGAGCCTCCACCTGGGGAGGCGGGGGAGGCCCGTTCGTTCCGCCTCCCCCCCTTGGGGCGCCCCACGCCGTTTTTCGGCGCAGCATTGTAGGATAGACAAAGTAGCCTGGTAGGACATAGGGCCTATGGTGCGGGAATTTGATACCTTATCCGTTTCGTGTACATGGTTTCTAAGCAGGGAGAAAAGATCAGCAAATTTATTGAGGTTATTGGATGAGGCTTGGATCAGAATGATGCTATTTTTGTAAAGGGTAATGATAATGTCAGCTTGGAGCGTAGAGGAGGGGTCAATTGAGAGTTTGGTGCCATATGGAATGTTTCTCGATGAGCGAACGTTAAGGAGGTGAGTTAGAGTTTTGCGCCATGCTGCAATTCTTTTGCAGTAGAAGATGAGGTCATTTATGCAAGTACCACTGTCCGTGTTGAATCACAAGTTGGTTACCACCATCTCCGGGTGGCTTTTTAAGGTGCCGTGCTTGAAAGATTTAGCAGCGGTTTTGGAGAGGTAGAGGGGTAGACGAAGGTAATAAAGTTTTCCCCAGTCCAAGTCAAGGTGGGATGTGTCATGTTGATTTTGGGAAGGGCAATAGTATAAGTTAAAGGGGTAATGGGGTGACAGTAGCGGTCACTATTTTGGAGTCATGCATGGGGTTTTGGGCCGAGTTTTACAAGCTGTGAAAGTGACACTAGGGCCAGAAGGAGTTCAGAAGGCAGAGATGCACTTTTAAATTAGAGCAATTGTAACAGCCTTACTGGGGGAGAGGGTTCATCGGCGTGGGCGGAGGGGAGAGCTAATTAACAGGTAGGTGCAAGTAATCCTGAGGCCAGAGAGAATATAGGAGGCAGAAATGCACTTTTAAATTAGTGCAATTATAATACAGCCTCACTGGGGGTGAGGATACATCGGCGGAATAGAGAAGCAAGTGAGGGGCAGAAAAAGGCAACAGTGGTGCAGAAAGAGACATGACTGGTGCAGAAGCAAGCAAGAGAAGTGCAAAACGAAGCAAGAGAAGTGCTGAAAGAAGCGGTATAGAAAGAGTCAATATATGTGATGTAAGATACAAGAGAGTTGCAAATAGAGGCAGGAGAGGTTCAGAAAGAGGCAAGTGAGGTGCAGAAGCATGCAAGAGGTGTGTAGAAAGAGGCAAGAGAAGTGCAGAAAGAAGCAACAGAGGTGTAGAATGAGGCAAGAGTACTGCAGAAAGAGGCAAGCGAGTTTCAGAAACACGCATAACAGGTGCAGAAATAGGCATGAGATTTGGAGAAACAGGCAAAAGAGGTGCAGAAAGAGAGGTCAGGGATGCAGAAAGAGGCAAGAGAGGTACATACAAAGAAAAGGGAGGAGGGGTGCACATAGAGGCAAGAGGGATGCAGAAATTAGCAAGAGAGGTGCAGTAAGACTCGAGAGCAGTGCAGAAACAGGCATAAGGGTGCAGAAAGATGCAACTTAAGTGCTATAAGAAGCAAAAGAGGTGCAAAAAGAGGCAAAAGAACTGCAGAAAGAGGAAAGAAAGGTACAGAATGAGGAAAGAGTGGTGCACAAGGAGGGAAGAAGGGTGCAGAAAGAGGCTTGAGGGGGCAGAAAGAAGTAGCAGAGGTACAGAAAGACGCAAGAGAAGTGCTGCAAGAAGCAACATAGGTGCAGAAAGAGGAAAGATGGATGAAGAAAGAGGAATGCAGAAAGAAGCAAGTGAGGAGCCGAAAAAGGCAACAGTGTTACAGAAAGAGGCAAGAAAGGTGCAGAAACAGGCAAGAAGTATGCTGAAAGAAGCAACAGAGGTGTAGAAAGGAGCAATAGGCATGATGAAAGATACAAGAGATTTGCAGAAATAAAAACAAGAGGGGTGCAGGAAAAAGCAAGAGAAGTACAGAAAGAGGCAAGTGAGGTGCAGTAAGAGGAATGAGAGATACAGAATGAGGCAGGAGACGTGCACAAGGAGGGAAGAAGGATGCAGAAAGAGGCAAGAGGGGTTCAGAAAGAAGCAGGAGAGGTGCAGAAAGAAGCAAGAGAAGTGCTAAAAGAAGCAACATAGGTGCAGAAAGAGGAAAGGTGGATGAAGAAAGAGGCAAGAGGAATGCCGTATTAAGCAAGTGAGGAGCAGAAAAAGGCAACAGTGGTTCAGAGGCAAGACAGGTGCAGAAACAGGCAAGATGTATGGTGAAAGAAGCAACAGAGGTGTAGAAAGGAGAAATAGGCGTGATGAAAGTTATGAGAGAGTTGCAGAAATAAAAACAAGAGAGGAGCCGGAAAAAGCAGGAGAAGTACTGAAAGAGGCAAGTGAGGTACAGAAAGAGGCAAGTGAACTGCATAAAGAGGGACGTGAGGTACAAAACAAGGCAAGTGTGGTACAGAAACAGGCAAGAGGGGTGAAGAAAGAGGCAAGAGAAGTGCATAAATAAGCAACAGAAGTGCAGAAAGAGGCAAGAGAACTGCAGAAAAATGGAAGAGAGTTGCAGTAACAGGCAAAAGATATGCAGAAAGAGGCAAGAGAGTTGCAGAAACAGGCAAATGATGTGCAGAAAAAGAGAACAGGGGAGCACACTGTGGCAAGAGAGTTACAGAAAGAGGGAGGGAAGAGGGGTGCAGATAAGGCAGGCAAGAGGGGTGTCGAAATTTCCTGAGAGGTACAGAAAGAAGCATGAGCAGTGCAGAAAGAACCAACAGAGGCGCCGAAAGAGGCTAAAAGGGTGCAGAAAGAAGCAACTGAAGTGCAGAAAAAAGCAAAATAGGCACCGAAAGAGGAAAGAGAACTGCAAAAAGATGAAAGAGAGGTACAGAAAGAGGCAATAGAGGTGCACAAGAGGGAAGAAGGGTGCAGAAAGAGTCAAGAGTGGTGCAGAAAGAAGCAAGAGAGGTGCAGAAAGAAGCAAGAGAAGTGCTGAAAGAAGCAACAGAGTTGCAGAAAGAGGGATGCATAAAGAGGCAAGGGAAGTGTAGACAGAAGCAACAGAGGTGCAAAAAGAGGCATGAAAAGTGCAGAAAGAGGCAACAGAGGTACAGAAACAGACAGTATTGGTGCAGAAAGAGGGATCAGGGGTGCAGAAAGAGGCAAGAGAGGTGCATAAAGAGGGAAGAAGAGTGCAGAAAGAGGCAAGAGGAGTGCAGAAAGAAGCAAGTGAGGTGCAGAAAGGGGAAAGACAAGTGCAGAAACAGGCATGGAAAGTTCAGAAACAAGCAAGAGAAGTGCTGAAAGAATCAACAGAGGTTTAGAAAGAAGTAAGAGAATCATGAAAGAGACAACAGAGTTGCAGAAAGAAGCAAGAGAGGTGCAGACAAAAGTAGGAAGTGGCAAGAAAATTGTAAGTGAGGTGCAGAAAGGGGAGAAGAAGAGGCAAGTGAAGAGCAGAATGAGGCAAGAGAGGTGCAAAAAAAATAAGAGGGGTATAGTAGAAAGAAGCAAGAGAGGTACAGAAAAAAGCAAGAGAGGTGCAGAAAGAAGGGAGGTGCAGAAAGCAGATGAGATGTGCAGAAAGAGGCAAGATAAGTTCAGAAAAAGAAGGAAAGGTGTACAAAGAAGCAAGAAAAAATGACAACAGACGATCTAATCTGCAGCTGGTTGGAATACATGAAGGCTCCAAAAGTGTCGAAATGGTAGAGTGGACTGGGCCACTCCTGAGGAAAGTAAAACCAGAGCTGCAAGGAGGCATTACAATTACTAGAGCCCACAGAGTCCCTGAACAGAAACATCCAAATTCCAAATACCCAAGTACAATCCTAATAAACTTTGCAGACTATAGAATCAAGGAGAGAATATTAAGCTCAGCAATAGCCAAAAGATCATTTTCCACTACAGATATTCAACATTTTAAAAAGTTTTCGGATATGTCCACAGCTTCAGCACGTAGGCGGAAGGATTTCATCAAGTTGATTCATTCCTTCAAGAGGAAACGAGCCAAATCAACAATTGTTTAACAATCTAAATTACAAGTTTTGGCCAAAGTAATTTTTTTTTGTTTTTCAGACATTCACAAAGCTCAATCGATTCTGGAAGAATTGTGTTTTTCTTGAGAATAAGTTAAATCTGAGTTATAAAATAGGCTCAGGGGATAATAGACAGAAAGTCAAATCAATGTATATCCTGTTAGATTAGGGTAAACGTAGGGTGAACACCAAGGCGCGAAGGGATGCAGCAAGACGGTATCCAGTAATGTAAATGTAAATGTACATGTATTTATATAGCGCAAATCGCCCACATCGCAGGCATCTATGCGCTTGCTTAGGGAACCCGTCCTGGTATTCCCCTGTGAGATACCCCGGCAGGGTATTCACAAGGTGAAAGCCAGGCATCCCGCCGCGAGGGGCCGTTGTGGAGATTAAGCAAGCTATTTCCCAGAGTCGCAGAGTGTGAACCCGTGAGTCGAGTAGGCACTGGAGTGAGAATTATCGAGTCCGTGGAATTATTGAGCCCAACCCCCGTCGGGGCGGGGAATTGAACCCTGGTCCAGGGCCGATCTCAGCTTCCGGGTCTGCCGCCTCTAACCCCTGAGCCAAACTTCTCCACATGAGGGGGGGAAGGAGGGAACAGTGGGTAATTCCGTCCTCCAAGGGTGGGGGGTGGAGGGGAGGTGGAGGTGGTGAAGCATTTAGAAAAAAGAGAGTTCTTGAATGAAGGTTTAACTTTTCAGGGTTTGCATAGGTATTACAGCGCAATTACGTACTGTATATATGTCTTAAGCACTTTATTTAAATCGTTCACATCATACACTTTAGGTATCTACGCACTCTTGCACTTTGTACTTATCTGCTATGAAATCGAAACTACTCAATGCTAACTTTGCACAATGAACGGTTATCTTCTAAGGGTGTGCTCCTGGAGGTTCCAGATGTTAGTATATTATCAAGCATAAGGCGCTTTTTAAAGACTCGAAGTAGTACGATTGTATGCTTGCAAGTGGCACCTTTATTATCAAAAGTACTGTATTTACGAATGTAAGCATTATCTGTTTTCTAGATGCTACTTACTCAATTGCATAATTTCTCACTAAGCCTAAAGCTTTGTATTATGCCAGCACAAGTCACTTTAAATATCCCGGAAACAGATATGTTTACATCATTATTTGGATATTTGGTACTTCAAAGGCCTACGCTGCATATCAGGTTTTAAAGGTTAGACCATTTATATATGTTTACACATGCATTAGAGCCTCGAAAGCTTTTGGGGGTATAGGGTGCTTTTATGGAAGCAGCTGGTAAGATAGCATACTATGAGTAGGAATAACTTAACAATACTTTCTTTTAATGCCAACCGTTTTCATAATAAACGTAAGTCCCATGCAATTGAAACCTGGCTCAGAGGGTATAATCCTGATGATATCTTCTTACAAGACACACACGTTTGGAGCACGCCAGAGGCAAGCAACATTTTTAAGAATTGAGCAGACTTTCATTGCTCATCAAATGCAGGTAGTGCACAAAGGGGTGTTTGCATTTATGGAGGTAAACATGTGCAATTGCAAGTAAAACCACACACACAGATCCGGGGGGAAGATAGGCCTTTACCCATGGAAAACTAAATCAGTAAAATCTCACCCCAGCCACAATCTTTGCACCTGTTTTTGATAACCCGCTCCACTTTTACAGCTCAAACAGGTTCTATCCTGTATTCCTGGTCCCATTATTTGGGGGGGTGATTTTAACTTCCTTCAGGATCCTTCAGTTGATTCCACGAAGAAATATTGAAATCAAAATAAACCTCAGGTTTCCATTGCTCTGTCTAGTTGCAAAAATGATTTGGACATTGTAGATAGATGGCGCCTCCAAAATCCAGGAAAGCGTGATTATTCATGCTTTTCGGCAAAATATGATTCAGCATCTAGAATAGATTTCTTTCTGACTTCGTACGACCTTACGGTCAATAAGTATGATCATATCTTAAATGCCTCTTCTGACTATTCCCCAAATAAAAATGGAAAATACTGTTGGAAGCTGGGAGGGAAAAGCATCTAGAAGGTGGTATTTTAATAAATTGAATTTGGAAAATGAGCTGTGGTGCACAGAAATTTCCAACAAGATTAGCACCTATTTTAATACGAATAAAGACTCAGCTCCAACTAAAATAATCAGGGACGCATTTAAGGCTACACTGAGAGGTATAATTACCTCTAACGAAATCCCGCAACAAAGGGCAGAAAAAGAGGAAAGATTAAAGATCGAGGTAAGACTAGCCCAGCCGAACCAGGATACCTTAAGGATAGCAATCTGAACACTAAACAAGAGCTACTCCAGGCAAAAATACAAATGAGAGAATACTATTATCAACGAGGGGATGTTGCAAGTAGGACTCATCTTCAGACAGTGTATGAGGGGAGTGAATACACAGGGAAGCTTCTAGCATTGCAATCAAAAAAGAAAAAGGTCTGAAATGGAATTGAAAGTATCTGGGACGAGCTAACTGAATCAGGATTAATTAGAACCTAATATATAGGCAAAGCTTTTTTTAAACACTATAAGAGAATTTACCAACTAGATCACCAAATGCCCTCTGATTCTATCACAGGTTTTCTTCATAATCTGCCAGTTCCCTACATAAATAGGAAATTTAGAGAAGAACTGTTAGAGGAATTTACGAATGAAGAACTCAAATTAGTGATTAGTACTATGGCATACTGTAGAGCAACTGTAGAAGAAGGTCTCCCAGTCAAATTTTACAAAAGATTTGTCTCATCTCTCAAAGCACGCATTTTAAAACTCACTAACCACTTACTTAAGGGTGGTGAACCCCAACATTTTTCCATATAGCAGTAGTGGTTAGCGTCCTGAAGAAGGACAAAAACATGGAGAATGTCAACTCTTATAGACCCATAAGCCTCCTCAATGTTGATTATGAACTCTTCACAAATCTACTTGCAAACCGACTAAATAGAATGGTGGGCTCACTTATACATGCAGATCAGTGTGGTTTTGTAGCTAGGAGACAGCGCTCTACCAAAACAAACTTTTTACTAGAAGCATTAGATTACTTTAATAAAAATAGGACAGAGGCTCAGGTATGGTTTTTAGATGCTGAAAAAGGATTTGACTTGGTATCGTGGGTTTGTTTATTTTTAATTAAGGAAAAGTTTGACTTCCCAGATAGGCTCACACAATTAATAAAATGCTTATACATGGATTCACAAGCGCAAACTCTAATTAACTAATAAATAGGGGCACTAGTCAAGGGTGCCCTCTATCCCTTATTTTATTTGTGTTATTTATAGAGCCCCTGGCAATAGCTATCAGACAGAAATGGCTCATACTGCTCCCCTTCAAGGGATGACTAACATACAACTTCATGCTGATTATATTGTCCTCTTTCTGAATCCTAAAAAAGTCACCCAGTAAGAAATTCCGGGGATTTTCTGGGAGTTTCAGGCAATAGGAGGCTATAAAATAAATAAGGCCAAGATGAAATTTTATTGTACAACTGCTCCATTGATTCGTTATTGACAAATTGTAGAGCAGTCTATAACTCTCGCCCAAAGAGATATCTAGGGATTTATGTAACGGAGAAAGTAGAGGATATATTTCAATTGAACTACATCCCGCGGATTCAAAAGTTAAACACCTTTTAACACGATGGAACCAACTCCCCCCATTAAAACTAGGACGTGTAGCACTCATACGTATGTCTATCTTGCCTCTATTTCATTTTTTATTTTCGGCTGCTCCGTGTGCACTACAAATGTCCTTTTTTAAAGAGATAGACAGTATGCTCTTATCCTTCTTATGGGCTAATAAAACACCCAGGCTGGCACTTAGCACTTTATGTTTCTCTATTGAAGAAGGAGGGTTGTCCCTTCTAAACATAATGAACTACTACAATGCAAGTTTTGCCCACAGCCGTAATAGATTTTTCTTTCAGTCAGAACCCCCAAAGGTAGATACATTTTTTTAACAAGATTTTAATGGAGTAAAAAATTGAAGATCCAACATGAATAGATGAGTGCCCTTTGAAAGTACGATATAAGACTCTCCAATAGATTGTCAAAGAAAAAAGTAAATTCTTAGCATTTTATGATATTCCTGAAATAAATAGTTCCACAAGGCTGTCTCATATCTACATGGGGGAAAAGCTTATTAGAAACTGGCATTTTGAGAAAAGGGGCAGAAAATGGATATACACAAGTTAGAGACTTTGCTAATTAAAACTACTGTAAGACATGGTCACGGATCGAAATTGGGCTTCAGCACTCTACAAAATACGCTCCAGTGTTAATGTATAATCATAAGACACTTTTGGGAAAATGTTTATGTCTGGAGTGTAACATCAAGCATGGGCATTAGTGAAGCTTTTGAAACCCTGATACAACGGTCAGTGAGTGCATGGGTGAAAATCTTTGATAATAATAAATCTATCCCCATGTATGAAAAAATATGAGACAGAAGGTGGAAAAAAGAACTACAGCTTCCAAAAATAACTTGGAACAGAATCAACAAATTAATCGCTACAGTAATAAGAGGTGCTAATTTTAAATGTATGCAATTCTATTAAAATGACTAATTTATAGGACACCATCCTGTTTGCATAATATTTATCCACAAATTGAAGATAGGTGTTTTCACTGCGCTACAGAGGGAGGTGGCACCTGGTCACATATTGTTTGGGACTGTTCCAAATTTGGCAACCTGTGGGAAGAAATTGAAAACTATCTCAGAGCCACCATAGATCTCTCTATTTTCATCAATAAATGTATTGCAGTATTGGGTTGCTTGCCTAATATGACACTAAGCAATTCACAAGAAGAATGCTTATATATATCGGCTTTAGTAGCGAGATCCTTAATGCTACAGAACTGGCACAGCAACATAATACCTTCCTTTCAAAAACGTTGTAAAGTCAAAGAATTTGATAGAAGATATGAATTAAGATCAGGGACTTCAAGGAAATTTGGGAAACGTTGGAGCTCCATAGGTAATTAGCCCGGGTTCTAGGGAGAAAAGACTGTTTGCAGACGACACAAATTTGGAGAGGAAGTTGGGGATTTTTACCTGAATAGCTAAATCCTAGAAAGAGTCAAACTACAAAATCAATGCTATTCGATGTTAAGCACTTATGCACTGTGTTATTTGTATTTCGTGCGCCTTTTTCACCTAGGTAATTTATCACTCTTTAAGGATCTTTTTAGCAATTGAATGTTTTTTCTAATGTTTGTTTTTTGCAACATTGTAAAACATTGTAAGATATCTTGAGTACCTATACTCCAAGGGCCTCATTTATGAAAAGTGACGCATTGCTACGTGAAAACAGCGATGCGTCACTTTTCATTGTGACCTTCTTGCAACACCAATGATACGTCATATTTACAGTATGACGCATCATGTTGTAAGGAGTTACAGATACATCAGTATTTCTGACGTATCTGTAGGCGCAAAAATGACGCATTGCTGCAGTGTGTCACAAAAGTGACGCAACTCAAGCAATGGGTTATTACACATGGACAAGTCCCATGTGAAATGTGCCTGCGTCAGTCAAATGCCTGCAATGAGGCAGGCGTAAGATATTGATGCATTTGTGTCCTAGAAGTGACGCAGTGAAATCTTATACATTCAAGGTCAAAGTCACTTCAACCACTCGTGTGTGTGTGTGTTATTTTTTATATTATATTTAAAAAAATGCTGTATAATTTATCATTATAATTTTTACATATTTTCAAATTACATATAGGAATTTAAATGTATATTTTTAAATATATATGTGTGTGGCTCATTTTTTTAAAAATGTATAATAATTATATTTCTCTTTAAATTAATTAAATACATTTAATTTATGTTATATTACTGTTACTTGGAATGTGAAAAATTAGAGTTGTATTTTTCTAGGAAGGGCCAGAATCAAAAGTATTTTAATGTGATTTGGATTCAGAACAAAAATGAGACATTGATCCAAATAAGATCAAATAATACATTGGTTGCCTGAAATAACTTTCTGTATTGCTTGTGAAATTGAGCAGGGGAAAAAACAAAAAACGTACAGTACTTTACATGAAATATATATGCAAATATGGCAGACGTTACATGACAAAAAGTATATGAAAGGATGTGTGGTCTAGTTGTTTTATCAAATGGAAAAAGTTAAGATTGATTTAGGTTGAGGGCACTTTAAAAGAACAATCTAGATGGAAGGACTCTATAGTCCTGTAGAAGGCAAGCGCCAAAACGCATTGACTGTCCCTGTGTAAATATGTACTGTTAGTGAAACTACAATAAAAACGTTGACATTCCATACCTGTGGTGCCATTTGATATCTGCTGAGCTAGAATGAAATCAAGTGGTAAAGGCATTAAAGATATATATATATATATATATATATATATATATATATATATATTCACTGAAAAAACCATAGGTTATAGACCATATATAGTTAGGAATTAGCATTTACAAAACCTTGAAAATTCACTGAAAAAACCATAGGTTATAGACCATATATAGTTAGGGATTAGCATTTACAAAACCTTATTTTACTCGCACCAAACCATTGAAATTCGCATATATAGTTAATTGCACTAACTATATATCGCACACCCGCAATCCACTGCTGATGATGTCACATATTACATCATTCATGACATGGTCAGTGACATCACTGATGACATCACAGATGACATCTCAAATGACATCACTGATGACATCACTAAAGACATCTCAAATGACATCACTGATGACATCTTATTTGACATTACTGATCACATCACTGATGACATCATTCATGTGATAATACGATGAACCTCTTCAGACTCTAATATAACCTTAGATACACTCAGTGTAAACAGACACTCACAGACTGTCACTCATCCATGGAGTTACTCACACACCTTCAAGGTTTTGTAAATGCTAATTCCTAACTATATATGGTCTATAACCTATGGTTTTTTCAGTGAATTTTAATGGTTTTTTAATAGCAAATATCAAAAGCTTTAAAATGTCAAGTACGTGGTAGGTAAAAACATTTTCGTACAAACAACCGCAAAGGTGCACCACAAATATTGTAACAAATGAAATGATAATGATATATCTTGGAGATGTTGGAGTTCTTCTTCAAATCCTTTATTTTCAAAACATTTAGTCAAACATAAACAGCCGACGCGTTTCGTCCCAACCTGGGACTTCTTCAGGGCTTTAAGTTAGTCGGACGTCGCATGCGTGGGAGAAGTACAGAAGCGTGGTCTTGGGATCTCCTTGCCAGCTACAGTATATCCTATAATTTTGGTTCTTCCTGACGCTATTAATTTTGTTGTATGAATGCTAACGAGCAAAAGCAATGCAGATTTCTTGATAATTCTTCAGAGGTATGATGGAAGAGTGCCACCTTCCTGAAAAGACTATTTCAGTCCATGTGCTGAATTAGATGTATCAATGGTGTTGGACTAGAGGTCCTGTGAGTCCTATGGAGGAGGGTGTGGGCACTGTATCCCAGCAGGCCGTTGTAGTCAAAAACGGCCGGCGCCCATCCACGACCCTCGTCCTGACCAACACCCGCAGCGACGTCGTGGTAGGTAAAAACATTTTCGTGTTTATGCACGCTGATGTGCTTTGAACGCCACCCCCCCCTCCTCTTTTCTTTTAGGAGTATTCTCTCTTTGCAGATAGTGAAGGGTAGGTAACACAGGCCTTTGCCCCGATGTAACCCGTCGTGCCTGCTTCCCTCTCCATTTGATTGATTGTTATCCTAGCATTTATTGTTTTGGAATTGGTTCTCTTTTGTTCATTCTCTATTTACAAACAAGCACAGAGTCACAATACTCTGTTTAGTCTTTGCAGATAGTGAAAAATCGTTAAAACAAAAGGAATCAAGCAAAATCAGTAGGCCACTAATGGGATCTCTTTTTGACCTCGCTAAAATAGAAACATTATAAACAACCCCTTTTGAGAAATGCAAAACTAGTGAGAGGAACTGAGCTCGACTCCATGATGGCTGCAAGACAGCTCGGCTCAGCCGCCCACCCCACTCAAAATAACGACAAACCCTATGCAAATATTATAAATATATACAACACACCAGCAAAGTAACAGGGTAAAACGTTTTATTAAATAACTATTTACATGGCAGCCTGCTGCAACATCGATCCAAACAAGCCTTTGTATTTGGGGCTCAAAATCAACCATCAATAGTATGATTTTCATAGGTGAGTGTAGGTTCATGATTTTCCATCCACAAACTAAAAGCCTGGAGTGGGAGTGAAAGAACAATAACTAGGTAAGAAGGAAGGCAGAGGCTGTGGAAGGACTCTGGATATGGTATGTTGCTTGGTCCCTGAGATGCTTCGATGTCACTGCCTTGCACAAATGGCATAAGTCCTGGATGTTGGGTGCCATAGTTGAGGGTTCCGAGCAGCGCTTGTAACACTGGCTGAAGCTTATTTGCACCTGCTGCAGCTTCACTATTCTCAAAGTAAGTGGGGGCTGTTTGTGGACCTGACTGCATTGGAAAACAATGTGATGCGGTGCCTCCCTGAACCGCTTGACGGAGGCGCCCGAGATAATTGCGCCTGCTCCACACCTTGTCCCACAATCCATTTGACCTGAAGACACGTCCTGCGGTGCCCTGGTCCGACCATCACATATACCTGCGCCAGGAAACGGCGTGGGGTGCACTAGAAGGGAGAGGCGGCGCGAACGAGCCTCCCCCACCTCCCCAGGTGGAGGTTTCTCAGCTACACCCCAGCGCTTCACTCGACCAGCTGACTTGCGCCCGCTCTTGCGACACAGTGCCTCGCTCGGCCAGCTGAATTGCGCCTGCTCTTGCTATTACAACGTATCACCCGCCATCCAACGGAATTGCACCCAATCTTGCGGTACAGCGACAGGCGGCTGCTACGGAGCTCACGAAATGGCGGTCGGCTCCACAGACTTGGGCCTGGCCTACAAAGGTGGCTCTGGGCTTTTTTTTTGAGAAAAAAAAAGGTGGGGCTTTCATCATTTGGGAAAAAAAAATGTTCGAAAGCAATGAAAAGTGTTATTTTTAGGCCATATGACCAAGCCTTCCATCATTAGAATAACAAAAGTAAAATGAACCAATGAAAAGTTTTATTAACAAGTCACATGACCTGTTATGCTTTTGTTACGCGCTGCGCGCCGCGCTCTGGATCGCTTCCGGGAAGCTGCGCCTCGCGCACCGGAGCACTTCCGTTACGCGACAACGCAGGTCCAGAATATAGTCTAAATGTCTCCACCAACCAGCGGTCGGAACGCAACCCCTTTCAGTAGTCCAAAAAGTTCTGTTAAATGACAACAGAAGGGACAGGCAACAAGAATTATCAGTCAAAGAGGGGAGGGCAAGTTCTTCTCTACCGGGTCACGTTGGGGTTCCACCGGAAGTGATTGAATTGGTAGTCTACAGTGTTTCTGGATGTTTCAGACTGACGCTGGCATCAGCATGAGAACACCACCATCTCGTGGCTCCGTCGTGGCCATTCCGCGAGCAATCATGGCAGCCGCTCCCCACCGGAAGCCTGCGGGAGTCGGGAGTCCCGGTGACTGTTGTAGAATCTTCAAGGCTGAGGGGACTCTTTTGGGAATGGGGCCCATGCCCTAGCAGTCAAGCGTCCGAGTTCAAATGTGTCCCAGGGCCATTTTAGTGGACCAGGCCCAAATCCGAAGAGCCGGCCGCCATTTTAAGAGTCCTGTGGCAGCCGCCTATTGCTGCACCGCAAGAGTGGGCGCAACTCAGCTGAATGGCGGATGAGGCACAGTGCCGCAAAAGCGGGCGCTAAACAACTGGATGGCGAGTGAAACGCCAAGGGGCGCCCCACTGCAGCAGAAGAGCCTCCACCTGGGGAGGCGGGGGAGGCCCGTTCGTTCCGCTCCCCCCCCCCCCGGGGCGCCCCACGCCGTTTTTCGGCGCAGCATTGTAGGATGGCCAGACCAGTGCGACAACTTACTGGACACCACCTGGGTGCCATCCAACTGGATGGTGACTGAAACGCTAAAGGGCGCCCCATTGCAGCAGAGGAGCCTCCACCTGGGGAGGCGGGAGAGGCCCGTTCGTTCCGCCTCCCCCCCCTGGGGCGCGCCATTTTTCGGCGCAGCATTGTAGGATGGCCAGACCAGTGCGACAACTTACTGGACACCACCTGGATGCCGTCCGGATCTCGGCGCGTTGTGCTGCCTTCGGCCTATTCGCACAATGGACCGCTACTGACTAAAAGACAAACCAAAGCAGCTCATTGTTGCTTTGAGATGGATGTTGCAGCAGGCTGCCATGTAAATATTTGTTTAATTTTTTTTTTTTTAACGTGTTTACTTTGTTGGAGCATTGTATATATTTATAAGTTATTAAAGTGTTATAATCCTACTACTTTGTTGGAGTGCTATATATTTTTAATGTGACACATAATTGTGAAGACTTTGATGTACAAAAAGGCATCCCTGGAATCTTCCGCTTCAGGCTCGGTCCCACACACCCTTACAGTGAGAATCCCCTCCCCAATCACAATACAGGATCGTTATCAAATAGTAGGAACGCGTGTGGTGTGACGGATCTCATGAGATGGGGGCCTTGATCTACTGTAACTCCTTTGAAGAGGGGTGATTCTTTAAAGTTGGGGCCATAAACTACATCCGCACGGCTAGGTGATAGCCTGGGACCGGCCTGGACAATCAGACACAGAGGAAGAGGAGTGTCAGAGGGTGCGGTAGTGAATAGGGTGAAAGGGAGGTGTCGGGCGGGCACAGGGTGTGATTCTCATGGAAAAGCAGCGCAGATGGGGGGAGGTTTATGGCCCATGCATGAGAGAGAGAGCGGGGGTGACCAGTGCGTGGGGGAGATGCTTGCGAGGGTGGGGAGCCATGATGAGGATCGGCGGCGTGCAGAGAGTGGATCAGGTCAAGGCATCTAAAATGGCTGCCGTGCACGACAAAAGTGTGGCATTGGAAAAAAGGCAAGATGGCGCAGACAATGTTTATCAATACGGATTAATTTATAACAATTATTTTTAACAAAATATTTACTCGCAGTGACAAAATGGCGGTCAACACTTCCTGATTTCCTTCGAATCGAACGTTAACAGACGTCACGCAGCAAAAAAAAAAAAAAACGCTCACGCGCAGCCGCTGGAAGACATGTATCAACATATATGAGCATCCTCAGCCACCCTCAGAAAACATAGGGGGTCAGGATACGTCTCCCGTACCCCCTTATACCCATTTCTCACATTGATTTTCCTCCATCTTGTAATTTAATTAAAACGAAACACAAAATGGCGAATTCCCGTTTCGCGACCCGGTTCGCGAACCGGGAAGCGCTTCTACCGCAAAAAATCAATTTTTTTTATTTGCCCCACGGGACCCTTTAATAACCCCAACATCATTCCTAGGGGGTCAAGAGGGTCTACCTTGCCCCCTTTTATTAAATTCCCCCATCGATTTTCTCCTCCTCTTGTCTCTCGATCCTACTGAGAGACAAGATGGCGGCCGTTCCGGACTATTTAGAATGTTGACAGACACCGGAGAGCCAATCAGCTTCGCTTCGCAAAGTTCCGTAACGCGAAAAGTACGCGAACCGGAGCGCTACCCGGGACGCTGTCACAGATATATCTGTTTTTTTAAACGTTAATTTCTCAAAATCCACTGGAGCACATATATTGAGACCTAGCAAAGGCACATCGGGCTAACAGTCCCTACAATTTTGCCAGGTTTCGTGCAAATCCATTCAGCCGTTCGAGCTAAAAGGGAGGCCAAACGCCCTATGGAAAAATGAATGGGAAAAACGCGTTTTGGGACCCCCCTTTTTTCTAGGGCCCCCCCTTGACGTAAACCCCCCATATTTTCAGGGGCTACTCAGAAACAAAATGTACCATTTTCCTGAAAATTTCAGCCGATTCCGTGCACAAACGCCAAAGTTATTAGACATAGAATTTTCAAAAGTCCCATAGAGAAAAAATCCTAACTATATATACCTACTGGCGACCGCCAGTAGGTAATATATATATATATATATATATATATATATATATATATATAAAAAGATATATATATATACAGTACCCATGCATGTTAGCAGCACCTCTTGCCAAAAAGCAATGCTGGCTCACGAAAGAGGCGGGAGCCGGCTGGGATTCGGGGCTGCCCCCACGGTCCCCAGCGCTGAGGGCCAGCCCGGGGGGATGGGGTCCTAGGGGAAAGAAGTGGCCCGGGACGGAGGCCACTCAGCCTCTCTCCTTTTGATATTAAACAAAATAAGGCCGTGCCCAGGGGAATTGGGACTCCAGGGCCATAACTGGCCTCAGGAGGGGGAGGCACGCGCCCCCCAAAAAAGAAACTTGCCAGGCCCTGGGGATGGGGTCCCCGGGGCCAGAAGTGGCCCAGGGAAGGGGGGCCATGTGGCCCACTTCCCAAATAATTAATGATTTAAAAAAAAAGAAAAGCCAGCATCTTACCGAAGGCCCTGCCACCTCCATGCAGAACTCTGCAAATGTGTCCCCTGGTGCGTTCTAAGTTGGGAGATTAAATCCCCTTCATTTTTGATGGTCCCTGGGGTTCAACAAGCTCACCAGGTACCTCCAGTAAGCCCCACGCAGTGGGATTGCTGAGAGGTGGTTCGAGGCCATGCCCCTTTTTACACCACTCTGCAAACTTGACACTTGGCACACTGCTGGTGGGGCGATGAGGTCCTCGTGTGTCCCAAGGACCTCAGGACAGAAGTGGACTTCATCCCCCGAGCAGCAGTGCAGCCAGGATCCATGTTTACAGAGAGGTGTAAAAAGGGGTGTGGCCTTGGACTATCTCTCAGCAATCCCATTGTGTGAGGATTACTGGAGGTACCTGGTGGGTTAGTTGGCCCCCAGGGATCCTCATGAGGAAAGGGGAATTCATCCTCCAACCAGGGCTAGTTGGCCCCTAAGGACCCCAGCAGTAAAAGGGACTTCAATGTCCATGCAAGAGCATTCCAGGGAGCATGTTGGCAGAGTGGTGGGCAAAGGGGGTGTGGCCTGTTATGAGAACTTAATCCTACTGTGTGGTACTTACTGGGGGTAATAAGAGGGGTAGTTGGCCCACCACGATGTCCTTGGGTGCCAACTACCCCTTGTTTCCTCCAGTAAGTCACAAACAGTAGGATTGTTAAGACGTCTTCATAGGCCACGCCCCCTTTTCCTCCACCTCTCTGCAAACACGACTACTAGTGAAAGAAGCATTTGCAATTTAATAGGTTTTGCATTTGTGAGAATTACAGCTATTGGCGTTGTAAATGTAAATGATTTTTACTACTGTTTTTGTGTGTAGAGTGGATGTACGTTGTGTGTATTGGAATTGTTTGGTATATGTGCAGTGAAAATATGTGGTTAGAAAGTATGTGGTATTAAGTGTATAGGAATTATGTAGGGTGGGATTATTTGTTATGCAGAGTAATTATGTGGTATTGTAGTCTGTGTTGTGGAGTGGTAAACTCAAGTTTAGTCTTCCTTGTTTCCATAGAAGCTAAAGTATGAACTCAATGAGACACAAAAAAAGAAGGAACCACTGAGGAGCTGTCAGGATTAGGGCGGCACCATGTGGTCTAGGGCCCGCCCCACTCACCATGTGCTCATGCATGCCGCTATGTTCAAGACATTTGTGGCAAAGCACACGGATCAGTTTCTTGGGGCGTAGGTGGCTACTTTGCTCTCGTGTGCAGTAAGAGGTTTACTGTATTCATATGAAAGTTTAACCATCATGTAAATAATAATGTGCAACTATGCTTAACCATCATGCAAGTGCTGTACCATTGTGCTTGTATGTGGAATTCATGCTCATAGAGTTACTGAAGGCTTTTGTAACACCTTCCATTGCTTTTTAGGAAGTCTTTCCTCCTTTGGACTACAATTCCCAGCATTCTTAGAGTGAGCTGCACAGGGAGCGTGGCCACATTAACGTCTGCGACCACTATTCCGTGTCTTTCATTAGGCGAGGAACTTTCCGCTTGGGTTCCGGGTGTTTCTTCCGCTTCCTGGGGCCCTACTTGCAGGTAGGTGAGCACATCCTTTGCCTCTGGGCTTGGGGTTGTCTCCCAGGCAGGATCCTAGGTGTTCGAGTCCTCCTGAGGCCAATGTCGGTGAGTCCGGCTCCCGCAGTGCTTCTGTGGTGCCCCGCTGATCATGGAGATGCATGCCGGCTTCCGCAGGAGAGACATCATATCCTCGCATTGTTTAGCAGAGTAGGTCATGCTCTGCAGGTAGGAAACAAGACATTTCTAAAATCTGTCTACTGAAAGTACGATTAGTGCATTACTGCTCATTAGCATATTACTGAGTGAACCGAACGATCTATGTACAGCGTTCAAGCTAATTAGCATATTTTTTCAAAACAACTCGAACTAAGTCCTATTGCTGATTTTCAGTTTAGCTTTCTTAAGAGATTAGGCTTATAAACACGAATGAAGTTAGTTCTTTATGTTTCTTATGATTTGCTAAGCTCATTAGTCATTCAGTAATCTGATGTTTTTTAATGCAATAGTAAAGCAGAATTATAAGCCATCATTGTATATTGTTTTGGGAATGTTTTGGAAAGCCATTCAAGTCAAATGGTGTGAGAAACAAAAGGAGTTTTGTGAAACGCCATTCAGGTAAAAGAAATGTGCAAAATAAAGTTCTATTAATAAGCAGAACATTCAAAAGGGTCAATACAGCACTATCCAAATAACAATATTGGTAATGACTTATTGGTCTAAAATCCTTTAAAGAATATAGTTGATATAAACATGATGCATCAAAACATTGTTCTTGGGACAATATGTTCAAAACGAAGACATGTGATTTTCTTTTTATTCGTATATTCAAATTCAAATGTCAAAAGCAGCCAGCCAACACGTGTTTCGTTAGTACAAAATCCGTACCAAGACTTCCTCAATGCAAATTTTTTTTTCCTTAAATCGATCAAGCCGCTTGGAGTAGTGGTATCAAAAACCACCACGCATGATGTCAATCACTGTAGGATGTGGAGTTAATTGCAAGCAGGGAATGAATACGTTGGGCAGGTCCAGGTATGAACTGTGACGCAGGTACAAAGGTTCTTTAATATCGTATATAAAATGACTCACTTCAAATTACCAACTTTCGTCCTCGAGAAATGTATCCATTCATTATAGACAATTGTAAAACCAAGCGACAGAGTCCTACCCATCCAGTGTCATAAAGACGCAAAAACCATCCGCTACTAGTCGCAGTGTGAGTAAGGCCAGTATTCAAACATCAACATCTGTAATCCTGAAATTAGCATCCTGCTCGCTTGATATTGCGACTGGACAATAGTAAATAGTAAAGCAGCATTATAAGCCAGCATTGTATAATGTTTTGGGAATGTTTTGAAAAGCCATTGAAGTCAAATTATGTGAGAAACAAAAGGAATTTTGGGAAAAGCCATTCAGGTAAAAGAAATGTGCGAAACAAAGTTCTATTAATAAGCAGCAGTAACCAGCCTAGCAAATATTGACTCAAAGAATACTGCTCAGAGAGTTCTTTTATAAGCAAAGCGAAAAGGTGAAGGCCTTAATTTGCTCAATAACAAAATACTTGTTAGCTACTAACTTTTCCTTCACAGATCTCCGTCCCTGCTGTTCCCTTGCTAATTTCCCTTCCCCCTGCTTGATCACTTCAATCCTCTGTGAATCTAAAATCAGAGTTGAAGGTATCGAGAGGTGGGCCATTGTGTCATCGCATCAATCCCTGAGGAAGATTACATATGACAAGAGCCCTTCTGGATCTAGTCGGAGGTATGAGCTGGACACTGGAATTTTTGTGACTGTTCGGCTACACCAATTGCAACATAATTAAACATTTTCTGCATATTCCAAATATTCCATCCTCTGCTGCCTAATGTACAGATTTAAATGAAAAAAAATTGTTTCTAGCTTAAACGGCTCAAATGTTCCAAAAAATGCAGCTTAATGTGTTACAGCATGGTGGAAGGCCCTTTACCAAGATGGAATGGTTATGTGTTACTTATTTCTAAATGTGGGTGTTAAATTGGTACTAATGGTGCACAAACCTCCCTTCTTTCTGTGCTTCTCGTGCCTCTTTGTTGCATTTCTCTTGCATCTTTCTGTACCTTTCTTCCTTTTTATGCACCTCTCTGTCTTCTTCTGCACTTCACTTGCTTCTTCCTGCACTTCTCTTGCTCCTTTCTGTACCCATCTTGCCTCTTTTTGCACCTTTGATGGTTCTTTATGCATCCCTTTTGCCTGTTTCTGCAACTCTCTTACCTTTTTCTGTAGTTCTCCTGCCTCCTTCTGACCTCACTTGCCTCTTTCTGCACTTCTATTGCCTCTTTATGCACCTCTGTTGCCTCTTTCTGAACCTCACTCTCTTCTTTCTATACCCCTCTTCCCTCTTTCTGCACCTCTTTTTTTTCTTTCTGCACCTCTCTTGCATCTGTCTGCACCCTTGTTCCTTCTTTCTGTACCTTTCCTGCATGTTTCTGCACCTTTCTTGCCTCTTTCTGTACATCTGTTGTTTCTTTTTGCACTTCTCTTCCTCGTTCTGCATCCATTGTGCCTCTTCATCACCTGTTGCTTATTTCTGTACTTCTCTTCCTTCTTTCTGCACCTCACCTGCCTCTTTCTGTACTTGTATTGCCTATTTTTGCACCTCTCCTACCTTTTTCTGCACCCATCTTGCCTCTCTTTGCACCTTTGTTGGTTCTTTCTGCACTACTCTTGCTTCTTTCTATACCTCTGTTGCTTCTTTCAGTAATTCTCTTGCCTCTTTCCCCAACTCACTTCCTTCTTTCTGTACCCCTCCTGCCTCCTTCTGTACCTTTTTTGCCTCTTTGTACACCTTTACTACCTATTTCTGCACCCCTCTTGCCTCTTTTTGCATCTCTGTTGGTTCTTTCTGCACTGTTCTGGCTTCTTTCTGCACCTAGCTTGCTTCTTTCCGTACTTCTCGTGATTCTTTATATACCCCTGTTGCATTTTTCAGCAATTATCTTGCCTCTTTCTACAATTCTCTTGCTTGTTTCTGTACTTCTCTTGCATCTTTATGCACCTCTGTTGCCTCTTTCTGCACTTCACTTGTTACTTTCTGTACCCCCTTGCCTCTTTCTGCACCCCTCTTCCATCTTTCTGCACATATCTTGCCTCTTTTTGCACCCTTGTTCCCTCTTTCTGCACCGCTCCTGCTTCTTTCTGTACCTCAGTTGCTTCTTTCTGCACTTCTCTTCCTTCTTTCTGCACCCCTCCTGCCTCTTTTTACACCTCGGTTTCCTGTTTCTGCACCCCTTGTGCCTTTTTATGCAACTCTCTTGCCTCTTTCTGTAGTTCTCTTGCCTCCTTCTTCACCTCACTTGCCTCTTTCTGTACTTCTATTTCCTCTTTCTACACCTCTCTTGCCTCTATCTGAACCTCACTCTCTTCTTTCTGTACCCATCTTTCCTCTGTTTGCACACCTGTTTCCTCTTAATGCACCCCTTTTGCCTGTTTCTGCAACTCTCCTGCCTCATCATGCAGTTCTCTTGCCTCTTTCTGCACCGTTCTTGCTTCTTTTTGTACTTCTCTAGCTTCTTTCTGCACCTCTCTTGCTTCTTTCTGCACCCTTCTTCCGTTTTTTGCAACTATCTTGCCTTTTTCTGCTGTTCTCTTGCCATTTCCGGTACAAAAGGGGGTGGTGATGAACGGAGCATCTGAATCAATCAAACACTCACACCCAGTCAAAAGATCTGGGTTTAATCCATCACCGTTCTTTAGCCCACTCTGCCACCCCAGTTCAGACATGGCCATATGCAAATCAGTCTGACCCTGTGCCTCATGGGAACAGTCCAGCCCGAACTGCCAAGCCATGTCTTCCCTGGACCGGAAACAAGCATCCGAGGACCGGTTTCTAGCATTCCAGCCGTCTTCAGCCCGGCTTGCTTGAATCCAGTGGCAAAGTGAGCAAGGGACTCACGTCTGAGCAAACCCTGCCACACTTATGGCGGCCAAAAGCGGTACAAAATGGGGTGGTGATGAACGGAGCATCTGAATCAATCAAACACTCACATCCAGTCAAAAGATCTGGGTTTAATCCATCACCGTTCTTTAGCCCACTGTGCCACCCCAGTTTAGAGATGGCTACATGCAAATAAGTCTGACCCTGTGCCTCATGGGAACAGTCCAGCCCGAACTGCCAAGCCATGTCTTCCCTGGACCAGAAACAAGCATCAGAGGACCGGTTTCTGGCATTCCAGACGTCTTCAGCCCGGCTTGCTTGAATCCAGTGGCAAAGTGAGCAAGGGACTCACGTCTGAGCATTCCCTGCCACACTTATGGCGGCCAAAAGCGGTACAAAAGGGGGTGGTGATGGACGGAGCATCTGAATCAATCAAACACTCACAACCAGTCAAAGGTTCTGGGTTTAATCCATCACTGTTCTTTAGCCCACTCTGCCACCCCAGTTCAGACATGGCCATATGCAAATCAGTCTGACCCTGTGCCTCATGGGAACAGTCCAGCCCGAACTGCCAAGCCATGTCTTCCCTGGACTGGAATCAAGCATCCGAGGACCGGTTTCTGGCATTCCAGCCGGTTTCAGCCCGGCTTGCTTGAATCCAGTGGCAAAGTGAGCAAGCGACTCACGTCTGAGCATACCCTGCCACACTTATGTCGGCCAAAAGCGGTACACAAGCGGGTGGTGATGGACGGAGCATCTTAATCAATCAAACACTCACACCCAGTCAAAAGATCTGGGTTTAATCCATCACCGTTCTTTAGCCCACTCTGCCACCCCAGTTCAGACATGTCCATATGCAAATGTAAATGTAAATGTACATGTATTTATAAATCAGTCTGACCCTGTGCTTCATGGGAACAGTCCAGCCCGAACTGCCAAGCCATGTCTTCCCTGGACCGGAAACAAGCATCCGAGGACCGGTTTCTGGCATTCCAGCCGTCTTCAGCCCGGCTTGCTTGAATTCAGTGGCAAAGTGAGCACGGGACTCACATCTGAGCATACCCTGTCAAAAGATCTGGGTTTAATCCATCACCGTTCTTTAGCCCACTTGGCAGTTCGGGCTGGACTGTTCCCATGAGGCACAAGGTCAGACTGATTTGCATATAGCCATGTCTGAACTGGGGTGGCAGAGTGGGCTAAAGAACGGTGATGGATAAAACCCAGATCTTTTGACTGGGTGTGAGAGTTTGATTGATTCAGATGCTCCGTTCATCACCACCCCCTTTTGTACCGCTTTTGGCCGCCATAAGTGTGGCAGGGTATGCTCAGACATGAGTCCTTTGCTCACTTTGCCACTGGACTCAAGCAAGCCGGGCTGAAGAGGGCTGGAATGCCAGAAACCGGTCCTCGGAAGCTTGTTTCCGGTCCAGGGAAGACATGGCTTGGCAGTTCGGGCTAGACTGTTCCCATGAGGCACAGGGTCAGACTGATTTGCATATAGCTATGTCTGAACTGGGGTGGCAGAATGGGCTAAAGAACGGTGATGAATTAATCCCAGATCTTTTGACTGGGTGTGAGTGTTTGATTGATTCAGATGCTCCGTCCATCACCACCCCCTTTTGCACCGCTTTTGGCCGCCATACGTGTTGCAGGGTATGCTCTGACGTGAGTCCCTTGCTCACTTTGCCACTGGATTCAAGCAAGCCGGGCTGAAGACGGCTGAAATGCCAGAAACCGGTCCTCGGAAGCTTGTTTCCGGTCCAGGGAAGACATGGCTTGGCAGTTCGGGCTGGACTGTTCCCATGAGGCACAGGGTCAGACTGATTTGTATATAGCCATTTCTGAACTGGGGTGGCAGAGTGGGCTAAAGAACGTTGATGGATTAAACCCAGATCTTTTGACTGGGTGTGAGTGTTTGATTGATTCAGATGCTCCGTCCATCACCACCCCCTTTTGTACCGGTCTTGCCATTTCCTGCACCTCTCTTGCCTCTTTCTGCACCTCACTTGCCTCTTTCTGAACTTCTCTTGCTTCTTTCAAAACCTGTGTTGCTTCTTTCAGCAATTCCCTTACCTCTTTCTGCACTTCTCCTGCTTGTTTCTGCACCTCTCTTGCGTCGTTCTGCACCTCTGTTGCCTCTTTCTGCACCTCACTTGCTTCTGTCTGCACCCCTCTTGCCTATCTTTGCACCCCTTTTTTCTCTTTTTGCACCTTTCTTGCATCTTTCAGCACCCCTGTTCTCCCTTTCTGCAACTTTCATGCCTGTTTGTGTACCTTTTTGCCTCTTTCTGCACCTTTTCTGTCTGTTTCTGCACCTCTCCCGTGTCTTTCTGCATCCCTGTTCCCTCTTTTTGCACTTCACTTGCTTCTTTCTGCGCCTCTCTTGCCTGTTTCTGTATCTCACTTCCCTTTTTTTTGCACTTCTCTTTATTCTTTCAATTCTCTTGCCTTTTTCTGCACTTCTCTTGCATGTTTTTGCACCTCTCTTGCGTCTTTCTGCACCTCTGTTGCCTCTTTCTGCAACTAACTTGCTTCTTCCTGCTCCCCTCTTTCTGATTTTTACACCGCTTTTTTTCTCTTTTTGCACCTCTCTTGCATCTTTCTGCTTCTTTGTTCCCTTTTTCTGCACCTTTCCTGCCTGTTTCTGCACTGCTCTTCCCTCTTTCTGCACCTTTCCAGCCTGTTTCTGCAACTCTATTGTGTCTTTCTCCACCCCTGTTCCCTCTTTCTGAACCTCACTTGCATCTGTCTGCACACATGTTCCCTCTTTCTGCACACCTTGTGCCTGTTTCTGCAACTCTCTTACCTCCTTCTGCACCTTACTTGCCTCTATCTGCACCTCTCTTGCTTCTTTCTGCACCCCTGTTGTCTCTTTCCCCCACCCCTGTTGTCTCTTTCTGCACTCGTCTTCCCTCTTTGTGTACCTCTATTTCTTTCCCCCTTATTTTGAATATATTGCCCCAGGGAAGTAGCGAAGCCAATCGCATTATTACAATATGCTTTGCCCCGGGGAAATGGTGGCATATATATTTTCAAGTGACCTGGGGAGGCGGCGTTCCCCGGGCTGCGGGGCAACCGCGCTGGCCTCCCTGCATTGCATGCATATTTTAGGGTGCCCAGGGAAAGTAGCGGTCTTCGGGCTGTGCGAGCCCCATTTCCAGTCCTTTTGTTGCACCATGGTGCAGGGGTGCCTTCGTTGGTGCATGGCAGCCATTTGCGCACCAGCACTGTGAAAGAAGACAGGAAGTTGCTATATCTTATAGATACGGCACATTCCTGCCCTTTTCTTTTAATGTAGGGTGTGCAGCCTGAAGCTTGCTGAGCTGCCCTACCCCAAAATATTGTAAATGTGGGCCTTAAACTCAACCACCTCAAACCCCCCCCAAAAAAATACAGACTCAACGGTAAATATGAAATGGAATATCGCTCTGCAACGAAATTAGCACTGAAAAGGTCAGTTTGGACCATCATGGTCCATCTTAAAACACATTCAATAGATATCCCCTATTCACAAACTTAGCTTATATCATAGTATACCAGACAGACCATACAACAGATGTCAACACAGCTTAAAGATGCCAGAAGTCCAGCAACACCAGACTTAGACTGTCTCTAATCACTCTTCAAGTATCATGTAACCTGCAAGAAGTGAGGACACATAATGCCATCCAACACATCTCTCCAAGACGAACAGTCCATTGAGCATGGGGCTGACACCCAACATGTGATGAACCAGAATATACACACACACTGACTGCTGCTCAGCACCCAGATAGAGGCAGAGGAACGAGGCAATACTGGTAGACTGTGTGACAACATTATAACAACATGCAATAACTTTTTTAGGGATGTGGATCCACCTCACAAGTAGCATAACTAGACCTCATGTAAGGAGCAATCATCATTGAACCACATCATCGCCACAGGTGGTTGTATGCTTCAACGTCTATTTCGGGTGTATCTTCTGACATATGTATTGTGTCCTATGCATCCTTTACAAAAATATCATCCTATAGGATAGAGATTGAACATTTTTTTTTTTTCAAACAATGTATAACGAAAGGTATTTTTGTCAGAATATATTTCTGCACAGATATTTTTTTACAACACCTCTAAAACAAGTACAGTGTGATTTGTAACTATCCTGGAGCTCAGCTCAATGTCAAAAGAATCAGGAATGTGGGTACCGCTAAATTTGTAGATAAAAAAGACTGCAATGTAATTCCTTCTCTGAAAATTAAAAGCATAGATGAAATACCTGAATTAATCTTAGCACTGCTAATTCTTTGTTTTTGTGATCCTCGATAAAATGCCATTAAAACTTTTTAAAAGTGGAATACATTGATTTTAGGATTATCAGAAGCACCTGCATCTTGAAGATCATCTTCTGGAACACTGAGGAGAAATTCCTTGTATGCAATTGTACAGAAGAAATAAAGACTAGCCCTTCTGGCACAGAGAATGCTGACATATTCGTCCCGCCTTCATCTGGAGTAATCTGCAAGATTGAAAATAAATAGCCTTCTAGATCCAAATATGTTGGGTTTCTCAATGAGCTCAACAGCTCGAAGTATAAGCAGAGCCCCTTTGTAAGTTACAGTATTGAGGACAGGCAAAGCTCTGCGAGTCTTCAATACCATGCATGATCAGCAATATAGCTACCTACCTACCTCTTGGCGTTTTACCATTTCTGGCATTCAGCATTCTTTTAACTTCAAGCAATCACTCCAGTATATATATATATGACCTGGTGCCAGACTGAAATGGCCATGACACTGATACATTGACTTACACCAGCACAGGTAAGAAATGTGGTTACCGGTTTGGAGGGTGATGAACCTCACTCAAGCAGCAACCCCTATCCTTGTCAGGGTGAAGTCAGAAGCAAACCCCAAATTTGTGCTCAATCCTCTAGTAACTCGGCACAGAACAGTCAGGCTTAACTTAGAGGCAATGTATAAAGTGTTTGTGCAGCAGTTAATGCAGTGATAAAGTGACACACAACGCAAAAAAAATGCCACACCAATTTAGAAAAATAGAGTAAAATGTCATAAACAATTTAAGGCAAAACCAAGAATCAGTAGAACCTGAGATATACAATTTTACACATTTAAGTAATAATAGCTCCAAAAAGCACAAAGTGCCAACAATGGTTACCTTGTCGCACTGGACTGGAAACAATTCACAAGTTCAGGCTGACTGCGATAGAGCACCAGGCGAGATACAGGGAACATGTTAGGCTCCCTGAACAACAGTACCTTAAAATCCTGGTTGCGAAGCATGATCACGCATTGAGAATGCAACATGCAGCCGATTAGGCATGGGCGGAAAATCCGTTCCGCTCGCGGATTTTGCGGATTTTCGGGAAATCCGCAATCCGCGAGATTTGCGAATTTCCTGAAAAATCCGCAAATCCGCGAGCAGCGGATTTTGCTCGCACTGCTCGCACTGTTCGCGTGAGTTCGCGCCCCGCGAATAAGTGCGAAATTGCAGAAATACGATTTTAGCAAAACTGAAAGTAACTACTTACCAGGTTCAAAAGTTCAGGCTCATCATTAGTAGCCATTTCCTGTAGTGCTTCCTGAGGGGCCCCTCCAGAGTTCAGTTGCCAGTTGCAACTATTATGTGACCCTGCTCTGAACCTCAGAATAGTTACACATATGCCACAAAGGTCCTGAATTACAGCTAAGGGAGACAAGCAGGAGCCAGGCTGGAAGTTAAAATCCATTAATCAGCCCCTAATTCATTATTGTCAGTTGGGGCAGGGCAGGTGTTGTAACTAATTTTGCAACAATGAAAGCACTTAGCAAGTGCAAAAGATCACTAATCAGGGCGCACTAAGGAAGCAGGTGCCAGCTAAAAAAATATTCTGTGACACATTAATCAGCCCCAAATTAATTCAGGTCACTTGAGGCAGGGAAGGTGTGCTTTGCTTTGCCAAAAATAATGTACACTGGACAACCAGAGGGTGTGGTGATGAAACAGAGGGTGGCATGGGTGGGCCAGAGGGTGGCATGAGTAGTCAGAGAGTGGCAGTGGTGACAGAGAGTGGCAGTGATGAAGAAGAGTGTCCCAAACAGGTTGGACACGTAGAAACAACAAGTTCGCAAAACTTGCGACCCGACAGGTAAGTTCGCAAATTGCGAAATTGTAAAAACCCCTCGCGAACTGGCAGAAACACGGGCGAACACAAAAAAAAAAAAAAATCCGCAAATTCGCGGGAATTCGCGGATTTTGCGGATTGCGAGTTTGCAAATCCGCAAATTCGCGGATTGCCAATCCGCAAAATCCGCTCATGCTTACAGCCGATGCAATGCGAGGTCCTGGAGTGGAGATGGCTTGTGCAGCGACAATTCGAGGAAGCTGGAAGGCTGTGATGTTAGCTCCTGCATCATTGTCAAGGATACTGTTGACAAGGGCTTGTGATGCAAAGTCCTCCATTAAAGATGCATTGCACATTGACTGCGTACAAAGATGTTTCAGGGCTTCCAATGCAGGAGTCCTGCATCGCCATCAAGGATGCCATCAACGAAGGGCTAGCAATGCGAAGACCTTAATCTAGGATACATGATACAGTGCTGGTTCTGAGGAGGCTATGGGCTGTGAGGTGAAGTCCTGTGTATGGAATGAGTCATGAGTTGTTCTGGTGCAGATTTTTGGGAGGCGATGCATCAATGATTGGGGTGACAACACTTGGGAGGGCAGGACTCACAGCCGCAGAGCCCTGGTGCTGGGTACAAGGTTGTTGGAGACTGCTGTGTCACTGAGGCTCTGCTTAAGAGGCCAGCCAAATGGTCCTTGGAGTCAATCTGGTGGTCTTGGGTTCAAGGTGCAGATCCAGACCTGCTCACTCCGGCAGGAGAGAAGCAGGGAAGTAGGAGAATATATCAGGACAACAGAGTGACAGTCCTTCTTTCAACAAAGCAGCACAGCAGTGCTTCTTCTGAATCTTTCATAGGCTCCGATGTGTACTGAAGTGTTGGGTCCGAGGGACCAATATTTATTCCTGGTGCCCACTTTGAAGTAGGAACGGTTCTGGAGGTTTCAGGAATCCCCTTCCTTCCCGTTCTTGCTCTTGCCCTAGCTTGCCTAAGAACACAAAAGACTGGTGACCAACACTTCGTGAGAGTGTTCAGGCAGAACCCTTGTGATGTGCAAGCATTGTAGGTGACAGATTTTCCCCCTTGTTAAGTCAGAGTTGATCATCGTGACAACACCTAGATTCCCTTCGTCTCACTTTCTGGGAGCAATAGACAGAGCCAAACTGCCAGCTACACCTAGTCATGTAGTCATGTGATATAGGATGCAGGCTGCAGGCATGAAATGGCTAGTACAAGAGAGTGCCAACTTCCTAAAGTGGCATCTTCAGAATTATGATAAAATCCGATGTTACCATTAAAAACAGATTTAAATTACAATAGACACCAAATTAAATATTCTGACCTGCTCCCCGTTCAAAGTTATCACCTAATAAATGCAATGACTCACTTAACCCAATGTTATGCTACAGGAGAGGTAGGCCTTGCGCTAGTGAAATACAAATGTAAGAGTTTTTCACTACCAGGACATGAAAAATGTTAAAGTGCATGCCCAGCTTTTTAAATACACTGCACCCTGTACTCATAGTTGGTTAGGGTCTACCCTAGGGGATCACTTATATGTATTATAAAGGAAGGTTTCGCCATGTCAAGAGGTTAATTTTGACAGGTTAAAATTGCAGTTTAACACTGCACACACAGTCTACAATAACTGGCCAGGGACTTCTTTTACAGGGCTACTTAATTGGGGTCACATTCAGTATTGCAGGCCCTCTAATAGCATTTTATTTACAGGCCCTGGGTACACGGTGCGCAACTTTACTAGGGACATACATCTAAATTAAATGTGCCTACGTGGCGTAAGTCAATTCTACCAATTTTAAGGGAGAGAGCACAGGCACTTTAACACTGTTTAGCAGCGGTAAAGTGCACACAGTCCTAAGGCCAAAGAAAAACGAATTCAGCAAAATTGGGTGACGTAAAGGCAAAATGATTGAGGGAATAGCATCCTCAGGCTGACAGGTGTAATCCACAGTAAAATAACTCAAATACAACTCTAAGGAGTCCCAGATCCACCTGTGAGTAGTTCATCAGCCCAGGATTTCCTTGGTGTGAGTAGTCTTGTTTAGTTCTTTACAATTTTAAAACTAAAAGGACCAGACCTTAAAGAAAAAAAACAATCACAAGTTGATCTTGCAAACCTGAGAGCTGCATGTACATAATACACTGTGGTAACATGCACACCTGTTTCTGATTCTTATTTTCATGGGATCTCATGAATAAAAATTGTTTTGCCAGATGCATTTACTACTTATTTTTTCTGAATTGTATTACAACTGGAAGCTTTAAGCATCTCTAAACTACTTGCTGCATTCGTTTTTACACTCAAGTAATTACTGTAAAGGAAGGGCAACTGAGAGCCCTGTTAACCACTGGTGAGCAGAACATTAATATTACCCAAGAAACATGTGCCTCGGAGGGTTCTTTATACGAACACAGTTTGGGGCAGATGCATCAAACCTTATTGCAGGTGCAAAGTTATGCAAAGCAAAGAAAACTTGTGCAAAAGTCTTGATAACATGTTTATTTGACAGTGCAGAACTATTTTGGGCTGCAAAGTTGCCCTAAACAAACGCAAATGGCACAATCTTTATATTTCTCCTAACTTGTTCGCATTGCATGTGTGCTGTGGTGCCCGTTAAACAGCTGATAATGTGTGAAAAGCTTTACAACTGGTCTAAGCATCGCCTTTTGTACCGGAAGGGGTCCCATCCTGTTGAAACCCTGTCAGCCGTGGTCCATGCAGGCGATGGGGCCGGGTAAAGGGGAATTTCGAGGGACGGTGCCGAGGGGAAATTAATGATTTATTTAATTCACCCACTGCATCGCCCCCCTGGCCCCAGTGCCCCACCACTGTTACCTGCATGGACTGCGGTTGCATCCTGTGCTGGAGCTATGGAAGCGCTAGTCCAGCGGAAGAGACCACCAGAGCCGATCTTAGGGGGGTGGCTCTGAGCGGCTTCCTCCCGGAGCAGCACAGCGCGCCGCTTTCATCGCGCTGTTAATGTCAGTAAATGCGCCGCTCTGTCTCTCTCAGCTTCGCTAAATGATGAAATGTTGTGAAAGAGATAAAAAGGGCCTTCCTGCGCCATGATGCCAGCAGACCTCTTTCTATCGTTAAAACACAGACGTGGAGACCGCAGCGCCTCGAGTTGTAGGTTTTGGCATTGAATCTCCAATAAATGAAACACCGTTAGGCCAAAGCTAAAATTGCATCGAGGGATGCATTGAATATACACTACGCATAGGACACTACTATGTAAAGGGCGCCTCTCTGATTTAGAGCTGATATACTGTATCCTGTCTCCTCGTAGGTCCTTCGTCTCTCACTGCCGCTGGCTCAAGCATCCTCATCATCGCATACAGATGTGGGACTCACACACCATTGGTGCTCACATCCACACACACAGATCACACAGTACGAAGATTCCCTGCCCACTTTCAAGCACTATATTCCCTTTAAAGTTTGCAGCCGTTTTTGGATGAAATAGCCCTGTTTTAGTTGTAGTGGTCCGTGTCCAACCCCTTCACGCGTCTTTATGAAACTAACGCCGAGTTTGAGATCCAACTGGAGCCAACATCCTGCACTTTGCTGAAATCCAACGACTCAAAGTTATATTTTTGGGGTGCTTGAGAAGTCCTAGATATTATTTTCAATTAAAATGTTTGCTTCTGAAGCTTGGACAAGACCATCTCACCACTAATAGTGGAAAATAAAAGAGGCTGGTGGCCGAGAGAAGGCAGGAGTCCCGGAGTGAAGGGCAGAGGTCAGCAGAGGAGTCAGTCCCAGCTGGAGACCTCCAGTGGCTGTCACTATTGTGGAGAGACGCTTAAGTAAGTCAGTCTGCCCCCGGGGAGGGGATCCCAGGGCCGAGAGTGGCGCGTGCAGAACAAGACCGCAGCTGTGCAACCAATCAAACTCTGTTGTTCATTTAAGGTTTTGCAAGTTGACGTTTGAGTGGAGTTCTTTTATTTTTAACTATCTGCTGGCAGACCTATAATTAACAATTCTTTATCATTGACTATGGGAAGGACACACAGCTCAGGCCAAAGAAAGCAGATTTAAAGTCTCAAAGAAGAGCAAAACACAGCTGGTGCTGTCACTTAAAAACAAGCAATGGCAAAATCAATAAGCTGTCTATGATAACTATTTGCTTTCACATGCTTATTGTTATATACTAGATGGCAGCTACAAACACCCGCCCATCCACAGTGGCCATTTAGCATGTGTCAATGGTTTGTATGACCAAGGCATGTTGGCTTTGTCACTTAAGTTGAATACACAGGCCTGTACAATCCTATTAGTTGACTGCTCTACCAGATGCATGTATGACCAAGGTTTGATGATGGACATTAGTAAAGTGAAGGTAAATAGCTTTACTTTTGAGGAAAGATGTCTAGTTTGACGGATTTTTGATGCAGTACTGAAGAGATAAAACTGCATTAAATGCATCAAATGATAAATAATATGGGGGCGTGGCTAACCAGGCCAAGGACTAGTAAAGGTCGTTACACCCCTTGTGCACCTGGACCAAAACGGCTCTATGCCAGAACGCAGCACTATACACTGTCTTCGCAGGGTACCCAGCATGCTTGTCCTCTATCAGGGCACGACAGACCATCGAGCCCTCCTCTCCATTTCTATCATGTTTTGCCTGCTGGAGCCGATGAACTTTGAACCCATCTTTTGCTGCGGGGGGCAAACTTTCTACTCAACCCCCTGGGCAAGAGTCCGGGTCAATCGGGCAACCTCCCCAACCATTTCCATGGGCGCGGTAAGCATCAGGGCTGCCTTCTCTCACCCCTTTTATTTGCACTCACTATCTAAACTTTGGCAGAATGGATCCGGTGGGATCAGAACTCTGGGGTTTCCAGTGCCCTGACGGCCGCAAGCACCAAGATTCACTCTCCGGTGATGACTTGCTTGTTTATGTGAGCGACCCTGAGACCTCCATCTCCCGTCTCATACACATGCTGGAGGTTGATGCCGATGCTTCTAGCATCCCTGTCAAGAGGTCCAAACTTTGTTATATCTACCCCAGCCCTCCACGGTGACATGAGGGCCATGATCCTGTTCCTGTGGTCCATGGAACACTCCCACAACCTGGGTATTCAGATCAAGTTCTCACAACAGTCATCATGGGACCATACTATCACGCCTGCCATTGCTACATCCTGAAGCAACATGGTCCACTGGGCCCTTCTTCTCCTTAATATGGCCATCAGAGGTGCACTACTGAAATTCCTCCTCAATGCAGAACTACTCTCACACCACCCCGCTCTTTCTTCTGTACGCTACAAGCCAAAATGGCACCCATCATTTGGACTGGGGTCCTGCCGTGCATCTCTTTCCGTAAGTGTGTGCTACACCCCAATGAGGATAGAATGGGCTTCTCCGACCCCCCCTTAGTTGGCCACCTTCTACCATCACCAACTGGTTCTTTGCTAATCGCCGGAACTCAACCATTGCTGCAGAATTTGTAGTGCTGGAACACCACAGTAAATTTATTTTACACTATGGTCCCACCTTTCCCTCAACCCTTCCCCGTCACTCAGTCAGATCTGCTTTCCTGGCACCAATCTTTGAGGTGAATTAGATGGCATAGGGTCACCGCTTTGGGTTGGGTCCAAGGCTGACATGGGATTCTTTCGGCATCACAATCCTAGGGGAAGTATGGCAGGGCACAGCCGTGTGCATGTTTCAACACCTCATCACAACCTTCACAAACCGTGAATCAACATTTTCCTGTTTTCTGTCATTACGACCTGCCCTTCAGGCCTCCCTAGACCCGTTAAGCCCCTTCCACAATCGAATCCCTTGGAGGCACACCTGCTGGATTCACTGCTTGTTTAGAAGGGTGTATCCAGTGTTCATTGCTCATTGCTTAATAATACTCCAGATCAGGAAACTTTAGGAAAGAACACTGGGCCCTTTGGACGAGAAGACTGGGTTGAGGCAAAAATGGCCCCAGGTCATCTATGATATTGATGAGACACTGCCTCATCCAACTGAAATATCTCCATCACGTCTATTACAGTCCCTCGCGATTGCATGGCGTGGGGGCAATGTACCACCGCAGTGTTGACGGTGCCGGCACCCAACGAGATGCTTCTTCCACTTGGTCTGGGACTGCTCTAGTCTCCCTAAATACTGGTCACACATTTGTGCTATTTTCCCTCACGTGATGCACAACCAGTTCCATTAGATCTCAAACTGATCCTCTTGGGCCTGTGGAGCACTTGGGTGGGAGCCGCAGCACCCGGCTGCTGGTTGAGTGGGCGTCATAATTGTGAAAAGAGACGTCGCTCAGCATTGGCGATCTCAACATGCTCCGCCTTTTCTCGAATGCCAAGGCGGATGGGCATGTTTGCTATTGAGATGAAACACGTTTACAAATCCAGGGGAAACACAATAGGAAATGGGGGGACTGGATGTCTCACTCTGAATCTCTCCCTACAATGGGGTGACCTTTTCGATGTATACTTCTACCCTTTTGAGTACCTGAGTACCGTGCATTTGGACTCAATGCAGCTCTATTTATTGTTCTTGTAGGTTAAAATTATTTTTCTGTTTTTTATGTTCTCTAAAATTAATAAACAGATTTATAAAAAAAATATGACTAATCCAATAACCATTACTATTAAGGAACTGCTAATGGTCATTGTGCTGAAATAATGTCCAAAAACGGGAGGCAAAAGCATTACTTATTGTCATTCTAATTTGCTAGTTAAATTCAAGAATATTTAATGTAGGATTTATCAGATGATTTACAGCAATAATATAAGGGTGCTGAAATATTAGCTTTATCTCGGATTCTTGAGGAGTATGCACATCATTTTCTCTTTGTTTGCGCACTTGGTACAGATAAAAGGCTCCCTCAATGCATGAATCAAAGCCAGGATGAACTTAGGGATTTTGTTTCCAGGTCCTAGCCCTGGAACTTCTATAAAATTAGGTAAGTATGCAGCTTTAGGGGGAAACAACCTTTACAACACAACTTTTACAACGCAACATCCATTAAAACGCATGCCATTACAACACAACCATTACAACGCATGACACTACAACGCATACCACTACAACACATGTCATTACAACGCAATGATTACAATGCATACCATTACAACGCATACACTCACAACACATAGTACCCTTACACTATCTAACACTTACCCTACTGTTGCACCCCCTGGAGTTAGAATAGTCATTTTTACCCCTTCACTATCCAACATTTTCTCTACTGTTGCACCCCTGGAATTAGAATAGTAATTTTTACACCTACACTATCCAACACTTACCCTACTGTTGCAGCCCCCTGGAGTTAGAATAGTAAATTTTACCCCTACACTATCCAATACTTACCAAACATGCATTGTAATGGTATATGTTGTAATGGTATGCGTTGTAAAGGTAGTATGCGCTGTAATGGAATGCGTTGTAAAGGTAGTTTCTAGAGATGCGTTGTAATGGCATGCGTTGTAATGGAATGTGTTGTAATGGATGTTGTGTTGTAAACAAATCATTGTAATGGCTTGTGTTGTAAAAGTATGCGTTGTAACATCATACAACCGCTTTAGGGCACCACCAAGTCAAAGGACACAAGAAATATGGCCTTTTTTAAGGTAAGGGGATAGCCCTAATGAGCTAAGTGCTATTTTGCCAAATATAATTTTAAAAAGTAGCATCCCGCTGTAGTTGTTCCAATTTATTGTGCCAATGTCTTGCTGAGTTTGAGACGAGTGTGTCACTTCTGTAAATAGTCAGCTTGCCTTCAGTATGGATTGAAGCCTCAGTTTCAGTTCAAAGAACTACCTCTTCAGTATGCGCGTACTTATATCAGAGAGGGATGATAATATAATAGTGGAGCAGCTGCATGAACAAAGTAGATTGATGGGCAGGGCCAGACCGGGAACACAACCCAGCCATGGCAATTCTGGTGGGCCGTCCCTGGGGAGGGGTGGGGCAAGCAAACATCTGCACTGCTTCTGCTTTAGCACAGCTGCTGGTTTTGTTAGAGGGTGCCAGTAATACAGCACAGCTGCAAAACTGCCCCCCAGTAACAAAACAGGCCCCACCCTTCCGCCCATTGGGAAAATGCCTGGTGCCCGCTAAGGCCAGTCTGGCCTGTTGATGGGTATCATATAAAGACAAAGTACTCATAAAGTAGAGACAACTAGTTGTACTAAGATACGTGGAACATGCAATTCTTCATGATAACGATAGTAAAAGGAATCAAGCTGTTTTATAGGCTTCATTACATGGACAAGTATTTCATGTACTTGCCATGGGCTGAGCAATGTATATATTTATAACAAAGTGATACAATGAGAACTACAAAGAGGGACATATTTCAAATATTGTTATTATATAATATATCAAAGAAATCAAAAAAGGCAAAACAACAATGTACAAGGTAGCATATCTATCCCAGGGTGAAAAGAACATCAGCAGCTATGAAAATAAATTTGCTTTGGTGGGAGCTTGATGATACCAAACTAGTCATTTCCTTTGGGCAGGATCCAGATACGGTTGAATCTTAGTTTGTGAACTGCATGAGATAAATTGCTAATTTGATAACTAACAACTGCTTCCAATTAAATCGTGAAAAAATTGAGATAGTGCTGTTTGATAAGGCCCAGGAGCTCTTTTTGGGGGACTGGTGGCGTGCTGAATTAGGCCCAGCCCCATGCCCAAAACAAGTTGTAAAAAACCTTGCCGTCAAAGTAGATCAGACTGTATTCATGAAACGCTGGGTTCGCTCGACCTGTGGCAATTGCTTTGCCATAATGGCCTACCAAGAAAAGTCTATCCATGGCCCCCCTCTGCATCAAGCAAACCCCTAGTCCAAGCTTCGACCACGAGTCTCCTGGACTATGGGAACGCACTGCTAGTGACAGCAAATGATACACGGCTGTCTAAGATATAAGTTGTGCCGAATAATGTGGCTCGACTGACTTGCAACCTTCCTTCATGTTCTTCCTCCAAACCAATTTTTAAAGGCCTGCATTGGTTGCCAGTCAGGTAACATGCCATCTTTAACCTATGTTGCTTGACTCAAAAGGAATACACTAATTTGTTACCAACTTACCTGTACACCAGACCTTGCCTCTACCAGCCTACTAGATTGCTTAGGTCTGCAAATAAAGATTTATTAAGAATCGCTCATATTCACGGTTCCAGATTTGGAGGTAGATCCTTCTTGTATCTCACTCCAATTCTCTAGAACAAACTTCCTCTGCAAATTTAGATGTGCAAAGATACTTCTAAGTTCAAAACACTTTTAAAGACTTGGCTATTCTAACTGCACTGTACCAATTCTGAGTACCAAAATGCTGATATACACCTTCAGGTTTGAGTCGCTGCACTATAGTATGAGCCCCTAACATAACGTATTACCTAAAAAGTACTCATCCTTCTTTAAGGAACTCTTGTGAGCCTCAGCCTTGCATTTTGACCTGCTGAATGATTTTTACTTCCATTTAAGGGACCTTGGCATGATTCAGAATTTCATAGACTGGGTACACCACTGTAAACTTGAAAGAATACCCTCAATACTATACTAAGGGACTGCCTGCCACATTTAGAATTGAGCAGAGCAGACTGTAAGTATTCTGTCAACCGAACCCCCTGTTCATTACTTTGATGAAATACTTCCTCTGATGGCCCAACAGAGTCTGCTTTATATAAGGTTTACTATGTAAAGGGTTTTTGTCCTGTTCTCGTCATCAGAAAAAACCTGTCAGGAAGGGACAACAGCAAAATAAAATGATTCCCACCCCCTGGGAGAAAACTCCCATGGTATGAGGGCCACCAGTTTGTTTATTTTTAAAAAACAAACTCTGGGAGTTTGTTTTTGAAAAAGAAAAAACTTTGGAAAAGTTTGGCAGCTGACCAACTTGAACGTTGGTACCTTTTGTAAAACTGTTCAGATATTGATAGGAACCGCCATGACAGTTGGCTGGTGGACAGTTCTGTATTTGTTGTCCAGAGTTTCTTCAGGTTGATGTATATATTGTTCTAGGCCATCTCGAGTGAGTTAAGAGTTAATTCAGTCTGCCAAATTCTAAATCAGGTGAGAAATCCCCTCTCTCAATTCTGCCCCTTAGATATAACTTCCTCTTTGTTTACACTCATCTTCAGAGGGATAAGATACAGCCTTGACTCAAACAGACACTCTAGGAACCTTATGAGGTGGGGTGGGACTCACTTTATAAGCTGCTTCTAAAGCTTTATTAATCATAAGCTGCAGCATGTCCATATCTTCTGAATGCCCAATATCAGAGTCTCCACATATCGACAAACGCACCCGTAAGAGCCTCTATTAATGCTGCAGCGAGACTCATCACTGGCTCAAAAAATGCTCACACATCTCTCCTGACTTAAAATCCTTGAACTGCCTGCCATACAAAGCTAGAATACACCTGAAAATCGTGTGCATGACGCATAAGGCTATACATCACAACTCGCCCGGTTACCTCGCTCAGAAATTGACAATCTCGGGTGGCTCTAGAACCACAAGAAGCGCAGAAAATCTTCTATTGAAACCACAAAGATTCCACAAGAAAAAAACATATAAACGGTCCTCCTCAGGGATGGCGCACAGGATCTGGAATGCTCTCCCTCCAGAAACAAGACTTATCTCATCCACGGCATCCTTTAAAAAAAAAGTAAAATCGATCCTCTTGGCTAAATTCACATGAATATAGGCTAAGAAAATCTCAAGACTCACTATCTTTCCTTTTATGACAATGACCAGCCAGACCACCTAGGCACCTTTGTTGCCTTGCCTTGACTCTATGGGTATTCATTTGCTTACTCCGTTTTGCTAATCTTTGCACAAAATGCTTTGTTAACAATTCTTTTGTTTTTATTTCCCATATGTGTGTAAAGCTCGCTGATATCCGCGATGATCTTGTTCGCACTCTATAATACTTTCTAAATAAATAAATAAAATACATACTTTTTCTTTTAGCACACTTTCCTTCACTGATTGCAGAAGATCAAAACCTGGAAGGGAAGACAGGCTTCCGAAAGTGACAGACGCCCCCTGTTTCTCAGCAATGGGAACATTACAGCAGAGAACATCTCACAGGATTTCCACCTTCTTTGATTGGGCAGGCAGACTCAATCAAACAAAACCTGTAGAGTAAAACTGAGTAGAGCACAGGAAGATTTAAACATATTGTTAAGCCTTAAATATAAGCAATACTCGGGGCTTGGCCTAGTGGTCTAACATGGCAGACGTGTTTTAGGTGAGCTCCTGTTGAAGGAAGTGACCAAATTAGGGTTCCCGTTGGGACTTTCTGTTCGGACCGCCACTTTGTGTGGGGGCTGCCGAGCCGCATGTCACAGAACAGAGACTGTTCAGGGCAAGAGAGCAGTGGATGCTGCTGTGCTGCGGCATAATTGTGATTCCAAAATTAGAGACCGGAGGATCACGGCGGGGCACAGGCAACCCTCTCCAATCAGGAAGTGATTACAGTGGAACTGCAGCATGCTGCATGGCATTGCCGGGGGAAGCTGTCCCTGTGGATGCTGTGGATCGAGAGGAGATGTTCCTCCCGGGGTGGCGGACGTGTGGTGCAGTTGGGTGGCAACTTGGAAGACTAACATAGAGGAGCATTGGACTTCCCGGTGGTGGTCTGGTGCATGCTGGGCTAGGGAGGTGCCTGAGGGTGTGTCCCTGATATCGTTGGCTAGATTTGGCCGTGACAACAGACACTGCCCGTTGACTCGGAGGGCCCGGGCTCGGATGGAGAAGAGAGGGCCTGTCTGAATCAGAGGCTGAGGGGAGCGCCATAGGCTGGCCTTGTTGGGGCCTGGCCGCCTTTTGGTTTGGCCGGACGCTTGTTCTCCCGAGACCTACATGCCTGGGGGCTAGAACACGCTGAAATTATTTGACTTTGGGTGCCTGGAGGGATTGACTTCCATACAGACCAAGTGGGCCCAAAGGCTGGTGGTGCCTGCTTGAGGAAAAGTCCTGGACCCCCAGAGCTTTGGCCCTACACGACCCTCTGGTGGTGCATACAACCCTGAGGATGAGGGCTACCTTGAATAAACAAGGAGTGAGGAGCAGCTGAGATTTTATACCCAGGGACGGGGCTGGATGAACTGAAGATGACCTGCAACTAATGAGTGTGTGGGGTGCCCCCTAGTGGGGGTAGGGGTTATCTGCCTTTGAAGGCAGCCAGGCTAGGCCTGGTGCAGCTTGCGGGCGGTGGCCCTCCTCCTCGGGCCCTGATATCTGAGGAGATACCTGGTTTTGATCCGGGGAGATGTGAAGAGTGCCCCCCTCCTACACCTGACACACCATTGCAGCACGGAGCAGGGTGCTTGCATGCGGTGTACACTAAACAAACACCAGTGGCTGCCTGAAGCCTGGTTCACAGGCTGGATCAGGGCCATATGATGAGGAAGGATACGGTGTTGACATCGTATTGTCTTTTTTTGTAAATAGGTGAAATGATCGAGCCCCTCCATGATGATGGTAACGTTGATGTTTGCAGGATTGATTTGAAGATTTGTTTGAGTGCTGAGGCCCAGAATTGCGGATCTTGTTTGAAAAGTATTGGAGGGATCCCATTTGGACCTGAAGCTCCCTCGTATCGGCCCTGGGAAATTCTTTTTCAGATGTGTTTGTTTGTAATTGTAATATCCTGATCCAGTGTGGAATTGGGGTCGATTTGAGATGACCGAACTTCCTATTTGAGTGAGAGGTTATTCATGCAGGTACGGATTTCTCGGTTTTTATTAAAGTGTAATTTGAGGAAGATTGTCCATGCCTCTTCTGTGACGTGTGATGACATGATTGTGCAAGGGGGACAGATGCGGTGCTGGCCATTGCAAGTGTAGACTGAGCATCATGTGCTACATGCTGAAGTATTTTGACATGAACTTGGGACAAACATGAAAAAAACAGCCTTATTTCCAAATTTTTGGCAAAGTCCAACCATTACCCTATGACGTTTGCCCCGATGGTGTCAACTATGTCACATCAACTCAATGATTTAATGTAAGCTGTGGTTGTGGGTACTCATGCCAGGTTGAATGGGATATGTCATTTGTAAACAATGGACAAACTCCTTTGTGATTCAGTGTGTGTATTCTCATTCAAAACTCCAAATGATCATGACTCCTAAATGTGTACAGGTCAGCTTGGTGACTATTGCATGTCCACCGCTACATCAAGTTAAATGTTTACTGAGCATGGAATTATTTGTCACATGAATATTGTAAGGTATAGAATGTTTGAGCCCATTAATACAAAATGTGTACATCCCTCCAGCCACTTCAGGGACATTTCAAAGTGTACATACTTGAGAGGATACATTTGAGTAATGTTGTTGGTGTGTATGAACAGACCTGAAATCCATTGACACCCAGTACTGATGTGCCTGTCAGCAATTGCCATTTCTTTTTGAGTCACAGTTCACCTTGACAGTTAGTTGTCAAAAGAGCAGGTCTCATAACCACAATTACAACTTGAGTACATCTCACAAATAGCTGACTGATATGATTAAACGTTAAGATCTTTGCCAACATAGTCTTGTCCAATTTAACAAAGATTGAGTGAAACTAAATATGTCCCATAGATTACTTAACATTTTGATCAGGAATCTGTTGATTCATTTCCAAGCTGATGTAAATTACAAGGCTTCTGTAGCCAATACCAAGTTTTGAGGGCACAACATTGTCTTGGCAAGACTGGCTCAGAGTCAGTGCCACAGCAGTGATAACCATCTCAATGTAGGTTGTCAACTCATGCATTAGACACCCTTTCACACAAATCTTAGAGGTTGAGGGGTGGGCATTGTTACACTGCTAAGCCCATTTATCATCACGCAGAACCATTTATACAGGAGCACCTTGAATGCTGTGTAGTGTGTAATGTTTTAGACTGTGAACCAAACATTTTTCTAGTATGATCTTTACTGTGAAATACACAACAAATCATCAATGTATATGTTATGAGTCTTTCATCAGAGTATGACACACATGAAAAATAATATAGTTCAATGATAGATCAAGTGCCTGACGGTGATCCTTTCATCTCACTGACTATCATCTGCTCAAGTAAGACACCATAGCACCATTGTGCAAGGGTGCATTCCTTAGCACTGGCATGAAGGGGGTTCGCACTGCTTCTATTTGAAAAGCAGTGCAGTCCAATTTGTTATGGAAATGCCATTGCTTTGCTGTCCCATTGGGTCACCGCACAGAAAGGTGCAGAACAGGCTAATACCGCAACATAATGATTGATGCAGCATATGCCCTCTTTACTTGCAATAATGTAAATTTATCTGCAGGTAACCACATATTTGCAAGCAATTGAATACATCATTTATTATGCATGTTTAGCTGTGTTGACACCGCCAAAGTGTTCATAATATAATGAATTTCCATTTCTTTCATTGTCCAACATGACTACCACTGTTGTGATTAGTCATCTGCCATGATTACAGACAGTGAAGCCTTCTGTCTTTGTGTAGTTGTAATGGTCATGGTCTGCAATGGGCCTGTGCAACTTCATCCTTCCGGAACATCCACTGTTGGACTCAATCGTTGTCTGTGGCCACAGCCTAATGTCAAACAGCTATTCTACAACTATTGTCACTGCACTCTTTGCTTGCTATATTCCATTCCAGGGGTCAACATGTTGTCATCCACATTAGATTAGGATTACTGATATCATTTCCTTAGAAGCTGTCAGGTCATGTGTGATGTACCCTGTTTTTTGTGATGGTGTCTAGAGAAAATATTGTAAGGATTTTGTTTGTGCCAATTATACAGAATACCATAATTTTTTGGGAGTCAACAAACATGACATGTTTACTTTGTTTTCAGACAACATGTCTTTCAATGAGCAGAGAAAGCTCCTTCTGCGTAAGGAATGGTACCAACACATTAGGTGTGTGGCTTTAATGACATGGCACAAAGGTACTGTGAGGAGAAGGCTTCTGGAAAGTGGAAGTCAATTTCTGACAGCACCAAGAAAGGTGTCAAAGGAGATGCTACCCTGCCTGCCTCCTCAACACACCAGAGCCAGACACAGCCAATCTCTGGCCCTTCAGGTGTACAACATTGTGGCACATATTGACAAAATCTGCAGTTCCCGGGCCATCCACACATGCTCAATGTGCTGCACCCACCTCTAGTCAAAGCATTGTTGCCACATTACAGAGTGCTCAACCAGGCATATCATCAAGACCTACAGGACACCAACAGATGTCAGTACTGACAAAAAAGCAAGCATCGTTTACTGTAAAACTTGAAATGATAATGCATTTATGTAGCGTGATGGCTACCCAAAGGCATCCCGCCGCTGGGGTTGGACGTGTGCAGAAAGAGACCAGGATTAAGTGGGATTTTGGAATAACCAAGTTTTGAGAATTTTCCGAAAGCTTAGTGCCTGTTAAAGTTGTTACTCCCTCAGTCTAAACTTAAAAGTGACCGAGTAGATGGCAGGATGCAAGGACAGGCCTCCAGGTCCCAGCTTGTGACTCAGAGCCTAAAGGACCACGCCCTTGGCAGTGAGTCATTAACTTAAGAGTATAACTTGGTTGATAAACTATTGCTTTGTGTGAGACTAATACACTTATCTGTTACATTTTTATAGAGTTGTACTCTGCACTCTCAGCTCGCAGCACCCTTTTGACAAAAGCGAGTCCAGATTTACATCCTGTGAATCATCTTCAAAGTCAGGAGCCAATTTCACCATTTGCTGGGTTCCGTCCGGATGCATCCAGATTCCACTCGGGTTGCCTTCATGGCCCCCATTGGGCTGTTGTGCGGCCCAGGACTTGCTTTTGGCCGGCCACCCTCTCCTCACGGACCCGCTGGATGCCAACTGTGGCATTGACAACAAGTCTGAGTGGCCCGACTCATCCAGCCATTCTGTCACTTCCGTTGCTGACTGAAAGAAAAAGGCTTTTCACTTATGTTCCACCCACAGTCTAGCTGGGTAGAGAAGACTGTAATTTAGCCCAGCACACTAGAGACAGTGTTCACACTGCCAGGAAGGTTCTCCTTTGTTCCTGCTCTTTTTGTGTATAGTCAGGGTAGATTGCGATGGTGTGACCTTGATGTGATAGCGGCCCCTTGGAATGGATGGTCTGCAGGATAATGTCTCTATCTCTGTTGTTAAAGATGATAGCTCTTTGCGAGGCCCCAGGATGGGCGTCGGAGCAAGTGCTCTGTGGGCCCTCTCTATATTGAAACACTTTAGACTCTCTTGGGGGCCAGCTCAGAAGCGATCTAATTTTCCAGAAAGAGCTCAACACATGGGCCCTCTGCCTTTGCAGGAAATCCTATGAATCGCAGATTATTCCATCTGGAACTTTCATCTGCATCTTTTGCATCCGCTGCCCGGTCATCCAGGTGGATCTCTTTGTTCTGTATCTCTGACGGACCGAAACTCCTGCTGCATGGCTTTCACATCTTTTTCATTGAAGGACACTCTATCCTACTCTTTATGGGGGTCACATCTCAATAAATTAATGTCTATTGCCACTGTGTATATCCTGTGGATCATATCTTCTCTAGTGGAGTGAATTGCTGCAATAATTTCTGCAATGGGGGTTCCAGGAAGCACTGAAAATTCACCCCCAGCTCAGTCTGGTTCACAACCAGCCTGACCAGTAGCTGAGGGCACAGCTGGGCATAATTTGAAATTTTGCTCACTTGCACTTTGTTAACTTTATCTTTCACCATTTTGGATCAATTTCTGGACAGGATCCAGTTTGGAGGATAAATTATCCACTAATTTGCACTCTCCTGTTTCCCCTATGTCAAGTGACACTATGACGCCACCTAAGAGATACTAATCGGGCAGATTTCGTAGTTGACTGGCCTGAGGAGGCACCACTGTATAACACTCTTCTGAACTCTATGATCAACAATGTCAAAATTTGGTGTCAACAACTCCAGGCGTCCTGTCTGAAGATCACAACTCCCCTAAATTGGGGCAATTTTGGCTCCTGACACAGATCTTGTCTAAAATACAAACACTAGCCTACTTCTCCAGGGCCTTCATTATTTTGTACCATCCACTAGGGATCACTAGGGACCCACTGCCTGGGGACCAAGTGTTCAAATGCCACACCTGTCTGGGCCACTAACCCAACTGTAGCAGGTCTAGGGCTCGCACGCCCACTATCACGCTATGGGGTGCCCCCAGGCCCAGCAGCCCGCGGGCCCACAGGCAGTCCAGGGCCACACACAGGCAGACCTTGTTACAGACTTCAGCAACACACATCCCCCCACAGTGGCATTTCCTGTCTCACTGTTGCTGCTCTAGTACCCTCCAGGAGCTCTGATTTTACCCTGTGCCTCCTTGGTGCACACTGGGATACCTTTGCATGCTTTTTCCCCTTCACTGATGGCTCAGGACGTCCCCCATAGCCGCTCAGGTCCTCACTCTGGGCAGCCTCCCAGCTCCACAGGATTCGTCCTCCAGGCAAGAGCTGATCAGGGCCAACTGGCACTCACAGGCTCATCTCTCTGTATCCTGCCCGTCGGCATCACTGCACAGCCAGTTTGTCGCAACCCTCTGTCAAACAGGTCTCTAGGGAGGGGACGAGACACGTACTACCCCCCGCTCAGCTCTGACTGCCTGGTCCACTTTCTCACCACACTTCAGTGCCCTTCAACCGCCCGGACTAGGGCACAACTGACTTGATAATTTCCAATGCTCTGCCCAGCCTTCTCACAAAATAATGTCTTGAGGCTCTGCCGAGTCGTCACCGGATGGCCAGTGTCTGTGGAGAGTCTCTCGCAACAGGAAACTTTCCTACCAGCATTGCAAGGTTTGCAGTTGTGTTGTGGCTTCCTCTCTATTTCCTTTCTAGTTGTGTACAGTGTTTTTTTTGTCAAATCTGTTTATTGGCATTTTAGGGTTTCATAGTACAGTTTGAACTTCAACCATTTCAGCACAGCTGTCTGGGCATGTCAAGTAAGCATTCGCATACATAGGAACATAACATGTTGGGGTCACAATGACACTGTTGTGGTATCTCAGAAACAGAGGATAATCGCCCGAAGCTGGCGAGATTGTGGAGTGTCTAAGCAGGCAAAATTCCAGAATTGTCCATGACTGTCCTCGCGCTGAGCCCTGTACAAGTAGCAGGTTTTTGGGTGGACCCCCCAACTTGTGCTTGCAATCAAAAGGGATATTTATACAACAACCATAAATAAACGGAAACAACAGCTGCACTACCACAGACACATACTAACCCGCCTCCCACCTCCCCTCCCCCTCAGCCCTCCGCGCGCGTACGCACTCCCAGCCTCAGCTGCGCCTGTACTTTAAACTTGTATGCCCCGGTGGGGCAGTAGTTGTACCTAACAGACTATCCGGACAAGAGAACAGCCCACGGTACACTCCAACCCCTAAGAGCACCCACCTAAACCTCTACATCACCTGCACCACCTTCCCCAACTGACAACTGTAAGGTATTAAGCATGTGCTCCCAGCGCTCCGCTATGGGTTCTTTTCGGAGCCCCAGAGTTTCCTCTCTATGTATGGCGGTCCACTCCGCCAGGGCCCATGCCTGAAGGGAAAAAGTCCACGCCTGTACGGCAGGTGGGTCACACGCCTTCCATTGCCTTGTAAGGAGGCGCTTTGCCACCATCATCGCCAGGTCTAAGAAACGGGACGACACCTTATCCTTGGGTGTTCTCCTGAAATGATGCAAAATGTATTCAGGCCAATCAAAGGGTATAATACGACCAGTACATTTCCTAAGCAGCTCACTGATTGCACTCCAGTAAGCGCCCATCTCACTGCACCTGGGACAGGACGCGTCTGAGCAATGGAAGTACTTGTTGATTAGCTCAGGTGTGAGAGAGGCCCTATGAAAAACATAAAGTTGTATCTGGTGAATGCGCATGTTTCTGGGAATGCGTAACAAACTTTTAAGGATTCTCTCCCACTCCTTGTCCAAAAGCAACCTTCCCAAATCGCGCTCCCATTTGCTTCTAAGAAGGGCCAAACTGGGCGCTGTGTGCGTCCGTAATGACGCAGCAAACCAGCAGACCATATGTTTGCCCCTCCCCATGACGTGGAGGTACTGCATGGTTAAGTGCTATTCAAGCTCTGTCGCCACATCTCCCTACCTGGCCGTCAGCTTGCTACTAGAGAGCGATGTAATAAGAACCCCCCGGGGGGAGCCCATCCTCAGAGACCAGCATCTCGTAAGCCACTAGAGCTCCATCTCTGTAAAGATCGACCAGCGTCTGGATGTCTGCCTCCCTCCACTGCTCTAGCATGGGGCATGTGAGGACCCCCTCACCACCTGGGGAACCCTCCAAAGGTATAGCAGGCGCATACGGAAGCACCCTTCGCGTGAGGAACAGGAGCAGTGGGGTGGGTCGCTCAGATTCTGCCAGTGGGTGAAAGAGTTTGGTGACACGCTCTAGAGAATACGGCGGCATGCCTGTAGCGGTATCGTCTCTTCCCCTACCCGCCAATCAGCAGAAAGAGGCTGGGATAGAGGCAGATTAGGAAAATAGTACAGGAGTCGGGGGAGCATGACCATTTTGGCAAGGGCCCCTCTGCCCGTGGTTGTCAGCGGGAGCGTGGACCAAAAGCATATCTGGGATCTGAGCGCTGCAACCGCCCGCCTCAGATTTCCATCAAATAAATCAGCCGGCTGACGGTAGATCTGGATCCCAGGTACTTAAAGGTGTCAGCCTTCCATTGGACTCTCGTGCCATCGAGGCAATACCCCGGTCTTCTACCCCATTGCCAAAAACATAAAGACAGGATTTACCCGCATTCAACCAGAGCCCAGAGACATCTGCAAACTTTTGCAGCAGCTGGGCTAGTTGTTTCGGTATGCATCCCACATCCCTCACAAACACCAACAGGTCATCTGCATAAAGCGATACCTGATGAGTTGCATCACCCAAAGGGTTTCCGTCTCCTAGAGTCTGTCTCATGGCCGCCGCCAGGGGTTCGATAGCCAGCGAGAACAGTATAGGGGACCGGGGGCATCCCTGCCAGGTGCCCCGGCACAGCGCCACCACCTCTGAGATGTAGGGGCCCAGCCGCACAAGGACTACTGGGTTTTTGCAAAGGAGATCGACCATCTGCAGAAATCCTATGTCAAGCCCATAGCGCAATAGTACCCCGGACAGGTAACCCCACTCCAGGCAGTCAAAACCCTTCTCCAGGTCTATTATCAGGCATCCCGCCCTGGTCCATTACCTTGTTGCCTCAGCCACCTCCCTGAAGTACCTCCTGAGGTTCAAGGACGTGGATCTCGCTGGCACAAACCCGTTTTGGTCAGAGTGTATTAAGTATTAAGTGGGGGACCACCGGCACTAGCCGTTCTGCGAGTATTTCTGTGAAGACCTTATAGTCCACGTTGAGCATTGCCAATGGCCTGTATGAACCCAACACTGTGTAGTCCCTGTCCAGCTTGGGCAAAGAGACCAGGAATGCTTCCCGCATGGATAGAGGTAACGAGCCCTCGTCTATTGCTGTGTTATACAGCTGAAGGAGTAAGGGCGTAAGGGTTTCCCTGTTTGCCTTATAGTATTCGGCAGGAAGGCCATTTGACCCTGGAGTTTTTCCCATCGCCATAGCCTGAATTGCTTCTCCCACTTCCTCCAGCGTAAGGTGGGCATTGAGCACATCCTTGTGTTCCTCAGTGGCCACAGGCAAGGTAACAGAATCTAGGAACCCTTCTAGCACGTGTCTGGGGCTGGTACCTCGAGCTTTGTATAGTTGCATGTAATGACCGGTCAGGGCATGATGTATTTCGCGTAGCGTGTACACCATCTCCCCATGTGCTGTGCAAAGAGCTCCTATCCGAGCACCACGTCCTTCTCTCTGTACCAACCAGGCTAACTGCTAGCAGGCTCTGTCCGCCCTGGCGTGCGTTCGAGCCGTGTGCGCCGCATAATTATGCCACATCAATTGCTCCATAAGAACCGCGTGCTTAGCGCAGAGGTTGCTCAGTGTGTGCGAGTGCTCACCTGTCCCCTCACCCTCCCTCCCATACCGCAGGAGCTCAGCCTCCAGGCGCGTCAGGGAAGCAGAAAGTGTTTTGCGTATATTCCACGTGGCCCCCAAACAGTGCCCCCGGATGGCTACTTTGTTTGCATCCCACTCCACCATGGCGTTACTCGCAGTCCCTTCATTGACCTCAAAGTAGGCAAGGATGGCAGTGCCCAGCGAAGAGCAGAACTCAGCATCCTCGAGCGCGACAGGCTGTATCCTCTACGTAAGCACAGGTAGGCGGTCCGCCTCCCAACTAATCTGGAACCATAAGGGGTTATGATCAGAATGTGCTCTCCCCAGATACTCTGATTTGGCAAGGAGTGGGAGCAGGGACTGGGTGCCGACTATCTGATCTAACCGGAAATGCAAGTTGTGAACTGGTAATGTATTATGAGTATACCCTGTCTGTTGGATGCTGCGCACGCCACATATCATGTATCTCCCAGTGTGAGAGCCAGTCCCGGAACGCTTGTGCTTTGGACATCACTGCTGTAGCTCGGAGGGGAAGGAAAGAGCGATCCAGGCGCTCGTCCAGCACCATATTGAAGTCCCTGCCAAGTAGCCAGGGAAGGCCAGCGTATGAATGAAGGACTTTATTCAAGCTCGCTAGGAAGAAGGGTTGGTCCGTGTTCGGGGCATAAAGGGATCCTAAGAAGACTTCCTGACTATTTAGCCCCCCCGCACTAGGGAGTACCTGCCCTCCTGATCCACCTTTACTTCTTTACAAATGAAGGGGACACCCGCCCTTACCCATATTAGTGTGCCGTGCGCATGCGCAATAAAGGCCGTGCCATAAATTTGCCCCCTCCAGTGCCTGGATAGTTTGTCGAGATCTATCTGGGTCATGTGGGTCTCCTGAAGGAGGGCAATCCCCACCGCATGCCGCTGCAGATAGGAGAAGACAGAGTAACGGCGTGACGGGGTGTGCATACCGTGGATTTTCCAGGTCATTATGTTAGTGCGTGTCATGTGTCTGGACGCCTCGCACCCGCACAGGACAGTGGAAGCACCTCGAAGGGGGGCCTACGACAACCATCAGGAAAGCGGGTATCAGTGTGCCGCAACTGAAACATGAGAACAATGACAAACAGTGTAACTAAAAGGGTGAGTCCCCAATGGGGCATATGTCCAAACCTCAAGAAGATCCACCACTAAGAAAGTATTAGTCCAGCGCACTGGCTGTCTGGGGAGTGTTCTGTCAGCAACCGAACTGTGTTACGCCCCTGTCTCAGACCTCCCGGGGTGCATGGGGAAGTACAGGCTGTTTACACACTGGGCTGGTGCGGACCACCAGTAGAGGAGCCCACGAATGCAGTGATCGTGCAGCGCTTTCCAACCGCGGGCCGGCAGATGCGTCTGCATGTGTTTAACTGTACATCATCGCATGGCAGCTGAGGTAATTGAAATTTTTATGGTCAAGTATGTCCCCTAACGTGTACCCCAACGTCTCCATGTACGTGCTTCAAGTACATGTTATTTCCCTCCATGACCGAATATGAAGACGCAAATACATTTGCGTCCAACGTTAATATGTCCTCTTTCAGATCCACCATGAATGGATCGATAATTCGGTTCCTAACCATGCCATGCCAACGTCTTTACATGGTACACTTTTATGTTTTTCCTGGCTCTGCCGAGCTAGGCCCTGATTTCTGTCTCCGAGCCCTTTCTACTTTCTGCCTCTGAAAGCTGCAGCATGGACACGTATCCCTGACCTCTGCCTTACTTCCTGTCAAGGGAAGCGGTGCCTGGCTCAACCTGGCCTGCCTGCCAAGACAGTATATTGCCTTCAAGTTATCTGTTCAGCCTCCTCGAAAATACATTCCTGTCTAGTGATTTAGGTAAACATATCCCCGGCTGCAGAGCAAAGAGCAAGCCTTCCTGTTTCCATGCAAGTAATTTACAGTTCTCGTTGCCATAGTAGGCCCATGGCCCTGCACGTAGACACTTAGACACATATGCACGCACTAGCATTCAGTAGAGAATAGCCTCTGCCCGAGAGACCTTCTACTCCAGATAATACATCCTCCAAACACAAGATACCAGATATGTTATAGGAACAGGTCGTTCTGACATCCCAGACTTCTGTCTCCTCTACTAGTGTTAAAGTTCTCCCCAGTTACACGTCTATGTCACGTCATGCTAGCTGCGCGCGCATCCGCACTTCCTGCTGACTCTGCAGATTACCTCTGTGCATACACCCACTTATGACACTTTCTGTGACGTCTACATTACGTCCACATCATACGCCTCCGTGTACGCCTATTACACGCCTTCTTTCACGCCCCCTGCTACGCACATGTGTTCTTATCTTCTCCTTTTCACTTGTTACGCCTCTTCAATGCAATGCTAATGTACCGTTTTTACTATATATATGGAGCACTCTTAATATAACGTTGACTTGTCCTGATTTCCTAACACCCTGTTGACTTGTCCCATGGCTCGAGCCATTGTACTTGTCACTAAAAAATGATACGGTAATTTTATTTACCACATAATTTGGCGCCCGAACAGGGACCCCTCCCCCACCCCACGCGCCGGCGATGCGTCGCAGGCCTTGCCCCCTGCCACAGCCGTGACGGACACCTATGCGCATCTGCAGGTTTTCCTGTATCTCCCTCAGGCCTACGGAGGTGACGGAGACTGCGGTCGACATCCAGACGAGGCGGTGAGGAGTGCGGAGGATCCCGACCAGAGCCCAGCCAAGAGTAGCAGCGTCCGAGGTATCCAGAGGCCAATCTGTTCCGATGTGTCGAGGCGCATGCATAGTAACCAGTCCAGTCTGAGGCCTTCAAGTTCAAGTTCAAGTATTGCTCCCGGTGAGTACCGTTGCTAGGGACGCATCTAGACGGGTGCATTAGTTTGTGTCCGGTCAAGACAGGTCTGGGTACACAGTCCTGGTCCGTACGTGTTCACTTAGGTGAGCGCGGTATGACGTGTCTCTTTATGGGACCGGTCTGTACTGTTTAGCAGTGCATCTAGTGATTCAGTGATTCAGTGTTCGAGTCTTCTAGCATTCTCTCACGTGATTCCAAGTATTGTATTTTTTGTACTAGACAGTATCTGTTCGAAATGTTTTAATGTGTTATATGTCGTGGTATGAATGACTGTTTGCTTTTCATTACTGTGTTCATTGTGTTCGAGTCAAAGTAATAATGCCACTGTTTCCGAAGTTACGTAAGATAGGAACTAGGAAAGGGATACTCGAAGAAGCAGTGCCTGTTCCGCCTAGGGACACTCCAGGGCACTTTATGTACCACAAGCATGGCTTAGATGCCATACTGTACTTAGACTTGTGGATCGATTACACCAAGCACTTGGACGAGAAATATAGATGGCCTGTTTCAGGAACATGGGATGCTGAATGCATCATGAGAGTAGAAGAAGCATTATGGAAAAAGGAAGCCAGACAGTCCCAGAAGGATGCCATAGAATTGTGGCGTAAAGAATCGCATAGAAGGACAGAGAAAGAAATCAGAAAAGCAGAGAAACATAGGGAAGATTCAGAAAAAGATCGAGAAAAGGAATTAATAGAAGAAGCTGAACGAGTTAAAGCAGAACAATTAGACAGACAACGAAATACACTTGTTAATGGCATGTTTCCTCTTCTGACCGAGGGCCTATCTAAGGCCAACCTGGAAATGCCAAGTAATTTACCGCCACCTTTGGTTCGGACTAAACTCCATCAGACCGCAGCAGATATTTTCCTTTCTTCCTATTTAGATGGTGTAGCTCCAGCATATACCAATCTAACCGTACCACCCGTTAATAATGTACAACAGTCTGCCCCGGCTGTCCAGGTCACGACCCTTCCACGTCACCAACTTCCCGTGCATGTTGTCACTTCCCCTGCCACAGGTCCGCCTGTTATTGGTCCGCATAATGCGTTTGGGACAACTGCAACCCAGAGTCCAACTCCGCTGCATGTACCTCTTCTACCTGCTATGACTGCAACAGCTATACCACAGTCAGGCTATGCTCATGCTTCCATTTCGGGAGGTGCCATAGGAGGCCACCACCGAACCCCACCACAAGTACATCGACTGACGATGAGAGAATTAGCTACACAGCGTACCCCGAAAGCGACCCCTTCTGAAAAGCTTAAACAATATATTACAGATTGTAGATGATCCCGTACCAGGCAAGACTGGGGACATGATGCTAGCCTCGTTACGTTTACGACGTGTTGCAGATTATTTGATTACACTACCAGGAATGCCAGAACAACTAGACAGGCTATATCATGTTATTCAGACTGGAGAAGGTCCTGAATGTATACGTGAAGCCATGGCATATCAGAAAGCTGAGACACAAGGGTTAATATTACGATTCCTGATTAACTGTTTGATAAGAGAACGAGATCGACCGGGTTTTGTTCAAGAAGAGATGGAAGTATTGACTAAATGGAGTCAGAATATTGCAGATTGTAAGCATGACAAACAGAATTGTATAGATGCCATGTCTAGAAAAATCCGTAAAGAAATAATAGCCATACATACCCGACAGAATGCCGAAAGGGCAGCTGAGTCAGATAAAAACGAGTCCTCAGAGGAGGAAGAATTAGAGAGTCCGGAAGTGCAGCAAGATACGATAGCCTATGTAGGTAGAGCGAAACCTCCTAAACAGTACCCTTTAAGTAGTCCTTTTGACAGACCCATTCGTCTAGAAAACAAGAGACGTTTCCTTTCCCCCATTCCAGAATTATGTTCTCGTGAACAAGTATTCCAACAGACCGATAATATACTGAAAGAAAGATTAGGTTACTACGAACTTCATACAATGCATGAACAGAAACTGGCACGGTCTGCAGTACAGTGGGCTGGTGATAGCCACGTATATAATGATGACGCAGTAGCGCAAACATTTTTAAGTCTTTCCCCAGACGAACAGCGATTAGTTGGCATGTATATGATCCAACATCTCATTACACAGTATGAAAACCAGCATTCCGATCCAGGTCCCTTATATGATTTATTAGACGACTTACTTCTGAAAAGATGGAGAGGCCTGGGTACCGATTTGATTAATACGATTCTAGAACAACGCCACAAATTCAGAACTTTCCTAACTCCACATTCTGTTCCAGTTCCACCCCCAGTAAGACAGCCATCTCACCTAGACAGACAGAATCCCTTACGAGAAGTACATCCAATTCAGAAGCCAGATAACACGTTTCAACGCGTATTCGTGTACACTCCTTTGACTAAAATGGAATTATTGGAAATGAAGAAACTAGTACCTAGTCACGATAAAGACCCTGCAGGGTTCCACCGTGAATTAAAAGACATGTTACTAATGGGTGATTACACGTATTCAGACATCCTTAAAATGTTGAAAGTATTGTTGCCAGCAGGGATTTACGAGAAACTGAAAGAGAAAGAATGGGAGGCCGCCGCCGCCAGAGCCAACCTGCACGAAGGGATGAAGGAGGTAGCCGAGTGGATGACGACCAGCCGCCTAAAACTGAACTCGGACAAGACGGAGGTCCTCATCCTGGAATCCTCACCCTCCGCCTGGGACGACTCCTGGTGGCCTCCCGCCCTGGGCACCGCACCCAAACCAACAGACCATGCACGCAACCTGGGCTTCATCCTGGACTTCTCCCTCTCCATGACCAGGCAAGTCAACAACGTCTCCTCGGCGTGCTTCAACATCCTACGCATGCTACGGAAGATCTTCTGGTGGATCCCCACCGAGACCAGGAGGACCGTCACCCAGGCCCTCGTCACCAGCCGACTGGACTACGGCAACGCCCTCTACGCCGGTACCACCGCCAAGCTCCAGAAGAGACTCCAGCGGATCCAGAACGCCTCAGCCAGACTCATCCTCGACATCCCACGAACCAGTCACATCTCCGGACATCTCAGAGACCTTCACTGGCTCCCCGTCAGCAAAAGAATCACCTTCCGCCTCCTCACCCACGCACACAAAGCCCTACACGACCAAGGCCCGAGCTACCTCAACAGCCGAGTCAACTTCTACGCTCCCAAACGCCACCTCCGATCAGCCAACCACGCCCTCGCCGCCGTCCCCCGCATCCGAAGAGCGACTACAGGAGGAAGGTCCTTCTCCTACCTGGCTGCCAAGACCTGGAACTCCCTCCCGACCGACCTGCGCCTGACCCAAGACCACCTCTCCTTCAGGAGGAAGCTGAAGACCTGGCTGTTCGAGCAGTAGCGGCACCCCCCCCCCCCCAGCGCCTTGAGACCCTACGGGTATGTAGCGCGCTTTACAAGTGTCATTGATTGATTGATTGAGGTGGGAGATAAAAAGATTGTATGGACTGAATTAGAAGACGAAGAAAAGAAACGTACCCCAGGTTTGGGTCTTGTGGACAAAACTAAAGCATTACCAGGATTATTAGTACAAGTTTTGCCTAGATTACTGACAGTTAAGAAAGAGGATTGCGATGCAATCTCAGCCTGTAAGCAGAAACAAGACGAGGACACTAGTGATTTTTATTCTAGATTTGAGAAATGTTTTATTATTAATAGTGGCCTGAAAACAAGTAGCGAGTCATATCCACATCTATTTGTGACCAAATTAGTCGAGAATTCCTTACCCCAGGTTAAGAACCGAGTATTGAAAGTTGAAAGTACATGGCAAGCAAATACGCCTTCCCAAATGTTACAAATGTTACAGTACCACCAGAACAGAATTAGAGAGGAACATGATCATGAACAGAGACGTATGAAAGACACGAAAATGAAAGTACTAGTTGCCCAGTCTGTTCCAGCAGATGGTCAGAAGAGGGGTAACATGCAGAACACACAGACTAGTCATCATACAGGTCCTGTTAAAGGGAATTGCAATTATTGCAAGCAGCCAGGTCATTTTATAAGTGATTGTGCCGTTCTCAGACACAATATTGCTACAGGCAAAACGAAAGAAAGACCACGTCCGCCTAGAACAGAACATGTTCAACAGAATATTCCACAGAATCCACAAGCTCCACAGAATGTACAGCAACAGACCGTAGCGGTACCACAGCCCCAACCCATTGCCGCAACACAACATGTTACACAGCAGATGTACCAGTATGCACAGTCAGAGTATCCAGATTACCAACAGTATTCATGAAACAGCCTAGAGAGGGAAGTAGGTCTGCCTCTCATCGAGATTCCTGTATATCAAGAGGGTCCTTATGTACATAGTCAAGTATTAGGAAAAGTCAGAAAGTTTTTGATTGACACAGGGGCAAGCAGAACTACCATTTGTCATGACGAGGTTCCAGGGGCACCCCTCTCAGGCTCACAGAATGTTTCCCTTGGATTTTCAGGAAAACCTATTGTTAATGAAGTATCGAAACCAGTCCCCCTTGCAGTTGGTCCATTGTCCCGTACTACAGATTTATTGCTTACGAAATCATGTCCAGAAAACCTGCTTGGTATTAAAACGCTGAAAGCTCTAGGAGCTGTAATCTGTTGTTCTCCAGAAGGAGTGAGGTTATTTCTACGTGACTTCAAGGGTCACTATGTGTTGAGAGATTTTGATCCCCGATTACAGAATGTACCACAGCATTTATGGGCACAAGGTCCGACTGATGTAGGTTGTATGCATATTACACCATATCGTGTTACTCTTAGAGAAGGTGTTGTTCTGCCCAGAATCCGACAATACAAATTGCCACCTGAGTCTGTAGCAGCCTTATTGAAAATCATTGACGAGCTTATTGCTCAAGGAGTAGTTGTAGAAACTGACTCAAATATCTGTAATTCTCCAATCATTCTGATTCTTAAACATACTGATCCCAATGCACCCCCAGTTTATCGACTAGTGATTGACCTTAGAGAGCTTAACAAATGTATCATACCTCAGTATCCAGTGGTCCCAGATATTTCATCCCTATTGACTGCCAATGATTCCGAAGCGGTGTTCTTTACTGTGATAGACCTCAAGAATGCCTTCTTTAGTATTCCCATTGACCCGGAAAGCCAGTACCTTTTCGGATTCAGTTTAAATGGCCGAAGCTTTAAATTTGCACGTGCACCTCAAGGGTTCACGGAAAGTCCAAGTATCTATAGCCAAGCATTGAAAAGACAACTTGACAGTATCCACATGCCTGCTAACACTGCCCTACTTCAGTACGTCGATGATCTATTGATCACCGCCCGAAGTGAACAAGAATGTGAACATGCATCTCTCACAGTCCTATATTTTCTGGCCGACAAGGGACACAAAGTGTCTCCTTCGAAGCTGCAATTCTGTGTTCAGCAAGTTGTTTACCTTGGTCACTTGCTGTCCAAGAGGGGGAGACAGCTAACACCTGACCGCATCCAGTTGATTGTACATATGCCACAGCCCAAGACACAAAAGGAAGTACGGGCCTTTATAGGCCTCACCTCTTACTGTAGACAATGGATTCCTCAGTACGCAAATCTAGCCAAGCCCCTTATACAGTTGACAACCCAGGAGGCAGCGTCATCGACTGTCCTCCCTTGGACTCAGGAACATACACAAGCTTTTGACGACTTGAAGAAAGCCCTATGTCAAGCACCTGTTTTAGCGACACCATGTTACAGAAAACCTTTTACACTTTTTGTCACAGAACGCGAAGGTGCTGCATTGTCAGTACTCACCCAAGATCAAGCAGGTTCACACAGACCGTGTGCTTATTTTTCCAGTACGTTAGATCCAGTAGCCCAGGCTCTGCCTGCGTGCTTGAAATCAGTTGCAGCAACAGCTCTAGCAATAAGACAAAGTGATTCCATAGTATTAGGACATCCCTTGACAGTACAGGTTCCACATTCCGTGGAAGTTCTTTTAAATCGAACTCAGACTCAGCACTTGACTATAGCACGACTGACAGGTTACGAATTGACGTTATTCCAGCCACACATAGAAATCAGGCGCTGCAATACACTGAATCCTGCTACACTTTTACCGATAAGCACAACAGATCCTTTTTCACATGACTGTGTGGAAGTCATTAACACAATCACGAAGCCCAGACAAGACTTGACAGACATCGCATTACCAGATCCAGACCTGACACTTTATGTGGATGGTTCATGTATGAGAACAAGTACAGGAGAGTTAGTGGCCGCATATGCAGTGACCACTGAAACTGAAGTCATAGAAACACAGCGAATTGACATCCTGTCTGCCCAGGCAGCAGAACTCATTGCTCTGACCCAAGCCTGTATTTGAGCCAAGAACCTGAAAGGTAACATATACACAGATTCCCGTTATGCATTCGGAGTTGTACACGACTTTGGAGTCCTTTGGCAAGAGAGAGGTTTCTTAACTTCCCACGGTGCCAAGATACAGCACGGTCCTCTCATTCAAGCTCTGTTGGAAGCAATACATTTGCCTACAGCTATAGCCATCATGAAGTGTAAAGCACATGCGAAAGTCACAGATACCATTTCCCAGGGTAACGACCTGGCAGACCGAACAGCTAAGCTTACAGTTCAGACTCATACGCATACGACTGATATGCCAAAGAAAGTAGTTCCGACACATTGTATGACAGTTAGGGATCCTGCGCTAGATGTAATTGACATACAGACACATGCTACTCCAGACGAAATCAAGAAATGGACAGAACTAGGAGGGACCCAGACAGAACAGGGATGGATGACGAAGGGAAAAGCCACATGGTTTCTCCCCGACTCTATGGTTCAAGTTATCATTAACACAGCACATAGTCCTGCACATTTAGGAGAAAAAGCCATGTTAGACAGTATTCAAAAACTTTGGTTCAATAAGCATTTACGAGCAGCAGCAAAACAGAAAGTGCGTACTTGCATGATCTGTTGTCAGTTCAACCCAGGTAAAGGCATTCCCGTAGAGCAAGGTGGATTTCATCCTTCTGATCACCCTTTTGAAGTCCTCCAGATGGATTATATCCAGATGGAACGTTGTCGAGGATTCAAGTATGTCCTCGTAGTTGTATGTGCACTTTCCCGATGGACAGAAGCATATCCAGTCCCAGATTACACTGCCGTGACCACTGACAAGCAGTTGGTTCGCAAATTTTTCCCGAGGTTTGGTTTGCCTCGTGTCGTATATTCAGATAACGGACAGCCATTCTCGTCCGAGCTCATGAAGCAGGTTTCCCTTTTGTTAGGTTACCAATGGAAGTTCCACTGTGTTCGGCATCCCGAAGCAGCTGGATTAGTAGAGAGACACAATCAGACTCTGAAAATTTGTCTTGCCAAGGTCTGTGCAGATAAAGGTGTAGACTGGATAGTAGCCCTTCCAGTTGCTCTCTTCTATATGCGAATGCTACCCCATTCTAGGACGGGGCTATCCCCGTATGAGGTGGTTTTTGGCAGGCCACCGAATATGTGGGGGACGCCCCTGCCCCGTAAATTAACCAATATTGACAGTACTATGCTGACAGATTACCTTGCTTCCTTGATGTCTGCACTACAATCATGTCGTTCACAGGTCACTGCAGCCTTTCCAGACAACACCGAGGTGAAGCCACACAAGATCGTCCCTGGTGACTACGTCTACGTCCGCAACTTTGACCGGTCGAGCCCTCTGGAGCCCCGTTGGAAGGAACCTAAGATCGTTTTAATGACCACAAGGACTGCAGTGAAGATTGAAGGCAGAAAAGGCTGGCTCCATTCGAGCCACGTCAAAAGGTGTTATGGACTTCCGCCAAAAACTGTTTCCCAGGACTGCCGCATTCCAATCCCTGATACTAAACTCCCCCTGGTAGAGAAAACTCCGTCCCAGGAGTACAGATTAAAGTTGAGGTCTAGTAAGTCAGACAGTTTAATTGTTTAAGTCCCCCTCGGGTGAAGCGGTTAGACAGGTTCCTGACATGTACAAGATAGACCCACATAGTGAAAGAGATAGACAGGCGATCAAGAAACAGAAATATTGCAAGAATCTCCGAAGCCGTTGTATTGTAACTTTACTTGTCATGTTTTTTCTGAGTCTTACGATTATATGCCTAAGCTATATGTTACACGTATATTTTCCTATACAAGCACATTCTTCTTTCAATGACACTGCAGACCACACCTTTAGTGATCTGCCCCCGCACGAACTTTCTTATCGACCTGCACTGCGTAACAATTCTTTCATCCGTATGTTACAACATTCTCACCAGACCAGCAATGCCACCAATTGCTGGGTATGTGGCCGACTCCCTCCCTACAAGAAAATGACTGGAGCCTTGCTTTTTTTTCCTTACCCATTTACACATAATGGTTCATGTGGTGCTTGGTTTACATTAATGTCCTCGTTGGACAGTAAGTCCAAAGTTTCCCAAGGTAATTGGATATGGGGAGACCTGAATACAGTTATGAATAAGGCATGTTTCCCAGACAAGGAGGGTCTTCCCCAAATGACAGGTACCGATCTAGAAAACAAAGTATATGGATTAGGTAATTTTACACTTAACATCATGATTTTGAACGTCCAGTCAGAAACTAGTTCGAACTTACCCTCAATTTCAGTTTTTCCAGTGAAAGGTGACCTATGCGTTAGAAAGACTGGTTCAGTACATCTAGGACACAGCAATTGTAATACAGTTATTGACTTCAGTGATAAAGGCAAGTCTACATTCAAAGCTTCCCGACATTCCTATTTCATTTGTGGCCATACAGCTTATATACGTTTACCTCTAGACTGGGATGGTACTTGTTACATTGCATTCCTACTGCCACCCGTTTTTCTAGCCCCACCTGACTACCATAGAAATTCTCATCTCATTCATGTTAGACCCAAGAGAGATCTCCCGATTGTCGACCAGACTGAAACCACATGGGAACAATACACAGATTTCAATAAAGGATTCTTTCCTTATTTAGGAACTGTTTCAAATAGTAAACTGATACGTAAATTGACCAGAACCCTTGAAGCAGTAGTAAATGAAACTACTTTTGCCCTAGGTAACTTGACAGAAGAGCAGTCTGCTATGAGACTTGTCGTTCTTCAAAATCGTCTCGTCCTTGACGTCATCTTGGCAGATAGGGGCGGGGCTTGTAGAGTCATCGCATCCAGTTGTTGCGTTTTAATTCCTAATAACGCACCGTCAGTATATAGAGCCATAACTCGGCTCCACAAGATTGCAAGTCAGATACACCAGAATCCAGGTACCTGGACTTGGTCCAGTTGGCTCTGGAGCATGATATCAGCCTGGGGATGGAAAGTCCTATCATTCCTTGGAATAATCCTACTCCTAGTATTCAGTTGTTGTCTATGTCTACAATGTGGGACAGCGATTTGCGGCTTGTGCGCCACATCATGTATTCCCCATCCAAGTCCACGTTCTCGTGCCCGAATGAACAAAGATGAGCAAATGATGTTATAGGAACAGATAGATGGACTCATGAAGATTGATATATCCTGAAGGGAACGTAGGGGACAAGGAGGGAATGAGGTAATTGAAATTTTTATGGTCAAGTATGTCCCCTAACGTGTACCCCAACGTCTCCATGTACGTGCTTCAAGTTATTTCCCTCCATGACCGAATATGAAGACGCAAATACATTTGCGTCCAACGTTAATATGTCCTCTTTCAGATCCACCATGAATGGATCGATAATTCGGTTCCTAACCATGCCATGCCAACGTCTTTACATGGTACACTTTTACGTTTTTCCTGGCTCTGCCGAGCTAGGCCCTGATTTTTGTCTCCGAGCCCTTTCTACTTTCTGCCTCTGAAAGCTGCAGCATGGACACGTATCCCTGACCTCTGCCTTACTTCCTGTCAAGCGAAGCGGTGCCTGGCTCAACCTGGTCTGCCTGCCAAGACAGTATTTTGCCTTCAAGTTATCTGTTCAGCCTCCTCGAAAATACATTCCTGTCTAGTGATTTAGGTAAACATATCCCCGGCTGCAGAGCAAAGAGCAAGCCTTCCTGTTTCCATGCAAGTAATTTACAGTTCTCGTTGCCATAGTAGGCCCATGGCCCCGCACGTAGACACTTAGACACATATGCACGCACTAGCTTTCAGTATAGAATAGCCTCTGCCCGAGAGACCTTCTACTCCAGATAATACATCCTCCAAACACAAGATACCAGATATGTTATAGGAACAGGTCGTTCTGACATCCCAGACTTCTGTCTCCTCTACTAGTGTTAAAGTTCTCCCCAGTTACACGTCTATGTCACGTCATGCTAGCTGCGCGCGCATCCGCACTTCCTGCTGACTCTGCAGATTTCCTCTGTGCATACACCCACTTATGACACTTTCTGTGACGTCTACATTACGTCCACATCATACGCCTCCGTGTACGCCTATTACACGCCTTCTTTCACGCCCCCTGCTACGCACATGTGTTCTTATCTTCACCTTTTCACTTGTTACGCCTCTTCAATGCAATGCTAATGTACCGTTTTTACTATATATATGGAGCACTCTTAATATAACGTTGACTTGTCCTGATTTCCTAACACCCTGTTGACTTGTCCCATGGCTCGAGCCATTGTATTAAAAACCCGTATGACTCAGATACCACGGACTCTGCCTCTCATTTAATTGAGCTATTCTTGTACTTGTCACTAAAAAATGATACTGTAATTTTATTTACCACACAGCGCAAACACACATGGCATAGAACATACTGCAACAGCGCACACATCAATATTTCTAGAAGGATACTGAAAATAGAATATTCAGAGTCAGGGGCCCTGTATGGCCGCCATAGTCCACTGCTCAGTCACATAAGTTGGTAGGTCGTTTGGGGTATTGGAGATGATGAGCCACTTATATCCAAGTCGCTGTGTGGCTAGGAGTCCAAGCGGGCAGCACTGTTCACCGCTCCCAGGGTCACGACCGCTTCAACTGCTTCCTGTCGTTCCAGTCACATCTTCTCTGGGCTGGGTGCAACTGGGCCAAAGCCCGTGCCCTGGCGAGTCCCTCTCATTCTACGCCTCCTCGATTGCTGCTCCTGCCACCCACCCTCCTCCGGGCCTGCAGGTCTTGTTCCTTTCCACTGTCCCGTCTCCTCCAGCCAGTCCCAAACGTCCAATGGGGCATCAAAGAAGCAGGCACCCTCCTTCGAGACCACAAAGAGGCGGGAGGGGAAAAACAAGGATTAGGGCAGCTCTAGTTCCCTCTGTTGTCTCTTCACAGTCATGTACATGCTCCTTCTTCTTTGTACTGCTGCCATGTAATCTGGAAAGAACATCACACAGCTGTTCCCCACTGTGAGATCACCCAGTTTCCTGGTTTTGCGGAGCACCACATCCCGGTCTCAATAATTGAGAAGTTTGAAGAGGAACGGGCGAGACTGAGCTCCTGGCCGAGGCTTCTGCGCTGACGCTCTGTGCGTTCTTTCTACCACAAAGTGCGGGGACAACATCCCCCGGGGTAAGAGTTCCCGCAACCAGTTCTCAGCGTACTGATCTGGGTCCTTCCCTTCTTCTCCCTCCGGAAGCCCGACTACCCGGACATTATTGCGCCGAGAGCACCCTTCCATGTCCTCGATGCAATCCTCAAGCACATGAACCCTGTTTATTATGTCTTGGAGCGCTGAAGCGTGATTTTGGACTACAGGTTGCAGTTCTTGGAGCGACGGTCTCTGTGCGGTGACTGACTCCGACAACTTGCGATGGTCAGCATGAAGAAGAGTAAAGTCGGACGTGACCTTATCGTTCCGGGCCTCCAATGACACTTGGGTTTGCTCCAGAGTAGTGCCAATGCGCTGCACCACCATAGCACAGAGTCCATCTTAGCCGCGAGGGCTGCCGCCGGCTCCATGCTATCACTCTGATGTCCATGGAAAAAGCCAACACCGTCAGCCGCTTGCTGTTTATGTTGCGATTTATCCCTGAGCCTGCCCATTACCAGGTGCTGCGCAGTAGGCATCCACCAAGCTGGTCACGCACAGTCAATCACCGACTCCCCATTCCCAATCCCCACTTATGTGTCTGGGGCACACAGGTCCTTCAACGGCACCAACATGGGATGGGCTGCACACTCCCCCAGGCAGGTGTACCTGCTAGTAGGGGTTACTCCCCCGGTCAATGTGACAGGGTCTGAAGTTGACACGTGTGATGGACTCGCCTCCCCCGGTTCGGAACTGCCATCTCCACTGCCTCCGGACACCGCCTCTCCATGGCCCAGCAACTCCAGGACTGGGAACTTCGGAGGCAGTCTCGTCACCCCTTTACTAGCAGGCGCCAGTTAGGACTTCAATGAAGCCCCATAGATGATGTGCTCTTCTGTGCCATATGAAGCATTCCAGCACACCAAGGACATCGCCGAACACTTGGTGCGCCACACACCCCGGTCACCTCCGACCTCTCTGGGCCTTCTCTCCTCGCTTTGCGTCTCCCTCGCCCTGAGTGCGCCGCCTCTGCTCTATTCGCACCCAGTGAGTCTCTGTCCCCAAAATGGAGCACTGGGCGCAAGATGGCGGCCCACCACCACCTGAGCTTCACCGGTCAGGATCTGCACAGCGTCTTCTGACTCCTTCAACCCACCAGGGGCTGCGTTTTCCTTACTCCCAGACTGCCCCTCAGCTGTTCCAGCCAACACAGCGCTGTGATTACTGTCCCGCCGTTTAGGAAGGGCCCTCCACTTCCACAGTTAGCCACCATCTTCGAGAACTTGCAGGCCGGATTTCCGTCGGGCTGCACTACACTTTTCCGCCTACTGTTGTAATCCTCCCAGACTTCACTGCTCCTCCAACCATGGGGGAGAATCGCAGTCCCTCACCCCCTCGCCAGGGACACACCGCCACAACGGGCCAGGGGGGAACACCAGGGCACCTCCAACAGGTAAATTACAGGATAATTAGGGGATCTGTGTCGGAGCGCTAGTAAAGACGACTGCCATCTTGGCTGGCTAGCCACGCCCCCTCTGGTTGTGTACAGTGTTGTTTGTTGTCTCAGAGTCTTCTGTATACCATCTGGCCTGCTTGTATGATCTACTATGCTTGTTGGGTTTGCTAGGTGGGAGGGTTCTGCACAGTTCTTGATATAATTGTTAAAGTTGTTGATGTCCTTGTAGAGGTTGTCTGTGGGGCTAGGTTGAACAGTGCTGAGGGTGCTGAGCTAGTCTGCTTCCGTGATTTTGTCCTGCTGGAGCTTGGAATACTGAACCTGGTAGGGGTTTTGACTTGAGGTGTGTTGACTTGGAAGTGGATGAGGGAGTGGTTGATCATTGTGTGTGTGTGGTGGAGTTGTATTTGATGCTCTCGTTTGTGGTCCAGTTTGTGTCCTGCTCTGTGTGCTGGTTCTGGGGTGAGCTGGGTGAATCCGATGTTGCTCAAGCTTCTGAGGAGTGCTTTGTTGCAGAGGCTGTTTTGCTCTTTCAGGGGTAAATTGAGGTCACAGATGAGAATGTAGGCTCTGGAGTAAATGGTGAGCAGAGGAACAAAGTTGGCGATGAGGTTGGCAAAGGTGACTCATGGTCCGGGTGGTCGATGGGCAAGGGTTCCTTTCAGGGTGAAGTTTTCTGATAATGGGCAAGTGTTCCCTTCAAGGTGACGTTTTTTGAGATTTGCAGCTTGAAGTGCAGGTGTTCCTCTGAATGGGGTAGTGTTCTCTGTGGATATTGTGCATTTTAAGGGATTCCTTGTAGATGATAGTGAGTCACATCCTGGCTTGTGCAGGCTATCCTGTTGAATAATTGTGTAGCCAGTTGGGATTGCTTTGACAATATTGGGAGCCAATTAGGGGTTTTGCCACATTTCTGTGATAAAGCGGATGTTGTGTGCATTGCTACTAAGCAGGTCCCATATTTTGTTTTTTGTGTTTGCTGAATAATCATGTTTTGAGAACCATGGATGCAAGTGGGTGTTGTTGTGCAGGTTTGCGGTGGCATGTGTTGTAGGGTGTGGTGTAGGTGCTGTTGGGTGCTTGTATGACATGTGTGTTTTGGGAGGGGGTGCTGTGGATGTTGATGGTATTTGCATAGGGGTGTGGGTATGTGGATGCTGGAGAAGTGCCAGTGGGTGCAGGTGAGAGCTCCTACAGTGTTGTGAGGGGCGGCATGGCAACTGTTGGGGGAATGGCATCCGGGGTTTATTGACATGAAGAGTGCTGCAGAGTATCACTGGATGATGATCGGACCAGGGATCCTGGTGCTGGGTGCCATCCAGGTACAGACAAGAGTAGACAAGCTTGCCTCCATCAGCATTCCCACTGCGGGAGTCTGCTGAGTGTCCGTGTTGTAGCTGCAATTAAGAGGGTCCTGGGAGAGTAGAGAGAGTTTTGGTGGAAAAAAAAATAATGTCACTTCCTGTCCAGATGGAGGATGGGTAATTTAGTGATGTCACTTACTGTGAAGGTGGATGATGGGAGATCAAGCGATGTCACTTCCTGTGCTGATGGGAAAAGAAATTCTCTTACTTGGCTTCATCTTTTCCCCCTGTTTCAGTTAAATAAGAGCTAGACGTAGGTGTTATGTTTGATAATTGTTTGGCCTATACCAAATTAGTAAGCTCAGTCATCTCAGCATGTATTATTACCTTAAAAATGCTTCGGAAGATTTGTGTTGTCAGCTTTAATATTCATCCAGGATGGTCTACTGTATTGCCCTTTACTTACTTAACTAATTTAACCTCTTGGCTGCTAATGACAAGGGTAACTCGTCATGCACTTTTCATTGATTTCAATGGAAATTAGAGGAGAATAATAAAATGGCCTTAGCAGTAAAGGGGTTAAAAGAAGATTGCAAGTGGTCCAAAATGCGGAGCCCACCTGATTCTGGAAATACGTAAATATCAACCGTTTTCTAATGATTTTTCTAAACTTCATTGGTTTCCATATAGGAAAAGGATCATCATATATATATTCACTGAAAAACCCTTAGGTTTCAGACATGTTATAGTTAGGAATTAGCATTTAAAAAAACCTTCGAAATTCACTGAAAAAAACATAGGGGTGTTATAGTTAGCTGGACATTTTAGTCGTACAAAACCATTGAAAATCCTCTGTTATAGTTAGTTGTACTAACTATAACTTGTGCGCCTGCAATCCACTGCTGATGCCGTCACATATTACATCACTCATGACATCACTACAGTTTAGGATAGGACAAAGGTTGCACTGCCAGGGGCACTCGGACGGCTGGGTGCAGGGTGCTTTTCAGCCGTCGGGCGCTTAATGTTATTCAATGGAGATCTTTAAAAGGGAACAAAGTCTGCAGGCTCTGGATGTGGATCTTCTGGAGTGACGGACACTTCCAGGGATAAGTTGGGATCTTGGAGGGTAGGTAGGCACCCTGGAGTTGGGCACAGGAGGGGGCGCTGGGTGCAGGGGTGTCTTTGGACGTCGGGAAATCTTACCCTCTGCTGGTCGCAGTTGGAGGGGTCCCTGTTTCTGAGTCTGCAGGTCTCATCTAGGTCGCCGAAGAGGGTCCTTGGGAACTGAATTCTAGGTCAGAATCACTGGGATGATGTCCTCAGGATCTTTGTCCACACGGGCACAGGCTGGGCAAGGCAGGTGCAAAGTGGGCTGGATTCGCGGTTCCTGGCTGGCACCAGGGGTGTTGCTGTTTGAGCCGAGCCACTGCTCGTGGGAGTCCCAGTCTCTAAGAGGGTCAAGGCAGGCAGGTCCTCCAGGGTTCTTGAGGTTGCTGTCCCAGGAGACACCAGGATTTAGCAGGAGCAGGTTCAAGGATTATCAGGCCTGTAGGGCTGGGGCCAAGTCAGTTGGTATTGTCCTCTTGTTAGCAGCTGTACGGCAGGTCTTCTTCTTCTTCTTGGTCTTATTTCTTGTTTCAAAATCAGGATCTGAGGAAGGAAGGTTCAGGATGCCCCATAATATTAAATTTAGGGGTGTTACAGGTAGAGGAAGGGCAGGGAACAATAGGTCCCTGTCCTGGGGTGAGTACTCCCCCTAACCTGCTGCTCGCCTGTGGAAGGGGGGCAGGAGCCTATCTCTGAATGGGCAGGGCTACCCATCCTCAAGATGTCCGGGGCCTGGAGTTGTGCTTCACTCCGCATCTCCCACCTGAGGGGTGGAGTTGGCACAGGCTGGCACACCTCCTTTGCTCACCTAGGGTTTCCTGCCAGTCTTAATGCCAAATTGGGGATCATAACCGGTGGGGGCCAGTTGCTAACTACAGGAAGTGGTCTGGAGAAGCTCAAAAGGAGGTATGCCTTTGAAGCTTCTCCCTGCCCATCCTGGGGGTGGACGCCTAGCACCTCGCCCAGGATGTGCATTGTTGCAGGCCTAAAGGGAGCTGGGGGGGCACTCCACCCAGGGGTCCAGCAACATGTCTGCTGTGTGGCAACCTAGGCAGCCTCTCAGTCAAGACGTGGATTGTAGGTTAGGTTTCAGGGGGCATCTCTAAGATGCCCTCTGTAGTGCATTTTACATTAAATCCCACACTGGCATCAGTGTGGGTTTAATGTGCTGATAAGTTTGATATCAAACTTGTCAGTCTTCAGTGTAGCCATTATGGTGCTGTGGAGTTCGTGATGACAACCTCCCAGCACCATATACTCTTAATGGCATCACTGCACTTACAGTGCCCAGGAATGGCCCTGGGTACTGTAGGGGTACAGGGCTCATGCACCTGTGCCCACACCACTGGCACAGGGCACCCAGCTAGAGGGGTGACTGATGTATGCCAGGGTAGTGCGTTTGTGGGCATGGCTCAGAGCGATGTGTGCCATGTCCACTCTTTATTTAGTTCTGCACCAGGACACTCAGTCAGCAAAGGCAGTGTGTGGGTGTCAGGGTTCAGGGCCCCTAGGGGTGGCACAGTAAGTGCTGCAACCCTTAGGGATCTTCTCTGGTCACAATGCCCTGGGTACCAAGGGTACCATTTACCAGGGGCTGACATGTGGCCAGAGATGCCAATTGGGTTTCAGCTTCAATACAGTTTTAGGGAAGGAACACAGGCCCTGGCCACCTGATTGGCAGGAGCCCAGGGCACACTCAGTCAAAGCACATCAGCAATTCAGCAAAAAGTGGGGGCATACCATGCAAGAATGATGGCACTTTCACACAGACAGGGCCTGAGGTGACGTGTGCAAACACGCTCTGTGGCGGGTTTTAAGATGGGTAAATAATTCCCCTTCAATCCTGAGGGACCCTGGGGGCCAACTAGTCCACCAGGTTCTTCCAGTAGGCGCAACTGCACTGTGTGTTGAGAGAGGTGGCCCAGGCAGTGCCCCTTTTTACACCTCTCTGCATTGCAGCTCTGTGGTGCTCACTGGAGGTACCTAGTGGGCTACTTGGACCCTAGGGACACTCAGGATTCAAGGGGACTTAATCTCCCAAATTAAAACGGGCACAGTGCGCGTTTACACAGTGGTGAAGGTAGGGGATGGGGCCTGAGGTGACGTGTGCAAACATGACCTGTGATGGGTTTAAAGATGGGGAAATAATTCCCCTTCAATCCTGAGGGACCTTGGGGGCCAACTAGTCCACCAGGTGCTTCCAGTAAGCGTCACTGTGCTGCGTTGCACAGAGGTGGTCCAGGCCTTGCCCTTTTTTACACCTCTCTGCAATGCAGCTCTGTAGCGCTTACTGGAGATACCTAGTGGGTTACTGGGACCCTAGGGACCCTCAGGATTCAAGGGGACTTAATCTCCCAAACTAAAATGGCCACAGGGTGCGTTTACACAGTGGTAAAGGGAGGTGATGGGGCCTGAGGTGACGTGTGCAAACGTGCCCTGTGGCACGTTTTAAGATGGGGAAATAATTTGCCTTCAATCCTGAGGGCCCGTGTGGACCACCTAGTCCACCAGGTGCTTCCAGTAAGCGTCACTGCGCTGCGTTGCAGAGAGGTGGTCCAGGCCGTGCCACTTTTTACACCTCTCTGTAACGCAGCTCTGTGGCACTAACTGGAGATACCTGGTGGGCTAGTTGGACCCAAGGGACACTCAGGGTTCACTGGGACTTTATCCCTCAAATTAAAATGGCCACAGGGCGTGTTTGCACACGTCAGCTCAGCCCTCCCCCTTCACCAGTGTGCAAACGTGCCGTGTGGCACATTTTAAGAGGCAGTTTTAATCCCCCTGCCCAATTATGTACTAAGGGCATACAGAGGAGGTCATTCTAATCATAGGGGTACCCCCAACGCATAGTGTTCCCTAGTGTATATAGGTGTTTTAACTGTATTCTAAGTGTCTTTTAGCATAGCACTAGCTCTAGGACTGGTAGTCAGAGTGAGCTACATCCAGAACTCATCTGAAAAAATTGTGAAAACTGCACCAAAACCCAAACACTTATAAATTCACCCAAGCACTCTCCTTGCAGTACTCTAATAATTCAATCATTATCTAAGTACTCATGCACTGAGCCAGACCTTAGCACATGGGCTGCTTCAAACCCCTATCCACTATGCATGCACTTCTCTAACCACCTACACACTTGTCTTTCACACCGTCAAATCCCCAATAAGTATCCATACACTCCAGCAAACACACTGTCACTCCCCTTGCACTCCTCTAGTGACCCATTCAATACCATGTATTAATCCATTAACTGCTCCAAAACCAAAGCACTTATAAATTCACCCAGGCACTCTCCTTCCAGTACTCTAATCATTCAGTCAGTACCCAGGTACTCATGCACTAAGCCAGGTCTTAGCACATTAACTGCTTCAAACACCTATCCACTATGCATGCAGTCCTCTAACCACCTACACACTTGTCTTTCACACCTTCAATTCCCCAGCCAGTATCCATACACTTCCAGGAAAGACCCTGTCACTCCTGTTGCACTTCTCTAGTGACCCATTCAGAACCATGTACTAATCCATTCACTGCGCCAAAAGCTTAACACTTATAAATTCACCCAGGCACTCTCCTTGGAGTACTCTAATCATTCAGTCAGTACCCAAGTACTCATGCATTGAGCCAGGCCTTAGCACATGGACAGCTTCAAACCCATATCCACTATGCATGCAGTCCCCTAACTAACCAACACACTTATAGTTCTGAGAGTGGGAGGAGTCGCGTACCTTTGCCATCGTGTTGCCGAGCTGCTGAGCTGCTGAGCTGCCGTGTTGCCGTGAGCTGCCGCATCACCTGGATTGCTGGATTACCGGGTTACTGAGCTCCCCCGCAGCCTGCTACCGCTGCTAATCCCCGACGGCTGCTGTTCCCGGTGCCTGCCAGTGCTTTCCCTGCTGCCACCGCGTCCCACTGCCACTTCGCGCTGCCTTGTTGCTAGGTGGTTAGCGGTTCGGCGTTTTGGGGTTTTGGCGGCTTTTCCTTGTGTCTGGCATGCAGGGTTGGGCATGCAGGTAGTGAGCAGACAGGCTGGGGAGGTGGAGACGGCTTGCTGCGGACCGCTGCGGGACATTGAGGTGTGCCGGTGTGCTTTTGTGCACCGGAGCAAGCGGTCCACTGGTTGTCTCCTCTAGTGCAGCTAAGGCGGAGGCGGGTTGAATCATCCCCTGAAGGAACATGGAGAAAGAGCCACAGAGCCACGGTGCCTGCTGGATGTGCTGGATGTGGTGAGGAGTCTTCAGATTATCCTCAGATTGTTGTTATTAGATCGCGGCCTGGAAAAAAAAACACTAGCCAAATACGATATAAACACAATACAAGCACAATACAAGTACAATACAAGTACAATATAAGTAAAATACAGGTACAATACAGGACGTTCAACTCCTAAGTGGCTTGTGAATCGTGAGGACTTCTTTGGAAAGCTATTTAACCAGCATATAGCTATATATCTTGTATCGTGTATGCCAAACTATTTGTAAAATGATCTGCCAGCCGCAGTAGGTAAGTAAGTAGGTGGAATATTGCTGGTGTGAGCTGAGTACTTGCTGAATACTTGCTCAGGATTAATATTTGTCGTACTATTGTATAAGATTGTATAAGGTACTATTGGTTGGTCTGCCTTGCTGGGAGTTTGATTGTTACTTCATACTTTATATTGAAAACGCCTTCAAAAAATAATGCGTTCAGGGAAGGAGAGGCCAATTTGTCCCCCAGCACGTAGTTCACGTAAATCTGAAAGCACCAAATATATTAAAAAAAGCTAAAGCACAACCTAAGGAGTTGAATCAGATGCTTTTATCTCCAATTGCAAGGATGTTCGAAAAAAGTATAAAAATTCCTCATAAATGTGATTTTCTAAAAGATCCAATGGGGTTCTGATGTCAATACAAAGTGATCCAGCAATAGGAAACTTACAGATACCTACCATGCCTATTAGTAATCAGAAAATTATTACTCAACAATCTGGACTAAATCAAGGCTTTGAGGAGATAAATAATGGTGACATCGAACCCAATAAACCCAATAAACCGGCTAAGTCATTAAATCAAACACCTACGCAGGCCATTAACCAGGACTTAATGTACATAAGGGATCTAAATGTAGGGAACACTATAGAGAAAATAAAAACTGAGATCTTATATGTTGAATAGTCCATGGAACCAGGTATAGTAACCATGCCATCTAGGATGCCTATAGAGGTTAACGTTGAAATAAGGAAAAATACCGCTCAAAGTTTGGTACCGATGACTAATAACCATAATATATCGGATGATTCTCTACAGGAAAGTCATTTTAGGAAAAAAGAAATTGCTTCACCTACATTGGAAACAGCTATGCTTTCAGATAATGATGAAATTATAGGCTTGCAAACGCTATGTAATGATCAGAGTACTCAGAAAAAAGAACCATTGAATCTGTCATCTATTGACCTAGTGAAACTCCCTGATAAAGCAAATTTGGGCACAGAAATGACACAACCTGTGGGAATCAAAATAAGACATAATACTGAACCAGTGCAATCAGTACAGTTTGATGCCTATAATAGGAGCCACTTAAAAAATACCCCTACTATCGAACAGAAACCACAGCTGAGTAAAAGCATTAAAACCACTGATAATCAGGATTTGGGTTCTATTTGGGATATTTTTTACCAAACATCATCACTTACCCTTGAAGCACTGTAACTTCAGTCCAACAAAATGGATATACAAATTGAAATATTAGGAACAATGGCAAAAGCGGTCGCTGGAATAGATCTTAAACTAGCTGACCTTAATTGCTTGATAACTAGAGCTCAAGCAGATCAATCCACCTCTTATATAGAATGCTCTTGTGTGTCAATAATTAACAAACTAACAACAATACCAGAAGTTATTAGTACTATATTAGAGGATGTTAAGGCACCTCTCCAATGGGATCAAAGCAGGAAAATAGATGATAATGAAGATATAAGTTGTGTAACGCAAACCATGCACACTAAAAAGTGTTACTTACCAGTTCAAAGTGAGCTGGATGTTAAAAATCAATCATCCATTACAACACTACTAAATATTCAACAGGATACCAAAAAAAACGAAAATTGGAAATCAAATAATCAAGCAGTGAAAAATGAAAAAGGGGAAAACAATGATGAGGATGATATTGATCTGGCCCAAATCTCTTCAAAATGACAAAAAGGCATAGAAAAAAATTACGCAAAGCACGAAATAAAGCAAAGGTGCAGGATCAAATAGACCAAAGGTCATCCGATGGAACAATACAAAATAAAATCAGTAAGGGGAGTAAGGGAAAACTACAGTCAAAGGAAACAATGGGAATACAAATGGATATAGGTAGTGACCCATCAATAAAACCTATTACAACAAAAACTAAGTAGTATGATATTTTTGCACAACATGGAAACCATAGCAACATGCAAAATGACCTGAAAAATATGACCGCAACAGATAAGGAATCTGAAAGTGACACAGTTGCTCTCACACCCAATAAATCCTCTAAAGCCCGGAAAAATTTCATACTAAAGGAGCCTCTAGACCATAAGACTAGAACTGGCTGCATGGAAAAAATACCCAGAAAGGATACCCTGATTGGAATACAACCAAAAAGTTACCACACAATTAGTTCAGTAAAACGAGAAATAGGTAAGACTGTGCTAGAAAAAACAATCCAGGCCCATTGAACGCTGACATTTTGGAACAACAAATATTGACACAAACTCTAAACGAAGAAATAAATACAAAACAACTTCCAACCATCAAACTGGTGAAACCAATTGAAGCAAATGATCTAATAGAGGACACAGCCGACTCAATAAAAGGAGACCACATAGTAATAGTCAGAAGTGGTAACAACAAACGACTCATAAATATAGTTAAACAAGAATGAAAAAATAAAAACAACGAAAGGGTCATGGAAAATCAAAGGATGGAACAACTAATCTTCAAGCCAGTATATGAGTCCAGAGGACAACAAGATACGTTAAATAGAGATAACATTTTGTGCCTATTTAAATCGGTTCCATCTCTAGCAAATCTGACAACTAATGCAATTGATTGTGTTGGCTTCCTAAAAAATCCAGAAGGTTTACTGCCATTAACAGTAATAACAGTAACATCCCCTTCTGTAGCGGAACAAATTATGAAGGAAGAAGACATTTTTCGTAGTTGGGGAATAATGATCAGTAAAGTTGTGCCAAAAGAATATCCCACACCACTCATAAAGGCAGAAAATTTGCCAAGTTCTGAGAAAGAAAAAAAGGGGCCACCATCCTTTTCTGTATTAAAAAATCTGATACAACAAATAGATGGAGGAGTCGCAAATCCATCTGGTGACAAAAGGAAAGAGAAGGAAAATGGGATAAATGAGTCATGGATTAACCCCTTCCATGCGGATGACGAACCCCAGCCGTCATGCACTACGGTGCTCGTATGCTGATGACGGCTGGGGTTTGTCACGGCCCGCCCCTGTTCGTGTTGTTTACAGCACACCAGGGGAATCACGGCCGCATGGAAGGGGTTAAAATGGCCCTACATGGAAATAACAAACAATGACAAGTAAATCAGAAAACATCAGTTGAAAACTCAAATAATGGCAATGATGCTATAACAATTTGCTCATGGAACATAAATGGTATAGGCAAAAAACTGGATAATATAACTCAATCACTTAAGATTTATCAGATAATTTTATTACAGGAGACCTGGGCAACAGCTCCGTTTATTATCCATGGTTATAAAGGATATTTCAAACCTGTTATTAAGCAAAGCAATTATGGTCGCCCCTCTGGCGGCCGAGCGATTTTCATTTCAATTGATCTAAACGCGGAACATGTGGAACTGGTTACGAACAACTGTAATGTTCAGTCTGTATTGCTAAAATACAAGATTTAGGAACAAGAAAGATTGCTAAAGCTGGTTAATATATACATTCCACCAACATTTACCTCTAGGAAGACCATGTGTGCTACTCTTTCCACCTACTTGGTAGAGCAAAGGATAGAGGACCCCTTTATGGATTTTATTATTACAGGAGATTTCAATCAAAATCTGCTAGTATCTTTTACAAGAGATAATGTGACACAGTCACAAGATCATCAATGGTTAATCAAATAGGCCTAAACTTAGTGAAGGATATCGAAGCTTTTGGGCTACAAATACTCAATGGTAGATTCCCAACGGATTCGCCGCCGGCATGGTCCTTCTATACCCATAATACCAAATCTTGTATTGACTATACTATGACATCATTGAATATTTTTAACAACTGTACTTCGTATCATCTAAAGAAGGTCCCAGAGAGTGATCACGGTCAGCAAGTTATCACCACATCATTTAAAAATGAAAAACATCAAATATATTTAACAACGCAAGGTCAAATTGGAACCACTAATTATTGGAAACTAAACTGGGAAACAAACAACAAACGATTGACCAGTGACTTGGCTTTAAAACTGGCTACGGAATGTTTCCAAGAAATGCCAGCTACATCAACAATCGATCAATGGGCCAGTTTTATTTCAAAACGACCTAGTCATAATCGTAACCACAGCGACCCTAGAGACAGATATGTGACTCGGACAGAAAAAAGGGTAACCCATATCAACCTTCCATGTGCGGTACAGAAAATGAAACGAACTAGAAATCGACTAAGGAAAGAGCTGACAAAGTTCCCCAATAAAGAAGAAACTAAAGCTGCTTTAAAGGAGTTAAATCAAAACTTAAGGAGATCAATCTGGAATGAAAAAAACGCAGCTAATAATGATCTTTGGACTCAAATTTTTTATGCCAGTAAACAAGGAAATAGTTAAACAAAAGAGAGAGTGAGGGAATTGATTCACAAACGTGAACGGAGAGTACTCCTAGTCCCCTGGGTATCAGTAATAAACAAACAAAAGAGGAGTACCATCAGAGACTGCTTAAATAAAGCGATCTGAGTGGGATGACTGAGAAAAGAAGAGAGTCCTTCCTTTATTAATAAACCCCTCACTCACCGACCTAGTCGGTGACATGCTTCATCATCGGGGTCCACCCTGATAGCCGAGTGCCATCAGGGTGTGCTGCGACACCTGGACTACAGTGGAGCTGGTATTTGTGTGTGTGAAGTGAAAAAAAGGTGTTTAAAAATTGTCCTGGTATACTTGTGTGAAAAATGTATTCGCAAGGTACTGGACAGTATTAAAATTAAGTGTGTGGATAAAACTAGGTGTTATGACCGTGTGTATCACTTATGTGTGAGGTCTACATGTTTCAACCCGTAGGATGGAAGGTATCGGGTTTTCGTCAGGACCAGGAGGAAAATGGGTGGTCAGGGCACACTAACGCCCTGCCGTTCCCTAGATTCCTGTACACTATTGACAAAAGTCTTTTTTTTCTCATTCATTTACTTTAAGGTTTTGTTTTATTGTTTTGTGAAGAACTGTATTCCTACTTGAGTTTATATTAACACCCTTTTATCCAACATGCAATTTGATCCACCGTCAAAGTTTTTGCAAACCAAAGGAGATCCGCCCACTCCATGGACTAGATGGAAAGAAGAGTTTTTTACTTATCTCAAGGCTATGGATGGTGAAAGAATGTCAGCAGAAAGAAAAAAAATATTTTTCTACATTGCCTCGGGTCAGAAGGACAACTGGTTTTTAGGACTTTGCCTCCTGTTAGATCTGGGGGTGATACTAATGTGTATGATGAAGCTGTACAGAGGATAGAAGGCAGATTCAAACCTGTGACCAGTGTAGCTTTGAATAGGTTTAAATTTTATACCAGAGTACAAGATGATAATGAATGTTTCGATGAATTCTTGACAGCTTTACGTGCACTTTCTTTGCATTGCAATTTCGGTCTGATAACCGATGAGATGATCAGAGACCAAATTGTTGTGCATGTAAAGAGCAAGAAAGTACAGGAACAGTTGTGGATTTTGGGCGATCCAAGTTTAGAAACGGCAATAAGTACAGCTAAAGCTCTGGAACAATCAGATAAATGGATCAAATCTTTAGATAAAGTTTCTGTTCACACCACTCCTTCTACTTCTAGTAGTGAGGTTAGCACTGTAAATGTGCGGGAAACAAAAACTCAAGGTCCTAATAAATACGAGGGTAAAGGAAAACAATTTTATTGTGTCAGATGTGGGAATTCTGATCATATTGCTTCCTTTCCACAGTGTCCTGCCATAAATAGACAATGTAATAAATGCGGACGTACAGGACATTTTTCCAAACTGTGTAAGACTTCTGACAAACCTTTTAATGAATATAAAAAACCTCCTTTTAATAGTTCTAGACGTTCTAGTGGGAATGTATCTTATGTTGCAGGAGAAGGGAATGATGATTCTTCTGTTAAAGAATCTGGAATTGTTGTCTCTGTACAAACTCCATTTGATATGACACATGCGGATAGTTTATCATCTCCAAAAAGTTTGGTAAACAATTTAGGTAAAATTCTTGAACTCATGGTGGACTCTTGTTCTCCATGGACTATAATCACTCGTGATTATTGTGTAGAGTCGTTTGGAGACTTGGTGGATATCAATTCTTTGTGCAAACCAGACATCATTGCCTATTATTTTGATAAATCTGAAATCAATTTTATAGGTTTTAAGGAAGTTCCCATCACTATTAAGAATAATTCTGCAGTTATCAAAATGTATGTTGCATGGAAAGGAGTGAATGTCTTAGGATGGAGGGATCAGGCGAAGTTGGGGGTCACGTTGAATCCCAGGTTGAAAGATCCTGTGTCTGTACTAGCTATATCTGATGGGGAGTGTGATATTGCATCCTTGTCTAAAGAAGTCTCTGACTCTTTCCCGAATGTTTTTTCTGACAAACTTGGGAAGTTGAATGGTTTTACACATAGGATTAAAGTCAAACCTAATACAGTCCCTGTTAAACAAAGGTTAAGGGGCGTTCCCATTAGTATCAGGGAGGAACTCAGAATTATGTTGGATACTATGGTTAAAGATGGTGTCAGCGAGGAAGTAGAATCCTCTGAATGGGTTTCGCCTATTGTTTTGGCGATTAAACCTGATAAAACTATTAGGTTGTGTGTGGACCTGAGAGCCTTGAACAAATGTTTGGTCACAGACTGTCACCCGTTACCGAACATTAATGAAATGTTATGTATGTTAGATGGAGCGTGTGTATTTTCAACGTTAGATCTCAGGTCTGCATATCATCAGATCGAGCTCACGGAAGACTCCAAGCATTTCACAGCTTTTATCACTCCTCATGGATTGTTTCAATTTAAGAGGATGCTATTTGGGTTGGCGTCGGCTGCTTCAGTCTTCCAAAGGGCAATGTACCATATATTTAAGGATCTAGGTGTTTTCGTCAAGTGCTTCCAGGATGATATCCTTATTTTTTCAAAAATCCTCTCAGAGCATGACATTCATCTTAAGGAAGTTTGTTCCAGGTTGGAGAAGTTTGGTTTGACTATTAAAGCCAGTAAGTGCAAGTTTCTTTGCAAAACAGTTGATTATTTAGGACATTCCCTTTCAGGTGATGGCGTTGTGCCGAAAAAGAACCTTGTTGATGCTATTCTTAAAGCTCCTTCTCCTGACAATAAGGAAAAATTACTCTCGTTTGCAGGGCTTTGCGAGTACTATAGCAAGTTTATCCAAAATTTTGCTAGTAAGATGGAGCCTCTTAGGGAGTTAACAAGGAATTCTGTTAAATTCATTTGGACTGAAAAACAGGAACAGGCTTTTAAGCAAATTAAGGAGGAAATTGTTAATGCGCCTACTTTAAAATCTTATTGTGTTAATAAGAAGTGCATTATCACGGTCGATGCTAGTCTCTATGGCATTGGTAGTGTTTTGAGTCAGTCATCTGGTAAGGACGAATGGTGTGTTGCCTTTTCCTCAAGGACTTTGTCGTCTACAGAGAGAAGATACTCTGTTATCGAAAAGGAGCTGCTTGCCTGTATTTGGGCTGTTGAGCATTTCAGGAATTATGTGTGGGGTAATCGGTTTGTGCTACGAACAGATCATGAACCTTTGGTTGGGATTTTGTCTCCTGGTGGCGGATGGAATTCCACAGCGCGAATAGCTCAGTTGTCTTCACGTCTTCAGGAGTATGACTTTGAGATTGTGTATGTTCCTGGTAAGTGAAATGTCACAGCGGATTTTCTTTCTAGGTTTCCTTGTGAAGATGCCCCTAGCGTGGACAATGAGGTTGATGTCGTTGCTTCTTTTGGGGATTGTGTTTCTAAGGAATTTATTTCGTTGAATGAAGAAGAGTGGTTTGCTGAACTTAATAAGGATGCGGTTTGTCAACAAGTTCTTGATTTTGTAAGGAATGGTTGGCCGGCCTGTAGGGGTATTTCAGCCGATTTGGCTCCATTTTGTCAGGTTTCATCTGAGGTTGAAGAGTTTTGTGGTCTGCTGTTCAAAGCTGGTAAGTTAATCCCTCCTCAGTCCTTACAGAGGAAGATTTTGCTTCTCTCTCATCAGAGTCACATTGGCATGTCCTCAATAAAACGCCTTATTAGAGAAAGTTTCTGGTGGCCGGGAGTTGATAAGATGGTGGATAGGCTGGATTGTTCACACTGTGTTAATAGTGACAAAATGCTTCATTTGACTTCTGCTCCCCTCAAGCCTGTGAGTTGGCCCAATTTTCCTTGGCAGAAGGTGGGATTTGATATATCTGGCCCTTTCAAACAGTTGCCTTACAATGCTCGTTATGCTTTGGTCCTAGTGGACTACCACTCCAAGTGGCCTGAGGTGAAATTTGTTAGCACTGCTTCTTCTCAGTCTGTCATTCTTTTCCTTAAAGAAGTTTTTGCGAGGGAAGGGTTTCCTGAAACCTGTGTTACAGACAATGGTGCTCAGCTTATTTCTGCTGATGTTGAGAAATTCCTTAGTGGTTGTGGTGTTAAGCATTACACTACGTCCTTGTATGAACCCAGGGAAAATGGCCAAGTAGAACGCTTTAATCGTGTTCTTAAGGATTGTATAAATGGTGTGCATGTTTCTGATGATGGGTGGTTGGATGTTGTGAGGAAGAGGTTATGGACATATCGCATTACACCTCATTCTGTTACTGGGCTCAGTCCCTTCAAACTTCTTAAGGGAAGAGCGCCGCCATCTGATATATGTCCCTGGTGGATTAAGAAACTTGACAAAAATGATTCTGTTGTGGATCTTGCCTGCGTGGCCAAACGTGTTGAAGACAAACAACTGAAAATGAAAACTTTGTTTGATTCCAAAATGAAGACCAAGGTTAATGACTTTGTGGTGGGGGAATGGGTGCGTATTAGGAAACCTGGTTTTCTTGTTAAGGGTTTCTCTAAGTTTTTTCCTCCCATCAAAGTTGTCAAGGTTTTCAAAAATAGTGTGATCACGCAGGATGGAAGAGTGTGGAATGTTCGCAGAGTTGCAAGATGTAGTGATGTTGGAAATGTACATAGTTTTTCTTCTCCTGTTTCTGGTAATAGCCGTTGGGGAACAAATGTTGATTTCTCTAAATATCCTCAGAATTTGGTTCAAGATAATTTATCAGTTGCTTCTGGAGTTAAAGCTTGCAATAGGCAAAGGAAAGTTCCCAGCAGATTTTTGGATTAATGTTCTTTTCTTTAGGGGTAAAACGTGTTACATTCTATTATGTCATCTTTCCTTTATGCCTCCAATGTGTTTCACTTTGTATGGATCTGATACCTGGAATGTTTGATGCGTGCCTGCATCTTACATCCTGGGTTCCAGATTCCATACTAACTGTTTTTACTAGAGATCTTCGTGGTGAACTGATGTGCTGTGCTTCTACTCTGAAACTTCAATAAATATATGAATCTTCTCTTCAACCAGCATATTCTACTTTTTATATCTGTCAAAGTGAAAAAGGAGCTCAAAAACAAAATAGTCGAGCTAAAAGCAAAAAGACCTGGTGGGAGAAAGAGGCAAAAGGACACAAGTATGATTAATACAAGCCTGTTAAGAAGTGCCATGCTGGTTCTCACGTGTCTGCTGGTATATTGTGCATCCCATTCAGAGCTTAATGTGATCGGTAGTGACAGACTATCACTAGAGCTAGCAAACTCTATCAATGGTGTTGTGCTCAGTGATCACTAGGTCGTTAATCCAGCATTCGGACGCATTCAGCACTTAATAGTGCATGATTAGACTGCTCACAATTTCATTAGCGTGAGGTAGCAACGACGTGGAATATCTACATTCTAAACTTTGACTCAAGCTGGCACACTCTAGTAAATGTGGTGTGCCCAGTGGTCGATTGGTCATTAGTTTTAGACAGTCAAAAGCACTCAGCACTTCCGTGTGCATGACTCGACTGCTCACGGTTTAGATTAAAGTGAGTAAATAACGAAGCGAAATGTTTGTCCCATCAAACATACAATGACGCTACGCTTACACACATACATCACACATACATAGACCGAAGAAGGAATCAAGGCTTACTCCTATTTCGGATCTTTTTGGCTTCACGGGGTGGAGGGAAGGTATTAAAACTCAAAATCCCATACTCTGCAATGAGGAAATTAGGAGACAGTTGTCAGGGGTTAGGCTCACAAAACCGTGACCGAAAAAACGGTCCTGAATCAGACTCTGAGCTGTGATGTTACTTACAATTAAGTTGAGGTTAGGATTCTATGTACCTACTTGCCTCTCCGTGCCTCCCCGCTCGCGTTTCTGAAGCAGCCGGCATAGATATAGCGTCAGCAGTGCTTTCGGGGTGGGCGGGGGCACGCAAATACGGGGTGACGTATTCGCGTAGCGTCAATGGAAATGGAGGACGGGAGGGATTGGATTATGTTCCTGGTGTTGCTAGGCAACGTTGGTCTGGGAACCGAAGATAGCTGTGTTGGTCTGGGAACAGAAATTAGCTATACAAATAGGAATTATTAAGCGGAACAAAATCTTGAACCCCATCTAAGATTATAAGTGATTAACTTATAGAGAAGTTAAACAAAGAGGGGGGTTTTCTTTAAAAAAAAAAAAGGAAGGAAATGGCACGTATATACTACGGCCAATAGTGTTATCATTCAGTAGTCACACAATTGGTCCAACAGAGCACAGGTTAGCGAGAGTTCATATCGTCTATGGCATATTCAGAGAATGTTGGCCCAAGGAATATTGTCATTCAATCCTGTGACATGTGTGGATAATCTGTATACGTATATTAAACAAGGACCCCCTGAGTACATGGATCTTATCGTTCCTAGGTCAGGGAAAGTAATATATTTGAAAAACAACAACCTAGGCAACTAATATTTAAAGCACAATAACAATAGAAATGAACAATTGGCTACAACTGGCTACAAAACATGGTATTTTATTAAGTAATTAAAAAAATTGACAAATCAGTGACATAACACAATAGTCAGGTTAAAATTTCACAGAACACATTTTTGTAAAAAACATTATACAAAACTTAAATGCAAACACAAGTTAAAAATTATCTCTAGTAGATAGGTGGCACAATGAGTCTCTATGCGCGTTTCGGCGGCCAGCGCCTTCTTCCTGGAGCAGCCACGCAAATTTAATAGGAGTTTTTGTGAAAATAATCGGATACAGTTTCAGCTTCTTGTTTTATTCCTATTAGTCAGATGTTGCAGGAGCTGATTAATTAGAAGAAGAAGAGTTGATTCCCGCCAGCCGGAGCCCTTTGTATGTAATCACGCTGATTGATATCAAAAGTTGATTCCTTCCAAGGTATCTCTGGATATCTATTGGTTTTTTGAAGCAGGTGCTAGTACTATTTTTTTGATTTGTTGTACATTCTCTTGGGCCCAGGTTACGATCTGCGATAGGATCTGATAACGAAGAGCTGCTTTGGATAGCTTCCCAAGATAATGGAGTCTTCTATTCCAAAGGTATAGATGGTGTTTTAAGGTTCTCGGATATCGGGCACGAGAGAGTAGTATTAAAAGATCTCCCTGCCTGAGGATGATCAGCAGGGCTCTCTATGTCCGGCGGCGGGTTGTTCTGTTTGGCGATACGTGCCCGATATCCGAGAACCTTAAAACACCATCTATACCTTTGGAATAGAAGACTCCATTATCTTGGGAAGCTATCCAAAGCAGCTCTTCGTTATCAGATCATATCGCAGATCGTAACCTGGGCCCAAGAGAATGTACAACAAATCAAAAAAATAGTACTAGCACCTGCTTCAAAAAACCAATAGATATCCAGAGATACCTTGGAAGGAATCAACTTTTCATATCAATCAGCATTATTACATACAAAGGGCTCCGGTCGGCGGGAATCAACTTTTTTTCTTCTAATTAATCAGCTCCTGCAACATCTGACTAATAGGAATCAAACAAGAAGCTGAAACTGTATCCGATTATTTTCACAAAAACTCCTATTAAATTTGCGTGGCTGCTCCAGGAAGAAGGTACTGGCCGCCGAAACGCGCGTAGAGACTCATTGTGCCACCTATCTACTAGAGATAATTTTTAACTTGTGTTTGCATTTAAGTTTTGTATAATGTTTTTTACAAAAATGTGTTCTGTGAAATTTTAACCTGACTATTGTGTTATGTCACTGATTTGTCAATTTTTTTAATTACTTAATGAAATACCATGTTTTGTAGCCAGTTGTAGCCAATTGTTCATTTCTATTGTTATTGTGCTTTAAATATTAGTTGCCTAGGTTGTTGTTTTTCAAATATAATGGATAATCTGTATATCCATCTCTGTTCTTTCTCATAAAGCCGTTTCTGAATATTAGGTCCAGCAATGACTTGTTCGATAACAGTCCACCTCATGTCATTTGGCGTGTGGTTCGATTCAAGGAAGTGATCTGTCAGTTTTGTTGCATTTTTTCTGCAGCGAATGGTGCTGCGATGCTCGCAGATTCTTTGCTTTACTTTTCTTGTTGTCATCCCCACTTAGCGCTTGTTACATGTACATTCAATCAGATAAACCACATTGCAGCTATTGCAGTTCGAGTGAGATTGCTGCCTCCATATTTTACCTGTTTCGATGTTCAAGGTTTTTGTGTTACTCGTTAAATGACAAACGCTGCAGTTGCCGCAACGAAAATGTCCTGTAACATCAGGTAGACCCCAAGCCTTTGTGAGAGATTGATTATCAACACGTTCTTTTAATTTTGGTCTAGTATTGACCAGTGAGTCTTTGAGGCTTGCTGATTTTTTGTAGGAAAAGAGGGGCTTCTCCCAATGAAGATTACCAGTGTTGAGAATGGACCAATGTTTTTTGATGCTCTTAGACACTTGGTTGGAGACAACGTTAAAAGTGGTTACACAGGTAAGTGGTATTTCATTTTCTGTGGCTAGTTTAGTCTCTAGGAGAGCCTCTCTTGCTTGGTTCCTGGCTCGTTTTTGACATATGTTTATGATTTTCGCAGGGTACCCACGGACTTGGAGTTTCTCAGTTAGGTCAGAGGCTTGTTTTTTATACTCCGTTAGTTTGCTGCAATTGCGCCTCAACCTTAAAAATTGTCCGTAGGGTAGATTCTCTTTGAGTGGGCGTGGGTGGAAACTCTCGAACTTAAGCAAGATATTTTTAGCAGTAGGTTTGTAATATGTTCTGGTCTCCAGATGATCGTTCTCCTTGGTAATCACCACATCAAGAAACACTATTTCTTTTTCACTGAAACAGTGGGTGAATTTAAGGTTCTGGTCGCACGTATTGATCCAGGTAGTAAACTCAATGAGTTGGTCCAATGGTCCTTGCCAAATGGCAAGGACATCATCAATATAGCGTTTCCAGAATTTTAGGTGGTCTCTGAAAGGGTTGAGGTTGCTCAAAATGAACTTGAGTTCGAAGTCATAGACATAGAGACCCACCACACTAGGGGCAAAAACACTGCCCATAGAGGTGCCCCCAGTTTGGAGGAATAGAGTTCCCTCAAATTCAAAGTAATTGCGTTTGAGTGCTAACTTGGCACACTCGATGATGAAGGCTCTGGGTGTGTTGAATGTCCAGTCCATGTTTCCTAGGGTTTTCTCCAAAACCCTTAGCGTGTCATCTTGGGGTATGCTTGTGTATAGACTCTCTATATCAAAGCTTAGTAAGACAGTGTTGTCGTCCACGGTGATTTCCTGTAGAAGATTCAAGAGACTCTTTGTGTCCTGTAAGTAGGTAGATGTTTTTTGTACGATGGTTTTTAGAAAGAAGTCACAAAATCTTGACAGATGTTCAAGCAGTGACCCGATGCCAGAGACAATAGGGCGGCCTGGTGGTGGTAGTTTCCCTTTGTGCATTTTAGGCAGGGTGTAGAAAAACGGTATCTTGCCTTCGGTGTCACATAGGTACTCTGCCTCCTGTTTGGAGATTTTACCCAGTACTTCTGCGGTTTCAACTAGTCCTTTTATTTCTGATTGCAGTTCCATAGTGGGGTCCGAATGTAGGATCTGATAGTTTTTTGCATCACCTAGTAGGCGCAGACACTCCTCGCGATATGCACTGGTGTCCATTACCACGAGTCCGCCCTCCTTGTCGGCGGGTTTTATTGTTATGGTGTCGCAGCTGCGCAGATCTCGTCGAGCATTGCATTCAGCTCGGCTCAAGTTTTGAAACTGTGGAGTGTTATTCATTTTCTCTACATCATTGTAGACGGCCTGCTTGAACGTAATTACTTCTACTGGGACTGCATGGGTCGGTGGTATAAAAGAAGATTTCTTTCTTAGTCCACTCTCATTCTGATTGTTAGTAACCATATTGGGTCCTTGTTTTTCAAAGAAAGCTTTAAGTCTCAGTTTTCTAAAGAAAGTTGCCAGTTCGCAATGCAGTTGGAACTTGTCAAGGCGTGCGGTGGGGACAAAACCCAAACCTTTGTTTAGTACACACATTTTGGTTTCTGATAGTGTTCTAGAGGATAAGTTAGTAACTAGGTCCTCACGTTGCTTGGTCCTGCCTTGCTCCTGGTTAGGCCGCTCACAGGTTCGTCTTCCTCCCAGTGTACTTGGTTCATTTGTCTTCTTCTTCCCTTTCCCCGCCTGCCTCTGCCTAAAAAAGGAGGGCGGTATTGGTTTTGTTGAAACGGTGGTCGTTGGAAATGTGGTGGGAATGGTGGTTGCCAACCGTACATTGGGAACTGCGGTGGATGGTTATAAGGATCTTGGATCATCGGTTAGAATGAATGGTTTCCAGTGATTCTGACCTCTGTAACCCCCTCTTGGTTTCTGTTTCATAGTGCTGGCATTTGAGCCACTGCTACTGTTGGATGAAACGCTTGAAGCATCAGAATCAGATGCAGGTTTTGTTGTAGGTACAAAGTCTGGATCAGAATATGGATACGCTTTCACAAAAGAGAAACGCTTCAAATCTTTTTGAAATTTGGTTACCTTTTGTTGTGTAAGGTTTTCTTTGTATTCATTGATCTCTTTGTTAACTTCATCTAACTTTTTTTTGTATCCAGATATGCTGGATTTTATGTGGGTTTCTGTTTTCTGGATATCGATTAGGATGACTTCTGATAATCGTAGGGCTGTTTTCAGAATTAGCATAATCCAGTCGTGTGTACAATGCCACGCTATTAAGGCCCAGTCTTTTCTAAAGGTGGCATCTTCTATAAAAATACGGGGAGCATTGGTTACCAGGAGACCCTTCGGGGCCATGTTATTGGTCACATATTCCTTTAAGATAGTGCCATGTAGTATAGTTCTAATTCTGTTCCTCTTAATTTCAGTAAGTTTTTCCCAATCCCCTGTCTGGGAGATTGTTTGTGAGATGCTCGCATCAGCGAACCCGGAAATGTCTTCCAAGATAGCATCAATTTCCTCGGTGGAATAGGAAAGGCCTTTATTTTCCGCCATCGTGCGTCTGACGTGTGAAAAAATATGTGAGCTAAGTGTGATGTCGAATGGGGAAGGACAACTCTCACAGCTGGGCGCTGCCTAGATATAGTTAAACAAAAGAGAGAGTGTTATCTAACAAGTCATTGCTGGACCTAATATTCAGAAACGGCTTTATGAGAAAGAACAGAGATGGATATACAGATTATCCACACATGTCACAGGATTGAATGACAATATTCCTTGGACCAACATTCTCTGAATATGCCTTAGACGATATGAACTCTCGCTAACCTGTGCTCTGTCGGACCAATTGTTTGACTACTGAATGATAACACTATTGGCCGTAGTATATACGTGCCATTTCCTTCCTTTTTTTCTTTTTAAAGAAAACCCCCCTCTTTGTTTAACTTCTCTATAAGTTAATCACTTATAATCTTAGATGGGGTTCAAGATTTTGTTCCGCTTCGTAATTCCTATTTGTATAGCTAATTTCTGTTCCCAGACCAACACAGCTATCTTCGGTTCCCAGACCAACGTTGCCTAGCAACACCAGGAACATAATCCAATCCCTCCCGTCCTCCGTTTCCATTGACGCTACGCGAATGCATCACCACGTATTTGTGTGCCCCCGCCCACCCCGGAAGCACTGCTGACGCTATATCTATGCCGGCTGCTTCAGAAACGCGAGCGGGGAGGCACGGAGAGGCGAGTAGGTACATAGAATCATAACCTCAACTTAACTGTAAGTAACATCACAGCTCAGAGTCCGATTCAGGACCATTTTTTTGGTCACAGTTTCGTGAGCCTAACCCCTGACAACTGTCTCCTAATTTCCTCATTGCAGAGTATGGCATTTTCAGTTTTAATACCTTCCCTCCACCCCGTGAAGCCCAAAAGATCCGAAATAGGAGTAAGCCTTGATTCCTTCTTCGGTCTATGTATGTGTGATGTATGTGTGTATGCGTAGCGTGATTGTATGTTTGATGGGACAAACATTTCGCGTCGTTATTTACTCACTTTAATCTAAAGCGTGAGCAGTCGAGTCATGCACACAGAAGTGCTGAGTGCTTTTGACTGTTTAAAACTAATGACCAATCGACCACTGGGCACACCACATTTACTAGAGTGTGCCAGCTTGAGTCAAAGTTTAGAATGTAGATATTCCACGTCGGTGCTACCTCACGCTAATGAAATTGTGAGCAGTCTAATTACGCACAATTAAGTGCTGAATGCGTCCGAATGTTGGATTAACGACCTAGTGATCACTGAGCACAACACCATTGATAGAGTGTGCTAGCTCTAGTGATAGTCTGTCACTACCGATCACATTAAGCTCTGAATGGGATGCACAATATACCAGCAGACACATGAGAACCAGCATGGCACTTCGTAACAGGCTTGTATTAATCATACTTGTGTCCTTTTGCCTCTTTCTCCCACCAGGTCTTTTTGCTTTTAGCTCGACTATTATGTTTTTGAGCTCCTTTTTCACTTTGACAGATTTTGTCAGTAGTGTACAGGAATCTAGGGAAAGGCAGGGCGTTAGTGTGCCCTGACCACCCATTTTCCTCCTGGTCCTGACAAAAACCCGGTACCTTCCATCCTACTGGTTGAAACATGTAGACCTCACACATAAGTGATACACACGGTCATAACACCTAGTTGTATCCACACACTTAATTTTAATATTTGTGCAGTACCTTGCGAATAAATTTTTCACACAAGTATACCAGGACAATTTTTAAACACCTTTTTTTCACTTCACACACACAAATACCAGCTCCACTGTAGTCCAGGTGTTGCAGCACACCCTGATGGCACTCGGCTATCAGGGTGGACCCCGATGATGAAGCATGTCACCGACTAGGTCGGTGAGTGAGGGGTTTATTAATAAAGGAAGGACTCTCTTCTTTTCTCTGTCATCCCACTCAGATCGCTTTATCTAAGCAGTCTCTGATGGTACTACTCTTTTGTTTGTTTATTACTGATTCCCAGGGGACTAGGAGTACTCTCCATTCACGTTTGTGAATCAAATCCCTCACTCTCTCTTTTGTTTAACTATATCTAGGGAGCGCATAGCTGTGAGAGTTGTCCTTCTCCATTCAACATCACACTTAGCTCACATATTTTTTCACACGTCAGACGCACAATGGCGGAAAATAAAGGCCTTTCCTATTCCACCGAGGAAATTGATGCTATCTTGGAAGATATTTCCGGGTTTGCTGATGCGAGCATCTCACAAACAATCTCCCAGACAGGGGATTGGGAAAAACTTACTGAAATGAAGAGGAACAGAATTAGAACTATACTACATGGCACTATCTTAAAGGAATATGTGACCAATAACATGGCCCCGAAGGGTCTCCTCGTAACCAATGCTCCCCGTATTTTTCTAGAAGATGCAACCTTTAGAAAAGACTGGGCCTTAATAGCGTGGCATTGTACACACGACTGGATTATGCTAATTCTGAAAACAGCTCTACGATTATCAGAAGTCATCCTAATAGATATCCAGAAAACAGAAACCCACATAAAAACCAACATATCTGGATACAAAAAGAAGTTAGATGAAGTTAACAAAGAGATCAATGAATACAAAGAAAACCTTACACAACAAAAGGTAACCAAATTTCAAAAAGATTTGAAGCGTTTCTCTTTTGTGAAAGCGTATCCATATTCTGATCCAGACTTTTTACCTACAACAAAACCTGCATCTGATTCTGATGCTTCAAGCGTTTCATCCAACAGTAGCAGTGGCTCAAATGCCAGCACTACGAAACAGAAACCAAGAGGGGGTTACAGAGGTCAGAATCACTGGAAACCATTCAATCCACCGATGTTCCAAGATCCTTATAACCATCCACCGCAGTTCTCAATGTACGGTTGGCAACCACCATTCCCACCACATTTCCAACCACCACCGTTTCAACAAAACCAATACCGCCCTCCTTTTTTAGGCAGAGGTAGGCGGGGAAAGGGAAGAAGAAGACAAATGAACCAAGTACACTGGGAGGAAGACGAACCTGTGAGCGGCCAGACCAGGAGCAAGGCAGGACCAAGCAACGTGAGGACCTAGTTACTAACTTATCCTCTAGAACACTATCAGAAACAGAAATGTGTGTACTAAACAAAGGTTTGGGTTTTGTCCCCACCGCACGCCTTGACAAGTTCTAACTGCATTGCGAACTAGCAACTTTCTTTAGAAAACTGAGACTTAAAGCTTTCTTTGAAAAACAAGGACCCAATGTGGCTGCTAACAATCAGAATGAGAGTGGACTAAGAAAGAAATCTTCTTTTATACCACCGACCGATGCAGTCCTAGTAGAAGTAATTACGTTCGAGCAGGCCGTCTACAATGATGTAGAGAAAATGAATAACACTTCACAGTTTCAAAACTTGAGCCGAGCTGAATGCAATGCTCTACGAGATCTGCGCAGCTGTGACACCATAACAATAAATCCCGCCGACAAGAGGGGCGGACTCGTGGTAATGGACACCAGTACATATCGCGAGGAGTGTCTGCGCCTACTAGGTGATTCAAAAAACTATCAGATCCTACATTCGGACCCCACTATGGAACTGCAATCAGAAATAAAAGGACTAGACGAAACCGCAGAAGTACTAGGTAAAATCTCCAAACAGGAGGCAGAGTACCTATGTGACACCGAAGGCAAGATACCGTATTTCTACACCCTGCCTAAAATGCACAAAGGGAAACTGGAGTTTTGGACTTTTTGGTTCCGTCCAGAGGTGTCAGGGATAACACCCGAAGACCCCGGAGTTCTACCTGTCTCGGTGCACAAATAAACAGAAACACAGGCTTCTCGATGGTGGCGTCAAAGACCAAAAGTTTATTACTGCAGGGACACAGAAGTCACAGAAACTACACACGGGCAGTATCTAGGAGCCTGTTCGATTTGTACAAAGTGGGTTGCTCCTTAAATACTAAATTTTCGACTTGGGGCAAATTCTTTACATGCTAGTACATTTCTAAACCTTTGTGTCCTAAACAATAAATATTTGGCGTTGCACAGGAATCGTCAACAATATCTGATGTCAAAACATTACGAACGAGGGGTTCCCACTATTCCATCATAATCCCATGTCAAGTTTTCATTCAAGAGCCGGACCGCCTCATCGTAAATTTCGTTACCTCCCCCTAATAATGGCCCAGAAGGAAAGGAGCAGAGCCAGGTGCAGAAGATAGAAAAGCAGGATAAGAGATGTTTGTGGGTCGTAAATGGGCAAGGCTACCAGCTTCGGCCGCCTAATCATGATCAGGCCAACGAACACGAGAACCAGTATAGCAGGACTGGCCTCAGGCTGGGGAGGCAGCTTCTGCCGAGTCATGCAGCCATGGCGTTTTCTATCCTAAGGTGCACGTGTCACTAGCAAGGTGAATCGCCGGCTAAAGCTTACGTGTCCTTAAGTGAAAGAGGTCACTGCGTGTCCATTGACTATGTGAGGGCAAGAAATACAAAATGGCTGCCGTAATCTAAAATGGATGCCATGGGTAGATCAGAAATGTGTTCATAACAGGAGTGCTCTTGCTCGTAGCATAGCGAAAACACCAGGATATGCTAAATGGATCATTTGCGGTTCACTGATACCAAAATTATGAATTTACGACAATGTTGAAAACACGGGTTCAAATCGTCACGGAACCTCAGACCCTCCTTTTGCCCTTACATAGGCAATTACTCAGTCTATGTCCGAGTCTATCTCGATGCTCATCAGGTCAGTGACATGTTGTTGTATCATCATCCTTTCTCGTACCTTGTCTCCAAACGCAGGTGGTTTTCTGAAACAGGTTGCAGCACAGAGACTACACAAAGCGGGACCACTGGTTAGAGGCGGCAGACCCGAGAGCAGAGGACGGCCCGGGACCAGGGTTCGATTCCCGGCGCGGCAGGTTTCTGGACCAGGGTCAGAGGACTTGATAATTCTCTCGCCTCGGTGCCCACTCTGATCAGCGATCACACTCGGCAACTCTGGGCATTAGCTTGCCTCATCTTCACTAACGGCCCCACCAGACCTCCGGGGATGCCTGGTCTCACCCTGGAGATACCCATTAAGGGACCATCTCTCAGGGAAGCCAGGAAGGGTTTTGCAGCGGTCGAAGCGCCTTGGGACCCTCCGGGTAAGTAGTGCGCTAAATAAATGCCTATACATTACATTACATACATTACATTGGATAATAAGGCAGCACGAGAACAGGAATACTAGGATGATACCAACGACCATCAGAACCTTCCATCCCCACGCTGATAGTAGAGTCCAAAGCCACTCCATTAAGGACCAGTTTCCCTTGTCTACGTGAATAGAGTCGGAAATCTTGTGTAGCTTAGAGATCGCTTCATAGACAGTCGGAGCATTATTGGGAATAAAAACACAGCAGCTCGATTGGATCATTCTGCATACCCCACCTCGATCTGCAAGTATTACGTCTAGAACCATACGGTTCTGCAACGTCATGAGACGATCCGCCTGAAGCTCAGCTGTTAAATTACTAAGGGCACCAGCAGTTTCTGTAATAGTAGATTCAACTACCCGTGTTACCTGACGTAGATTTCTACTATTGGCCATAGGCCCCCAGAACGGAAGGAAACCTTTGAAGAAGTCACCAGCTTCCTGACCAGCGGTATCTTCCTTGCTGAAAACACCTCTTGCTACTCTGGTCTTGTGATAATCTGGGGAAGCAGTTTATGTTGGAGGCAACAGTCGAGCAATATAGCATGAACCTGAAAAGTCAGCAGGCAGCCATGTATATGCTCTACCTATGAAGTAGGTACCCCTAGCAGTAAGAAAGGCAGGGGAAGAGTTAGACGGATACACGTAAGTCTCAACGCACTCACTCTTCCCTAGCTGAGCTCTTGGATTTCTCCCATTTCCTTGCAAACAGACTTGACCTCGGTGAGGTACGACCCAGACTGGAGCGGAGCTCTTACGCTTGCTTTCTCCCAAACTAATGCGATACTCTGTAGAATTCCAACTCAAATATACCCGTAATTCATCTCTAGGGTAAGATGGGGTGTTATTGACGTCTTTAATCATGTCAATGATTCCCTTGACTAAAGCTTTATTGGCAGAGTTATATTTAGTGGAACGTGGTGGACACGGAGGATAGGTCTCAAGGGCATAGACAAAAATGGTCTGAAAGGCTGAAATGATCCATTATAGCTGAAAGGCAAGACTAGATAGGGAATGCCTTTATCCATAGTGTGGGGTATCAAACCACACACCCAGCAGTCTGTTGTGTTAACTACCAGTTGGTGTTGATGCAAGAGCTGTACAAAAGTGTTATTAATGAATTCTGAGCGTCGAGCTTGTTCGTGTTCAGGAAACGAGTGAAAAGAATGATAAGAAGCAACAGTAGAAGAAACAGGATCAAGGGGAGGTACTGTAGTTGTTACCGGTGTAAAAATTAAATGCATACAAAAGACGATTCCACCCACCAACGTTATTAAAACAATCAAAAACGTAATTGCACATTGCATCAGAAAGCATTTCCTATGAAGAATTTTGTAAAGTCTATTTCTGCGAACATAAATTACATTCTCTCGGTGCAGCTCAGGAAGCTCCATCTTCTACAACCGCTCGCGACCACTGATGATGTGTACGTAGTTGAAAATGCCTCTATCAGCCCTGGGAGTTCCCAGAACTAACAGAAAGATCGACCTTGTGTCTGACCCCCGCAGATTCAATTAGGCACACAGCCACGACCCTACGGCTACCCAGACGGCAAGGCAATTTAAAACAACATAAAAATTACAAAATATTAGCAAACTTCCTGGCTGGAGGCAATGTATCAAAATTCAAATATGTAAAATAGGCAGTTTCCTGCTTTATTTGTCCTTTATGTGAGATCGTAAGTTGTATCTCAATTTTGCTGGAGCTGTTTGATCTGGAAACAGTGTATTTTCAGCAGGGGTTGCAATGTTCAAGTTCGCAGATGGCAAATGTTCTTTTGATGCAGACGGTAAATGTTCGGAGTTCAAAGGAGCAGTTTCAGAAGGGGAGTCAGAGTTCGGTGAATCAGTGATCAGTTGTGCATCGCTGAAAGGGATGAACCTGGGGACTTGTTCAGTCAGAGGCACCGATTCCTTTCTTCACCCAGTTATCATAAGGAAGCGGCAGGGGCACATGCTTAGCGTGCGTCGCATGGATCCAGTTCTTTCTGCCAGCCACACGTATAGCAGTCCTCGTCGCCAACAGGACCTGGAATGGTCCGACGAATTTGGGTTGGAGATTTCTCGTCCGTCCAAAGTTTCTTATGACCACTTGGTCACCCGGTTTCAGCTGATGACCTGGACTCTCTGGTGGCTTTGGCAATGCATCGAAAACCTGTTGGTGAATAAGACTCAATTTAGCAGTCAAGTCGAAAAGGTAATCAATTAACATTGGGTATTCCAGCTGCTTAAACTCCTTCGGTCTAGGTACCCCCCAAACATTTGCAGGACGACCAAATACAATTTCATAAGGACTGAGCCCTACTCTAGAATGCACAGTCGCTCTTGTGGATAACAGAGCCAAAGGTAGTGCATCTGGCCAGGACAAACCCGTGGAGGCTTGTATCTTGGCAAGTTTCAGTTTGAGGGTGCCATTGTAACCCTCAACTAAACCAGCAGACTGGGGATGATTCGCACTGTGGAATTTCTGTTTTATCCCTAAACCGGCACACACACTCTGCATAACTTTCCCTACAAATTCACTTCCATTATCTGACCATACAATCCGTTGCATTCCAAACCTGGGGAAGTATTCTTTGAGAAGGATTTTGGCAGTGGACAAGGCAGTGTTGTCCTTTAGTGGATATGCTTCGATCCATCTGGAAAAAGCACAAACTACCACTAGGACGTACTTTAGATTATTCCAACGATCCATGTGAATGAAGTCTAACTGAATCACTTCAAAGGGGCAAGAAGGAGGAACGAAGTGACCAGCGGGTGTATGGATTCCCTTGCCAGGATTATGCATCAGGCATATCATGCAATTTCTCACCACTCTCTCTGCACACTTACTAATCCCATCATTCTTCCAGACTGGAGCCAACATCTTACAAATCCCTTTAGAACTGATATGCGTTGCTCCATGCGCCATCGTTACTACTGCAAGCACATACGCATCAGGCAACATCCAACGCTGTTGTTCTGACAAATCAATCCAACACCCACTCGAATCCAATTTACCCGTATTCTCTTTCCATGCAAGCTTTTCCTCCTCAGTCGCCTCTTTCTGAATTTCTTTCACACTTTCCACTGTATCCTCACACATTCCAGACTCAGAAATCCATCTTGCAGACGTTGCAACATACATTCTACTCATCATATTCCTAGCTGTCTGTTTAGCGGTCTCATCAGCAAAAGCATTCCCACGACCAACATCATCCGTGATTGCTCTATGAGCACTGCACTTCACAATCGCAACTTCAGTCGGCAAGGTTAGAGATTCCAACAAGTCATTAACTAGCTGACCATGTTGAATCTTAGTCCCATGGGACGTAATGAAACCTCTCTCTTTCCACAAACGGCCAACACTATGGGCCACGCCGAACGCGTACTGACTATCTGTGAACACATTCACTCTCTTTCCCTTAGCTAAAACACACGCTCTCGTTAGTGCGCTCAATTCTGCAGCTTGGGCAGAATTCTGACTCACTCTTGCAGTCTCCACAATCGTACTCAAAGTCGTTACTGCGTAAGCAGCTGTCACATCACCATTCTCCAATTTAAAGCAAGACCCATCAACATACAACGTGCCATCTGGATCTGGTAACGGAGTGTCTTTAAGATCAATTCGTCCTTTTGTCTCTTCCTCGGTTCTGAAACAACAGTCATGTGGTTCCGAATCACTCGACTCCTGACTAGTCGGCAACAATGTTGCTGGATTCAATACATTGCATCTTTTGATCTGTATATGACTCGCTAGCAATGTCAGCTCGTAGCCTGATAATCTAGCACTGGTAAGGTGTTGTGTCTTGGTTCGGTTCATGAGTGTATCCACAGCATGAGGAACCATAACAACTAGCATGCTGTTCATCACCAAACCAGCAGATTGTCGAATGGAAGCTGCAGCTGCTGCTGTAGCTCTCAAACAACTTGGCAACGCTCTGGCTACCGGATCTAATGTTGATGAAAAATACGCACAAGGGCGTTGTTTATCACCAAATCTTTGCGTCAGAACACTCAACGCGCAACCTTCTCTCTCGTGAACATAGAGCGTGAATGGCTTACTGTAGTCAGGTGTACCCAATACAGGAGCTGAACACAATGCATTTCGTAACTCAGAAAAACTCTGCTGACATTCGGCAGACCATGGCACGGGACTCGGAACACCTTTCCCAGTCAAAGCCACCAATGGTTTTGCCAAAAGAGAAAAATTTGGGATCCATTGCCTACAGTATGAGTTAATACCTAAAAAGGCACGTACTTCTCTCTGTGTGCTAGGAACATTCATCTGCGTAATTGCTTTTATTCTCTCTGGGGTCAACTTTCTTCGCTCCTTTGACAAGAGATGACCTAGGTAGGTCACTTCTTGGCAACAGTATTGCATTTTCGAAGGTGACACCTTGTGATTCAAACTAGACAAATGATGCAATAAGGAAATTGTAGCTGCTTTGACGCACATAGTGGACGACGCCCTCCAAATCCTAGACCAAAACGATATCTGCCTCCTCATCCTTCTGGATCTCTCCTCAGCATTCGATACAGTTAAACATGAGAATTTACTCGAACTGTTAAACACAAGAATGGGCATCTCAGGGACTGTTCTCAAGTGGTTCACCTCCTTTCTACACAACCGCTCACAAAGATTCAAAAGCAACAACCTGATGTCCTCTCCGGTACCTGTATCACTAGGCGTCCCACAAGGATCCTCCCTCTCCCCTACACTGTTCAACCTAGTTATGGAACCTCTCACTACTTTGCTACAGACATCCGATGTTCACTTCCACATGTATGCCGACGACACCCAACTCTATCTCAAAATACAATCCCCCAAGGACATCATGCTCCTGAACACCACGATCAGAAACACCCAGTCCTGGCTTGCAGAGAATCACCTCAAACTCAATGCCCTGAAGACTGAGTTCCTCCTGATCTCTCCTCCTGCAAAAATCTCCACGGCTCAAACATGGCTTAAGCAGTTAACAGCTTTAAATGTACAACCTACCGTCGTAGACTCAGCAAAATCCTTAGGCATAACACTTGATGCCAATCTCAACATGCAGCAGCACATCAGCAAGGCAACCAAAGGAGCGAACTTCCAAATCAATACCTTGAGGAAACTTAAAGCCTTCCTTCCAGCCAAAGACCTCCAAACTGCAGTACAATCTATAGTCATCCCGCACATAGAATACGGAAGCACCGCCCTCTGCGGGCTCCCACTAACAACTACGGCACCCCTTAGAGCGTCCCTTAACGCTGCAGTGAGACTCATCACTGGCTCAAAAAAACACTCGCATATTTCCCCTGACTTTAAATCCCTGAACTGGCTGCCTTTTGAAGCCAGAATACATCTGAAAATCGCCTGCATGACTCACAGGGCTGTACACCATAACTCGCCCAGCTACCTCACTCAAAAGCTGACAATCTCGGGTGGCTCTAGAACTACTAGAAGCACAAACAATCTCCTGCTGAAACCTCGAAGATTCAGAAAGGAAAAAACCTATAAACGCTCCTTTTCAGGAATGGCGCCCAGGGTCTGGAACTCACTTCCTCCTGAAACCAGGCTCATCTCCTCCAACAATCTGTTTAAGAAAGAAGTAAAAGCGATCCTCATGGCTAAATACACATGATCTATTAACCTGTATCTCTCATGAATCCGCTCCGTAATACCGGCCTGACCCCTTGGTCTACTAGTACTATTTGTACTATGGCTTATTTGAGTGCATATGTTCCCTCTTTGTACTACTTGTACCACTGGTATTATGACTTATTTGATTGTATATGTTCCCTCTTTGTATTTTGATGTACTATTGACGCACCTGTCTGACTTGCACACTGTACCTACACCACCTCAACCATCCCTACTTTTGTACTACTGATGCACCTGTGTGACTTTACATCCTGCACGCACCTACCTCAACTATGCCCACCTTTATGTTATCTCCAAAAACACTTGCAGCACGTTTAAATAAGTATATGCATACTTTTGTACTTTTATATTATTGGCGCAACGGTTTGACTATGTACCGTGTACTGACACTACCTCACCTATTATCTACCTCCGGTTGTTATTTGACCTACCTATGTAATTATGCATATTGTACCTAACTACCTCAACTGCTACATGCTACATGCTATCACTGTAAAGCGCTCTGATATCTGCAAAGATCTTGTTCGCGCTATATAAAACTTTCAAATAAATAAATAAATAAATAAGTTTCCTTGTCATCGGCAGCCACTAGAAGATCATCGACATATTGCACTAAAGCAGAACCAGGAGGAAGTACAAAGGAATCTAACTGACTTTTTAATGCCTGGCTGTAAATTGATGGACTCTCACAATAGCCTTGTGGAGCACGTTTAAACCTGAAGCTTCGACCTCCTAGAGAGAAGCCAAAAATATCTCTGCTTTCTTCAGCTATTGGAATGCTGAAAAAGGCATTCTTCAAGTCGATAACTGAAAACCATGTGGCTGTAGCAGGAATCAACGTTAACAATGCAGGTATGTCTGGAACCACAGGAAACTGCGGAATCACAATTTTGTTAACCTCTCTAAGATCGATTACAAATCTATAGACTGGAGGCTTTGAAGGACCAGTGCGTTTCAGAATTGGTAGTACAGGACTGTTACAGACATTTCCTCTAGTTTCTTCTACTACATCTTTCTTGATCAAATCTTGCACAATCAATAAAAGCGCACGTTCACCTTCACTAGAGATCTTGTATTGTGGGATTCGTGGAAATTTGACATTCGCTTTCAAAGTGACTACATATGGTGGAATTTCTAAAAGACCTACATCGTTAGGACCAGTCGCCCAAAGAGTATCAGGGAGAGAACGCAGCTCTGGTGGGAGCGCATCCATCGACAAATACATCAGAGAGATGATTCTCTTACCCAATGTAAGCTGTACTCCTGCCGGAGAACAGTACAATGTCGCGTACAGGCGTTTTAACAAGTCTAAACCAAGCAGATTTTCATTACAACCAGTCGTCAAAATCAAGGGTGCTTTCAATTGACGGGGTCCAACAGAAATAGACAAAGGACCAGATACAGGATTGTAAACAGGGGCGCCTGAAAAACCTACAGAAACATTTGTTAAGCCAGACAAAGGTGCGCCAGGGAGTTTCGCATGTATGATAGAACTTTTTGCTGCACCAGTATCCAACAGAAACGGTTTGACTACACCTGATGTTGCTACTGCGACATAAGGCCCACTCTGATCTACTGGAACTGATACTACTCCCTCTCTTTGTCCATGGCTGTCCTAGTACTCACTTTGCTGAAATTCCTCACTAGCTTCACAGTAGTCTTCAACGTGATACTGTTGAGATCTATTTTGTTGGGCAGACTGTCCATTTCGTTGATCAAAATAATTAGAATGGCGATCATTTGTTTGTGGAGGCATAGCACCTCGTCCTCGACCTCTAGAATTTTTCATAGAACCACCACGACCTCTCTGAGCTGCTGCAGCATTATTTTGTGCTAAGACTGGACACTCATTCTTATAATGACCTTCTTTCTTGCAGTAAGCACACTGATTCCATTGGTATTGCGGTCTCTGAGAACCATAATCTGTCCTTTGATATGACCCTTGCTGTGTGTTCGTCTGATTCGTGCGAGGCGGATATGCTTGCAGCAAAAGAACTTCAGTTTTTAAATCTTTCCTTTTCTTATCTGACTTTTCCTTCTCTTCTTTATCCCTATTTTCATAATACTGAGCAGTTGCAAGTATTTGCGCAGTCGTAGAGACAGCCCACGCACTTTCAGAATCTTTCAATTTATTACTGAGCTCTGGTAACAGATTGTGCACAAATTTATCAACAAATAGTCTCTGTCCTCCTTCCGTGCTCATATCCTGACCACTGTGATCTACGAAAGTTTCTTCAAACCTTGTGAAAAAGTCGGAGACACTTTCGTCCTTTTTCTGCCTGCATGCGGACAACTTGTCCCAGTTAACGCGCAATGCTGGCATCAGAGTCTTCATTAAGTTGATTATTCTACCGGGCAAATCAGCAATTAGAGGTTCGGGTTTAGAACCACCTACTTGTTGACCATCTGCTGCTATTATAGCTGCCCAATCACCACCTAGGGCAACTGGATGGTTCTCTTTACGAATTTTAGCCCAAATTGGTTGAGGAACTACATTGCCAAATAACATGTCAATGTCCGCTAAATTCATTACGCAAGCTTCAACTGTCTGCGCTAACTCTTTGTAGTATCCGGCTGGATTCTTACGCGGATCTGGCAAGGCCTGTTTCACTGCTAACACTTCGGCTCGCTTCCACGGAATGTGTATCCACACTCTCTGGATTTAGGCCGGAGCGGCTGCAATACCACGGACTGCATCAGCTTGCACAGCTTCGCGCCAAATTGGAGGAACCTCCCTCATAGGATATTGGCGACCTTGTTTCGTACTACGTTTCTCTAACTCTCTAGGTGAACGAAGAGATGGATCATTCCTATAACTTAAAATCAATTCCATCCCTTCCTTTATACTCTGACCAACTATCATACCTGCAGCAAATTCTTTCTGGACATGAATTAATTCGTCTAGATTTGATTCAGAGTCATCCTCTTCCAATTCCTCACGCAAAAGGGAGCACATTTCATCAAACACATATCGCTGTGTCGGTTCATTCCATTGCATAAATGTATCCAATACATCTCTAGCACTATATCTTCCATTTTTCGAAATCCATCTAAGAGCTGTGGAATCTAATATTCCCCGTTCTTCAGTACTGGGAAGCTGACTACGTCTCTGAACGGAGTCAGAGGCAGGAGTCTTAATTAAAGTTTTATAGAAGGGAGATAGAATATTAGAGACAGAATCAGTGATTCTCCGACGAACAGAAAGCGGAGTCATAATGCTAGCAGAAGCCGTAAGTAGAGTAGCAGTCGGAACAGATAAAACAGGAGCAGTAGGAGTAGCAGGCAAGGTAGCTTGTGAAACAACAGGTATGAGCGGTACAGGCATAGGCAAAGGAGCTAGCAACCCTGGAAGAGGGGGTGCCGGAGGAACATTAACATTGACCACAGGAGGTACAGGAGCTTGATTCAGGGGAGCAGGAGCAGGAATACCAGGCTGTCCAGCAACCGGTACTTGAGCATTCGGTAAAGGTGAAGCCGTAGCACCCTGTGCATACGGTGGGGGTGACCTCAACAAGTAAGACAACAGGGGATCCTTTTCGGGGTCCTCTACTATCTTAGCTGTACTCGATGGCAAGGCAGGATAGCACTTGTCTATCGCTAAATTACGCTCTCTATTGGCCACCTCCATCGCTTTCTCAGACTCGTTGAGTTGCAGCTGCTTGGCAGACTGTTCTAAAGTCAACTCTTACTCTTTCTGTTCTTTCTTTAACTTTTTAGTTTCTCTCTGTTTAGATTCTTTTCGCCAATAACGGAAAGTATCAAACATTGCCGGCCGGGCTTTCTTCTTAAACAATTTCATTTCCAAATTATCAAGAATTTCGGGTTCAAAACTACCATGCAGTGGCCAACTAAGGACACCGTCTTTCTCTGTATATCGGATCCACACCTCATTATAAGATATAGGACCCACTCCAAACTTACAATACAGATCATAAAGAGGAGTTCCAATCGGAGGAACCAGACATGAGTCCTCCAACCGGGGATCACTGTTGCAACCAAAACACGACAACATACAATTTTTCCGACTTACCATTTTATAATCCGGAACACAGAACAAGTACAAACACAAACAAAAAGGTGCGCACTCGAACCAAGAACTTAGGCCTACCAAAGCGAACAAATGTGTCGATACCCAAACTAAACCAAATGATTATCGTAACTAGAACAACCAGTGATAATCCTACGAAACCAAACCAAACCAAGAACTAAAAGGATTATCCAAACAGGAGCAACCCTTACGAAGTAACCAACTAGCAACCACTTAATACTTAACTGAGGCACTGAAGACGTCACCAAGGAGAAACCCGTCACGTCTCGCCGTACTAAGGTCTGCACCTCGGGTCCAAGACAGGGCGACAGTCAAGGCAACGGACCACTGCAGCCGTCCGAACGGGAACCCTCGTGGAAGAGAACGTCGGGCCACTTTTGCGATATGCCGGGATCGATGAAGTGGGGCGCCTCCCTCAGGAATCTTCACACGAAGCTTCTCGAACTCTTCAGGCTTTTGGACCGGTACCGAATGACGTCGCCCCACGTGGGGCGCCAATTGGAATTATGGACTTTTTGGTTCCGTCCAGAGGTGTCAGGGATAACACCCGAAGACCCCGGAGTTCTACCTGTCTCGGTGCACAAATAAACAGAAACACGGGCTTCTCGATGGTGGCGTCAAAGACCAAAAGTTTATTACTGCAGGGACACAGAAGTCACAGAAACTACACACGGGCAGTATCTAGGAGCCTGTTTGATTTGTACAAAGTGGGTTGCTCCTTAAATACTAAATTTTCGACTTGGGGCAAATTCTTTACATGCTAGTACATTTCTAAACCTTTGTGTCCTAAACAATAAATATTTGGCGTTGCACAGGAATCGTCAACAATATCTGATGTCAAAACATTACGAACGAGGGGTTCCCACTATTCCTTCATAATCCCATGTCAAGTTTTCATTCAAGAGCCGGACCGCCTCATCGTAAATTTCATTACCTCCCCCTAATAAAGGCCCAGAAGGAAAGGAGCAGAGCCAGGTGCAGAAGATAGAAAAGCAGGATAAGAGATGTTTGTGGGTCGTAAATGGGCAAGGCTACCAGCTTCCGCCGCCTAATCATGATCAGGCCAACGAACACGAGAACCAGTATAGCAGGACTGGCCTCAGGCTGGGGAGGCAGCTTCTGCCGAGTCATGCAGCCATGGCGTTTTCTATCCTAAGGTGCACGTGTCACTAGCAAGGTGAATCGCCGGCTAAAGCTTACGTGTCCTTAAGTGAAAGAGGTCACTGCGTGTCCATTGACTATGTGAGGGCAAGAAATACAAAATGGCTGCCGTAATCTAAGATGGATGCCATGGGTAGATCAGAAATGTGTTCATAACAGGAGTGCTCTTGCTCGTAGCATAGCGAAAACACCAGGATATGCTAAATGGATCATTTGCGGTTCACTGATACTAAAATTATGAATTTACGACAATGTTGAAAACACGGGTTCAAATCGTCACGGAACCTCAAAACTACCACCACCAGGCCGCCCTATTGTCTCTGGCATCGGGTCACTGCTTGAACCGCTGTCAAGATTTTGTGACTTCTTTCTAAAAACCATCGTACAAAAAACATCTACCTACTTACAGGACACAAAGAGTCTCTTGAATCTTCAACAGGAAATCACTGTGGACGACAACACTGTCTTACTAAGCTTTGATATAGAGAGTCTATACACAAGCAGACCCCAAGATGACACGCTAAGGGTTTTGGAGAAAACCCTAGGAAACATGGACTGGACATTCAACACACCCAGAGCCTTCATCATCGAGTGTGCCAAGTTAGCACTCAAACGCAATTACTTTGAATTTGAGGGAACTCTATTCCTCCAAACTGGGGGCACCTCTATGGGCAGTGTTTTTGCCCCTAGTGTGGCGGGTCTCTATGTCTATGACTTCGAAAACAAGTTCATTTTGAGCAACCTCAACCCTTTCAGAGACCACCTAAAATTCTGGAAACGCTATGTTGATGATGTCCTTGCCTTGTGGCAAGGACCATTGGACCAACTCATTGAGTTTACTACCTGGATCAATACGTGCGACCAGAACCTTAAATTCACCCACTGTTTCAGTGAAAAAGAAATAGTGTTTCTTGCTGTGGTGATTACCAAGGAGAACGATCATCTGGAGACCAGAACATTTTACAAACCTACTGCTAAAAATAACTTGCTTAAGTTCGAGAGTTTCCACCCGCGCCCACTCAAAGAGAATCTACCCTACGGACAATTTTTAAGGTTGAGGCGCAATTGCAGCAAACTAACGGAGTATAAAAAACAAGCCTCTGACCTAACTGAGAAACTCCAAGTCCGTGGGTACCCTGCGGAAATCATAAACACATGTCAAAAACGAGCCAGGAACCAACCAAGAGAGGCTCTCCTTGAGACTAAACCAGCCACAGAAAATGAAATACCACTTACCTGTGTAACCACTTTTAACGTTGTCTCCAACCAAGTGTCTAAGAGCATCAAAAAGCATTGGTCCATTCTCAGCACTGGTAATCTTCATTGGGAGAAGCCCCTCTTTTCCTACAAAAAATCAGCAAGCCTCAAAGACTCACTGGTCAATACTAGACCAAAATTAAAAGAACGTGTTGATAATCAATCACTCACAAAGGCTTGGGGTCTACCTGATGTTACAGGACATTTTCGTTGCGGCAACTGCAGCGTTTGTCATTTAACGAGTAACACAAAAACCTTGAACATCGAAACAGGTAAAATATGGAGGCAGCAATCTCACACGAACTGCAATAGCTGCAATGTGGTTTATCTGATTGAATGTACATGTAAAAAGCGCTACGTGGGGATGACAACAAGAAAAGTAAAGCAAAGAATCTGCGAGCATCGCAGCACCATTCTCTGCAGAAAAAATTAAACAAAACTGACAGATCACTTCCTTGAATCGAACCACACGCCAAATGACATGAGGTGGACTGTTATCAAACAAGTCATTGCTGGACCTAATATTCATAAACGGCTTTATGAGAAAGAACAGAGATGGACATACAGATTATCCACACATGTCACAGGATTGAATGACAATATTCCTTGGGCCAACATTCTCTGAATATGCCATAGACGATATGAACTCTCGCTAACCTATGCTCTGTCGGAACAATTGTTTGACTACTGAATGATAACACTATTGGCCGTAGTATATATGTGCCATTTCCTTCCTTTTTTTCTTTTTAAAGAAAACCCCCCTCTTTGTTTAACTTCTCTATAAGTTAATCACTTATAATCTTAGATGGGCTTCAAGATTTTGTTCCGCTTAATAATTCCTATTTTTATGTTATGTTATGTTATGTTATATTGGCTTTTGTATAGCGCGCGGCTACTCAAAAAGAGTGTCCCGGCGCTTTTAATAAGGAGGCTACAGTATAATAACATAACACAATTAAAAGAAAAGTATCAGAAACAGAGAAGACACAACAGGCAAGAAGGCCTACTGGGTAAACAACCAGGTTTTGAGGCCTTTTCTAAACGCCAGTAGGCTGGTGGCTCCCCTAAGTGTAAGCGGCAGCGAGTTCCACAACTGTGGCGCCAGAAGTCCAAAGGAGCGCCCTCCCAGGCGCGCTCTCTTCACTCGTGGAACAGTCGCCAGGAACAGGGATTCTCACATCAGAGAACGAGCCGGACGATAGAAGGCAAGTCTCTTTTGGAGGTACTTTGCTCCCATCGCATGGAGGGCCTTGTAGGTCAGGGTCAAAGCCTTAAAAGCAATCCGCTTGCGGATTGGGAGCCAGTGCAGAGTCTGCAACAAACCCGCAGCGCTAGCACGTCTATTCAAGCCAAAGATAGCTCTCGCCGCAGCATTCTGCACAACTTGGAGCCGCTGTAGCAGGTACTCTGGCAGGCCCAGGTACAGAACGTTTGAATAATCTAGCCTAGAGCCTATCAGGGCCTGCACAGTCAGCTTCCTGTGCTCCTCCGACAAGAGGGGAAGAAACCTCCGCAGCATCCTAAGGAGGCCGAAGCAGATGCCCGACACCCCCAGGATCTGGGACTTCATCGTCAACCCCTTGTCCATCTTGACCCCCAGGTTCTTAGCCATTTGGGATGAACAAGTCGGGGGGAACATATTAATAGGCCACCAAGCCTGCCAGTCTGGCTCCGTGTCCCACCCAAAGAAGAGTACCTCGGACTTATCGGAATTGCACTTGAGGCTGTTCAGTTGGAACCATTGAAAAACAGCCCCAAGGCAATCCCGGATACTCTCCCCATCAAAGTCTCCTCCTCTCTTACACGAGAAGAGGAGCTGGGTGTCATTTGCATAGGATACGATCCGGGCCCCAAACGACTCCGCCAACGCCGCCAAAGGGGTCATGAAGATGTTAAAGAGGGTCGGGCTCAAGATAGAGCCCTGAGGGACCCCGACTCCCAGAGGCGGCATCACGGCGGAATCTGGCGAGGCCCAGACCGTTTGCCGGCGGCCAGCTAGAAAGGAAGAAAACAAGCTGAGCACCGTCCCCCGTAGTCCAATCTCACAAAGTCTTGTGAGAAGGCCATCATGGGGGACGGTGTCGAAAGCCGCGGACAAATCCAGCATCACCAGCATGGCTTTGCCCTCAGTATCCAGAACCCCTTTAATGGTTTCTGAGACCTCGAGGAGCGCAGTCTCTGTGCCGAGATTTGGACGAAAGCCCGACTGGGTGGCATGCAGAATCTCATTCGTCTCTAGAAAATTGGAGAGCACCATCTGAACGTGCTTTTCCACAATTTTCGTGAGAGCCGGCAACAGAGAGATAGGCCTGTAGTTGACTGGGGCCTTTGGATCCAGACCAGGCTTCTTGAGCAGCGGGATGACCATTGTCTGCTTCCAAGCCTGCGGAACCACTCCCTGGCTCAGCGAGAGATTCAATAGCGGGTTCGCCAACAGATTAATCACCTCCGCCATTTTTGCCAGAAATTTAGCAGGGCACGGGTCCAAGGGCGAGCCCGATTTCAAGTTGCCCATAAGTGCTAAGGAGGCGGGCGCAGATATAGGTGGAAACACGCCCAGCGTCAAGCCTGGCGAAGCCGGAAGGGATCGGATAGCGTCAGAGTTAATCAGCCCCGCAGGTACAGCCGATGGAAAAGAGTCCTGTATGAGTTTGATCTTGCTAGTATAAAAATTAGCAAGATCAGAGGCCCAGGAGTCAGAAGGTCTCTCCTCAGAGGTATTAGACCGTGGAGATATAAATTCTCTTACTATGGAGAAAATCTCCTTACAGGAGTTGGAGGCGGCTTCTATCCTCCCTGCCAGGTAGGCTTTTTTTCCCAGGCGAATGTCCCGGTGATAGTCCTTAACCGCACTCTTATAGGTCAGCTTGGCCTCCGGGTCATATTTTACCCGCCAGGCTCTTTCGGCCACCTTACACTGCTGCCGCTTAGCCGACAGTGCTACGCTGAACCAAGGGGCGGAGACCCGTTTCGGAGTCAGACGGGGGGCCAATTCCGGGGCAAGATCGTTAAGCCTGTCTGAAAGCCATACCTGCAAGGACTCCAGATCCTTCGACAGGTCACCTGAAAGGGGGCAAGGGTGATCTAGAGCGGCCTGGGCCAGCATCTCAGGGGTCACTCAATGGTAAGCCCTATGGATTCGACCCTGCTGCTGTGGCGTAGCAACAGCTGGTTTAACTGTGCCTTTGATCGAAAATTTAGCAAGCAAATGGTCTGACCATAGTACCGGGATAATCTCTGACACCTCAAGAGGGGATGACGAGAAAACCTGGTCAAGAGTGTGCCCCTTGTCATGCATAGGCCCCTGAAGATAGGGAAGCAGTCCCAGCGGGGCCATAGCCTCTGAAATTTTAATAGCGGCCGGGTCAGACGGATCATCCATCCGAAAGTTGAAGTCCCCGGCCACGATGCAGTGTTCCGCTTTCAGGGCCAGTCCCAGTAAGACGGAGTCCAGATCTTCAAAAAACGTTCCCGGTGGGCCAGGCGGTCTATATACCAATAATCCCTTGAGTGATTGATGCGGTGCCAAAGCGATGGAAAACGCGAGGGACTCCGATCCGCGAATATCATCCACTGGCAAGATCGTACAAGCCGTGCCTTTCTTCACCACCAGTGCCACTCCACTGCCCCTTCCCTTAGCTCTGTCATTCCTGAAGATGTTATAATCAGGCGGGATTGCCATGGCGACATCTGGATTCGAGAGTTCTCCCCACCACGTCTTTATAGCTAATATCTGTTCCCAGACCAACTCAGCTATCTTCGGTTCCCAGACCAACGTTGCCTAGCAACACCAGGAACATAATCCAATCCCTCGCGTCCTCCATTTCAATTGACGCTACGCGAATACGTCACCACGTATTTGCGTGCCCCCGCCCACCCCGGAAGCACTGCTGACGCTATATCTATGCCGGCTGCTTCAGAAACGCGAGCGGGGAGGCACGGAGAGGCGAGTAGATACATAGAATCCTAACCTCAACTTAACTGTAAGTAACATATCAGCTCAGAGTCCGATTCAGGACCATTTTTTCGGTCACGGTTTCGTGATCCTAACCCCTGACAACTGTCTCCTAATTTCCTCATTGCAGAGTATGGCATTTTGAGTTTTAATACCTTCCCTCCACCCCGTGAAGCCAAAAAGATCCGAAATAGGAGTAAGCCTTGATTCCTTCTTCGGTCTATGTATGTGTGATGTATGTGTGTATGCGTAGCGTGATTGTATGTTTGATGGGACAAACATTTTGCATCGTTATTTACTCACTTTAATCTAAACCGTGAGCAGTCGAGTCATGCACACGGAAGTGCTGAGTGCTTTTGACTGTTTAAAACTAACGACCAATCGACCACTGGGCACACCACATTTACTAGAGTGTGCCAGCTTGAGTCAAAGTTTAGAATGTAGATAATCCACGTCGTTGCTACCTCACGCTAATGAAATTGTGAGCAGTCTAATCACGCACTATTAAGTGCTGAATGCGTCCGAATGTTGGATTAACGACCTAGTGATCACTGAGCACAACACCATTGATAGAGTGTGCTAGCTCTAGTGATAGTCTGTCACTACCGATCACATTAAGCTCCGAATGGGATGCACAATATACCAGCAGACACGTGAGAACCAGCATGGCACTTCGCAACAGGCTTGTATTAATCATACTTGTGTCCTTTTGCCTCTTTCTCCCACCAAGTCTTTTTGCTTTTAGCTCGACTATTTTGTTTTTGAGCTCCTTTTTCACTTTGACAGATTTTGACAGTAGTGTACAGGAATCTAGGGAACGGCAGGGCGTTAGTGTGCCCTGACCACCCATTTTCCTCCTGGTCCTGACGAAAACCCGGTACCTTCCATCCTACAGGTTGAAACATGTAGACCTCACACATAAGTGATACACACAGTCATAACACCTAGTTGTATCCACACACTTAATTTTAATATTGTCCAGTACCTTGCGAATAAATTTTTCACACAAGTATACCAGGACAATTTTTAAACACCTTTTTTTTACTTCACACACACAAATACCAGCTCCACTGTAGTCCAGGTGTCGCAGCACACCCTGATGGCACTCGGCTATCAGGGTGGACCCCGATGATGAAGCATGTCACCGACTAGGTCGGTGAGTGAGGGGTTTATTAATAAAGGAAGGACTCTCTTCTTTTCTCAGTCATCCCACTCAGATCGCTTTATCTAAGCAGTCTCTGATGGTACTCCTTTTTTTGTTTGTTTAGTAATCAAGGAAACTCAAGGGAGGTTTGGAAGATGATAAATAGCCTAACTATGCCAGATAGAGCTGTGGTCTCAACAGTGTTAACGGAGACGGAATGGGGGAATTTTCTGGGGCACCATCTAAACCCGGAACCAAAGAGCATTGCTCATGGAAGGAAACTCTAATTCCAAGGCAAGAAACTGATCTCGAAATAACACAAGAACAAGTTGCCAAGTTAATAGAGAAACAGAAAGATGGAGCACCGGGGCCAAACGGTATACCCTTCACTCTGTAGAAAGAGGATCCTGACACATGGGCAGAACATCTTGCCAGGGTCTTCAAAGAAGTAGTCAGGAAAGGGGTGATACTGGAAACCTGGAGGGGGTCTTTAATATTCCCATATACAAAAAAGGAGACTGGGCGTTGCCCGGAAACTATCGATTAATAACCTTACAGGACACCAATGCAAAACTGTTTGCAAGGCTTTTGTTAACAACTTTATCTGACTGGGCAAAGAACTACAGCATTCTCCCGCCTAATCAAACCGGCTTCATTAAAGGTCTAGGAACAGCTACTTATATCTTAGCCCTATCTGTTCTAATCAACAAAGCAATCACAAAAAGTCAACCTTTGTATTTATGCTTTGTTGATTATAAATCAGCTTTTGATTGTGTCGACAGAGAACGCCTATGGGGGAAACTACGTACACAAGGGATTCCTCCCTTGTTAATACACCTGATTTGTCTTCTGCATACAAATACTTGGGCTAGAGTACGCATCGGTAATGGTCATTCATTAACCAAGGACATAACAACGCTAGGTGGACTGAAGCAAGGGTGTGTATTGGCTACTTTATTGTTTAACTTGTTTAGCCGATTTGACGGAGGCCTTGAACAACATAAATGCTCACCCACCTAAGCTTGTCGATAAACATATATCGAATCTACTCTATGCAGATGATGTCATCCTTCTAAGCAACACAAAGGTGGGCTTACAACGTTTAATAACACGCACACAGGAATACGCAACAGAAAATAATATGGTAATAAATGAAACCAAATCTAAAGTTATGGTTGTCGCAAAAAATTCAAGACGGAAGTACAGTTCCAAATGGTTCCTTGGAAAGGAGAACTTGGGAAAAGTTAAAACCAATAGATATCTGGGAGTCATATTTAACGACAATGGTAACTTTAGCCCCCAGAAACTTGATATCATCAGGAAAGCAAATATTATATTTATTTTTATTTTATCAATTTATAGGGCGCAACAGCTACCCAAAAAGGGTTCCCCGGCGCCTAGACACAGCTAGATTGAGGGCAGAGAAAGGGAGGTGACTGTTAAGTGGTTATTGTTCATACAGCCAGGTCTTTACAAGCTTTCTGAACCTACAGTAGTTTTCTTCCTTCCGGATACAGGGGGGGAGCGTGTTCCAAAGGGAGGGTCCCAGATAGGCAAAAGATCTGCCACCTGTTCTTGCTCGTTTAAACCTTGGTATGCAGAAACAGGCTGCAGTCTGTGACCGGAGGTTTCTCTTGGGCGTATAGAGGCAGGCAAGAGATTGGAGATATTTTGGTGCTGTTCCTCCTTTTATTCTGAACATGTAATTCAGGGCCTTGAAACGGATTCTGCTCTCGATCCTGAGCCAATGAAGATTCCGACGATGGTTCGAGACTCCGGCGTTCTTCGGGATATTGCAGAGGAGTCTGACCGCAGCGTTTTGCGCTACCTGTAATCGTCCGATCACAGATTTGTTAGCGCCCAAATAGAGAATGTTGCCGTAGCCAAGCCTTGATGTAATAAGGGCATTGACTACGGTCTTTTGCGTTGACACTGGCAACATCCACAGGATCTTCCTCAGCCATTTAGCTATGGTGAGACAAAGGCCGGCTACTTTACTGGCCTGTTTGTTCATGGATAAGGCGTTGTCCAGTATAAAGCCCAGATTACGAGCGTGGGACACCGGGGTAGGAAAAGCGCCCATCTGATCCGGCCAATGTACGGGATTCCAGAGATCTTGATCTTTTCCCAAAATCAGTATTTCCGTCTTGTCGCCGTTAAGTTTTAACTGGTTTGTTGTCATCCAGTTCAACATTTTTGATAGTCCTGTTAAATGCTTTAACAGGTGCATTTGGGATAATTAAAAAGTCTACAAGTAATCTAACTGATCAACCACCTCTTAAGGTAATATCGGCCAAATTGTTACCATCTTTAACTTACGGCAGTGGGGCCCTAAACAGAAAAGATGCAATAAATATTAACAATGCTATCTCAAAGACTTTTCGATCCCTCTTTTTCCTTCCAAAAAACACTTCACAAGCCCAAGGCAGGCTGGAATTTGGCTTGAATAATCAACTGTATGCACAAAAGGGTCATATAATCAAAGTATGGAACAGAGTGAAAAATTATAAGGAGAACTTAATTTCGCAGCTTTTATGGAAAGAAATTGAAGGCAATATTAAATCATCTGCTGGAAATACCTGGACAAGGCTCTGGATGAATTTGAGGTTAGGGGGATTTGGACCTCTACCATAACCCAGGAATCGTTTAAAAAAGTTGTGAATAAAACAACAGATTACCTATCATTGATAAGCTATAAAGATACCTTTGCTAAAAGGAAACATGCATGGTCCATAATAAATGGCTACAAAAAAAAGAGGCCTCAGCAATATTTGGACATGGCATGGTCGTTGACAAGTAAACAGATCTTCATCAAAGCACAATTTGGAATATGGCCAGGAGAATCTCATGCACTACCTTGGAAAAAACTTGAACACAACATATTGTGTAGGCTGTGCAAATCTGGAGAGGAAAATATTATACATCTCCTATGCCTCTGTCCAGAACTAAAAAATGAAAGACTAACATTATTAAAAAGGTTATTTAATGAAAGAGGGATAAGGACTTGCAGACAAGCATTGATTCAATGTCTTTGCCCAGACGATGTACCCATTAATTCTGCTTTGAAATTTTTTTTAACAATAGTATTGAAAAAATTAGAACAGTATAACATTGATCATTATAATGATTATATTATCCATTAATTGTTAAACATATGAATTTGTTTTATTTAAGCAGTTTTAATAACAAGTGTATATAATTTTTAAAGATTTACTGCTATTTAAAATGCAATTTTAATGATGTATTGTAATTCAAATGTACATAATGGAGTATTTACCCGTTTGTAAAGATTTTAATTAATCAATCAATAAAAATAACAGTACACAGCACACTTATAGTTCGGCACTTATACATTCAACAAAAAAAACAATATTTCAGTTTCAATATTTTAAAAAACACTTTTTATAATGTAATTTAAAAAATAAAATATGTAAAAATTGTTAAACTGTAGAAAATCAGTATAAAAAATACATATAACTATTGTTACATTTAAAAATTATCATTTAAAAAACCTTCGTAATTCACTGAAAAATTATAGGTTTCAGAAATGTTATAGTTAGGAATTAGCATTTTAAAAACCTTAGGAATTCACAAAAAAAAACATAGGTTTCAGGGCAGTTATAGTTAGATGGACATTTCACTCATAAAAAACCATTGATATTCCTCTGTTATGGTTAGTTATGGTAACAATAACTTGCGCACCCTCAATCCACTGCTGATGAAGTCACATATTACATCATTCATGACATGGTCAGTGGCATCTCTGATGAAATCTCAAATGACATCACTGATGACATCACTGATTACATCATCCACGTGACAATCAGATACACCTCATAATACACTAGAATAACCTTTCATCACTCACTGTAGAATACAGAGTACCATATTTGATTCCATTGACACCAATACATCTAATCACTTACCTATAGATTCACTCATACATGCTGTCAATGATCAATAGAACACTATCAAATATACTTATACACCTATATCGACATTACACACTCGCACACATCCTATTCACTTATGCAGTCATCCTAGTTACTTATGCAAACAATGGATCATACTTACATTTTCTCAGCTACAGACTTATACAAACAACCCTTCATTTATTCATATAGATAGTAACTCATACTTAATGTGTTATAAAACCACTATTACAAGTATACAGTTATCCATACAGTCACTCATACAATCACTGAGTCTTATGTATACTTATTTATATACAACTGTCACGTAGACTGCCTTATAATTTTCTAGTTTGTTGGACATGTACCATTGAGAGATATATTTGCTCATCGCAATACCCATAAAGATATTCACTCACCCAAACAACTGTTATAACATGTAGTCTTAACCTCATATACCTACTAAATCAACTATTCACACATCTTTGGGCAGTCACCCTCCCCCAACAAACCACACACACACACACACACACACACACACACACACACACACACACACACCCCTATACTCACTACTCACTATTAATGTGTAGTCTCTTCCTAATAGAAAGGGGGTCAGCTAGAGCTTTCATTTCTTGAGGCAGAGCATTCCAGAGATTAGAAGTCACGTACCTTAATGCTCTTTCTCCCCAGTACCAATGCCTAAATCTCTGCATAGTCACATTCTTCTTGGAAGCTGATCTTAAGTCCTTTTGAGGCACATACTATTGGAATTTTGCTTCAAGATATATTAGAACCTGTCCTATAAACTGCTTTATGTGCAATATACAGCAATGAGAAGATGATGTTATAAAATCCCTTTCCACCCAAAAAACCTACATCCACCCCAAACCTTAAAAACTTCCTATCCACCCAAAAACCTACACCCACTCTGAACCCTAAAAATATCATGGCAATCCCAAAAACCGATACCAACCCTAAACATTAAAATTATCCTTGCCAACCAAAAACCCACACCCACCATAAAATTACCCTTGCCACCCAAAAACCAATACCCACCCTAAAATTACCCTTGCCACCCAAAATCCCATGGCCACCCAAAACCCTAAAATTACCCTTGCCACCCAAAAATCCACACCCACCCTAAACCCTAGAATATCCCTTTCCACCCAAAAACCCAAACCTAGCCCAAACCCTAAAACTACCCTTGAAAACTCAAAAACTCATGCCCACCCTAAATCGTAAAATTACCATTGCCACCAAAAAAACATGTCCACCCTAAACCCTTAAATTACGTTGCAGTCCCAAAAACCCTTACCCACCCTGAATCCTACAATTACCCTTATCATTCAAAATCCATCCCCACCCTAAACCCTAAAAATACCCTTGCCACCCAAAAACCCCTCCCCGCCCCAAACCCAAAAATTACCCTTGCCAGCCAAAAACACATACCCACCCAAAACCCTAAAATTAAACTTCCCACTCAAAAACAAACACCCACCCTAAACCCTAAAAATACCCTTGACACCCAAAAGTCCACACTCACCCTAAACATTCTACAAGAAATAATTTATTTTAAACATAACAAAGCACCAAGGTGAAATGGCCTACGCGTTTCCGCCATAGCCTTTGAACGGGCCATGGAGACATTGCATAAAGTATATTTTTTAAAGGGGCAAATGCCCCCACCCACACCGCTACAAAAACGTTATTGACAAAAATGAGACACAAGTCTGTTGCATATAGAAACACCATCAGAAGTGTATATACGACACAAAGAAAAATATTTTTTTAGCATGCTTTTCCTTATAATCACCAAATATATGCTCTTTATGTCAGGAAAGAAAAGAGAATTTTTGTGGAAAGGAAGACACACAAATAATAGGTAAAGTACCCTCTTTTTATGCCTTTTTTATGCAAAGTCTCAGGGGGTGTCCTAGTCCAAAATTCCTACAGTTATTTTCCAAAACGGCAATTTTACATGTTTGGCTGGATTTGCATAGATTTGTGCACCACAAGCTTTTTTTTTTAAATTATTTTTATTTTATTTCATTTTATTTTATATAGATATATATTACACATAATACTTACCTTTAAAACTTACCAAAATACTTACATTTTAAAGTAATTTCTTTGACTGGGAGTATGCCTTTACCTTGAATGCATTTACAACGAAATTCAAACACGTTTTCACATTATAAACACTATTTTCTTAACTTATTTTGTAAAACAAAATATATACTCTACAGAACCAAATAAAATACAGCCATCCACCATTTTATGAAAAGTAATACATCTGTCATGTACAATCCAAGAGTGCCATTTACTGGCCAGAGGTTGTTGTGAATGTATTCGTGGTTAAAAGACTTGTGATTCAGGTTCAGGTTGTTGTTAAGGACTCGTGGTTCAGGTCCTTCTTTGGCAATGAGTTGTTGTAAAGGCTGTTTCCCTTCTGGGATAGGAAAACCTAATTTAGACTTACTTTTTTATAGGATTCTAGAGTACTGTTTCCAAGGGCCATATTTATAGCCATCGTTCGTCTCATATGCAAATCCAGGGGTGATAAACTCAGGGGAGAACAAAAGCTCAGCCATACCAAGCTTTCCAAATAAGTGATAAGTATGTCAAAACTATCAAACGCACCAAAGGTGATGGGAGGAATGATTTCAATAAGTTCAAAGCAATCACTTTGGGTAGTGTTAGAACTGGGGGTCTCTAGTTGGCAGAGACAGGTACCACTGTCCAAATAGGGAGCCTTGCTTCTAGTCAGGGTAAGGAGAAAATCCTCTGAGATAACCCCTGCTCACCCTCTAGGTAGCTTGACACGAGCTGTCAAGGCTAATCAGAAGACAATGTGTAAAGTATTTGTACCAACACTCACAGTAACACAGTGAAAACACCGCACACTGAATTCACAACAGTTTAGAAAAATAAAGGTATTTAATCTAAACTACACAAGACCAAAACAACAAAAATCCAACATACACTGTTCAAGAATATGGTTGCGATAAAGTTCTTCAGGTTGCGATAAAATAATCCACAGTTGCGTGAAAAGTTCACAGTTGCGTCACGTTTAACTCACAGTACCTTTAGTTGCGACAAAGTTGGTGATGTAGTAAACAAGCGATGCGTTGCTCCTGAGACCTTGGGGAGGCGATGCGACAGCCCCGCTGCAGCAGCGGGCGAGTTGCGACGAATCCGGTCTGTATGGGGAGGAAGGCCACTTGTATGGATTCCGTAGGAAGATTGTTCTCTCAAAGTCACGATGCGACAATCTCGTAGGGGCTGCGATGATCTCCGGGGCGACAATGCGCGATCCAGCGGCGATCTCTCTCTTGCAGCTCCTCAATGCGATGGTTCTGCGACAATGCTCGCAGTGACGTGATGCGGTCCGCAAGCAAGCGGTGCGGCAATCTCACCCAGCGACGACAGGCCCTGCGACGACACTCGCAGCGATGGTAATCTTCCCGCACCGGTCTGGTGCGTCCTGCAAACGAAGGATGCGACGGCTCCGGCAGCGGCACCAGGTGCTGCGACGATCTCGGCCTTCGTAGCAGCGGGAATTTCCTCACACTGTTGGGGATGCGCTCCGCAGCGAGCGATGCAATAACTTTTCTGTAGCAAAGTCTTTAAATCTTAGTTTCCAGCTTCCCAGCACAGGTACAACTTCCAGATGCACCACACATGGGCCACACACTCCAGGGCGGACAGAACTCTCTCAGTAGAGCTCAGGTGAAGCTGGGAGTGAAGTCCTTTTGTTCCAGGGACTTCAGAACAGGGTGCCAGCTCTTCTCTGGCCCTTGGAGATTCCTTCAAGCAAGGGGACAGAGCACAGTAAAGTCCTTCCCCTCTCCTTGGCAGCAAAGCAAAAGCAGGGCATCCAGCAAAGCAACAGCTAGACAATCTTCCTTATTCAGTTTCAGCTTTCTCCTTGGCAGAGATTCCTTCTTGATTCCACGATGATCTAATTTTCTGTTGTCAGGGGTCCTGTACTTATACCCCTACACCTCTTTGCTCTCTTTGTGCATGTGGGCCCTGAACCCGGTTTGAACCAGTTCTGGATGTTTCTTGAGCACTTTGTTTTCCTGGCTTCTTCTTTCTTTTCAGAGTGAGGGGCAGGGTCGTCTGCCACACAGCAGGAGGTGGAGCCAGCATTGTGGAAGGCAGGCACAGCCCTATTCAGGCTCAGTTGTTATCTCCTCCCACCACTCAAGTTGCAAATGCAGTCATTCATCCTAGGGCTGACTCAGCCAGCCTCCTGGGGAATCCCCAGCCCCTGTCACTCTCAAACCAGACAGTCAATACACAAACAGGCCAAGGCACACAGGAAGGTCTGACAAAAGAACAGCAACTTTCTAAAAGTGCTGTCCTCAAACACATGAGTCAAAAACAACCTTTCCTAAAAGATGTGTTATTAAATTCTGGGTTCAGGGATACTAGACTCTTATGTCCTATCTTGTTCCTATGGGAAGAAATGCTGGTAGCCACTGTAGCCAGCATCCCCCATGTTAACCTATGGAGCAAGATAGCCTTACAGTAGTGAACAACGAAAATTGCTGTAATTCACTACCAGAGCATGTCGCCTTCACCAGTACATGTTCTACCTTTCACATACACTGCACCCTGCCCACGGGGGTACCTTGAGCCTTCCATAGGGGTGACCAATGTGCACAAAAAGGGAAGGGTTAGGCCTGGTCAGTGGGGACACTGACCAGGAGGACATGGCAGAACACAGACTGCACACAGGCACTGCAGTGGGAGGCCCGAGACACCATTTTAGGGCTACTCATGTGGGTGGCACAATCAGTGCTGCAGGCCCACTAGTAGCATTTGTCGTCACAAGCCCTGGCACATCCAGTGCACTTTACTAGGGACTTCTTGGTGATACAAATATGCCAATCATGTATATCCAATCATCATAACAATTTACAGAGGGAGCACTTACACTCTGGCACTGATCAGCAGTGACAGAGTGTCCAAAGCATCTAAACCATCAAAAACAAAATCCAGCACAACATCAAAAATACAGGAGGTAGAGGCAAAAAAACAGGGGAAACCACACCAAAGATGCCAGGTCTAACACGCGTCCCCTTCATCTGAAAGTGGGGGGAACTGCCCACCCTCTTGGGAGTTCTCTTCACTAAGGCGGAAAAATCTGGACAGACCATCAGCGTTGGCGTGTTCTGTACCAGGGTGGTGTTCCACCGTAAAGTCCATTCCCTGTAGGGAGATAGACCACCTCAACAGTTTTGGGTTCTCCCCCCTCATCTGCATCAACCACCTCAGGGGCCTGTGGTCGATCTGAACACGGAAGTGAGTCCCAAACAGGTAGGGCCTCAGCTTCTTCAGGGCCCAGACCACAGCAAAAGCATACCTTTCAATGGCACTCCACTTCTGTTCCCTGGGGAGTAGTCTCCTACTAATGAAAGCCACAGGCTGGTCCCCCTCCTCCTCAGTGATCTGTAAGAGGACTGTGCCCACACCATGATCTGAAGCGTCTGTCTGCACTATGAACTCACTGGAGAAATCAGGTGCCTTGAGCACCGGTGCTGTGCACATGGCAGTCTTCAGGGCATCAAAAGCAGTCTGGCAGGCTTCGGTCCAGTTCACTCTTTTGGGCAACTTCTTAGAAGTCAGTTCCGTCAAGGGGGCAACGATGGTGCATTATCCCTTGACAAACCGTCTGTAATACCCGGTGAGACCTAAAAAGGCTCTCACCTCTGTCTGGGTCTTGGGGGGTACCCAAGCCAGAATGGAATCAATCTTTGCCTCTAGGGGCGCCTCCTGGCCGCTCCCCACTGGTGTCCCAAGTACACCACAGATCCCTGACCTATCTGGGATTTGCTGGCCTTGATAGTGAGGCCTGCCCTCTGCAGAGCCTTCAACACTTTGCAGAGGTGTTGCAAGTGTTCCTCCCACGTGGAGCTGAACACGGCAATGTCATCCAGGTATGCGGCACTGAATTCCTCCAGCCTGGTCAGTACCTGGTTAACCAGTCTCTGGAAGGTGGCAGGGGCATTCTTCAACCCAAAGGGCATGACTCAGAACTGGAAGTGCCCCTCTGCCGTTGAGAATGTGGACCTCTCTTTGGCCCCATCAGTTAAGGCAATCTGTCAGTACCCAGGAGTCAAATCAAAGGTACTGAGGTATTGGACAGCTCCCAACCGATCCACGAGCTCATCAGCTCTGGGGATGGGGTGTGCATCAGTCTTCGTGACCGCATTGAGCCCACGGTAGTCCACGCAAAACCTGAGTTCTGGAGTGGCACCTGGCGCAGCAGCTTTTGGCACTAACACCACTGGGCTAGCCCATGGGCTGCTGGAGGGCTCAATCACCCCTAGCGCCAACATCTTGGAAACCTCTTCCTTGATACTGGCCCTGACCTTGTCAGCTACCCTGTAAAATCTTTGTTTCACAGGTAAACTATCTCCAGTGTCCACATCATGGATGCACCAATTGGTGATACCTGGGGTCAGGGAGAACAGGGGGGCAAACTGACCCAGCACTTGGCAACAGTCCCTCTGCTGTTCTGGGGTCAGGGTGGGAGAGAGGACCACACCATCCACTGACCCGTCTTGCTCCTTAGCTGCCAGGAAGTCAGGGAGAGGATCACTATCCTCTTCCCCTCCAGCATCTGTAGCCATGAGCATTGTCACTTCAGACCTCTCAAAGTGTAGCTTGAGGCTGTTCACATGTAAGACTCTCAGGGGTTGCCTTGGGGTCCTCAAGTTAACCAGGTATGTTACTTTACTTTTCCTTTCCACCACCTCATATGGCCTAGTCCACTTGTCTTGGAGCACGCAAGGCTCCACTGGCGCCATCACCCACACTTTCTGCCCAGGTTGAAATTCGACCAGAGTGGTATTCTGGTCGTACCATCTTTACATTTCTTCCTGGCTAGCCTCCAGGTTCTCCTGTGCGAGCTTCCTGAAGCGCTGTGTCTGGTTGCGAATGGCCAACACATAGCTGAACACATCCTGGGGGTCTTCCTACAGGATTTCTCCTATCCCTCCTTCACTAGGGTGAGAGGTCTCTAACAGGGTGGCCATACAGAAGTTCAAAGGGACTGAACCCTAAGGACTTCTGAGGCACCTCCCTGTAGGCAAACAACAGGCATGGTAACAAGACTTCCCACTTCCGTCTCATGGGCTCTTCTAGGCCCATAATCATACCCTCCAGGGTGCGGTTGAACCTTTCCACCAACCCATTTCCTTGAGGGTGGTAAGGAGTGGTGAACTTATAAGTTACCCAATACTCCTCCCACAGAGACTTCATGTACCTAGAGATGACGTTGGTACCCCGGTCGGAGACCACCTCTCTGGGGTACCCCACACAGGAAAAGATCCCCATCAATGCATGGCCCACCACGGGTGCTGTTATTGTCCTATGAGGTACTGCTTCCGGGTACCGGGCGGCATGGTCCACCAAGACCAGGATGAACCTGTTGCCTAAGGCTGTCTTGGGGTCTAGAGGCCCCACGATGTCGATGCCCGACCGCTCGAAAGGGTTGCTCACCACAGGAAAGGGTTGGAGGGGTGACTTGCACTTCACTCCAGTCTTGCCACTGGCCTGACGTGTTTTACAAGACCTACAAAATGAACTAACGTGCTTCCTCATCTGGGGCCAGTGGAAGTGGTTGAAAAGCCTGTTTAGTATTTTGTCTTGCCCCAGATGTTCTGCAAGAGGCACGTCATGAGCCAGACCCAGTAGGAAGTCCCTGAAGTGAGCGGATACCATCAGCACACTGGCTGCACCGGGCTCAGCAAACTTAGGCTCGCTGTATAATAAGTCATCTTCCCAGTAGATGAAGTGATCTCAGGCCCCTCCACCTGCTGCCTGGCCTCCAGCCTGCTGCCGCAGACCCACGAGGAACGGGCACTCTTTCTGCTCCTGACAGAATTTCTCCCTGGAGGGCCCACCTTCTTGCTGCCAATGGGTCAGCTCTGGTAGGTCGCCCAGTTCGGCTACCTGTTCCCCTGTAGGTTCCAGGGAATCCCCCTCAGGGTGTGCTTCCTCCTCGACCATGGGAACAGCTGGGGCTGGTTTCTCGCGCCCTCTGCCCTGTCCTCCCCTGGCAGGTCTCTGGGCCACTGTTTCAGGCTCCAGTTCTGCTGAATCACCCCTTCTGACTGCCACAGCACGCGTGGTCACACAGATCCATGCAAGCAACTCCAACATCTCCAAATGAGTTCGGAGCTCTACATCTTTCCATGGAGAACTCTCCAGGTCATTACCTAGCAGATGGTCTACCGGCAAGGCATCACTGACAACAACTTCCAAAAGACCAGAGACTCCTCCCACTCAAAGGGAACACGTGCCACTTCTCAGAGGCGCACTGAACTGTCAGGTGCTACCACAGGGCGGAGTAAATTAGGGATACACTGCTCTTCAGACACCCACTGACACCTCCAGGATATCATGCTGGCCCCGGTTACTCTCAGAGCTTCTATCTCCCTCCCATTGACGATCACCTTCTGCCCATATTTCTTAGTGTTCATGGGCAGTAAGGTTTCCTGGACCATTTCTTGGTCTCCTAAGGAGACAAGGGACATAACTGCTAGCCCCACCTCTACACTAGAAACCAAATCCCCCCAAAGCTACACTTGCTAACCCTGGGGCTGGAGCACCAGTGGGTGATGGGGGTCTCTTGGGGAACCGGCTGATAACATGTCCCACCTCATTGCAGTGAAAGCAGGTAGGTGGAACTCTGTTGTCCCTGGGATCTCTGTAGTCCCGTCTGCCCCTAGGGGGCCATGGCTGTCAAGTTTTGAGGAGTTGGGATTCCTTCTCCTGGGAACTATTTTGGGGCCCTGGTGTGGACTCCTTTTGATTGCCCTTGTCCCCCCCACTCTTCTGCTGGGGACCCTGCCCACCTTTGGCTGTGGTACCCACAATTCCTCTGTGGACCCTGGTACTGGTCCAGCGGTCCGCCTCCTTAGCAAGCTCAATGGGGTCTGTCAGCTTGCTGTCCTAAAGATGCTGGTGCAGCTCTGGAACACAAAGTCATCACAACTGATTAAATGCAACAACCCCTTAAAATCAGTTACTTTGCTGCCCTTCATCCAACCTACCAGTGCGCGCGAGTACAAATTCACACACTCCATCCAAGTCTCAGATTCCTTCTTCTTAGAATTTCTAAATTGCAGTCTGTACTGCCCTGGAGTAAGCCCATACCTGAGACATAAGGCCTCCTTCATATTGGGGTAGGTCATGGTACCTGCTAATTCTAAGGGCTCTAGAGCACTCCTCCCAGAAGCCTCAAAATGTTTCCACAGGCCCGCCCCCCAATGTTGTTCAGGTACACTATTCATCCTTAATGCAATCTCATAGGAAGTAAACCAGGCATAAATATCCTCACTCCTATTGTAATTCTGTACCAGATCCTTGGGAATATATACTTTACCCCCATGCACTGGCTGCGCGCTGCCACCATTTGAACTGGCATCCACCTCCTTGGCTTTAAGATCCAGTTCTCTCATGGTCAACTCATGAGCCAAAAGCAATTTCTTCTCCTCCAAGGCGCGGGCTTTTTTGCTCTCCTCCGCCGCCTTTTCTACTTCGAACTGTTTAATTTTCATTTTCATGACTTCCAAGTCATATTCTCTTACTCTATGATTTTCTTGTAACTCTTCTGGGGTGAGGCCCCTATTGGAATGGTTGCTGCCGGCCCCTGAGCCTACTCTGCCCATGGGCAGATCAGTGGGTTGAAAACCATTCCCGGTATCCACATCATCATTTCCCTCTTGTGCCTCCCAATGGGCCTTCAAGATGTCTCACAGCTCATCCTTTCTGTAGCTGTTCTATATGGGGCATTCAAACTCGTGGCAGAATTTCCTAAGTTGCTCAACTCTGTAGGAATACAAGTCTCCAATGGCAAACTCCAATTCTACTTCTGCCCCCTCACTGAGTGTCTTTTCTTTTGTAGACATGATGCTTTGAAGAGTTACTCAAAAATAGAATCAAAATCAAAAACAGTGGTATGCGGTGGCGTAGTGGTCTGCACTCACTGGTGATGTACAACAATCACTGTGGGTCTAGTACAAATACAAGTTCAAATCCCCACCGCTGACCAACAATGTTAGAACTGGGGGTCTCTAGTTGGCAGAGGCAGGTACCACTGTCCAAATAGGGACCCTTGCTTCTACTCAGGGTAAGGAGGAAACCCTCTGAGATAACCCCTGCTCACCCTCTAGGTAGCTTGGCATGGGCAGTCAAGGCTAATCAGAAGGCAATATGTAAAGTATTTGTACCAACACTCACAGTAACACAGTGAAAACACCACAAACTGACTCCACAACAGTTTAGAAAAATAAAGGTATTTAATCTAAACTACACATGACCAAAACGACAAAATTCCAACATACAAAGTTCAAGAATATGGTTGCGATAAAGTTCTTCAGGTTGCGATAAAATAATCCACAGTTGCGTGAAAAGTTCACAGTTGCGTCACGTTTAACTCACAGTACCTTTATTTCCGACAAAGTTCCAAAGGCAGAAGCTAGTGCGGTAGAAAACAAGCGATGCGTTGCTCCTGAGACCTTAGGGAGGCAATGCGACAGCCCCGCTGCAGCAGCGGGCGTGTTGCGACGAATCCGGTCTGTATGGGGAGGAAGGCCACTTGTATGGATTCCAGTGCGTAGGTTCCGTAGGAAGTTTGTTCTCGCAAAGGCACGATTCGACAATCTAGTAGGGGCTGCGACGATCTCCGGGGCTACGATGCGCGATCCAGCGGCGATCTCTCTCTCGCAGCTCTTCGATGCGATGGTTCTGCGACGATGCTCGCAGTGACTTGATGCGGTCCACAAGCAAGCGGTGCGGCGAACTCACCCAGCGACGACAGGCCCTGCGACGACACTCACAGCAATGGTAATCTTCCCGCACCGGTCTGGTGCGTCCCGCAAATGAAGGATGCGACGGCTCTGGCAGCGGCAACAGGCGCTGCGACGATCTCGGCCTTCGTAGCGTCGGGAATTTCCTCACACTGTCGGGGATGCGCTCCGCAGCGAGGGATGCAATAACTTTTCTGTAGCAAAGTCTTTAAATCTTGGTTTCCAGCTTCCCAGCACAGGTACAACTTCCAGATGCACCACACATGGGCCACTTACTCCAGGAAGGATAGAACTCTCTCAGTAGAGCTCAGGGGAAGCTGAGGGTGAAGTCCTTTTCTTCCTGGGACTTCAGAACAGGGAGCCAGCTCTTCTCAGGCCCTTGAAGATTCCTTCAAGCAAGGGGACACAGCAAAGTCCTTCCCCTCTCCTTGGCAGCAAAGCAACAGCAGGACAATCCAGCAGAGCAACAGCTGGACAATCTTCCTTCTTCAGTTTCAGCTTTCTCCTTGGCAGAGGTTCCTTCTTGATTCCAGGATGATTTAATTTTCTGTTGTCAGGGGTCCTGTACTTATACCACTAAAAGGGGAAACAACCTTTACAACGCAACTTTTAAAACGCACTACCATTACAACGAAACTTTTACAACGCATCATCCATTACATCGCATGACATTACAACGCAACCATTACAACGCATGACACTACAACGCATACCACTACAACGCATGTCATTACAATGCAGTCATTACAACGCATACCATTACAACACATACCATCACAACGCATAGTACCCTTACACTATTCAACACTTACCCTACTGTTGCACCCCCTGGAGTTAGAATAATAATTTTTACCCCTACACTATCCAACACTTACCCTACTGTTGCACCCCCTGGAGTTAGAATAGTAATTTTTACCCCTACACTATCCAATACTTACCATACATGCAATTTAATGGTATGTGTTGTAATGGTATGCGTTGTAAAGGTAGTATGCGTTGTATTGGAATGCGTTGTAAAGGTAGTTTTAAGAATTTGTTGTAATGGCATGCGTTGTAATGGAATGCGTTGTAAAAAATGCGTTGTAAAGGTATGCGTTGTAAAAGTATGCATTGTAACGTCATACATCCTACTAAAAGTCTTTGTTCTCTTTGTGCATGGGCCCTGAGCCCGGTCTGAACCAGTTCTGGGTGTTTCTAGAGCACTTTGTTTTCCTGGCTTCTTCTTTCCTTTCAGAGTGAGGGGCAGGGTCGTCAGCCGCTCAGCCGGAGGTGGAGCCAGCATTGTGGAAGGCAGGCACAGCCATATTCAGGCCCAGGTGCTATCTCCTAATACCATTCAAGTTGCAAATGCAGTCATTCAGCCTAGGGCTGACTCAGCCAGCCTCCAGGGGAATCCCCAGCCCATGTCACTCTCAAACCATACAGTCAATACACAAACAGGCTAGGGCACACAGGAAGGTCAGACAAGAGAACAGCAACTTTCTAAAAGTGCTGTCCTCAAACACAGGATTAAAAAACAAGCTTTCCTAAAAGATGTGTTATTAAATTCTGAGTTCTGGGATACCAGACTCGTATGTCCTATCTTGTTCCTGTGGGAAAAAATGCTGGTAGCCCCTGTAGCCAGCATCCCCCATGTTAAACTATGGAGCAAGATAGCCTTACAATAGTGAAAAACTAAAATTGCTGTAATTCACTACCAGAGCATGTCACCTGCACCAGTACATGATCTACCTTTCACATACACTGCACCCTGCCCAGGGGGGTACCTTGGGCCTCACATAGGGGTGACCAATGTGCACAAAAAGGGAAGGGTTAGGCCTGGTCAGTGGGCACACTGACCAGGAGGACATGGCAGTTCACAGACTGCACACAGGCACTGCAGTGGCATGCCCGAGTCACCATTTTGGGGCTACTCCTGTGGGTGGCACAATCAGTGCTGCAGGCCCACTAGTAGCATTTGTCATCACTAGCCCTGACACACCCAGTGCACTTTACTAGGGACTTCTTGGTGATACAAATATGCCAATCATGTATATCCAATCATCATAACAATTTACAGAGGGGGCACTTACACTCTGGCACTGATCAGCAGTGGCAGAGTGTCCAAAGCATCTAAACCATCAAAAACGAAATCCAGCACAACATCAAAAATACAGGAGGTAGAGGCAAAAAAGACAGGGGAAACCACGCCAAAGATGCCAGATCTAACAGGTAGCATTCCAAACCATCATTGTTTTGCTCAACATGCCATCTCAGTTTGGACCCAGCCAAATGCAAATCAGTCTTGACCCAGCTGCATTGGAAACAATCCAGCCTGAATTGTCAGGCCCGGTTCTCCCTAAACCGTAACACAAGCAACACAAGACCAGTTTTGCTTAGTTCCAGTGTCACCATGAGCATACGACTTACATATGGGCATATCCTTGCACTTAGGGTTTTACATCAAGCCCACAAAAGGTGATGGGAGGAATGCATGTAAAGTGTCTAACCACTGCCAGTCACTCGGGGTATAAAGGCCTGTAAAACAGACTGCGATTTCTTGGACATCTATGAGACATTTGGGGGCATATTATCAAAAAAGGCCAATATATTATCACTGCTTTTATCGGCAGGAAACTGCCGCTAAAGCGGCGATAATGGGCTTGATAATATGCACTTGTGAATTTCCATAGAAGCCCAGTTTCTGGTGTTAACCTGGGCTGCTATGGGAATTCACAAGGGCATATTATCAAGCCCAATATCGCCGCTTTAGCGGCAGTTTCCTGCCGATAAAAGCGACAATAATGTATTGCCCTTTCTTGATAATATGGCCCTTAGTACCTCTGTGCAAAAACTTTTTAAGCATTCCATGAAGAAAATACAATTTAAGAAGCACAGAGAAATGTTCGATTAAGTAGCAGAGATTAAGATTAAGATGAGAAGACATAGGTGCCAATGTCAATCATGTTACAGCACATTGAAGAGGCATACACCAGTGAGCTTCCAGTGTTAATCTGCCTTTAAGTAAGCTGAAGATTCCTTCTACAGTAATCTTTGATTGTCTATGGGCAGAATAATACTTCTCCTTTGTCTGAAGGATCAAGGGGGTAAATATGGAGTCATAATCTTAGGCCTTCAGGAGTATGCAGGGTCACCTAAAAAAAAGGGAAATCAATGTAGTTTTTCTAATGTTAAAAATGTTTTACAATTAGTTAGTAATGGTATTCAAAATTACCTAATAGTGAGCAGTCTCCAAATTCTCCTCTGCACAGTGGCTCATACAGTCCACAGTGTCTAAATATATAGGAGTCATGGGTGACCTTCAGGCATTTTGCACCAAGGTCTGTTATGAGACTATTTGTATTACATACTACTTGTATGTTTATTGATTGTTAGCTTTTGTAGTTGCAATACACACTGTCTCAAAGGGTAGAATAATTAAAATACCCAACCAAGCACTTGTAGAAAATGTGCAACTGCACAATTTTTAATGTTGCTACTTTGTAACTCTGCAGGTGTGCTAGGGAAAGAAATGTGGGTATTAATTTTAGATAGCATTGTTTAAAGAAAATCGCAGAAAACCCTATATAAACTATTTTGAGAAATACCATTGTAACTGCCACAGTGAGTTGGTAGCTATCAGAAGCTAGCAGATGTAAACTACTCAGTACCTGAAAGTGTGTAGGTATTAATACATTGAGCTGGGTGAGTGTACATAATACTTGATACTGAACACAGTACACAAATCATTATTGAAAATAAAAATAAGCTATTTGGTAAACCTTTACCTTGTATAGACCTTTCTCATCAGTTTGACCCAACAAAGTAACCACCTGCCTCAATATCCTTTCTCTTATCTTCTCGATTTGTTGAGCTCCCAGAATTCAGATCCTGCTCAATACAGCATAAAATGAAGCAATTGTGAAACATTGCACAGCATTTTGGGTCCCCTTTTATGGTTTACACCTGGTTACTACCTGTCTTATGTTCATAGTATTTTGCACATGTATAATGATGTTACTGATGCTGAATGTTTTATAAATCAAATTAGTGACTCGCTATTAAGAAAATGCGTTTATCGATTTGTTAACATTCATTGCAAAAATGAAAATTCAGTATTTAATTGCTGCAGTTTGCAATTTGAGGAAATCCTAGTTTATATAGTCTTTGTTTATCGTAAACTCAATATTGTGTGGTCTCTACCAGTTTGCAATTTGTTTTTGACATGCATGCTATTCCTAAATCAGGCCCCAAACTCTTCCTAACATAGGAAAGTAGAAAAAAACGAAACAGAACAAGCAGAGCCAAGGAATGATCTTTAAAAAAAAAAAGAACTAACCTACTAAAGGAAAAAACAGAGCCAAAATGTAATGGCAAATTGGTGTGATGAAAAAAAGTAGTGTATGAACTGTGCTGTCATATCCTGCTAAATAGTGCCTTAGAGATACTTGAAAATTGGAACTGAGGTCAGAGGAAAAACCTGTGCGACATCTTGAATTTTGATATTTCAGTAACTTCCAATAGACTGACCACCAAATTGGTAAGTAAATGTCAAAAGGCTGAGTTTGCCTTTCTATGAGAATTGATTTTGTTTGTTCCATCTCAGGAAAGACGCTCAGGTGTGACTTGAAGCACAACATAAAGCATTATGAACACCCATGCAGCTGCTGCCAGTAGGCCTCATTACCTGAACATCACAGTGAACTCAAAAATGGAGGAGCAGCCCCAGCATTTAAGGAAGCTCTCCGTCTCATAGAACTTCTAAAATCAGCTGGTCTTAGCAGAGCTCTAGGTAATCTCTCAATCATGAATGTAATACTTCCTCTGTATCCTATAGGAAATAGTCTAAAAAACATAAACTACCACATTGCCTATCAATCAGATTGGGATTTTGGCAAATGCCCAGCATCTCTCTCATTCCTAATTATCAGTTGTTTAAACTGTACTAATCTATATGTTTCCACAGTTCAGTTTACCTGCATTCATAAATATTTGAACCCTTCTAGTCTTATCTGTTTATTGCTGTTTCCCTCCTTTATCTGGGAAGATGACTGATGTCTTCCAATTACCCACCAAGACTGAATCCTGCTGATAAGTCCTTTGTGTTCCTTATTATTGGCACCGACACTCAAAAGACCTATATACGAAGTATCCCTTAGTTCATTTACTATTGGTACAATAATAATGTGATTTAACGAGATGTAAAAACAATTTCTGAATGGGAAAATATTTTCAACAGCTTAGCATGGGAAACAGAAGGACAATAAAAATGGGTGCGAGTGAGGTTGTTGCCTGTGACAACAAAGATTCCAAAACACAATGTGGAGACATGAACCTTTCGCCTTTCTAGTTGATGCATTTTGAAGGGTGTCAGTAGCTGCAGTTTTTTGACCCTGGCTCACCTGCCACATCGTGAAACCTGCAAAGTCCAAACATTTCTGAAAACTAGACACCCAGGGCAGTTAAGGAAGGAATTTCACTATATTTTCTTACACAGAATTACCGACATAACCCACTTTGGGGAAATTAGGCATTTTAAATACAATTCTGTGAAGGATGTTCTAAAATCTGTGGGAATGTATGTTAACCTGTGGGCAAAATGGCTTAAGCACCAGTTGGGAAACACGGGCATCCGGAAGGCGAGTCCTGCTATGGCCTTAGTTAGAACTCCTACTTACAAACCAGTAGCATAGCAAGCATGCCAAGGGCCCTGGTGCAGAGCAAGGAAAATGGCCCCTTAGACTGCTGTTGGGGTAGTAAATAAAGTTTTTATCAGGGTTCATTGGGCCCCTCAGGGATCTTTGCAAATGCAACTGCTACACCAATGGCAGCTACTCCCTTTCTCCAGACCCTTCATCTTGAGGCACTACAGCTGATTAATTATGTCCTGTATACTAAGGACAAGGAGCCAGGGTTGAGATGGAGGGGTGGGGAACTTGGCCGTGATCCAACCAGTGGTCTGGATTGAACACCTAAAGTACAATGATGAGGCAGGTGTTAGACGCTATAAGTGGATTAATTGTCAAGAGTGTGGTTCAAAGTGGGCTGTAGGGTACATTACCAATGAAGCTGGTCGGGTTTGGACCTCCGTACGAGCTCCCAGGGGGTCGGTCACCTATTAGGTAAAGAAAAATGGAACTGGGTCAGTGCCCGTCTCCCAAGGGCAACTAACTCCAAGTATCCGGTCTACTCATGGTTAACCGTAGGTATAGACTCACCTACTATCTGGATGGTGATCTGGTATGAATTCTGTTGGATATTCTGCCTGATCCTTTAGGTTTGGCCTGTGAGGGATGGAGAATTTGATCTATAACCTCATCTAGGTGCATCGCTTGCTAGATCTGTTGGTAAGTGCAACAGGAAGGTATAATGAATACTTCGTGTGTTCATCTGGGTCATTATTAGTAAAACGGTCAGGTTCGGGTTGAGAAACGTTCAAACACGGGGGGGTTGAGAATGCCCTATTCTTACCTGAAGAGAAGATTTGAATTGCTGAATAACTGCTCGATAACGCGGTCAGCTTCTACCGTCAACTATTCTGAGCGGAGAACAGCATCCTTACTCGGCAGTTACCTTCCTGTTGTTTATCCCGCATTAGGTAACGTGGGTACCTGACTCTTCAACGGGAATTGAATAGAATACCTCTGAATTGAATTATAGAGGCAACGTTGATACCTCACATCCCCACCGGAGTGCCCGCGGGGGCGCCGGTAGGACACCCTATCTATCCACAATCAGTGGTAAGTCCCTGCTTGCACTAACCAACAGATCTAGCAAGCGATGCACCTAGATGAGGTTATTGATTAAATTCTCCATCCCTCACAGGCCAAACTTAAAGGATCAGGCAGAATATCCATCAGAATTCATACCAGAACACCATCCAGATAGTAGGTGAGTCTATACCTACGGTTAACCATGAGTAGACCGGATACTTGGAGTTAGTTGCCCTTGGGAGACGGGCACTGACCCAGTTCCATTTTTCTTTACCTAATAGGTGACCGACCCCCTGGGAGCTCGTACGGAGGTCCAAACCTGACCAGCTTCATTGGTAATGTACCCTACAGCCCACTTTGAACCACACTCTTGACAATTAGTCCACTTATAGCGTCTAACACCTGCCTCATCATTGGACTTTAGGTGTTCAATCCAGACCACTGGTTGGATCACGGCCAAGTTCCCCACCCCTCCATCTCAACCCCGGCCCCTTGTCCTGAAGAAGACCCGCCGCCGAGGTCCTAAACACCCCAGAAGCATCAGGGTCAAAACGTCGACGCTTTACAACTTGTGTGCCTGTACCAATTATTTTTATTTTTCCCTCCTCAATTGTTGTGGACAGGCTCATATGACAGCGGAAGTTTCTCCGCCTTGGTTTATGTAAATATCATAATTGTACAGTTTAATTGCTATCCTTCCCTTCTCCTTCTCCAAATCACTTGAGCACCCCTTTCCTTTGCACTGACTACACTTTGATAGTCTTTTGCGCCGTCTATGATCATAATTGTTTTATGAGATTGTAAATAAATGTGTACATTTTGGTAATACAAGTTCCCAGAGTGTGGCTATAATCTTTTCTTTCTTCCTATAGGCTGAACATATTATTTTTGGGTACGGTCTCTTCTTTGCATTTAATGTGCACAAATTTAATGTCTACTTGAATATATCGCCCCTACCTTGCCTGAATCATTGCATGCAGATTTAATCGCATTACCTAATAAGAAATGATACTCATGAAATTGTGTTTGATTTAAAGTCAAGGACCATTGGTTTTTATACTATTCCATACCCAGGTCCTTTGATTCTGTGGATGATACCCCATTGATTTAATGGTCTGTATACTAAGGGGCAGATTTACAGGCCCCTTGCACCTCCTTGCGCCTCCACTGCATCACTTTCTTTGACGCAGCGGCGGTGCAAACAATTCGCCCTATTTACAACGTGACGCATCTAGGGAGATGCGTCACGTTGTAAAGCCATGCGTCACATTATGCCTGCGTCAGATATAATGTATGCAGGGGGGGTGGCTTTCCCACGCAGGAAAGCCTTGTAAAAGTGACGCAGTGGAATCTACAAGATTTCACTGTGTCACTTTTAGGACACCACTGCGTCAAAACCTTACGCCTGCTTGAAGCTTGCGTAAGGGGCGACGAATTATAGTGGGAATAAGCCACAAAATGCATTGCTGGAGTTGCGTTGTGCTTTTGACACGATTCCAGCAATGCATGACTTTTGTCCCAACAGATGTGTCAGAATTTCTGATGCATCTGTCAATCCTTCCGCCATGGTGCGTGGTATTGTAAATACGGTGCATTCATGGTGGCGCAAGTGTTATTCAGGGTGGCACAAGGAACGTGACGCATCTCTATAGATGCGTCACTGTCTTGTAAATGTGCCCCAAAGCGTTTGAAATACTTTATGAATTTCCTCATACACTCATAGGGCTCGATTCCGATCCCGTAAAAAAAAATCCCCTGTACGATTCGTATTTGTAGCCGAATCCGTACGAATTGGAAAAAACCATCCGACCTGCGTAGTACGATCCTTTTGCGCCTATTCCCGTACGAATATCAGACATCCGTACGAACAACAGTCGAAGCCCCGTACGACTCTGCGTCGGAAATCAAACCGTACGATTTGTAAACCTGCATGGTAAGTGCAACAGGAAGGTATAATGAATACTTCGTGTGTTCATCTGGGTCATTATTAGTAAAACGGTCAGGTTCGGGTTGAGAAACGTTCAAACACGGGGGGGTTGAGAATGCCCTATTCTTACCTGAAGAGAAGATTTGAATTGCTGAATAACTGCTCGATAACGCGGTCAGCTTCTACCGTCAACTATTCTGAGCGGAGAACAGCATCCTTACTCGGCAGTTACCTTCCTGTTGTTTATCCCGCATTAGGTAACGTGGGTACCTGACTCTTCAACGGGAATTGAATAGAATACCTCTGAATTGAATTATAGAGGCAACGTTGATACCTCACATCCCCACCGGAGTGCCCGCGGGGGCGCCGGTAGGACACCCTATCTATCCACAATCAGTGGTAAGTCCCTGCTTGCACTTACCAACAGATCTAGCAAGCGATGCACCTAGATGAGGTTATTGATTAAATTATCCATCCCTCACAGGCCAAATTTAAAGGATCAGGCAGAATATCCATCAGAATTCATACCAGAACACCATCCAGATAGTAGGTGAGTCTATACCTACGGTTAACCATGAGTAGACCGGATACTTGGAGTTAGTTGCCCTTGGGAGACGGGCACTGACCCAGTTCCATTTTTCTTTACCTAATAGGTGACCGACCCCCTGGGAGCTCGTACGGAGGTCCAAACCTGACCAGCTTCATTGGTAATGTACCCTACAGCCCACTTTGAACCACACTCTTGACAATTAATCCACTTATAGCGTCTAACACCTGCCTCATCATTGTACTTTAGGTGTTCAATCCAGACCACTGGTTGGATCACGGCCAAGTTCCCCACCCCTCCATCTCAACCCCGGCCCCTTGTCCTGAAGAAGACCCGCCGCCGAGGTCCTAAACACCCCAGAAGCATCAGGGTCAAAACGTCGACGCTTTACAACTTGTGTGCCTGTACCAATTATTTTTATTTTTCCCTCCTCAATTGTTGTGGACAGGCTCATATGACAGCGGAAGTTTCTCCGCCTTGGTTTATGTAAATATCATAATTGTACAGTTTAATTGCTATCCTTCCCTTCTCCTTCTCCAAATCACTTGAGCACCCCTTTCCTTTCCACTGACTACACTTTGATAGTCTTTTGCGCCGTCTATGATCATAATTGTTTTATGAGATTGTAAATAAATGTGTACATTTTGGTAATACAAGTTCCCAGAGTGTGGCTATAATCTTTTCTTTCTTCCTATAGGCTGAACATATTATTTTTGGGTACGGTCTCTTCTTTGCATTTAATGTGCACAAATTTAATGTCTACTTGAATATATCGCCCCTACCTTGCCTGAATCATTGCATGCAGATTTAATCGCATTACCTAATAAGAAATGATACTCATGAAATTGTGTTTGATTTAAAGTCAAGGACCATTGGTTTTTATACTATTCCATACCCAGGTCCTTTGATTCTGTGGATGATACCCCATTGATTTAATGGTCTGTATACTAAGGGGCAGATTTACAGGCCCCTTGCACCTCCTTGCGCCTCCACTGCATCACTTTCTTTGACGCAGCGGCGGTGCAAACAATTCGCCCTATTTACAACGTGACGCATCTAGGGAGATGCGTCACGTTGTAAAGCCATGCGTCACATTATGCCTGCATCAGATATAATGTATGCAGGGGGGGTGGCTTTCCCACGCAGGAAAGCCTTGTAAAAGTGACGCAGTGGAATCTACAAGATTTCACTGTGTCACTTTTAGGACACCACTGCGTCAAAACCTTACGCCTGCTTGAAGCTTGCGTAAGGGGCGACGAATTATAGTGGGAATAAGCCACAAAATGCATTGCTGGAGTTGCGTTGTGCTTTTGACACGATTCCAGTAATGCATGACTTTTGTCCCAACAGATGTGTCAGAATTTCTGATGCATCTGTCAATCCTTCCGCCATGGTGCGTGGTATTGTAAATACGGTGCATTCATGGTGGCGCAAGTGTTATTCAGGGTGGCACAAGGAACGTGACGCATCTCTATAGATGCGTCACTGTCTTGTAAATGTGCCCCAAAGCGTTTGAAATACTTTATGAATTTCCTCATACACTCATAGGGCTCGATTCCGATCCCGTAAAAAAAAATCCCCTGTACGATTCGTATTTGTAGCCGAATCCGTACGAATTGGAAAAAACCATCCGACCTGCGTAGTACGATCCTTTTGCGCCTATTCCCGTACGAATATCAGCCATCCGTACAAACAACAGTCGAAGCCCCGTACGACTCTGCGTCGGAAATCAAACCGTACGATTTGTAAACCTGCCGTACAACCACACAAGTACGATCCAGTTGGGGAACCCTGTACGCGATTCGTACGGGCCCAATTAGTCGCGCATGAAGATGGATTCGTACGGGATCCCATGCCTCACAGCAAGCGCAATCAATACATACCACACGTGTACCCAACGTGCAAGCCTATGTGACCCCCCTGGAGTTCTGGACTTTTTGGTTCCGTCCAGAGGTGTCAGGGAACAACACCCAAAGACCCCGGAGTTCCACCTGTCTTGGTGCACAAATGAACAGAAACACGGGCTTCTCGATGGTGGCGTCAAAGACCAAAGGTTTATTACTGCAGGGACACAGAAGTCACAGATACTACACACGGGCAGAATCTAGGAGCCTGTTCAAATTGTACAAAGCGGGTTGCTCCTTATATACTAGTTTTTGGCCTTCAGGCGAATTCTTCACATGTTGGTACATTCCCAAAACCTTTGTGTCATAAACAATAAATATTTGGCGTACACAGGAACCGTTGATAAAATCTGATACGAAACATCTACGAAGAGGGGTTCCCACTAGTTCATCACAATTCCCTGTCAATATTGCATTCAGGACCCGGACCGCCTCATCGTAAAGTTCGTTACCTCCCCCTAATAAAGTTTCAGAAAGAAAGGAACGGAGCCAGGTGTGGAAGATAGGAAAGTGGGATAAGAGATGCTTGTGGGTTGTAAATGGGCAAGGCTACCGGCTTCGGCCGCCTAATCATGATCAGGACAATGGACACGAAGACCAGTTTGGCAGGGCTGGCCTCGAGCAGAGGAGGCAGCCTTTGTCGAGTCATGCAGCTACAGCGTGATCTGGTTTAAGGTGCACGTGTCATGTAAAAGGTGAAACTCCGGCTAAGGCTACGTGTCCGTAATCGAAATGAAGTGATCAGAGGTTATTGCGTATGTGAGGGCAAGAAACACAAAATGGCTGCCATGATCTAAGATGGATGCCGTGGGTAGATTAGAAATGTGTTAATAAAAGGAGTGCTCTTGCTTGTAGCGTAGCGAAAACACCAGGGTATGCTAAATGGATCATTTGCGGTTCACTGATACCAATATTATGTATTTCTGACAAACTTGAAAACACGGGTTCAAATCGTCACGGAACCGTCACGGAACCTCAGACCCTCCTTTTGCCCTTACATAGGCAATTACTCAGTCTATGTCAGAATCTAGTTCTATGCTCATCAGGTCAGTGACATGCTGTTGTATCATCATCCTTTCTCGTGCCTTTTCTCCAAACGCAGGTGGTTTTCTGAGACAAGTTGCAGCACAAAGACTACACAGAGCAGGACCACACTGGATAATCAGGCAGCATGAGAATAGGAATACTAAGATGACACCAATGACCATTAGAACCTTCCATCCCCACGCTGATATCAGAGTCCAAAACCACTCCATGAAGGACCAGTTTCCCTTGTCTACATGTATAGAGTCGGAAATCTTGTGTAGCTTAGAGATCGCCTCATAGACTGTTGGAGCATTATTAGGAATAAAGACACAGCAGCTCGATTGGATCATTCTGCATACCCCACCTCGATCTGCAAGTATAACGTCTAGAACCATACGGTTCTGCAACGTCATGAGTCTATCCGCCTGAAGCTCAGCTGTTAAGTTGCTAAGGGCACCAGCAGTTTCGGTAATAGTAGATTCAACTACCCGTGTTAGCTGACGTATGTTTCTACTATTGGCCATAGGCCCCCAGAACGGAAGGAAGCCTTTGAAGAAGTCTCCAGCTTCCTGACCAGCGGTATCTTCCTTGCTGAGGACACCTCTCGCTACTCTGGTTCTGTGGTAATCAGATGAAGCAGTGTATGTCGGGGGCAACAATCGAGCAATATAACATGATCCTGAAAAGTCGGCAGGCAACCATGTATAAGCTCTGTCTCGACAAATGAAGTAGGTACCCCTAGCAGTAAGAAAAGCAGGGGAAGAGTTAGACGGAAACACGTAAGTCTCTACGCACTCACTCCTCCCTAGCTGAGCTCTCGGATTTCTCCCATTACCTTGCAAGCAGACCTGACCTCGGTGAGGTACGACCCAGATTGGAGTTGAGCTTTTACGCTTGCTTTCTCCTAAACTAAGGCGATACTCTGAAGTATTCCAACTTAAATATACTCGCAATTCGTCTCTAGGGTAGGATGGAGTATTATTGACGTCCTTGACCATGTCAATAATTCCCTGGACTAAGGCTTTGTTGGCAGAGTTATATTTAGTGGAACGCGGTGGACGTGGAGGATATGTTTCAAGGGCATAAGCAAAGATGGTTTGGAGGGCCTGAAATGATCCATTGTAGCTGTAAGGCAAAACCAGATAGGGAATACCTTTATCCATAGTGTGGGGTATCAAGCCACACACCCAGCAGTCTGTAGTGTTAACTACCAGTTGGTGTTGGTGCAAGAGCTGTACAAAAGTGTTGTTGATGAATTCTGAGCGTCGGGCTTGCTCATGTTCCGGAAACGAGTGAAAAGAGTGTAAAGAAGAGACAGTAGAAATGGCAGGATCAAGGGGAGGTACTGTAGTAACTGGCACGAAAATCAAATTTATACTAAAGACGATTCCACCCACCATTGTTGCTAAAACAATCAAGAATGTAATGGCACATTGCATCAAAAAGCATTTGCTATGAAGAATTCTATGAAGTCTGTTTCTGCGAACATAAATCACATTTTTTCGTTGCAGCGCAGGAAGCTCCATCTTCTACAATCCGCTCGCGACCACTGATGATGTGTACGTAGATGAAAATGCCTCTATCAGCCCTGGGAGTTCCCAGAACCAACAGAAGGATCGACCTTGTGTCAGACCCCTGCAGATTCAACTAGGCACACAGCCACGACCCTACGGCTACCCAGACGGCAAGGCAATTTTTAAAAACAATAAACAATAGCAAACTTCCTGGCTGAAGGCAAAAGTTCAATATATCAAAATCACAATATGCAGTTGCCTGCTTTATTTGTCCATTTTACGGCTTCTTAAGTTATATCTCTGTTTCGCTGGTACTGTCTGATCGGAAAATAGTGTATCACTAGCAGCTGTTGCAGTGTTTAAGTTCGCAGATGGCAAAGTTTCTTCTGATGCTGGAGACAAACGTTCAGTGTTCAAAGGAGTCTTTTCAGGAGGAGAGTCAGATTTTGGAGTGTCAGTAATCAATTCGGCATTGCTGAAAGAGATGAACTTCGGTGTGCTTTCAGATTCGGAGGCACCAATTCCCTTCTTCACCCAGTCGTCGTAAGGGAGCGGCAAAGGGACACGCTTAACGTGGGATGCGTGTACCCAGTGCTTGCGGCCAGCTACACGAACTGCTGTCCTCGTTGCAAGTAGGATTTGGAAGGGCCCCACAAATCTCGGCTGAAGGTTCTTCGTCCTCGCGAAGTTTTTGATGACGACGAAGTCTCCCGGTTTCAGCTGATGCCCTGGACTCTCCGGAGGTTTTGGCAAAGCATCGAAAACCTGTTGATGAATAAGACTCAATTTAGCAGTCAAGTCGTAAAGGTAGTCTATCAACATAGGATATTCTATGGAACAAAATTCTTTAGGCCTTGGAACACCCCAGATATTTGCCGGGCGACCAAAGACTATTTCATAAGGACTAAGCCCTATTCTAGAATGTACCGTTGCTCTCGTTGATAACAAGGCCAAAGGAAGTGCGTCTGGCCAGGCTAAACCTGTGGATGCTTGTATTTTAGCTATTTTCAGCTTGAGGGTGCCATTGTAACCCTCCACTAAACCAGCAGACTGGGGATGGTTTGCACTGTGGAATTTCTGTTTCAGTCCTAGGCCGGCACACACACTCTGCATAACTTTCCCTATAAACTCACTTCCGTTATCTGACCATACAATCCGTGGCATTCCATATCTAGGGAAAAATTCTTTGAGAAGAATTTTGGCAGTTGATAGGGCAGTGTTGTCCTTTAGTGGGTATGCTTCTATCCACCTGGAAAAAGCACAGACCACCACTAGGACATATTTTAAATTATTACAGCGGTCCATGTGAATAAAATCTAACTGAATCACTTCAAAAGGGCAGGAAGGAGGAGCGAAATGACCAGCTGGAGTTGGAGTTCCCTTGCCAGGATTATGCATCAAGCACACCATACAATTTTTCACCACTCTCTCTGCACACTTACTGATTCCCTCATTCTTCCAGACCGGAGCCAACATCTTACAGATCCCTTTAGAACTTATATGCGCTACCCCATGCGCCATCGTCACTACTGCAAGCACATACGCATCGGGCAACATCCAACGCTGCTGTTCTGTCAAATCAATCCAACATCCATTCGAGTCCAACTTGCCCGTACTTTCTCTCCATACACGTTTCTCTTCCTCAGTTGCTTCTTTCTGAATCTCTTTCACACTTTCCATAGTATCCTCGCACATTCCAGACTCAGCAATCCATCTTGCAGACGTAGCAACATACATTCTGCTCATCATGTCTCTAGCTGTCTGTTTAGCAATTTCATCAGCAAAAGCATTCCCACGACCAACATCATCCGTGATTGCTTTATGAGCACTGCACTTCACAATCGCAACTTCAGTCGGCAAGGTTAGAGATTCCAACAAGTCATTCACTAGCTGACCATGTTGGATCTTAGTCCCATGGGACGTAATGAAACCTCTTTCTCTCCACAACCGGCCAAAACTATGGGCCACGCCAAATGCGTACTGACTATCTGTAAACACATTCACTCTCTTTCCCTCCGCTAAAACACATGCTCTCGTTAGAGCTATTAATTCTGCAGCTTGGGCAGAATTCTGACTCACTCTTGCAGTCTCCACAATCGTCTTCAAAGTCGTTACTGCGTAAGCAGCAGTCACATCACCATTCTCCAATTTAAAACATGACCCGTCCACATACAGCGTACCATCCGGATCGGATAACGGAGTATCCTTCAAATCAATGCGTCCTTTTGTCTCTTCCTCCGTTTTAAAACAGCAATCATGTGGCTCGGAATCACTCGACTCTTGATCAGTCGGCAACAGTGTTGCTGGATTCAATACATTACATCTTTTGATCTGAATATGACTCGCTAGTAATGTCAGCTCGTAACCAGATAATCTCGCACTAGTAAGGTGTTGTGTCTTCGTTCGGTTCATGAGTGTATCCACTGCATGAGGAACCATAACCACTAGCATGTTGTTCATCACCAAACCAGCAGATTGTCGAATGGAAGCCGCAGCTGCCGCTGTAGCTCTCAAACAACTAGGTAACGCTCTGGCTACCGGATCTAATGTTGATGAGAAATACGCACACGGGCGTTGTTTATCACCAAACTTCTGTGTCAGAACACTCAATGCGCAACCTTCTCTCTCGTGAACGTAGAGCGTGAACGGCTTACTGTAATCAGGTGTACCCAATACAGGAGCTGAACACAATGCTTTTCGTAATTCAGTAAAACTCTCTTGACACTCATCAGACCATGGCACTGGACTCGGAACATTTTTCCCAGTCAAGGCTACCAATGGTTTCGCTAAAAGAGAAAAATTTGGGATCCATTGCCTACAGTAAGAGGTAATACCTAGAAAGGCACGTACTTCTCTCTGTGTGCGTGGAACACTCATCTGTGTAATTGCTTTTATTCTCTCTGGGGTCAACTTCCTTCCCTCCTTTGACAAGAGATGACCTAGGTAGGTCACTTCTTGGCAGCAGTATTGCATTTTGGAAGGTGACACCTTGTGATTCAAATTAGACAAATGATGCAATAAGGAAATTGTAGCTGCTTTGCAAGTTTCTTTGTCATCGGCAGCCACTAGAAGATCATCTACGTACTGTACTAGAGCAGAACCTGGAGGAAGGACAAAAGAATCTAACTGGCTTTTTAAAGCTTGACTATAAATAGATGGACTTTCACAATAGCCTTGTGGAGCTCGTTTAAATCTGAAGCTTCGTCCTCCTAAACAGAAGCCGAAAATATCTCTACTTTCTTCGGCTATCGGAATGCTGAAAAAGGCATTCTTTAAGTCAATAACTGAGAACCATGTGGCTGTAGCAGGAATCAATGTTAGCAAGGCAGTAATATCCGGAACCACAGGAAACTGCGGAACCACAATCTTATTAACTTCTCTAAGGTCTATGACAAACCTGTACACTGGAGGTTTTGTAGGATCAGTTCGTTTCAAAATCGGTAGTACAGGGCTATTACAGACATTTCCCCTAGTTTCTTCAATCACATCTTTCTTAATTAAATCTTGCACAATCAATAAAAGTGCACGCTCTCCTTCACTAGATATTTTATATTGGGGAATTCTTGGAAATTTTACATTTGTTTTCAAGGTTACCACATACGGTGGAATTTCTAAGAGACCTACATCATTAGGACCAGTCGCCCAAAGAGAATCAGGGAGTGAGCGTAGCTCTGGCGGGAGTGCGTCCATTGACAAGTACATCGGAGAGGTGATATTTTTACCCAACGTGAGTTGTACTCCTTCCGGAGAACAGTACAATGTCGCATATAGTCGTTTTAACAAATCTAAACCAAGCAGATTTTCATTACAACCTGTCGTCAAAATCAGGGGTGCTTTCAATTGGCACGGTCCAACAGAAATAGACAAAGGACCAGATATCGGGTTGTAAACAGGGGCGCCTGAAAAACCTACGGAAACATTTGTTGAGCCGGACAAAGGTGCGCCAGGGAGTTTCGCATGAATGATAGAACTTTTTGCGGCACCAGTATCCAACAGAAACGGTTCGACTACACCTGATGTTGCTACTGCGACATAAGGCCCACTCTGATCCACTGGAACTGATACTACTCCCTCTCTCTGTCCATGGCTGTCCTAGTACCCATTTTGCTGAAAACCCTTATCTACTTCACAATAGTCCTCAACAAGATATTGTTGAGATCTATTTTGCTGAGTAGATTGTCCATTTCGTTGATCAAAGTGATTGGAAGGACGATCGTTCGTTTGTGGAGGCATAGCACCTCGTCCTCGACCTCTAGAATTCTGCACAACACCACCACGACCTCTCTGAGCTGCTGCTGCATTATTTTGCGCTAAGATCGGACATTCATTTTTATAGTGACCCTCTTTCTTACAGTACGCGCACTGATTCCACTGATATTGAGGTCTTGATGAACTATAATCTGTCCTTTGGTACAAACCTTGCTGCGTATTAGATTGATTCATGCGAGGCGGATACGCCTGCTGCAAAAGAACTTTAGTTTTTAAATCTTTCGTTTTCTTTTCTGATTTCTCCTTTTCCTCTTTATCCCTATTTTCGTAGTACTGTGCAGTCGCAAGTATTTGCGCTGTTGTAGATACAGCCCACGCACTTTCTGAGTCTTTTAATTTATTGCATAATTCAGGTAACAAATTATGCACAAATTTATTGAAAAACAGTCTTTGTCCTCCTTCTGTACTCATGTCCTGACCACTATGATCTACAAAAGTCTCTTCAAACCTCGTGAAGAAGTCGAAGACACTTTCGTCTTTCTTCTGCCTGCATGCTGACAGCTTGTCCCAATTTACACGCAATGCTGGCATCAGAGTCTTCATTAGATCAATTATTCTACCTGGTAGATTAGCAATTAGGGGTTCGGGTTTCGCACCACCTATTTGTTGACCATCTGCTGCAGTGATAGCTGCCTAATCACCACCTAAGGCAGCTTGATGATCCTCTCTACGAATTTTAGCCCACACTGGTTGCGGAACTACATTGCCAAATAACATATCGATGTCGGCTAAGTTCATTATACAAGCCTCAACTGTCTGTGTTAATTCCTTGTAATATCCAGCAGGATTCTTACGTGGATCTGGCAAGGCCTGCTTCACCGCTAGCACTTCAGCTCGCTTCCATGGAATGTGTATCCACACTCTTTGGAACTGCGCTGGAGCACCTGCAATACCAGCATTATCATCACGTGCCACTGCTTCGCGCCAGATTGGAGGAACTTCCCTCATAGGATATTGGCGACTTAGCTTCATTTTTCCTCTTTCTAAATCTCTCGGCGAACGAAGAGATGGATCATTCCTAAAACTTAAAATAAGTTCCATCGCTTCTTTTATATTATCACCCACTATCATTCCAGCAGCAAACTCTTTTTGAACTTTAATTAAATCTTCCAAATCTGATTCTACATCATCTTCTTCTATTTCTTCACGTAACAACGAGCACATCTCATCAAAGACATACCGTTGTGTTGGTTCCTTCCACTGCATAAATGTGTCTAACACATCTCTCGTACTATATCTTCTACTCTTCGAAATCCATCTGAGAGCCGTGGAATCTAAAATTCCCCGTTCCTCAGTACTTGGAAGCTGACTACGTCTCTGAACTGAGTCAGGAGTAGGAGTCTTAATTAAAGTTTTATATAAAGGAGACAGCATATTAGTAACAGAATCAGTGATTCTTCGACGAACAGAAAGTGGAGTTAGCACACTCGCAGACGTAGAGAACGCAGTAGAGGTAGGAATAGATAACGGAACAGTAGGAGTATCGAGAAAAATAGTTTGTGGAATAGTAGGTACAGAAGCTGACAGTTCAGGAAGAGAAGGAGCTGTAGGAACATTCACATTCATCACAGGAGGTACGGGAACTTGATTCTGGGGGACAGGAGCAGGAACATCAGGTTGTCCAGCAACCGGCAATTGAACATTCGGGACAAGTGGAGCCGCAGCACCTTGTGCATACGGTGGAGGTGACCGTAACAGATAGGATAACAGAGGATCGTTTTCGGAATCCTCCAGTATCTTAGCCATTTTCGATGGCAAGGCAGGATAGCATTTGTCAATCGCTAAGTTATGCTCTCTAATGGCTACATCTATGGCCTTCTCACACTCGTTAGCCTGCAACTGCTTAGCCACTTGCTCTAGAGTCAACTCTTCTTGTTCTTTCTGTTCTTTCTTCAACCTTTTAATTTCTCTCTGTTTGGATTCTTTTCGCCAATAACGGAAAGAATCAAACATTGCCGGCCGGGCTTTCTTCCTAAACAATTTCGCTTCTAAGTTGTCGAGAATCTCGGGTTCAAAACTACCATGTAGTGGCCAACTAAGGACACCATCCTTCGCAGTGTAACGGACCCATACCTCATTATAAGATATAGGACCCACACCATGTTTACAATATAAATCATATAGGGGAGTCCCAATCGGAGGAACCAGACAAGAGTCCTCCAATCGTGAGTCACGGTTGCAACCAAAGCAAGACAACATTTTCCGACTTACCATTTTTCAGTCCGGAACACAAAACAAACAAAACACAAAACAGATATGTGCACTTGAACCAAGAATTTAGGCCTACCAAAACGAACTGTTGTATCGATACCCAAACTAAACCAAATAGATTATCTTAACCAGAACAACCTGTGATAATCCTACCAAGAACCAAAACCAAACCAAGAACCAATCAAGGATTTTAACAATCCTCACAAAGTAACCAGCTAGCTATCACTAAATACTTAACTGAGTCACTGAAGACGTCACCAAGGAGAAACCCGTCACGTTTCGCTGTACTAAGGACTGCACCTCGGGTCCAAGACAGGGCGACGGTCAAGGCAACGGCCCACTGCAGCCGTCCTGAACGGGAAACCCTCGTGGAAGAGAACTTCGGGCCACTTTTGCGATATGCCGGGATCGATGAAGTGGGGCGCCTCCCTCAGGAATCTTCACACGAAGCTTCTCGAACTCTTCAGGCTTTTGGACCGGTACCGAATGACGTCGCCCCACGTTGGGCGCCAATTGGAGTTCTGGACTTTTTGGTTCCGTCCAGAGGTGTCAGGGAACAACACCCAAAGACCCCGGAGTTCCACCTGTCTTGGTGCACAAATGAACAGAAACACGGGCTTCTCGATGGTGGCGTCAAAGACCAAAGGTTTATTACTGCAGGGACACAGAAGTCACAGATACTACACACGGGCAGAATCTAGGAGCCTGTTCAAATTGTACAAAGCGGGTTGCTCCTTATATACTAGTTTTTGGCCTTCAGGCGAATTCTTCACATGTTGGTACATTCCCAAAACCTTTGTGTCATAAACAATAAATATTTGGCGTACACAGGAACCGTTGATAAAATCTGATACGAAACATCTACGAAGAGGGGTTCCCACTAGTTCATCACAATTCCCTGTCAATATTGCATTCAGGACCCGGACCGCCTCATCCTAAAGTTCGTTACCTCCCCTAATAAAGTTTCAGAAAGAAAGGAACGGAGCCAGGTGTGGAAGATAGGAAAGTGGGATAAGAGATGCTTGTGGGTTGTAAATGGGCAAGGCTACCGGCTTCGGCCGCCTAATCATGATCAGGACAATGGACACGAAGACCAGTTTGGCAGGGCTGGCCTCGAGCAGAGGAGGCAGCCTTTGTCGAGTCATGCAGCTACAGCGTGATCTGGTTTAAGGTGCACGTGTCATGTAAAAGGTGAAACTCCGGCTAAGGCTACGTGTCCGTAATCGAAATGAAGTGATCAGAGGTTATTGCGTATGTGAGGGCAAGAAACACAAAATGGCTGCCATGATCTAAGATGGATGCCGTGGGTAGATTAGAAATGTGTTAATAAAAGGAGTGCTCTTGCTTGTAGCGTAGCGAAAACACCAGGGTATGCTAAATGGATCATTTGCGGTTCACTGATACCAATATTATGTATTTCTGACAAACTTGAAAACACGGGTTCAAATCGTCACGGAACCGTCACGGAACCTCACCCCCCCGCAACGGCCTGTACTGGATTGCACGCACATGTACCGCACGCACACCCCCCCAACAAGCGTACGCGAGCCCCCCACCCGCCAACGGCCCATACAACTTGATCGCACGCACATGTACCGCACGCACCACCCCAAGCAACTCGCTCGCACGCACAAGTACCGCACGCACACCCCCCCCAACAAGCGTACCCGAGCCCCCCACCCGCCAACGGCCCGTACAACTCGATCGCACGCCCAAGTACCGCACGCACACCCCCCGCCAACGGCCCGTACAACTCGATCGCACGGCCAAGTACCGCACGCACACACCCCCAACAAGCGTACCCGAGCCCCCCACCCACCAATGGCCCGTACAACTTGATTGCACTCCCAAGTACCGCACGCACACCCCCCCAACAAGCGTACGCGAGCCCCCCACCCGCCAACGGCCCGTACAACTCGATCGCACACCCAAGTACCACACATACACCCCCCCAACAAGCGTACGCGAGCCCCCCACCCGCCAACGGCCCATACAACTCGATCGCTCGCCCAAGTACCGCACGCATACCCCCAACAAGCGTACGTGAGCCCTCCCCCCGCCAATGGCCCGTACAACTTGATCACACGCACATGTACCGCACGCACCACCCCCCCCCAACAAGCGTACGCGAGCCCCCCACTCGCCAACGGCCCGTACAACTCGATCGCACGCCCAAGTACCGCACGTACACCCCCCCAACAAGCGTACGCGAGCCCCCCACCCGCCAACGGCCCATACAACTCGATCGCACGCCCAAGTACCGCACGCATACCCCCCCAACAAGCGTACGTGAGCCCTCCCCCCGCCAACAGCCCGTACAACTTGATCGCACGCCCAAGTACCGCACGCACACCCCCCCCAACAAGCATACGTGAGCCCCCCACCCGCCAACGGCCCGTACAACTCGATCGCACGCCCAAGTACCGCACGTACACCCCCCCAACAAGCGTACGCGAGCCCCCCACCCGCCAACGGCCCATACAACTCCATCGCACGCCCAAGTACCGCACGCATACCCCCCCAACAAGCGTACGTGAGCCCTCCCCCCGCCAACGGCCCGTACAACTTGATCGCACGCACATGTACCGCACGCACCACCCCAAGCAACTCGCTCGCACGCACAAGTACAGCACGCACCCCCCCCAACAAGCGTACCCGAGCCCCCCACCCGCCAACGGCCCGTACAACTCGATCGCACGCCCAAGTACCGCACGCACACCCCCCAACAAGCGTACCCGAGCCCCCCACCCGCCAATGGCCCGTACAACTCGATCGCACGGCCAAGTACCGCATGCACACCCCCCCTAACAAGCGTACCCGAGCCCCCCACCCGCCAATGGCCCGTACAACTCGATCGCACGCCCAAGTACCGCACGCACACCCCCCCAACAAGCGTACGCGAGCCCCCCACCCGCCAACGGCCCGTACAACTCGATCGCACGCCCAAGTGCCGCACGCACACCCCCCCAACAAGCGTCCGCGAGCCCCCAACCCGCCAACGGCCCGTACAACTCGATCGCACGCCCAAGTACCGCACGCACACCCCCCCCAACAAGCGTACGCGAGCCCTCGACCCGCCAACGGCCCGTACAACCCGATCGCACGCCCAAGTACCGCACGCACACACCCCCAACAAGTGTACACCGCCAACGGCCTGTACAACTTCATCGCACGCCCAAGTACCGTACGCACACCCCCTCCAACAAGCGTACTCGAGCCCGCCAACGGCCCGTACAACTCGATCGCACGGCCAAGTACCGCACGCACACCCCCCCCAACAAGCGTACGCAAGCCCCCAAACCGCCAACGGCCCGTACAACTCGATCGCACGCCCAAGTACCGCACGCACACAACGCCAAAACCCAAAACACCACAACAACACCAAACATGTCTCCTGTGTACACAACATTGAGTAAGAATGTACTGGTAACAGCTAAACAGAGGTCAACACTGACACCCACCCCATATATGACACACCCAACCAATTCAAAATAAGCCACACCCACATCTTCACCTATAAAAGGGTCCACACATACAACCCATCATCCTTTGCAACATACCCATTATAGCGAAGAAACTGAGAGCACACCAACTATTGCAGCAACATACCTTCACACATACACCCTACCACATCTACACCCACAACACCCCCTTCACAATCAGAACCACACACCCTCATCCATACACACCATCACCCCCTCAATCACATACACCCCACACCATGGGCACATCCAAGAATCCAAAGTTCACTAACCCGGATATGGAGATCCTTACCGATGAAATCATCAGAGTCGAGCCACAGCTGTTTGGCACATTGGTCAGACAGACCAGCATGGCAGAAAAAACTCGCCTGTGGGAGAGGATCGTAGACCGGGTCAATGCTGTTGCACCCATCAGGCGCACCAGGGCGGATTGCCAGAACAGGTGGTACGATCTGCGGAGGATGGTCAGGAGGAAGATGGACCAGGACTACGCCGCTGCACACTACACTGGAGGGGGTGGTCCCCGCAGACCTCCTGTATACCATCACTGGGAGCAGAAAGTCATGGAGCTGCTGGCACCGGTGGGAGTACACGGAATAGAAGGAGATGTTGAGCCTGGTGAGTGTACAAGAAAAACATGTTACAGGGGTGGACTTACAACAGTGCCCAGCAGCATGGGGTGGGTGGCCATGAGTCCCAGCATGACTAAACAACATGGGGATTGATGCAAGGGGGAGGCACAAAGGGTGGAAGGTGGAGGGTAGGAGGCTACTCCCATCCCATATGTCCCAGGGACACACCCAAGCACCATGCCCAATGCACAGGGATAGGGAAATATCACACAAGATAGTATACTACAGTTGCCAAACAATTTCATGTGGTGGACACACCTCGCGCAATAAAAAGACCACGCAGTGTCAGCGTAAAAGGCCATTTCATTAGACCAGAACTGCGAATCTGTACATAACAGTAACATCAACATAATAATAACAACAAACCCCCACTCACACTGCCCCCTCATTCGTTTCACTCGTCCTGCTTCATCACCAAGCCCTAGAGGCTCCAACCACGCTTTATTTTTGCCCCTCAATCACTCGTCATCCAGCCCCACTCCTTGCGTCGTGCCATTCACGCTTCTATCCGCCCTACGAACTCCTTCCCCAAGGGATGGGTGTGCCCGCTCTTGACCCCCTTGTCCCTTAAAATCCTGCCAACCAGTGAACCCCCTGTAGGGCGGTTCACTGCCCCCCCCCCTCAGGGCTGCCCATCCACCACACACACACCATTCACTCCCTGCGACACCAGATAGCCTCATTCCACAACTTGCTCACCACATCTCTCATCTCCATCATGTAGTACGCATTGCCCAGCTGGGACAAGTGCACCCCGTCATCCCTGAAAACTAACGGCTCCTCCAGTCGTATCCCGCCATGTGCAATAACCTTAATGTCCTTGTCCGCACAGTAGAGTCTCATAGCCCTATTGAGCTTCCTCCGAGCCTTCTCTATGGCTCCATGCTTCACAGCCCCTCTCCACACTTTTCTGGGGACCAACTCCGTCCAGGCAATGCAGGTCCCCGCAAGCCTCGATTTCAAGACCTCCAGGTCCCGCTGCATGAGTTGTAACAATGCCAATGCAGACAGTTGCACCAGGTCGTTCTCCCCCAGAAGAATGATCAACAAATCCGGCCATCCCCTCTGTGGGACCACTTTTTGCGAGCCAGGGCAGTAGTGCCCCCCATCGCATTCCACTTCTGCCCCACCATTGTACCTCGTGCAAGTGTCCTTTCAGTCCCAGGTTACGGCCGTAAACCTGCTGCTCCGCATATTTGGATGCCCAATGCACGAAGGAGTGCCCAATAATCCAAGTCACCGTCCTACCGCCCGGTCCACCCACGCAACCTACGAAGAAAAAGATGTTAGAACAAGAAAAACAGTCCGAAACAACCAACATCCTGCCTGGGACCATCCTACTTCCTCACATACCTCTCACAACAGCGCGACTTCCATCGCTCAATCCTCCTAATCCTATCCCAGGACCAACCCAACCTAGCCGCCGCAGTCGCAGCCCCAATCCGGAAAGAGTGGGTCCCAAAACCAGCCTCATCCATGCCCAAATGCCTCAAGGCCTTACGCAACACGGCCAACAACTGGCCCGCCGTCACTCTCGCGCCAGATGCGTGACAAAAAATCTCCCCACAACGCACCCCCCTGTCCCCAGGAAAGTTTGCCATTCCAACACTGGGCAAACCGCCACGCCAGACTCGTTCAACCACACCCACTTGCCTCTGCCCAATTGATACGTCTTGGAGCATCGCAGCCAAATACCCAAGCGCCCCTCATCCACACGAACCTCCTCAAACAACCTCCCAGCCCCACTTCCCGTACCCAAAAGCTCAGACACCCGGAACGCCCCGGCAAACATCCACACCATGCACAAGCGGAAAAGACCCACCTCACCCAGGTCATAACAGCATTCCGGCAACACCCCCACCAGCCTGACGAACAACTCAAACTTCACCGCCTCTCTAAGCCTACCCCCCCAAACCCACATTCCCTGCCCCAACCCCGCAACATTCTGGCCAGAATCAAATCCTTAGTTGGGTCAAAGCCCAGGAACAAAACACAGTAGAACGATATCCCTGCCAACTTTCCAGATATCGTAGCCGCAGTCAAACCCCGATCCATGCAAGCCAACACGTAACTCCTCAGCCCCTGTACCACAGTTGACTCCCCACTCACTACCCCATCCACCCTCCAGCCCATGAAAGCGCTAAATTCAGACCATGCTAAACAATAAGTCCTCCTTGTGGTCGCAGCCAGTGATCCTTCCACCAGCCCAATCATCCTCACTCCCCCAAGGCCCAGATGCCGGCCGGCAGCTCGGTCTTGCACGTATCCGCTCCCGGTGCCAGGTGTCGAAACCGCTGCCACTGCGAACGAGACAAAGCATCCGCAATATCATTATTCGCCCCAGGGACATGCTTAGCCCGAAACACCACATTCAACTGCAGACACGCCAACATGAACCTCCACAACAGTCGCAGCACCCTCAGGTCCCTTGCCCTCTGATGATTCACCAGCTCCACCACCGTCATATTGTCGACGTGGAAGAGCACTGACCTATTTCGAAATTCCTCCCCCCACACCACCAGTGCCACCAGCAAAGGGAAGAATTCCAAGAAGGCAATGCTCCTGCCCTGTTTGATCACGGAGGCTGGCCAGCTCTCTGCACACCACCTGCCATCCCACAAGACACCAAACCCCGCTGACCCAGCCGCATCAGAGTAAATTTGGCATTGCCAGACCGCCCTTTCCTCGTCAAAGTCCTAAGACACACCGTTGAAGTCCTGCAAGAAGGTAACCCATGTCCTCAAGTCCGTCCTCACACCCATGGAGATCCTGACCCTGTGATGTAGAAGCACCGCCACCGACATGGCCATGCCGAGCCGCCTGCAGAACGTCCGCCCTGCCCGCACCACCCTACATGCAAAGTTCAGGAAACCCAGAAGCTTCTGCACTGCCCTCAAAGGAATCCGCCGTTCCCCCACAGCCCACTCCAAACATGCCAGAATCTCCCTCACTTTGGCCGCAGGAAGGCGCGCCAACCAACGCACCGAATCCAGTTCTATACCCAGGAAGGTGAGGCAACAGCTGGGACCAGCCGTCTTCTCGGGCGCCAGAGGCACCCCAAAATGCGAGCACATCTCCTGGAACCGCGACAGGGCCCTGCCGCAATCCCCGATCTCCGCCCGTCCCAGGAAGAGGAAATCATCCAAGTAGTGAGTGACTTCACGACACCCACTGACCCGCACCAAGACCCACTGCAGAAAATAGCTGAAAAGCTCAAACAGAGCGCAGGAGATGGCACACCCCATGGGCCAAACCTAGTCCACGTAGATGGCCCCCCCAAACTGCATGCCCAAGAGCAAAAAATCCACCGGGTGAATAGGCTGTAAACGGAAAGCAGACTTGATGTCACACTTCGCCAATTCCGCTCCCGTCCCACACACCCTCACCAGGCGGATCGCATCGTCCACCGACGCGTAGAGCACTCTCGAATCTTCCACTGCAACAAAGTCGTTCACCGAATGGCCCTCCGGCCATGACAGATGGTGAATCATCCTGAACTCCCCTTCCTCCTTCTTCGGCACCACCCCCAACGGGGAAATGATCAGGTCCCGCAACGGCCAGTCAGTAAACGGCCCAGCCACCCTTCCTTCCTCAACCTCCTTCCTCAACTTAGCAGACACTACCCCCGGCAATTCATTGGCAGATCTCAAATTCTCGGCCCAATGGCGCTCCCTGGGACCCTGGTAGGCCACCCTAAAGCCCTCAGTGAAACCCCAGAAGAGCCGCGCCGCAGCCTCCTGATCCGGGTAGCACGAGAGCCACGGGGCCATCGCCTCCACCCTAACCGGTGTAGGCGCCCTTCGGTCCAGGTTGGCCCCGCCCCCTGGCGTTCCGCCATTGCTCCGAGGGGGTGGCGAGCGTGAGGCACTGCATAAGGGCATGCTTCCATGCCGCACTTTGAGCACTCGTGCTTGAATTTACAGGGATACCTGGAACAATACCCCCTATTGTAACTCCAACAGGCCCCCGTGGAATAACCCCTATGCTTGGACTGCTGCCCCTAGACAATAGTGCTGGGCACTGTTCCACCCCCGCATCGCCTTGGGCGGGACGCGGCAGAAAAGACCGACACACCACCGGTAGGCCGCTGGCCGTCTGAGTGGACGCCGTGGAGTGCGACAACGCCATCCACTGCATCCAAAGCTCTTGATCCACCTCCCCCCAACACATCTCCGCATTTGCGCTAACCCTTGCTCGAAACTCCTCATCATAGCTTAACCAAGCAAAACCTCCGAACTGCATCTGTGCCTTGCGAATGATATCCATGTACTTAAAAAGTGCAATCGCCCTTTTCAAATACCTCTGGCAATAAACGCTGGCATAGATCAAGAAAGCTGACGTCCAATTCTCCATCGTCACCGGCACCCTAGGGCACCTCGTCAGCTCCCACTCCTCCTCTTTAGACCCCTCCATAGCCTGTACCTCCCTATGGAGCAACTTAAAGACATCGACAAACTCATGTTTCCAGATCCGCTCCTTGAGTTTCTCCGAGAGATGCGACCCCAGAGGCATCGCCAGCCCCATATATGGGAGCTTCTTAGGCACCTTCACTCCCTTCTCATCCTTACCATCCCCTTTGTCCGTCTGCACCCCCAAAGTCACCGACTTACCATCCACCTCCTTACCATCCCCGGGTGGATCTCCCGATGGCCTCACCACCTCCCGCACTGAACCGTCCCGAACACCCACCGACCTGCAAGTCCTCTTCCGACCTTCCCCCCCGCAGGGCGTCCTCCCAAGCTGCCCACCAGGCACCCTCACCTGTGAGTGCCCAGGTCCGCTCCCGGGGCCGTCCTCTGGACTCCGTCACCTGGACTGCCACCGATTCGGCCTTTGTCTTCATCGCCGTTTTGACCTGTTACACACCAAGGTCGCCGTTGTCCGCTGCGCCACCTACGCCTTCCAAGTCATCCCGCACCTCCCCGTCTTCCAGCTTATCACTCTTGGCACCATAATCCAACTCAAGCACCGGTTCCAGATCCACACCCACATTGTCCACCTCCTTCACCCCACGTTTCACACCTTTCTGCACACCTCCCCGCCCACACACTCCAGATCCGCCACGCGTTGCAGGTGCCCGAGCCCTCGGTGGAGGGACAGCCGCCGCGGACTGCCCTACTGCTTCCGTCCTGCGTCTTGGAGCCGTATTGCGCCCCGCCAGGCACCCCCGGGCTCTGCCGACAGCAACCGGCTTGGATCCCCGCCCACCCCTCAGGTCGCTCAAACCTGAGCGGGCCCCAGCACCATCGGGCCTCAAAGCCGTCCTGGCCGTCCCTACACCTGCCATACCCCCCCTGGAGGGGGTGGACCTGCACTGCCTTCCTGGCCCTGACCCTCCTAGACTCCTCCTCTCTCTCCACTTCCCTTTCCTCCTCAGAGGTCGGGGTGGGAGGGCCCTCAACCTCATGGCCTCACACGACACCCACCCTGGCCCGTGTCTCCTCGGCCCACCTGACCTCCTGAATCTGCTCCAAGATCCTCTCTCCCCGGGCCCTGTCCTCCCAGGAAGCGGCACCCCAGATCTGAGGGGGAGGGTGCGGGCAGTAGCCAAAAAATTCAGCCCCCTGGGGGAAGAAACCCACCTGCGGAAAACCAGGAACCCAACCAGGCCCGCCAATGGGAACCAGAGTGGGGGTCCCACTCCGGCCCCCCAGGTACCCCACCGCCACCTGCCTCGCCATGGCCGGTGTGCCAGGCCTAGAGCCGGTGGACAGGTCAATGTGGGCCTCCTCTTCCAGCCCTTCAGACTCTCGCAAGGCGTCCCCAAGCACATCCTCCCCAGGATCATTGAGAGCCGGCCGCCCAGAAAACCCAGGGCCCCCCCCCCCACCCGGTGTTCCCGCCTGCTCCAGGGCAGGCCCAGAAAGGCTGTCCGTCTGCCCCTCACCCTGCGTAGCGCCGGCCGGCAGCAGCAGAGGCCCTTTGGCTGGAAGCGCGGGGGCGTGGCCCTCACGGCCGCCCCCGAGGCCCCAGGCAAAAACTCGAGCAGAGGGAAGGCCCGCGGGGGCAGGCTCCTGCGTTTCCCGCCTCGCGCCGGGTCCTTGGGCACTCTGCTCCCCCTCCGTTCGTCAATCCGGGCCCGCAGCGTCCTGCTCATCATCCTGGCAGGCCACCACCGCGGCTTTAACCCCGGCCGAGGCAGCGCGCGTCCCCCTGGTGGCCCCCACCCAGGCCTGGACCAAAACCCCCAGCTGGATAAGGTCTTCCCGACCGGCCCTCGCGAGCAACAGCAAGGCCTACCGGACCTGTTCTGCGGATACCCCCGACATCTCGCCAAAAACCATGCTACAGGCTTGTACAAAAAAAAACCAGCTGCCGTGAAACAGCTCCGGACGAACTCCTACCCAAACCTGCCACTAAGGTAACTCCAAGAAAAACTAGCCCTAAACTAACCTCCTTTTGATATCCCTCCCGATGGTGCCAGGTGCAGAAAGAGGAAGTTCCCTTCCTCCCCCGTGCCTAAATACCCACCCCCTGACTCCTCCCCTTCCCCTACCTGGCCTATCCCCTGCGCAAAAGACCCCGGGGGAAGACTAGTCTGCGACTCTGCTTCCCCCGGGGCCCGGCATTTCAGAGAAGCAACATTTTGTGGCACAGTAAGGCAGTGTAGCGAGCAAGCACGCACAAACAACCTGGCTCCATCCCTGTCTCCCTCTCTCTCCCACTCCCACTGTCGCCCACTCCCTCTGTTGCCCTCTCCCTCTGTCGCCCCCTCCCCCTGTCGCCCCCTTCCCCTGTTGCACTCCCTCCCTCCCTCTGTCTCCCTCCATCCCTCTGTCTACCTGCCTCAGTCACCTCACCTCAGCCCCCTGGGCACGCAGACAGTTGCACCCAAGCACTGCACAGGCCTATAAAACACCATAGAGATGAATGTCCAGGGACAGCAGTCATCTACTAATTGCCTGCAACACACCCACCATTTGCAGTGGACAATGTACTGTGTCAGGACACACATTTGGGAATGGTCTGTAGTACACAATGGGCACAGGTGTAGGCACCACAAGTCTCTCATGTGATCACTGCAAACACAAACACCAGGACAAGGTCACACATCCTGTGCATGAACCCAAAATCACAAATATGCCAGCATGCCACATCAGGGGGCAGCCAAATAATTAACGATGGAGGCTTGCTAATCACACGCAAACTACTGACATGGCCTGTCATACACACCCCTTACAGAAACTCATCCCCTGGGGACAAGCATTGGAGTGCAACAATGTCACAATTGTCATGTATCACAACTAAACACTCACTCATATGAATATGCATACAAGTAAGACATGCACATTGCAGAAGCTCCAGTCCATTGTGCCTTCCAAACAATGCACATGCCCCATCTCATGACTGATGTGGATGCACGTAAGTAACAACATGGACATGGGTATTGACAAGGTGATGCGTCTTAGAGAAGTGACACGTTTAAAAATCATGATCGATAAGTGTGTGTACAGGTCCAGGGGTGTTGGCATTGTGTGGCCATCACGGAACAGCAAAATACATCCAAAGTAGTTGATGTCATGCAAATTTATGATGCCCTGTCTCTTACATCAACATGCTGCATCTAAACTCTGTGCATGCTTGACGCAGGCATAAGGATTTTCACCATATCCTGGATGTTGCGTCAACCTGAGCAATGCTTAACATGTGTTGTGCCGGCAATACAAGACACAGCAATGGCTGTGTCAGTCATTGTCAAGAGAATGGAAGAATGAAAATACCCCTGAGTACATGTCAATTTACTACCACTACATGCACAACTGAACAATGACAACAATGTAAAGCATGTGGAACAGTGATGCAGATAATAGATAAATAAACAATATGTCACTTGATAGTGCCTTAACAGTGTCTCTCTCTCTCCCACACACAGGGCAATGTGTGGAGCCCACCCCCCCCCAGGGGGGAGAAGGATCCCAGTCCCAGGCTCAGCCGGACACAGACCCCACTGACAGCCATGCCACTCAACGCACTGTGGATGACCCCAACCAACCTGGCACCTCTGGATCCCAAACACCTGCAGCAACTGTACCAGAAACATCTCTGCCAACCACCGGAACCATTCCCAACACATCACAGCAGACAGGTCAGAGCCTTGCACATGATCCATCAGAGGGCCTGTCTGAAGATGAGGGACACCCTTTGTCGGGCGCCCCTGAGGTGGCTGACAACCTCCATTCTGCCAGCACTCGGGGGGCCCGTCGACCGGATGTGCCCACAAGCGCAGGCGCTGCACATGTGGGTCAGGGTGGTGGCAGAGGTGCAAGGCGGAGGCGGGAATCTGGCCAGCCAGCTGCAGGGCCCGGTATGCCTGAACTCACTAACATCCTGGAGGCATACCGGCGGGACACCAGGGAGGTAAGCCAGCTTGCGGAGGTCCTCAACCAGGTGAAAGAACAGCAGGCAGAGCAAATAGCCAGGCAACAACAACATTATGGACGGGTGGAGGAAAGTCTGGCTCAGCTCTTGACGGTGCATCGGGAAATGAGCCAATCTCTACGTCAGATAGCTGCCAACATGCAGCACCCTCCCTGTGTCACAAGGCCATCAACATCACGGCAAAGTGTGACACCAGCCGCAGGGAGGCGGGAGGCGGAGGAGGAGGAACTCTCTGACGTAGCTTCCCATGCATCGTCCAGGCCTGCACCTGAGGGCCCCCCAAGGAAGGTGGGTCGTCCACGGCTAAGACGTTGAGGGGCAGTGGCCCATGCACGACTCCCAGGACACAGGACCTGGCATATTGCCCCTGGGTGCAACAGTATCCCCTATGCGACTCTCCCACATGGACTTGCTGGTCACAGTCTACCCGATAATGCCAAGCACTGTGGCCTGTACTCTGTTGAGAGTAACTGTAAGGCATCTCATCTCCACCACTGAACTTTGGATTCAACCCCTTTATGTACAGCACCTATTCACGTTTCCAGCACAAGATCACCAAATAAATACACGGAACCACATACGCATTTGTCGATTTATCTTTGAACCACAGCATAAAATGATATGTGTGTGCAAATGTATACAATGCAAGGGTATACAACAAACAACAGCAATCCACACACTTGTATCAGATTCCGTGTGAGGACACACATCGGTCAGAAATCACTAACAACTACATACATGGATGGCAAGACACAACTGTGTGGGATAGTAAATGCTGGAGGGGGGTTTGGATGCCAAACTGCTATCACAGCCAGGCCCAGGAGAGTCACATTGAGGTGTACAGATCATTGTGACAAAACTAGTTGTCCACGTAGGGAGTACCTACAATTGTGTCCTAGGGTTATGTGAACTATCATCAACATGATGCAGTACTGTGGATGTCATGAATGGCGCAAAGGGCAAGGGTGGCAGGACAGACTGTGGGCAATGGGCTGTTGCTCTCTACACAAGCACGCCTGACTAGGTGACCTACCCCTATGTAGCTACAAGTACTAGAATCCTGTTACGGGAGCAACGCATACAGAACAACTACCCACGTCTGACACATCCCTACACCAGACTGGGTAAATCACACCACACCCAAGAGACGTGGTCATGGTGTGTGTCCCCTGTGGCAACTTGACTGACTGTGACAGCTATGTCGAAGTGGTGTGACCAGGTTGTGTACTGCCACGTGACTGTTAGCAAGATGATTTTTCCTGCTATGGTGTTGACAAGGTAACAATGTACAATATTGTGCCTATGGAAGGTGTGTGTGTGCTGTACACGGCACATGACCTGGTGGTACGTAGACCCAATGTCATGTGAATCTGCATAGTTGTGCCAGTATGTGCTGCACACACAGACACATAAGCTGCAATGGCTGAGTCAGAAGCATTGTGATACCAGGAGGGTGATTGTCTGGTGTTGTCTGTGTGTAGGGTGGCAGGAGCATGCTCTACAAAAGGATGGAAGGAGGGTCATCCTGTGGGTGTCTGTGTACCTGGATCGTGTGTGCTCCATCGTGCCTGTGCATGCAGCAGCAATGAGTGAAGACATGACAGCAGGAGGGGTGTGACAACTTGCCAAATGGGCACATACCGCAAGGGCATTTGCAAGCCACAGAGTTACATGTGAATGTGAAGGCAGGAGTGTCTGACTCACTCGGGGTCAATGCAAATAAAATGGCACAGTAATGACCAAAGATCACAGTCACTGTATCTGGGCCCTTACAGACAAGTGGGGCACAGGACACACAGCGTCAGCAGGTGTAGACTACAGCTAGGGTGTGGAAAGCTGAACAGCTGCTACAAAGCCATCGACCTTACACAAAATATAGTATTACAGCCTTCCCATACACCATGCATGTGCCCACTGGACACGTCAACACATAACAAGCATAAGCATACTACATGCCAAATACTAAACATGCACATTAGAAGGACATGTCCGTTGACATGAAGGCGGCAGAATCTTACAAATAAACACACGTCATGCACAACATGAGTTAATTACATTGTGAGCCCATGGAGCACTGTCAAACATACATGTGCATTGGCAAGGACTCAAAATGACACTATTAATGATGTCACCTGTAATGCAGCAGTAATATTGGGTAGAAGCCTGTCAAGGACTGGCCGTACCTTTCTTCATCAGAGTAGTGTGATGCTCAAAGGGTTCCACCTCCAAATAGCCCCTTGGTCTGAGTACAAATGACAGACACAAAAGGGTGATCAGGCGACGGAAGGAGAGGATGGGAACTGCTGGGAGGGAGACCTGAAACAGAGGCAAATAACCATTAGGAGTACATTCTCATGTCACTGCTAATACAAAAACCTCATGTGATACACTGTACCAGTCACACCTGTGAAGTAAAATGACTGGAGACAACATTACATTAGTCATCATGCTATCACATCAGATCCGATGCAATGACACAGACACATAAAACCTAGGACAGTCTGTGATCCATTAGAGTATTGTGAAACGCTCGCAAGTGAGCAACCATGCAATGAGACCTATGTTGGTAAAAATACATTCACTGGCTCAGATGCGGTGGACCTCACAAACAAATGAAAACAGTTGGCAATGCTACTTACGCAGACTGTAATATCTGTTTTTGATCATGTGTACCCATAAGGGCCATGTAGGCAAAATTTACTACACCCACAACAGCTGTAAGAATCACATATGATGAGGGCGCTAATATTCATGTTGACATACACCGATGGTGTATGGAGTGCATTGGACAGTGGACGCAACCATGTCTCCCAAGCCAGTCGGCAAGATCGCAGAAATATAGCGTCCCCCTGTAAGCATGAGCGGAGGGGGCTGGCCCAGCGTATGCCAGGCCAACGTAGGGGGGTGAATAAAAAGTACGTAGCCCTGGACATTGTTCTCTTCCAGAATGCCCAATGTCTCTGCCAGGGTAGCTCCTCTCACCAAGCCATGAGGCCTACGCCGTCGTGAGCAAATTTGCCTGCGATCATGTGCGCATGCAGTACCCGGGGTCACTGGTCCCCAAACCCTGCGCAGCCAGGCTTCAATGCTCACCTGATGACACCGGCGTGTGTCAAGGAAGGACCACCATGTACCGATGCAACCTCCAAGCCTGAGGCCCGTGACCAAGGCAGCCTGCTCAGACCATCACAGCCTCCTCAAGCAAGGCCGCAGACCTCCTTTCTCGTTGACGTACTCCATCGGCATGCACAGTGGACAAGTAGGTCACACAGTTGGAACTGAGTATTGATTTGTGTATGGCAGAGTTCATATCATTGAACGCATGGAGAGGAGTAAGAGGAAGACGTGGTTCAGTCCGGAGGAAAAAAGGATCCTCTTTACGGAGGTGATCGGACACTGCCAACACCTGCTCTGGTGTAACTAACTCTGTGCATCGCGAGCCAACGACACGTGGTTGTGTGCCCCTACTGACCGATGCCTGGGGCCTACACTGTGGTCGAGTAGGTCACACATTCGGAACTCAGTCTTGATTTATTAATGGCTGCTTTCATATTATTGTACTGTCCTCATCGCAGAATGCATACCCCTTCAGCTCCTGTGCCAGTAAGTCTGTTGCCCGGCATCCAAGGACACTTTCTGGTTGAACTTTGGTGGCCATTGAGTCTATGGACTGGGGGCTGTCTTCATCATCATGTCGGTGATGTCTCTGTAACGCTGTTGTTTTCTGCTTCCGATTAAATGGTGTTCACTACTCAAGTAGTTGCCAGCACCAACCACTCTGTGCTGGCTGGCTTACACCCACCCCACACCCATCTAGCACAGGCATCACTGTACATGTGACCCTGACAATAAAGGGGCCGGGCGCACGTGCCCGTAGCCAGTTCCACAAGCTATCTGTGTGTGTGTCCGTTGGGTCATGATGTATGCATGATGGCCCTCGGGCCTACAACATCACATTGTGCTGCGTACAGCGGACACAACCATGTCATCCATGGCAGCGTATAAGACTTTGGACATGTAGCTTTGTAAGGGGAGTGGACTGGACCATCGTATGGAGGGCCAGCGTGGGTGTGTGAGTGCTGATTCCGGGGCTCTGGGCGTGGTTCATTGAAGGAAATGTGCAAATGCATGTGTCGCTGTTGCAGTGTGGCTCTCCTTTGTGGGGTGTAGGTGGTCCCTGATGGGACTTGTACACCCACGTATGTGGTCTAATTCCGCTTCCATGGGCTCTAAGCCCATCCGCACCTGTTCGGAAACCTCTGTTTGTCATTCTGCCACCTGGAATTGGAATGAGTTGTGTGCCTGGGTGAAGTTTGGGGAGTCAGCTGTTTTGGCGGGTGCTTCCTGCTGTGTGGTCTGTGCAGGGGTTGGCGTCTCCTCTATGTGGCTTGGCTGCCCTGCTCCTGGGGGTGGGTTGCCTGAGATGTCCATGGGCTGTTGTAGGTTGTCGGTGTTGAAGGTGTGGTGGTCCTCTCCAGCATCACTGATGATTAGTATAGTCTGCTCTGCTGGAGGTGTTTTGTCCCTCTGCAATGTGAAGGGGAGATGCATGTTGACATTGTGTTGACATGTTCGTTGGCACATTGTTCTACTTTACATGCAGACGGAGTGACGATGTACATTGTGACTGTTTGTGAGGTGCTGTGTATTTGATGCAGTACAGTGGACATTTGGACTACATGACGGATGTGTGGTTGTACACATGCATTGCCATCTCATAGTTGCCTGCTATGTTAGATGTGATGGGCCTGTTTCTACGAATGAGTGGACCCAGTTGTGTCCTCTGTTCTGCAACGTCGGTGTTGCACTTTGTGCCACATTGTCATCTGATGTGCTGTTGTTGCTATGTGTGTGTGCATCAGTGTGCCACGGGTATCGGGGACATGATCTAGGGTAATTGTGGGTGTGCGGTGTGCAACACATCATTGTGCATGTGTGCCATTGTGCCCATCTCCCCCGTCCCCCAGTCCCTGGTCGTTGTTCACCCTGTTAATGTTGTGTCAGGTCCTATCGTGCTGTGTCCGGACTCCCAACTCCTTGTGCCGGCTCCACCATGAGGACTGTGGCCTCCAGTTCCTCCAGCTCCTCCTGGGGCGCAGGACTCCCACCTCCAGTCACCATTGCTGCCTTCCTGTTTGCTGCGGGTTGGTGCTTGGTTTGGCTTTTGACTTCATGCCAGCATCTCTTGTCCTCCTCCATTGATGTCCTCAACACTCCGACTGCATTCACGTTTGTCATATTGACGTTCAGTGGATGGTAGTGTTCTGTCTGCTCCGTGATGCTGATATGGTTTTCCTGCGGACTACACCTCGTCAGCCTCTTCCTCTTCTAATTGGATGTCCCTGACCACGAGGTTCCTTGTTGGTGGTCTGTGGAGCTTGTGGGTTTCGTGTTGGCCTCTGCACTCGGTCCGGGTGCATCCATGGTGCTACGCAGTTTCATTTATTTGTCCCTTTTTTTGGGTTGCTTTAATAGTGCATGTTCCCACATGACGCGTGGGAATTGCAGAACTGTCGCTGGTTTTCACAGATATTTGTATTGCGATTGGCCTCATCACAGTTTTTTGGCGTTCATGTTTTGCATTTTTGCTGCATTATGTTGACTTTATTGCGGACATTTGTCGTGTTCTCGGGACACTATCCAATGGTGCCACTGGGTTTAGAATTCCACGTTAACACAATACTATTTTCCCGCGATGCGTTAGGCTGATGTTGCGATGTTTAACACACTTTCGTGAGAATATCCACCTGAGTGTTTTACACCTTGCCTTAGCATGTGATCAAAATATGAAGGACTTTTGTCCGTGACAAATTATATAGGAAATCCTCATATTGTAAACATGTTCACTTATCTAGACATGAATTTACATAAAAGTTCTCAAAATACACATAAAACAAAATTCATAATTTACATATTAAACATTTCGCCCAGGCCCACTAAAATAAAACTTTACAGTTTGGTTTGGTACTGTTTTTATAAATAAATCCCAACCTCTCACAACCTCACTTCATACTTATGTATACACAGCAGCACCTGAATCTAGCCAGACAATTTTAAATAAACCACTTGCTTAGCAAGTGTTTGATGCACTGCTGTTACCTATTTTTTTATATAGCAGTTTTAATATACCCATTTCCCAATTTCAAAGGGACATTGAACCTTTAACAGGAAACATAATGTTGGACCCGTCCCTTTGGGCAGGTTCACCCCGAGACTTTTTGCTTTTTCCTAGCCTGTTTCTGTGACCTGGTGGTGGTGATTTTAGGCCTCTACGCACTTTTTCACTGTGGTACAGTGTAAAGTGCTTGAGCTCTCTGTGTATGTGTGGTGAGTCGCCTGCCCTCCCATAGGAGTGAATGGGGAATATGTATGCCCATGGTAGTTCCTGATGTGTGGAGAGTGCAGGGTCGAGTTTGATATGTACGAACTCGTGAGATTGAATGCTGCGAAATGATATATGCGGCATGACTGTGTCTAGTGTAGAAGTGCCACTTTTAGAAGTTGGCATATTTGTGTAATTTGTGTCTGGCGTGTGATTGGCTGATGAGCCTGGTCCAGGAGTGCCTGGGCCTGCTTGTGAATTGACTGTCTGGTTTGAGGGTGACAGGGACTCTGGAGCCCCAGGAGGTTGTCTGAGTCAGCCCGTGGATGAAAGGCTGCATCTGCTGCCAGGGAAGTGGGAGGAGATGGCACCTGGGAGTGACTAGGGCTGTGCCTGCCTGACCACAATGCTGGCTCCACCTCCCTCTGGGCGACTGTCACCTCGGTCCCTGACACTGAAGAGAGTTCCCTAAAACCAGTTCTAGCTGGTTCTCACACTGCCTGCAAAAAGACTTTAAAGACTTTTCTCTGTATAAGAAGGGGCTGTGTCCCCTTCCAATTTGTTCTTGTTTCTAACTTGAATCTGCAGGGGCGTGCTGCTGCTTGGGCTCAGGGGAATCCCTGGGCCCTGCCCAGCCCCTGGACACCTGATGGACTTTTCCTGGATGCTGGAGGATTTTCCTGCTGGGGGCTATGCTGCTCCCTCTTTTATTCCTGGACTGCTGAGTTCCTGGACTGCTGAATGACTTTTTATTTGCTTTATTCTTGCCTCTAGTGCTTTGGAGCGCCTTATCTCTCCCCCAGCGCCTTATGTTGGCCAATAAGCGCTGTATTTCATTTATAGTGCGGAGAACGCTTTCTTTTTGCCCCAAGCGCTTTGTAGCACTTTTATTGTTTTTATCGAGGGTGCCACCCCTCGGATCGTGATTCCCCGCCTGCCTGCCTAAGCGGGGCCGCTGCGCTGCCTGCAGCGACCCGGAAGTGGTTGGCCGGCCGGCCAATCCTAGCGTGTCTGGCCGGAAGTCCCGCCCCCGCAGCCCAGGTGCAGAGGAATGGCAGCCGCGAGGCGAGGAGAGCAGGAGAAGTGCGGCAGAGATGGCGCGGGGCTCCCGTGAGACTGGGAGAGTCCCGCACCCAGAGAAGAGGCGGCTGGAGGTACCGGCGGGGCTCCGGGACCAAAGAGGAGCCCCACACTGCCCAGAGAGCCGGTGAGTGCGTGCAGAAGGAGGGGAGGGATTCGGGGCACATTGCCTGTGCCCGCCCTCCCTCCAGTGGTGCCGAGTCCTTGCGGGGGGCGCTGAGAGGCCCCCGCGAGGCCCCACTTGTCTGTAAGCCCTAGGAGGGCTCGAGGGCCATTTTGTTCTTTGAGCCCCGAGGCTCTTGGGGGCATTTGTGGCTTCAGAGTCCCCGAAGTGGGACTCCAACGACGGCCCAGTTGTGTTGTTCGAGCCACGACGGCTCCAGGCGACATTCCTTGTTTTAGAGCCCTGAGAGGGCTCTGGGGGCCATAGTGAGTTCAGAGTCCCCACTAGGGGACTCCAACGACGCCGCATTTCTTTGCTTGGAGCCCAGAGAGGCTCTTGAGGGCACAGTTGGTTTCTGAGCCTGAGGGCTCCAAGGGACACGAGTGCTTCAGAGCCTGTGTGGCTCCAACGTTCTGCACCATGGGGCATGAGTGATGTGCCTAGAGCCTGTGTGGCTCCAGCAGTTGGCCACAGTGTGGGGCAAGAGCCTGTGTGGCTCCCACAGTTGGCGCAGTTTGCGCCTAAGGGTCAGTGAGGACCCTGTCGCAGTTTGGATTCACAGCTGCCCAGCAATTAGTGGGCAGCTGCAGCGTTTAAGCCCTTGTGAGTGTTCCCAGGTGCCCAGCAAGTAGTGGGCACCTGCTACATTTAGGTTTGGCGCCAGTGGCGCACCCCTGACTGGCGCTGCATGGCAGCGCGCCCTGACATTCTGGACACAGTGCTCTTTTAGTCCCTTTATTAGATGGGGGCTGGTATGTGATCTCTATGTTTTTAATAGTAATTGCTAATGTGAGTTCTGTGCAATGTGGTTACCTGATATGTTTAGGATGGTAATTGCCTACTGTGTGTTTTTGCGCTATTGTATTGTTCTTGCACCTCTGAATGTTTTTAGGCATCATCTGTCTTCCTTTTCCCTGCGCTGCACCTCTGAATGTTTTAGGCATCATGTGTCTTCTTGCGCTGCACCTTTGAATGTATTTTATTGCATCATATGCTTTGTTCTGAACACCGCTGAATGTGTAGGTTTATGCATCGTGTGTTTCCCTTGTCTTACACCTCTGAATGTTCTTAGGCATCATGTGTTTCCCTTTACTACTCCTCTGAATGTGTTTCATGCATCATGGGTAATGTGTTCTTGTTTATACCCCTAAATGTATTTTATTCTTAGGTGTTGTTCTTTCTAAAACAGGTGGTCCTCGTGAGGTCCTGGTTCCCTGCGTGACATTCTCCTAAAGTGTTTAGGGTTGCGTAGGTGGTACTTACCTGTTCCCAGTAATTACTGGATGTGATTTATAAATGTTATTTTGTGCTACACTTATTATAAGTTCTAGAAGTGATTTTATATCCTATATTCTAATTTCTACTAAGTGCTGATTCTGACAGTGGCCCATGTGGCCCTGCCCTTTACATAATCCCTTGTGAATATTGCCCATGCCAGTTGGACCATGTATATTGTGTGATCCTATCTGATGTGTTTTTACAATACAAAAGTTATTTTATGATAACCTTGTGTGGAGTTCCTTTTGTGGTGTGCCTAGTATGTTGTTGCTGTTGTGTGCTGGCGCAAATGCTTTACACATTGCCTCCGAGTTTAGCCTTACTGCTCGTGCCAAGCTACCAGGGGGTGAGCAGTAGTTATCTTGGCGTGTGACTCCCTTGCCCTGACTAGAATGGTGGTTTCTGCCTAGCTTTGGCGTCAGCCTTAGCCAACCAGAAATAGCCAGTTCTAACACATAACATTCTTGTATACGTTCTTAAGTTAAAAAAGCTACTGACAGACAACTTTTTAAACATAAACTGAAATTACAGGGATCAACTGTCAGGGTTCATATCAGCCAGAGGGAAAAGTACATCATTATAAACATGCATAGGGAAATAACTCAATGTTAAAGACACAGAGGTGTGCCCTGAGATAACGGGTAAAAAGATTTGACAGTAATTATCAGGGTAGTGTGAGACAGAGATCTTACATGAATATGGAATGAAGGGGACCAGAGTGTCTTTTGTTACAGACTGGATTTACGATGCAGGTTCCTTGCACCATCAGAGATACTGAGCCATATGAAAAGGGCAGGAATGCGATACATTTAAAGGTATACAGTGCAATCATGTCTTTTCCCCTGCGCTGGCGCACATTTGGCAGCCTAGCGCCAATGCAGGAACCCTTGCACCAGTGTTGCATGCATGATAGTTTTTGTGCATGAAAGGGCACCTTCCTTCACAAAAACAAGCCCAGGAGGCACTTTCGTATATGTGTGTGTGCTGCAGAATCAAGAACACATAGAAAGTGGAAGGAATATAGGAATTTCTCCTTGTTAAACCTTCCCTTGGAATGCATAAGATTTTGGCGCATTCCCAGGTTTACACATTCTATAAATATGGGAATTTGTCAGAATTCATTGGAGTTGTGTGAGAACACCCACCTCAATGTCCATGGAACTTCTACCCTGGGCAGAGTAGCGCAACGCAGTGATTTGAGTTGTGTTGCATTACTCCTTGTTTTGGAACCACTCAGACGCAGGCAAAATGGCTTTGCGTGGCTTGAACAATCTGATCTAGAGGTTTGAGTCATGCATGTACCACATTGCATGGTGCAATCAAGACACAAAGCTCTCAAAAATTCTTGGTGTGAGTAACTGGGATAGTTCATGGTGCTGCATGCTGTTCTGAACATTTTTATTTGAGAGAAGCCAGGATCATATTTCTTGGCACTGGAAAAAAGATGCACAGTTGAGTGAATGAGTGAAGGATGAATTTGCATGGGACTAGCTGAGTATTAGTATAGAGAGGAACTCTATATTTGCATCATTCATCTTGAATCACTCTTTAAAATCAATAGCAGATTATGTTGATGAAGAAGCTTTTCCTTTATGTGTTGCTGGGGGCAGTTGGTTCAAAGAAAACTAGATGTACAGGAGAAACAAGAGTTGTTGTGGTTCCGTCATATCTGAGTCCTTGGGAAGCCCCATTGTCCCAAACATTCAAGACTTTGCGAGAGTCACTAAGCTCTGAATGTAGGAGCTCCTGAGGAGGACCAAAAACCTGTGAACATTGCTGGGTGCCCTATTCCACTTCCCATGCCCATGTCTCGGGAGAGCATGAGGCACCTGATACGACCAGCCTTGCCCATATTTAGGGCTAGCTTCTGCACCAATTTCCTAATGGAGTGATGGGCACAGGGAGCCAGCGGGAAAACACTGGATGCGGGGACTCCCTCACAGGCCCCAACAAGTGCTTTGGCTACCCTATTCAGAGAATAAAGTGCTTAAAAAGGCAATCGCAGCAGCATTGGAAAAAGGTGCCTGAGGACAAAGGAGCATCTCAGAAAACTCTGTGGCATGCAAAAGTCCATTTGGTTCCTTGGTGCACCAGGAAGGGCAGGTTCACCACCGACATTTAAAAATTTGTTTTGGGGACTGGCAGCAGCGAAGCATTCCCCAATGATCCCCCTCTCAAAGTTTTGAGAAACAACCTCTGTCTCCCTGTTGCACAGAAAAGGGACCTGGGGAGGCTATTCCACTTTCCCAAGCCTGTCAGGACCTTTAACGCTTAATCATAGTACTTTGGGATTGCTTGGACCTTTCGTTTTTATCCCATTAACAGCTGAGGGTTTTCTATCCTCAGTACTGAGCCCTTTTCTGATATTTTGGATAGTTTGATATTATGCTTCATAACTTTCTTTTACACATTGTGTATTTTTTTCCAGCATCTGGTGTATTTAGGAGATACCCAGGGTTTGCGGATCTGCTGTGAGCACTCAAAGAAATACTTAAAATATAGCTACTTTTCTGGAGGGTGAGGGGGATTGGGAAAATGGGATATACAAAAAGCATATTTGTCTCCTAAAAATGGCAACATTAAAAAGTTTGCTGTGCTAGTATCACCTGTCACGTCTGAACTGGGGTGGCGGAGTGAGCTAAAGAACGGTGATGGATTAAACCCAGATCAGTTGACTGGGGGTGAGTGTTTGTATTGTCAACGCTCCGTCCATCATCACCTTTGGTTTTTCTGTGCTAGTATCACCACCATCCAAGCTTTCAGTAATAAGCACATTTGAAATGTGTGTGCGTTCAACTGACTTGCAGATTCTGATGGAAACCAATGGGTAATCCTAGAAATCTATACATGTATGAAAATTAGACAACATTCTGAATTCAGATATGTCCCAAATAAACTAATCATTGAAAGGAAATGATTAAAATGAGTAGAAAAAGTAGCAATTAGTGACAAGAATTTCATCTATAATTATTTGTCATGATGGCCAATTGACATGATACCCAGAGCCAAAAACTTAGCTGCAGCTCATAATATTTTCATCATGTCTATTCTATTCTATTCGTTTTGGTAGAGCGCGACAGCTGCCCCAGCAATGAGGCGTCCCGGCGCTAAGAACTCAAGATCCTAGCCTGAGCAGGGAGAAACCAAGGCTGGAGAGAGGCTTTACAGGCAAGGGAATAGGAATGTTTTCACTGCTTTCCGGAATGCCGGTAGGCTGTCAATGGAGCGAATGTGTTGTGGGAGGTCATTCCACAGTTTGGCTCCGAGGAACCTAAAGGAGCGGCCGCCCATGCGGCTGAGTTTTATGCGTGGGACGCATAGGAGGTTTTGGTTGGAAGATCTTAGGTTCCGTGACGGCGCATAGGGAGTGAGAAGGGGTCGAAGCAGAGGAGGGGTGTTGAGTTTGAGGATTTTGAAAGACAGAATGAGGGTCTTGAATTTGATTCTAGAATCAACGGGTAGCCAGTGTAATTTTTTGATGGTCGCTCTGGCAGAGCATCTGCGGGGTAGGCCGACCAGAGTTCTAGCCGCAGAGTTCTGCACGCGTTGGAGCCGCGCTATCTCACATTTGTTGGCACCAAGAAAGAGCACATTAGCGTAGTCCAGGCGTGAGAGGATGGTGGCTTGGATAATGAGTTGGCGGGTTTTAGCGTTGAAAAAGCCTAGTATATGGCTGAGGCTTCTCAGCAAGCCAATGCAGGTGCCGGCAACCGTTTTGGTGTGAGACCGAAAGTTGAGTGAGGCATCCATCCAAATGCCTAGATTTTTTACTAGGGTTTTGGGGGGAGGGATGGTGCCTAGGGAAGACGGCCACCAGTACTCATTCCCGAGGCTGGTGTCTTTGCCAAGGAATAGCACCTCTGTCTTTCCGCCGTTAAGTTGCAGACAATTCATTGTCATCCATTGGGCGACCGCAGAGAGTCCGTTTTTAAAGTTAGAGGATGAGCTGGAAGGGCCTTTTGAGAGAGCTATGGCCAGCTGTGTGTCGTCGGCGTACGACACTAATGTCAAGCCCCATTCTTTGGCCACTGCCGCCAAAGGCTGGACGTAGGGATTAAAAAGGGAAGGGCTCAACGCAGAGCCCTGCGGAACTCCCTGAGCAATGGGGTGGGGTTTGGACAGGAAGGGGGGGGCGGAGACTCGAAAGGACCTGTTTTCGAGGAAAGATCTGAACCAATCCACAGCCTGCTCAGCTACTCCAAAGGTCTCCAAACGATTTAGAAGGATGTTATGAGACACCGTGTCAAAGGCCGCGCTGAGATCCAGAAGGATCAGCGCAGCACTTTGACCGGCATCTAAGATCGTTCGGAGATGCTCTGTGGTGGCTAAGAGAGCAGACTCAGTGCTATGGCCTGGTCTAAACCCATTTTGTGATGGGTCTAGAATGTTGTTTTCGACCATGTGCTGGGATAGAGCACTGTTGACATGCGCTTCAGCGACTTTAGACAGCCATGGAAGCAGGGAGATTGGACGAAAGTTCTCCGGTTTGGATGGATCTAGGGTGGGTTTCTTGATGATAGGCGAAACCCACGCTTGCTTCCAGGCAGATGGTACACACGCTGAGGTAAAGGAGAGGTTCAGGATGGTGGTAAGTGTCGGTAGAAAGAAGTTAAGTGATTCTAGGAATTGAGCCGGGCGCATAGGGTCCGCAGGGGAACCAGATTTACCTTTTTTGCAAAGTCTGATGAGGATATCATCAGAGATTTCCGGGATGTGAGTCAAGGTCGAGTAGTTGGGGAAAGGGGAAGGATCGCTGGTAGGGCTGGGGGGGTGCTGAGGGAAGGAAGTGTAAATTTTCTGTACCTTATCAACAAAGAACCTGGCAAGGTCTTCGCATTGTTGCTCGGAGGAGATACTCGGGAGGGGGGCTTTGCTGCTCTGAAGTTCTTGTACGAGCTTGAAAATTTCTTTAGCAGGGGTGGGACTAGATTCGATCTTGTCGGAGTAGAAAGCGGTCCGTGCAGCACGGATGGCTTTGTGATACGTTTTTTGTAAAAGTAGGTATTTAGTTTTATCTTCTACGTTGTACTCCCTACGCCAGAGGCGTTCTGCCTTTTTGCACTCTTTGCGTAAGTTTTTGAGAGTGTCGTTGTACCAAGGGTTAGAAGGGGAGTTACGACCTTTTGCCCATTTGGCAGGAATGAGACTGTCTAGTCCGCCCGTGATCCACTCATGAAACGCACTGTAATGTGCTTATCATACTTCAAATCATATAGTAAAATCTAATTAATGAAATATTGTTATGAAGAAAATATGTATATTTCTGGAATGTTAACAAGGTAGTGACTTTAGTAACAGGGGTTATATGTACACCTTAAAAACCAACCCTTTTTTGGCAATGTGGGTAGCTGTGGATCTTGGGACCAAAATTCACCGCCACGTGGGAAAACTATGAAAGCCAAATATTTCTGGAAACTAGAAACCGAGGACAACCCAAGGTGGCATGACATGCATAGATCCCACACAATGTTCTTATGGATAAGGTCTTGCAAATCTTTCACTTTGAGTAAAACATGCATTTTCCTCGTATTTCTGTGAGAGCAAGTTCCAGAATTGATGAGGATCCACAAATGTCCTACCATCTACAGTTCCCACACTTGTCTCCATAAAAACAATTCCCAACTTGAGTGGGTTGGCCACAGCACAGCAACAAAAAAGGCCCCAAAATACAACATGGACAGATAACATAACACATGTATTTGTAAAGTACACGTTCACCAAATCGTATCTTGGCGCTGAATGATAGAGGTTTATTGTACCCAACTCAATAGTACTCATTTTATTGACCTCAGAAGGATGAAAGGCTGAGTGGACCTGCTGGGATTTTACCCTGTCACCATGAGGTCGAAAATAGGTCCCTACATTGAATGCATTAGTCCACTAAGCTACCAGACTCAACTCATCAGCCAGATCACATTTTTCCACTCAAAATGGAATGCTTTTTGGCATTTTGAGAATACTGGGTGCAGTCTTTGCCATCAAGCAGGGAAATCTACCCAAACTCAAAAAAATCTGAAAACTAGACACAGGTAAGAGTGCATGGTGGTTTGACTTGCCTGAACCCCATGATGTCTTCTTACCCCCAAGGGGGTGCATAAAGACAGTCTCACCTTTGATTGGTTGGGATGAGGCAGGCCCTCGCCCATGGGGCATCTCCCTCTGAAAAAACAAATAAAACACTGGTTTATAGAGCTTTCTAGCAACCTGAGGAGGCAGACTGGGACAATGTCTGTTTTCATTTCTTTCCTTTAATGTCTTTCTCTCTTTGTATTTGCTTATATCATTTCTTGATGTCTTTCTTTTCGGTCTGATTTTCCCTATTTTAAATTCTGCTTTGTATGTATGTATGTATGTATAAAATATTTTATTACGCGCTCTGCTACTACAGAGTATCCTGGCGCGATATGTGAGCTAAAAACAGAGCCAAACCAAAGAGAGAGGAAAAAACAGCTAGATGCTGAGTTTAAAAAGGTGGGTTTTCAATCCTTTCTTAAATTCTATCAGTGTCGCTGACGCTCGCAGGGAGAGCGGCAGGGTGTTCCAGACTCGGGCTGTTTGGACAGAAATAGACTGACCACCCAATCTCACATATCTGAATTTAGGCATGTCCATCAGAAGGAGATTAGCTGATCGAAGTGCTCGGCGAGGGGTATAGAAAATGAACCTTTTGTGCAAATATTGTGGTCCCTGTTGGTGCAGGGCACGAAAGGCCAGAACCAAGGATTTAAACACAATACGCTGTGCCACTGGAAGCCAATGGAGCTTTCGGAGATAAACAGATGCGCTAGTTCTTTTTGGAAGAGAGAAGAGAAGTCGAACCGCCGCATTCTGAATAATCTGCATTCGGTTAATGAGGTATTTAGGGAGACCACTAAAGAGAGCATTGGCGTAATCCAGCCTTGATAGGATCAGAGCACGCAGAACTGTCTCTTTTGCTTCCCTGTGGAGCAGTGGAAGGAATCTTTTTAGTGACTTGAGGGTCAAGAAACAGGTCGCCGTAAGTTTTTTTAGGTGTGCTTCAAACTTGAGATCCTGTCCAAACCAGACCCCCAAGTTTTTAGCCAGGCCTCCAAGAGAGCTGGGGCAAGCAAAATCGGACGGCCAAATGAGATCCTGAAAATTGGCCGGAAAATTGCCATAAAACAACAGCTCAGTCTTGTCCTCGTTACATTTAAGTTGGGCTAAAAGGAGCCACCGAAAGACGTTGGATAGACAAGAGCGGACGACACTGGCATCTAAACAATTTTTAGGCCAGGTAAACAACAGCTGAGTGTCGTCAGCATACGCCATTATTTTGGCTCCCCACTGCTCAGCCAGATGGATCAGCGGGGTCATATAAATGTTAAACAACAGAGGGCTTAACGTCGACCCCTGGGGGACCCCTGTGCTGAGCTTCTTGGGAGACGAGGCGTGGGGAGGCATCCAAACTTGCTGCGTCCGTTCCGACAAAAACGAGGACAGCCAGGCCAGAACCGCGCCAGACAGACCAACCTCGGCCAGCCGGTTCAGCAGCAGAGCATGGGGCACCGTATCGAAGGCGGCAGATAGGTCCAGCAAAACCAGGACCGCACTGCCGCCTCCGTCCAAACACTCCCTGATGGCCTCCGAGACTTCCACCAGAGCCGTCTCGGTGCTGAAGGCCGCCCTGAAGCCCGATTGAGCCGGATGCAGGGCCTGAGAGGACTCAATAAAATTATTCAGCTGCCTAAAGACCACCTTCTCACAAACCTTCGCTAGTGCCGGGAGCAGCGATATCGGCCGATAGCTGGACGTGGCTAGAGGGTCCAGGCCGGACTTCTTAAGGAGGGGAAGCAATTTCGCCTGTTTCCAACAGAGGGGCACAGAGGCAGAGGCCAGAGACAGATTGACCACATGAGTGGCCTCCTGGTATACCAAGCTCGCAGCACCCCCCAGAACCCTAGCGGGGCACGGGTCAGAGGGAGAGCCCGACTTAAGAGACTCTAGGATGGCCAGCACGTCCGCTTGCACAGCTGGCTCAAAGGTGGAAAATTGGCTGGTGGATTGCTTCACCCCAGAACTGGCAAAGGGTAACGCGGGCTGAAGAAGATCGCAAGAATTTCGGAGCTCCTCTTGGATTTTGATGATTTTGTTATCAAAAAAGCAGGACAGTTCCTCACACCAGAGATCAGAAGCCGGAAGAACTGGGCAGGCAGCACAGGGAGAGAGGAAACTCTGAACAATGGCAAAGACTTCTTTGCCATTGTTGTCCGCCTTCTCTATCCTATCAGAGAAGTACCTGCTTTTAGCAGCTTTAATTTCCGCGTAGTAAACCTTCTGCGCCCTCCGCAAATCAGTCTTCAAATCAGGGCGGAACTCGCGGCGCCAGGCTCTCTCCAATTTTTTACAGCCGACTTTAAGTTCCCTGAGAGCGTGGGAGAACCAGGGTTTAGAGGGTGATGACCTAACCCGTGTGCAGCCCCCTTTATTGGTGGGCACAGTGACACTTTGATTAACCCAAGCATTGAATAAATCTACTGCAGACTCTAGGTTAGACGGCAACGTTGGCCGATTAGCCATAAGCGAATCTGAAAAGGTGGTTACATTGTCTCAACAATCATTTTCCTCATTTAACACTTTTTCTCTTTCTTTTAGGGGCATTTTCTCTTCCTTAACTTTATCTCCATCCTATTATTCTGTTTACTTGGAACTCTCATTTGTGTCTATCATTGGCTTTAAGTTTTTATTTGTCTCTTACCTTCACTAATTTTCTATCTTCATCTCTCTCTCTTCCTATGATTTTTTTTACTGTCTTGCAGACATTTTTTGTCACATGTCTCTTCCCTTCACCAATGTTCCATCGTTATCTCTCTCTCTCACTCTCTGCTCATGAGTTTTGTACTCTTGAGGACATTTTTGTCACATGTCATTCTAAATTATGTAGGCTTCTCCTTTACTTTGCAGGTTGCCTCTGACTGAAAGGTAAGTTGGCACCTGCATTTTACCTTACTCATGCTTTTCCACTAGTATGTTTTTTTAAGCATTATAGAGCAGGTCATTTCCACCTCAGTTGACTTTACTAAGATTGTCCATCATCTACCATTTAGATCAGCACCAAGGTTGTGCGACTCAGCTAAATATACAAAGGCATACTTCCTGTTACCCACTCAACATCCAACTTTATGTCATGCACATCTCAGTGCTGATCACACTTCACAAAAGTAAAGGCCCATTCATCTTCTTCTTTCAACCAAAACGATCAAAATCCTAGCAATCTTCAAAAATTCTTTGTCCTAACAGAATATAGCATGCAATTGCCAACTTTTTGTCCTCTGATACATCAACAAACTGGTGGTAGACTTGGAAATTGAAGAAAGCCACTTCATTGGCATACAGTTAGAATCAAATCAAACACCTTCAGAATGATAAACAAGGCTTACTCATTGGATACAACAGCTCATCTCTGGCTCCTAATCCTACCTGACTTCTTCTATATGCAAGACTGCCACTGCACCATCCTGTGGACATCAGAGAACCGTTGTTAGATGGTTTAAGCCCTTTCTCAATTCCAGTTATCAATATTTGGAAATCGGCTCATCTGACTGTCCATACTATTCAACCCATCATATGTCTCTGACGTTATACTCTCTTCTATGTTTTGTAGTTCATGTCACAAAAATGCCCATTCACCCATAGACGGATACAACTAAAGTGTTCTCCTGACTATCTAAAAATGTAATAATCTGGATTGCTCATTGAATCCAACCTCAAATTGAATTATCTAAAATGTAAATGGATATGCTTCTAAAACTTTAAAACTAGTATACAATTTAGGCTTGGCAACATGCAGACTGACATTTCTTCAGCCATTAACTAGATTGTAAAAAAAAGTGAGTCAAAACACAAAAAGTCAACTCCATTTTCAGTTGTGGAAATTGAAAAAGGCTTCAAATAAACACCATAAATGAGTTTATAAATTAATTACCAGTATATAAAGATAAGAGGAATAATGATAATATATAAAAGCAACATACATTTGTGGTGACCATCTTCCATTACTGCTTTGGAAGATCCCATCTGCTCCCAAGAAAGCTGTGGTCCATCGTCCACCTAATTTAACCATTAACTGTTTTACTACTATCTGGCAGACAAAATTATTTTAGGGTGATAACCAAGGACCTGTGTACACATAAAATCACAACACAGAGTATGTTAATGTAATGAACGAATGGACAAGAAATCGCCACGTCTTTTCTTGTTGCTTTTAATGCTTGTTTGCACAGAGACCAGCCGACACGTGTTTCAACAGAGAACAGGCAACTCTGAGTCTTCAGGGCTGGAAATAGAACAAAAGAAGCTCACTAAGTAAGCCAAAATATACATTATACAATCCCGCAAGAGAAACATAATGACCAACTGTCCAACACATATAGCATCAGTGGAAACCTGAAGGAAAGTTTATGCAATGGAAAACTGTGTCGACAGAGGGGAATCATGGGACAAGCAGTGCTCAAAGAATGACACCTTTAGTGGATAAAACTTGTACAAAATTCACACAAGGATTTTAAATTCAATCTAAGCAACAATTCAAAGAAGCTGCACTTGAATCTTAAAGAAACATTTGGATACACCTGTGCACGTTACATTGAGTGCAAAATACATCAAAGTGCTAGTACACCCACACTCATTTGTGCTACCGTGAAGAGAAGAAAGTAACTCATCGTAATTGTTATCAAGTGGCATGCGAGGCATATACCCAAGTCATAATAGATGGCATAGATAATCTATAGAAAGAAAAAAATGAAAAATATAAATCAGTTGATGAGATTCAAAAATGACCGGGTAAAGAAACCCTGCTAGGGTTGGTAAATACCACTCCAAAAAACTTACCCCAAGACCGGTAAAAATTCCAATCTGGTCGGGGTCTGAGTAGGTGAAGATGCAATTGTAATTACAATGAAGATGGGAGGCTCTCGGCTAAGAAAAGGAGGAAGGGAGGCCATTAGAGAATTTTGTCCGAATATTTTTTTTTAATCCAACATTTGGAAGAGCATACAAAATTGTATATGATGGGTAATACCTATAAAAAGTTCAATAATTCCAAGTACAAATACCAGATTCAAATCGGAAAGCTGAGTGTATCAATCAGGAATCAACCGTAACGATAGTCCACTGTGTGGGAAAAATATGAGAAAAACAGAAAAAGGTTGAATATTGTAATGCCAGCTTAAAGTAGAAATCACATGAACACTATGGAGAGGGGGAAAAAAGGGGGACACCACCTCCCACCGTTCAGGAACCCACCTGAATCATAATCAGTGGGCACGGTAATGCCGAATCAGGGGTCTAAAAAGGACGGGTACGTCTTACTGCAAGTCTACAAAGAATGAAAACACAAATATAAAGATCCGTGGTTCCTATACCATCAACAGCCATAGTGGAAAAGCAAGTTAAAAACCACTCACAGTCGCGTTGTAAAAGATAGTGGTCAAAACTACTCGAGTCGCGCAATCATTGTCAAGATCCTGTATTAAAAAAAAACTCATTTAATTGATAAGTTCCAAAAGGGTCGATTAAGTTACGAGGGGCCATAGTACATAACTCGCTATTCTAACAAGCATTGGATATGCAATAGGTCTTGGATTTATTTGAGTTTGAGATAATGGCATTGTAAATGGCAATTTCTTTTAGCCATGTTGTTAGACGGACCAGGAGGGTCGGCCGAGGATAAGGGGAGAGGTCTCCGGGGAGAGCCGTCTCCAGCGATCGTACAGACAAGTAACTTCCCCCCCACAGACGGACACCACACAAGGTTAAAGTTCAACGAGACTTTATAGGCAATTCTTTAAGTTACGATGGAATGGTACAAGGAGGTCTGGACTCAGGGGTCCCCTCGGTTCTGGTCTCTGGCTTGGGAAAAGGGGTAGCGGGACAGTCTTGTTACCAAAAGATGAAACTAGCTCTCAATCCTCGAGCTCAGCGTTCTAGATGATCGGGCCGCGGCGGAGCCAGCAGGTCCCGAGATGGACGAAGGAAACGACGGTCCGCGGCGGAGCCAGCAGGTCCCGATGAAGATGATGGTTACAAACGGTCCGCGGCCATGCCAGCAGGTCCCGACGACGATGAAGGATATGAAGGTTACGAAGGTTGCGGCAGCGCCAGCAGGCAAGACGATGGTGCACGAGACAGAGCTATGGCAGCGCCAGTAGTCCGTCAAGGATGAGTTCTTCTCTGCGTCTCTCGACTCCAAGATACAACTGCCTTCCTGCTCTGGAGCTGCCCCAGTTATAGGGCTGGTGTTCTTTGATGTCCGGACCCTCGCACTTGGAGGTCGGGAGGTCCGGGATGAGGGAGTCCAGACACCCAGCAGGGGGGTGGAGCCAGCGCCCGGGGAGACGATGGGCGAGCGGCACCTGGCGGGGGAGAGCCATCGACACCTCTTTCCACCATTGACTTGCCAAGTAGCCCGCTCACCTCCTGGGTGGATGGTGGTGCCGGGATGTCTGAGGCCTAGCCAGGCCCAGGGTTGAGGTCGATCGGGGGCCAGGCGGCCTCGTGGTGGAGTGTCCAAGATGGCGCCCAGGATGGGCGCGCAGGCCGGCAGTGGATCAGGCCCACGAGGTCGACATGTTCGAGGGTAGGGGTCCCTGAGGGGACGGAGGACGTGTAATGGTGGTGTGTGGTACCTGCGTGACCGGGCTCGGGCCTGGTCGGGCCGGGGGAGAGTGGCCCTTCATGTGGCCTGTCCAACATGCGTCCCCCCCAGCTGAAGGCGGGGAGAGTTACCCATCCTCTTGGGGACTCTCCTCGTCGAGGCGGAAGAACCGGGACAGGCCATCCGCGTTGGCGTGATCTGGCCCAGGCCGATGTTCAACTGTGAAGTCCATCCCTTGGAGGGAGATGGACCAACGTAGTAACTTCGGGTTTTCTCCCCGCATCTGCATCAGCCACTGCAGGGGTCGGTGGTCGGTCTGCACCCGAAAGTGTGTGCCAAAGAGGTAGGGCCGGAGTTTCTTGAGGGCCCATACCACGGCGAAGGCCTCCCTCTCGATGGTGCTCCAGCGTTGTTCTCGTGGTAGGAGTCGCCTGCTGATGAAGGCCACTGGCTGATCAAGGCCTTCGGTGTTCACTTGAGACAGGACTGCCCCAATGCCATGGTCGGAGGCATCCGTCTGGACGACGAACTCCCGGCTGTAGTCGGGGCCTGGAGCACAGGGGCGGAACACATGGCGGCTTTCAATTGTTCGAATGCTGTTTGACACTCTGGGGTCCAGTTGACTTTCTTGGGTTGATTTTTTGACGTGAGTTCCGTGAGGGGACCCACTATAGTACCATAGTCTTTCACGAACCTTCGGTAGTAGCCCGTGAGGCCCAGGAAGGCTTGTACCTCGGTCTGGGTGATGGGGGGCTGCCAGGACTGGATGGCGGCAATTTTGAGCTGCAGAGGGGCCACCAGGCCGCTTCCCACCTGGTGTCCGAGGTAGGTTACAGACCCTTGACCAATTTGACATTTGCTGGCCTTGATCGTGAGGCCAGCTCGCTGAAGGGCTTGTAGCACTGCTCGGAGGTGGTGGAGGTGCTCGGTCCAATGGTGGCTGTATACAGCGATGTCGTCTAGGTAGGCGGCGCTGAACCCTTCGAGCCCCGCCAGGACCTGATTGACGAGCCGCTGAAAGGTTGCTGGGGCATTCTTCATGCCAAAGGGCATGACCTTGAAATGGTAATGGCCATCGGGGGTGGAAAAGGCAGAACGTTCTTGGGCCCGGGGTGTGAGGCCGATTTGCCAGTAGCCCGCCGTCAGGTCGAAAATACTGAGGTAGCGGGCAGCTCCCATGCGGTCGATTAGTTCATCTGCCCGGGGGATGGGATGTGCGTCTGTTCTGGTGACCGCATTTAAGCCCCGGTAGTCGACGCAGAACCGGAGTTCCGGCGTGGTGCCAGGGGCGGCTGCTTTGGGGACCAGTACTACAGGACTGGCCCAGGGGCTATCTGAGGGCTCGATGACCCCGAGCGTGAGCATTTTTGCTACCTCTTCCTGGATGCAGGCCCGTACCCGATCTGGCACGCGGTAGGCCCGGTGGCGGATAGGGGGGCTGTCCCCCGTGTCCACATCGTGCACACACCAGGAAGTGACACCTGGGGCGAGGGAGAACAGACTGGCGAACTGTGACAGGAGGACTCGACACTCCTGGCGTTGCTCTCGGGTGAGGGCCTCCGAGAGTCGGACCCCATCCACGGAGCCGTCTTTCTCCTGAGTCCGTAGGAGGTCAGGGAGGGGCTCGGAGTCCTCTTCAGCCCCATTGTCTGTGGCCATCAGGAGGCTGAGTTCTGAACGCACAAAGTGGGGTTTCAGTCTGTTGGCGTGGAGGACCCGGAGGGGGTTCCGGGAAGATTCCATGTCGATGAGATAGGTGGCAGGACCCTTGCGCTCGACTACTTTGAAGGGCCCCGTCCACTTGTCTTGCAGGGCGCAGGGTTCGGTGGGGGACATCACCCATACCTGTTGCCCAGGTTCAAATTCGATGGAGGAGGCATTCCGGTCATACCACTTTTTCATGTCCTCTTGACTGGCCTCTAGGTTGGCTTTTGCCAGCTCTCTGAACCGCCGGGTCTGGTTGCGGAGGGTTAGGAGGTATCGGAAGACATCTGGTGGGTTCTTTAGAGGGGGCATCTCCCAGCCTTCCTTGACTAGGCTGAGCGGCCCCCGCACTGGGTGTCCATATAGTAGTTCAAACGGGCTGAAGCCCAGGGACTTCTGGGGAACCTCTCGATAGGCGAAGAGGAGGCACGGCATCAGCACGTCCCACTGGCGACGGAGGGGCTCTTCCAACCCCCCGATCATCCCTTTGAGCGTGCGGTTGAACCGCTCAACGAGTCAGTTTCCTTGAGGGTGATAGGGGGTCGTGAATCGGTAGGTAACCCCGCACTGTTGCCAGAGGGACTTCATATATTTAGAAATAAAGTTCGTGCCTCTGTCGCTGACGACTTCTCGGGGGAAGCCCACACGGGAGAAGATCCCCATCAGAGCCCGGCCGACTACCGGGGCTGTCACAGTTCGCAGGGGAACAGCCTCGGGGTAGCGGGTGGCGTGGTCCACTAGCACCAGGATGAATCGATGGCCTTGTTTGGTGCGCGGGTCCAGGGGCCCCACGATGTCTATCCCGACCCTCTCGAACGGGGTGGTGACCACGGGAAAAGGTTGCAGGGGGGCTTTTAGTTTGCGGCCGCTCTTTCCACTGGCTTGGCACGTGGGGCAAGATCGGCAATGCTGGTGTACATCGTTCCTCATTTTGGGCCAGAAGAAGTGGGTCACCAGACGACTATAGGTTTTATCTTGACCCAGGTGTCCCGCCAGGGGGACATCGTGGGCCAGGTTTAGCAGAAAGTCTCTAAAACGGAGGGGCACCACCAGTACTCGGCTAGCCCCCAGCTCCGCGATTCTTTGCTCACTGTACAGCAGATCATTGTCCCAGTAGACCCAGTGCGTTCCGGAGGTATCCCCTGCGCTTTGGGCGAGCGCTTGTTGGCGGAGTCCCTCGAGGGAGGGACAGGTCTTCTGTTCTTGGCGAAATTGTTCTTGCGTGGGCCCCCCCTCTTGAGGCCACTGGTCGAGGTTAGCGAGGTCTGGAGGTTGAGCTGGTTCTGGGGGGACGTCACGGTCGGTGGTTTCGGCTGGGGCGACCGGAGGCGGTGGCGCCGGCCATTCGGGTTCCTCTGGGCGGGGGTTGGCACGGGCGGCCATGGACCGGGTGGTGACGCACGCCCAGTCCGGGACGCCTAACATCCCCAGGTGTTCTCTTCGTTCTACGGCTGCCCACGGAGAGCTTTCAAGGTCATTCCCCAGGAGGCAGTCTACGGGGGCATCGTCTCGGACCGTTACCTTCAACATGCCGGAGACCCCTCCCCATTCGAAGGGGACGCAGGCCATCCGACACAGACTTTCCGAGTTATCGGCTGAACGTACAGGGCAGAGAATGTTCGGTAGATATTGTTCTGGGGTCACCAGGTGACAGCGGACGGCTGTTACACTGGCCCCAGTGTCACGAAGGGCTTCAGCCCGGCGTCCATTGATGCTCACCCATTGACTGTACTTCTGGGTGTTAGCGGGTAGGGGGACCCGCGGGACCATGTCTCTCCCCCCTAAGCAGGCTAGAGCCATGGCGGCTGGCTCCCATTCTTGGTGTTCCTGTTCATATTCCTCCTGTTCCTCTGAGATCTGTTCCTCCCCCAGAGCAGCAGCGGCTACTTGGCGGGGTCTTGGGCTCTGGTACTGGGGGCAGTTTGGGTCGTTTGCATAGTGTCCGATTCGTTGGCATCGATGGCACGTAACATTGGCTCGATATCCCGGTCGCGCCGGGGTGCTGCCCCGGTTGGCCGGGGGGGTGGTGCTTGTAGCGGGGGCGACTGGAGCGTTGTCTCTTCCGCGTCCTTGGCCTCCTCCTCCTCCTCGGGGACGGTGTTGACCATTGTTGTTCCGGTTTTGTTCGTAGGACCCATTTCGGCCTACTCTGGTGATTTCCCACCGGTCAGCTTCGGCTGCGAGCTGCCGGGGATCCGTTAACTTGCTGTCGAGGAGGTGCTGGCGGAGTTCAATGAAGCAATTGTTCGACAGATGCTCCCAGACCATAAGATTGAACAGTTGTTCGTAGGTTGTGACCTTGCTTCCTTTGATCCAGCCTTCGAAGGCTCGGCTAAAGTAGTTTACATAGTCCACCCAAGTTGTACCCGGGATGCGGGTGCAGTCTCGGAACCTCTGACGGTACATCTCGGGTGTGAGGCCATAGCGGGTGAGGAGTGCAGCTTTCATATGGTCATAGGAGGTCATCTGGTGGTCCGGGAGTTGCAGCAGGGCGTCGCGGCCCTCATTGAGGAATCTCCCCCATAGACCGGCTCCCCAATCGCTTCTATCGATCCGGTGTGCAGTCATAGCGATTTCATAGGCCTTAAACCATTGCTGGATGTCGTCCTCTCGGAAGTACTCTCGAACGACATCCTTGGGGATGTGTACCTTTTTCTCTGTTGCCCCTGGGGTGTGGGGTTGCTCGGACACCCCTACTTCTTTATTCTTGCGTAGGTCGATCTCAGCTAGTTTCAGCTCATGCTCATATGCCAGTTTCTTTTCCTCGAGCTCCCTTTGTCTCTGTTTCTCCTCTCTTTCTTCTCGAAGACGCAGGTGCTCTAAGTTGATTTTTTGTTCGGCCAATTTAAGTTCAATGTCCATTTTGAGCCGGGCCATTTCCAGCTCGTGTAGTCGGGTTTTCTCTCGTTCCTGGATCTCGTCTTGCGAGAGACCCGTTCTTCGCTCTTCAGGGGCCGTGGTGGTTTTTGCTGCGATGCTTTGATCGGGGGTTCCGGCAGCCCCGGTTTCTGCCCAAGATTCTAGGGCCTGCTTAAAATCGTCTTTGGTACTGAGACCGGTGGTAGCGATACCTAGTTCGATGCAGAACTGCTTTAGTTCACGATGGCTGTACTCGTCCAATTTCTCCATCTGGAATTTCTCCGTTGATCCGCTTTCTTTAGTTGACATCGTGATTCGCCGTGGGGTGAGCTACTCTCTGTACGGTTATGCGGTGATTCGGATCCCACCGCTGCCACCAATGTTAGACGGACCAGGAGGGTCGGCCGAGGATAAGGGGAGAGGTCTCCGGGGAGAGCCGTCTCCAGCGATCGTACAGACAAGTAACTTCCCCCCCACAGACGGACACCACACAAGGTTAAAGTTCAACGAGACTTTATAGGCAATTCTTTAAGTTACGATGGAATGGTACAAGGAGGTCTGGACTCAGGGGTCCCCTCGGTTCTGGTCTCTGGCTTGGGAAAAGGGGTAGCGGGACAGTCTTGTTACCAAAAGATGAAACTAGCTCTCAATCCTCGAGCTCAGCGTTCTAGATGATCGGGCCGCGGCGGAGCCAGCAGGTCCCGAGATGGACGAAGGAAACGACGGTCCGCGGCGGAGCCAGCAGGTCCCGATGAAGATGATGGTTACAAACGGTCCGCGGCCACGCCAGCAGGTCCCGACGACGATGAAGGATATGAAGGTTACGAAGGTTGCGGCAGCGCCAGCAGGCAAGACGATGGTGCACGAGACAGAGCTATGGCAGCGCCAGTAGTCCGTCAAGGATGAGTTCTTCTCTGCGTCTCTCGACTCCAAGATACAACTGCCTTCCTGCTCTGGAGCTGCCCCAGTTATAGGGCTGGTGTTCTTTGATGTCCGGACCCTCGCACTTGGAGGTCGGGAGGTCCGGGATGAGGGAGTCCAGACACCCAGCAGGGGGGTGGAGCCAGCGCCCGGGGAGGCGATGGGCGAGCGGCACCTGGCGGGGGAGAGCCATCGACACCTCTTTCCCCCATTGACTTGCCAAGTAGCCCGCTCACCTCCTGGGTGGATGGTGGTGCCGGGATGTCTGAGGCCTGGCCAGGCCCAGGGTTGAGGTCGATCGGGGGCCAGGCGGCCTCGTGGTGGAGTGTCCAAGATGGCGCCCAGGATGGGCGCGCAGGCCGGCAGTGCATCAGGCCCACGAGGTCGACATGTTCGAGGGTAGGGGTCCCTGAGGGGACGGAGGACGTGTAATGGTGGTGTGTGGTACCTGCGTGACCGGGCTCGGGCCTGGTCGGGCCGGGGGAGAGTGGCCCTTCATGTGGCCTGTCCAACACATGTGTTATGGAGTGTATGCATGTGGTGTGTAGTGGAATCATGTGGGTTGGATTGGAATTGTAGCAATAGTGGCATGCTGCGCTTTAAGTGAATATTTTTAAAAGTAAAGTGCACCATACTGCAATTGCTACAATAGTTAATTGTGGATGCGTTAACAATTGATGTGTGCACTGATTGCTGGTGGTGTGTGTGCCTGGTGGAAGCATGCACTGACGGCTGGTGGTGTGTGTACCTGGTAAAAGTGTGCACTGACGGCTGGTGGTGTGTGCGCCTGGTGAAAGTGTGCACTGACGGCTGGTGGTGTGTGTGCCTGATGAAAGCGTGCACTGACGGCTGGTGGTGTGTGTGCCTGGTGAATGTGTGCACTGACGTCTGGTGGTGTGTGCCTGGTGGAAGCCTGCACAGACGACTTATGGTGTCTGTATCTGGTGAAAGTTTGCACTGACGGTGTGGTTGTGTGTGTGTGTGTGTGGTTGTGTGTGGTGGTGAGTGTTTGGTGGTGAGTGTGTGAGGTCTTATGTGTCGGGTCTTATGTGTGGGGTCTTATGTGTGGGGTCTTATGTGGGTGGTCTTATGTGTGTGGTGTTATGTGTGTGTGTGGTGGACTTAGTTCTAGTTTTCATACTCTGCACACTCATACACTGTTCACCCTACACACTCACCCAATTTTCACCCTGCAAACTCACACACTGTTCACCCTACACACTCACACACTACACACTCACACACTGCTCACCCTACACACTCACAATGCTCACCCTACACACTCACAATGCTCACCCTACACAGTCACAGATTGTTAACCCTGCACGCTCACACACTGCTCACCCTGCATACTCACACACTGTTCACCCTGCATGCTCACACACTGCTCAGCCTGCATGCTCACACACTGTTCACCCTGCACGCTCACACACTGCTCACCCTACCTAATCCAAAAAGACCTAGCTCAGCCCTTTGGCCTGTGTTATAATCGTACAGTAGGTTGTGAGTAGTTGCGCTTGATTGGTTGGGGCATCCCCTCCTTGCTGCTCCCCTCACAGAGGGCCGGCTGCCTCCATGAAGCTCCCAAGACATGTGTTCAGCTGTTCTTTGTTTTAGCTCCTGTGTGTCAGTTTACCGTGTAAGTGCACAAGCATACCCTCCTCTCTCTGCACTCACTCTCACTCTCACTCTGCACTCACAGTCACTCTCGCACTCACTCTGCACTCACAGTCACTCGGCACTCACTCTGTACTCACTGTCACTCTGCACTCACTCTGCACTCACTGTCACTCTGCACTCACTGTCATTCTGGCACTCACTCTGCACTCACTGTCACTCTGGCACCCACTCTGCACTCACAGTAACTCTGCACTCACAGTCACTCTGGCACTCACTCTGCACTCACAGTCACTCTTGCACTTACTCTGCACTCACTGTCACTCTGCACTCACTCTGCACTCACTGTCACTCTGCACTCACTGTCACTCTGCACTCACTGTCACTCTGGCATTTACTCTGCACTCACTGTCACTCTGGCACTCACTCTGCACTCATTCACTCTCACACTCACTCTGCACTCACTTTGCACTCACAGTCACTCTTGCACTCACTCTGCACTCACTGTCACTCTCGCACTCACTCTGCACTCACTGTCACTCTCGCACTCACTCTGCACTCACTGTCACTCTCGCACTCACTCTGCAATCACTGTCGCTCTCGCACTCACTGTGCACTCAAACTTACTCTGCACTCACTGTCGCTCTTGCACTCACTGTTGCTCTTGCACTCACTCTGCACTCACTGTCACTCGCACTCACTCTACTCTGCACTCACTGTCGCTCTCGCACTCACTCTGCACTCACTGTCGCTCTCGTACTCACTCTGCACTCACACTCACTCTGCACTCACACTCACTCTGCACTCACTGTCGCTCTTGCACTCATTCTGCACTCACTGTCACTCGCACTCACTCTACTCTGCACTCACTGTCGCTCTCACACTCACTCTGCACTCAGTCACTCTCGCACTCACTCTGCACTCACTGCCACTCTTGCACTCACTCTGCACTCACTTTCACTCTTGCATTCACTCTGCGCTCACTGTCACTCTGCACTCACTCTGCACTCACTGTCGCTCTACAATCACTCTGCACTCACTGTCACTAACGCACTTTCTCTGCACTCACTGTCACTCTTGCACTCACTCTGCACTCACAGTAACTCTCGCACCCACTCTGCACTCACAGTCACTCTCGCACTCACTCTGCACTCAAAGTCACTCTTGCACTCACTGTCACTCTGCACTCACTCTGCACTCACTGTCACTCTGCACTCACTGTCACTCTGGCACTCACTCTCCACTAAATGTCACTCTGGCACTCACTCTGCACTCATTCACTCTCACACTCACTCTGCACTCACTCTGCACTCACAGTCACTCTTGCACTCACTCTGCACTCACTGTCACTCTTGCACTCACTCTGCACTCACTGTCACTCTCACACTCACTCTGCACTCACTGTCACTCTCACATTCACTCTGCACTCACAGATACTCTCGCACTCACTGTCATTCTGCACTCACTCTGCACTCACTGTCACTCTGCACTCACTGTCACTCTGCACTCACTGTCACTCTGGCAGTCACTGTGCACTCACTGTCACTCTGGCACTCACTCTGCACTCAGTCACTCTCGCACTCACTCTGCACTCACTCTGCACTCACTCTACACTCACAGTCACTCTGGCACTCACTCTGCACTCACAGTCACTCTGCACTCAGAGTCACTCTGGAACTCACTCTGAACTCACAGTCACTCTTGCACTCACTCTGCACTCACTGTCCCTCTGCACTCACTCTGCACTCACTGTCACTCTGCACTCACTCTGCACTCACTGTCACTCTGCACTCACTGTCACTCTGGCACTCACTCTGCACTCATTCACTCTCACACTCACTCTGCACTCACTCTGCACTCACAGTCACTCTTGCACTCACTCTGCACTCACTGTAACTCTCGCACTCACTCTGCACTCACTGTCACTCTCGCACTCACTCTGCACTCCACTGTCACTCTGGCACTCACTCTGCACTCACTGTCGCTCTCACACTCACTATGCACTCAGACTTACTCTGCACTTACTGTCGCTCTCGAACTCACTGTTGCTCTTGCACTCACTCTGCACTCACTGTCACTCGCACTCACTCTACTCTACACTCACTGTCGCTCTCGCACTGACTCTGCACTCACTGTCGCTATCGTATTCACTCTGCACTCACACTCACTCTGCACTCACACTCACTCTGCACTCACTGTCACTCTTGCACTCATTCTGCACTCTCTGTCACTCGCACTCACTCTACTCTGCACTCACTGTCGCTCTCACACTCACTCTGCACTCAGTCACTCTCGCACTCACTCTGCACTCACTGTCACTCTTGCACTCACTCTGCACTCACTGTCACTCTCGCACTCACTCTGCACTCACTGTCACTCTGCACTCACTGTCACTCTGCAATCACTCTGCACTCACTGTCACTCTGCACTCTCACTGTCACTCTTACACTCACTCTGCACTTAGTGTCACTCTCGCACTCACTCTGCACTCACTGTCACTCTCGCACTTTCTCTGCACTCACTGTCACTCTTGCACTCACTCTGCACTCACAGTAACTCTCGCACCCACTCTGCACTCACAGTCACTCTCGCACTCACTCTGCACTCAAAGTCACTCTTGCACTCACTGTCACTCTGCACTCACTCTGCACTCACTGTCACTCTGCACTCACTCTGCACTCACTGTCACTCTGCACTCACTGTCACTCTGGCACTCACTCTGCACTCACTGTCACTCTGGCACTCACTCTGCACTCAGTCACTTTTGCACTCACTCTGCACTCAATCTGCACTCACTTTGCACTCACAGTCACTCTGGCACTCACTCTGCACTCACAGTCACTCTGGCACTCACTCTGCACTCACTGTCACTCTTGCACTCTCTCTGCACTCACTGTCACTCTGCACTCACTCTGCACTCACTGTCACTCTGCACTCACTCTGCACTCACTGTCACTCTGGCTGTTAGACGGACCGGGAGGGTCGGCCGAGACTACGGGGAGAGGTCTCCGGGGAGAGCCGTCTCCAACGACTGTACAGACGAGTAACTTCCCCCCCACAGACGGACACCACACAAGGTTGCAGGTTAACGAGACTTTATATGCAATTCTTAGGTTACGATGATATGATACAAGGAGGTCTGGACTCAGGGGTCCCCTCGATTCTAGTCTCTGGTTTGGGGAAAGGGTAGCGGGACAGTCTTGTTACCAATGAGTGAAAAATAGCTCTCAATCCTCGAGCTCGGCGTTCTAGATGATCGGGCCGCGGCGGAGCCAGGCAGGTCCCGAGATGGACGAAGGAAAACGACGGTCCGCGGCGGAGCCTGCAGGTCCCGGTGAAGATGACGGTTACAACGGTCCGCGGCCACGCCAGCAGGTCCCGACGACGATGAAGGTGATGAAGGTTGCGAAGGCTGTGGCAGCGCCAACAGGCAGGACGATGGTGCACAGGACAGAGCTATGGCAGCGCCAGTAGTCCGTCTAGGATGAGTTCCTCTTTACGTCTCTCGACTCCAAGATACAACTGCCTTCCTGCTCTGGAGCTGCCCCAGTTATAGGGCTGGAGTGCTTTGATGTCCGGACCTTCGCACTTGGAGGTCGGGAGGTCCGGGATGAGGGGGTCCAGACACCCAGCAGGGGGGTGGAGCCAGTGCCCGGGGAGGCGATGGGCGAGCGGCACTTGGCGGGGGAGAGCCATCGACACCTCTTTCTCCCATTGACTTGCCAAGTAGCCCGCTCACCTCCTGGGTGGATGGTGGTGCCGGGATGTCTGAGGCCTGGCCAGGCCCAGGGTTGAGGTCGGCCGGGGGCCAGGTGGCCACGTGGTGGAGTGTCCAAGATGGCGCCCCAGGATGGGCGCGTAGGCTGGCAGTGGATCGGACCCACGAGGTTGACAGGCTCGAGGGCAGGGGTCCCTGAGGGGACGGAGGACGTGCAAGGGTGGTGTGTGGTACCTGCGGGACCGGGCTCAGGCCGGGTCGGGCCGGGGGAGAGCGGCCTTTCATGTGGCCTGTCCAACATGCGTCCCCCCCAGCTGAAGGCGGGGAGAGTTACCCATCCTCTTGGGGACTCTCCTCGTCGAGGCGGAAGAACCGGGACAGGCCATCCGCGTTGGCGTGATCTGGCCCAGGCCGGTGTTCGACTGTGAAGTCCATACCTTGTAGGGAGATGGACCAGCGTAGTAACTTCGGGTTTTCCCCCCGCATCTGCATCAGCCACTGCAGGGGTCGGTGATCGGTCTGTACCCGAAAGTGTGTGCCAAAAAGGTAGGGCCGGAGCTTCTTGAGGGCCCATACCACAGCGAAGGCCTCCCGCTCTATGGTGCTCCAGCGCTGTTCTCGTGGTAGGAGTCGTCTGCTAATGAAGGCCACCGGTTGATCCAGGCCTTCGGTGTTCACTTGAGACAGGACTGCCCCAATGCCATGGTCGGAGGCATCCGTCTGGACGACAAACTCCCGGCTGTAGTCGGGGGCCTGGAGCACAGGGGCGGAACACATGGCGGCTTTCAATTGTTCAAAGGCAGCTTGACACTCTGGGGTCCAGTTGACTTTCTTGGGCTGGTTTTTCGACGTGAGTTCTGTGAGGGGTCCCACTATAGTACCATAGTCTTTCACGAACCTTCGGTAGTAGCCTGTGAGGCCCAGGAAGGCTCGTACCTCAGTCTGTGTGATGGGGGGCTGCCAGGACTGGATGGCGGCAATTTTTAGCTGCAGAGGGGCCACCAGGCCGCTTCCCACCTGGTGCCCGAGGTAGGTTACAGACCCTTGTCCAATTTGACATTTGCTGGCCTTGATCGTGAGGCCAGCCCGCTGTAGGGCTTGCAGCACTGCTCGGAGGTGGTGGAGGTGCTCGGACCAATGGTGGCTGTACACAGCGATGTCGTCTAGGTAGGCGGCGCTGAATCCTTCGAGCCCCGCCAGGACCTGATTGACGAGCCGTTGGAATGTCGCTGGGGCGTTCTTCATGCCGAAGGGCATGACTGTGAAATGGTAATGGCCATCGGGTGTGGAAAAGGCAGAACGTTCTTGCGCCCGGGGTGTGAGGCCGATCTGCCAGTAGCCCGCCGTCAGGTCGAAGATACTGAGGTAGCGGGCAGCTCCCATGCGGTCGATCAGTTCACCTGCCCGAGGGATGGGATGTGCGTCTGTTCGGGTGACCGCGTTCAAGCCCCGGTAGTCGACGCAGAACCGAAGATCTGGGGTGGTGCCGGGGGCAGCTGCTTTGGGGACCAGTACTACCGGGCTGGCCCAGGGGCTGTCTGAAGCCTCGATGACCCCGAGTGTGAGCATCTTGGCTACTTCTTCCTGGATGCAGGCCCGTACCCGATCTGGCACGCGGTAGGCCCGGTGGCGGATAGGGGGGCTGTCCCCCGTGTCTACATCGTGCACACACCAGGAAGTGACACCTGGGGTGAGGGAGAACAGGCTGGCGAACTGTGATAGGAGAGCTTGACATTCCTGACGTTGCTCTCCGGTGAGGGTCTCCGAGAGTCGGACCCCATCCACGGAGCCGTCTTGCTCCCGAGTCCGTAGGAGGTCAGGGAGGGGCTCGGAGTCTTCTTCAGCCCCAGTGTCTGTGGCCATCAGGAGGCTGAGTTCTGTACGCACAAAGTGGGGCTTTAGTCTGTTAGCGTGGAGGACCCGGAGTGGGTTCCGGGAGGATTCCATGTCGATGAGATAGGTGGCAGGGCCCTTGCGCTCGATTACTTTGAAGGGCCCCGTCCATTTGTCTTGTAGGGCGCATGGCTCGGTGGGGGACATCACCCATACCTGTTGTCCAGGTTCAAATTCAATGGATGAGGCATTTCGGTCATACCACTTTTTCATGTCCTCTTGACTGGCCTCTAGGTTGGCTTTTGCCAGTTCCCGGAACCGCCGGGTCTGGTTGCGGAGGGTTAAGAGATACCGGAAGACATCTGGAGGGTTCTTTAACGGAGGCATCTCCCAGCCTTCTTTGACTAGGCTGAGCGGCCCTCGCACTGGGTGTCCATATAGCAGTTCAAATGGGCTGAAGCCCAGGGACTTCTGGGGGACCTCTCGATAAGCGAAGAGGAGGCACGGCAGCAGCACATCCCACTGGCGACGGAGGGGCTCTTCCAACCCCCCAATCATCCCCTTTAGCGTGCGGTTGAACCGCTCAACGAGTCCGTTCCCTTGAGGGTGATAGGGGGTCGTGAATCGGTAGGTGACCCCGCACTGTTGCCAGAGGGATTTCATGTATTTAGAAATAAAGTTCGTGCCTCTGTCGCTGACGACTTCTCGGGGGAAGCCCACACGGGAGAAGATCCCCATCAGAGCCCGGCCGACTACCGGGGCGGTCACAGTCCGCAGAGGGACAGCCTCAGGGTAGCTGGTGGCGTGGTCCACCAGCACCAAGATGAATCGATGGCCTTGTTTTGTGCGCGGGTCCAGGGGCCCCACAATGTCTATTCCGACCCTCTCAAACGGGGTAGTGACCACGGGAAAAGGTTGTAGGGGAGCTTTTAGTTTGCGGCCGCTCTTTCCACTGGCTTGGCACGTGGGGCAAGATCGGCAATGCTGGTGCACATCGTTCCGCATTTTGGGCCAGAAGAAGTGGGTCACTAGGCGACTGTAGGTTTTATCTTGTCCCAGGTGTCCTGCCAGGGGGACATCGTGGGCCAGGTTTAACAGAAAGTCTCTAAAACGGAGGGGCACCACTAATACTCGGTTGCTCCCCAGCTCGGCGATTCTTTGCTCGCTGTACAGCAGATCATTGTCCCAGTAGACCCAATGAGTTCCGGAGGTATCCCCTGCGCTTTGGGCGAGCGCTTGCTGGCGGAGTCCCTCGAGGGAGGGACAGGTCTTCTGTTCTTGGCGAAATTGTTCTTGCGTGGGCCCCCCCTCTTGAGGCCATTGGTCGAGGTTAGCGAGGTCGGAAGGTTGAGCTGGTTCGGGGGGGATGTCACGGTCGGTGTTTTCGGCTGGGGCGACCGGAGGCGGTGGCGCCGGCCATTCGGGTTCTTCTGGGCGGTGGTTGGCACGGGCGGCCATGGACCGGGTGGTGACGCACGCCCAGTCCGGGACGCCTAACATCCCCAGGTATTCTCTTCGCTCCACGGCTGCCCACGGAGAGCTTTCAAGGTCATTTCCCAGGAGGCAGTCTACGGGGGCATCGTCTCGGACCGTTACTTTCAACATGCCGGAGACCCCTCCCCATTCGAAAGGGACGCAGGCCATCCGACACAGACTTTCCGAGTTATCGGCTGATCGTACAGGGCAGAGAATGTTCGGTAGATACTGTTCTGGGGTCACCAGGTGACAGCGGACGGCTGTTACACTGGCCCCGGTGTCACGAAGGGCTTCGGCCCGGCGTCCATTGATGCTCACCCACTGGCTGTACTTCTGGGTGTTAGCGGGTAGGGGGACCCGCGGGACCATGTCTTTCCCCCCTAAGCATGCTAGAGCCATGGCGGCTGGCTCCCACTCTTGTTGCTCTTGTTCGTATTCTTCCTGCTCCTCGGAGATCTGTTCTTCCCCTAGGGCTGCAGCGGCCACTTGGCGGGGTCTTGGGCTCTGGTACTGCGGGCAGTTTGGGTCGTTGGCATAGTGGCCGACTCGTTGACATCGGTGACACGTGACATTGGCTCTGTACCCCGGTCGCGCCGGGGTGCTGCCCCGGTTGGCCGGGGGGGTGGTGCTGGTAGCGGGGGTGACCGGAGCGTTGTCTCTTCCTCGTCCTTGGCCCCCTCCTCCTCCTCTGGGTCGGTGCTGACCATTGTTGTTCCGGTTCTGTTCGTAGGACCCATTCCGGCCCACTCTGGTGATCTCCCACCGGTCAGCTTCGGCTGCGAGCTGCCGGGGATCCGTTAACTTGCTGTCGAGGAGGTGCTGGCGGAGTTCAATAAAGCAATTGTTCGACAGGTGCTCCCATACTATCAGATTGAACAGTTGTTCGTAGGTCGTGACGTTGCTTCCTCTGATCCAGCCCTCGAAGGCTCGGCTAAAGTATGTTACATAGTCCACCCAAGTTGTACCCGGGATGCGGGTGCAGTCTCGGAACCTCTGACGGTACATCTCGGGTGTGAGGCCATAGCGGGTGAGGAGTGCCGCTTTCATATGGTCATAGGAGGTCATCTGGTGGTCCGGGAGCTGTAGCAGGGTGTCGCGGCCCTCGTTGAGGAATCTCCCCCATAGACCGGCTCCCCAGTCGCTTCTATCGATCCGGTGTGCAGTCATAGCGATTTCATAGGCCTTAAACCATTGCTGGATGTCGTCCTCTCGGAAATATTCTCGGACCACATCCTTGGGGATGTGTACCTTTTTCTCTGTGGTCCCTGAGGTGTGGGGTCGCTCGGGCACCCCTGCTTCTTTATTCTGCTTGCGCAGGTTGATTTCGGCTAGGTTCCGTTCGTGTTCGTACGCCAGTTTTTTTTCCTCGAGCTCCCTTTGTCTTTGTTTCTCCTCTCTTTCTTCTCGGAGACGCAGGTGCTCTAAGTTGATTTTTTGTTCGGCCAACTTAAGTTCAACGTCCATTTTGAGTCGGGCCATTTCCAGCTCGTGTAGTCGGGTTCTTTCTCTTTCCTGGATCTCGTCTTGCGAGAGACCCGTTCTTTGCCCTTCAGGGGCCGTGGTGGTTTTTTCTGCGGTGCTTTGATCGGGGGTTCCGGCAGCCCCAGTCTCTGCCCAAGATTCTAGGGCATGCTTAAAATCGTCCTTGGTGCTTAGTCCGGTGGTAGCGATACCTAGTTCGATGCAGAATTGTTTTAGTTCACGATGGCTGTACTCCTCCAATTTCTCCATTTGGAATTTCTCGGTTGATCCGCTTTCTTTAGTTGTCATTGTGATTTCGTCGTGGGGTGAGCTACTCTCTGTACGTTTACGCGGTGATTCGGATCGCGCCGCTGGCCACCAATGTTAGACGGACCGGGAGGGTCGGCCGAGACTACGGGGAGAGGTCTCCGGGGAGAGCCGTCTCCAACGACTGTACAGACGAGTAACTTCCCCCCCACAGACGGACACCACACAAGGTTGCAGGTTAACGAGACTTTATATGCAATTCTTAGGTTACGATGATATGATACAAGGAGGTCTGGACTCAGGGGTCCCCTCGATTCTAGTCTCTGGTTTGGGGAAAGGGTAGCGGGACAGTCTTGTTACCAATGAGTGAAAAATAGCTCTCAATCCTCGAGCTCGGCGTTCTAGATGATCGGGCCGCGGCGGAGCCAGGCAGGTCCCGAGATGGACGAAGGAAAACGACGGTCCGCGGCGGAGCCTGCAGGTCCCGGTGAAGATGACGGTTACAACGGTCCGCGGCCACGCCAGCAGGTCCCGACGACGATGAAGGTGATGAAGGTTGCGAAGGCTGTGGCAGCGCCAACAGGCAGGACGATGGTGCACAGGACAGAGCTATGGCAGCGCCAGTAGTCCGTCTAGGATGAGTTCCTCTTTACGTCTCTCGACTCCAAGATACAACTGCCTTCCTGCTCTGGAGCTGCCCCAGTTATAGGGCTGGAGTGCTTTGATGTCCGGACCTTCGCACTTGGAGGTCGGGAGGTCCGGGATGAGGGGGTCCAGACACCCAGCAGGGGGGTGGAGCCAGTGCCCGGGGAGGCGATGGGCGAGCGGCACTTGGCGGGGGAGAGCCATCGACACCTCTTTCTCCCATTGACTTGCCAAGTAGCCCGCTCACCTCCTGGGTGGATGGTGGTGCCGGGATGTCTGAGGCCTGGCCAGGCCCAGGGTTGAGGTCGGCCGGGGGCCAGGTGGCCACGTGGTGGAGTGTCCAAGATGGCGCCCCAGGATGGGCGCGTAGGCTGGCAGTGGATCGGACCCACGAGGTTGACAGGCTCGAGGGCAGGGGTCCCTGAGGGGACGGAGGACGTGCAAGGGTGGTGTGTGGTACCTGCGGGACCGGGCTCAGGCCGGGTCGGGCCGGGGGAGAGCGGCCTTTCATGTGGCCTGTCCAACAGGCACTCACTCTCCACTCAATGTCACTCTGGCACTCACTCTGCACTCATTCACTCTCACACTCACTCTGCACTCACTCTGCACTCACAGTCACTCTTGCACTCACTCTGCACTCACGGTCACTCTTGCACTCACTCTGCACTCACTGTCACTCTTGCACTCACTCTTCACTCACTGTCACTCTCGCACTCACTCTGCACTCACTGTCACTCTCACACTCACTCTGCACTCACTGTTGCTCTCGCACTCACTGTCGCTCTTCCACTCACTCTGCAGTCACTGTCACTCGCACTCACTCTACTCTGCACTCACTGTCGCACTCGCACTCACTCTGCACTCACAGTCACTCTCGCACTCACTCTGCACTCACTGTCACTCTGCACTCACTCTGCACTCACTGTCACTCTGCACTCACTGTCACTCTGGCACTCACTCTGCACTCACTGTCACTCTGGCACTCACTCTGCACTCAGTCACTTTTGCACTCACTCTGCACTCAATCTGCACTCACTTTGCACTCACATTCACTCTGGCACTCACTCTGCACTCACTCTGCACTCACAGTCACTCTGGCACTCACTCTGCACTCACTGTCACTCTCGCACTCTCTCTGCACTCACTGTCACTCTGCACTCACTCTGCACTCACTGTCACTCTGCACTCACTCTGCACTCACTGTCACTCTGGCACTCACTCTCCACTCAATGTCACTCGGGCACTCACTCTGCACTCATTCACTCTCACACTCACTCTGCACTCACTCTGCACTCACAGTCACTCTTGCACTCACTCTGCACTCACTGTCACTCTTGCACTCACTCTGCACTCACTGTCACTCTTGCACTCACTCTTCACTCACTGTCACTCTCGCACTCACTCTGCACTCACTGTCACTCTCACACTCACTCTGCACTCACTGTTGCTCTCGCACTCACTGTCGCTCTTCCACTCACTCTGCAGTCACTGTCACTCGCACTCACTCTACTCTGCACTCACTGTCGTGCTCGCACTCACTCTGCACTCACTGTGGCTCTCGTACTCACTCTGCACTCACACTCACTCCACACTCACACTCACTCTGCACTCACTGTCGCTCTCGCACTCACTATGCACTCACTGTCACTCGCACTCACTCTACACTGCACTCACTGTCGCTCTCACACTCACTCTGCACTCAGTCACTCTCGCACTCACTCTGCACTCACTGTCACTCTTGCACCTACTCTGCACTCACTGTCACTCTGCACTCACTCTGCACTCACTGTCACTCTGCACTCACTCTGCACTCACTGTCACTCTCGTACTTACTCTGCATTCACTGTTACTCTCGCACTCACTCTGCACTCACTGTCACTCTCGCACTCACTCTGCACACACTCACTCTGCACTCAGTCTGCACTCACACTCACTCTGCACACACTATCACTCTCGCACTCACTCTGCACTCACTGTAACTTGCAGTCACTCTGCACTTGCTGTCACTCTGCACTCACTCTGCACTCACTGTCATTCTGCACTCACTCCGCACTCACTGTTACTCTGCACTCACTCCGCACTCACTGTCACTCTGCACTCACTATGCACTCACTGTCACTCTCGCACTCACTCTGCACTCACTGTCACTCTCGCACTCATTCTGCACTCACTGTCACTCTCACACTCACTCTGCACTCACTGTCACTCCACACTCCGCAGTCTGTCTGATGTGCCGATGTGTTGTCTGTGACTGTGTGCATGTGTGCTGTTTATGTGTAAATGTGTATCTGTGTGTTGTCCGTGTACACATCTGCATATATGCATCATGTTGAACTGTGTTTATGCGTCTGGATATGTGTTGATTTTTGCGTATGCGTGATTGTATGTTTGTCGGTCCATATGCATGTATGTGTAAGAGTACGTGTCTGTCAGTCTGCGTCCTGGGTGGCTGTAGGTATGTGATCTGCATCTAAAAGCACGCATCTTTGTTGTGTCTGTGAGTAAAGAAGAATATACAAAGTGGGCCCTGCTGACTTTGGGGGGGGGGGGCGTCTGCGGTGGGGTACATCGGCCTCGGCTCCTCTGAAAGAAGGAGCAGTTGTGTAAGCATCATATGTGTGCTGCTGCTGTCTAAAAAGCAGTGTTCACAGTGCGTGCCATGTGTGGCAGTAGACGTGAACCGCTGAGCAGGCATTTTCTGATGGTTTTGTGTAGACTGCTCTAATGAAAGCCAGAGCTGCGCCACTACTGGGACGCCCCGGGACCTCAGTTGAACAACAGCAAAGTGATTAATGTTACATGAGCAGGTATATTTTTTACTCTCTATCCTGAATAGACACAGACATGCTGTATTCGGTTACAGGCCTCTGCTCAATTGGAAATGTAGGGCGGCTTTACGGAGCAATGTTTCCCACGCAATAAAAAGCGTAGAGGAAACATGGCTCCAGTTAAAGAAAACGCTGTTTCAGGCTAAAGTCCCAGCGATCATAAAAGATAGATGGCACAATAAACACAGGCACAGCCAGCACAAACCAATGCCAGGAAGGCCACTGATTACATTTTCCAACTCTCCGGGCACCTTCTGAGACATAAGCGCCTCACAAAAGGTCTGTGTTAAACAAAATACAGTCATTTTTGTCTGGTTTTTTTTTCACAGCTACTGAGAGACCCAATCTGATTTTCCCCGTTGACCACTTGTGTTTTAAAATATCGTGATTTGGGAAGACAAGCACATAGTTGCTGTGATTGTCAAATATCCTAAATCAAGTGGAGAAAATGCAATAAAGCACAGTTTCCATGGCAACACCTTGAAACCGAGTACCCTGCATTACGAGCCGGCTCTCATCCACGGTCATTATTTTTTGACAGGCATAAATTGAACTTTAAAACGTTAATTTCAGACACAAAACTGGAATGCTGAACTAAGTGCCATTATTAAAATGTTTCCAGGGCATTCGCAGCACACCAGCGATGGGGAAAGCGTACACACAGAGAAGAGGCGCTGAAAGGGAGAGCTCCGTGAAATGGATTAAAAAAAAAAGAAACGTGCGCCCAGCATCTGTCTTCAATTACCGCGGCCCCTGACAGCTGGTAATTGAAGAAATATGGCCTTCTGGTGCGCGTGACCGCACAGAATATGCAATTGACGGAGCTGCTCTCTTCTAAAAACACACGCATGCGAAGATCAATTGCCATGCAGCTGGCAAAAAAAAGGATGAAAAATCACGAGCAGCCAGGAATTTGTTAGGTAGCTTTTCGGAGACCCTCAGAAAAGGACTCTTGGGCTCCGCCTACACTGCTACGCAGTGTGACGTAGGCCCGAGCCCTAAAAAGGAGGACCAATTTTGCTCAGGGTTACTTACATCAAGCTATGAGGGACGTCCAGGCTGCCCGGGTGCTGGGATTCTCAAAGGAACCGGAGATGAGGTAACGTACTGTTGTAAATAAAACAGCGATAAATGTTAAGCATTCGCTGAAGACATGTTGTCATGTTTTCAGTGTAGTTTCTTCTTTCGGCCAGACTCCATTTTGTTTCCTGACCTCCATTTTGTAGGCCACATCGTGCCATGTGCTTGCCACGAGGCAAGTCCTACCTCACTGACCGCTACCCCTGGAGTTTGCCCAGCAACAGGCTATAAATAGCTCTAGCCTATCTAGCGCATGCTCAGTATGTGTAACATCTGTTTCTGCTTAGAGGGGATTGGAATGTGCATTTGGGAGGTTTCATGAACTGTTAACTCCACCCATGTATCGATCATGTTCAAGAAATGCCCTTATATGGTCGCAAATCATACTTTTGAACTGTAACCGCCCACTTATGAGCCCCTTCTTTGTGTATAAAAGGGGACCGCGTGCCTGAGTCTTTTGTGCTACCTTGTACAATACTGAAGGGTATTGTGTGGGCTGTAGTACCACCTTTAAAGGTTTGTTAAACTTTTGTCTTTGTATTTCCAGTTTCCGTGCCAAATTCTTATATAGTCAGAGGACTTATTGCGTACAGAAGAGCGAACCTTTTGCGCTTGAAGGCCTGGCTGAGGCCTGAACTCATCAATTGGCGCCCGTCACGTGGGGCTCATCGGCGACTCGGATGCTCGAAGGACTGGTCGTGACGAAGAATTGGAACCTTGCCGGGGATGTGATCACTGCCAGCGGCGCCTTTAGTCATGGCATCCCGAGGTATTCTTCCTTCCCTTCCGATCTGACCGTCTGGGTGGCGCCGGTCCTCGACTGAGACCTCTTCTGTCGGTTTGCCGCGTAGTGGCCGTTTGGGCGAATTCAGAACTTGGCAGTGGGAACCTGGACGCTCTTGATTGGTAAGAATCGCTGCACGATACTTGCCCCGAGCTTTGGTAGTCTTGATTGGTAAGGCAGTTTTAGGATACGCTTGCCCCGACTAATTTGTTTGGATTTGAAGTTGACTAGTCATTTGTGTATGTGTCTATGATTGTAATATATGAGTTGCAACCCATATAGGCGGGCAATGTGGGGATATTTCTCCTGACCTATGGATTTGAGCGGCGCAACGTTTTAAGTGCCATTTTATTGTGATATTGCATATTCTGCATTATTTTGAGACATGCCCGTTTTTAGCGCACTTCGTAAGTGGTGCTGCTGTTTTGGAAATGACCGTTTGGTACTTGAAGAATCACAGCCGGCTCCCCCAGAGGGGACGCCGAATAGGGATATGTATGTGAAGCATGGTCTTTCCCCTATAATGTACAGCACGTTGTGGAGGAAATACACCAAGAAAGATCCTGAGTTGCGATGGCCTATGTATGGATCGTTTGATTTGAGGAAAATTGAGTATGTGGAACAGTGTATGTGTAAGCGGAGAGTGCAACAAGATATGTTTGAATGTATACGTATGTGGGTGAAAGAGGTGCGAGAACGTGAGAAGCGTGAGCAAGCATTGATCGATAAAGAGCAACGTAAGAGTGAGCGTGAGAAAGCACAAGAGTTGAAAAAGCGTGAAGCTAAGGAGTTAGAAGAGAAGCAGGAGAAGGAGCGGCGGTTGCAAATATCTGGCCAATATTCTGTTCGCCGGCCACTTTATCCTGTCCTTAATAAATCGGATGATGATTTTTCGTTATTAGATCGTTCACCACCGCCCTATGCTGGTCCGTCCGCCCCGAATGAAGGAGATTCAGATTCCAGAACGCCTGATCAGAAGAGGGATACGCGGTCCACTTTATCGGTTGAAGGTATGACTGACCTTCGTAAGATTGCCTATCGGGTCATTAAAGATTCTGTGTCTTTAGCTGATGTGTTACAGGAGCTTGAGACATGGGAGGATAGAGAAAGGTTGTATTTTGTTAGCTTTCTATCCGACGAAGTAGTGGCCGCCTTTCAGAAATACTCTGATGTTTTTGAACCAGACGATGTGGTAGCTGATGCTAAAGAATTACGTAAAGGTCTTTTTCCTTCTTCCCAGGTGTCAGGTGCAGTTCGACGACTTTTTGCGCTACGGGATGAAATGCTTCGACTCCGGGAGGAAATGCGGAAACGGAACGCTGGCGACGAGTCTTCGGACCTGTCTGGCGCCGGGAAGCAGTCACCCATCTTTCATTCAGATAAGATCTACACTGTGCATGCTAAACCAATGAGGGAGGCTGCGCCATTGTATGTTCCCCCTAAGGGAGCAGGTACGAGTACAGATAAAGGGTCTCCTGATGCTCAAGGGTATTTTATTTATAATTGGGTATATACTCCTTGGAATAGAGCAGATGTTATGGCATTAAAGGCAGCATTGCCCGATCCCCGAAAGAATCCTGCAGCGTTTTATGAGGAAGTTGAGGGGGCTTTGAATTCTTGTACTATGACTTTGTCCGATATCGATTTGTTTTTCGGGCTCATTTTGCCACCAGACATGTGGAGATCGATTCGCAAAGTTGATGATCTCCCGATTTTTAAAGCTAGATGGGGAGATCTTGAGGATGAGGACAGGGGGAGGAAACCTGCACAGAAACCGCCCCAATCGATCTTAGATCTTCCCGCTGCCATAGTTACTAAATTAAAAACACTTATCCCCCCTAAAAAAATGGATTGGACTATGTTAGCATCCTGTAAACAGAAAGTAGATGAATCTGTGTCGGACTTCTTTACACGGTTTGAAGAAACGTTTCATGACTTTAGCGGCCAGTCGCTTACGGACGAAACGGGTCGACATCTTTTTGTTGATAAATATGTTTTGAATTTATTACCAAGTATAGCAACTCGACTAAAAGCGAGTGAAAGTTCTTGGACTACTTGACACCAGCATCTCTCCTGACGACGGCTCAGTATTACGAGCGTCAGGAATTAGAAGCGAAGGGCAATGAGGAAAAGAAATCTAAAGATTTAAAAACGAAGGTTATGTTAGCACAGGTATATGGCCCACCGCGCAGTCGAAATGAACGGGGTGGCCGAAATTTCTTTAACTCTCCCTCGAACCGTACAGATTTGGCCCGAGATCAATGTGCGTATTGTAGGCAGAAAGGCCATTGGGCGAATGAATGTCCGATATTGCGTGCACAGCGCCAGGAGCGAGGGCAGGGGTCTATGAGGGGTAGAGGAAATTTTTCAGGCCCTAGAAATAATGCGAATGACCGAACCAGATTTGATTCTAATGTGCGACCCCGAGATGGGTCCAATGTTTTTGATCGACGAAATCAGTATCAAGTCTCTGACTATGTGCCCTCCGAGCGCCATGATTCGCAATATGCATAGGATTGCGTAGGATGGGGTAAGGAACCAGTTGAAGTCCCAGTAGATCAGAGGGGTCCCTATGTTACAGCACATGTTTTGGGCTCAACTGATAAGTTCCTGGTTGATACAGGAGCTACTCGTAGTGCTTTGTCCAGAAAATTGGTTCCGAGGGCTCCCCTTTCTGGCTCATCGATTACGTTAATAGGGTTCGATGGAACTCCTTCTGTTAGCCCACTGTCACAACCTCTTGCACTTTATGTTGATCAGTTTGCTGCACCATGCCCATTCTTACTTTCTCCCAACACTCCTGATAACATCGTTGGCCTGGATATGCTCAAGTATTTCCGGGCCACGATACGATGTTCTCCTGAGGGAGTACGTGTTATTTTGAATGACAATTATCCATCCATGGAGAGGGTGTATTTGATTACGGTAGAAGCTGCATTAGCCTCTCTGCCTGACTCCTTGTGGGCTACGTCCGATACCGATGTAGGACAAATGATTATTCCTCCAGTTCACATCAGTGTAAAGGAGGGAGCTGTGTTGCCGCGCCTGCCTCAGTATCGGATTTCACAGGAGGGGGAGGAGGCGCTTATACAAATAGTGCAGGATCTGATTAAAGCTGGAGTGGTTGAAGAAGTCCCTTACAATGTGTGTAACAGTCCTATCTTACCAATTTTGAAAAAAGACACCGATACCAGGGTTTATCGATTTATTATCGATCTCAGGGAGGTCAATAAGATTGTGATACCTCAATACCCTGTGGTCTCAGATATTACAACACTTCTCACTTTGGTCCCACCAACTGCGACAACGTTTTCTGTTATTGATTTGAAGAACGCTTTCTTTTTGATCCCTATTCATCCTGACAGCCGGTATCTTTTCGGCTTCACTTTGAATAATAGATCGTATAGATTTTGTAGAGTTCCCCAAGGCTATACTGAAAGTCCTAGTATATATAGCCAGGCATTGAAACGACAATTAGATTCCTTTGTTTTACCTGATGGCGTGGCACTTATACAATATGTCGATGACATCTTGTTGGCCGCCGACACCCCAGAGCAATGCGAAATATGTACTCTGTCCTTACTTACATTTCTGGCATCCCACAATCACAAGGTATCGAGAAAGAAACTGCAATTTTGTAGACCAAAGGTAACCTACTTAGGTCACCTTTTGTAGGTCACCTTTTGTCTAAGGAGGGACGTGCACTTACACCAGATCGTATTCAAGCCATATTAGATACACCAGTGCCCTCCATGCAGAAAGAAGTTCGAGCCTTTTTGGGTCTTACTTCCTTTTGTAGACAATGGATATTAGCATTTTCACACATAGTTAAACCACTGTTAGCCCTCTTGACAAAAGATACCCCAGTTCCCCTTCCATGGACAGATGAATGCGAGAATGCTTTTCACCAATTACATCAAGCCCTTTGCTCAGCACCAGTGCTAGGCACCCCTGATTATACAAAGCCCTTTACGTTGTATGTGCATGAGAGAGATGGATGTGCATTGTCAGTGTTAGTGCAGATGCACGGCGATAAACAGCGCCCTTGTGCATATTTCTCGGCAGTGCTTGATCCTGTTGCCCGAGCACTGCCTGGATGTTTTCGTTCAGTTGCGGCGACAGCTGTGTCAATATGCCAGAGTGAAGGGATTGTCTTATCTCACAAGCTGTTAGTGTTGGTCCCTCATGCTGTTGATGCCCTTTTGAATCAGACAAAGGCGCAGCATCTGACTAGTGCTCGTCTCACAGGATATGAGTTAACTTTACTGGCTCCCACATAACTTTGAAACGATGCGCAACATTAAACCCAGCCACATTGTTGCCCTTTCCAACGACCCAGCCTGAGGCACAAGAGATGCATGACTGTATCTTTGTGACTGAAGAACAGACAAAGGGTCGCATTGATTTACAAGACACACCCTTTGTAGATGTGGATGGAGAGCTGTGGGTGGATGGGTCTTGTTTAAAGTTACCAGATGGAACCACCTCTGCGGCCTATGCAATTATCACATTACACACGATAGTGGAGACAGCATGCATACCACAGAAATCAGCTCAGGCAGCTGAACTGATAGCATTGATACGTGCTTGTGAGCTCAGCACAGGATTATGTGTGAATGTCTATACTGATAGCCGCTATGCTTTTGGAGTAGTGCATGATTTCGGCCTGCTCTGGAAGGAAAGGGGCTTTTTGACATCACATGGAACTCAGATTATGTATGGAGAATTAGTACACCAGCTTCTGACTGCGCTGACAATCCCTAGAAGAATAGCTATAGTGAAATGAAGTGCGCACAAGAAAGTGACAGACAAGGTGGGACAAGGAAATGCATTTGTAGATCGAGTGGCACGAGAGAATGCGATGCAGCCTGGTTCCACTTCTATGTATGTTATTAAGTCACAAGCTGAACGGTGGCATGATGCGAGGGAGAAGGTGCTAGAAATGCAAAAGACTGCTACTGATAAGGAACGAGAGCAATGGTCCAAAGATGGAGAATTGGACGATGAAGGCTGTTGGAGAAATAAACAGATGGACAGGTGGAAGTTGCCTACAGCCTTCGTGCAACCGTTGGTTCAGATGGCACATGGGCTTGCACATGTTGGAGCTTCAGCGATTGTGAAGTTGCTTACACAAGTCTGGGAGCATCCAGAGATTGCTAGCACTGCTAAGAGATTAGTACAGACCTGCATGATTTGCCTAAAATACAATCCAGGGAAAGGGACACGGACTCCGGCAGGAGGATTTGCAACACCTACTGCACCCTTTGAATTATTGCAAATGGATTACATTCAGCTGGAACACTGTAATAGTCTGAAGTACGTCCTGGTTGTGGTTTGTGCATTCAGTAAATGGATTGAGGCATACCCTACTAAGGACAATACTGCAATGACTACTGCTAAGGTGCTTTTGAAGGAATTCTTCCCGCAATTTGGTGTCTGCAGATTATTGTGGAGTGATAACGGGCCCCATTTTGTGGCCGACGGTATTAAGTATGTCCTGAAGGGATTGGGCATTGTGCAAAAGTTCCATGCAGTATTCCACCCGCAGTCAGCAGGGCTGGTGGAGAAGTATAATGGAACTTTGAAACAGAAAATTGCGAAAATACAGGCATCTACTTCTTTGCCTTGGCCAGATGCTCTGCCTTTGGCGTTGTTGTCTATCAGATCGGTACCACACTCTCGGACAGGCTTGACACCTTATGAAATTGTTTTCGGGCGCCCCATGAACATATGGGGGGTGCCCAAACCGAGTTCAGTGTATGATGTACCTTGTGTTTTAATGAATGACTATTTGGCACAATTAACTGATAGTTTGGTTTCCATTCACCAACAGGTTCGAGAAGCAGTCCCTGATCGGTCCACAGGAGAAGGTCATAACCTCCAACCTGGCGACTTTGTCTTTGTAAAGTCTTTTGAGAGGTCGAATAGTCTGGAGCCGAGATGGTGTGGCCCTGAGCAAATCCTTTTGACCACAAGAACAGCAGTGCGGGTGACGAACCGGAAGAACTGGATCCACTCAGTGCATTGTGGGAAGGTGCAACCCGACCTGGTGAAGCCTGCTGTACTAACAGACTATCGAGACATCTTGACTACAGAGAAAGGCCGTGCTGTGGGACCGGACGATTCTGAGGAGTTCTTCCCGGACCAAACAACGCCTGCATCAAAGAGATACGATCTGCGACCAAGAAAGGAATCTGCAATTGTGTGAGAAGTTGTCGGAACGGTCCCTAGGTTTGTGAAACGGAGAGCCGATGAGGCAAGGGGGGGGTCAGCCATGCATTAGAGTAGTGACACCCGTCTTGGCCCGATGGTGAAGAAAACAACGGCTGCCTAGGGGTAAGAGTTCCGACAACACTTTAGAAACAGGAAGATACTGTGACTTTTGTGCGAGATGGATAAAAAGAGAGTTTTTGGTCCATAGGTTTTATTCTTGTTATAGCAGTCATTGCTACAGTCATGTGGTTTGTCGAGGAGAAAGCTCCTGCCCGTGAACTGTATGTTGTTTCTACTCCAGTTCCTGATGAACATTTCTTTTATACACTCCCTTACCAAGAGTTGAAGCATCGACAGTCTTATCTGAATAACACCTTTATACAGATGTTGCATCATACCCACGTTGCTACAAATGCCACAGATTGCTGGATCTGTGGGATGATGCCAGCGCATCAGAAGAAAGGAGGAACACCGTTTATACCACTTCCTTTTTCGCATAATGGCTCTTGTAGGGCATGGTATACTTTGCTTTTTGCTACAAGGAAACCTACTGTAGGACGGTTGATCTTCAAACTGAATAAAGAATGCCACCAAAATGAAGATGGCTATCCCCAAGCTAACGGAACTATATGGGAGTGGGAGGAGTACAAGTCGGAAAATGCATCAACTCCGTATATTTTCACGAACACCAGAGACACTGTTGGGCAGGAAAAATTTGTAATCTCTGTGGCCCAAGCTCAAGCTGACTTATGTGTACAAAGTGTAGGCCATATTACCGTAGGCGTTAGTGATTGTATTACCGTGTTGAATATTGATGGCTTGAATAATAGTACTTTCCTTGCATCACATAACACTTATTTTGTGTGTGGGAATAAGGGTTATTATCGATTACCCGCCGGATGGTCTGGAGTATGTTATGTATCATTTTTACTACCACCTGTATTTCTAGCACCAGAATCCTATCATAAGGATTTGAAATTGCTAAACAATGTAACTGTAAATAGATTTAAGAGAGCTTTATCTGTAGATGAAGTAGATCAGACAGACACTAGTCTGCAACAGTATATAGATTTTAATTTAGGATTGTTCTTCTTTGTGGGACCAGCCTTGAACAGCAGAAAGATATGACGATTAACACGAGAAGTGGAAGCTGTTACAAATCAAACTGCAGCAGCCCTGGGAAATATTACCGAAGAGCTACAGATTACTAGAGTTGTAGCATTACAGAATAGAATGGTCCTAGATGTAATGTTAGCAGATAGAGGTGGAGCTTGTAGAATTATCGGAAGTAGTTGTTGTGTCTTCATACCTGATCATGCTCCTTCTGTGTACAAAGCTATCAATAAGTTGCATAATATTGCAGCAGATATTCATCAAGAAAATGGGTCTTGGACGTTTTCTGGGTGGTTTTGGACACTGATCTCTACATGGGGTTGGAAGGTTCTCAGTGGACTCTGTATAGTTGTTGCCATACTATTCACTTGCTGTGTTTGTATTCAATGTAGCCCTATGATTTGTTCATTATGCATTTCATTTTGTGTGCCCAATAAACAAGCTGTTGCGGATACTGCCCATAAGAAAACCATAACTAGAGAAATAGCAGATATGATGACCATCGATATAAACAATGAGTATCTAGATTATCCAAAGGGACCGAATGTCTTCAGCAAATGCTGAAAGGGTCGTCTGTTGTAAATAAAACAGCGATAAATGTTAAGCATTCGCTGAAGACATGTTGTCATGTTTTCAGTGTAGTTTCTTCTTTCGGCCAGACTCCATTTTGTTTCCTGACCTCCATTTTGTAGGCCACATCGTGCCATGTGCTCGCCACAAGGCAAGTCCTACCTCACTGACCGCTACCCCTGGAGTTTGCCCAGCAACAGGCTATGAATAGCTCTAGCCTATCTAACGCATGCTCAGTATGTGTAACATCTGTTTCTGCTTAGAGGGGATTGGAATGTGCATTTGGGGGGTTTCATGAACTGTTAACTCCACCCATGTATCGATCATGTTCAAGAAATGTCCTTATATGGTCGCAAATCATACTTTTGAACTGTAACCGGCCACTTATGAGCCCCTTCTTTGTGTATAAAAGGGGACCGCGTGCCTGAGTCTTTTGTGCTACCTTGTACAATACCGAAGGGTATTGTGTGGGCTGTAGTACCACCTTTAAAGGTTTATTAAACTTTTGTCTTTGTATTTCCAGTTTACATGCCAAATTCTTATATAGTCTGAGGACTTATTGCATACAGAAGAGCGAACCTTTTGCGCTTGAAGGCCTGGCTGAGGCCTGAACTCATCAGTACGTTTTAAGGGAGCCGCTTGAGAGAGTAGACCGCGTCCAGTGTTTCAGGTATTAGAAAAATGGAAACGTGGAAGTAAAAAGGCTACGAATCTATCCGTACCTGAAAAAATGATGACTGCAATGTTAACTGAACGAGGAAAAGAAAACCCCGGATTACCAAGAGAGACTTAGATGAGGTAAAGCTCGTGTGAAAGAACAGGGGGTTCTTATGGTAGAAAAATGAGACCGTGTCCAATATTTCCTGTATTGAACACTAGAAACGCGGAAGTGGAAGGCTACAAGCCCCTTTGTTCATGCGAAGGTAACGTATATAATACTAGCTAGGTAATTTAAAACACGGATTAAAAATTAATATCACCAAATGTTGGTGGAAATAGAAATTAGTATAATATTATACCCTGGAAACGAGTACTAAAACTCACAACATAAAAAATTGTTCTATCGCAAAGCATAATAGCAGGATCCAGTAGCTCACATGATACCAGAGTAACTTACAACCCAGAACCAGTCTCCCATTAATTAAAACCACCTCATCAGTAATCTCAATGTATTCCATATATATCTATGCAAATACGCTGACAACTATAAGAGTATGTTGTAAAACAACACCACGTGATCTTACTCAGTATGTAGAAAAGAGCGATTGAACGTCATAGAGATTGATTTTGATTTCTCCTTTTGGTGTGAGTGCACTAGGTGGTCCGTTGTTGCTGTCGCTGCCCGCTGCTGCCCGCTACTGCTACTGCTATTGTTGCAGCACGTCGCTGGTTTTCGGCCCGGCGCTCCAGCCAGCTAGCGCCGATCGCATCGATTGCCTGGGCCGGCTTCAGTCTCCCGCCGTGGTCCGCTGAGTCCCGTGGCTCTTGTGTTTCTGTGTCTCCTGTATCTCCTATGGAGGACGGGCTGCGGGGGTGGAGCCAAGCTGAGACAGGCCGGGGCGAGCCGGACAAGGCCCGCCTATCCACCGTGCATCGCCCACCAAGATCTGGCGATTCTGCCTTACGGTGCTCTTGCAGAGTTTGCGCCCCCAGTGGGCAACGTGCAGGGGTGGAAAGGCAGGAGGCAAGGAAGCTGAGGATAGTGGTTGAGAGCCAGGAGGGACCCGATGGGGCCAGGAAAGCTTCTAAGCCCAGGCTCCAAAGCCTCAAAACCCCTCATTCAGGACGGGAATTGGGTCCGGACTCGGACAGGTGCAATCAGCCTCAGCTCTGCTCAATCCAATTTACCTCTCACATCAGCACCAGCACCAGAGTCTTGTTTTTCCAGGCATGAGTTTCTTAGCACGAGAAGTGAATGAGAGCCTCAGGAGACCCCCAGGAAAAAGAGGATCGGAGCAACAGGCAAGTGGCAAGGTGCTTTGGGGGCAATAGGTGGAGAGAGGGAGCACCCTGAGCGCAAGAGCGGCAGCTGTAGAGTGTAGTGCCCGGGCACGCACGCGGAGGCGGCCCAAATAGGCTGGGTGCAGTTTGCGTCATCCCAGAGTGCCCTGCCCGTTCCTTTCTCCCGCTTCAATTACTCCACGCCACTATCGCTACCACAGCCACCACGCGTCACCTACCATTGTCATACTGAAAAGAACACGCTAAGTCTTAGCCAAAGCACCCCCCAATACATACATTTCAATCAAGGTTCTTAGATCTCTACCTGGTGCCACCCAGTAGTCCAACCTCCAGGTTGGCTAGCATCAACAGGGCATGCCGTCAGGAAGAATAAGAGGAGGGGAGAAAAAAGAAAAGAAACCCCAAACAATGCCCAAAAGTGCAAAGGAGGGTCGCTCGCCAACTGACCCGGACAGCATCAGTAATTTATCTGGAGTAAATCACCAAGACCATGGAGCACCAAGCAAAAAAGGTAATAGATCACAGACGGGAGGCAATAGAAGCACCATCAGCAACAGCAAGTGTTTCCGCCTTTAAAAGAGGAACAGACTCTGCTCCACATGACAACACCAAGGGCAGCAAGGAAGCCACCCTTCACCTATTCACCAATAACGAACACAAACTCGATTCTTCGTTTCTCATTTTGGAAACGGATCACCAATTTGGTCAGGTACTTTTTCAGTTAGATACACAAGTCTCGACCCACAACAATATAAAGGAAACTAAGATGTTACCTTTACAAAATCACAAGCATTTTAGCACTACTCAGTGTTCTTTGAGCAACTCATCACCAGGGTTTCCATCTCGCCAGAACCACCTAGAATGCTCGCCTTCAGTAGAACCCCATATCCCCCCAATATCTTCGATTTGGTAGCATTTGTTAAACACCATGGACACTATTGGAAAAGCAATGTCATATCACGCCGATAAGTTAGATGTGCAAGTCGACCTACTAAACATTTTAGCAACCCATGTCCAGGGGGTCAAGCAAAAGTTGCACAACTTCAATGAGATGATCATGAAGGTACAGGGAGATCGGGAAACAACATACCAAATATGCCACTGGCATTGTACTCAAATATTCAACAAATTAGCAACAGTACCAACTTTACTAACACAAATACTGGGGTTGACCAGGGATAACCAACTCAAGCCCATAGCACCAGCTGAGATAGCCAACGAAGCACCTAGTGAAATAGATAAGGTATGCCCAAGCCCGACCATGGTTAAGAATGCAAGCGAAACTGGGGCAAACCCAGCTTTGGCACAGGCAAGTTCACTTACCCCAAACCTACCCACTGAACCTGGGACCTCAGGGGTTCCGGAAACACCTCCCACCGGCCAGAACATGACATCACCGGCAAGGCAATATATAGCACCAAAGCCATTAACAAAACAGGAAAGAAAACGTCAGAGAAAAGCTAGAAAAAGTAAACAAATCCGTCAGGTAACTAACCCAACCATCGTCATGTCGAGCAGGATACGTCTAAAAGTGAGGACAACACAATTCAAAATGAGGAAGATATAAAGCAAATCACTGTGGAAATAACAAGTAACAACGACCTGCAACTCTCACCAACTAATTTGGACACCATTTCAAATCGCTTGTACCAAATTAAAAAGGAGCAATCGCCATCATCAAAAGTTTATAGCCTTTTTAAACCGTCCATAAGAAAAAGGAAAAACAGCTCAAAAACTCAGGTCACACAAACCACGACATCAATATCCTCACCAGGGCGCCCTACTGAATTAACCAGCATCATTCGCCCATCGGAGGCCACGATTAATGGCCACGAGGAAAGATGTAAGACAGAATCATCCCACCGTTACGGAACAGGATGTAATGAAGTTTTGCACGCACGGAACAATGAACCAAAAGGCATTTAACAATCCACAGGTCCCTTGGATCCCACCAACGATTAACCTGGAGCACACATTAGAGGATAACGTCACCAGAGATAGTTTTATCTATGTATCACAGAATGATCTTACTCAAAATAGCAACAAATTGGTGTTCATTCCCCACTACAACTCAAGGGGACCTCAAGACATCCTTAATAGAAGTTACTCAAACTATTCAATGCCCTTCCTTCTCTGAGTCACATCAATTCAAGTAACCTAGAAAGCATTGAGTTCAAACAAAACCCACACTAGGTGGGGTCAAGAAATCACCATAGTAACATTTTTTGACCCCTTTTCATAGGGCAAATCTGGCAACAGAAGGACCCATTTGCTGATTGGGGTATTGAGTTAAAAAAGGTCACTCCCCTCCTATCCTAGTCCACTGCAACTGTCAAACCACCCAGAGTGCCACTTAAAGGGAGCCAAAGGCCCGAAGCACCTTAGCTCAGCTAAGGGCATTGATTACACAGCAAGGAAAATTACTATTACCATCGATCAGCCAGAGGCAATCAATCCTCCGGGCTCCCGTCAGTCGAACACAGACGGCACTACCCTAGCAGCACCATGAAGACTCCTATCATCATCCCCCAATTCACATCGGGCAGTAACATCTGCTCTTGGAACGTGCATGGCCTCAGCACAATATTAGAAGAACCAGATTTCATGGAATTCATCACCAACTAAAACATCCTTCTCTTCCAAGAAACATGCCAGATAAATCCTTCTTTGATCGCAGGGTACACAGAATATTTTATTCCTGCTAAGCGATCAACAAAATATGGGAGAGCAAAGTGTCGCCTTTCCACTTTCATTTCTACTGACATTCCGTGGCAGGCCTCAGTAATAAATCTCGAATCGTCCTGGATGCAATGTACAAAATTTGAGTACCCGTCCAACAATAGCCTGTTAATATTGAACATCTACATACATCCTGCGTCCAATCAAAAGAGGTCAAGAATTGAGAAATTATCATCTACATTAGAAACACTCCAACTCGCTTTCTCATATGCTAACATAATACTATCAGGAGATTTTAATATGAACCTACTGAAAATACTAAAGAAAGTACAGTAGGCAATTTATCAGCCCCAAATCAAAGCGATAGACATGGCAGGAGATGCTCGGCCCTTCTAGAGGAACTCTCAATGTACAAGCTTAATGGACAAGGCCAGACTGATCACCCGGTGGCCTTCACCAGGGTAACTCAAAAATCAAAATCCACAATAGATTACATATTCGCGGACAAGGAGCTGATTTCACAGATCACAAATGTTCAAATAATTGACAGAGCTGAAAGCGATCACCTACCACAAACCTTCATGCTGCATAGGAACACGGCAACTCCAGTTAAAAATAACATGATGTCCCAATCAACTCAAAACTACAATCTTAAACGGCTAACCTGGAAATGTGAACACATCGATGACATCATGTGCAAATGCATTAGCCTATCAAAGAGTGTCACATCAGAAGCTTTGTGCCCAAGGTCCTGGGAGTCTTTTATTCATGAATTACACAACAAACTCCCAACTCTGACTAAAGGCCATAAATCCGGACGACAACCAGGGGCACCTTGGTTCACCAACAACTTGCGGAAACAAAAGCAGTGTTTGCACAAATACATAAGACAGTTAAGACACATGAATCCAGAATCTTCCCAGGAAATCCTGTTACTGATATCAAGAACAAAAAAAGACTTAAAACGGGACATCAGGGGATCCAAGAAAATGTACAATGAACACATCTGGGCGAAACTCCTCCATACTAGCAAACAAAGAGATTCAAAACTCTTTTGGGAAAGCATCAACCAATTATTAAATGGAAGGCATAGACATCACAACTCGGATGTAATGGAGGACATCTGGAGAGCCCACATCAAACGTTTATATAACGAAATTCCATCCCCAGGCATTCCAACTCAAGGATACTAACAGGGGATATCAATGTTGAAACAGTTAATGATACCCCAAGTCCAAACACATCCAACCTCTCCCCACAGATATTACAAGAGCAAGTCTTCAAAACCATCAACAAATTGAGAACGGCGGGAGCACCAGGTCCCAATGGCCTGCTAAATGCCTTGTTTCATCACAATCCTTCATTTTGGTCCTATCTCCTGACCCCTCTCTTCACCCACGCCCTGGTGTCCGGTTTGCTTCCTGGCAAGGCAGTATCCTAAACCCAATCTACAAGTCAGGCGCATGCTCAGACCTAACCAACTTCAGGCTTATAGCATTAATCGATGTGGAGGAAAACATGTTCGCTTCAAACCTGTTGCTAGATCTAGAGGATTGGGTTTGTCAGTCAAACCTTATTCCTACCACCCAAACTGGATTCAGGGCAGCGATGGGCACCCTCACAAACATCTCTGCAGTCACGCTCTTAGCGAATAAAGCCATATCAAATTCAAACACCTTGTACGCTTGCTTCATAGACCTCAAAGCGGCGTTCAATAAGATATCAAGAGCTAAATTATGGGCTAAGATGCAAAACTGGGGGGTACCAACTAAGCTTTTGGCGGCCATTATCAACCTGTACTCGGACACATGGGTCCAAATAAGGAAAGGAGATGGGCGCAGCATAACTAGTAAGATTGAAACATCTAACACAGGGGTGTGTACTGGCCCCCTGCCTATTCAACATTTATACCGCAGACCTAGATAAACACCTCCAACTTGTTCAAGCTGAACCTCCAAGATTGGGTAAAATTCCAACTCCGAGTCTTCAATGCGTGGACGATATAGTCCTACTAGCACAAACCCCACTAGGTCTGCAGCGACTAATCTCCAAACTTGGAGCCTACGTCACTTCAGCTCAACTTACTATCAATCATAAAAAAACAAGGGTGATGTGCTTTTCCAAACACCATTCCACAAGTAAAAAAACTAAATTTATCTGGAAATTTTATGACAAACCATTGATCAGGGCGTCTTCGTAAAAATACTTAGGCTTCCAACTGGATTGCCACCTCAACTACATACAACATCTGGACCAAGTCCGCTTGAAAGCAAAACAACTGCTCTTTGCATTTAAAGGTCTACACCAAAAGCTTTCAGGCTGCTCAACAGGGCACTTGCTCAAAGTAATTGCTGTTAAATTCCTACCCTCCATCGCATACAGCTCAGAAATATTTATTACCAAAGACGCCACAGCACTAAACACAGCTCAATCCACCCTTTTCAAATGCTTGTTTTCGATTCCCCTATATATCTCTCAAGCCCAAATCTGACTGGAATATGGATTAAAAAACCAGCAACCAGCCAAACAAGGCGCATTAGTTAAATATTACTAGAGGATAAGAGCTGCCGAAGAGAACACTTTAGCACATCGCTGTTGGGTGGAGATTGAAATGCAAACTAGGCTACAAAACTCTATTACATCAGTGTTAAAAAATTCGCTCCAGGCACTACAGTTAGAGGATGCTTGGTTGACCATCACAACGTTCTCGGATTTAAAAAAATCGTGAATAATACGATCAAAAGAACATCCCAACTAACTGATAAAACTGCAATCGCAAAAAAAATCACGCTTGGGCAGTGATACAATCGTACCGGATTATTAAACCTCAACAGTACCTGTCTGCACATTTCCCATATTACAAAATGCATTATTTGACATTGCTGAGGCTGGGGGTATACCCTACGAAAGACCTAACCCCAAATAGAAACACACATGGCCAACTAAAGCATGTTGGCTATGTAGACAGATGTAGACAGTGGGATGAGTCCTTGTTGCATTTTCTATGTATCTGCCCTGCACTACTAGTAACCAGGAAATCTGTTTTGCGAGAGGCACTAAGAAACGCACAAATAAAGACGTGCAGAATAGCAGTTATAAAATGCCTCGGAGGCACGTCCATTCAGTTATCCTGTAGAGCCATAAACTTTTGGAAAATGGCTGCAAAAGATCTGGACAAAAGTAGCAATTTAACATAAGCAGCTTGAAAACAATTGTATACCATTATTTATCTGCTGTGATCATATACTTTTTTTTATGTATCAGCAGCTAACTGTCTAGGATGGCTTCATTATGTTTCAAGCTCTTGGAAAAAGGAAGCATAAAAATGTTTTAATTTCTTAATTTACCGCCTGTTGACATGATTTAGCTCAAAACCCCTTTTGTCTTTTCACCCCCTTATAATTCCTGTCTCTATTCAACTTCCAGCTTTAAAATGTCGATTTTTGGTTTTATGAAACATGGTGGTACGTCCACCCTTTTATGATTTTAATGAAATCAAATAAAAGTATTTTTTGATTTTTTGATTGATTTGGAAAATATGTTCTATATTTGCAATTGAAACCTCATCCGAGTAGTGGGAGAAGTAAGTTCACTAGAGAAACAGGGGAGAAAACAGAAATGATTACCATGGTTTGCCACCACAACATTTTAAATGGAAGTGAGATAGTATCATGAAGGATCTGAATACCCGAGAGCAATTTAAGAATGATGCAAATCATAAATATGTTAATAAAGCCCTATAACTTTCGAAAAAGAAGTACAGCTGTCCGTGTTACATGTAGGAAGCTAGTGAGAGAAAATGCAATCACCAGTGGTCATTCTAGAGTAGTAAAAACATTGACATATGATAGTGTGCACAAAATATTTCATGTTCGGAACTAAATTCATTATCATCAAGTTTGATGTTATCAAAAACTTTACGCTCAGATTTACATTTGGAGTTACACAAGTATAATTAAACACATAGTATAAAGTCATTTCATACTGTATTCTATATTCACTGGGATACAAAACACAGTTATAGTTGTACCTATAGCATAACTTTATCAACTGGATAAATGTCACAACAAATTGTACTGTATATTTTTAGACTGATCAATGCAACTCCTCTGCTTTTACTGCTCAGTAGGAAATGCTGACTTAATGTCCTAGAAAGTATTGCATATCAGAATCACAGTTCAACCCACGTTGAACCCACTGCAGGCACATAATCCACATTGCTTCAGTTCTGCGCAAGTGGAGTTCCATGTTCCCTCCTCTGGGGTGTTGGTAAATTATCTCAATACCAAAAAAGGTAAACTCCTTGTGTGTACTTTGTGCAGGAAACAGAGCTGTGTGTGTGGCGACTGGGTATCTGACATCACCTTGCTTGATTGCCCTCACATGTTCTGCAATTCTTTCTTTTAGAGGTCTGGTCGTACTACATACATACCTTTTTCAACATTTACACACAATCACATAGACAACATATCTGGAAGTGCAATTGATGTTGTTTCTGATTACAAATTCTTGATTGCTGGGGCTGGTGAAAGTTTTGACTTTGTGTTGTGCCCACTTGCACATCCCACAAAACCCACATTTGTGGAAACCTATGGTATGCAGAGTCAACCAGGAGCCAGGATGCTGTGTTTTGGGCAGAGAAAGGACTTAATCTAGTACGAAAAGGTCTGCCTCGTCTGAATGTTATCAATGGAGGTGCAGGAATACTTTGTGCTAATACACTATCAGCATGTAATATACCACAGTGTTTCTTAATACTTTTTCTTAACACATGGTTCAGACCATTGAATTCTGTGATCATGCTTACAGGTGTGTCACCCTCTGATTTGAGATGATTGGTTTTAAGAGTGTCTTCTCTTTTGACTTAACTTATTCTCTTTGCTGCTTTAGTTAAAATGGTTTTGCAGTAGCCTCTTTTCTGTAATCTTTGCTCCATGTCCTTAACACATTGGTGAAATTTGTGGTCATCACTGCAAATGCGTCTAGCCCTCATGTATTCACCAAACGGTAGAGAACTAATCTAGTGTGCAGGATCGCTGCTACCCGCATAAAGAACCAAATTGCAGGAAGTGCCCTTCGTGTAAAGGCGGCTATTCAGTTTGTCATTCTTTTTTTTTTTTTTTTTAATTTTTGGAAAACCTTTATTGGACAATATAGGCAAACAAATACGGGCCTACAACCCACCGGCCGGCCTCGAAATCATTTAAAGCACAGTAGCGAGCAATTGGGCAACTCAGCAGCATATCAAAGCAAACACGATTAATCCAAGTTACACTGTAATTAGTTGCGCTGCCGAGAGGTAGGAGAAGTGAAGGTTTAGTTTTAAAGTTTTTTAAGGTACGTCCAAAGTAGTAGGAGCCAAGAAGGATCAGAGTCCAAACAATCCGTACTAGGACCGAAATGGGCAGCAGTATTCAGAAAAATCAGCGAACATTATCTATTAAACAAAAGGCTGGAGGCGAGTAAAACAGGAGAGAGGACGAGCAAACATTATGGTACACCCCAGCCACTACCCACATCGCACCAATCCACCCCTTGACCCAAAGAAATAGGAGAAGAACAGAGTAGAAGAAGAAGAAGAAAAATAAGGCCCATAGTAACTGAAACGAACAAAGAAAGAACACCCCCCACCCTACATGCATGCAGAGGCTACGGCCTACCCCCCCCCTAGCAGTGTGTCTGTTGCCCCAAGAGTACCCGAAATTTAGGAGCAAGAGAAAGAAGGAAAATAAATCACATAAGACCGGAGGAGGGCCAGAGAAATGACCAAAACAATCAGCACTTTTACCCTCGGCCACCCATCCCCGGACCCCGACCCAGTACCTGACCAACATTTATCTCCCACAATTGTCCATTACAGTCCCAGCAATGCACACAACCGGATGCAGCAAAAAGGGAGAAACATCCTCAACCTTGTCCCCTTCGATCCAGCATGCCGACGGAGTCCAGTTCTAAAGCAGCCATCTTGGACGGAGAAAGCAAAAGTAAGGCCCACTGCAGAGCACCAAAGTCCTTCCACCTCAGAGCCAAACGGTAAACGTCTAACCAAGAAGGGGCAATGCACAACCGCAATGCTTGAAGGGCAGCTGGCCAAAACAGCAGTTGCAACTCCAGGATGGGGCAGTGAGACCCGCGATGAAGCCCCGAAACAGTCGTGTGGTGAGGCGTCCGGACACAAACCTCCAGCCTCTGCCAAGGACCAAGATCTCCACACATCCCTGCGTCAATACTGGGTAGCGCAGCAGCAACCACATCTCTCTTATCCAGCACCTTCAAGTACGCCTGAGCAGGCTGGTAGTCGCAGACAAACACAGGGTGTGGCGAGGTGCACAGCACATGGGGCTCAGCATGGCCATCCGAGGGCTCTGCAAGCACAGAGATATCCAGTCGGCATTCCAGGTCCAGGGCCATGTCACGCACAGCTACATGGAGATCACTCAGGGCATACATAATATCAGCAATCCTGAGGGACGCCGCAGGATAAGAGGGCGCTGCCGTCTCGCGCACCCTGGGCGCGGGGTCACACCGTAGCCCTCGAGACTGGTCGCCGTCGGCCATCGTATCAGCAGCCCACCAGTAGCCGGTCCGCAAATCACTGCCACTCCAGGGGGTACAGTAGCGGGACGGTCCCCTTCGCCTGACACCCGGCGTCAATGCAGCGCAAACCGCTATGGATACCCCAAATGGTCGCCGGGGGTAGAGAGTGCCAGATGCCGAGAGCCCAGTTCAAAATGGCACCCGTCTCAGCACTGGAGAACAAGAAGACGCTCCGAGCCGTCCACAAGCCGAAAAGAGGGTAAAATATATCTTCTACGGCGGTGACACAAGTCGAGCATGAAGGCGTGCAGGACAGGGCGGCTCGCTGTAGCAGGGAAAACAATGCGGCAATAGCTATCCGTCAGCTGACCCCGTCCTGCTAGAATGTCAGCCGTTGTTGCAACTTGGGGCGGCAGCCTCCGGAGAACAAAGACCCGGCCTCAGCAATGCAACACTGAGACAAAGACCGGGACACCTCGCCGCCTCTGCCACCAGGATCGCGCCGGGGAGCACACCGCTGGACTCAGGAGCGCCTCACGGTTCCAGGACGCCGACAAGTGGGCAGGATAACATGCAGGATCAGCGGCGTTTCGGGAGAAGAACGAGAGGGTCGGCGGAGCCGAGGGATCAGGCGGCCATCATGGTCGCGGGCTAGGCTCCTCCCCCAGTTTGTCATTCTTGATGTATAGTTCAATGTCTAAGAAATTGATGCTGGTGGTACTGTATTCCATAGTGAAAACTATTTTAGGGGGATACATTTTGAGCTTGATATATTATGTGTCGGACTTGATCCCCGACTAATGCCCATTTTGGGTTATCCCCTGAGCTTTGGATCGTTTTACCACTTCTATACTTTCATCACCATTTTAATTTAGGCTTGAACTAAAAATATGGTGCTATAGACATTTTATAATGAGCCTTTCCCTTTTTTGTGATTTTATTTTCCAGTGGTATTGATTTTTCTTGACTTGCTCCTCACATGTGCTTTACCTGGAGGCATACACATATGACCGGATTCAAACTTTTGAGTTAGTTTACTACTTTTCATATTTGTAATCTGCATGTTTGCAATAACTTACACTTTTGCTTTAATTTACACTTTTAAAGTAAGTTCAACACTACACATGACCAACCACTTGTAAGGCAACACCCTCCCATGGAAAATAATGCGGTATGGATATATTACAAAGAGTAAGTTACTATATAAATGTAATTTACTATAAAAGTGCAGTTTATAAATCCCAAAATGTAGTTATTGTACACAAAAGACTAATTTACTACAAGAGTGCAGGTTGTGAATAGCACTTTTTAGTACATTTTGCTAAACTACTGTAATACTATAAAACATACAACAAAGTACAGGTTTGTAAATCAGGGCCAAATAATATATGTGACCTCTTGTCACACTGTTCTGTTCTATGTTCTCCATTTTAATGCTGCTAGGAGCTAGACCAGTGTTGTGTACCCTTACTCTTTCGTCAAAAAAGCATGAACACTCTAGAGATAAATGATGGCGGCATGCTAAGCATTAGCTCGAGTATTCTGTATGTGCTAGATGTGTCATAATTGCAGAATCAACCAATGAAAGAAAGACAGGGACAGCAGACAGACAATATTTAGAAATGAGAAGCATTAATCCTCAGCTGAAAATAGGAGGAAGTAAAAATCAAATGCAAGTATGCTGATTAAAACATGAGAAACTAAATTGAATATCTTACATTTGCTTTATAATAACTGTATTTCTGGTACTGCCAAATATTGCAGTTTACATTTGTAAAAAACAGGAGTTATTCTTACCCGTCTATTAATACCACTCCATCTTTAAAATTCAGAATGAAGAAAGGAATTACAAGGATTTGTACTGGTGATATGCTGGTAACAACAGATGTAATTTTGCTGGTAAGTGTGCTCGTTCTCTTTTGACGTTCTTTTCCCACTGATTTTCCTCTATGAAATATTCAATTTTTTTTCTACAATGTTCAAATTGTACTCATGTTTGCCATTGTATCCTTGTCAATCATCAAATTGTTTTTTTCTCATAAACATTATCAATGAAATCCATTCCACCAACAAATTATTATGTATTAAAACAAAAATGTGCATTGTGAAAATAACATTATGCTACATATGGTTAATATTATGCTATGTATATGTTACCCTATACCAAAAAGCTTTGACACTATTAAATGCATTATTAACTGCTGAATTTAAAAAGCTGTTTTTCATTCATTCGGTCTTCTGATCATTGCGTGCAGGAAGGCTTTTTTAAAGTCTGTGTTTTTCAGGCTGTATATGATGGGGTTAAACAGTGGAGTAACAGCGATGTACGACAAAGACAATAGTTTGTTGTCTTCGATTGAAGCTGTGGATGTTGGTCGCATGTATGTAGAACAAAGAGATACATAAAACAAAATAACTACCATGATGTGCGAGGTGCAGGTAGAGATGGCCTTTTGCCTCCCCTCTGTTGATTTAATTTTTAAGATTGAGCGTATGATGTTGCTATAGGACATTATGATTAAAACAAATGCCATTCCTGTCACAATGGTACACAGGATGTAGTTGAGTATCTCTATTGTACGAATGCTACTGCAAGAAAGCTTCATCATGGTGATTGTATCACAGAAGAAGTGGTTGATTGTGTGGGACTCACAGAACGACAGCTTAGATAGGAGTACAATGTGCGCTAGTGGTTCAACAAGACCGTTTACCCAGCTACCAGTTGCAAGCCAGAGGCACACATTCTTATTCATAATGGCCATGTAACGTAAGGGATTGCAGATGGCAACATAACGATCAAAAGCCATGACCGCTAGAAGAACAACTTCGGTGGCCATCATGAACAGAAAACAATACATCTGCAGCAGGCATACAGTGAGTGAAACCTGGGTGCCCTCCATGAAGAAGTTGACCAGCATGTGTGGAAAGATTACTGATGTGTAACTGATGTCAATGAAGGACAAGTTTGTGAGAAAGAAATACATTGGGGTTTGTAGAAGTGGGTTGCAGTAAACAGTTGCCATAATAAGAAGGTTTCCAACCAGGATGATCATGTAAATCAATAAAAATGTAACAAAAAGTGGAATTTGATGCTGGAAAAAGTCAGAAAATCCCACAATCAAGAATTCTTCTCCCAAGCTCATATTTTCTGCTTTCATTTATCCAAGCAAGTGGCTTCTAGGCAGTTGGATCTGAAGACAGACTGAAAAGATTAACACAAAGAATAAGCATGTAATTGTGTTTATAGTCCATAAGGAAGAACATGTGACTGTAAAGGGTTGTTTGCTCTGTTGTTGACTTGCTCTTAGTTTTTATATATTTAGTTTAGCATGATTATTTATGGCATATTCGGAGCACTCTGGTAAATAGTGCATAGTAAGATTTGGAGAACACAGTTCAAGACAGACTTTGAAACAAGAGTTTTGTTCCAAATATTTGTGATATTGCTCTGAGCGGAGCTGAGTGATATTATAAAATTATTGCTTTGTAACCCTTGCAAAGTTTGCACACTGATTATGCTGGCATATCCTTATGGAAGCAGTGATTTGTGCAACAAATGTTGCTCATATGTTAGTCTAAAAGTAAATCAAACATTTTCCTTTATAAGGTATACTGGAGAATAACTTGAGATGTGAAGAGGAAAGCAGAATACCCTTTCCTATTACATCTGAATCGGTATCTAAAAGTAAAGAGCCCTTAGTGAATGGAGATTTGTCAAGGTACAGTTTTCAAGACAAACCCTAAATTTAAACAAACAAATTCACTAAAAAATTATCCATGGAGCTGACAATGCCATTTCATCCCTGATACATGTGCCAGGTCATCAAAACCGCAAATAGTTGAAAACTTGCCTTAAAAGAATTGTTGGAAAATGGCTATCTCTAAAGGGTCACCCAAAAAATTGTGCCTTCCTCCTTTTTATTTTGCTGTGTTCTTTTAGTTGGCTTTAGGACTCTGAACATTTTACCACTGCTGACCAGTGCTAAAGTGCATGTGCTCTCTCCTCTAAACATGGTATAATTTGTTTACATCTGTTTTGTATATTTAATTTACATCTAAGTCCCTTGTAAAGTTGTATTCCATATACACAGGGCCTGTAAATGAAATGCTACTAGTGGGCCTGCTAATATTCAAACAAATATTTACCCCCACACCATAAATTCTTCACCATTTTACGTCGGAGACCACGTCAATATTCCGAGTCCTCTTGGCCAATGAAGGCTTCTTGTTTCTTTTGTAAAATTCTCCCTGCTACTCCTCACCCACCCATATCTGTAAGCCTAGTTTAATCAATGTATTTATACCTTCCATCTTACAAACTGGCATACATATAGGCTCAGACAATCATAAATGATAACAGTTCTGAGAGAATAAACCTTTTTACTGGGTATCTTCACTTCGGACCCCACAACATATTCATTGTATGGTGAAAAACAAACAAATGAAGCACAGTACTGACAATTCTAAAAAGCATCACATACAATTTTTTAAGACAAACATTCAATGCAGCATTACAAAGCAATGCAACAGATGAAGCATTAAAAAGCAATGCAACAGATGACTTGTCTACAAAAACAAATATAAGTCTCCAAGATATAGAAACACATATAATCAAAATAGTTTATGGACCCGATGCATAGCTGTGGTTGCGTGGAGAAATCCGGCGGAAACAATCCCTTTGTTTGGGGATCATTGACGCATCTCATGCTGTGACAAGGATTAAGGTAGTTTGCTCATCAGGCCCTGAGTGGGCCCTGTAGCTGGCCTGCGCACGTTGCCTTTGACTTTGTCCCGGTCCAGCACGCTCAGATAACCTCCCTAGGTGCTTATTGCTTCTAATCGCTAGAAACACTTTTTAATTAAAAATTCACATTTCGACTTCTACTTATTAGTATTGTGTCATTTTATCCTTGATTTATTAGTAAAATTATTGTCTATTTTTCTAAGCCAGTGTGGAGTTCTTTTGTGATGTTTTCATTGTGTTACTGTGTCTGTGTGTACTCCACACATACTTTTCACATTACCTCTTTAGTTCAGCCTGCCTGCTCTGTGCCAAGCTACCAGATGGTGATCACAGGTAAACTTTTAGAGCCATATTTATGAAAAATTGTGGCACAGGGCAGTGCAGCAATTCACTTGCTGCGCTGCCATGTGTCACTGGGAAAGGGTGGGGATGCACGTATTTATCTATTACAGAGCATTCCTGTCCTTTCCCCTTGTTCTGATGCAATTTTGGCAGCCTAGCGCCAATGGGGGGACTCCTGCAAGGGTGCCTCCGTTGCATGCAGAATTGTTTTTGTGCATGAAGGGCACCTTCCTGCACAAAAAAATTCCTGAGATCTTTAATCCACTTTCTATGTGTGCTGCAGAATGAGGAAGAGGAAAAAATATGAGAAATAGAAATATTTCTCCTTGTTATGCCTTATCTGGGGAAGCATAAGATTTTGGAGCATTCCCTGATTTACAAGTACTTTTAATTCTGTGAATGTGTAAGAACCACAGGAGGTGCGTAAGAATACCCCCTACAATGCCCATGGAAGGCCTTCCCAGGGCAGATCCAAGCAACAAAGCTATTTGTGCTGCAATGCCTTACTCCAGATTTTTTTAGCGATTCAAAGATACACAAAGTTGCTTTGTGTGACTTCATAAATGTGACTAGGAAGCTTGTGTCACGCATGTACCACTTTGCGTAGTGCAAACGTGATCCAAACCTCCCATATATATGCCCCTTGGTGTGTAGCTTACTTACCCTGACCTGAGTGGTGGTCCCAATTTGGACACAGTGCACACCTCTGGCAACTAAAGACCTTATTTCTAACAAAGTCTGTAATAAAAATAGATCAAGTGAGCCAAACTTAATTGAGTTGAATAATGATAAATGTATCACATGAAGGCCATGTCTGGAATCAAGTCATGTGAGGTGCAATGGCAGATGAATTTGAGAAATTCGGGTGACAATAATGTTACTGAATTCATCAACAGTGTTTAGACCATCTAGTATAGAATTACAATCGGAAATTCATTTGAATTAGAATTCATACAGGATGCATGAAAATTCACGACCATTGGATGGTTTGGTGACCAATTAGTTGCTTGACTTTTAAAGCCAGAATCATTGTGGCCTGTGCTTTAATTACTTACTATTTTGTAAAAGGCTTAGATCATTTACACATTTACACCATTTACACATGCACCTCTCACCTTCATGTATTTGTAATCTATTTCCTGTTTTTATAACAAAAAATATCAATATACACAAGTTTACAGTACTTATACTGCACAACAATACGCGGTTAATGCCCCCTAGTCAGACTTTTCAAGTTGTAAATGAAGCATAACATGCAGATTTGATATTTAACCCACTGAAGTCCACATGCTTTGCCTTTGTACAGGCTTTTTCCTCTATGTATTTCAATAGGTTTAGCTTGCCAGATTCTATCAGGAGACCGGTGTGCTAATTATGACACAACTTGTGATTCTGATTCTTGTGCAAACAAGAGTTTGCACAGAGATTGGAATGTAGCCCTAAACTTCAATGAGGACCTAAATAAACCTATTACATTGTGAACCTCAAACAATTCTTATACCGTCATGAAACATTGTTTCCCTTAACATGCAATCTTTACCAACCAAACTAAGTACTAAGTCACGTAGCTGTATCAGCGTGTATAGGGAAGATTTTACATAGCACAATAGATCTGAGATTGTATATGCCTTTGCTGATGTATGCATGTACAATTTTAATATTTCTAACCCATAGACATATACTGTATATTAAATGCAGAGTAACACAATTACTTGTTGTGTGTGTCTGATTTGATGAGGGTCTAAAATAGCATTGCCCTTATACCCAGCAAGTGATCTCGCAGGTCTGTTATCCTTCAAACATCTCTCTTCCACATGTATGTAGCCCACTGAGAAGAGTTTTAGATATCTTTCCATTACCTTTTACATTCATAACTTTTGGGGGGCTAGGGAAATCGAACTGGGCGACTCCCCAAAAATGGAGGGTGGCATCAGCACACACACACACACAGTGAATGCATATCCTTTGTAGGGATCATCAAAATCCTGTCACACATAGTTTCAATTTAGGGTAGAGCTGTGAAAAAGGAGAACTAAGACCAGTACTTAGCTCAAAGGTTCTGGTCATTTGTTATGGAGGCTTTCTCCACTACACTTCAACTCTCTCCTCCCAGCTCCTACCTTTGGCCTGTGCACTTCATGTTTGGACTTACCTGCTAAACCCACTCAATCTCTCTCCATTTGCACAGAACAGAAGAGGTAAGAGGATGAAAACATTCAGTCAAGGGCAGGAATAAAGCTAGGGCGGCTTCTAAAAGAAATGTTACATGTTTATATTTTGTCTTCCACCTATCACTTTTACTGGTTTCCACCCCTGAGTGTATGCAAATATTCCTTTGTGGCATATAAGCATTGGCCTAGTATCCAGTAGTATACATTAAATCCTTGAGACAAGGGTACAGTCGTGTGGTCCTTCCATAAGATGTACTTGAACCTCTTAACTCAGCCAAGTCATTCCTCTCGTGGCACTTTCTGTAAGATGTACTTGCTTCCTTCCCCCACCACACTGTCAATCATCTGGTTTTAACCAAAGTCCACTCCACAGGATTTATCTGCCTCTCTACCTCTTACCATGTGACTTTTTACTTCCTGAAAGCATACCATTGCAGAAGAAACTTTTATGCATAGACATCCGCAGAAGGGTCAAATGAATTGGATGTGTGCTGTCCACTGCAGCATTTATGTGATGTGTTGATTCCTGGGGGAGACCAATGGATTTCACTTTGTTTGTCTCTGCTTCTACTATGTGTTAGTGTTTCACACACATGTCCTGCCAGGTTATTATAGCAGATCCGGCGTTGTGTCACATCCTAACTGTGTTAGTGGTGCAACTACCCAGCTTTCCAGTGCAAAAACATTTTTATATGAAAATAAATCCCTCATCCCATTTTGTACCCTATTAGATCGAGTTAGGCCAGAACAAAGCAATACTAAATGTGATCTTTGGTTTCAGAAGCACAGCAGAGCTGATTACAAACATACAAAGATCCACAAGACATTATTATGAAAATAAGTGACTACACTATGATGCCCATTTGGATTTACTGTATATAGATTTATAATACTTTGGATCATGTTGTAGCATATTTACAAACAAGATGTCTCTACTTCCATTTAATATTTTATCACAATCAAATCATGAGCTAGCAATGTGCCAAGCTCCGAAGCAGCACACAGCAGGTAGCCATGCCTTCTCTCTGAAGCTTCAAGTGAAATATGGCACCCCTTTCTTAGCCCACTCTTTGCTAGCAGCAGAAAGAAAAATTACTACATCTCCTGGAGTAGAGAGACTGTCTTCTATGTCCTCCAAGCACATCTTTTAAGTGAAGATAATGACTATCCATTGCTTCAATTAGCTGATTGTTTTAGCCTGCAACATGTTGCTTTCTGATGTTCCTTGCAATTCCTGTTAAAAAAAATCCAAGCATCTTAAATGCCTAGCTAATAATGCCAAATATGCCAAAGGGAAATTTGCAAAGTATGGAAGGAGCATAAGTAAAACATAGGGAACTAGACACATTTGAGTGCCATACATTATAAAAAAATGATTTCTCCACCCTTTCAATCAATCAAACACTACATTTGCAAAGCGCACTACTCACCCGTGAGGGTCTCAAGGTGCTGGGGGGGCTGCTGCTACTGCTCCAATAGCCAGGTCTTGAGAAGCCTCCTGAAGTTTATTAGGTCCTGGGTCTGCTGTAGGAGGATGGGGAGGGAGTTTGAGGTCTTGGCGGCGAGTTTGAGTTTAAAGCATTTATAGAGCGCACGTTCACCTGGCGGTTTCATAGCGCTGTGGTGTACTGAACCCAGAAGGACAGGAAGATCAGGAGGGAAGCAAGGAAAAAGGCAGTTTATAATGGGAAGGCTTGTGAGGTGGGAGAACGATCTGCCACTGATGGCCATTCTTCTGATGCAGGGGACGGTGGCGAAGGCAAGGTCGGCAGAACAGAGCTGTCGGTTCGGGGTGTAGAAGGTGAGTCGTCTGTTGGGGTATGCCGGTCCGGAGTTGTGGAGCGCCTTGTGTGCGTGGGTGAGGAGCTTGAAGGTGATCCTCTTGTTGACGGGGAGCCAGTGCAGGCCTCTCGGGTGTGGTGTGGTGTGATGTGGCTGTGGCACAGGATGTCGATAATCAGGCGTGCAGAGGCATTCTCTATGTCTTTTAGTCGTTTCAGGAGTTTGGCTGAGGCTCCTGTGTAGATGGCATTTCCTTAGTCCAGCCTGCTGCAGATGAGGGCTTGGGTAACCGTTCTTCTTGTTACGGTGAGGATCCAACTGTAGATCTTGTGGAGCGTGCAGAGGGTGTAGAAGCAGGAGGACAAGACGGCGTTGACTTGCTTGGTCATGGAGAGTGTTGAGTCGAGGATGAACCCCAGGTTGCGTGATGGTCGATGGGTGTCGTTGCCGCTCCAAGTGCGGACGGCCACCAGGAGTCATCCCAGGCTGAGGGGGTGGAGACGAGGATGAGGACCTCTGTCTTGTCCGAGTTCAGCTTCAGATGGCTGTACTTTATCCACTCGGCGACGACTTTCATTCATAGGCGATGATGTTGAGGTCGCGCATTCAGGCTACGTGGGCGAGCACAGCCATTTAGATATTGAACAAGGTCGGGCTGAGGGATGATCCTTGGGGTACGCCGCAGATTATCTTGGAGGCTTCGGAACAGAAAGGGGTGAGGCAGATGCTCTGGGTTCTGCCAGAGAGGAAGGAGGTGGTCAAATCAAGAGCCTTGTCTTGGATCCCTGCGTTGTGGAGGCGTGTGCGTAGGGTGTGGTGGCAGACATGAAAATTATTTTGCAACTCAGTCCTGATGTATGTAAGGTTATGAAGGCTTGCACAACTGTTTTTCTCAAAGGCATTGGAACACAGCATTGACCCTACAGTATCGCTATATATAATATATGGTTGGCTGAGGCTTGTCACATATATCTTATATGAATATCCTGAAAATCTAGAGTGGGTATAGCCCTTGTTGACCATAGTTGGACACACAACTATTTTAGAATGATAAAGGACATCAGAAGACACAAAGTGGCAGCCAGTCTACTTCTGCAATCATAGTCCACATTTCTTTCAGATTTTGGGAAAACAACATATTGAGATTTAATAATGTCCATGTTGGCTCTTTATGTAATCTTAACCTATCCCACAAAATATTATCTTGCTTTGTAGTAGGATTTCACTGTAACAGCACAATACAGCATCTACATAAACTTACCTGAAATGAAAGCAAAGTATAGTTTTAAGTAACAATCATTAACCACACCTCCTGCCAGCATCATTCAAACATGGTGCTGAGGTCTGACATTTGCCATCAAGGTCATGGAATAGCAAGCAGTTTAGTTTGAGTTGGTGAAGGAGACAGCATGAAGCTCAGGTGGAGGGGCACACAATAAACTGAAGGCAGTGAGTTGGAGGGGGACTGACATAATCTAATTGAAGCAGTCAAGGAGTGTAGGTCAATATCCTATCAGCTCAGTTATATAAGTCTGTTCTACATCACATTTAGCCTAAGGGACATGGTCACATGAGCCCCATTAGACAAATGTAGCTCTCTTGATACAGAAGCAAATCATTAACATGTGTTGACTAATGACTGTATTTTAATTCCATGGGGTCATACTATTTCTGCAATGGAAATAAGCTCAAAGGTAGACTTGCTGAGAGTGGATTCCCATAGGTAATAAGATATCAATGTTTGCTAGCTGAAGACAAGCAGTGATTGACTTTTCAATAATATCCCCTTCGACGCTCATGACTGAGCCGTTCCGTCATGAGTGCTGGTTAGGCTGTGCTTATGATGGAACCATTCCCTCACGACCACGCCTGTTTTTTAGAACCTTCAGCACAGCGCGAAAATTTGCGCCGGGCTGAAGGTGTTATGGTGGGAATGATTTTTTCCACTGAACTGCTATTTCTGTCATAGCTTCAGTAGGATTCGGTGTGAATATAGCTATATCATCGGCGTAACCCAATACCTTGGTTTCAAATTGGCCTGTAATAACTGGTTTAATTATTTGATCTTCAAGGAGCTTTACAACTAAGGGATTTATATATAGGGCGAATAGTAGCGACGAACAAGGGCACCATCGTCTTGTACCTCTAGAGATGTTAATAGCACCTGATTCAAGCCCATAATCTGTAATTTTGCATTTGGACTACTATACATTGCTTTAATAGATTTGACAAATTTGGGGCCAAAATTGTATTGTTCCAGAACAGCCCAAAGGAAGTTCCAAGATACGCGATCAAAGGCCTTTTCAGCGTGAAGGAGGATCATCGACATCTGGCCCCCATTGCAGAGATTATATCAAATAGGGTGATAGCTCTGCGGGTGTGGTCCGTAGTATCTTTACCGGGAAAAAATCCATGCTGCTATGGGGACACCAGGTGCTCGATGACCCTGCCAAGCCCAATGGCCATAATTTTGGCATATAATTTGGAGTCTGAATTAATTGAAGAGATTGGACAATAAGATGTAAGTTCGTCTGGGGTTTTCCCTTTTTTTGGAAAGACAATTATGTTTGTCTCCTTCCATGAATCTGGAGGAGTACCATTCCATTGAATCCCCAGAAATAGATTGTGGATAAGGGGACCAAGGTGCTGGCACAAGATTTTATACAGATCAAGGGAAATTTTGTCCGGGCCTGCGGCTTTTCCAGATGAGAGTGAGGATAGGGCTAACTGTACTTCCGCAGAAGTAATTTCCTTTTCGAGATTCTCTCAAGCAATATTATCTAAGATCTTGCAGGTATCGGGGTTATTGAAAAGGTTGCTCAGATAGGTGTCTAGATCATTCCTGTTTGCTATTATATCATCCTGATATAAGTTTTGATAATATTGCTGAAATGCATTAATTATATCGGAAGTCTGCGTGAGTGTCTGCCCTCCTGCCTGTATAGAGCTAATAGCATTAAATAATTTTTTTTGACGAGTACGCAGAGCAAGTTGTTTGCTGACCCTTTCGCCTTTTTCATACAATTCCTTCTGATGTACTCTAAAAGTCTCAGCAGCTTTTTGGCTTTGCCCTGAGTTAAATTCAGATTTTATGACTTGAAGCTCGTACATGGCATATGTTCCATCATTTCCTTCTGCTATTTGTGTGATATGTTCTTCCTCTGCTCTAGCTAGATCACGGACTTTTTGGCTGTATTCATTGTTTCTTAGTTTCCGAGCCATAGCTTCAAATCTCATCGTTTCTCCTCTAAGTGCGGCTTTAAAACAGTCCCAAACCAAGTTTCTTGAGGCACTGTAACGGTTGATATCGAAAACTTCTTGAGCCCATCTAACGATGTGATTAATGTAGTCTTTATTGGCAAGAAGTTTTCGGTCAAACTTCCAGGCCCGGTGTTGTCATGTTGTGGTTATAGTACTTATTGTAAGAGTTAGAGCATTATGGTCGGAAATAAGTTTTGGAAGTTTGGTGATTGTGGCTTGCGTGACTAAGTCGGTTGATACAAACATGTAATCTAATCGAACATGCCTGCGATGGGGGCATGAAAAGTACGTATAGCCAGGGTCTGGGTAATTCTTGGTGTTCCATATGTCGACCAGGCCCAGACTTTCTACAAGCCTGTTAAACGCCTTAAAAACACGTGGCTTATGTTCCGTGCATTTTAAGTGTGTATGTCTATTACTCGTTGAGTCTAGCAAGATATTTAGATCGCAACATATGATAAGCGACCCCTGCCAAGCTGCGAGTTCAAGCTCGAGTTTCTCAAATATAGCAGGGTCGTCCTGATTGGACCCATAAACTGAGCATATGGTAATGCCGAGAGCAAGCTTAACGATAACCCATCTGCCCTGTGGGTCCACTAATTTACATGTTGCTTGGCCAGGTGAGGCTTTGGCTAATATAGCTACTCTCTGGGTGTTAAAGGTTTGTGATGTACAGGCTAGTAAATTATATCCCCTTATAGTAAGCAGTGTCCTCTTATCCCAGGGCAGGTGGGTCTCTTGGAGACAACTAATATCTAATGGGCTTTGGTTTATTATTTCGCCCAAGCGATGACGTTTGTCTCTGGATAACAGACCAGCAACATTCCAGGTTTGGATAGTCATCCTCCCCATGAGAGTATATTAGAAGCATTCGATGTTACTCCTTGCCTCTGCTGCTTAAACTCGTGGTATTCTTTATAACATGTTTGACCTAGCTTGCTTACAGTGGTTCCTATAATTAATACTAGATTAAAAAAGACAATGACTCCTATCTTGAAGCTGGTTTTGTTTTCATTTTTTTAACTCCCCCACACCCCTCCCACCCCAGAGCACCCCTAAACCCACCCTCTACCCCCCACAAATAGGCATTCAGGCTCCATAAGAGTCTGGGTGATGGTTAGCTGGTTTGCAAGGAACCAGATTGTGTGCAGCGGGTGATCAGTTGGTAGCTGGCATCTCGGCATCCCTACCCCAGTAGTTTTTTTGGAGTGAGGTATAGGTCTTAGGCAAAAGCTTATATTAATTACGCACAAACATAGCATCTGTCTATGCTCCCTATTTTACCCACCCTTTCCTCGCATTGTCTCAAAGTAGACCTGTACCTCGTACCAATGGTGTTCTATTACCAATTTTAAATTTTAGGCTATTTAATGTGTTTCTTTTTTTCCTTTTTTTATGTTTATCTTTGTCTTTACTGTTTTCCTTTCATCTCCTATAGATATTCTTGCGCCTGGATTTCGCTGATAAAACTTCTGTTGACGCCGTTAAAGATGATTTTCAGTCTTGCAGGATTCTGTAGATAGACCGTGGCTACCAGCTGCTCAAAAGGGGTAAAGCGTTGCCGCATCCGCCATCTTCTTTCGACCGTCGCATGGGCAAAGTCAGGTCTACTAAAAAACATATACCCTTTGAGCTCTCTTTTGTGATTTGGGAGTGCAAGGTCAAAAATTTCTTCTTGTAGGAGAAAGTTGCCAAAGTAAACCAACATTGCTCTTGGGTATTTCTCTGATGATTGTGCTCGTTTGTAGAGGATAAGCGGAAAACGATGGGCCGCTGGACCTCTTTATCCCAATCTCAAGTGGTTAGTTCAGGGAATGATTCTTTAAAAAGGGATATCATATAGCACCTGGGATCATCCCCCTCAACTCCCTCTGGAATTCCCAGAAGGTGCAAGTTATTTCTCCCGTGCCTGTTTTCATGGTCCTCGATTTTCATCATCAAGTCCCCCACAATTACATCATGTTCTTTTCCTTGTTTCTGGAGGACAGAAACATCTTTTTCAAGGTTTTCTGTCCGTATCTCCATCGAAGCAGTTCTATCTGATATTTCTAAGCAGGTTTGGCCCACCTTGTTGATTGCTCCTTGAAGATTATTGTTGTCTAGTTTCACGTCCTTTTGAAATTTCATAATTGAATTGAATACATCCCCCAAGGAAGGTTCTAAATGATCTCCTCCTACGCCAGATAGTTGAAGCTCGGTCATATTTACATCTCTTGGTAGGTAGTAATTTGGATCGGGCACTGATATAGCTTGTGCAGATGGATTCCTTTGACGGTGATCAAACCAATCTGTATTACTTTGATCGGTGGTGTCTTCATCGATAAGTTTTAGTTGTCTCCTATGTCTTTTTTTCTTGCTTTTTCCTTGCACTGTTATCTTTAGGAGAATCAATCGACTTTTTAGAGTTAGGATTAGAGTTGAAGTCAGAATCAGAGGGTCCTGAGCTTTCAGAGTTTATCGGGTCATGTCTTAGCCTATGTTGTTCACTTGACGTAGACATACCAGTCTCATATATTGCGGACCCCACCTCTGAGTCTGAATTTGATTCTGTTACAGGCCTATCTGGAAATGGAACAATAGTGTCAGAGTTTAGCTCGATATCCCGATATTGATAGTTTTTTTCTGGTGCTGCACTAGTCGTGCTTGAAGATGGAATAAGGGAAGCTAATGCAAGTGAACTAGCTGTCTGTGCAGATTCTTCGAGTGATACTGATGTCGGATATTCCGTAAGTTTTTTAGGTTCTTTAGGTTCTAGTCTTATAGAGCTGTTCGCCACAGTCACTGGTCTGTTCATGGCATTCCTATTTATGGAGACCTGGTATTTACTCTGACTGCCAGGTATTTTGGACAGGTTATTTGGATTACTGTCAGTTTCTACAGGCCCCCCTGATCAGGTTGCCCTTTAATTACCGTGGTAAAGATGTTTGAAATCCGGGGTTGGGCATCATTTAACTGGCCACTGGTTTTAGCAGCAGACTTTAGGTTTTAAATGGCCTGTAGCCGCTTAGATTTTTTTGCCAATAATTCCATTTTGGCAGTCACCTGTAAATTTTCAGCACCCTCTTCCAAACCATATTCCTTTTCTTTGTTTTTGTCTATTTCTTTATTTTTATTTTGTTCCTTATCTTTCTCCTTTTCTTTATCTTTGTCTATATTTTTATTTTTTTCGTTATCTTTCTTCTTTTCTTTATCTTTATCCTTCTGTTCCCTCTGTTTCTCTTTATCCTTATCTTTATCAATGTTTTTAGTTTCTTCATCCTTATTTTTTGCCCCCTTGTCTCGGGCGCCTCGTTGCATTTATCGGGCCTTGAATGTTTATGTCCTCAGGACGGGTTCCTGCCCCCTTTGTGCCTGTCGTGGCTGTCTCGCTCTGTGCGCTCACGATGCATAATTCGCGTGGCACATACCCGGGACTGGACCTCTCCACATCAGCCATGTTGACAACCTTCTTTTCCTTTACACGCTGACTCTTCTGTCCTTTCACTTGGTCAGCTGTGGAGCTGGAGCAGGAGCAGGGGGAGGGGTCGACAACTCACCCCACAACTCTCGATGTATGCCTTAACTTCTTTGACCTCGACGAATACCAGCACAAGGGCCAGGACAAAAACCGTTTATGAGAGCTACAGCACCCAAAATGATATGCAAACCTCGAGAACGCAGCCACCAGGCAGCCAGAATTACCAAGAGTGCTCGCTGAAGTAAGGTACACTGCCCCTGAGCTTGTTCGTAAGTTCCTAGTGCTTCGAGCTTGTGTGCTCCACATTGAGCAGTGCTTGATAGTGTTTTTCCTAGGTCACCTTGACAATGGAAAGCCGGAGAACGAAGCATAGCGTAGCGTCGATCCGAGGTCGCTTCGAGGTACTTGCCAACCTGCTGATCCGTCTCAGGGTTCCGTTCTCGGCCACAAGGCAGGATCCACAACAAACAGCTCCAGAACTCCCAAGGCTCCAAGATTCTCCGGTGCCCAGAATGCTAGAGCCCCAGACCTGACCTGATGGCGGCTGAGCCGTTGACCCGGTGACTGTGATGGTAGGAGCCGAGAGCGAGAACCGGGCGCCGGGAACCGGGCGCCAGGAGCCGGGAACAGAGAGCCGCCGTTGAGTCCCAGACCCGGAGTCCTGGGAAGCGGAAGGAGCTGCAAGCTCCTAGGTTCAGGTACGTTTTTTTTTTGTGGGTATGGTATGGTTGAATAGATGTGTTACGATTTTAAATTTCGCAGGGGGGGTTGTCAGGGTCAGCTCCTTGACAAATTTGACAGTTTGAAACAACCAGCGGTTTTAATCAGCTCAGCTCAGCTCAGTTCTAGAATTAGATTCAGATTTGTGCAAGTTTAGATCAGCTCATCTCAGCTCGGACTGTAGGTCTGTAGGTATATTGTCTGGTAGTTTGTTGTAGCTCCGTCTCTGTCTCCGTCTCCTTCAGGGAACCATCATCATCATCTTTTCGGGATTTCACTCCAGTATTCCACGGCTGGGGTTTGTCCGGCGATTCGTCAGTTCACCAAGTTCATCAGGTGTTCTTCAGAGGATTTCACCGGTACTGATACTGGCACACCGGTTTAAGCAGTTTCTTCAGCGACATCAGTCAACCTCCGTTGACTACTGTAGGTACGGCACAGAACAATGCCCAGTACCACACGGCAGTACCACACGGCAGGACATGGAACTGTGGCACTCAACATCAAACCGCATCAAACATTGTACATGGGTTAGGTCTTCCGGAGCCCAGCTTGCCGCTCTGGTCACACCGACGCCTTCTCGCTCACACCATCACTCTTACTGATGCTCGGAATTTTGATCTAGGTGCCCTTCTGATGCAAAGGAGAAATGATGTTAGACGCTTTCTAAGTTTTGTGAAGCACAGTTGTTATGCTACTCATCAAATAGAATACATATGTTTAAAAAGTCAAGTGTAACACTTAACATAGTAAATCGGAAAAATATTGCCACATTTTTGAGGAACACTAGTGTTTGCCCTGAAGAAGAGAAGTTCAATTTTAGAGATTGTGAACTGTGTGTTGGCTTGGATTTATTTGTTATAAAAGTTCCAAATAAAATATTTGTACCTTGAGCATCACATCTCTACACTGTAAACTTCAGAATTCTTTCCATGACTATGGTAGAATAGACAATATAGCATTTCCTACAAGGGCACTTTGAGTGGGACAGATCATACTTACTCTACCATTCAAAAGGAAGCAGTGACATTGTGATGGGCTAAGCAGTATCTCCACACATATGTGTGGAGGGTGTCCATTACCTCAGCATAGATCATAAACTCCTGCTGGCCACACCCAGAACTGCTAAGTGGCAATAGTCTTTGCAAAACTTTAACCGTAAGGCTGAATATGCACTAGGCAAAATAACATAGTAGCAGTTTTTTTATTTAAAAATGGAAGTTTTAGATTATGTGGTTTTGGTGAATGAATAGAAAGTTTGCATGTCCAACCAGATTGAATGGAGCTCTGAGAGCAACGAGTTAGACAATGATGTAGTGATTAAAAAAGTAATGTCACAGGTTGCACAAAGTTGGCCTCAGAACTCAGATGCGATGAATGTAACTCCAATACTTTCCTTCACCTGGAAGAATACCCAGCCAATTGTGTCATCTTCTAGGAGAAGGAAAGTATTGGAGTTAGTTCATGTGGGTCAGAGAAATTCTGTCAAGGAAATAAGTGTTTGGAGACTTTTGGTGGACTGGGGTGGATAAACTATTGAGTGTTTCATTAGGGACCACGGTCCTTGTATTTTAAGAGACAAATCCAAAGTGACTCAACCATCTTTTATCAGGTCTATGGATGCACCTTTTGTGCCATGGTCCAAGTTAGGGTTGGAAGTTTCTCGGTTTTGGGTGAAAGTTCTAAATGTGCTATTGTACTCACTATATGTCTAAATGGTTCGGGGACATTATTGTGTAGAGTGTATATACAGCAGTTGTAATCCAGTTCTCACAAAAGCTGTTAGTTAGACCTGTCAACCTTATGCTGAACTTCCCCCAAACGTTTTGTGCTTAAATTTGTTTAGTTTTTTGCCTTAATAATCTGTGCACTTTACCACTGCTAACCAGTGCGTAAGTGCTTGTGTTCACTTCGCTAAACATGGTTTAATTGGTTCAAATGTGATTGGCATTTTTAATGTACTTATAAGTCCCTTGCAGAATGATATTGCATGTACTTAGAGTCTATCAATTAAATGTTACTAGTGGGCCTGCAGCACTTATTGTGCAATCCACTTAAGTAGAATCTTAAAACATGCCCACATCCTGCCACTGCAGCCTGAATGCAGTTTTAAGCTGCTGATTTACCTTGCCAAATAACCCCCTTGCAAAGCCTTAACCAATACTTTTATTGCGTATGTGTCACCCCTAAGGTAGACCATAGGTAGCCCATAGGGTAGGGTTCATTGTATTTAAAAGGTTGGACATGGACTTTTAAGTTTTACATTTTCTGGTAGTGACAAACTCCTAAATTTGTTTTCAATTACTGCAAGGCCTTCCTGTCCCATACGGTAAAATTGGGCTACCTTACTGCATTTAATAGGTGCTACCTTTGATTGTGACCAGGTTTCCACTAAATTTTGGTATCTATAAAGTTGTAATGAAAAATCCTCTTTAATGGTAACGTCGTACTACAATTACAATTTTGATAATGCTACTTTTTGGAAGTTTGCATTTTCCTATGGCAGCAGCCTGTCTTTGCTGGCCTTCTGTTCAGAGCCAAAGGGACGCAAAATGCTTCTGTAGTGTAGTTCCTATATTCCCAATAGGCTCTGCGCATTGAAATAACATAAACAGCAGTGTAGACGTAGGACTGAGGTCATCTAGGTCTCTACTGACTATGTTAGACTTATTTAGTTTTGCCAGCTAGCTCAGAGGTCACTAGAAACTTTCTCGAATGTTCAGTGGTTAGAGGCGGCAGACCCGAGAGCAGAGGACGGCCCGGGACCAGGGTTCGATTCCCGGCGCGGCAGGTTTCTGGACCAGGGTCAGCGGACTCGATAATTCTCTCGCTCGGTGCCCACTCTGATCAGCGATCACACTCGGCAACTCTGGGCAATAGCTTGCCTCATCTTCACTAACGGCCCCACCAGACCGCCGGGGATGCCTGGTCTCACCCTGGAGATACCCATTAAGGGACCATCTCTCAGGGAAGCCAGGAAGGGTTTTGCATCGGTCGAAGCGCCTTGGGACCCTACGGGTAAGTAGTGCGCTATATAAATGCCTATACATTTACATTTACATTTACATTTACAACCATCCTGATTTAGACAAGAAGGGATTCGTTTCTGACAACCGCATAAACATGACAACTTTGCTCCCTCAGGATAAAGAGTGTATCTCTAGAGTCGTGTGAAAACAGTAGGCAGCTATTTCACTCAGTCAATCGTGCATGCTTAGTTCCACCAGAGTGCAGAGAAATAGAGAGATGGGCGTTTTCAATAAAAGATGTTATTTTATTGAGCAGTCTTCTTTCTCATGCAAGAGAAATGAATTGCCACAATTGCAATACTTATCATAAAGTAAAGTGCGTACAGTAAAAGTAGTATTATGAAATAATACTGTAAAAGCATTGATATGGTTTCTTAGCCGTATGATACTTTAAAATGGATAAAATATATAAATACATTAAAACATTGACTAACGAACTCAACTGGTGCTTCTAAGATACGCCTACCCCGGTGTACCTGACCTAAGCCTAATACGTGGGAAGGAGTAAGTAAGTTGCAGTTTTAAGTTAAGTTGTTTTTTTTGCCAAGTATCAGAATCAAGAATTCTCTCTAAGGTTTTAATCAGCTCTGTCCATTGGTTATAGAATGAAGGAGGTCTTGTATCTCGCTTCTCAGGACTCGATCTCCCAGCAACCCGCGAGGGTAACGTGGGAACACCAGAGCTGGATTTCTCGGCGTGAGAAAAGGCAGCTTCTCCAGCGCGTCAAAGGGGAGGGGCGGCTTCCTTCGGCTCTCGCATCAGCTGGGCTTCGGATAAGTAGATAGCCGCTCTGCTCCACACCACCGTGTGTTTGCTTAAGGCAACGTTGGTATATTTATACCTGAAAGGTGCCTGTTTTGACGCAAGGTTGGACATAAGACGTCACTAAGAACTAACAGTTCTTTCTGGACTCCAGGAGTTCTTGTGCAAATAAAAACAAAAGCAGGGGAATTCCCGGGCCTGCTGGATGCTTGGTTTGTTTAAAGAATGTGTTGTGCTTTCTAGGAGTCTATGGGAGTAGCCTTTCCGTGCTTTGAACTGCATGGGCTATTACTAAATATGGATATGATTCTTATGCCTTTATAAGGATACTATTTATTATAACCACATAAGGGCATGAATCGGAAATATCGAATTAGGGTCCTAGATAGAAATACAACACCCACTCCACGTATTAATGTTCATCATTACTAAAAATAAGCAATATTAAACATATGATGCATGTGTGTTTTCCAACAAAATAAAGGGAGTTCCCTTGAGTTACAACTTGGTTAATTTAGACTAGTCAATCTCTTGGGAAATAAGTGACCCACACACATTCAATCGCTCTACCTATTCATGGAATCAACAAAAAGAGCACTTACAATCTAAAGAAACTATAGGAACTATGTGACACGTAGCCGGTAAGTTTGTGTATTGTATATCAAAATATTTATTATTTAAAAACAAAATTATATAAAAAACATTCAGCTTAAAAACATACATATAAGTATTTCTTCTGCCAGTAGGTATTTTCAACAGTGCACTGTTGTTTTTAAAGCACTCTATCAGACTCTAAATTCATTGTCTCATAGCAGGAATCATGGTAAGTAATACATTAAAACACACATATATTAAAACACACATATATTAAAAATGGTTTTCAAACAAAATAAATCAACGCATTTCGGTGGATCTCTGCTGTGCGCACCACCTTCTTCAGGACAGTATTTTAAACAGTTCTGTAGAGACAATATTAATAAAATACATTATAAAACTTATTCCCGGCTTACGTTTTACAGATGAGATAATGCTAATAACACTCTACACTTCAATTTTCTTAGTGAATTAACCCACTGTTCAGAGATTCTGGACCCTCTCTTTTCTCCTTATCTATACAGAACAAGTCTATTTCTTCTATGTTATGTGTTTGTTTTTAGATCCAATGCTAAATTCCATGTGTTGCTGTGTACTACACATAACTTTTCCCTGTGCTCATTTTGTGATCCCAGTGCTTCCTTTCAGCCCCACATTCATGCACATTTGATGATTATTCTAGCCCCATGTGTGATCTGAGCATAGAACCTATTCTAGTTGGTTATAGGTGTACAATAATTTGGTACCCACCTATTGAGTTGTCTTAGTACAGCTCAAATGATGAACCTCCTACTAAATTAAGGCGCTGGTGCCCAATGGAGTAACAATGCCTGTGTTGATGATAGACAAAAGTATTATATTCTCGAGCTATTTGATGTCCATTAGCATATAGTGTTTAGCTAAATTACACTTACTCCTGGGAAAGATGCTCAACGTGAATTCTTATGATTCTTTACGTCCTCATGTAGGTTTTGGGTAATCACTTAAGTATACACGATGGCACCTATTAATAAGAAGCATTTATAATTATTTTTTAAGGTGCTATTAAAGCAAGAAGAACCAGTCTCATCCGTTAATTTAGTAGGTGATGAAATGCCTCTTACCCATGTTAAAATATTTTGGTTGCTTATAGTGAGGTAGTTGCTTTCCTCTCTTCTATGGTTACGCTGAGAATTCCTTTATTTTTCTCCTTTAGAGCGTATTCTATGAGATAAATTATTATAATAATTAGGAGAGTGTCCCTTCCTTCTTGGGTGAACTATACTATTACCCCAATTACTGCATGATAATGATGTTATTGTCGCTATCTCTTGCGGTTGTCTATACATAGGTTATTTAACCTTACCGCTCCAGACTCTCACCCTTCTCTTTCCCTCGGGTTGCTAGATTTTAAGTCAAAACTATCCCCAAAACCCTCCCCAAAATACATATTTGCATTGGAAATGGTGTATGGATTATACACGAAAATGAGTATCTGGTACTGTACGTTTTTTTCAAGCGAGGTTATCATTCAGTTAAATGCATATATATCAGCTGAATGAATTGCGAAAATTACAAATGAAAATTACACATGAATTGGCTCTGTATACAGAAGAGAAGGTCAAGACCATTTCATCACATATTTATACGATATTGTACATGTGCTAGAGGCTGAGGTAAAATATTGTCTCTAATGCCTCTAAAAATAGAAGCTCTGTTCTCTAAGAATAGTTCTACTTTAAGCAAAGTATCATGTGCCGGAAAAAATGGTAAATATTTTTGATTTGAAAGAAAAATAATTTAGCTTTCAGGGGAGAAAAAAAAATTAATTCCAAAAGTTTTCAGTTGCTTTGTTTAACAGAACTGAAGGCCAAATTCAGAGTTCAGGGAACGCTGTGTGCTTGTTGTTTTTAAAAGTTATTCTCATTGTTCAGGGGAGAACATCATATCAGACAGGCTCGCAAAAAATTGGTCTACAACATCAGGTGAAAGTTCGACCAGGTTTGAAAATACTGAAACTGTGCAGTTCTCTGTGTGATTGCTATCATCAATGTTTGGATCAGCAATGCTCACAGAAGGTTGTACCTGTTTGGTGCTGCTTCTCCCTCGTACTTCACCGCCACCTACTCGTAATGGTGAATTCTCAACGAATGCCATCATCAGAATAGGTAGCCGCTGGGGACAACACGTTGCATGAGTCGTTACCGGACCTAGCAAAGTATCGATATCCATTGGTATTGCTGATGGTAGTGTAAGACACGCATTCTTCTCCGCATAGCAGACATCGAAGCACAGGTAAGATGCTATCTTGCCAGATTGGTCTGAATGAAAGAAACCAAGTTGCACTCAGATCTCTTAGCCGGGCTAATCCGAGGATTATAGTGATTTTGTCTCGGTAGCGTATTGCTAGGATTGTTTCTTCCATCGTTGCTAGAGTCTTGTCTGTGGCTTGGCTTGACATATCGGAGCAGAAGGAACAAAAATAAAATTCCTGCTACGAGTCCCAAAGTTAAAGGTAGGCCTCCAAAGACAGAATGGACAAAATTCGGGAAGATGCCCAGAACTGTTTCAAACGGTGTTAACAGTCCCGAAAAAATTGTCTTAAATACATGTGTGATGCCACTGGTATCAGACATGTTTAAAATTTGACTTAAGATTTCTACAAAATGCACGGGGCAATTTGTCGATAAAAGGGTATGTTTCTCTGCTGCTGTCCTTGCAACTTGCAGATCATACGTTTCTTTGGCTGAGGTCAATGACACAGTCGTCTGTAAAAGAATAGACTTCATTCTGCTTAAAGTATCAATTCAAATAGAAGAGATATTCACATAAGGCCATATTGCCGCCTCCATGTCTGGATTCCTGTTTGGATACAATACTTGCATACAGCAAACGACCTTGGAAGTAACAGTTACGAGATAGCATTCTCCTGGCACTATTCCACAACAGCTGTGGTCAGTTATTATAACGTAGCTACCGTTGGAAAGCTGTCTGAAGAACGGTTCTATCTGTGTTGCAGGAGTGCCTTGCAGGTGACAAGAAAGGTTATTTAAAGACCCTTCGCAGGCTCCATGCAAGTTAATACCTTGACACAGAAGTGTACCGCTTAGTGATTTTTTACAATTATTACCACTAAGAAATACCTCCTTTTTCCCTTCATTATAACATTTGTGTGTGTAAGGTAAATCCTAGGTTGATTTGATGTATCCTTTACCCAACCTTTCATACTGGCCTGCTGGTATATATAGTTGGCAATATTTAAACTGGAAAGTTGTTATCGGAATTGTAATTGGTCCGTGTATTATCCATTCAATGACAGGTCTCTCTGACATTGTCAATGGTGATCTCTCAAGTTTTTCAATGCTCAGAATCGTATAGTCTGCTCCTTTTTGTGCCAAACAGATTTGTTTATCAGTAAGGTTAAAGATAGAAAATAATGACGTTATGTTGATTAGACGCCATGGCGCGTAGCCTGAACATAGGTTTTGCAACGTCCAGCCTAGCTGTACAATAGAACAAAATTGGGACTGACCATGTTGTAACATTAGCAAGTCTTGCTCTATTATATCAAAGACAGAAGATACAATACTGTCCAGTGAATATATTCTGGAAGACAGAGTCGTTAACCCATTGTTCACTACAGAAAGTGATTTTTCCAAATTTATACGATCAATTTCTCGTATTTTTTCTGCTGTTTCAATTTGCATTACTTTCAAAGCTTCGTTGTATGCAGCGCATATACCAGCCGCTATGAAACATTTTTGACGCTGTTTGCGACGTCCCAGTATGAAATCTCGCAAGTCAGCACCTTCTTTAAGTAAAGTCAAGTGTTGCCTATTTTCAGCCAGTGTGGATTTCTGTAGTCACTGAAGGCATAATTTCCCTACACTGTATGTTGTAACTATCCCTGGATGGTGTCTCTGGGAATATCTTGGGTCTGGTCTGGTCAGCTTGAACCCCTGGTTTTTATTCAGGAATCTATCTTGACAGTTATTTGTGTCTATGGGCCAGATCAACCATTTTTTCCAATCAGGATTTGTTCTGTTTTGGTGAAAAATACGGGATACGTCTATTTCCACATCTGTAGTGCTATTACTATCAGGTATGGGCATTGGAATAGACAGTTTATTTAAGTCTTTTATTTTTGCTAAACCAAGGCAAGTAGTTTGTAGAATGTTATCATTCAGGAAAATTATTTGTTCTGGGATCATGCTGGCTCTAAATAATGATTCTAGACCTTGTACCTGCCAGTCTTTTGTTCCCCAAATGGTTTTTGTTTCAATGTTATTTTTCCAAAATTCAAAACCAAATGTAGACATTTTGTCATAAAATTTTTCAGAATAAATCAATTTAGAATTTGTCAACATTGTTTTCATTCCTGTCTTATTTTACATTTTAAAATAAAACTTTTCTGGATCACTATTGTTAAACCCTGAGAAGTATGGAAATTTCTCAAAAAATGTCTTCGAACTTCCGTTTGGAGGAGTTGGACAATGTTCCCATTGATTATAAGTAAAAACATTTCTAGGTTGCGCAGATTTATGCAAATAATGATGACCATGGTGATTGTAACAGTATAATTCTTCATAATTTGATTAAACCTGTAAATAATCATGTTCTGTAAATTTAGCTGACATTACTAAATCTGAAATCATCAGAAAAAGAACTTGGTATCACAAAGTCACTTAAGGAAACCTTAAAATGGTGTGGATACTTCAAGAGCTCAATCGGGCCATATATTTCATAATCAGTTCTGTCCCATGCTATACCCCCAGGTATTGGATTGGCTGTGATGTTCACTGATGATAGTTCCCTTTTTTCGATGTGAGAGGATCTGTGAGACTTTAGGACCAAGTTGATGTTCTGACTTGCTGTGTCCATTGTACTATATTTTCCATCAATGAATTTACCCAAGCATAAAACCATGATGAGCCAAAGCAGGAGGAAAAGTACACCTAACCCAGTCCAAAATTCAATCCATGGTGAAATCAGATATGTCTCTTTTAGTTGGTAAAAAAGCTCGGTTATTTTTCCTTTGAAAGTTTTTGTTGCTGGCTTGTCTCCATGTTCACTTGGATCATCGGAAAAGTCATCAAAGTTGATAAAATAGCCAGATGCAGTTCTATCAATTGGTGGGATTGCTTCCGGATTTCCATTGATCTTTGCATTTTCTTTTGTTACATCTGTGCAGTCTGAAGCTACATTGTTGTAGACTGGTGTATCATTATGAATTGTTGCAATTTGGGTTTCAAGAGGCACAAGTTCCATGGCTTTGTTGCATAATCCTTTTTTTTTTTGCTGTTGGTTTATCGAATGTGATTAGTCTCTCAGTTTGAACCTCTTGGATTGTAGCAAAGTTTGGTCTTCTGCTATTTCTTGGGAGTCCACCGGGCCTACTACTTATTATCGGCCACATGATTGTGGTTTCACCAGGTTGATGGAAACAATTCTGTTTTCCTTTTTACCAGCAAGTGGCGGTAGTACTACTGATCTTGTTCCGCTGACAGCTAAGACAGGTACTACTTTTCTGTAAGAAGGCCCAAATTCCTTCTTCACCGCGATCTTCTCTCTGACCAGATCCCCAATCTTTGGAATCCAGACAGGTCTTGCTGGGACTGGTGGTTCTTCAGTGGTTGTTGGCTTAAACTTTGTGTTACTTAGACTTGTTCTTGTTTCATTCAAGTCCTGTAAAACAGCCAAATGATTTTTGATATCAAAAGTTTTTTCTTCTACCACTGAAGTTTGACGATCCAGATCCTGGATAATTATTCTAGTAACAAACAAAAGTTCATACGGACTGATACCTTTTAGAGAATTTCTTGGCATGTTATTAAGTCTACGTTGGACACTTATTAAATGTTTGACCCACCCATCACCCGAACCTAATACCCTCACTGTTATAGATTGCTTTATGTCACGTTTTTTTCTTTCCACTACCGCATTTCCTTCAGGATGGAAGGGAGAAGAGTACCACAATGCAATGCCCATGCTGGTCATGGCCTCTTTGTAAGCTCTAGAGCTAAACGCAGGACCCTGGTCAAAATGTAGCATGCCAATTGCGTATGTGCCGATAAAGACTCACAAATCTTTTTAACAGTTCTGGCGTCAGCCGAGCACTGAGGCCACATTTTTAAGTGAATTCTGTCCTAATAATTATGGGGACGCATTTCTCCGGCTGGATTTCTTCGTATAGATCGCCTGATGCTTTCCAATAAAGGTGTCCTGGCACTGGTCTGATCCGGTTCACAACTGTGATCTCTGTTGCAGTCTGGACAATCCATTGCAAATCTGTAAACTTGCAAGCTCATCCCCGGCCACCAGTATTCTGATTGTAATTCTATTAGAGATTTCAAGATCTCTTGGTGCCTTGGACCCAGTCCCATGTGTGCGTCTTCAATCAAGAAAACTCTCTGGTTCGTGTTTGGAATTACTTTCCCCCCCACTCCAAGGATTTGAGCAAAAGGAACGGAGTTTGCAGCAATTATGTATGTAATACTGAGTGGATAGTTGAGAGGTAATGCTGCATAATCGCCTTTTAACAATGCTTTTACCACCAGCATGGTTTCTCCATCTATGTGTTTTTTTTAACGCTTTTTTGTTGCTACGGAAGCCGGTTGAACCGTTTCCGCTGTGGCTCTATTAGCCAATGAATTCCCTGCAATGTGAACGCCATCACGTTGATGACTCAGTGTATGTTTCACGTGAGTCTTTTGTAGTTCTTTCTGCAAAAGAACTACTTGTTCCCAAAGTGTTTTATGCTTTATTGTGGCACCTGTGTCATCTTTGTGACCATTTTTGCTCCATGTTTGCATATCATTGTTGTATGACTTGACGCAGTAATGCGAATCGCACACTGTTAGTGTGGGGAATTCGTGATCGGCGTTTTCAAGCACCATCTTTAAAGATCTTATTTCAGCTCGCTGAGCTGAGCAGTTTCTGAGTGATTCAGTTTTGGTAATCATCAGTTTGAATTTACCAGAGCGCCAGCGACCTTTAACAATCGCGCACGCTGCATTGTAGGATTTTTTATCTACATCGTAATGTTGTGCAAATCTGTCCATATAGATTACACAGGTATATTGTTCCAGAGGAAGAATTTCGATTGGCAGAGGATATTCTTGTTCGTATTCTAGATCATCTAGTTTTTTCATTTTCGGGTCAAAATAGTATTTCACGTCTTCTGTAGCAAGAGAATTTTCCCATTGTATCCATTTTGGATCTAATGCCACTGTATTCAGATTGCGTGGACTTGTTAATGCCTTAAGAGCTGATTCTGCTATATAGACAGTATTCTCTTGCCTTGGGCTAGGGCTCTTTCTCTTGCTACAGCAGTTTGAACCGCTGTCAGAATTTTTTCTGTAGAACTGAATTTCATTTCAGCTTGAGTGTACAAGTGTGATTTGTAAGCTATAGGTACCGTTTCTCCCTCATTAGAGGTCAGGTACGTGAATCTGCATCTTCCTGGGATGACTCGGATTACAAGGTTGCGTACGTTTTCGCGTGTTTGCAGTTTCGTTTTAGTTAACATGTCTGTCTGTAATGATCTAAAAATGTCTCTGTGTTTTTGAGTCCAATGTATTGGTTTGAAATCAGGTTTTATTAATTCATAGAGAGGTTTAACCCTCTCTGCATAATTTAGAATGTATGTTGTACCAAAATTCAGGAAGCCTAGTATTGATTGTAAATTTGTCAGCGTTTTTGGTGCTTGGAGTACTGCGCACTTCTCTAGGAAGTTGTATGCCAGGCTTTTGCCTTCACTTGATAATTCATATCCTAAAAATAGGACCGTTAGATGGGCAATTTTTGACTTTTTAAAGTTGAATTTGTAACCCTCAGATTTGAACCCAAGAATTATGGTGTTCACTCTTTTTAAGTGAGTCTCCAGGTCATCGTCTGTAAGATAGATATCATCGACATATGATAATGCTTCATCATCATATATTTCTAGTAATTCTGTTACTCTTGCTGAGAATAATCCTGGGCTATTCTTGAATCCGTGTGGGAGTCAGCAAAATTGTTTTTGCGACCCCATTATTGAGAAAGCGGTCAAATACCTGCTTTCAGGTGCAATGTTTTGACATAAGAATCCAATAGAGATATCTAATGTTGTTTTATATTTTTTGCACACGATGTTGTTCATTAGTGCTGCACTGTGTGAATGTTGTACTGCAAAAGTTTTGCAACAGGAGTTTAAATGTCTGTCGTCCAAAACTAGGCGATATGAATCGTCTGGCTTGGAGACGGAAAACAAAGGATTGTTCATTTGTGAGGTGCTTGTTTCAATCACCCCTTGATATTCAAGTTGATCTAAGATCTCTCTTACTTGCTTATTAACTTCTTGTTTAACTAGGTACTGCCTTTGGGCAGTAGGTTGATTTTTTAAGTGGATTTTGTGGTGAGGTGAGTCCTCATTCCATCCTACATGATTTTTGTATAATGCAGGGGCTTGGACCACTGCCCATTTTCTTGCGAATGTGTATTTTTTATGAATTGGAATATGATTTGAGAAGGCAGGTATTATCATTTCTTCGCCATGAGGGCATTCCTTGACAAACTCTGGTGGCCAGTCTTTTTCAGCTAACAGGATGTCATAGCCTTTAGAAAGATTCTCCCAAAAGAGACCGTTTATTTTCCTAGTTTTATCTCCCTCTATATGCAATGTTATTTCATATAGTTTATGGGGCACACTAACTTGTGTGTCTGCAGTTACCACCTGAATGTATTCATTTGTGTCCACTGTCTCCAGAAGATTCACCAGGATCTTGCGAGCTATGGTCACTTCTGCTGCGCTGTCTAGCATTGTCTGTGCCCACTCTCCATTTTTCAGTTGTGTCCTCAGAATCCTCGGCATGTTTAATTTTAATACTTGCTACCTTCTTTCTGGGAAATTGTGATTTTTTACTTTGATGAGCAGGTTCTTTGTCTTTGGACTTGGCGTGCTCTTCCCTGTGTTCTGACCATCCTCTTCTTTCCAATTTCTGTGAGGAAGTCTGAAAAGAGGAGAGGGACATGAATCAATATCTTGATATCTATCAGGTTTTCTCAATTTATCCCTATCTCTAAGATTATATCTCTTCTCAGAGGGTTCCCTTTGTGGAGACTTGCCTCCTCGGCCAGGAGATCTTTCTCTCCATTGAGACCTTCCTCTGGACTGGAATCGTTTTTCTCTGGGAGTGGTTTGTTATTACCATCCCAACTCTTTTTTGGAGAATTTAGATTATTTTTAATAAATGTTTTTCAGCATTTTCAGTTAGTTGGGATTTTAGTGGTTTCCCACCTAAACTATCTCTTCCTAGTTCTTCATAGGATTTTTCTATGACTCTGGCAAGTTCAAATGGTTGGTCTGTTATATCTGTCTCCTTCAATTTCTGGAGGTACTTTATATCGTCCCTTGCCAATTGAACTAATTCTCTATATGCCTTTGTTATTTCTTTTAGTTTAACAAGAAGTTCCTCATTCGACATTGTTTCAGTGTCTGGGTGTGGTGTGTAGCTGGATAGAACCGGCCACGTGGCTCCTGGTCTTCCTAGTGGACCGTGCCTGGTGATGTGAATTTGATGTTTTAGGGCGCCATTAAACCAGGGCAGGTGCTCTTGGTAAGTTAGTGGGATTTCAACGTCCTCGAAAGGCGTGTATATATCCGGAGGTTCCAATATTTTGTAATAGTGGAAATCTTTTGTCACAGCATGTGCTGCTGTAAAATGTATCCATGAATAGAATACATCTGTCTGCCGAAATTCATGTGCCTCTATCACGAATATGACCGTACCACCTCTTTGTGATAGTCCATTTTCTATAAGTTTGAGATTTATAGTTTTTCTTATATTGACCGGAATGATTATAGCATTCGGGTCATCTTGCTGGAGACTTGAGTCTTCCGCTAAGAGTCGAGCTGCTAATGCTTCTCTAACTCTTTCTTCTTTCCTACCTGTCATTTTACTGAAAGAAAGTTTTTTTTTTTTTTTTTTGCAGATCAAGTTTCAAGGAAACAAAGATTAGGTGCACAATATTTTGGAACACTGTATCCTTCAAAGTTGACTAAACTAAAAACTAATACATAGGATTCTCATCCTACTAAGTTCCTGCGGATATTAACCTTTCACCCACTCCAGACGTCTATTGGAGTTTCTACGGGAAAAAGGGGTCTTTTTGAAAAGCACGACTGAGTTACTCTAGTGTAATGTCCTGTAATCTTTTTGCTTAAACCTGCATTTGTTCACTGTTTTAATCTTTTTGGTAAAAACCTCTGCACTTTCCTCCAACCCGGTCTGCACTAGCGCTACAGCCGCCATTTGCTGTGTTGTTGTTGTTTTGCCCTGAGCCCGCCCCCTCCACCATGCACCCGCCTCCCATCTGATCCTCCCTCGCCCCTCCCCCCTCCCCACCCACTTATGATAGATGCCGTCGCGCGCAGTGGTCACGCGCTGCGGCCGCGCCGAAGGTGCGCCAAAGGTAAGCCCGTCTACGCCCGTCCGCGCCTGGACCGCGCCCAGCGCCAGACCCCCTGGCCTCCGTTCCTCCCGCCCCTCCTGCATCACATACGATGCCACCACCCTCCTAGCCCTAAATCCCGGTCGACTCCCCAACTGCGCCCAAGCAGCTCCTGGACACACCCATGGTCCCTTCTCTTGCAACTCCTGCAAGTTCGACGGCACCAAAACCAACTCCTCATCCACCAACACCAATCAGAGACCTGACACCAACCACCTAAAATGCATCCTGCTCAACACCCGCTCGGTCCACAGACACGCCATCGACCTCTGGAATCTACTAGACACCATCTCACCGGACGTCGCCTTCCTAACAGAAACATGGATGAATGCCTCTTCAGCCCCAGACATCACCATTGCCATCCCGGAAGGATACAAGATCATCCGTAAGGACCGCATCAAGCAAACAGGTGGAGGCATCGCTATCGTCCATAAGAACTCCATCCGCATTTCAACCAGCTCAGACGTCAACCTTGCCAACGCCGAACACCTCCACTTCCAGATCCACACCGACCCCAAGACCACACTCAGAGGCACCCTCCTCTACCGGCCTCCAGGACCCCGTGCACAATTCAGTGACGACATCACTGACTTTATCACCCCACACGCCCTCCCCTCCGAGGACTACATTCTATTGGGAGACCTCAATTTTCACCTGGAAAAGAGCAATGACAACAGCGCCACCACCCTTCTGGACAACCTTGCCAACCTCGGACTCAAACAACTGGTCACTACCCCCACCCACATTGCAGGCCACACACTCGACCCCATCTTCACCTCCAGCAAACATGTCTCATTCAGTCACACCACTGCTCTTCATTGGACGGACCACAGCTGCGTTCACTTTACCTACAATAAGACCACAATCCACAACCATCCTCAACCCACCCTGTGAAGAAACTGGAACAAAATCACCATCAACCAGATCTCCTCATCGCTTCTTCTAAACCCCCCCGCCCTCTCCTCAAACCCCGACCAAGCAGCCATTAACCTCACCCAATGGCTATCCAACAGCGCCGACATCCTAGCACCGTTGAAAAAACGTCAAAGCAAACCAGGCAACAAAAACGCCTCTTGGTTCAACGATGATCTTAAGAAATCGAAGAAACTCTGTCGCTCCCTCGAGAAGGCCTGGAAAAAAGACCCAAACACCAGCACCAGGGACGCCTTCAAAAACGCCACCCGCATACACCACCAACTAATCCGGTCTGCCAAGAAAGCCGCATTCAAAGACCGACTAGATAACAACACCCACAACAGCAAGGAATTATTCAACATCGTCAAAGAATTTACCAACCCATCAGCCAACTCCAACGACATCACCCCCTCCCAAGCTCTATGCGACTCCCTAGCTTCCTTCTTCCACAACAAAATCGCAGACATCCACAACAGCTTCGACAACCGACCCGGAGACCAACCCACCCAACCTTCTGCAGGACCTTCACCCCCCTTGAACACCCTTAATGACTGGAACCCAATCTCCACTGAGGACACCATCCGCCTGATGAACTCCATCCACTCAGGATCCCCCACTGACCCAGCAGAAGGAACAAAAATAAAATTCCTGCTACGAGTCCCAAAATTAAAGGTAGGCCTCCAAAGACAGAATGGACAAAATTCGGGAAGATGCCCAGAACTGTTTTAAACGGTGTTAACAGTCCCGAAAAAATTGTCTTAAATACATGTGTGATGCCACTGGTATCAGACATGTTTAAAATTTGACTTAAGATTTCTACAAAATGCACGGGGCAATTTGTCGATAAAAGGGTATGTTTCTCTGCTGCTGTCCTTGCAACTTGCAGATCATACGTTTCTTTGGCTGAGGTCAATGACACAGTCGTCTGTAAAAGAATAGACTTCATTCTGCTTAAAGTATCAATTCAAATAGAAGAGATATTCACATAAGGCCATATTGCCGCCTCCATGTCTGGATTCCTGTTTGGATACAATACTTGCATACAGCAAACGACCTTGGAAGTAACAGTTACGAGATAGCATTCTCCTGGCACTATTCCACAACAGCTGTGGTCAGTTATTATAACGTAGCTACCGTTGGAAAGCTGTCTGAAGAACGGTTCTATCTGTGTTGCAGGAGTGCCTTGCAGGTGACAAGAAAGGTTATTTAAAGACCCTTCGCAGGCTCCATGCAAGTTAATACCTTGACACAGAAGTGTACCGCTTAGTGATTTTTTACAATTATTACCACTAAGAAATACCTCCTTTTTCCCTTCATTATAACATTTGTGTGTGTAAGGTAAATCCTAGGTTGATTTGATGTATCCTTTACCCAACCTTTCATACTGGCCTGCTGGTATATATAGTTGGCAATATTTAAACTGGAAAGTTGTTATCGGAATTGTAATTGGTCCGTGTATTATCCATTCAATGACAGGTCTCTCTGACATTGTCAATGGTGATCTCTCAAGTTTTTCAATGCTCAGAATCGTATAGTCTGCTCCTTTTTGTGCCAAACAGATTTGTTTATCAGTAAGGTTAAAGATAGAAAATAATGACGTTATGTTGATTAGACGCCATGGCGCGTAGCCTGAACATAGGTTTTGCAACGTCCAGCCTAGCTGTACAATAGAACAAAATTGGGACTGACCATGTTGTAACATTAGCAAGTCTTGCTCTATTATATCAAAGACAGAAGATACAATACTGTCCAGTGAATATATTCTGGAAGACAGAGTCGTTAACCCATTGTTCACTACAGAAAGTGATTTTTCCAAATTTATACGATCAATTTCTCGTATTTTTTCTGCTGTTTCAATTTGCATTACTTTCAAAGCTTCGTTGTATGCAGCGCATATACCAGCCGCTATGAAACATTTTTGACGCTGTTTGCGACGTCCCAGTATGAAATCTCGCAAGTCAGCACCTTCTTTAAGTAAAGTCAAGTGTTGCCTATTTTCAGCCAGTGTGGATTTCTGTAGTCACTGAAGGCATAATTTCCCTACACTGTATGTTGTAACTATCCCTGGATGGTGTCTCTGGGAATATCTTGGGTCTGGTCTGGTCAGCTTGAACCCCTGGTTTTTATTCAGGAATCTATCTTGACAGTTATTTGTGTCTATGGGCCAGATCAACCATTTTTTCCAATCAGGATTTGTTCTGTTTTGGTGAAAAATACGGGATACGTCTATTTCCACATCTGTAGTGCTATTACTATCAGGTATGGGCATTGGAATAGACAGTTTATTTAAGTCTTTTATTTTTGCTAAACCAAGGCAAGTAGTTTGTAGAATGTTATCATTCAGGAAAATTATTTGTTCTGGGATCATGCTGGCTCTAAATAATGATTCTAGACCTTGTACCTGCCAGTCTTTTGTTCCCCAAATGGTTTTTGTTTCAATGTTATTTTTCCAAAATTCAAAACCAAATGTAGACATTTTGTCATAAAATTTTTCAGAATAAATCAATTTAGAATTTGTCAACATTGTTTTCATTCCTGTCTTATTTTACATTTTAAAATAAAACTTTTCTGGATCACTATTGTTAAACCCTGAGAAGTATGGAAATTTCTCAAAAAATGTCTTCGAACTTCCGTTTGGAGGAGTTGGACAATGTTCCCATTGATTATAAGTAAAAACATTTCTAGGTTGCGCAGATTTATGCAAATAATGATGACCATGGTGATTGTAACAGTATAATTCTTCATAATTTGATTAAACCTGTAAATAATCATGTTCTGTAAATTTAGCTGACATTACTAAATCTGAAATCATCAGAAAAAGAACTTGGTATCACAAAGTCACTTAAGGAAACCTTAAAATGGTGTGGATACTTCAAGAGCTCAATCGGGCCATATATTTCATAATCAGTTCTGTCCCATGCTATACCCCCAGGTATTGGATTGGCTGTGATGTTCACTGATGATAGTTCCCTTTTTTCGATGTGAGAGGATCTGTGAGACTTTAGGACCAAGTTGATGTTCTGACTTGCTGTGTCCATTGTACTATATTTTCCATCAATGAATTTACCCAAGCATAAAACCATGATGAGCCAAAGCAGGAGGAAAAGTACACCTAACCCAGTCCAAAATTCAATCCATGGTGAAATCAGATATGTCTCTTTTAGTTGGTAAAAAAGCTCGGTTATTTTTCCTTTGAAAGTTTTTGTTGCTGGCTTGTCTCCATGTTCACTTGGATCATCGGAAAAGTCATCAAAGTTGATAAAATAGCCAGATGCAGTTCTATCAATTGGTGGGATTGCTTCCGGATTTCCATTGATCTTTGCATTTTCTTTTGTTACATCTGTGCAGTCTGAAGCTACATTGTTGTAGACTGGTGTATCATTATGAATTGTTGCAATTTGGGTTTCAAGAGGCACAAGTTCCATGGCTTTGTTGCATAATCCTTTTTTTTTTTGCTGTTGGTTTATCGAATGTGATTAGTCTCTCAGTTTGAACCTCTTGGATTGTAGCAAAGTTTGGTCTTCTGCTATTTCTTGGGAGTCCACCGGGCCTACTACTTATTATCGGCCACATGATTGTGGTTTCACCAGGTTGATGGAAACAATTCTGTTTTCCTTTTTACCAGCAAGTGGCGGTAGTACTACTGATCTTGTTCCGCTGACAGCTAAGACAGGTACTACTTTTCTGTAAGAAGGCCCAAATTCCTTCTTCACCGCGATCTTCTCTCTGACCAGATCCCCAATCTTTGGAATCCAGACAGGTCTTGCTGGGACAGGTGGTTCTTCAGTGGTTGTTGGCTTAAACTTTGTGTTACTTAGACTTGTTCTTGTTTCATTCAAGTCCTGTAAAACAGCCAAATGATTTTTGATATCAAAAGTTTTTTCTTCTACCACTGAAGTTTGACGATCCAGATCCTGGATAATTATTCTAGTAACAAACAAAAGTTCATACGGACTGATACCTTTTAGAGAATTTCTTGGCATGTTATTAAGTCTACGTTGGACACTTATTAAATGTTTGACCCACCCATCACCCGAACCTAATACCCTCACTGTTATAGATTGCTTTATGTCACGTTTTTTTCTTTCCACTACCGCATTTCCTTCAGGATGGAAGGGAGAAGAGTACCACAATGCAATGCCCATGCTGGTCATGGCCTCTTTGTAAGCTCTAGAGCTAAACGCAGGACCCTGGTCAAAATGTAGCATGCCAATTGCGTATGTGCCGATAAAGACTCACAAATCTTTTTAACAGTTCTGGCGTCAGCCGAGCACTGAGGCCACATTTTTAAGTGAATTCTGTCCTAATAATTATGGGGACGCATTTCTCCGGCTGGATTTCTTCGTATAGATCGCCTGATGCTTTCCAATAAAGGTGTCCTGGCACTGGTCTGATCCGGTTCACAACTGTGATCTCTGTTGCAGTCTGGACAATCCATTGCAAATCTGTAAACTTGCAAGCTCATCCCCGGCCACCAGTATTCTGATTGTAATTCTATTAGAGATTTCAAGATCTCTTGGTGCCTTGGACCCAGTCCCATGTGTGCGTCTTCAATCAAGAAAACTCTCTGGTTCGTGTTTGGAATTACTTTCCCCCCCACTCCAAGGATTTGAGCAAAAGGAACGGAGTTTGCAGCAATTATGTATGTAATACTGAGTGGATAGTTGAGAGGTAATGCTGCATAATCGCCTTTTAACAATGCTTTTACCACCAGCATGGTTTCTCCATCTATGTGTTTTTTTTAACGCTTTTTTGTTGCTACGGAAGCCGGTTGAACCGTTTCCGCTGTGGCTCTATTAGCCAATGAATTCCCTGCAATGTGAACGCCATCACGTTGATGACTCAGTGTATGTTTCACGTGAGTCTTTTGTAGTTCTTTCTGCAAAAGAACTACTTGTTCCCAAAGCGTTTTATGCTTTATTGTGGCACCTGTGTCATCTTTGTGACCATTTTTGCTCCATGTTTGCATATCATTGTTGTATGACTTGACGCAGTAATGCGAATCGCACACTATTAGTGTGGGGAATTCGTGATCGGCGTTTTCAAGCACCATCTTTAAAGATCTTATTTCAGCTCGCTGAGCTGAGCAGTTTCTGAGTGATTCAGTTTTGGTAATCATCAGTTTGAATTTACCAGAGCGCCAGCGACCTTTAACAATCGCGCACGCTGCATTGTAGGATTTTTTATCTACATCGTAATGTTGTGCAAATCTGTCCATATAGATTACACAGGTATATTGTTCCAGAGGAAGAATTTCGATTGGCAGAGGATATTCTTGTTCGTATTCTAGATCATCTAGTTTTTTCATTTTCGGGTCAAAATAGTATTTCACGTCTTCTGTAGCAAGAGAATTTTCCCATTGTATCCATTTTGGATCTAATGCCACTGTATTCAGATTGCGTGGACTTGTTAATGCCTTAAGAGCTGATTCTGCTATATAGACAGTATTCTCTTGCCTTGGGCTAGGGCTCTTTCTCTTGCTACAGCAGTTTGAACCGCTGTCAGAATTTTTTCTGTAGAACTGAATTTCATTTCAGCTTGAGTGTACAAGTGTGATTTGTAAGCTATAGGTACCGTTTCTCCCTCATTAGAGGTCAGGTACGTGAATCTGCATCTTCCTGGGATGACTCGGATTACAAGGTTGCGTACGTTTTCGTGTGTTTGCAGTTTCGTTTTAGTTAACATGTCTGTCTGTAATGATCTAAAAATGTCTCTGTGTTTTTGAGTCCAATGTATTGGTTTGAAATCAGGTTTTATTAATTCATAGAGAGGTTTAACCCTCTCTGCATAATTTAGAATGTATGTTGTACCAAAATTCAGGAAGCCTAGTATTGATTGTAAATTTGTCAGCGTTTTTGGTGCTTGGAGTACTGCGCACTTCTCTAGGAAGTTGTATGCCAGGCTTTTGCCTTCACTTGATAATTCATATCCTAAAAATAGGACCGTTAGATGGGCAATTTTTGACTTTTTAAAGTTGAATTTGTAACCCTCAGATTTGAACCCAAGAATTATGGTGTTCACTCTTTTTAAGTGAGTCTCCAGGTCATCGTCTGTAAGATAGATATCATCGACATATGATAATGCTTCATCATCATATATTTCTAGTAATTCTGTTACTCTTGCTGAGAATAATCCTGGGCTATTCTTGAATCCGTGTGGGAGTCAGCAAAATTGTTTTTGCGACCCCATTATTGAGAAAGCGGTCAAATACCTGCTTTCAGGTGCAATGTTTTGACAGAAGAATCCAATAGAGATATCTAATGTTGTTTTATATTTTTTGCACACGATGTTGTTCATTAGTGCTGCACTGTGTGAATGTTGTACTGCAAAAGTTTTGCAACAGGAGTTTAAATGTCTGTCGTCCAAAACTAGGCGATATGAATCGTCTGGCTTGGAGACGGAAAACAAAGGATTGTTCATTTGTGAGGTGCTTGTTTCAATCACCCCTTGATATTCAAGTTGATCTAAGATCTCTCTTACTTGCTTATTAACTTCTTGTTTAACTAGGTACTGCCTTTGGGCAGTAGGTTGATTTTTTAAGTGGATTTTGTGGTGAGGTGAGTCCTCATTCCATCCTACATGATTTTTGTATAATGCAGGGGCTTGGACCACTGCCCATTTTCTTGCGAATGTGTATTTTTTATGAATTGGAATATGATTTGAGAAGGCAGGTATTATCATTTCTTCGCCATGAGGGCATTCCTTGACAAACTCTGGTGGCCAGTCTTTTTCAGCTAACAGGATGTCATAGCCTTTAGAAAGATTCTCCCAAAAGAGACCGTTTATTTTCCTAGTTTTATCTCCCTCTATATGCAATGTTATTTCATATAGTTTATGGGGCACACTAACTTGTGTGTCTGCAGTTACCACCTGAATGTATTCATTTGTGTCCACTGTCTCCAGAAGATTCACCAGGATCTTGCGAGCTATGGTCACTTCTGCTGCGCTGTCTAGCATTGTCTGTGCCCACTCTCCATTTTTCAGTTGTGTCCTCAGAATCCTCGGCATGTTTAATTTTAATACTTGCTACCTTCTTTCTGGGAAATTGTGATTTTTTACTTTGATGAGCAGGTTCTTTGTCTTTGGACTTGGCGTGCTCTTCCCTGTGTTCTGACCATCCTCTTCTTTCCAATTTCTGTGAGGAAGTCTGAAAAGAGGAGAGGGACATGAATCAATATCTTGATATCTATCAGGTTTTCTCAATTTATCCCTATCTCTAAGATTATATCTCTTCTCAGAGGGTTCCCTTTGTGGAGACTTGCCTCCTCGGCCAGGAGATCTTTCTCTCCATTGAGACCTTCCTCTGGACTGGAATCGTTTTTCTCTGGGAGTGGTTTGTTATTACCATCCCAACTCTTTTTTGGAGAATTTAGATTATTTTTAATAAATGTTTTTCAGCATTTTCAGTTAGTTGGGATTTTAGTGGTTTCCCACCTAAACTATCTCTTCCTAGTTCTTCATAGGATTTTTCTATGACTCTGGCAAGTTCAAATGGTTGATCTGTTATATCTGTCTCCTTCAATTTCTGGAGGTACTTTATATCGTCCCTTGCCAATTGAACTAATTCTCTATATGCCTTTGTTATTTCTTTTAGTTTAACAAGAAGTTCCTCATTCGACATTGTTTCAGTGTCTGGGTGTGGTGTGTAGCTGGATAGAACCGGCCACGTGGCTCCTGGTCTTCCTAGTGGACCGTGCCTGGTGATGTGAATTTGATGTTTTAGGGCGCCATTAAACCAGGGCAGGTGCTCTTGGTAAGTTAGTGGGATTTCAACGTCCTCGAAAGGCGTGTATATATCCGGAGGTTCCAATATTTTGTAATAGTGGAAATCTTTTGTCACAGCATGTGCTGCTGTAAAATGTATCCATGAATAGAATACATCTGTCTGCCGAAATTCATGTGCCTCTATCACGAATATGACCGTACCACCTCTTTGTGATAGTCCATTTTCTATAAGTTTGAGATTTATAGTTTTTCTTATATTGACCGGAATGATTATAGCATTCGGGTCATCTTGCTGGAGACTTGAGTCTTCCGCTAAGAGTCGAGCTGCTAATGCTTCTCTAACTCTTTCTTCTTTCCTACCTGTCATTTTACTGAAAGAAAGTTTTTTTTTTTTTTTTTTGCAGATCAAGTTTCAAGGAAACAAAGATTAGGTGCACAATATTTTGGAACACTGTATCCTTCAAAGTTGACTAAACTAAAAACTAATACATAGGATTCTCATCCTACTAAGTTCCTGCGGATATTAACCTTTCACCCACTCCAGACGTCTATTGGAGTTTCTACGGGAAAAAGGGGTCTTTTTGAAAAGCACGACTGAGTTACTCTAGTGTAATGTCCTGTAATCTTTTTGCTTAAACCTGCATTTGTTCACTGTTTTAATCTTTTTGGTAAAAACCTCTGCACTTTCCTCCAACCCGGTCTGCACTAGCGCTACAGCCGCCATTTGCTGTGTTGTTGTTGTTTTGCCCTGAGCCCGCCCCCTCCACCATGCACCCGCCTCCCATCTGATCCTCCCTCGCCCCTCCCCCCTCCCCACCCACTTATGATAGATGCCGTCGCGTGCAGTGGTCACGCGCTGCGGCCGCGCCGAAGGTGCGCCAAAGGTAAGCCCGTCTACGCCCGTCCGCGCCTGGACCGCGCCCAGCGCCAGACCCCCTGGCCTCCGTTCCTCCCGCCCCTCCTGCATCACATACGATGCCACCACCCTCCTAGCCCTAAATCCCGGTCGACTCCCCAACTGCGCCCAAGCAGCTCCTGGACACACCCATGGTCCCTTCTCTTGCAACTCCTGCAAGTTCGACGGCACCAAAACCAACTCCTCATCCACCAACACCAATCAGAGACCTGACACCAACCACCTAAAATGCATCCTGCTCAACACCCGCTCGGTCCACAGACACGCCATCGACCTCTGGAATCTACTAGACACCATCTCACCAGACGTCGCCTTCCTAACAGAAACATGGATGAATGCCTCTTCAGCCCCAGACATCACCATTGCCATCCCGGAAGGATACAAGATCATCCGTAAGGACCGCATCAAGCAAACAGGTGGAGGCATCGCTATCGTCCATAAGAACTCCATCCGCATTTCAACCAGCTCAGACGTCAACCTTGCCAACGCCGAACACCTCCACTTCCAGATCCACACCGACCCCAAGACCACACTCAGAGGCACCCTCCTCTACCGGCCTCCAGGACCCCGTGCACAATTCAGTGACGACATCACTGACTTTATCACCCCACACGCCCTCCCCTCCGAGGACTACATTCTATTGGGAGACCTCAATTTTCACCTGGAAAAGAGCAATGACAACAGCGCCACCACCCTTCTGGACAACCTTGCCAACCTCGGACTCAAACAACTGGTCACTACCCCCACCCACATTGCAGGCCACACACTCGACCCCATCTTCACCTCCAGCAAACATGTCTCATTCAGTCACACCACTGCTCTTCATTGGACGGACCACAGCTGCGTTCACTTTACCTACAATAAGACCACAATCCACAACCATCCTCAACCCACCCTGTGAAGAAACTGGAACAAAATCACCATCAACCAGATCTCCTCATCGCTTCTTCTAAACCCCCCCGCCCTCTCCTCAAACCCCGACCAAGCAGCCATTAACCTCACCCAATGGCTATCCAACAGCGCCGACATCCTAGCACCGTTGAAAAAACGTCAAAGCAAACCAGGCAACAAAAACGCCTCTTGGTTCAACGATGATCTTAAGAAATCGAAGAAACTCTGTCGCTCCCTCGAGAAGGCCTGGAAAAAAGACCCAAACACCAGCACCAGGGACGCCTTCAAAAACGCCACCCGCATACACCACCAACTAATCCGGTCTGCCAAGAAAGCCGCATTCAAAGACCGACTAGATAACAACACCCACAACAGCAAGGAATTATTCAACATCGTCAAAGAATTTACCAACCCATCAGCCAACTCCAACGACATCACCCCCTCCCAAGCTCTATGCGACTCCCTAGCTTCCTTCTTCCACAACAAAATCGCAGACATCCACAACAGCTTCGACAACCGACCCGGAGACCAACCCACCCAACCTTCTGCAGGACCTTCACCCCCCTTGAACACCCTTAATGACTGGAACCCAATCTCCACTGAGGACACCATCCGCCTGATGAACTCCATCCACTCAGGATCCCCCACTGACCCAGCAGAAGGAACAAAAATAAAATTCCTGCTACGAGTCCCAAAGTTAAAGGTAGGCCTCCAAAGACAGAATGGACAAAATTCGGGAAGATGCCCAGAACTGTTTCAAACGGTGTTAACAGTCCCGAAAAAATTGTCTTAAATACATGTGTGATGCCACTGGTATCAGACATGTTTAAAATTTGACTTAAGATTTCTACAAAATGCACGGGGCAATTTGTCGATAAAAGGGTATGTTTCTCTGCTGCTGTCCTTGCAACTTGCAGATCATACGTTTCTTTGGCTGAGGTCAATGACACAGTCGTCTGTAAAAGAATAGACTTCATTCTGCTTAAAGTATCAATTCAAATAGAAGAGATATTCACATAAGGCCATATTGCCGCCTCCATGTCTGGATTCCTGTTTGGATACAATACTTGCATACAGCAAACGACCTTGGAAGTAACAGTTACGAGATAGCATTCTCCTGGCACTATTCCACAACAGCTGTGGTCAGTTATTATAACGTAGCTACCGTTGGAAAGCTGTCTGAAGAACGGTTCTATCTGTGTTGCAGGAGTGCCTTGCAGGTGACAAGAAAGGTTATTTAAAGACCCTTCGCAGGCTCCATGCAAGTTAATACCTTGACACAGAAGTGTACCGCTTAGTGATTTTTTACAATTATTACCACTAAGAAATACCTCCTTTTTCCCTTCATTATAACATTTGTGTGTGTAAGGTAAATCCTAGGTTGATTTGATGTATCCTTTACCCAACCTTTCATACTGGCCTGCTGGTATATATAGTTGGCAATATTTAAACTGGAAAGTTGTTATCGGAATTGTAATTGGTCCGTGTATTATCCATTCAATGACAGGTCTCTCTGACATTGTCAATGGTGATCTCTCAAGTTTTTCAATGCTCAGAATCGTATAGTCTGCTCCTTTTTGTGCCAAACAGATTTGTTTATCAGTAAGGTTAAAGATAGAAAATAATGACGTTATGTTGATTAGACGCCATGGCGCGTAGCCTGAACATAGGTTTTGCAACGTCCAGCCTAGCTGTACAATAGAACAAAATTGGGACTGACCATGTTGTAACATTAGCAAGTCTTGCTCTATTATATCAAAGACAGAAGATACAATACTGTCCAGTGAATATATTCTGGAAGACAGAGTCGTTAACCCATTGTTCACTACAGAAAGTGATTTTTCCAAATTTATACGATCAATTTCTCGTATTTTTTCTGCTGTTTCAATTTGCATTACTTTCAAAGCTTCGTTGTATGCAGCGCATATACCAGCCGCTATGAAACATTTTTGACGCTGTTTGCGACGTCCCAGTATGAAATCTCGCAAGTCAGCACCTTCTTTAAGTAAAGTCAAGTGTTGCCTATTTTCAGCCAGTGTGGATTTCTGTAGTCACTGAAGGCATAATTTCCCTACACTGTATGTTGTAACTATCCCTGGATGGTGTCTCTGGGAATATCTTGGGTCTGGTCTGGTCAGCTTGAACCCCTGGTTTTTATTCAGGAATCTATCTTGACAGTTATTTGTGTCTATGGGCCAGATCAACCATTTTTTCCAATCAGGATTTGTTCTGTTTTGGTGAAAAATACGGGATACGTCTATTTCCACATCTGTAGTGCTATTACTATCAGGTATGGGCATTGGAATAGACAGTTTATTTAAGTCTTTTATTTTTGCTAAACCAAGGCAAGTAGTTTGTAGAATGTTATCATTCAGGAAAATTATTTGTTCTGGGATCATGCTGGCTCTAAATAATGATTCTAGACCTTGTACCTGCCAGTCTTTTGTTCCCCAAATGGTTTTTGTTTCAATGTTATTTTTCCAAAATTCAAAACCAAATGTAGACATTTTGTCATAAAATTTTTCAGAATAAATCAATTTAGAATTTGTCAACATTGTTTTCATTCCTGTCTTATTTTACATTTTAAAATAAAACTTTTCTGGATCACTATTGTTAAACCCTGAGAAGTATGGAAATTTCTCAAAAAATGTCTTCGAACTTCCGTTTGGAGGAGTTGGACAATGTTCCCATTGATTATAAGTAAAAACATTTCTAGGTTGCGCAGATTTATGCAAATAATGATGACCATGGTGATTGTAACAGTATAATTCTTCATAATTTGATTAAACCTGTAAATAATCATGTTCTGTAAATTTAGCTGACATTACTAAATCTGAAATCATCAGAAAAAGAACTTGGTATCACAAAGTCACTTAAGGAAACCTTAAAATGGTGTGGATACTTCAAGAGCTCAATCGGGCCATATATTTCATAATCAGTTCTGTCCCATGCTATACCCCCAGGTATTGGATTGGCTGTGATGTTCACTGATGATAGTTCCCTTTTTTCGATGTGAGAGGATCTGTGAGACTTTAGGACCAAGTTGATGTTCTGACTTGCTGTGTCCATTGTACTATATTTTCCATCAATGAATTTACCCAAGCATAAAACCATGATGAGCCAAAGCAGGAGGAAAAGTACACCTAACCCAGTCCAAAATTCAATCCATGGTGAAATCAGATATGTCTCTTTTAGTTGGTAAAAAAGCTCGGTTATTTTTCCTTTGAAAGTTTTTGTTGCTGGCTTGTCTCCATGTTCACTTGGATCATCGGAAAAGTCATCAAAGTTGATAAAATAGCCAGATGCAGTTCTATCAATTGGTGGGATTGCTTCCGGATTTCCATTGATCTTTGCATTTTCTTTTGTTACATCTGTGCAGTCTGAAGCTACATTGTTGTAGACTGGTGTATCATTATGAATTGTTGCAATTTGGGTTTCAAGAGGCACAAGTTCCATGGCTTTGTTGCATAATCCTTTTTTTTTTTGCTGTTGGTTTATCGAATGTGATTAGTCTCTCAGTTTGAACCTCTTGGATTGTAGCAAAGTTTGGTCTTCTGCTATTTCTTGGGAGTCCACCGGGCCTACTACTTATTATCGGCCACATGATTGTGGTTTCACCAGGTTGATGGAAACAATTCTGTTTTCCTTTTTACCAGCAAGTGGCGGTAGTACTACTGATCTTGTTCCGCTGACAGCTAAGACAGGTACTACTTTTCTGTAAGAAGGCCCAAATTCCTTCTTCACCGCGATCTTCTCTCTGACCAGATCCCCAATCTTTGGAATCCAGACAGGTCTTGCTGGGACAGGTGGTTCTTCAGTGGTTGTTGGCTTAAACTTTGTGTTACTTAGACTTGTTCTTGTTTCATTCAAGTCCTGTAAAACAGCCAAATGATTTTTGATATCAAAAGTTTTTTCTTCTACCACTGAAGTTTGACGATCCAGATCCTGGATAATTATTCTAGTAACAAACAAAAGTTCATACGGACTGATACCTTTTAGAGAATTTCTTGGCATGTTATTAAGTCTACGTTGGACACTTATTAAATGTTTGACCCACCCATCACCCGAACCTAATACCCTCACTGTTATAGATTGCTTTATGTCACGTTTTTTTCTTTCCACTACCGCATTTCCTTCAGGATGGAAGGGAGAAGAGTACCACAATGCAATGCCCATGCTGGTCATGGCCTCTTTGTAAGCTCTAGAGCTAAACGCAGGACCCTGGTCAAAATGTAGCATGCCAATTGCGTATGTGCCGATAAAGACTCACAAATCTTTTTAACAGTTCTGGCGTCAGCCGAGCACTGAGGCCACATTTTTAAGTGAATTCTGTCCTAATAATTATGGGGACGCATTTCTCCGGCTGGATTTCTTCGTATAGATCGCCTGATGCTTTCCAATAAAGGTGTCCTGGCACTGGTCTGATCCGGTTCACAACTGTGATCTCTGTTGCAGTCTGGACAATCCATTGCAAATCTGTAAACTTGCAAGCTCATCCCCGGCCACCAGTATTCTGATTGTAATTCTATTAGAGATTTCAAGATCTCTTGGTGCCTTGGACCCAGTCCCATGTGTGCGTCTTCAATCAAGAAAACTCTCTGGTTCGTGTTTGGAATTACTTTCCCCCCCACTCCAAGGATTTGAGCAAAAGGAACGGAGTTTGCAGCAATTATGTATGTAATACTGAGTGGATAGTTGAGAGGTAATGCTGCATAATCGCCTTTTAACAATGCTTTTACCACCAGCATGGTTTCTCCATCTATGTGTTTTTTTTAACGCTTTTTTGTTGCTACGGAAGCCGGTTGAACCGTTTCCGCTGTGGCTCTATTAGCCAATGAATTCCCTGCAATGTGAACGCCATCACGTTGATGACTCAGTGTATGTTTCACGTGAGTCTTTTGTAGTTCTTTCTGCAAAAGAACTACTTGTTCCCAAAGCGTTTTATGCTTTATTGTGGCACCTGTGTCATCTTTGTGACCATTTTTGCTCCATGTTTGCATATCATTGTTGTATGACTTGACGCAGTAATGCGAATCGCACACTATTAGTGTGGGGAATTCGTGATCGGCGTTTTCAAGCACCATCTTTAAAGATCTTATTTCAGCTCGCTGAGCTGAGCAGTTTCTGAGTGATTCAGTTTTGGTAATCATCAGTTTGAATTTACCAGAGCGCCAGCGACCTTTAACAATCGCGCACGCTGCATTGTAGGATTTTTTATCTACATCGTAATGTTGTGCAAATCTGTCCATATAGATTACACAGGTATATTGTTCCAGAGGAAGAATTTCGATTGGCAGAGGATATTCTTGTTCGTATTCTAGATCATCTAGTTTTTTCATTTTCGGGTCAAAATAGTATTTCACGTCTTCTGTAGCAAGAGAATTTTCCCATTGTATCCATTTTGGATCTAATGCCACTGTATTCAGATTGCGTGGACTTGTTAATGCCTTAAGAGCTGATTCTGCTATATAGACAGTATTCTCTTGCCTTGGGCTAGGGCTCTTTCTCTTGCTACAGCAGTTTGAACCGCTGTCAGAATTTTTTCTGTAGAACTGAATTTCATTTCAGCTTGAGTGTACAAGTGTGATTTGTAAGCTATAGGTACCGTTTCTCCCTCATTAGAGGTCAGGTACGTGAATCTGCATCTTCCTGGGATGACTCGGATTACAAGGTTGCGTACGTTTTCGTGTGTTTGCAGTTTCGTTTTAGTTAACATGTCTGTCTGTAATGATCTAAAAATGTCTCTGTGTTTTTGAGTCCAATGTATTGGTTTGAAATCAGGTTTTATTAATTCATAGAGAGGTTTAACCCTCTCTGCATAATTTAGAATGTATGTTGTACCAAAATTCAGGAAGCCTAGTATTGATTGTAAATTTGTCAGCGTTTTTGGTGCTTGGAGTACTGCGCACTTCTCTAGGAAGTTGTATGCCAGGCTTTTGCCTTCACTTGATAATTCATATCCTAAAAATAGGACCGTTAGATGGGCAATTTTTGACTTTTTAAAGTTGAATTTGTAACCCTCAGATTTGAACCCAAGAATTATGGTGTTCACTCTTTTTAAGTGAGTCTCCAGGTCATCGTCTGTAAGATAGATATCATCGACATATGATAATGCTTCATCATCATATATTTCTAGTAATTCTGTTACTCTTGCTGAGAATAATCCTGGGCTATTCTTGAATCCGTGTGGGAGTCAGCAAAATTGTTTTTGCGACCCCATTATTGAGAAAGCGGTCAAATACCTGCTTTCAGGTGCAATGTTTTGACAGAAGAATCCAATAGAGATATCTAATGTTGTTTTATATTTTTTGCACACGATGTTGTTCATTAGTGCTGCACTGTGTGAATGTTGTACTGCAAAAGTTTTGCAACAGGAGTTTAAATGTCTGTCGTCCAAAACTAGGCGATATGAATCGTCTGGCTTGGAGACGGAAAACAAAGGATTGTTCATTTGTGAGGTGCTTGTTTCAATCACCCCTTGATATTCAAGTTGATCTAAGATCTCTCTTACTTGCTTATTAACTTCTTGTTTAACTAGGTACTGCCTTTGGGCAGTAGGTTGATTTTTTAAGTGGATTTTGTGGTGAGGTGAGTCCTCATTCCATCCTACATGATTTTTGTATAATGCAGGGGCTTGGACCACTGCCCATTTTCTTGCGAATGTGTATTTTTTATGAATTGGAATATGATTTGAGAAGGCAGGTATTATCATTTCTTCGCCATGAGGGCATTCCTTGACAAACTCTGGTGGCCAGTCTTTTTCAGCTAACAGGATGTCATAGCCTTTAGAAAGATTCTCCCAAAAGAGACCGTTTATTTTCCTAGTTTTATCTCCCTCTATATGCAATGTTATTTCATATAGTTTATGGGGCACACTAACTTGTGTGTCTGCAGTTACCACCTGAATGTATTCATTTGTGTCCACTGTCTCCAGAAGATTCACCAGGATCTTGCGAGCTATGGTCACTTCTGCTGCGCTGTCTAGCATTGTCTGTGCCCACTCTCCATTTTTCAGTTGTGTCCTCAGAATCCTCGGCATGTTTAATTTTAATACTTGCTACCTTCTTTCTGGGAAATTGTGATTTTTTACTTTGATGAGCAGGTTCTTTGTCTTTGGACTTGGCGTGCTCTTCCCTGTGTTCTGACCATCCTCTTCTTTCCAATTTCTGTGAGGAAGTCTGAAAAGAGGAGAGGGACATGAATCAATATCTTGATATCTATCAGGTTTTCTCAATTTATCCCTATCTCTAAGATTATATCTCTTCTCAGAGGGTTCCCTTTGTGGAGACTTGCCTCCTCGGCCAGGAGATCTTTCTCTCCATTGAGACCTTCCTCTGGACTGGAATCGTTTTTCTCTGGGAGTGGTTTGTTATTACCATCCCAACTCTTTTTTGGAGAATTTAGATTATTTTTAATAAATGTTTTTCAGCATTTTCAGTTAGTTGGGATTTTAGTGGTTTCCCACCTAAACTATCTCTTCCTAGTTCTTCATAGGATTTTTCTATGACTCTGGCAAGTTCAAATGGTTGGTCTGTTATATCTGTCTCCTTCAATTTCTGGAGGTACTTTATATCGTCCCTTGCCAATTGAACTAATTCTCTATATGCCTTTGTTATTTCTTTTAGTTTAACAAGAAGTTCCTCATTCGACATTGTTTCAGTCTCTGGGTGTGGTGTGTAGCTGGATAGAACCGGCCACGTGGCTCCTGGTCTTCCTAGTGGACCGTGCCTGGTGATGTGAATTTGATGTTTTAGGGCGCCATTAAACCAGGGCAGGTGCTCTTGGTAAGTTAGTGGGATTTCAACGTCCTCGAAAGGCGTGTATATATCCGGAGGTTCCAATATTTTGTAATAGTGGAAATCTTTTGTCACAGCATGTGCTGCTGTAAAATGTATCCATGAATAGAATACATCTGTCTGCCGAAATTCATGTGCCTCTATCACGAAAATGACCGTACCACCTCTTTGTGATAGTCCATTTTCTATAAGTTTGAGATTTATAGTTTTTCTTATATTGACCGGAATGATTATAGCATTCGGGTCATCTTGCTGGAGACTTGAGTCTTCCGCTAAGAGTCGAGCTGCTAATGCTTCTCTAACTCTTTCTTCTTTCCTACCTGTCATTTTACTGAAAGAAAGTTTTTTTTTTTTTTTTTTGCAGATCAAGTTTCAAGGAAACAAAGATTAGGTGCACAATATTTTGGAACACTGTATCCTTCAAAGTTGACTAAACTAAAAACTAATACATAGGATTCTCATCCTACTAAGTTCCTGCGGATATTAACCTTTCACCCACTCCAGACGTCTATTGGAGTTTCTACGGGAAAAAGGGGTCTTTTTGAAAAGCACGACTGAGTTACTCTAGTGTAATGTCCTGTAATCTTTTTGCTTAAACCTGCATTTGTTCACTGTTTTAATCTTTTTGGTAAAAACCTCTGCACTTTCCTCCAACCCGGTCTGCACTAGCGCTACAGCCGCCATTTGCTGTGTTGTTGTTGTTTTGCCCTGAGCCCGCCCCCTCCACCATGCACCCGCCTCCCATCTGATCCTCCCTCGCCCCTCCCCCCTCCCCACCCACTTATGATAGATGCCGTCGCGCGCAGTGGTCACGCGCTGCGGCCGCGCCGAAGGTGCGCCAAAGGTAAGCCCGTCTACGCCCGTCCGCGCCTGGACCGCGCCCAGCGCCAGACCCCCTGGCCTCCGTTCCTCCCGCCCCTCCTGCATCACATACGATGCCACCACCCTCCTAGCCCTAAATCCCGGTCGACTCCCCAACTGCGCCCAAGCAGCTCCTGGACACACCCATGGTCCCTTCTCTTGCAACTCCTGCAAGTTCGACGGCACCAAAACCAACTCCTCATCCACCAACACCAATCAGAGACCTGACACCAACCACCTAAAATGCATCCTGCTCAACACCCGCTCGGTCCACAGACACGCCATCGACCTCTGGAATCTACTAGACACCATCTCACCAGACGTCGCCTTCCTAACAGAAACATGGATGAATGCCTCTTCAGCCCCAGACATCACCATTGCCATCCCGGAAGGATACAAGATCATCCGTAAGGACCGCATCAAGCAAACAGGTGGAGGCATCGCTATCGTCCATAAGAACTCCATCCGCATTTCAACCAGCTCAGACGTCAACCTTGCCAACGCCGAACACCTCCACTTCCAGATCCACACCGACCCCAAGACCACACTCAGAGGCACCCTCCTCTACCGGCCTCCAGGACCCCGTGCACAATTCAGTGACGACATCACTGACTTTATCACCCCACACGCCCTCCCCTCCGAGGACTACATTCTATTGGGAGACCTCAATTTTCACCTGGAAAAGAGCAATGACAACAGCGCCACCACCCTTCTGGACAACCTTGCCAACCTCGGACTCAAACAACTGGTCACTACCCCCACCCACATTGCAGGCCACACACTCGACCCCATCTTCACCTCCAGCAAACATGTCTCATTCAGTCACACCACTGCTCTTCATTGGACGGACCACAGCTGCGTTCACTTTACCTACAATAAGACCACAATCCACAACCATCCTCAACCCACCCTGTGAAGAAACTGGAACAAAATCACCATCAACCAGATCTCCTCATCGCTTCTTCTAAACCCCCCCGCCCTCTCCTCAAACCCCGACCAAGCAGCCATTAACCTCACCCAATGGCTATCCAACAGCGCCGACATCCTAGCACCGTTGAAAAAACGTCAAAGCAAACCAGGCAACAAAAACGCCTCTTGGTTCAACGATGATCTTAAGAAATCGAAGAAACTCTGTCGCTCCCTCGAGAAGGCCTGGAAAAAAGACCCAAACACCAGCACCAGGGACGCCTTCAAAAACGCCACCCGCATACACCACCAACTAATCCGGTCTGCCAAGAAAGCCGCATTCAAAGACCGACTAGATAACAACACCCACAACAGCAAGGAATTATTCAACATCGTCAAAGAATTTACCAACCCATCAGCCAACTCCAACGACATCACCCCCTCCCAAGCTCTATGCGACTCCCTAGCTTCCTTCTTCCACAACAAAATCGCAGACATCCACAACAGCTTCGACAACCGACCCGGAGACCAACCCACCCAACCTTCTGCAGGACCTTCATCCCCCTTGAACACCCTTAATGACTGGAACCCAATCTCCACTGAGGACACCATCCGCCTGATGAACTCCATCCACTCAGGATCCCCCACTGACCCAGCAGAAGGAACAAAAATAAAATTCCTGCTACGAGTCCCAAAGTTAAAGGTAGGCCTCCAAAGACAGAATGGACAAAATTCGGGAAGATGCCCAGAACTGTTTCAAACGGTGTTAACAGTCCCGAAAAAATTGTCTTAAATACATGTGTGATGCCACTGGTATCAGACATGTTTAAAATTTGACTTAAGATTTCTACAAAATGCACGGGGCAATTTGTCGATAAAAGGGTATGTTTCTCTGCTACTGTCCTTGCAACTTGCAGATCATACGTTTCTTTGGCTGAGGTCAATGACACAGTCGTCTGTAAAAGAATAGACTTCATTCTGCTTAAAGTATCAATTCAAATAGAAGAGATATTCACATAAGGCCATATTGCCGCCTCCATGTCTGGATTCCTGTTTGGATACAATACTTGCATACAGCAAACGACCTTGGAAGTAACAGTTACGAGATAGCATTCTCCTGGCACTATTCCACAACAGCTGTGGTCAGTTATTATAACGTAGCTACCGTTGGAAAGCTGTCTGAAGAACGGTTCTATCTGTGTTGCAGGAGTGCCTTGCAGGTGACAAGAAAGGTTATTTAAAGACCCTTCGCAGGCTCCATGCAAGTTAATACCTTGACACAGAAGTGTACCGCTTAGTGATTTTTTACAATTATTACCACTAAGAAATACCTCCTTTTTCCCTTCATTATAACATTTGTGTGTGTAAGGTAAATCCTAGGTTGATTTGATGTATCCTTTACCCAACCTTTCATACTGGCCTGCTGGTATATATAGTTGGCAATATTTAAACTGGAAAGTTGTTATCGGAATTGTAATTGGTCCGTGTATTATCCATTCAATGACAGGTCTCTCTGACATTGTCAATGGTGATCTCTCAAGTTTTTCAATGCTCAGAATCGTATAGTCTGCTCCTTTTTGTGCCAAACAGATTTGTTTATCAGTAAGGTTAAAGATAGAAAATAATGACGTTATGTTGATTAGACGCCATGGCGCGTAGCCTGAACATAGGTTTTGCAACGTCCAGCCTAGCTGTACAATAGAACAAAATTGGGACTGACCATGTTGTAACATTAGCAAGTCTTGCTCTATTATATCAAAGACAGAAGATACAATACTGTCCAGTGAATATATTCTGGAAGACAGAGTCGTTAACCCATTGTTCACTACAGAAAGTGATTTTTCCAAATTTATACGATCAATTTCTCGTATTTTTTCTGCTGTTTCAATTTGCATTACTTTCAAAGCTTCGTTGTATGCAGCGCATATACCAGCCGCTATGAAACATTTTTGACGCTGTTTGCGACGTCCCAGTATGAAATCTCGCAAGTCAGCACCTTCTTTAAGTAAAGTCAAGTGTTGCCTATTTTCAGCCAGTGTGGATTTCTGTAGTCACTGAAGGCATAATTTCCCTACACTGTATGTTGTAACTATCCCTGGATGGTGTCTCTGGGAATATCTTGGGTCTGGTCTGGTCAGCTTGAACCCCTGGTTTTTATTCAGGAATCTATCTTGACAGTTATTTGTGTCTATGGGCCAGATCAACCATTTTTTCCAATCAGGATTTGTTCTGTTTTGGTGAAAAATACGGGATACGTCTATTTCCACATCTGTAGTGCTATTACTATCAGGTATGGGCATTGGAATAGACAGTTTATTTAAGTCTTTTATTTTTGCTAAACCAAGGCAAGTAGTTTGTAGAATGTTATCATTCAGGAAAATTATTTGTTCTGGGATCATGCTGGCTCTAAATAATGATTCTAGACCTTGTACCTGCCAGTCTTTTGTTCCCCAAATGGTTTTTGTTTCAATGTTATTTTTCCAAAATTCAAAACCAAATGTAGACATTTTGTCATAAAATTTTTCAGAATAAATCAATTTAGAATTTGTCAACATTGTTTTCATTCCTGTCTTATTTTACATTTTAAAATAAAACTTTTCTGGATCACTATTGTTAAACCCTGAGAAGTATGGAAATTTCTCAAAAAATGTCTTCGAACTTCCGTTTGGAGGAGTTGGACAATGTTCCCATTGATTATAAGTAAAAACATTTCTAGGTTGCGCAGATTTATGCAAATAATGATGACCATGGTGATTGTAACAGTATAATTCTTCATAATTTGATTAAACCTGTAAATAATCATGTTCTGTAAATTTAGCTGACATTACTAAATCTGAAATCATCAGAAAAAGAACTTGGTATCACAAAGTCACTTAAGGAAACCTTAAAATGGTGTGGATACTTCAAGAGCTCAATCGGGCCATATATTTCATAATCAGTTCTGTCCCATGCTATACCCCCAGGTATTGGATTGGCTGTGATGTTCACTGATGATAGTTCCCTTTTTTCGATGTGAGAGGATCTGTGAGACTTTAGGACCAAGTTGATGTTCTGACTTGCTGTGTCCATTGTACTATATTTTCCATCAATGAATTTACCCAAGCATAAAACCATGATGAGCCAAAGCAGGAGGAAAAGTACACCTAACCCAGTCCAAAATTCAATCCATGGTGAAATCAGATATGTCTCTTTTAGTTGGTAAAAAAGCTCGGTTATTTTTCCTTTGAAAGTTTTTGTTGCTGGCTTGTCTCCATGTTCACTTGGATCATCGGAAAAGTCATCAAAGTTGATAAAATAGCCAGATGCAGTTCTATCAATTGGTGGGATTGCTTCCGGATTTCCATTGATCTTTGCATTTTCTTTTGTTACATCTGTGCAGTCTGAAGCTACATTGTTGTAGACTGGTGTATCATTATGAATTGTTGCAATTTGGGTTTCAAGAGGCACAAGTTCCATGGCTTTGTTGCATAATCCTTTTTTTTTTTGCTGTTGGTTTATCGAATGTGATTAGTCTCTCAGTTTGAACCTCTTGGATTGTAGCAAAGTTTGGTCTTCTGCTATTTCTTGGGAGTCCACCGGGCCTACTACTTATTATCGGCCACATGATTGTGGTTTCACCAGGTTGATGGAAACAATTCTGTTTTCCTTTTTACCAGCAAGTGGCGGTAGTACTACTGATCTTGTTCCGCTGACAGCTAAGACAGGTACTACTTTTCTGTAAGAAGGCCCAAATTCCTTCTTCACCGCGATCTTCTCTCTGACCAGATCCCCAATCTTTGGAATCCAGACAGGTCTTGCTGGGACAGGTGGTTCTTCAGTGGTTGTTGGCTTAAACTTTGTGTTACTTAGACTTGTTCTTGTTTCATTCAAGTCCTGTAAAACAGCCAAATGATTTTTGATATCAAAAGTTTTTTCTTCTACCACTGAAGTTTGACGATCCAGATCCTGGATAATTATTCTAGTAACAAACAAAAGTTCATACGGACTGATACCTTTTAGAGAATTTCTTGGCATGTTATTAAGTCTACGTTGGACACTTATTAAATGTTTGACCCACCCATCACCCGAACCTAATACCCTCACTGTTATAGATTGCTTTATGTCACGTTTTTTTCTTTCCACTACCGCATTTCCTTCAGGATGGAAGGGAGAAGAGTACCACAATGCAATGCCCATGCTGGTCATGGCCTCTTTGTAAGCTCTAGAGCTAAACGCAGGACCCTGGTCAAAATGTAGCATGCCAATTGCGTATGTGCCGATAAAGACTCACAAATCTTTTTAACAGTTCTGGCGTCAGCCGAGCACTGAGGCCACATTTTTAAGTGAATTCTGTCCTAATAATTATGGGGACGCATTTCTCCGGCTGGATTTCTTCGTATAGATCGCCTGATGCTTTCCAATAAAGGTGTCCTGGCACTGGTCTGATCCGGTTCACAACTGTGATCTCTGTTGCAGTCTGGACAATCCATTGCAAATCTGTAAACTTGCAAGCTCATCCCCGGCCACCAGTATTCTGATTGTAATTCTATTAGAGATTTCAAGATCTCTTGGTGCCTTGGACCCAGTCCCATGTGTGCGTCTTCAATCAAGAAAACTCTCTGGTTCGTGTTTGGAATTACTTTCCCCCCCACTCCAAGGATTTGAGCAAAAGGAACGGAGTTTGCAGCAATTATGTATGTAATACTGAGTGGATAGTTGAGAGGTAATGCTGCATAATCGCCTTTTAACAATGCTTTTACCACCAGCATGGTTTCTCCATCTATGTGTTTTTTTTAACGCTTTTTTGTTGCTACGGAAGCCGGTTGAACCGTTTCCGCTGTGGCTCTATTAGCCAATGAATTCCCTGCAATGTGAACGCCATCACGTTGATGACTCAGTGTATGTTTCACGTGAGTCTTTTGTAGTTCTTTCTGCAAAAGAACTACTTGTTCCCAAAGCGTTTTATGCTTTATTGTGGCACCTGTGTCATCTTTGTGACCATTTTTGCTCCATGTTTGCATATCATTGTTGTATGACTTGACGCAGTAATGCGAATCGCACACTATTAGTGTGGGGAATTCGTGATCGGCGTTTTCAAGCACCATCTTTAAAGATCTTATTTCAGCTCGCTGAGCTGAGCAGTTTCTGAGTGATTCAGTTTTGGTAATCATCAGTTTGAATTTACCAGAGCGCCAGCGACCTTTAACAATCGCGCACGCTGCATTGTAGGATTTTTTATCTACATCGTAATGTTGTGCAAATCTGTCCATATAGATTACACAGGTATATTGTTCCAGAGGAAGAATTTCGATTGGCAGAGGATATTCTTGTTCGTATTCTAGATCATCTAGTTTTTTCATTTTCGGGTCAAAATAGTATTTCACGTCTTCTGTAGCAAGAGAATTTTCCCATTGTATCCATTTTGGATCTAATGCCACTGTATTCAGATTGCGTGGACTTGTTAATGCCTTAAGAGCTGATTCTGCTATATAGACAGTATTCTCTTGCCTTGGGCTAGGGCTCTTTCTCTTGCTACAGCAGTTTGAACCGCTGTCAGAATTTTTTCTGTAGAACTGAATTTCATTTCAGCTTGAGTGTACAAGTGTGATTTGTAAGCTATAGGTACCGTTTCTCCCTCATTAGAGGTCAGGTACGTGAATCTGCATCTTCCTGGGATGACTCGGATTACAAGGTTGCGTACGTTTTCGTGTGTTTGCAGTTTCGTTTTAGTTAACATGTCTGTCTGTAATGATCTAAAAATGTCTCTGTGTTTTTGAGTCCAATGTATTGGTTTGAAATCAGGTTTTATTAATTCATAGAGAGGTTTAACCCTCTCTGCATAATTTAGAATGTATGTTGTACCAAAATTCAGGAAGCCTAGTATTGATTGTAAATTTGTCAGCGTTTTTGGTGCTTGGAGTACTGCGCACTTCTCTAGGAAGTTGTATGCCAGGCTTTTGCCTTCACTTGATAATTCATATCCTAAAAATAGGACCGTTAGATGGGCAATTTTTGACTTTTTAAAGTTGAATTTGTAACCCTCAGATTTGAACCCAAGAATTATGGTGTTCACTCTTTTTAAGTGAGTCTCCAGGTCATCGTCTGTAAGATAGATATCATCGACATATGATAATGCTTCATCATCATATATTTCTAGTAATTCTGTTACTCTTGCTGAGAATAATCCTGGGCTATTCTTGAATCCGTGTGGGAGTCAGCAAAATAGTTTTTGCGACCCCATTATTGAGAAAGCGGTCAAATACCTGCTTTCAGGTGCAATGTTTTGACAGAAGAATCCAATAGAGATATCTAATGTTGTTTTATATTTTTTGCACACGATGTTGTTCATTAGTGCTGCACTGTGTGAATGTTGTACTGCAAAAGTTTTGCAACAGGAGTTTAAATGTCTGTCGTCCAAAACTAGGCGATATGAATCGTCTGGCTTGGAGACGGAAAACAAAGGATTGTTCATTTGTGAGGTGCTTGTTTCAATCACCCCTTGATATTCAAGTTGATCTAAGATCTCTCTTACTTGCTTATTAACTTCTTGTTTAACTAGGTACTGCCTTTGGGCAGTAGGTTGATTTTTTAAGTGGATTTTGTGGTGAGGTGAGTCCTCATTCCATCCTACATGATTTTTGTATAATGCAGGGGCTTGGACCACTGCCCATTTTCTTGCGAATGTGTATTTTTTATGAATTGGAATATGATTTGAGAAGGCAGGTATTATCATTTCTTCGCCATGAGGGCATTCCTTGACAAACTCTGGTGGCCAGTCTTTTTCAGCTAACAGGATGTCATAGCCTTTAGAAAGATTCTCCCAAAAGAGACCGTTTATTTTCCTAGTTTTATCTCCCTCTATATGCAATGTTATTTCATATAGTTTATGGGGCACACTAACTTGTGTGTCTGCAGTTACCACCTGAATGTATTCATTTGTGTCCACTGTCTCCAGAAGATTCACCAGGATCTTGCGAGCTATGGTCACTTCTGCTGCGCTGTCTAGCATTGTCTGTGCCCACTCTCCATTTTTCAGTTGTGTCCTCAGAATCCTCGGCATGTTTAATTTTAATACTTGCTACCTTCTTTCTGGGAAATTGTGATTTTTTACTTTGATGAGCAGGTTCTTTGTCTTTGGACTTGGCGTGCTCTTCCCTGTGTTCTGACCATCCTCTTCTTTCCAATTTCTGTGAGGAAGTCTGAAAAGAGGAGAGGGACATGAATCAATATCTTGATATCTATCAGGTTTTCTCAATTTATCCCTATCTCTAAGATTATATCTCTTCTCAGAGGGTTCCCTTTGTGGAGACTTGCCTCCTCGGCCAGGAGATCTTTCTCTCCATTGAGACCTTCCTCTGGACTGGAATCGTTTTTCTCTGGGAGTGGTTTGTTATTACCATCCCAACTCTTTTTTGGAGAATTTAGATTATTTTTAATAAATGTTTTTCAGCATTTTCAGTTAGTTGGGATTTTAGTGGTTTCCCACCTAAACTATCTCTTCCTAGTTCTTCATAGGATTTTTCTATGACTCTGGCAAGTTCAAATGGTTGGTCTGTTATATCTGTCTCCTTCAATTTCTGGAGGTACTTTATATCGTCCCTTGCCAATTGAACTAATTCTCTATATGCCTTTGTTATTTCTTTTAGTTTAACAAGAAGTTCCTCATTCGACATTGTTTCAGTGTCTGGGTGTGGTGTGTAGCTGGATAGAACCGGCCACGTGGCTCCTGGTCTTCCTAGTGGACCGTGCCTGGTGATGTGAATTTGATGTTTTAGGGCGCCATTAAACCAGGGCAGGTGCTCTTGGTAAGTTAGTGGGATTTCAACGTCCTCGAAAGGCGTGTATATATCCGGAGGTTCCAATATTTTGTAATAGTGGAAATCTTTTGTCACAGCATGTGCTGCTGTAAAATGTATCCATGAATAGAATACACCTGTCTGCCGAAATTCATGTGCCTCTATCACGAATATGACCGTACCACCTCTTTGTGATAGTCCATTTTCTATAAGTTTGAGATTTATAGTTTTTCTTATATTGACCGGAATGATTATAGCATTCGGGTCATCTTGCTGGAGACTTGAGTCTTCCGCTAAGAGTCGAGCTGCTAATGCTTCTCTAACTCTTTCTTCTTTCCTACCTGTCATTTTACTGAAAGAAAGTTTTTTTTTTTTTTTTTGCAGATCAAGTTTCAAGGAAACAAAGATTAGGTGCACAATATTTTGGAACACTGTATCCTTCAAAGTTGACTAAACTAAAAACTAATACATAGGATTCTCATCCTACTAAGTTCCTGCGGATATTAACCTTTCACCCACTCCAGACGTCTATTGGAGTTTCTACGGGAAAAAGGGGTCTTTTTGAAAAGCACGACTGAGTTACTCTAGTGTAATGTCCTGTAATCTTTTTGCTTAAACCTGCATTTGTTCACTGTTTTAATCTTTTTGGTAAAAACCTCTGCACTTTCCTCCAACATGGTCTGCACTAGCGCTACAGCCGCCATTTGCTGTGTTGTTGTTGTTTTGCCCTGAGCCCGCCCCCTCCACCATGCACCCGCCTCCCATCTGATCCTCCCTCGCCCCTCCCCCCTCCCCACCCACTTATGACAGATGCCGTCGCGCGCAGTGGTCACGCGCTGCGGCCGCGCCGAAGGTGCGCCAAAGGTAAGCCCGTCTACGCCCGTCCGCGCCTGGACCGCGCCCAGCGCCAGACCCCCTGGCCTCCGTTCCTCCCGCCCCTCCTGCATCACATACGATGCCACCACCCTCCTAGCCCTAAATCCCGGTCGACTCCCCAACTGCGCCCAAGCAGCTCCTGGACACACCCATGGTCCCTTCTCTTGCAACTCCTGCAAGTTCGACGGCACCAAAACCAACTCCTCATCCACCAACACCAATCAGAGACCTGACACCAACCACCTAAAATGCATCCTGCTCAACACCCGCTCGGTCCACAGACACGCCATCGACCTCTGGAATCTACTAGACACCATCTCACCGGACGTCGCCTTCCTAACAGAAACATGGATGAATGCCTCTTCAGCCCCAGACATCACCATTGCCATCCCGGAAGGATACAAGATCATCCGTAAGGACCGCATCAAGCAAACAGGTGGAGGCATCGCTATCGTCCATAAGAACTCCATCCGCATTTCAACCAGCTCAGACGTCAACCTTGCCAACGCCGAACACCTCCACTTCCAGATCCACACCGACCCCAAGACCACACTCAGAGGCACCCTCCTCTACCGGCCTCCAGGACCCCGTGCACAATTCAGTGACGACATCACTGACTTTATCACCCCACACGCCCTCCCCTCCGAGGACTACATTCTATTGGGAGACCTCAATTTTCACCTGGAAAAGAGCAATGACAACAGCGCCACCACCCTTCTGGACAACCTTGCCAACCTCGGACTCAAACAACTGGTCACTACCCCCACCCACATTGCAGGCCACACACTCGACCCCATCTTCACCTCCAGCAAACATGTCTCATTCAGTCACACCACTGCTCTTCATTGGACGGACCACAGCTGCGTTCACTTTACCTACAATAAGACCACAATCCACAACCATCCTCAACCCACCCTGTGAAGAAACTGGAACAAAATCACCATCAACCAGATCTCCTCATCGCTTCTTCTAAACCCCCCCGCCCTCTCCTCAAACCCCGACCAAGCAGCCATTAACCTCACCCAATGGCTATCCAACAGCGCCGACATCCTAGCACCGTTGAAAAAACGTCAAAGCAAACCAGGCAACAAAAACGCCTCTTGGTTCAACGATGATCTTAAGAAATCGAAGAAACTCTGTCGCTCCCTCGAGAAGGCCTGGAAAAAAGACCCAAACACCAGCACCAGGGACGCCTTCAAAAACGCCACCCGCATACACCACCAACTAATCCGGTCTGCCAAGAAAGCCGCATTCAAAGACCGACTAGATAACAACACCCACAACAGCAAGGAATTATTCAACATCGTCAAAGAATTTACCAACCCATCAGCCAACTCCAACGACATCACCCCCTCCCAAGCTCTATGCGACTCCCTAGCTTCCTTCTTCCACAACAAAATCGCAGACATCCACAACAGCTTCGACAACCGACCCGGAGACCAACCCACCCAACCTTCTGCAGGACCTTCACCCCCCTTGAACACCCTTAATGACTGGAACCCAATCTCCACTGAGGACACCATCCGCCTGATGAACTCCATCCACTCAGGATCCCCCACTGACCCATGCACTCACCACATCTTCAACAAAGCAGACTCCATCATAGCACCACACCTCCAAGATGTCATCAACTGCTCCCTCAACTCCGCCACCTTCCCGGAATGCTGGAAACACGCAGAACTCAGCGCCCTTCTGAAAAAACCCACAGCTGACCCCACCGAACTCAAAAACTACCGCCCCATCTCACTTCTTCCATTCCCGGCCAAAGTCATCGAGAAAGCTGTCAACAACCAGCTCGCCACCTTCCTCGAAACCAACAAATCCCTCGACCCCTCACAGTCCGGCTTCCGAGCCAAACACAGCAACGAGACCGCACTCATCGCAGCAACAGACGACATTCGAACTCTACTGGACAAACAAGACCTCTGCAACTCCCTCGCCTCATACTTCCACAACAAGATCACGGACATACACAGCAGCTTCAACAACCAACCGACGCACACCATGACCGACCAACCACCCTCCCCCACCACCACCCTCCACGCCTGGACCCCGATCAGCACCGAAGACACCATCCGCACGATGAACTCCATCCACTCCGGATCACCGACCGACCCCTGCCCTCACCACGTCTTCAACAAGGCCGACGCTGTCATCGCACCCCACCTGCGAGACATCATCAACACATCCTTCGACACCACCATCTTCCCTGAGAGCTGGAAACACGCCGAACTCAGCGCTCTACTCAAGAAACCAACAGCGGACCCCACCGACCTCAAGAATTACCGCCCCATCTCGCTTCTCCCGTTTCCAGCCAAAGTCATCGAGAAGACCGTCAACAAGCAGATGGCCGCCTTCCTCGAGACGAACGGATCCCTCGACCCCTCACAGTCCGGCTTCCGAGCCAAACACAGCACCGAGACCGCCCTCATCGCCGCCACCGATGACATCCGAGCCCTGATGGACAATGGAGAAACAGCGGCCCTCATCCTCCTAGACCTCTCCGCGGCATTCGACACGGTCTGCCACCGCACCCTAGTACGGCGCCTCAGCAACATCGAAATCCAGGACAAGGCGCTGGAATGGATCATCTCCTTCCTCGACGGAAGAACACAGAGAGTCCGCCTACCACCGTACAAGTCAGAGGCCTCCGAAGTCATCTGCGGCGTCCCCCAAGGATCATCTCTGAGCCCCACCCTCTTCAACGTCTACATGAGCCCCCTCGCGGCCATCGTACGCAAACACAACCTCAGCATAATCTCCTACGCCGACGACACCCAGCTGATCCTCTCCCTGACCAACGACCCCGCCGCCGCCAGAGCCAACCTGCACGAAGGGATGAAAGAGGTAGCCGAGTGGATGACGACCAGCCGCCTGAAACTGAACTCGGACAAGACGGAGGTCCTCATCCTGGGCTCCACACCCTCCGCCTGGGATGACTCCTGGTGGCCTCCCGCCCTGGGCACCGCACCCAAACCGACAGACCATGCACGAAACCTGGGCTTCATCCTGGACTCCTCCCTCTCCATGACCAGGCAAGTCAACAACGTCTCCTCGGCGTGCTTCAACATCCTACGCATGCTACGGAAGATCTTCTGGTGGATCCCCACAGAGACCAGGAAGACCGTCACCCAGGCCCTCGTCACCAGCCGACTGGACTACGGCAACGCCCTCTACGCCGGCACCACCGCCAAGCTCCAGAAGAGACTCCAGCGGATCCAAAACGCCTCAGCCAGACTCATCCTCGACATCCCACGATCCAGCCACATCTCCGGACATCTGAGAGACCTTCACTGGCTCCCCGTCAACAAGAGAATCACATTCCGCCTCCTCACCCACGCACACAAAGCCCTACACGACCAAGGCCCGAGCTACCTCAACAGCCGAGTCAACTTCTACGCTCCCAAACTCCACCTCCGATCAGCCAACCACGCCCTCGCCGCCGTCCCCCGCATCCGAAGAGCGACTACAGGAGGAAGGTCCTTCTCCTACCTGGCCGCCAAGACCTGGAACTCCCTCCCTCCCGACCTGCGCCTGACCCAAGACCACCTCTCCTTCAGGAAGAAGCTGAAGACCTGGCTGTTCGAGCAGTAGCGGCACCCCCCCCCCCCCAGCGCCTTGAGACCCTACGGGTATGTAGCGCGCTTTATAAGTGTCACTGATTGATTGATTGATTGATTGATAGACACAGTCGCCCTCATCCTCCTCGACCTCTCCGCTGCCTTCGACACAGTCTGTCATAGCACCCTTCTACAGCGCCTCAGAAACGTCGGAATCCAAGGAAAAGCACTGGAATGGATCACCTCGTTCCTCCTTGGAAGAACCCAGAGAGTCCGCCTCCCACCATTCAAGTCAGAGGCCTCTGAAGTCATCTGCGGCGTGCCACAAGGATCGTCACTCAGCCCCACCCTCTTCAACGTATACATGAGCCCCCTTGCGGCCATCGCGCGCCATCACAATCTCAACATCATCTCCTACGCTGACGACACTCAACTGATCCTCTCACTCACCAAAGACCCTAACACCGCCAAAACCAACTTACACGAAGGAATGAAAGAAGTAGCCGAGTGGATGAAGCACAGCCGTCTGAAACTGAACTCAGACAAAACAGAAGTCCTCATCTTAGGCACCTCCCCCTCCGCCTGGGATGACTCTTGGTGGCCAGAGCCCTTGGAAAAGCACCCATCCCGATGGACCACGCACGGAACCTGGGCGTCATCCTGGACTCCTCACTCTCGATGACCAGACAAGTCAACGCCGTTTCATCATCTTGCTTCAACATTCTTCGCATGCTCAAAAAAACATTTCGCTGGATCCCCACCGAAACTAGAAAAACGGTCACACACGCACTGGTCACGAGCCGCCTGGACTACGGAAACACCCTATACGCCGGTACCACTGCAAAACTCCAGAAAAAACTCCAACACATCCAGAACGCGTCAGCCAGGCTCATACTAGACATCCCGCGTAAAGAACACATCTCTGGTCACCTGAAAAACCTCCACTGGCTCCCCGTAAATAAGAGGATTACTTTCCGCCTCCTAATCCACGCACACAAAGCACTTTACGAACTTGGACCCGAATGCCTCAACACACGACTGTCCTTCTACACCCCCTCCCGTCAGCTACGATCCTCCAACCAAGCCCTTGCCACTGTACCTCGCATCAACAAAACCACCATGGGAGGTAGATCCTTCTCCTACCTGACAGCTAAAACCTGGAACTCACTTCCCACTCACCTTCGCCTCACTCAGAACCACCTAGCATTCAGAAAGCAACTTAAAACTTGGATATTCGACAAGTAATTCCCCACCCTTCCTCAAGCGCCTTGAGACCCTATGGGTATGTAGCGCGCTATATAAATCTCTTGACTTGACTTGACTTGACATTATCGCCTTACCAAACGTTGGGCGCCATGTAGTGTAGTTCCTATATTCCCAATAGGCTCTGCGCATTGGAATAACATAAACAGCAGTGTAGACGTAGGACTGACGTCATCTAGGTCTCTACTGACTATGTTAGACTTAATTAGTTTTGCCAGCTAGCTCAGAGGTCACTAGAAACTTTCTTGAATGTTCAGGAAAGGGTTAACCGTCCTGATTTAGACAAGAAGGGATTCGTTTCTGACAACCACATAAACATGACAACTTTGCTCCCTCAGAATAAAGAGTGTATCTCTAGAGTCGTGTGAAAACAATAGGCAGCTATTTCACTCAGTCAATTGTGCATGCTTAGTTCCACCAGAGTGCAGAGAAATAGAGAGATGGGTGTTTTCAATAAAAGGTGTTATTTTATTGAGCAGTCTTCTTTCTCATGCAAGAGAAATGAATTGCCACAATTGCAATACTTATCATAAAGTAAAGTGCATACAGTAAAAGTAGTATTATGAAATACTGTAAAAGCATTGATATGGTTTCTTAGCCATATGATACTTTAATATGGATAAAATATATACATACATAAAAACATTGACTAACGAACTCAACTGGTGCTTCTAAGATACGCCTACCCTGGTGTACCTGACCTAAGCCTAATACGTGGGAAGGAGTAAGTAAGTTGCAGTTTTAAGTTAAGTTGTTTTTTTTTGCCAAGTATCGGAATCAAGAATTCTCTCTAAGGTTTTAATCAGCTCCGTACCTTGGTTATAGAATGAAGGAGGTCTTGTATCTCGCTTCTCAGGACTCGATCTCCCAGCAACCCGCAAGGGTAACCTTGAAACACCGGAGCTGGATCTCTCGGCTTGAGAAAAGGCAGATTCTCCAGGGTGTCAAAGGGGAGGGGCGGCTTCCTTCGGCTCTCGCATCAGCTGGGCTTCAGATAAGTAGATAGCCACTCTGCTCCACACCACTGTGTGTTTGCTTAAGGCAACATTGGTATATTTATACCTGAAAGGTGCCGGGTTTGACGTAAGGTTGGACATAAGATGTCACTAAGAACTAACAGTTCTTTCTGGACTCCAGGAGTTCTTGTGCAAATCAAAACAAAATCAGGGGAATTCCTGGGCTGCTGGAGGCTTGGTTTGTTTAAATAACGCGTTGTGCTTTCTAGGAGTCTATGGGAGTAGTCTTGCCGTGCTTTGGACTGTATGGGCTATCACTAAATATGGATATGATTCTTATGCCTTTCAAATTAGGGTCCTAGATAGAAATACAACACTTCCACCATCTTGAACCCATACTTGGACCCACCCTGAATGAGTCCTGAACCCCCAAGTGGTGTACCACTAGTGCTGATGGCCAGATGGCAAAATCCCAAATGTGAGAAATTCGAATATTTTTGTCCAAAACTGCCAAGAGAACCAAAAGGAGACCGGGACCAACCTGCTTGCCTTTCCATCCGAGGTACATCACTGTTCTGATTAACTTTACAGCTACTCCTGCTACATTCTTCCCCACAGCTGTAGTCCTTCACATTGTCCTTTGCCAAAGGGGTATCTAAGCCACTTGAACTGCCTTCAGACACAGCCTTCTGCATCTAAGGGCCTAATTATTGAATTTGGCGGCCCAATGGACTTTCAAACCTGTATAGCAACTAAGTATGGGCGAATTTTGCGGATCTGTGATCTGCAAATTTGTGTGAAATCAGCTAGAAAATCTGAGAGTTCGCGAAAGAATTTGCGAACTCACGGATTTGCCCAAAAAAGACTGTTTCCTGGTGTGCGGGGCCAAACGGGTGAGGCTTCTATGCGTGTTCATATGCCTCTTGTGTATAAAGGGTCAGAGAGCGGGCAGGGCATCATATGAGGAGAAAGCAGCCTCCTGGTCACATGAACTACACGGGGATCGCGCTCGAGAAACTCATTGATGCAAAGACCTACCCGAAGTATTACAGCTAATTTTTGACGGCAGGGATGGGGATAAAGCACACTTTCCCAGCCTCGACCGTGCTCAATAATGTTTAGACTGAATAAAATGTTACAGAATTTGAGCTTCAACTCGGGCACCTGCTTATCTGTAAGTGCTTCCTGTTGAGGGTTAATTGTTGTGGCAGGAGCCTCGTGCCAGAATGAATCCTGCCCTGCATATTTATCCACAAAGATGACACCGTTTTGTGGAATACCTCTACTCAACTGGAGTACTTTCTACTGGCTAATCAGTAAGTGCTACCTCATTGGGTAAATGTATAGTGCTTTTCCTACACTGCAGCTGTGTAAAGGGCCAGAAGATTTGTCTCCAGTGAGCATGTGTGCCTGTAACTTTGCCACCGCGCCAAAAGGCGCAGCGGTCCCTTGAGAGAGCTGTCCATCATAGTGGGAAAAGGGCGGGAAGACGTTTCATACTGCTAGTGTGTGATGTGCAGGGCAAAACGGGCGGTGCTTCTATGCGTGTTCACATGGCTAATCAGTAAGAGCTACCTCGTTGGGTAAATGTTTAGTGCTTTTCCTACACTGCAGCTGCGTAAAAGGCCAGAAGATTTGCCTCCAGTGACCGTGTGTGCATGTAACTTTGGCCCCTTGAGTGAGCTGGCCATAAAAAATAAAAAAATCCACCCGCGAGCGGATTTGCGAATTTTTCAGCAATATCGCGAGATTTGCAGATCGCAAAATTGCTGAAAATACGCAAATTTCGCAAGCGGAACAAATGTTTGGCCCGTACTTAATATCATCCTTTCTTAGGACCACTTAAGTGAGGGACCCTGTGCTCTGAATCATGATATGGTACCTGACAGTCTAACCCATGCTGCTCACTTGTCCACTATCTCTACACAGAATCTTTCACCTGCAAACATATAATGCTCTCTCCCAACAGATAATGCTTGTTTAAATTTCCTAAGTTGGAACATAGCGGGTCTAGCCTCCAACAATCTGACTGATGGATGGAGAACATTTATCATACAAGAAACCTGGGAGACAAACGAAATTGCATTTGATGGCTTTACATGCTTTAGCTTGCCCATGACTCCATCTCCATCCGGCAGAGCTAAAGACCTGCTTTAAAGTTGATATTGGCTGTTCAATTGCACCGCTATTCCAGGAGCAGGCGAAGGTGCAGGCCTTCTGCCTTAACTGGAAAGATACGCATAAGATCTATTTGGTAAACTTTTACGATAACAACTTCTCATCCAAGGATGATTGTCAAGGTCTTTTTGTAGTGATTGATACGCTTGTGGAGAGAGAGGCTCGGGTGGAATTCCCCCTTAAGTTGTTGGTGGTGGGGGATATTAATGCCAAATTGGGGCACCCTCATGCTATTTCTCCAACCACTTTTGATCTATTCTCTTGAGAGTCGAACTGTAATGTGATGGACGCTAGGGGGCAGGCCTTATTCTCTTATCTGACAGAATGGGGCATGATCAATAAGGTTCCTAACCCTATTGACCTATGTATTCCAACCTTTGTAGGGCGGGCGTAGGGAGCTCCATTGACTACATTTTTGCCACCTGGAATATTAAGAATTGTGAGGGCCTCATTCAGACCACAATCCCATTTCTGCTAAGATAGTGCTACCCCATATGCAACAGCCTCTGCCTTCCCAGGTCCTATCTACTAAGGACGCAGGGTGTAGGGTGGTATGGCTAACCGCGAGCATGAACAGCATTATGTCCCAGGTGATATGCAATAGTACTGCCAAGGTGAACAGCTGTAATCGCATACCATGCGATTGGGCTTGCATCCTAATTGACTTCACAAACCTCTTAGCTAAGATTAACATGCTGCTTTCCAGACCCATTGCCCAGCCACGTCACCATGTTAAATCATGGTTTCATAACGCCTGTAGAGCAGCCAAAAACACACTACATCGGGCCTTAAAGCAAATCACTAGAGACCAGCTTCCAATTAAGGAAAGTAGAAAGCTATACCACCATGCCATTGAAAGAATAAAGTCGACTATGAAGGTGGAGAAATGGGAGTCTATAGTGGACGCATGCCACTCTAAAGGCCCACAATCCTTCTGGAAAGCAGTAAGGTCTGTCCTATCCCCTGTCTTACCAACTGACAAAGTAACCATCCACATTGCAGCTGAGACATGGGTGGCACATTATGCTGGGTTTTATTACTCTGATTGCAGGGCTACAATGTGCCCAAACCTTGCTTTTAATGAACAGGAGGTTTTAAAAGCAATTGTTATTAGCAAAGACAAGAAGGCTTCGGGGCTGGATTGCATTCCACTTGATTTATTTAAGGAAGACCCAGTGTTCTATGCCCCGATCCTCACTTCAGTTTTTAATTCAGTTTGCAGCAAGGGAGTGCCAAGGTTGTGGAGTTCATCTGGAATTGTCCCTGTGTTTAAAAAAATGAAAAATGCCCAATGTTAAATGCTATCACCCAATATCTCTTTTGGAATCGTCTGTTAAAATTATTGGGAGAGTCTTTTTGGACCGCTTACAGGACTGGATTAATGCCAACAGCATACTTGCTCCTAGCCAGTATGGGTTCAGAAAGTGGCTCTGCACAATTGAACAGTGCCTCAACCTCCACCTCATTGTGGCAACATTTCAATATTCCAAGGTCACTTCCACTCACTTGGCATATTTGGACCAGTCAAGTGCATTTGACTACGTCTCCCGCTCTAAGTTGTGGGTCTCCTAGAACATGGGTGTTGATGAGGGACTGGTTAAATTCTTAAAGCACCTCCATCATGACCTATCTGCTTCAGTTAGGTTTAATAGTGCTGGTGCATGTACAGAGCTGTTCAGCATCAAGTGGGGGGTGCACCAGGGCTGTGGCCTTGCCCCAATATTATTCCTTCTCTATGTAAATGATTTGGAGAAAACTTTAGTTTTGGTTGGGGCTGACGTCCCACATGTGGAGAATAACGCTGTTCCAGTGCTATTATTTGCCGATGATGCAGTCCTCCTGGTAAGGACTGCGAACGGTATTAAAAAACTTATCGTCAGCTATGTCAGTTTCATAAAGGACCTGGGATTGGAGCCAAACTACAAGAATACCTTTAAAATGATATGCAGCTCAAAAAATACAAACACCTGTAGTCTAAACATAGAGGGCAAACCTTTGGAGACGGTTAGTTCCTACCCTTACTAAGGCCTGGAGTTTGACGAAGGTTATACGTGGCTTACTTGTGTAAAAAACAGAATGACAAGTTATACACAAGCTGTAGGCACCACGTTCTCGAAGTCTATTGGTAATTAAGCCCATTGCTCCAATATTGGAGATGTACAATTGGTAATGTCTACTGATCTTAACATATTGAATGGGAATATGGGGATTTGGGGATGCACACACAATGTAGATAGAGAAGAACAGATTTTGCCGTCGAGTTCTAGGGGTTCACCCCTCATCTGCGCATTTCTCCCTCCACCTGGAACTAGGTATGGGCTATGTCCAAGATACAATTAATTCTGCCCCTTTAGCCATCTGGTGCTGAATCTGGTCCAACAAAGAAGCTGACTTTAACCGGGCTGTTATTAGAGATTGTTTAAGTTGTGCCTGTGGCCTGTCCATTCCTTAGCTCCAATATATCAAAACTTGCTTTTCAGCACTTGGTTGTGCCTCATTGTTTGAGCACCCAGAGTCAATTGGTAAAGGGGACAGAAAGTGGGTTATGGATAGTTTTCGCAAGCATAAGCAATCCTCCAGGGAACTATCAGAAGTGGTTAAACCCTCAGTTAGAAAATATTGCCTCATTCAAGTGTACCCCACAATTACTCCGTATTTATTATAAATGACCAATGTCAATGGCAGCAATTCGAGCTGCAGCCTTGGACAGTAAGAAAAAATAACAAGATACAGTGTTCTGCTAAGGCAAGCAATTCTGAGTACTAAGGCTTAATGCAAGCACTGTCCCAGGCAGTCTTAAGCGGGTTACAAAATACAAAATTGAGTCACACTGGCTAACGAGGGCCTACATACAGCAGCGATAACTCAGCAGGTTACAGAATGTGAACATCAGTGCATGTAATTTAGCCACACACTGCTAACCTAACACAGCATAGCGAATGCATCATGGGAAAGGGAATTTCGAATCTAACAGACCCTCCTTTTAGCAATTGTGGATAAAAACCTTTATTGCTATCCGGCAGGGTCTTTACAATTCTAAGGGGAAAAAAGGAAAATGCATGGTCACTCAAATCGCAAAAGGGAAACAAGACAGTGCAGGTATATCAACATGCATATAATCTTCTGGATCTAAGCCACCCTCCTTTTCATCTGGTCTAGGTATATAGCCTTAGGATGCCAGTCTGTTTTTCAACTATGTCATAGTCAGACTGTATCAAAATACTCAAATGTTCATTATCATGGTGCAGGGAAACTATAATAGACATGTTGATCTAAAATAGATCTACATCAATGCTCAACACCCCTTCTATCTCCCTCTGACATATTACTTCAGAACTTGTGCTGTATGTATGTTCTTTCCTTAGACGTTAATGTTCCTTCGCAGCAAATGCAACAAACTTGGAGACAGTGTATACAAGGGTCTATTTGTCATATCACATATTATATATTACTGAGGATGGGCACAATTCATAGATGAGGCAGTAAATACAGTGGGGGTACAAGACGACCTGTCATACTAACTATCATGGAAGGTCTCGGCCTAATATACACATTCTTTTGTAGGGAAAGAATCACTAAATGCATTATTGAGGACTGGAGAACTGAATTGAGGGTACACCAATCTGAGAAACTATATTATCACGTTGTGTCCTCCGATGCTCTCCTGTGTGAGGGGCCAAAGTAATAAGCATGTTCACAAGGGCAACTGGCGTTGTATAAAACTTGGATACATAGGATACTTTTCGTCATTGTGGTAGGATATTTCTATGCTATTATTGACACAATAACAACTATGGATGCAACTTATACTTTCTATGTACTGACTTTGCTCTGAATTGGGAGATGCAAAAGGAAAGCTCTTTCCTTATCAATTGGGGGAACAAAATGAATACATGATGATTGGGAGGAAAAAAACACAAGGGAAATACAACACAAGGGAATTGGTGGTCAGGGATCAGGTGGATGGGCAAAACGCGTCTTTCCAGTGTCCTTTTCAGAGAGCCACTGTTCATCTAGCAGCGGGGCTATTGAGCACCGGTGTTAGAGCTGTGTGTCCAGCACGGATCAAGATCAAGATCCCACATTTCTCTCTCTGGATCACAGTCCCTTTGCCCCATGGGTTGGCTGTCCAAGAAATGCACCAAACTCTCCTCACCTACTCTATGGCCGGTACCTTAGACAGGGTACCCACACCCTATTCTTCATCATTGAAGTCCATCCCTAATAACCCCATCCTACCACGGTGCACTGTTCCTCCTTCGGGTGAATGTCATACCCTACACAAAAGTGGTCAAAGGAAGAAGGGGGTCAGACTTGATGGACCAAGGGGCAGAGGCTCAAACACAGGTGCCCACCGGCTATGCTCAATGGGCTGGGACTGAGACACAACAAGTAGACCAACACGTTGGGGCTCATAGATAGCACTCTCTCTGTCTCAATGGTACTGCCTCGCCCAGCATGTCTTTGCTCTGCAGCTCCGCCTTGGTCGTATTCATAGGTGTTCCATAACGAGCAGCCATGCTGTGCATCACGTTCTACCCCTCTCTCTCCCAATGACTAAAGGGCATCCCGGACCTATTAGTGAGTATGAAACAAACTTTTAGTGAACTGGCAAGGGTAAAATGTTACATAATTATTATTATTATTATTTTTTCTTCCAATCCCAAGCAGTAGGGTAAGCCTTAATTCAGTTATCAAGCTATGGAAGAATATTCGGACAAACATTGAAGTAGTGTATCTGTCCATTCCCATATTATTTATCTGGAGAACCTCAAAAGGGAAATTTCAAAGCAATGGTTCCTTTGTCTTTCTTGTCTTAGCGAGCTTGTGTTCAATAAGCCATAGAGATCACAGCACTTCTACTTTGTGGACCTTCTCTACTATGCAGAATTGCAGACATCTCTAGAATATAATTTTTTTCGAGGAAGAACAATTATACCTTGTGTTTGTGACCATGCTCTCCTGGTATAGCCGTGGCAGGAACTCTAAAACTGTGAATTTAACAGAGATCCTTATTGCATGAATAAGTAACAAATTAAGAATAACTTAGCAAGTACAGGAATTCTCCAGCATAACTTGACGTTATAAACAAACTCCTGTAGAGCAATTTTTTCTTCAAAACCTGTTAACCACTAAAAATGTGCCCTGTGCATTAACCAAGGGCATATGGGTATCCTCCCTAGCATTGTGAATCATGTGCACCATACTTTTCATGGTGTGGGCCATGTTTTATCATATTCAGGGGAAACACCTAGTCACCAGCTCTAAAAAAGGCTGTCAGCTCAATTACACAGACTAACTGATAAGGGATGTCTCTGCGACTGTATGTAGTGTTGCAATAACATGAACAATAATGGTGTTGTCACCTGTGAATTCTTAAACAAAACCACTGACATCTAACTCCCCTTAAGGATCAAATAAGGGAGCATCAGTCTAATCTTTCCGTCCTTTCATCTTCATCCAATTCCAATTCCATCAATTTACAGAAAGGAACGTCAGTAACATGGCGTACTTATTCATTTATTTTTTTAATGCTGACAATTTGTTCAAACAGTGTTATTTTATAGCCAATTAGACGTGCACTGGTGAGGTGCTCTGTCTCTGTTTATTCAAAAGCATATGAATGACGAAAGCGAGCCCAACCGATTGTCTCATGGCTGTTCCTAGACAGCTCGGGCAGGTTCAAAAGAGAGAGAAAGCGCACAACAACAAGCTATCTTGTGTACTTACCACCCAAAACAGCACACCTCAATACACATAGTAAGCACATAAGCCAATGAAAACATAAAAGGCACAGCTTCTTGTGTATGCACAACAAAAAACAGAGCACAACAACACATGTACCAAGCACAGAAGACAATGAAAAATATAGAGTATTAGTTTCATGCATCTAATACATTGGTAATTTGCTTACGCTTAATTTGCCCAGGAGCTAGTCTCCTACCCCCCTTTGACAGTAGGTGACTGAAGCAGGTGGCCTCCTGTCAAAAATACTTACACCTTGTACAGAAAAAGAACCTCCCCTGTCAGTAAAAAATAAATATAAGAAATATCTGCTTAAGAAAACTAGTGTCTTTGTTGGCAAAGGTAAGTACCTTTGTGCAAAATAAGTACCCTTCCCTCTGATCAATGCAATGGTAATATGATCTTCAGACAACCCCTGCACACTCCCTCGTGAACTTGGTACGAGCAGATAGTCTTATCCCTGTATCAATACTCATACTAACACAATAAAACACAAAGCCAAGAAACCATACCAGTTTCACATTCTCAGTCTCCACCATACTGATACCAAACAGCTTATCCACAATTAGGCAGATACACACAAATAAACTGGACAAGAAATTAGCCGCTTCCTAACAGTGCTTGTTGAAAATACAGACTTTAAAACCACACTTACTAAGAGATATATTATCAAATTCTGAGCTTTTCTCTGCTATAATCCTACTGCAAAAGCGCAATGTGCAGAATTCGTTGGTGCAAATATATAATTTCTCAACTTTTTGAAAACTCCTTCAAAACATATTCATAGCGTGCCAAATACATTACATTGTCCACAAGGCAGAGGAAAAAAACATTTTCAGAATCGTTTAGCAGAAGGGCAGTAACTCTCCCCCTCTAAAGGGGCAAAAAGTGCAAAAAGTGCAAAAAAAAGCGCAAAAAGTGCAAAAACAATTTTGACAGTTTACCAGTTGTTGTACATGAGACACAAACAAAAATCTCCACTAAAGTCCCTTATTTTGTATTTGCCTGCATCATCTTTTGAAGTAGGTCTTGGGCCTCTTCTAGAGTAGAAAACAGATGGAACATTCTTTTCCACAACACTCCCAGCTTGGACTGCTAAGCAATAGAGGCCTGTGCCCCTGTACTCTTAATTTGACTCAGCATCCCAATAAAATCTTTTCATCTTCCTGCAGCTATTGCCGACATATCAGAAAACACTCATACTCGGCCCCCATTAGGAAGAGCAATCTTTTGGATTGCCTTAAAGAACACTGCCAATCTAATTCGATAGTCTGAAAAGTTAACAATCCTTTTCCAAGGATAGTTAGCCCCTGGGATTTTCTGGAAAGGAACTCTATGCCCCCGTGTTACAGTAAGATCTTCAGGGGCAATCTATAGCAAATGGGCTCTAATTATTGATTCGATGAAGGTCACTGGATTAGTCTGTCCATTAATGCATTCACTATCTTCTGAAATCCCTGTGAAACGTAAATTCGAATGCATGGCATAGTTTTCCATCTCATCCATTTTGATCTGAGAGGCCTGTAAGAGAGGTCATACCAGAGTTATACAACACAGAACAAATCTAAATATCTGATACCAGTTGCTCCAGTTCTTTAGGTCTCTCGGGTGTTTGCTGGACCATGGTTTAAATTGTATCTAGTCATTGATGGAATAAAAAGAGCTCCTGGGCCTGCGAAGACTTGCAGTCCCAAATTTCCCCCAGAATAACCTCAAATAACTGCTGCATTTGGTCCATTGGGACAGATGAAGATTGAGCCATAGTAGTAGTAGTTGTAGCCCTTTCATAATTAACATATCTGTTATCATCCCCTTGCAGGGTGGTCTCAATCATTACCTCTGGCCTAGATCCCAATGCGGGGCTATTATGTAGACCCTCTAGCATTTTGGACTTTTGCCCTCATTATCTCCTCTACCTCCTGCTCTGCTTCTTGAACAGATCCCGTCAATTGCTTAGATGCACTTGATCCACAACCCCCCTCTTCAGGGGGAGCTCCCCCTTTCTTGCCTGAAGAAGCCATAGTAACCATTGTTACCTTCGTAATGGTAGCAGCTTTTCCTGATTAGCAGGGGCAGCATCATCAGGAAGCACCTCTTCCAGTATAGCCACCATGTTAGCCCTCTGGCTAGGCTTACAATTTTTTGAAAATACTGGATACTCCTGGAGAGGGTTATCTAACTCTAGGCTCCTATTATCTAACTTAGCAGATGATGGGGCTTCAGTTCTGACTTCTTAATATTGATACCGAAACTCCCAGCCTACGTAGTACTTGATTACCAGGATGCCACCTCCTCCAGCGTCTCAACCAGATCTCCTCTGTTCCTATTTGCCACTTTGCCTTCAACTCTGTCCCCATTCCCGATCTCTGGAGAGGACCACAGTAGGCCTGAAGAAGTCCCAGGGGAGTCAGATAGTGGGAGAGGTGACTTACTCATTTCTCCCCTACTTTTCTGGTTGATTCTTCCTCTCCTAGTTGCCAGAATACTGGACTGTCCTGCTTGTCACCTAGCCTTCTGGGTCAGTGAACGAGGAGTGGGGCTGTGGCCGTGGCTGAAGAACCTGTTCATGTTGCTGACCCCCTCAGGACCATCTGCTGCATAGCTCACAGTCCAAGCCCTCAATTATTTTCCTCTTCGCCTGGGTACAGGATATCCTATGTAGGGCACTTCGTTGTCATTTTTGGTAGGGGGGAGGGCGTTTGATTCCCCCTATTCAGCAGAGATTTTTGAGCACTAAATAGGCATTGAGCATTGAGTCTTGCATTAAGTCTGCACAGAGTCGATTTTGTTGTTGCTGTGGGTTATTGCTGTCCTGCGCTGGTGATAGAAAGCTAGCAATCTAAAATATCTCTTACAGCCAGCTCCCACACAAGAGACAATAAAGAGGTAACTCTGGGCCGTCAATAAACCCCTAGCTGTATTGAATACACCACAGCCTTGTCCCCAATTTTGCTCTATCTTTGCCTCGATATGCTCCTACTGTGTCCGCCTAATGCTGCTCTCTGCTCTGTCACTCATAACCAAGCACCACATGTACTTGGCTATCTGCCGCTTTCTCTCACCCCTGCGCCTCACCGGCTCCTCACCACACCCTGCTGATGTCCATCATCAAAATTCAGTCTCCTGTAGCCGAACCAAGCAACCGCCTGGTGCTCCAAAGTAATTTTTTTTATTTTAATCTTTTTTCCCCATGTACCACCAACAGCTGCCGCGGGGACCGCGATTCACAGGCGTCTCCACTGCCCCAGGGTAGAAAATGCACAGCTCCTCTGTAACGCCAATGAAAGAACACACTCTCAGCAAGCCATAGCCTCAGGGTGCATCCAGAAAGCTTGAGGTAAGAGGAAGGCAAATAGCGATGTGCCTTAGCATCAGCAGGACATCGGGCAAGCCTGCCAGATCCCTGGATTTCTCTATCTGTGGACAGAATTTCTTTGACCACTTTCACTTCTGCATAGTAGGATGTGGGGAGAAATTTAACTCTCTGCTAAGCGCTCTTCCCTAGCTGATGGCTGTACATTTTTTAACCCTAAATTATCAAAAACTACTAAACAGATTCATGCTGATCACAATCTGATCGGGAGGGTGCTCCCCCCATTTTAAGTATCATAGATTGGTCCCAGGGTCTTAACATCTATCTGTAAAATGAAGAAAGGGATTGGGGAAAGGTACCCTGACCCAATGGGTGTAATAGATTTTTCTACTTGATTAACCCTGTAATAGAGGAGTGTCAGCGGGACCTATGTCTGGTACCAAATTGAGTTACATAATTTTTTTTTACTTTGGGAATACATAGATCAACCATGAGGTTCAGCACTGCCCCATGTAAATCCATAATGGATTTTCAAATCTTAATGCACTTTAGAAATAAAACGTTCCGACCCATTCAGATACCCACACAGGTACTCTCTCACCCATTTACAGACCAGAATAGGCAGTCATACACCAACTCACAGAAACATGCAGGCTTTCACACACCTAATTGCAGAGGCATGCTGGCACTCACAAACCAATTTAAAGACCCACATAGGCACTCACGTACCGACTCGCAAACCTATGCAGACATTGCCACACCAGCTCAGAGACCCATGCAGGCACTCACAGACCCACCCACATACTCATGAAGAATCTCACACTCTCACTCACAGACCCACTCACACAGTCTTTCCCATTCACAGACCCACTCAGACATTCACATAACCACTCAGACCCCGTCACACCGACTCACATACCTATTTAGATACCCATACTCTATGACCCACTCAGACACTAACACATCTATTCACAGACCCACTCAGGTACTCACATACCTTCTGATAGACCCAGACAGCCACTCATGCACCCACTCGCAGATTCACACAGGCACTCTTACACCCACCCACTCACAGACCCAAACAGACACTTAACCACCCACTCACAGACCAAAATAGGCCACCTTGCACCCACTAATAGACCCCCACAAACACCCTCACATCCACTGACATACCAACACAGACACTCTTAAATGCACTCACATATGCACACTGGCACTCACACACCCACTCATATACCCATGCAGGCACTGATAGACCAATGTGCAGGCCACCATAGGCACTCACATACCCAATCACAGATCCATGTAGGTATTCACACACCCATTCACAGACCCATACAGGCATGCAGAGACTAACTCCCACACCCACTTAGGCACTCACACACCCTCTTACAGACCCACACAGGCACTCATAAACCCACTGACAAAGCAATGCAACCACTCATACACCCACTCAGAAATCTAATGCAGGCGCTGATCTACCTACTCACACTCCCATACAGGTACTCACAGACCCACTCACAGACCTATGCAGATACTAACACACCCATTCCTAGACCCATGCATTCACTTACACATCAATTTACAGACTGACAGTGTTTCATGGATTCTGCACATACACAGAACTATGTGCAGAAAACCAGGACTTGGGTGTATTGTGGTTTACCAAAAACCCACCTTAACGCCCAGCGAAGCTACCAATGAATAAACATCCTAGAACATGTCACTCCATTCCTCTCAGGAATCGCGGGAGCGGGAACACTCCGTTAATCAAATACTCCTACTAGTCCAGAATGTGAGTAATCAGAGACACTGTATAGTTTAAAATGTTTATTTTAACTAACGTGCTCTATAATGCAGTACACAAGTCAATACTAGCAGCAAAATGCATAAAAACAATATAATCAGCAATGTTACAATTCCATCTAATACGAACGGGGAAATCATGTAATATTGACAGTGGAAAAAGGACTACTGTGCCTTACCACCCTCCCCGTGGTAGGAGTTAGTTAAGTATAACTACAGAAGACCTCTGGGCTTTCGTCAGGGGGACCGCATACCTCTAAGTCTAGATGAAAGGGTTTACATCTCTTCGGATATGCACAGTTCTTCTGTTCTGGAAAGATGTTCTCCAAGTGCCTTAACTTGCATCCTGTGCAATATTGAAAGCACTTGAAATTCAGTAGTGCATCTGCGTTCAATGTGTGTGGGACTGACCAAGGCAGATTAACCAGGGATGTTGTTTTCTGACCTTGAACATTATGTGCAGACGAGAAACACAGAGCATAGCAAAATGTGTAAAAGGCAGATGTTTCTTATGTGAAGACGTGCAAGCAAAGTGTTAACTAGAACAGGGGCTTGTAGTAACGTGTGCAAAAGCGGCAGAATGGCAGCCATGCAAATACCAACTGATACTAACTTAGCAATGTCCGCAATTAATCCTGTATCTTAACTACAACAGAGGCACACTCGCACAAAAACCCACACAGGAACTCACGTACCCACTCACAGTTCTATGTTGGCACTTTCAGGGCGACTCAGAGTCTCACACATGCACTCAAAGACCTGCTTACATTCCCATTCATCTACTCATACACCCACTCTCAGACCTATGGTGGCACTCAGAGACACTCATATACCCATGCAGGTGCTTACATACTTACACACAGACCCATGCCTCCACTTACACACCCACTCACCAGACCACATAGGCACTCACACACCCACTCACAGAACTATGCAGGAACTAACAGACCCATTCACAAGGTGACCCAGAAACTCGCACACCCACTCACACGCCCACAAAACTACTCACATTCCCATTCACATACCATGACAGACAGTTATACACCCATTCAAAGACCCACTCAGACACTCATACACCCACTCAGAGACGCACACACCCACTCAGATACTCACTCACATATGTACTCATAGACCCACACGGCCATTCACACATCCACTCACAGAATCACACAGACAGTCACAGACCTATTAAGAGAGCCATGTAGGCATTCATATATCCACTTACATATCCATGCAGGCACTAAAAAATCAATTCACAAACCCACACAGGCACTCAGTGACACACTCACAGATCAATGTAGGTACTCACACGCCCACTCACAAACCTATGCAGTCACTCATACATCTATCGACAGACACATGCATCTATTTACAGACCCACTTACAGACCTTCATGGGCCCTTGCAAACCCACTTAGAGACCTGTGCAGGTACTCACAGACCCACTGACAGACCCAAATAGATAGTCACACACCCACTGACAGACCCACACAGGTACTCACAGACCCACGCACAGACCCACACACACACTGACAGCACCACATCAGATCTGCAGTGTTGAAAAATAAAGGATTTAAAAAGACGAACCAGTGTTTATGAAAAAGGATGGCTCTAAAAAGAGCCTTTGTGATTATGATGTGCAAAAGATGGCTAAACATAAAGGAAGATTCAGTCTTTCAAGTTGTTCAGGAACACCCTGTTCCCTTTCTCTGTAAAATGAACTCCATCATTTCTATGTATACTCTTCATATCAAAGCATAACTTATTGTTGTATGTAGAGCTCATGTTGTGGTCTCTGAGGAATGCAGAAGCAGTTTTGGTAACATGTTTCTTGTATTTGTCAATATGTGGACAGAATTTGTTTGACTACTTCCACTTTAGCCTTTGGAAAATGTTGGAGAACACCAAGGCAGTGTGGGGTGAAAGTGTCATTAATTTACCTAAGTATCCTTCATTAGGATTTCCAGCCCAAATCCAGCAATTGTGCCTAGGTCATTTCCACCACAGTGCACAATCATAAGGCCTGAATGTTGGAAATCCACAAGCCTTTCAGCCAAAGGTAGCAATTGATGCTACTTTGATCCTCTCTGGCTAAATCAATTACTAGCGTTTTCAAAGCTTTATTCGACATTTGTCATAAAAGCATCCATCCTAACCCTATTACAATAAATACTATAGCTAAAAATACTTTTTTAAAACACATATTAAACATTAACAGTCGAATATTATACGTAATAAAAAAAATTATCCTTAATTCATAAAAATTATTGTGAAAAGCATTTCAAAATGTCAAGGCAAATAAAACATGGCAACCATATTTCATTTTGTTACATTGAGCAATAAAGTGCGAGTGCGGATTCCCCAGGCCCATGCAAGAAATTTTGCTACAGCAACTACAAATGGTGTGGAGCAGTCAGATTCTAATATTCTAAGTGCTGTCGATTGGCTGCGGGTGCCGATGTTTAAGCACACTGGCTTTAACCATTTGCGCCTTGGGCTGGCATATAGTGGGCAACAAAACAGCAGATGGGAGATGTGTTCTATTTGGTCCTTACAATGATAACAATGTTCATCCCGCGGTGGGGACCAATGCTTCTTGAAAGCGTTCACTGGAAGTGTTCCCACACGAAATTGGAAATATAGTTTCCTGTCATGTGGGCGTTCGATTATATCCCAATATGGTTCACATGACGGAAACATTTTTATGTCCAGAAAACGAGATGAAAAATTTGATGCAGATCCTTTACAATACATTGTTATGTACACCATCTCCCAATACAATTCTTTCAGTTTTGTTTTCGATGGAAAACTAGCCACATCCTTGTTACCCCATAGGTGATCCAGTTTTAACTTTGCAAGTAGGCCCCGTAGTTCTTTTAGCCATACAATACAATGCAAGCGATCACACTTAACAACATCTGACAAGGCTGTAGCATAATGGCTTAGCTCTGGGGTCACCATCAGACGTCTCCAATTTAGGAGTGGCCGTAGCCTAGCTATATCCTCAATATTTTTTCTGCCAAGATCCAGTTTTAGAGGAATTATGGGTGTGCTTTGTGGGGCCATTACAAGCCCTCGCAAGAATCTATTTTCTGCTTGCCCCAACCCTCCTAGATTTGAAAGCCCCAAAGTTCGGAACCATATAAACAGGCGCTCAATACTTTCATATTATAAATTTCAAGGGCACAATTTATTGGTTTTGTCAGCGAGGCTCTATGTTTTAAGGCAACTACGCCTTCAAGCTGACTAAACTTCAATATTGCCATATTATTATGCGATTTCCATTTCATGTCGCCCTGCAGAATAATGCCTAGGTAGGAAAAAGCATCAACTTTCTCAAGCGGGGTGCCTTTGTATGTTATTACACCTTTGAAAGTGGACTGATGGTTTAGGCACATGAATTTGGTCGTGGTGGTATTCAATTCAAGGACCCTGCTGTCACAGAATTCACCAAAGGCATCAACCACTTTTTGGAGACCGCTCGGTGTGCGTGAAAGTAAGAGCGTATCGTCCGCAAACATTAAGACTGGGATGTGAGAACCTGCTATAATTGGGGCATCACTTGGAGATTTCTTTAAATGTTCAACTATACCATTTATGTAGATTGAAAATAGTGTTGGGGCCAGGACACACCCTTGCCTTACCCCTCGCTCCACCGGGAAGGGCTCAGTTACTTCTCCCTGCTTGCCCCACCTAATTTTGGCAACATTGTTTTCATGGAGGCGCACAAGCAGTGTGAGGAATTCCTGGCTTAAGCCTTCATCAAACAAAGTCTGCAACAGTTTTTCTCTTGGGACCAGGTCGAAAGCAGCTTTTAAATCCACAAAAACAGCATACAATGTCCACTTTTTTAGTGTAACATTTCTGCAATAGATGGCTATGAAGTAAAAGACTTGGTCAACACTGCTAGTCAAGGGACCTGCTTGATAGGGTGACAGTATGTTTTTTTCATCAATCCATTGTTGCAGTTTGTTCTGGACTAAACGCCCCATAAGTTTTTGTGCTGTGTCAATAAGACTGATGGGTCTATAATTTTTAGCCAGGGTTTTGTCACCTTTTTTGAATATAGGGATGATTTCCGCTCCCTGCCATGAAGCGGGCACTTCCCCTCCCATAGCCACTGCATTAGCCAGCCATTTAAAATAAGTACACCATGTGTTTCGGTCTGATAGGAACACATCTGCCGGGATTCCGTCCATACCCGGGGCTTTTCCCCCCGCTACACAGTCCAAGGCCATGCTGACATCTTTTTCATTAAATATTTGGTGTTTGAAAAAGAGGGGTGGAGGGGGGGTCGGAAGTATGCGCTGGATTTCGGGCGTACTGAGGTTGAAAAAACTCAGTCCATTTATTTTTAGCAACGTGGTTTTGTGGTTGCGTGTCTGTCCCTCCCCTGTCCCATTTTACGTTGGCCCAAAATAACTTAGAATTCTTTGCTAAGCAAGCCTGTTTCAGTTCACGCCAGCATTCCTCGTCCCAACGTTTCCTGGCTTGTTTTTGGGTCTGTCTATAGCTATCTCTTGCCTTCCTAACTGCTATGGCATTGCCCGTTTTCAATTCAATGCTTAGATTAAGTCATGCCAGCCTACAACTCTTGTCATACCATCCTTGTCTTGGTTGTTCTCTTTTGGCTCTATTTGAATCAACTGTTTTGATGAAGAAGCTTTGGAGTTTGCAGAAGAGGTTTTTATGAGCCTCCATCATATAGTCCTGGAAGTTAGGCTTCCCATAATGGGACTTGATATTGCTTACTTCGTCTATCACTGTTTTTTTAAGGACCTCTAGTTTTGCTACATCTTCTATCAGCATTCTCCATTTAAGGTGGCGTTGATTGTTTGAACATACAACATCTTGCGTCACCCGTTCATTTCTATTGGTATGCTCTATGGTCTCATGATAGGAATGGAGGGTCATGCGTAGGAGATTGTGATCGCTTTCCAATCTTACTTCTACAACCATATCTATCAATTTGTTCCAGGCCCTTACATCTAATAACAAATAGTCAATTCTACTAGCTGCTCGGCCGTTGTCAAACGTGTTGTTACCTTTTAGATCAGAGGGCGAGTGCCCATTTACCGCTCTCAGTCCTCTTGCTAAACATAGACTCTTTAGCTGAATTGCCACTGCGCTCCATTTTTTGATAGCAGGCACCTTCAACTGGGGTATTCCCCACTTGGTGTCCTCCTCCTCGGACAGGATCCTATCCTCTTCACCCAAGGGCTCAAAGGTGGCATTAAAGTCCCCACCCACAATAATGTGAGATTGAAGTGTTGACATTTCGATATTCTGTTCAAGAATAGTTATTACCTCTGAGGTTTTGCCGCCACCCACCCCTCTGGCCTAAACATTAAACAGTGCAAGTTCTTGGCCATTTCCCCATCTAACGTTAAGTGCTATGATGTCATTAGATGGTACAGATCTTTGCGTTATTGAGCAATTCAGCAACTGGCGGATCCAAATTAATAGGCCTCCAGAGGGGCGTCCTAAGCGATTTCTAGTTGCTGGTATGTGAAAATTTAAATACCCCTGGCGGAATACTGGGTTCAGTGACCAAGTTTCTTGTAGCATGATAATGTCATGTTGGTCAATAAAATCTACCCATTCTGGTGTAGCTATCTTATTTGCTACGCCTGCAATATTCCATGAGACGAGGGACAGGAATGATGTTTCTCGATGTGACAGTGTCCGACCCTTCTCCACGTTATTTGCATTTACATCAGTGTCAACTATTATTGTTTTTCCACCCGCAAATGCTGTCTCACACCCCACCGCTTCCCTGGTTCTATTTATATCCTCTGGTTCTTTGTCTAGCTTTTCAGAAATTGAGGTTCGGAATTCCCTATGCCTTATGCTATGCTTATTAAATTGTGTGCATGCCATATTATCTGCCATTCTATTAGTTTGCGTTCTCTGTGGTTTGGGAGACATATATTTACACCTTGCGAGTCAATCGCATTCGTTTAAATTGGATAAGGCCGAAAAACGATTTTCCAGATTCAGCCCCCAATCACAGATGGGACCACCCCTGGCCCTTCTATTTCCCACAATTGCCCACTTAGTCCTTAGTATACTTGGCTTCGCCACGAGTCCTCTTCTACTATAGAAGAAGTCCAACGTGAGTGGTATTATTTCTGCCGTTCTGCGTTGGGGGGGAATATGTTGAGCAGGATATCCGGTAGTACTTCAGGGTCCTTAAAGTTTAGTACAACGCAGTCTCCTGCGAATTTCTTAGGTTTGTTCCCTATCCACTTCACCCGCCTTGCTGTTAGCAAGTCTTCTGACAGCTTTTGTTTGCCCCAGGGAGAAATGTGCATATTATTACTCAGCCATTGCAGTGCTTTGTTTAGTAGGGAGTCTGGTGGCTCAATCTGGCCTATATTCAGTGGTGGAACGTTGGCAAGAACAAGAATCAGGGGTGAGGCTTCTACAATAAGCTCCACAGGGCTTGTTTCTAGATGAAAGTCAGAACCTGGTTCGGTATTTCCCCCACACTATCATTATTAGTTTTTAGAAGGGTCTCCAGTTTGTTGACTTTATCCGTGAGGTGATCAATTTTAGATAGAAGAGGTTTAATTATCGGAGTTAACTTAGTGTCCAACATACCCAAGAGCTTATTTATAATGGCATCGTCCCATCCTATACTGACATTTCCTTCTCCCTCTTTTCCTTCTAGGACACTTTTATTAGGGGGGGTTGCTGGTCTTTTCCTACTAGACCGCAGCCCTTCTCTTTTAGGTTGAATCTTGGTGGCTCCTCTGGCTACTCTTGGTGCAGGGACAGGTGTTGGTGGAGAGATACATTCCTCAACTATTACTTGGTCATTTTGGGAAACATTTAGCTCATCCCCCACTATTATGTCTACATTTGTATTTAAATTTGAAGCCCTAGAGGCCGTGGAGACATTTAATACTAGACTATCATTATTATGGAGTGTAGATGATTCTATAGCATTTATTATCTCTTTGGGAACATGTTGGTGAGGTGCTAAGTCCTAAAGAGGACCTCCGCTCGTTATTTATTTTTGCCACCACCTGCACTAAATAGTTGTCCATGGTGTTGGCAGGAGCGATGGGGGTCTTTTGGGGGTCTTGAAAGGCCAATTACCTCACAGCACAAATTTGCAAGAGTCCGGGTCCAGTCCAGTCGTGGCCAGTCTTAGACTGTCCGCCCTTCGTCCTGGCTTAGTCCGGCGGGTCCCGCGCGCATCCTCGCGGGACGAGGGACCTAACGATGCTTTATGCGCCGCCTGGCGCACTGCTTCAGGGTGTCGTCACTTCCCCCCGTGGGATCCTGGGGGATGTAGGCAGACCGGCGGAGCAAAGCCCGGCCGGTTGCTGCAGACAGAGGTATGGCGGAGCAAAGCCCGGCCTCTGGTCAAGGGGGTCAGCGCTGGCAACAGGAGACAGTTAGGCTACTAGCTACATTAGGTAAACCTAAGTCCCTGCCAATGCCACTCTTTTATATCACTCTCTCCAGCTCAAAATACAAAACTATAGCCCACAATCCATGCTCTAACCAATTTGGAGGCAAAATGGAGTAGCACACAGGAGACGGCTGTAGCATGATTTAGACCTTTTTCAAAATGATAGTTAGTAAAAATGGAGGGCAGCACCTACATCTTGAAAATCAGATTTGATTGGATGCTTTTATTATGCAAGTAGCAAAAAGTAGGTTGTGATATTAAGAAAAAAAGTAATTACTTCTGTGACTGGCTTTGGAAAAAATAGGTTATGTTGTTTGGAAGATGGTTAATATTCCTAGCAGTCGACCACACCTGTTACAGATCAATTTGAAGGTAGTATGGTGCTCACACAAACATTTGTGAACACAATATTATAATTTGAAGGTAGTATGGTGCTCACAAAAACATCTGAGAAATTTTGACTCGGTGCTGGCAGTAAGTGTTCCAAAAATGGTTACTTTGAATACAGAACCAAAGTGCTGATGGGAAGGGCACAAAAAAGAGTAGATTGTAAATCTGAGAAGCAGAGTGGTATGAAAATAATCCTCATTAGGAAGTGTTTTGGTTGTATTTTAGTGCTTTTTAGAAAGTTAAACTATAGATGCGATGCTTTAACAGCAGATTGTTAATGAATCCACAGCAGTATTCTAAGGGGAGTCATGCTGAGTGCCGTGGCAGATTAAAAAACCTGCTCAAAGCCTCTAACTAATTGGAATTCTTAACAGGAGTCTTACAAAGGATTTAAAAACCCCGCCCATGCAGAAGTGGCATAGCTAAAGTAAAATATGATAGGAAGGTTGTGATTTGATAACATCAGTATCACTGAAAGCTGAGTGGGAAGTTTTGCTATTAATGGTTCCGTTGTACTGATAGTGGTATATCATTCCCGTACTTCTGACTTCAGATTTTCACTGACATGAGATTGTAACTGATACTGATATAAAAAATTGGAGAAAGGAGAAAGGGTTGTGTGTCCATGTTGCTTTTTGAGGTTCTTCCAGTCAAAAGTTCTAGGCCCACCTAAAGTGAGGTATCATTTTATCAGGATACTTAGGGAAATGCTAGGTAGAAGGAAATGTGTTGTTCCCCTGAGATTTCAGAAAATATAGCCATGGAAATGTGATGCAAATGTGTGTTTTAACCCAAGTTTGAGGTTTGTAAGCACTTCTGGGTGAAAAACAAAAGGGTGAGAATCACACACGTCACACCACTGTGGACATCTCAGGTTTTCAGAAATGTACAGGTTTCATAGTTTTCTCCAGAAGCTGGGTGAGCTGGAGCCAAAATCCACCACTACCCATATGGTGATAATTGGGCATTTTTAGTGGAAACATTTGATAGTCAATGTTGTGTTTTGGGCCCTTTTCTGTTGCGGGCACTAGGCCACCCTACACAAGTGATGTATTAATGTCATCAGTTAACTTGGGACAATACAAAGTGGTAGGAAATTAGTGGTTCTTCACACAAATATGTGGAAACATTATGCTTATAGCCAAAGGGGTAAACATTTCGAGTGATAGTCATAGAATTTATGCCCCCTGGAACTCCCCTAGTGTCTAGTATTCAGAAATATCTGTCTTTTGTAGGTTTCCCTGTATGGCCACTGAGCCTGTGCCCAAATACCTTAACTTCTTGCAATGCCTAATCAGGTCACTTTTAGATAGTACATTTTGATGTCTTGCATTTTGGCCCTTTTCATCTCATGGATGCTAGACGCACCCCCACAGGTGAGGTACCATTTTGTATTAGACAATGTGGAGGAACGCTGGTTAGTAGGACCTTTGTGGCTCCCCACAGATTCAAGGAGTTTCACCCATAGCAATGTGCAGAACATGTTTCTTTTAAGCCAAGGTTTAAGGTTTGCAAGTGCTTCTGGATTAAAAAGAACTGTTGAGTGCCTCTCATGTCATGCCACATTGAACTCCCTTGTGAGACTAGTTTAAAAAAAATTCCAGGTTTGATAGGTTTACCTGGTTCTGACTGAGCTAGGACCCAACATCCACAGCTACCCAAATTGTAATAAAAGGGTCTGTTTTAGTGGGGAGATTTGATGAGTCCATGTTGCATTTTGAGCACTTTCCTGTCATTGACACTAGACCCAACTTCACAAGTGAGGTACATTTTTATCAGGAGCCTTGAGAAAATGCTGCTTGGCGAGTGCAATGCAGTTCACAACACTCTGGACTCTCCCTGGTGCCTAGTTTACAGAAATGTGCAAGTTTGGTAGCTTTATTTTGGTGTTGGCTATGCTAGGGCCCAAATTCCTCTGCCATCAATATTGTAGACATGGGCCAGTTTTGGGGTTGAAACATTTGATGTGTTCATGTTGTGTTTTGGGTCGGTTCCTCTTGTGGACTCACACACAAGTGAGGAATCAATATAATTGGGAGAGATGGGGGAACACTGGGTTGTAGGTCAGGGTGGGGGAAGAATTCCGCTCTGCCGGTGGAGTTTGTGGTGTTTGGCACTACTGTGAAGATATAGAGTAGCCTAGTGAGGTAAAACAGGATACGATTATTCTCAATGTAGTAGTCACAGGTTACAGGAAAAGTAGGTATGAAGGAAGCTCCTGCAGAAGCATAATCCTTGCTGAAATTCCCACGCACCCCAGCTCACACTGGCTGAGCGGAAGTGTACATATAGCTAAGTAGAGAATGCATGGCATAGACATGCAGATACCACCCTTTCCCAGGGATGTTTGCTGGAACAACACATTCCATTGCAACTCATGCTGATACCACATGTGCGTTACAGCGCAAATGGAATTACCACACACAACCATGACCACAACATTTTTTACAATGAGTATGCCTTTCATTACACATGCCTTTACAATGAATTGCATTGTAAAGACATGAATATTAAAGGCATATGTATGGTAAAAGGATTTCCCTGACTCTAAAAATCAGTCCCGGTGCACCTCCCCCACGCCCTGAGCCATTTTAAAAAAATATCCAACCCCTGACCTGAGCCCTAAATACAGACACCCAGCGCGACAATCCCCAGTCTTCAGCCCTAGTCAAAAATACCATTCCCCTGCACTGAGCCCTGAAGACGGACCCCTGTGCAAACCATGCAGCCCTTGCAACAAAAAAAAACTATCCCTGCAGCCTTATCCCTAAAAACAGACCCATGCACAACCCCTTTTTGGCCCCTGTCCTTTTAAAAAAAACCTAGCACCTGGCATGAACCATAAAACTGGACCCCAGTGTGACTTTCCCCTGGCTCCCAGTCCTTAAACAAAACACCCCCTTGAACTGGCGTCTTCAATGAGTAGCTCGTGAGCTATGAGTTGCTATCCAGCTAGCTGTAAGTAGCTCTCCTGTGTGCACCCCAGTCTACTAAGCTTTACGTGTGTGCGTGGTTGAATTATTATATGTATACTAAAAATGAAAACTGTGTATTTGGGACAAAAACGTTTGCAAATTCAGAACTCCTAAGCTAATGTTTTAAGAAATTAGGTTGAATATTCCCAAAAAATGTAAAGCTGATATTTGAGGGCTAAGTTGTGATTCTTTGGAAAGACTTATTACTATTATTATTACCTTGGTGCCAGGTGCACTGCAGCCATGGCTGATGTGTGTTACCCATCCAGAAGCATTCCAAATTGATAAACATTGCCCTGTCAGCAATTTCTAATGTGTTGCTCATAATCTTACATATGGTGGCCACTAAAATAGTCTTGACTGATATGCTCACTATTGCGTTACTAATATTAGTAGCTCTGGATGAATGCAATTGAACATAAGTAGCTCTTACCACAGAAACGGTTGGAGACCCCTGTCTTAGCACAAAACACTAAGGGCCCGATGTAGGTAAAATTGATTTACCGATTTTAAATTACCGAATTTTACCGATTCGGTAATTTAAAATCGGTAAATCAATGGGTCCGATATGTAGGTATTCCAGATGTGCTGGAATACCGAATCGGATGAATTCGGTATTTACCGATTCGGTAAATACCGAATCGGTAATGCCCATTCATTCCTATGGGCTTTGAAGCCCATAGGAATGAATGGACATTACCGATTCGGTATTTACCGAATCGGTAAATACCGAATTTCTCAAGGGTGCAGGGGGTGTCACTTTGACACCCTCTGGCACCCCCAAAACAGGCACGGGTGCCATGTGGCAGGCATACCTGCCCTAAGGGCAGGTCTGCCTGTCACATGGCATAGGTGTGCATGCACACATGTGCATGCACACCGGAATCGTTATTTTACCATCAAATAGGATTTGATGGTAAAATACCGATTCGTTAAGGCTCCTGGGACTCTGAAGAGTCCCACCTACATATGGGTGGCTCCGAATCGGTAAAACTACCGAATCGGTATTTTACCGAATCGGTAACTTTACCGAATCGGTAAAGTTACCGATTCTGTATTTTACCGAATCGGTAACTTTACCGAATCGGTAAAGTTACCGATTCGGTAAAATAGTGCACCTACATGTCAAATCATGTATACCGATCGGTAACGGCCGAAAATACCGATTTTCGGCCGTTACCGACCGACCTACATCGGGCCCTAAAACCGTACTCCCCCACCCCATGCCTAATCCTCCCTACCTTACCACAACAACGAGGCAGCTCTTCTGGGGCACGGCGCAGGTCATAAAGAGGAAGCAGAATTGTCTCTCCGTTTCCTCTAAAGACGCTGATAGCCTTTACCACACCGGTGCCTTTACCACAGTTACCACGTATATGCCCTTACCACCAGTACCATTCATATTTTCTTACCATTCATACCTTTACACTGTTAATTCATTGTAAAGGCGTGCATGGTAAAGGCATTTGTGTTGTAAAAAAAGGCGCAGTAAAGGCCATGAATGGTAATGGTACATGTGTAATAAAGGCTATGCATGGTAACCAGTGGTACGGTAAGCGTGGTGGGGCAGCATGTGTGGGGTAAGTGGAAATCAGCATACAATGGGAGAGTGAAACTAAAACAAATTAATAAATAAAACCACTTACCTTGCACTCGCCGTGTCAGTGATGCGTCGAGCACAAGGTAAGTGGTTTTATTGCACAGGCCGCCACTAATGGTAACAGCTGCATTGTGATGGCTGTTTGTACACCTCAGCATTCCATGCGGAGCGGGGAGTGCCGCAAAACTCTGTGAAGTGATGCAGAGCAGTGTTTCCCTTTCACACGTCTCATCAACGTTAAGTTGGTGAGTGCCTGTAAGAAATTTTTGCTCGCTGGACCTCCTCCGAGCAAGATTTCTCAGCTCAGACGGTTGTGACATTTCATGACTGCTCGCGTTGGAAAACCTCCCGCTCACATTGATTAAACTGCAGCTCGGGCAGAATGTCTATTCGAGTGTCAGAAAGCAGCAGTACCCTCTGGTGCAATGCTGAGTGCTGTTCGTGCTTTTTTTAAAGCACTGGACAAACTCCAGGCACTTAAAATCCGTGTGAGCAGCACAACTTAATAGACTCCAGTGCTGGCAGGACTCCACTGAGTTCCTCGCAGTTTTTGCAGTACTTAAAGAAGTCCTGCGAAATAAAACTCTGCAAACTCCGCCCAGTCCAAGTTGTAGGAGATGTGTGGCTTTCTTCAGCTTCCAGAACTTGCCTTCAATGAAAGTTGTTTTTAGGCAGTGTTTAAGATTTGCAACTTATTCTGTCTTATAAAACCTTGTTAAAACCACCCAAGTCACTTCACACTGAATACCCAATGCACTTTATCACTGGTTAGCAGTGGTAAAGTGCACAAAATCATAAGGCCAACAAAAACTAATTTAACAAAAAAAGAGGGGTGAAGGTAAAAGGTTTGGGGGGAAAACCATCCTGAGGCTGACAGGTCTAACACCTGTATTCAGCAGACTGCAGCGGGTAAGTTTGGGGCACTTGACATGGCATCTGTGATATATCAGGTGAAAAACCACTGCAAAATAGATGTAAGGTGTTGAAATTGGAAAGCGGTGAACTGTGAAGAAGGCATGGTGAGCTCCAAAAGAAAGCAGCAAGTTAGTTACAATATTGAAGCACTAGTTCACTAAGAAAATGGCATTCACCAGAGAACTTTCAAGGCATGGGCAAAACGGGCAATTGTTCAGGGTCCTATCTTCAAGGGGCATTCCAGGGAAAGTGAAATTTCTCTAAATTTCATCTGTCAATTTTTGTAAATCGCAAACTCTTTCTTTCTTCTTGCCTACTTCTATGTCCGACTTCTCTGTTTGCACAGTGTCATCTTATGGATTTTTGAGACACTCCAGGTTAAACATATTTCAAATATTGTTGTGTGATCCCATTTCTGAAAGTTTGCCTGGTACAATGCAGGCATGAATTAACAGAAAATGCTAATAACATTCAAACTTGGAGCCTCCAAAATATGTCTTGCCTTTGGCCTCGATAATGCTTAAATTACACTGCCATTCCCTCTGCACCAATCATAAAGTCATAACTATAAAAACAAGCATAGGTTCATTGATAGGGGAGGGTCCAATCTGACATGCATGATCCCCCATGCTGAATGAGGTGCAACCATTGCCCAGACAGTGTTAATAAGTGTTAAAATGTAAAAATAATAAACTAATTATATCATAAAATGTGCTACATTACGCCACATAATTTGCCTTGTCGTGCCTCATTATTTACTCAACCCTGCTGCATAACTTGGCCAATCCCTGCTGCATTATTCTACTGGCCCTGCTATAGAAATATCCAAAACCCAAGAAAACATTTGTGGACTAACAATAATTGTGCTCAATTTTGCAATTAAACATTGTGCATCCTCAAATCTGTGATACTGAGAGGTGTCCAAATTAACAGGTGTGTACTTTCTGGCAAATTACTTTAGGTTAACACACAAACAGATCAGGTTTTTCCCCTTTCCTGCATGCACAAACAAAGCACTGGTGTGATTTGCACCTTACTTTGTATCAGGTTTTTCCTACTGCAAATGAAAGGTGCAAACACCCACATGTTGCACATATAGTCTAATTCCATTTGGGTGCACACAGGAGTTTGTCTATTTCATCTGCTTCTCATTCTTTCCAAATGAACAGATCCAGGACATTATGTGTTCCCCCCAATAACCTTTATCATAGCTCTATAAGGCACACATGATATACTTCCAGCAATGAACAACATTGCTCTATAAGATAGATGTATTTGCTATCTGTACATAAAACCTTGAATATATGTATACATTTTTTAAAAACGGTGATAATATAGCTTTACACTCATTAGCATAGTAGTTTGTAGCTATGTGCAGTGTGTGGTAGGGTATGCTCGTTCGAGTAATTAACAGTGATGCGTGTGGGAGATTTTGATATTGATTGAGAAATAATATCGTACTTTGTAGTAATTTACCTCAAGCAGTGTGGTATATTTTGGATATTGTGTCCAGTTGTGTTAATAAATGATTTGATTGTGACCCTTTGTGGTAATCAGACTTTCACAACTTCCATAACTTTTACGTATTAGTAATGTTTAGAGTCCTTGGTTGCAACGAATGTGAGAGTGTAAAGTTGCATTGTCTTCTGACTCTTAACTTTACAATTTCTTTAAACTTTGTGAGCTGCGCTGATTGAAATGCCTAAAAATTAAAAAATACAAAATATGCAGCTTCAGTGTCGTTTCACAAGCTCCAGCACAAGAAACCAGCCCAGAGTGTGCTTAATCAGCCAGTTAAAATATCCCTCTGAGCAACGAGGTGGAGGCTGGGAAATATTAAGCCCTGCTTTAAAACATAGTTCTAAAACACAGAGGGCCTCATTTATGAGAAGTGTCGCATTGCTGCAACAAAGCAGCAATGCCACACTTCTAAGTGCGCCCTCCTTGCGACATCATAGATGCGCTGTATTTAAAGTACAAATGTACAGCGCATCATGTCACAAGGAGTTACAGATACGTCAGTATTCCTGACACATCTGTATGTGCAAAAGTGACGCATTGCTGGAGTGTGTCTGAAAACAGACGCAACATCAGCAATGTTTCCATTCACATGGGGCAAGCCAAAGAGCCTGCATCACCCTTACGCCTGCCATATGGCATGAGTAAGGCTTTCACGCAATGGCGTCCTATAAGTGGCACACTGAAATCTTATAGATTTCAATAGGCTACTTCTACGAGGCTTTGATGCGAGGGAACGCCCACCCTGAATACATTATAACTGACGCAGGTATAATGTAGGGCAGGGGTTTACAAAGTGAAGCATCTGCCTAGATGCCTCACTTTGTAAATAAGGCACAAGATGGCACATTTTGTACGCCGCCTTTGCATCACAAAAAGTGAGGCACCGGCTGTGAAAAAGTGCGCAAGGGGTCATAAATAACCCCCTGAGGACTTTGTGGTCAGAGATTTTTCTTTCGCCCAACCTACTGGCACATGCATCAAAAATGCCATTTGCGATTCCTTATTAGCGAAAAATAAGGATTCGCTAATAAGGAATCACAAAAGCCTATGCATGTAGAAATCGTTTACAAAATAGCGATTTCTAAATATTCCTTAATTGCGACTCGCAAATTGCGAGTTTCAATTAAGGAATACCTCCCCATTCATTCCTATGGGCCTAGAGGCCCATAGGAATGAATGGGAAGACATTCTCAATTTGCGATATTCAATTAGAGAATCGCAAATTGAGAATGCAATTTCAAGGGTGCCAGTATGTCAAAAGGACACCCTGTTGCACCCCTGAAATCTGCATATGAGTAAATAGTGCACACACACATGCCCCAAGGGCATGTGTGTGTGTAAAATGGAACTTTGAAAAATGCACTTTAGTGCATGTTTCAAAGTTTTTGCCAATTACCATGAAGTTCAACTTCATGGTAATTTGCGCCCCCTATCAGCGAAATCGCCAATTTTTTTACTTTAATGCATTGCATTTAAGGAATCTGAATTTGAGATTCCTTAAATGCAATCGCAATTTGAGTACTCGCAATTCATTGCAAATTCTCAAATTGTGAGTGCCCTGGCCCTTCCTGCATTGCAAATGCCCTTTTTGTGGATGCATACGGACGATTTTTGCGAATGGCACCGTTTGCGCTCCCAAAATTGGTTGATGCATGTGCCCCCTAGTTTGTGGTAGCTAATAGTGTGATTTGTGGTAGTTGGTGGTACTTTGCTGTAATTATTAGACATATGTGTGGTACTTGTGGGGCTTTGTATGAATTAGAAAGGATGGGTTTTTATTTAATACTAGTGTGTGGTACTGTGTTTGTCAGTTAGTGAAGTAATATGTGGCACTCTGCTTTCCTTCATGGTATTCCGCAGAGTTGTGGGACTTTGTGGAGTTATACTGTCACACATTGTGTATGTTTTGGGTAGATGTTTTACATTTGTGGTAAGAGTTTCAAGCATTTTTTGGTTTTATGTGCAATTTTGGAAAGTGCTAGTTTCTAGTAGTTTATTGGATCCAGTACAGGGTGCAGAGCGCAGAGCTGAGGAGCAGAGCAGAGTGGAGGAGGAGCGGAAGAGTGGAGCGGTGCGGTGCGGAACTCGCCGAGCTGTGCTGCGCTACGGGAAACTGTTGACTGAGCTCGTTGAACACCCGATCTCTCTCCCCTCCCGCCCTCCCGCCCTTCCCCTTGAACCTGACTCGCAGTGGACCCATAATATCTGTGTAATATCTACACACCAGGAGAGGGAAACTGCCGGCTGTCGACTCCTGGCTTGGTGAGCACCTGATTTCCCGCCCTTCCCCTTGAATCTCTTGAATCCCCTGAATCCGTCGGTTCTCCGGACTTGCATTATCTGTGCACCAGGAGAGGGGAAAATAGTCTGCACGCCCGGTCACAGCTCCGTCCACTCATGCATCTGGAGGTGAGGCAGGGCGCTGAAAGGCTGTGCCTGATTCGAGGACAGGAGGGAGGACAGGGGGGGGTTGTGACACAGGTTGAGAGAGTGCGAGCGCGACTGCCGATAGAGGCGGCTGCAAAGTAAGAGCCCGGGGAGTGACTTGAAGGTAGCTCGACTAGGTCCAGCTGACCCACTGTCCTCTCCGTGAGCACCGCTTGCCACCACTGCCTCCTCTCTGTGTGCCCCGAACCTAACATCGGCCAGCAGCCAGCCGCCAACCAGCGGCCACCACCACATAGCAGACAGTAATCAGCCGCTTATCAGCCACAATCAAAATCAGAGTATCGACAAACAATTTTGAAAAAATATAAACGGAAAAGAAACACTGAAGCTTAACCCCTTCCAGGCTCATGACGAGCTGGGCTCGTCATGGTGTAGCCTCCTCGCACACTGATGACGAGCCCAGCTCGTCATGAATAAGGGGCTTTTAGAAATCTCAGCACAGGAGGAGAATTCAACTAGCGCGGATGTGGTTAAGCAGGAACAACTGTGATAGACTCCGCCAGGAGGGCTTCGAAAGAGGCGGAAACCCTCGCTTGACTAGTTCCCAAACCTACCAGTGATCTAATACAATAAGGACACAAAAAGGAAAAAGCAAGGGAAAGAACAGGAAAAAAAACGAGCGCTGAGATCAGGTAGAGTTAGGCAATTACCAAAACAAAATCTAACTCAAAATCTAAATCACGGAAAAGGAAATTGGGGAAACCGGAGCCAGTATCTCCACTATATCCAAACAACTCTCAGGAAATCAGCCAAACCGCCTGCAATAAAAATAAAGAAGGCTCAACCTTGGCAGTAATGGAAATGCCGACATTAGCAGCAAATCAAAATTCAACGTCAACTCAATCAATAAACAAAAACGCCCAAGTCAAGGCCTCTGCCGCATCACAGTGTCTAATTACAGCCCTTCAACAACCACGGAGATTCACACAAACCTTATTATCCCCAGTACCAAAGTCACTACCAACGGACTCAGATAACCAAGTAACCATCGACGGAATGCCAGCAAAGAAAAGGATATGTTCCCACCAACCAAAGATTTATACAAAGTTTTCCTTCCTAAAAGACCCTGGGACAGTTATTTACTACAAGACAGGGAATATCAGAGGTCTTCATACACCGCTTCTACAAAGCGAACCTGACTGCAGCCGCACGAACAGTAACCAAGCAGATCCACCCGACTAGCTGAAGTCCTCTGCTCATCCAGTATAGAGGCTGCCGCAGCCACATCAGTATCAACATCGCCTGAACTAAGAAGAGAGGCAGCACACACTTACCTAGCAGACCAAGAACCTACCAATCACAATAATGTGGAAATGGCATCTACTAGAAAAATTACCATCAAAGACTGGTGTTTACCAAAGAAAGTTGAGTCCCCAGAGACAGTAATTGACCCACGTTCAGTGAATCAGGGTGAGACTCATCCTACGAAGCTCAGCTCACTACACATTTTCAAGTCAAGTCAAGTCAAGTCAAAAAAATCACTTTATTTGGTATTTCACAACCATAAAGTATACATATCCAAAAACAATTTAAAAGTAACAAACACTTAAAAGTTCCTTTAGTTAAAAATGTCTTTTCTCGTTTTTTCATTTACAAACTAACCCAGTCATTATCGAAGGTCTGATTCTGCTTTTTCAAGCTTGGTCTCTACAGAATTCATAAACTTTACCCCGCGGCATATCAAAATGTTTGAACCTGCTCCCATCCAGCTGGTCACAGCTTGCCTGCAGGTACGGATCTGTAGCATATTAAAAATTGGTTTCAGTAAAATTTTCCTTTCTTCTTTAGAAGACTCACACGTGCACAGGAGGTGACACAAGGTCTCGCTGTGATTATCACATAACCTACATCTTCGTTCCTGGTGAGTGACCTTCCATGACGGAATCAAGTCTTTTGAGAAATGGTTGCCCATTCAAAAGGCCATGAATTTTGTTTTTAGTGATAGCCGGAAGTGCGCAGTGAGATAAGGTTGAGGTTTTAGTAGTTTATACGAATTTAGAATGGTCCATGCGTGTCGACGTTTGGCCAAAGTCTTTTTATCCTCTACCAGAGATAAGGCTTTTGCGTTTAGATTGCACATATTTTTTAAAGGACTTTGTTTCCGGTGGGTTATTCCAGATCTCCACTATTTTTAGGTTATCTAGTGATGCTCTCAGGTCATAGCCCCATGAGTCAGGTTCCTGTTGGTCATATTGTTTTTTAATTTCTTGCCAACATAAGTTGTTTAAAGATCCAGTTTCCGATAATCTCAATTTCCAGCACCATTTCACTAGAGCTGCTTTCCTCTGGTAGATTTGATTTTGTAGACCAAATTCTAGCCTTAGTTGGGCAGGGGCTGCTCCTTTGTATATGTGAAAGACAGTTTTGTATATTCTTGTCTGGAGTGCGTTTAGGATAGCTGCTTCTTTCCCATGCTATATTTCCAGTCCATATGAGAGGGATGGTAAGACTTGGGCTGTCATTACTTTTAACAGGTGGTCATATGATGGACATTGCAAATTCTTTTGCAAAACCTTGTAAGCAAAGCTCAGTGCTTGGGCCTTTGTGGCAATTGTTCTTTTATGATCTGTGAGGGACATGTTTTTACTTATTGTAACCCCCAGATATTTATAAGCAGTTGGTTCCTCAATGGGTTTTCCCTTTGTTTGCCAATTGAAGGATTTTCCACCGGTGCCCGTCAATCTCACCACCTTTGTTTTTTTTTATGTTTATTTCCAAACCTTCTCTCTCGAAATAGTCAGTTAGTTCCGATATTACTCTTTGTAGGCCTATTGGAGTTTGGCTTAAAACTACAATGTCATCCGCATATTGGAGGCACTGGATGCTTTCATTGGCCAGTTTGGGCGGGTGTCCATTAACATTCTTGAGATGGTCTTTCAAATCGGCCAGATATATATTGAAAAGGCTTGGGGAGAGCACACAGCCTTGTTTAAGGCCATTAGTTATTTTTTGTTCAGCAGATATTCTTCTTCCATCACCCAATTTTACCTTGGCCCATGTTCTGCTATATAAAGCCATTAATGTTTCCGTTAGTGCCAGTGGGAGACCCATGAGATCCAGTTTTTCCCATAGTCGTTTTCTGGGAACACGATCGAAGGCGGATTTTAGGTCTATATAGCAGGCTATTAGACTGTTCTTCTTTTTCCTTGCTCCTTCGATTAGTAAGGACAGGGCTGACAGATTGGTTAAGCAGCCCATGCCTTCCCTAAAACCGGTTTGAAAGTTGGGTATTATATTGGGTTCTTTTATCCATTGTCGTAGTAGAGACAATATGCAAGAAGAAAAAAGCTTTGCCTCCACATCAATTAGGGCTATTAGTCTGTAGTTACCAGGGTCCATTCTGCATCCACTTTTAAGGAGAGGGTGGAAGATGTTTCCTTGCCAAGATTCTGGAATCTTTTTTTCCTTATAAATGTGGTTAAATAATGGAGTCAGGTAAGTTGCCCAGAAGTCGATATCATATCTGAATAAGGCATTAGGCATTCCATTTGGGCCAGCTGCTCCCTCCACTTTTAATTTCCTTATTAGGCTGGTTAGCTATTTGGCAGTTGTCAAGGGCGTTTGATTCTCTAAGGCAGTGCCTTCAGGCTGGTACTTTTTCCACTGTCCTAGGGTTTTTTCTTTTTGTTCTTGACCTTTTTTTGGGTAATTACATGTTACTGTGTTAATTGGGGGGCTCTGGAAGTTATACAAATTATCGATATATGCAGCTCATGTATCTTCACTTATTCCTATGTTGTGTTGATCACCAGCTCCTTTCGATAATTTATTTATGATTTTCCAAAATTCTCCACTGCTAGGTAGTTTGCTTGTTCTTAACAGTTCTATCCAGATTTCCTCTATGTAAGATGTCTTTGCTTTTCTGCAATCTTCTTTATATTCTTTCTTCATTTTTTGTATAGCGGTGTGATCTACTTCTTTTCCTAGTCTTTTTTCTGCGGCCATTTTTCTTAACTTTTTCGAAATTTCTCTTTTCTTGTCTCTTAGGTTGAAATTATACCACGGATCTTTGTTTACTTTGTATCCATAAATTGCCGGAGATTTTACCGCGAATTTTCCTAGTACAAATTTATGTAAATTCTCCCAATTTGTTATGGGTGATTGGTTTATTATGGCGTTCGTGAAATTTACGTGTTCCAGTACCAAGTCCATAATTTCTTTTTTTATATTGCCTTTGCTTTTGATTTTCTTCAATTTGTATATCTCCGGAATCGCGGTAAGAAATTCTAATTGAGTTTTCTCTTCGATGTTTTTCCTCATTATAATCTCTTGTGGGGAATGGTCGCTCTCTGGTCGGATTTGGATTCCGAAATAGTCTATGCTCTTTTTTAGTTCATTGCTTATTAAAATGAAGTCGATTATAGAATTCCTTTTGCCACTGGTAAAGGTGGTTTTGGCAGGTATATCTCCCTCTGTGTTTCCGTTGAGGATTGTTAAACCTAGAGATTCCAGTTTGCCCCAAATATTATGTGATTTATCCTTGGTCGTATTGGCTTTTATTAGGTTGCTGTTGAAGTCGCCAGAAAGAAATATCTCATGAAATTGATACGTGTTGCGTAGGGATTTCATCAAATTTACTAAAGTTAATGCTCACTACACTTTGGAAATCAAGACGCGCTAGTGGAAGTTAAGGTACTGATTCACAAAGAGGAGGAAAGAGAAGATCTATCTCCTCCTCAACTACTTAGTAGCTCACCGAACTCAATGAAGGGAACCTGACACGCACGAACAGAACCATCCACGGTAACTGAAGAGCAAGGAAGTGGAATTCAACCACCTCAATTGCAAAACACATCACTGACTCAAACCAAGACACCCCAATTAAACTTGAGCAGCATTTCTGAACAAACAGCAGCAAATAATAGGTTAGTAGTGCAAACGCCATCTCCACGCTGCACCTTACTACCGTACAACGATTCACGATCCATAAACAATTCCATAAACAATGACATGTCTTCCATAGCAGCACAGGAGTGGGAAGAATTTGTAGCTACTTATAACCTCAAACTATCTGAAGGGAAACCACTCACTGATGTATCGCCGAGACTTGAGAAGAGTAGCAACAAAGGAAAGCCAGTCCCCAAATCTATATGGATAACAATCTTAAGCACCTGCAACACTCGGCCACAGCCCTGGAATTCCAGTCACAAAAAATGGACTTGCAGCTTTCTGTTCTGCAGACAATGGCAGATTTTATCCCAGGAATTGACTGGAAAATCTCAGAAATAAACGGTCTTATAAGGAGGGGTCAAGAGGCCGTTTCTGTGGCTCAAATAATTCCACCACTATCACTGTCCTGTGATCCAAATTTAGATAAATTATCTTTTTTACCATCTATGTTAGGGGACTTGATAAGTGACCTAAAATCAACAGCTCTACAAACCCTGATTCCATAATCCCCGGACCTACCTCCAGAACTCTCAGTGGCATCAACAGGCCTAGAGATCGAGCAGCCGGCTGAGCAGAGCTCAGTTACCATTTTACCCTCAGTTCAAACATCATCGCCCAGATTACTGGAAACAGAGCTAATGATTACTACTGCGACCACAGTTGAACCATCTTTAACAAATAACCAGGCTTCAAGCACGATCCGCAGGAAGAATAAAAGGAAAGGAAGAAATCGGTTACTAACGGACACAAGACAAAACATAGAAGCACAATCGAGCTCCTCTCCTTCAGCAGCAACCTACGGCAGGATATTAAAAGATAACGAACAATCATCTCCCCTGCACAAGGTCCCTGAAAGTACTCCATCAGAGTCCCCATCATATTGCGTAAAACTGACAACCAGTGTTATTAAGAAATCTGCACCAAAAAAACTCAAACAGAAGCTTTTACAATTTAAACCAACTGAATCAGCACATAATACTTATAATGCTGAATTAACACCATTTGAAAATGTTCCAACAACAGGATGAGAAGACAAAATCATGGCCATCAATGCGGAGTCACCTCAGCAACCGATATGTAAATTGAATAGTAAAGCCGGGGAAATGAGGACAGACAATGATCAAAATGAGCAACCAAATTACTTGGACACGGTATGCCCAAGTCATTCCTCTCAACTTATTCAACAGGGCAACGAGAGACCTCTAACTGATTCAACAATATCCCAGCATTTGAATAGCCCAACATCAATTCTCTTCATTCCTGAATACACTACTCGAGGTAGGGATGAAATACTGAATAGGGGAAATATATTAAGACTCCTGCACTCAGTAACTCACCTAGGAAACGTCAGCTCCACTGACCTCATGCAAATAGAGTTTCAGCCAAACACTGAGCCTCATTGACAGCACATAAAATCATGGAAGAAGAAGCAACGTTCCAGCAATGGGAGATAGAACTGAGACTTGAAAAGCGACCACGCTATCCGACACCTCTTTTACCACTTATTAGACCTTTGGCACAAAAAAGCACTAACTTAATACTAAAGGGAGCTAGGAGCAGCTCCCCCAGGATGTACCCCCGAGAAACAAAAAGTCCTTGATCTGAACAAAATCAAAATCATAGTCGCTATCTTTCGCCAAAAACCGTCCATAATTGGAAGTCAATTCAACGTACAATCGTCACAACGACTGTCGATAATTGACAAAAAAGGGAAGAACTTACCATCCCCTCAGTTAAGCGTAGGGAAATCAGAATCTGCTCCTGGAACATTAACGGTTTAGCCAGCAAAAGTAATGATCCCGAATTTCTTCAATACCTAAGTACATTTGACCTTCTATTGCTCCAAGAAACTTGGGAAGAAAAAGCATTTGAGCTCCAAGGGTTCACGTCTTGCTGCATTCCGGCAAATAAAAACTCCACCTTTGGACGAAGATCAGGAGGTCTGATGTTCTTCGCCTCAATATCAACAATAGGCAAAATTGAGGCAATGGATTTTCATATACCTGCACCAAGTGCCATACCGGGGGTAAAGATCTCACTCTGGTTAAAAAAGCAGATCCAGGAAGTAATTATAATTAACATAGACATTCACCCGAAACAGAAACAAAAAACAGCGGGAGACCTGGCAAAAGTGCTGGAAAAAATAATGGAAGCAAGGGAGTCCGACTCATTCATCTTGGCCGGCGATTTTAATATGCTCCTCATCAATAAAGATCAAGATACCGACCTCACCCAAGATTTGAATGCAGCGTGGGGTGTGCCAACACAAGGCCCAATAAAAATTAAGAAACCAACGAAGCACTCAAAAATCTTACTTCGACATCTGGAGCTACTTAACTTAAGGGCCCTAAATGGTCGCTATATCGACGATGATCCACCAGCAGCCACCTTCCACTCCAATAAACAATCTTCTCATCTTGATTACATGTTCATATCTTTAAACATGTTTTGCTGGTTAACAACTTTCAGAATAGGGACAAGTGACTTCAGTGACCACCTGCCTCAAGAGGCCGAAATAAGATCTAATTTTCAACTGGAAACGGAGCCATTTACAGGCCTCGACACAGAAGTCAGTTCAAATTTAAAGCGGCTACGGTTTAACGCCGGCAATATTGACTCCATAAGCTCCACAGCGAAAACCCTTTTCACCCAAATTGCCAGTTCCTTAAACAAGGTGTCAAATGTCTGGCAAAACTTCACTCAAGCCATTAGAGAGAAAATTGTTAAAATCTTGCCTAATAACTTACGTCAAGGGAAGGGAATTTCAAATGGAAAACAAATAATGTGAGTTGGAACTGAGTCTCCACAAATCCAAACAAACCGGAGTTGCCCATTAACCCAGACTAGTATAAGGGGCATTAAACATGAGAATCCACAATGGCTCACAGTGGTATCATTATGAATACAACCATAAATCATGAGATTTGTGAATTATTCTCCAAGCTATTCCAATCTAAAGAGAAAGCATACTTGCTCACAAACCAAAATCTCTCACAACATTTTTTAATGCACTTTCATGCAATATGTAATACATGTAGCCAAGAAACTGAGAAGAAATAGGGAGCGGTAGAGCACGACTTTAAGTGGAAGAGTCTTCCTTCTCTTACAAATGAGACGCTGAGTTTTGGAGTGCATCATTAGCACCAGTATTCAACAATATAAGGCATACCCAGACTCTTCCTGAGTCTTGGCACGGGTCAGTCATCAGCCCGATCTACAAACACAGTAGCAAGAAGCATCCAAACAACTATCGGCTTATTGCCTTACTAGACGTGGAGGCAAAATATATCATCCCAATTAACCAAACGGGTTTCTGCAAAGGCCAAGGAACCACAACCAACACCATGGCATTGTCCTTGCTGATGGGAGCAGCAAATGAAATCAAGTCATCTTTATACCTTTTGTTTATCGATTATACTGCGGCATTTGATCATATGGACCGCAACAAACATTTGGCAGAAACTGGACAATTGGGGAATACCGAAATGCCTCCTAGATGTGCTAATACTACTCCACTCAAAAACCTGGATTGAAATCAAACTTTGGGCAGGTACACACCTCTCGAAGCCCATTAGGACAACAAAAGAGTTAAAACAGGGGTGCGTACTAGCACCCTTTTTATTCAACCTCTTTTTAGCCGACCTACCTGGGGAACTCGACAAATGCCCTAATCATGCACCTAAATTAGGGAAAATGACCCTCTCCAATCTGCTATACGCGGATGATCTGGTGCTGATAAGTCGGACGCCAACGGGCCTTCAGCCTCTCTTGAATGCAGCTCACACTTTCTCAGTGAAAAATGCCCTTCAAATAAACTTCAACAAGTCAAAGGTCATGGCCATGAATTATAGGAAAAAAAGGAATTGGCACTTGAATGGAGAAAATCTCGATCGGGTAACCAGCTACAAATACCTGGGAGTAATCTTGGACTCAAAAAACATGTCTAGGGCACAACTTGACTCCTTACGAGGTAAGGCGACAACAACCTACTTGGCATTAAAACCATTATAGGCCAAACTTCCCGATCTCACACTTAAACCTCTCCTTGAAATCTTGCTTGCAAAACTACAGCCTAATCTTACATACGCTAGTGAATCACTTCATGGGAAGGATGCCGCATTACTGGACACAGTCATAGCCAACTCATATAGGGTTATTTTCAACCTTCCAAAATATGTCTCTCCTGCTCAGATCCGACTAGAATTCGGCATCCTCAAACAAACATTAGACAGAGTGTGTGTGTAGCCAGCTGGCACAAGATTCGCACTGCAGAGACCGACTCCTTAAGCTCTAACGTATGGGAAGAGTTACTTTGGCACCGCAAATCTTTGCCCAGAGATTACCTATTTGAATCACTCCAAGTTCTAGGCCTGACCGATATCTGGGAAACGCCAATAAACCTTCTGTCCTTCAAAAAAGTCGCCAAAAAATCACGTATTATCTCAGCAATTGAAGACAAGAAGGATCGAGAAAAATAGGGCGCACGGCTGGATAACGCTGGGTGATTATGGAAAAATACAATCACAAGCATACCTCAAAATTGGTATGAAAATTAAAGTTAAAGAGAAGTTTCTAAAACTACGCCTCGGTGTAATCCCTATACTCCCACACCTTCCACCCTGGGAGAGAAACAACTCTTCACAGCAGTGTCGCCTGTGCAAAATCGGCAAGAAGGACATCATCCACGTGAATTGCATCTGTCCTAGACTAAAGGACCTGAGGTATAACTTTTTACGACCATCTTTTAAACTACATGCCGTTCAGACTTGCAAGCTGGCAGTTAAACTGTGCTTTAACACCAATAACACCAAATTGAATTGCCAGGTCGTGAAGTTCTTTGACTTAACAAGAAAAAGACTTAACAGCGTTTGACGAACATTATAAGGTCCTGAGGATAACCACGAACTGATCTTAATCAACTTCTTACTTTTAATTTAATCTAACTTGATAAGCTCAAGTACAAATGGTTTTTTAAATGTATCTACTGGTGTTTTTATAATTTTGTAGAGATTTTAATTAATCATGTACAAATAAAATGTTACTTACTTACTTACTTAGTAGTTTATTGTAATGTTTTGTATTGTTTGAGACTCAAGATAAAGCATTAAGATTGCCAAATGACTGGAAGTGGTTGCTAATTGTGCTACCATGCAAATGTCAGCATTGAACTGTGCAGCTTTTCAAATAATGTTTATATGTCACAATGGCAAATATTCAACAACCCCCTAAGGGTTTCCCTGCCCAGAAATAACAAGTATTCCTGCAGACATTTGTTTGATCCCTTTCTTCTTTAGGGCCTTTTTAAACTCTGTGTTTTTCAGAGTGTATATAATGGGGTTGAGCAGTGGAGTCACTGCAATGTAGGACAAAGACATAATCTTGTTGCCTTTCAATGAATATGTGGATGCTGGCCGCATGTAGGTGGAGCAGAGTGAGACATAGAACAAGACAACCACAGTGAGGTGGGAGGCACAGGTGGAGACAGCCTTCTGCCTCCCTCCCTTTGATTTCATTTTCAGGATGGAAGAGCCAATGTTGACATAAGAGATGACAATTAACAGAAATGACATTACTGTATATATGGCACCCATAATGTAATTAAGTCTCTCAATTCTGGCTGTGTCACTGCAAGCCAGCTTCATAAGTGCAGCCACGTCACAGAAGAAGTGGTTGATGATGTGAGGTTCACAGAAGGAGAGCTCAGACAGGAGTAAAATGTGAGCCAGTGGCATCAGCAGACTCAGCAGCCAGCTTCCAGCCGCCAGCCTGATGCACACATCCCTGTCCATGACGGCCAGGTACCGCAGGGGGGCGCAGATGGCCACGTACCGGTCCAAAGCCATGACCGTGAGGAGCAGGATCTCAGTGCTCAACATGAACATGAAGAAGTACACGACCGACAGGCAGCTTTTGAGAGAAACATGGATGTGCTGTAGAAAGAAGTCAGCAAACATCTGGGGGAAAACGATCGAGGTGTAAGTGATGTCGACAACGGACAAATTTGAAAGAAAAAAATACATGGGCGTGTGCAAGTGTATGTTGGAGCAAATTACCGCCAAAATAAGAAGGTTCCCCACCAGAGTTAGCACGTAGATTCCTAGAAAGGCAACAAAAAGGGGAACTCGCAACTGTTCGATGTCTGAAAAACCTACAATGAGGAACCATACGTTTGAGCTCATATTTCCTACTTCCATTCTTACTGGTATACAGCTACGTCACAGCTGTACGTGAAGAAGATCTGAAAAGATATAGACACAAGATGTATATATAATTAGTCATTTGGTTAGTTGGACATTTAACATGAACATTATTTGTTAAATATTTCCACCATGAGATAATCTATTGAATTAGAAACGCTGCACAAACAAATTTAGGTTTTTCCCTCTTTTAAAGCCACCCATTCTGTATTTATTTTTTTGAATTTCTATCAATTGTGATTAACTATGAAGACAGTCTAACATTGATGCTGAGCATTACATTTCTTATAGATCAGACAATAACAGAGCTCGTCAGCACCTCGCAGTAATTGAAAAGTTTTCAGCGACAAATGGAAGAGTGAAAAGGACATTTTAAAAATACATTGACGAGCCCGTAGGTCTGACTGCCAATCAACCTTTGAACACTTGTGTATAAACTCACTATACAACAGAGGGGACTCATGGAGGCATTGATATCATGGAAGCAAAGCATATGTTGACATTTTTTATATTATTTTTATGCCACACATAGGAAAAGTAAAAGACGTGAGTACAATTATTTGAACAATAAAAACATTGGGGCCTATCGCCGCTTTATCAGCACTTTTTTGCCTCTAAAGCGGCGATAGTTTTATCGTCCTATTAGCAAGCTGCAGCTAACAGGCCCTAGCGCAACTGTTTTGGCGATAGCGGCCCGTTTTTTTTATCTCAAAGCATGTTAACGGTATTAATCGCTGATGACATGCAAAGTAGGCATTCCGTGCAAAAAGGCACGCAAACGCCACTACTGCATATTATCAAGGGGCTCCTTATAATTCTAAAGAGCCCAAAAACTGGCTCTAACTGCAGTTAGAGCCAGTTACCTAAGACCAGAAAATAGCTGGTATTAAAATGGTGATAAAACTTGGGCACATATATCTGCAGGTTTTGGCGCTGGCCAGCGCTGCAAGCTATTTTGCAGCACTACCCACGACAAAACTACAGTGCAGTAATGCACACAATCAATAAGATAGTGCGCATTCCTGTGCCACAGTCATGAAAAGTTTTACTGCGCTGCGACAAGGCAGCGTTGCAACACTTCTGACCACGCCTTTCTTGCGACAGCATGGATGCACTGTAATCACTGGACAGCACTCCATGATGCAAGTAATGAAAGATACGTCAGGCTTCCTGATGTATCTGCCTGTGCTAACGTCATGCATTGCTGCAGTCGTGTCACAACCATGACGCAACCCCAGCAATGCATGGGGCCCTGTGGCACTGCCTAATCCTCATGCCTGCCATCCAGCAGGCAAAAGGTACTGACGCAGTGCTGTTCATGAGGGGTGCCCAAATGTCGGCACTGTTGGAGATCCATCAGCGGTAGTTGCTCGCTGCGGTGTCATCATTTGGAAGCATTGGTGGAGTGTTGGTGCAGAGGGAGTTGACGAGATGTTCTTCGCTGTCCTTGATCCAGTTTCGAGGGGGTGCGATGATGGCGGTGTTGCCCGGTGGTCAAGATGAAGACGTGAGGTTACCAATTAGGATCGATCCAGGAGAGTCCGGTGTTGTGGCTGTAGTTGAAGTACCCACTGGCGGAGGTGATGTGCTGGACCGTGTGTCGTGCTATGTGGCCTGTTGAGGTGACTTGCTGCTTGCATCTAATGTCGGTGACCTTCCCCAGGAAGGGGTGGTGCTCCGGTCACTGGGGCTGTCCAGGTGGAACTTCAGTTCATCAAGTTGGATGTCGTCGGTGGATTGGAGACCCTGGGGTGCAATGAGGTCTACAATGATATTTGAGAATGGGGGCCCTGGCCCGGGGGGCCTCCACATGAGGGTGCCGCAGAGGATCTTCTTGGGCTTGGTCCGGATATGGGAGTTGACGTGATCCATGGTCACCCTTGGCACATTAGAGTGTGTTGTCAGTCAGAGTGTGCCTCTGAATGTGACGGCAATGCTTCCTCCATGACCGTCAGGGTGCTCCTTGCGGGTGGTACTGCAGCCGTCAGTGATAGTGAGGTGATGTCTGGCATGGAACAGAGGTTAGTCCTGGCAGGCGAGGTGTCGTCCAAAGTTGATGGCGAGGAGGGCGCTGGCGTCGTAGCGGTGGAGTGTCCCAGAGGAATGCTCCTTGGTGCTGAGCGAGGTCCAGGGGCAGACGTATGCAAACGGCGTAACGTATGGGTTGCCCTTGGCACGGAAGACGACCATTAAAATGCAGGCAGTACATCATTAACAACGCAACTCTGAAAACGCGGGTGCCTTAGCATCCCATTTGATCACAATGCAGTGTGAGGTCAGTAATGGGGTAATTTAAAGTTTCTCAGGTGTGTAACGGTTTGGGGGTAAAATTTGAAAATGTAAATTTTTCTTGCGGTAAAATATGAAAAATGAGGTGTTTGTTGGGGTAAAATATGAAAAATGGGGTGTATGTTGGGTTAAAATATAAAAAATTGTGTGTTTTCTGGTGTAAAAGATGAAAAATATGGTGTTTTTTGGGGTAAAATATGAAAAGTCTTGAATTTTGTGGGGTAAAATATGAACAATCGTGTGTTTTCTGGGGTAAAATATGAAAAATAAGTTATTTTTGGGGGTACAGTATGAAAAATCGTGTTTTCTGGGGTAAAATATGAAGTATGGGGTGTTTGTTAGGGTAAAGTATGAAAAATGGGGTGTTTGTTGGGGTAAAATATGAAAAATGGGGTGTGCATTTGTCTGTGTGTGTATTAGGGTCTCAAAAAGAGAATTCCAGGGTTCACGGTTGAGTTTTTGGTGCAAAGGTTAGTTTTGGGTTGCACTCACTGAAGTGGGAACAGTGATCTTTATGTATCCCCTAAGCAACACGCACTCTACTGTTGCAATGTGCCTAGTATTAGTATGCATTGGAATGGAATGCGGGGTGATGGCATGCTTCACAACTACGTATGTGTCTTTGGCACATAAGTGGTACGCCTGCTGTGCATGGGCGCACAGCAGCCACCATTGAGAAGTGCGGGGTGTGCTGGACAGCTTTGAGGTGGTAAACGCCGGAAATAACACTGGATAGTTCATAGACGCGGGGATGTGTGTGTGAGCGTGTGTTGTTAAACATTTATTGAGGGAAGTCTTACCTCGAAGCTGTGTGTCTTTATAGCTCCTGCTCTCCTGCGTCTGCTTCCAGGAAAAGGAAGTAGGCAGACAAGCTCCCTCCCCTGAGTAAATCACAATGCTGCGATGCAGCGGTGGGATTGGTAATTGGGCAACGGGACAAGTCATGCAGCCAGGGGCCGGAGGGGTGGCCATGTTCTCCATGCAGGCTGCATTGCGAACAGGGAAGTTCGCATGATAGCTCTGGATGGCCTGAGTGGGCTGACCAAACAGTCATTGCGCACTTGAGTGGGCATGCCAATCCACCCATGCCCTGCTCTGTGTTTGGAGCCGTCCTACCCACCCTCCCACCACCTTAGGATACATAGCATCATTACATTGGTTAGTTATCCCTTATTTTTAACATCTGATCTGTTTATTTGGCTTTCCGGATCCTGCACTTCCCACTTCCTGCCGCTGCTGCCCCTATTGCCACGCACCCCTGTCCTCACCCATTGACGCCTCCCAGCTGATCGTTCCTCCCCCCTCCTAAATAGCGGATGCTAAGTGGTTGCGCAGCGGATATGCGCCGCTGGTGGTCAGAGGCGTGCCTAAGCCAAGCCCGTCTGCGTCCGTCTGTGACCTGACCACGACCAGCACAAGGAACCCTGGATCTTGAGCCAGCCACTGCTACAGCTCAGCCACCCTCATGCACTCAACGACGGAAAACTCAGAGATTGACAACAGGTCTTGCTAAACATGACCCATGGCCAGTTCTCCTGCCTACACTGCCCCGAGACCATAACCCCCACCCTGACCAATAACACATCCGATGCCAGCATCACAGCCAGAGAACTCCACACATGGATCTCCGACTGGGCATACAATCTCGCCCCTCTACACAAGTCCAACAAACAGTGCCCTAGGCAATCCGCCTAGTTCACCACTGATCTCCAATAAGCAAGATACACCTGCAGATGCCTGGAAAAGAACTGGAAAAACGCCAAGACACCCGAAATCTACACCACCTACAAGGACGCCATGACGGACTACCACAACCAAATCCTCAACAACTCCACTAACTACAAGCAGATCTTCAAGGTCATTCATGACTTCACCAACCAACGCAGCAAATCTACAGACATCACCCCGTCCCAAGACCTCTGCGATAAGCGTGGAACCTACTTCCATCTCAAGATCAAAAAACTCTACAACAACTTCGCTGACCATCCACCAGGTGCCACAGCCGGCCCCCCAACACACCAGCCAGCCCACTATCACCTCCTGAACGCCGATTACAACCAAATATACCGTCTTGACCATGAAAGGCATCCACTCGGGGAACCCACCGACCCCTGCCCTCCTAACATCTACCACAGCACCGAGATCGCTCTACTCGCCACCACAGATGACATCCGCACCCTCCTGCACCAAGACCTCTCCACAGCGCCCTTCGACACCATCTCCCAACACATACTAATCGCCAGACTACAAGACACCTGCAAACAAGGAACAGCCCTAGACTGGATCCGATCATTCCTCCCCGGAAGAAGCCAATGGATCAGACTGCCACCCTTCCTCTCCGATCCCACTTAAATCACCTGTGGAGCCCCACAGGGGTCAACACTGAGCCCAACCCTTTTCAACATCTACATGGCCCCCCTCGCCGCCATTGTCTGACAACACGGCCTCAACATCATATTCTACGCTGATGACACCCAGCTCAACCTCTCCCTCACCAAAGACCCCACCACTGCCAGACTCTACTTTCAGAAAGGAATGCATGACGTCGAAGTCTGGATGACCAATAGCTGCCTGTAGCTCAATGCCAAGAAGACAGTTGTCTTCCTCCTTGGAACCACCCGTTCAGCATGGGACAACAGCTGCTGTCCGCAGCCCTCGGAAGCTTACCTATCCGTTCGTACCACGCCAAAAACCTCGGCATCGTACTCGAGTCATCCCTCACTATGAACCAACAGGTCTACACCGTCACCTCCTTCAATACCCTCTGCATCCTCCGCAAGACCTTCAAATGGAGCCCCCCAGAGTCAAGGAAGACAGTCACCCATGCACTCATCACCTGCAGACTGGACTAATGAAACACATACACGCCGGTGTTTACAAGTCCCTACTCCGCAAACTCCAGACATTACAGAACACCACAACCAGACGCATCCTCTGCATCCCCCAGCAAGAACACATCAGCCAAAGCCTACGTAGACTCCACTGGCTCACCTTGGAGAAAAGAGTCACCTTCAAAATCCTCACTCACGCTGACAAAGGCCTACACAACAATGGACCCAAATACCTCAACAACAGAATCAACTTACACATACCCAAAAGAGACATTTGATCTTCCAAACTCGCACTGGCCAAAACCCTGCCCATCCACAGATCTAGAGCAGGTAGCAGAACCTTCTCCCACATTGCATCCAAGACCTAGAACAAGCTGCCAGCAGACATCAGATGCGCCCCCTCCCTGAACACCTTCAGGAAGACCGTCAAGACCAGGCTCTTCGGCTAATAGTTCTGCGCCCCCTCCTCTCCTCAGCGCCTTGATACCCTCATGGGTGAGTAGGGCACTTAAAATTCCCCTTATTGATTCATTGATTGAGTTATCATCATGTGATGATTGTTCCTCTTCTGCACTGCTTGAGGTGGTGGGGAAACGCTCCTCCTCCATAGTGGAAGAGCCGCCACTGGGGGTGTGTCATCTACGTGTGTTAGGCATGAGCGACTCTCTACCCGGCCCTCTTGCGCTAAGAGCTCCACCTTTTCCTTACCTAGACATTGATACTGTGGCACAATCTACTACACTGTCTCCAAATCTGTGACTCAGCCAGTAGGTGCCTCAGCCAGGTGTGATTTCAATCGGCTTGGTACAGCAATCGCAGCCTAGTACACTGGTGGACCTCCGGATACAGTTGATGCAGCAGGGTTCCCTTAGCCGTGAAGGCAGAGCGCTCACGCCACACAAGTTCACTGTAGCACAGGGGCTTCAGCCAGCCCAACATCATCCGGCCTGTGATGCAGGGAGACGGCACACACCGTTGGTAATCCCCTCCGTGCACCCCGGTGTAGTGGTGGATTGTAGTATGCGATGCGGACCTCACTACGTTGGTGCAGAGGAGTGCCTGTACCATTAACTGCACTAAGGGTTGCAAGGCGGTCTTCTCACACAGGTCAGCTACGTGGCTCCATGCGACCTGCCAGACTTCACCACCAGGTACTGGCGATCATCATGCATCAATATCTCCCACCACGGCTCATTGACTCCACAGCTCCTCCACATCCCACTCCAGGCTCCGAACGCAGGTCCAGCGAGGCATACAGGCTCCAGACGCATGTCCAGAGAGGCATCCAGGCTCCGGACCCAGGTCCAGTGGGGCATCCATGCTCCTGATACAGGTCCAGGGAGGCATCCAGGCTCAATACGCAGGTCCAGCTAGGCATCCAGGCTCCAGACGCAGGTCAAGTGGGGCATTCAGGCTCCAAACTCAGGTCCAGCGAGGCATCCAGGCTCAAACGCTGGTCCAGCGGGGCATCTAGGCTTTCATCCTGGTCATCCTTGATGTTGGGTGGCTTGAGGGGGTTGTTGTGTGTTGCACTTGGCCCTGGCTGCTCTAATCTGCATGAAACTTTTGGGGCATCTTTTGTATGGGAGATGGGCTGATAGGCTATTTATTAAGTTAGAGGGAAAAATCCCTCATCTTGGGCTGCCTAACGTGCGTTTTTTTAATCGCTAATGAGCTTATCACCACTTTTTTAACGTTATCGTGAGGATTTTTATCACCGGACATTTCAGCTGGTAAGAGAAACTAAGGCCTGTTAGCGGCATGCTGTTAATACGCCACTAACACAGCGATAATTTCCCGCAGTAGACCGCATAGAAAAAGTCACCCTAACGTCGGTTAGTGATAAATATCGCAACTTCTTGATAATATCCCCCATTGTTAGGTAGAGATTATAGTGTCATACATTTTAAGTTGTAGCTTATTTGTTTTTTAGAATTCCAAGACTGTTATTTGTTTACAATGGTTCACAAAACCATGAAAAAATATATATATTAGAAAAAGACAGATGCAGATCTACCATGATTTAACACAATCTACAGGCTTGCTTTAAAATTATATTATTTTTTTCTAGATCCCAAATCATCAAGTGAAAAAGTACATCTTCTGACACAACCACAAGTAGGTTTGATGTTTAAAGGATAGTGATAAACATTCATATTAAAGAAGATTATATTAAAACATTGAAGCTGTAAATATTTGAAAAATATTGTGACATTTTAAATAAGAAACTTTAGCATTACCTTTTGTATAGGAGAAAATCTGTAAAGATACTAAAACATTGCAGCACATTTCTAAGTTGTGTGCAATGTCTGTGCGACTAGGGGCAGGTGTATTAAGAGGCAGGTTGCAAGTAATGGAGGCTATATATATATATATATATATATATATATATATATATATATATATATATATATATATTCACTGAAAAAAACATAGGTTATAGACCATATATAGTTAGGAATTCGCATTTACAAAACCTTATTTTACTCACACAAAACCATTGAAATTCCATATATAGTTAGTTGCACTAACTATATATCGCGCACCCGCAATCCACTGCTGATGATGTCACATATTACATCATTCATGACATGGTCAGTGACATCACTGATGACATCACGGATGACATCTCAAATGACATCACTGATGACATCTCAAATGACATCACTGATGACATCTCATTTGACATTACTGATCACATCACTGATGATATCATTCATGTGATAATACGATGAACCTCTTCAGACTCTAATATAACCTTAGATACAATCAGTGTAAACAGACACTCACAGACTGTCACTCATCCATGGAGTTACTCACACACCTAGTCAGTCATGCAAAGAATCAATCACACCTCCATTTCCTCAACTATACAGTTATACAAACTTTACTTATTCAAACATATACTAACACATATTTACTCTCTTATACAATCCCTGATACAAGTTCACAATGATCCATACAGCCACTCACACATTCACTGGCTCTTATGCACAGTTATTTATATATGTCAACTCTCACATGTACTGTGTTTTACATATGTACTTACTTTGACATGTAGCACTGAGATATCCATTCACTCACCAATACACTCATGCACACAGTCAACCGCCCATACAGCTGTTTCCACATGCACTTTTGAAACCATACATCTAGTGAATCAACTGCTCACACATCTATGCACAGAGTCATACACCTCCCAGCCACCCACACACACACTCAGTCTCCCATACAAATACTTGGGCAACCAATCAATAACCCATATAGTTACTCATATAGCTACTTATCAACACATGCAACAGTTTACAAAACAACAGACATAATGATGCACAAATTAAGACAGTTTAGTCACTAACCCATGCACTCAGTGAGACACATTTAATCACTCACTCATACAGTCAGTCATGCACCTACTAAATCCTTCATCCAGACACTTATACATCCACTCATTCTTCAATATGTAAGACATATTTTAACTTTACAGAAACATACAGTCACTGGATGTTGTCAGCAGTGATGTCATCAGTGATGTCATTTGAGATGTCATCAGTGATGTCATCAGTGATGTCACTGACCATGTCATGAATGATGTCATATGTGACATCATCAGCAGTGGATTGCGGGTGCGCGATATATAGTTAGTGCAACTAACTATATATGGAATTTCAATGGTTTTGTGTGAGTAAAATAAGGTTTTGTAAATGCGAATTCCTAACTATATATGGTCTATAACCTATGGTTTTTTCAGTGAATTTTCAAGGTTTTGTAAATGCTAATTCCTTACTATATATGGTCTATAACCTATGGTTTTTTCAGTGAATTTCCAAGGTTTTGTAAATGCTAATTCCTAACTATATATGGTCTATAACCTATGGTTTTTTCAGTGAATATATATATATACATACATATATAAACATATATCATCTGTATATCTATATAAATACAAACATAAATGCATGCATACATATACTTATATGCATACAGATGCATGTTATTTACATGAAAGTTGAAAAAACACTAATAAAAGCAAAGCTAAAAAGCCACCTCATTACAAACAGAATGGCTTTAACTTAAACGAGGGCGAGATCTATTGCATTTTCAATGCTTGTTTACTTTGGTTCCATCAAGAAGGCATTCAGATGTGTCACACATTTGCCATAAATTCTGAATGTTAGCACTCTAGTTGCACATTAGATCACTGTAGTAAAGCTACTGCTCACCAGGGACGTCTGCTGCTGGTATTCAAAGTGCATGTTTCAGTCTGCATGTCAGAATTTTTTTAATGAAATAGAAGAGGATTTGAGAAGTCACTCAAAATGATCCCTAATTTTTCTTTCTGAAGCACTAATCATACTTTCTATGGCAAAATTAACCCCCTCATGTTGTTCCTTTTTAAATTGAGTGTTTTCAGACTTACCACTTCATTCCAATCAAGATGACTTCTGGTGTGCCATACTTTTGTCATAAGTAAGACTGTTAGCGCTCTAGTTGTTCTTTAGAACACTCTGGGACATTCTGTCATTGGGCTATACTTGGGGTACATCTGGGTGATATTTGGGCTACATTTAGGCTCTTTTGTCTCTGGTGGCCATCTTGGGAGACTGTATGTCAGAATTTTTTAATGAAATTGAAGAGGGTTTGAGAAGTCACTCAAAATGTGCCCTAATTTTTCTTTCTGCAGCACTAATCATAATTCATATGGCAAAATATACCCCCTCATTTTGTTCCTTTTTAAATTAAATGTTTTAAGAGTTACCACTTTATTCCAATCAAGATGGCTTCAGGTGTGCCATACCTTTGTAATAAGTAGGATTGTTAGCGCTCTAGTTGTTCTTTAGAACACTCTGGGACATTCTGTCATTGGGCTATACTTGGGCTACATCTGGGTGATATTTGGGCTACATTTGGGCTCTTTTGTCTCTGGTGGCCATTTTGGGAGACTGCATGTCAGAATTTTTTAATGAAATAGAAGAGGATTTGAAAAGTCACTCAAAATGTGCCCTAATTTTTCTTTCTGCAGCACTAATAATACCTTCTATTGCATAATATACCCCCTCATTTTGTTCCTTTTTAAATTAAATGTTTTAAGAGTTACCACTTTATTCCCATCACGATGGCTCCAGGTGTGCTATACCTTTGTAATAAGCAGCACTGTTAGCGCTCTAGTTGTTCTTTAGAACACTTTGGGACATTTTGTCATTGGGCTATACTTGGGCTACATCTGGGTGATATTTGGGCTACATTTGGGCTCTTTTGTCTCTGGTGGCCATTTTGGGAGACTGCATGTCAGAATGTTTTAATGAAATAGAAAAGGATTTGAGAAGTCACTCAAAATGTGCCCTAATTTTTCATTCTGCAGCACTAATCATACTTTCTATGGCAAAATATACCCCCTCATGTTGTTTCTTTTTAAATTAAATGTTTTAAGAGTTACCACTTTATTCCAATCAAGATGGCTTCAGGTGTGCCATACCTTTGTAATAAGTAGGACTGTTAGCGCTCTAGTTGTTCTTTAGAACACTCTGGGACATTCTGTCATTGGGCTATACTTGGTCTACATCTGGGTGATATTTGGGCTACATTTGGGCTCTTTTGTCTCTGGTGGCCATTTTGGGAGACTGCATGTCAGAATGTTTTAATGAAATAGAAAAGGATTTGAGAAGTCACTCAAAATGTGCCCTAATTTTTCATTCTGCAGCACTAATCATACTTTCTATGGCAAAATATATCCCCTCATGTTGTTTCTTTTTAAATTAAATGTTTTAAGAGTTACCACTTTATTCCAATCAAGATGGCTTCAGGTGTGCCATACCTTTGTAATAAGTAGGACTGTTAGCGCTCTAGTTGTTCTTTAGAACACTCTAGAAGGCTGCAGTAGAACACAAAGGAATCAACTGACAGTCTCTGTCCTTGTTGGATGTACATGTTTTACTGAGAATGTCAGACTTCATTTTCACATGACTGAGAAAGATAATGTGAATTTACAGAACATATGCTTTCAGTTTAGCTTATAGATCCCCTTCCAAACCACTGTGGGAAAATCATGAGATATTAGTTTTCTTTCAAACAATATTCATGATATCACCGCAGAAGGTTTTTTCACATGGTAAAATCACCTTAGAACCCACCACAATTCCTAAAACGAGTATGGTACCATCAACAAATGATTTATAATGTAACTAAAGTCCTAAAACCCTCTATTAACTACAATGCTTTTTAATGAGGTGCTATCATGTATATTGGTCCCAAGATGGCTGCCAACACTTCTTGGATGAAGTGCTGACAGCCAATCAGATCAGATGTGTGGTTAGGCTCCGCCCAGATATATATCTTTTTTTGAACCTAAATTACTCAAAATCCACTGGAGCACATATATTGAGACCTAGCAAAGGCACATTGGGCTAACAGTTCCTACAATGTTGCCAAGTTTCGTGCAGATCCATTCAGCCGTTCGAGCTAAAAGTAAGGCCAACCGCCCTATGGAAATTAACATGGGAAAAACGCGTTTTGGGACCCCCTTTTTTCTCGGCCCCCCCTTGATGAAACCCCCCCAAATTGTCAGGGGCTGCTCAGAAACAAAATGTTCCATTTTCCTGAAAATTTCAGCCAATTCCGTCCACAAACGCCAAAGTTATTAGACATAGAATTTTCAAAAATCCCATAGAGAAAAAATCCTAACTATATATACCTACTGGCGACCGCCAGTAGGTAATATATATATATATTGTTAGACTTGGCTGTCTCTAGTTGGCAGAGGTATACACTTCTGACAAATAGGGACTCATCTCCTCTAGTCAGGGCAAGGGGATCACACACTTAGATAACCCCTGCTCACTCCCTCGGTAGCTTGTCAAAGCAGACAGGCTTATCTCAGAGGCAGTGCGTTAAGCATTTGTGGCCATATACAGTAATAAAGTGAATACACTACAAATGGACACGACACAGGAGTATTGTAAAAATACAGATGTTTATATAAGGCTTAGCACAAGACCAAATAACGACAAAAATATACCACAATCTTAATAAATACTCTTGGAAGGAAAAATAATAGTTCAAGCGTAGTTTCTTCTTAGCACAAAGTCTTTAGTAACAAAAGCAACTCTTCTTATTTAGATCACAGTTCTTGGCAACAATGTAACCCACAAGGGAGTCACAGGACGTCGAGGCCAAGTTAATCCAAAGGTTCGGCGTTGACCGTGAGGAGCGCTACGTCGAGCCCGGAGTCACACGGACCCCCCACAACACAGTACCTTGGAAAAGCGAAGCACACGATGATCAGCGGCGTCGAGATGTCGGGCGTCGCGTCTTCGGCCTCGATCAGACCTCGGAGTCGGGGCGATCTGCTGCAGCGTCGACAGATGTCAGGCAGGAGCAGCGCTCACGAGGTGAAGCACGATACAGCGTCGTCGTCGGTGTTGATGATGTTGCAAGAGTGAGCAGCGCTCTCGGCGTCGAGAGGGCTCGGGGTCGAGGTGTCGGCAGCGGCTTCGCTACTAGCGTCGATCGGGCCCAGCAGCCGGCGTCAAAGATGCGGGACACGGGAGCTGCACTCACGATGTCGAGCGGTATTCGGCGGCGTCCGTCGGTGTCGGGATTGCTGGATTTCTTCAAAGGTGCTGGACTTTCAGCAAATGGTGAAGTCCTTTAGCCCTGTGACTTTAACAGGAGGCTGGCACTCTTACAGCCCTTGGAGATTTCCTTGGCAAAGTTTGAGAGTACACACTCAGTTCCTCTCTCCTGGTTCCTTGGCAAAAATAAAGAAGCAACTGCAGGATTCCCCCCAGCAAACAGCACTCTGGCAGAAGGGGTAGGCAAGTCCTTGGATCAGCAGGCTTCTTGTCCTTGGTTCAGGGTTCCTTGTCAGAATTGATCTAAAGTCTTGGTTCAGGGGTCCTTCTCTTATACCCCTTTTTGGCTTTGATCCCTTTGTCCATGCAGGGGAACTCCCCTCATCCCGGGTTTGTTGTGGGTGTAGCCAGGCAGAGGCACCCCTGCCTATTCTCTGTGCAGGGATGGATCCTCAGATGCCCAGCAGGAGGTGGAGCCAGTATTGTCACTAGCAGGAGCAGAGCTATCAGTCGCTCGGCAGGAGGTGGAGCCAGCATTGTTTAGGGCAGGGCCGGCTATCAGGAGCTACTCTTCCCCTACTCTCAATGCAAATGCCCCACTCAACCCACACTGACTCATTCAGAACTCTGGACCCATCCAGCCCCTGTCACACACACACCAAACCAGCAGAAACCAGTAATAGTTAGACAAGAAAATAGCCATTTTCTAAAAGTGCTATTTTCAAACCCAGAGTCCAAAAACCATCCACCCAAACGGATGCGTTATTAAACCCTGAGTTCAGGGATACCAAACTCGTCATTGTACCATGCTCCCCGAGCCCGCTAGGATTATACCATTAATAAACCTGGCAGCCCATTCTAACTTACGGAGAGCAGGTAACCTTACAATAGTGAAAAACGAATATGGCTGTAATTCACTATTAGGACATGCCAACTTTGTCAGGCTTGTCCTACCTTATGCTTACAATGCACCCTACCCTTGAGCCTACCATAGGGGTGACTAACATGAAGTTAAGGGAAGGTTTGGGGACTGGCAAGTAGTGTACTTGCGCAGTCAGCGTTACAGTACCAGACTGCACGTAGGTCTAGCAATGGCAGACCTTTAGACATACTTTTACTAGGCCGCTCTTGTGGGTGGCACAACATGTGCTGCAAGTTCACTAGCAGGATTTGTATTTACAAGCCCTGACACTCCTCGTGCACTAGACTAGGGACTGACATAAACCAAATAAGCCAAACATGGAGTTCAATTGATACAGTAATTTAACATAGGGAGCACTTGCACTGATCAGCAGTGGCACAGTGCCCAAAGCAATATACCAGCAAAAACATCGTAAACAGAGGAGGCAAACAGAAAAAAATGGAGGAGAGACTCAGGCCAATGATGTCAGGTCTAAAACGTGTCCCCTCCAGCTGAAATGTGGGAAGAACTACCCTTGACCTAGGGAGTCCTCATCACTAAGGCGGAATAATCTGGACAGACCATCAGCATTGGCGTGATCTGTACCAGGGCGGTGTTCCACCGTGAAGTCCATCCCCTGTAGGCAAATGGACCACCTCAACAGCTTTGGATTCTCACCCCTCATCTGCATCAACCATCTGAGGGGCCTGTTGTCTGTCTGAACCCGGAAGTGAGTCCCAAACAGGTAGGGTCTTAGCTTCTTCAGCGCCCAGACCACAGCAAATGCTTCTCGCTCTATCGCACTCCACCTCTGTTCCCTGGGACGTAACCTCCTACTAATGAAAGCTACGGTTAAGTCTCGGCCCTCTTCATTCACCTGAGCTAGAACAGCCCCCACGCCATGCTCTGAAGCGTCCATCTGGACAATAAATTCTTTAGAAAAGTCGGGTGCCTGGAGTAAGGGTGCTGTACACATTGCAGTTTTCAGGGTGTCAAAGGCCGTTTGACAGGCGTCAGTCCTGATCACATTTCGTGGCTGCTTCCGGGAAGTCAGCGAAGTCAAGGGGTGCACAATGTTACCATAATCCTTGACAAACCTCCTGTAGTAACCCGTGAGACCTAAGAAGGCTCTCACCTGAGTTTGGGTTTTGGGCAGTGCCCAAGCCAGGATGGTATCTATATTGGCTTGCAGGGGGGCCACCTTGCCGCTCCCTACTTGGTGCCCCAAGTACACCACTGAACCCTGCCCAATCTGGCACTTACTGGCTTTGATTGTGAGGTCTGCTCTGCGCAGGGCCAACAACACTTCCTGGAGGTAGCGCAAGTGTTCCTCCCAGCTAGCGCTGAACACTGCGATGTCGTCCAGGTAGGCGGCACTGAAATCCTCCAGTCCAGCCAATACCTAGTTGACCAACCTCTGGAAGGTGGCAGGGGCATTCTTCATCCCAAAGGGCATAACCCGGAACTGGTAGAGCCCATCTGGTGTGGAGAATGCGGACCTCTCTTTTGCCCCATCCGTTAAGGCGATCTGCCAGTACCCAGACGTTGGATCAAACGTACAAAGGTACCGTGCAGCCCCTAACCGATCTATGAGCTCATCAGCTCTGGGGATGGGGTGCGCGTCAGTCTTGGTGACTGAATTGAGCCCTCGGTAATCCACACAGAACTGAAGTTCTGGTGAAGTACAAGGCGCTGCAGCCTTCGGGACCAAGACCACTGGGCTGGCCCAAGGACTGCTAGAGGACTCAACCACCCCTAAGGCAAACATTTTGGAGATCTCCTCCTTAATGTATGCTCTGACCTTGTCAGTCACCCTGTATGCCTTATGCTTCACAGGAGTGCTGTCCCCGGTGTCCACGTCATGGACACACCACTGAGTGACACAAGGAATAAAGGAGAACAGATCAGGGAATTGTCCCAACAGTTGGCGACAATCTTGCTGCTGCTCAAGGGTCAGTGTGTCAGAGAGGACAACACCATCCACTGATCCATCTTGCTCTTTTGCATACAGGAGGTCAGGAAGAGGCTCGCTCTCCTCCTCCATTCCAGCATTTGTAGCTAAGAGCATGCCCACTTCGGACCTTCCTAAGTGGGGCTTTAACCGGTTGACATGCAGGACCCTCAAGGGGTTCCTGGGAGATTTCAAGTCCACCAAGTAGGTGACATCGCTCTTCCTCTCCACGACCTCAAATGGTCCAGTCCACCTGTCCTTGAGCGCACAAGGTTCCACAGGGGACATGACCCAAACCTTCTGACCAGGCTGAAGTTCGACCTGAGTGGCATTCCGGGCGTACCACCGCTTCAACTCTTCCTGGCTGGCCTCCAGATTTGCCTGAGCAAGATCTCTGAAGCGCCAAGTCTGGTTCCTAAAGGTCAGCATGTAACTGTATACATCCTGGGGAGGTTTCCTGGGAGATTGCTCCCAGCCTTCTTTGACCAGACTCAAAGGTCCTCTTACCGGGTGTCCATACAAAAGCTCAAAGGGGCTGAACCCTAGAGACTTCTGTGGCACCTCACGGTAAGCAAACAGCAGGCATGGCAAGAGGACGTCCCATTTACTCCTCATTCGTTCTTCAAGACCCATGATCATGCCTTTAAGGGTCCGGTTGAATCTCTCAACCAGCCCATTACCTTGAGGGTGGTAAGGAGTGGTGAACTTGTAGGTTACCCCACACTCCTTCCACAGAGACTTCATATAATTGGAAATGAAGTTGGTGCCCCGGTCTGACACCACCTCTCTGGGGAACCCCATGTGGGAGAAAACATCCATCAGTGCCCGTCCCACCACGGGGGCCATCACGGTTCTGAGAGGGATGGCTTCCGGGTACCGTGTGGCATGGTCCACCAAGACCGGGATTAACCTGTTGCCCAGGGCTGTCTTGGGGTCCAGGGGCCCAACAATGTCAATCCCCACCCGGTCAAAGGGGGTACTGACGACGGGAAAAGGTTGGAGGGGAGCCTTCTGCTTCCTTCCTCTTTTCCCACTTGCCTGGCAAGTTTGACAGGTTTTGCAATGGATATCTGTATCCCTTCTCATCTGAGGCCAATAAAAATGGGTGACAAGCCTGTCATAGGTCTTGTCCTGCCCCAGATGTCCAGCTAACGGAACATCATGAGCCAAACCCAGTAGGAAGGCTCTGAAGCGCTGGGGTACCACCAGCACACGGGCTGACCCAGGCTCAGCAGCCTTAGGCTCACTATATAGGAGGTCGTTCTCCCAGTAGACAAAATGTGATCCTGACTGATCACCTGCGGTTTGGGCTGAGGCCTGCTGCCTCATACCCACAAGAGAAGGGCACAATTTCTGTTCTGCACAAAATTCTTCCCTGGAGGGACCACCATCCTGCTGCCAGTGGGTCAGCTCGGGCAGGTCTCCCAGTTCACCAACTTGTTCCCCTGTGAGCTTCAGGGCATTCCCCTCAGGGTCTGCTTCCTCCTGGACCACGGAAACGGTGGGGGCCAGTTTCCTGCGCCTCCTACCTCTTCTCTTTACAGCTGGGTCCTGGGCCATACTTTCATGCTCCGGGACCCCATTAACACCCTTACTTGCTGTCATCGATAGAGTGGTCGCACACACCCACTCTGGCACACCCAACATTTTCAAATGTGTCTTTCGCTCCACCTTAGCCCAAGGGGGGTCTTCCAAATCATTGCCCAGGAGACAATCAACAGGCATGGTGGGCCTCACAGCAACGTGAAGAGTACCTGAAACTCCCCCCCATTCAAAGGGAACCTGAGCTACCACACACTCTTTCTGGGAGTTGTCGGCAGCTATCACAGGGTAGAATGCGTGGGAAACCACCTGCTCTCTGGACACCAAGTGACACTTGACAGCTGTCACACTCGCTCCGGTGTCTCTGAGAGCTTCCACTATATGGCCATTAATGGTCACCCACTGCCTATATTTATTAGTGTTACTAGGCAGAGGGGGTGGAGGGACCATTTCCATGTCTCCTAGCGAGACCAGGGACATCTCTGCGGGACCCCTCCCACCAGGGGCAACCGTCGCCTCCCCTCCCAGGGCTACACTCGCCAACTGACGGGCGGGTGCACATGGTGGTGCATTCGAGTCCCTCATGGGACACTGGGGATCATAAAAACGATGTCCCACCTGCTTACAGACGTAGCAGGTCATTGGGCCCCTATGAACAGGTTTACCTGTCGGGCCCCTGACTTCTTCACAGGGGGAGGCTGGGAACCCTTCCCTTGGTTCCCTTGGGGATTACTTTGGGGCCCTTTCTGGAACTCCTTCTGTTTACCCTTGTCCCCCCACTCTTCTGCTGGGGACCCTGCACACCTTTGGCTGAGTCTCCCACTGGACCCTTGTGGACCCTGGTACTGACCCAGCGGTCCGCCTCCTCAGTAAGTTTTCTAGGGTTAGATATCTTGCTATCAATAAGGTGCTGGTGCAGCTCCTGGAAAACAGTTATTAGACAAGTGCTCCCAAGCAAACAAATCATAAAGAGCTTCATAAATTTCTACTTTGTTGCCCTTTACCCAACCAACCATGGCTCTGCAAAAAAACGATACATATTTAACCCACGTAGAACCAGGCAATTTCTTACATTCTCTAAAGGTTTGTCTGTACTTTTCTGGGGTTAGGCCATACCTCAACATTAAAGCATCTTTCATATGAGTATACGACATCCTTTCCTCCACAGGAATATCCAACAGGGTATCTCTCCCCTCATTCACAAAGCGACCCCACAACCCCGCTCCCCAATCCTTCTCAGGGACCCGGTGGGCCAACAATGCTAACTCATACGCTTTAAACCATTGGCCAATATCTTCATTCTTATGAAAATCTTTTATCACATCTTTGTGAAAATAAAACCTACTTTCTGCAGGCACAGATGGGATGCTGCCACCAGAGGGATTCAACTCTAATCTATTCGCTTTGAGCTCCATCTCCCTCGCCATTTTCTCACGTTCAAAAGCTAACTTTTCTCTTTCGAACTCCAGTCTTTTGATCTCCATATCAGCTTCTCTCCTGCTTCTTGCATTCTCTATCTCCAACTGCCCAGCTATCTTAAGTTTTGCCATCTCTAGGTTGTATGCCCTTTCCTTCGCCCTTTCTTCTCTTTCTTCAGGGGAAAGACCTTTAGAGGACACACTGCTACCGGGAGGAGACACGGGCCCATTCACTGGCACCTCCTCTTCCCCTTCCACTGGCGGTACCACCACCGGATCAGCGGGATCTCTGGCTCTAGCCAGGCCTGTAATGCTTTGAGAAAGCCTTCCTTACTTTTGAGGCCTGTGGTAGGGACTTTAAACTGCTTGCAAAAGGATTTCAGCTCCTGTAACTTGTAGTCGTTTATCTTTGCTCTATCAAATCCTTCCACAACAACAAGGGGAGTGCTTCCGGCATCACTCATGGTCAAACTGGCAGTGTTCAAACAAGCTTCGGATAAGCGGAGAACAAAAATAGAATATCCTATCCAAAAAAAAGATTGTGGCTGTGCTATGGTCTGCTTTCACGATGTAGCGCACACTAATCACTGCACATGGGTCATAAATGCAAAGTTCAAATCCCCACCGCTGACCCACCAATGTTAGACTTGGCTGTCTCTAGTTGGCAGAGGTATACACTTCTGACAAATAGGGACTCACCTCCTCTAGTCAGGGCAAGGGGATCACACACTTAGATAACCCCAGCTCACCCCCTCGGTAGCTTGGCAAAGCAGACAGGCTTATCTCAGAGGCAGTGCGTTAAGCATTAATGACCATATACAGTAATAAAGTGAATACACTACAAATGGACACGGCAAAAATATGGATGTTTATATAAGGCTTAGCACAAGACCAAATAACGACAAAAATATACCACAATCTTAATAAATACTCTTGGAAGGAAAAATAATAGTTCAAGCGTAGTTTCATCTTAGCACAAAGTCTGTAGTAACAAAAGCAACTCTTCTTCTTTAGATCACAGTTCTTGGCAACAATGTAACCCACACGGGAGTCACACGACGTCGAGGCCAAGTTAATCCAAAGGTTCGGCGTCGAGCGCGAGGAGCGCTACGTCGAGCCCGGAGTCACACGGACCCCCCACAACACAGTACCTTGGAAAAGCGAAGCACACGATGATCAGCGGCGTCGAGATGACCGGTGTCGCGTCTTCGGCGTCGTTCAGGCCTCGGAGACGGGGCAATCTGCAGCGGCGTCGACAGATGTCAGGCAGGAGCAGCGCTCACGAGGTGAAGCAGGATACGGAGTAGTCGTCGATGTCGATGATGATGTTGCAAGAGTGAGCAGCGCTCACGGCGTCGAGAGGGCTCGGGGTCGAGGCGTCGGCAGCGGCTTCTCTACTAGCGTTGATCGGACCCAGCGGCCGGTGTCAAAGATGCGGGACACGGGAGCTGCACTCACGATGTCGAGCTGGATTCGGCGGCGTCCGTCGGTGTCAGGATTGCTGGATTTCTTCAGAGGTGCTGGACTTTCAGGTTCCAGCAACAAGCACTTTCAGCAAATGGTGAAGTCCTTTAGCCCTGTGACTTCAACAGGAGGCTGGCACTCTTACAGCCCTTGGAGATTTCCTTGGCAAAGTTTGAGAGTACACACTCAGTTCCTCTCTCCTGGTTCCTTGGCAAAAATAAAGAAGCAACTGCAGGATTCCCCCCAGCAAACAGCGCTCTGGCAGAAGGGGTAGGCAAGTCCTTGGATCAGCAGGCTTCTTGTCCTTGGTTCAGGGTTCCTTGTCAGAATTGATCTAAAGTCTTGGTTCAGGGGTCCTTCTCTTATACCCCTTTTTGGCTTTGATCCCTTTGTCCATGCAGGGGAACTCCCCTCATCCCGGGTTGGTTGTGGGTGTAGCCAGGCAGAGGCACCTGGCATATTCACTGTGCAGGGCTGGGTCCTCAGACGCCCAGCAGGAGGTGGAGCCAGTATTGTCACTGGCAGGAGCAGAGCTATCAGTCGCTCGGCAGGAGGTGGAGCCAGCATTGTGTCGGGCAGGGCCAGCTATCAGGAGCTACTCTTCCCCTACTCTCAATGCAAATGCCCCACTCACCCCACACTGACTCATTCAGAACTCTGGAGCCACCCAGCTCCTGTCACACACACACCAAACCAGCAGAAACCAGTAATAGTAAGACAAGAAAATAGCCACTTTCTAAAAGTGCTATTTTCAAACCCAGAGTCCAAAAACCATCCACCCAAACGGATGCGTTATTAAACCCTGAGTTCAGGGATACCAAACTCGTCATTGTACCATGCTCCCCGAGCCTGCTAGGATTATACCATTAATAAACCTGGCAGCCCATTCTAACTTACAGAGAGCAGGTAACCTTACAATAGTGAAAAACGAATATGGCTGTAATTCACTATTAGGACATGCCAACTTCGTCAGGCTTGTCCTACCTTATGCTTACAATGCACCCTGCCCTTGGGCCTACCATAGGGGTGACTAACATGAAGTTAAGGGAAGGTTTGGGGACTGGCAAGTAGGTGTACTTGCGCAGTCCGCGTGACAGTACCAGACTGCACGTAGGTCTAGCAATGGCAGACCTTTAGACATACTTTTACTAGGCCGCTCTTGTGGGTGGCACAACATGTGCTGCAAGTCCACTAGCAGCATTTGTATTTACAAGCCCTGACACTCCTCGTGCACTAGACTAGGGACTGACAGTAAACCAAATAAGCCAAACATGGAATTTAATCGATACAGTAATTTAACATAGGGAGCACTTGCACTGCGACACTGATCAGCATTGGCACTGTGCCCAAAGCAATATACCAGCAAAAACATTGCAAACAGAGGAGCCAAACAGAAAAAAATGGAGGAGAGACTCAGGCCAATGATGTCAGGTCTAACAAATATATAAAGCGTTTTTTCTTGTTCCAATATCGTTGGCGCCCTTTGATGAATCTTCGCAAAATGTTCAAAACTAATGGGGTGCTACGGCCAGCTCCTGTCTGGAAAGTTTTAGGGTGATTCGTCAAGCGGGGGCCAAGAAAAAAGGGGAGACCCAAAACGCATTTTACCCATGTTAATTTCCATGGGAAAAATTGGAAGAGGCTACAGCCCTAACTGCTGAACAGAATTACACCAAATTTGGCAAAAAGGTAGGTCTTGATCCAGAAAGCGACCTTTTTTTTAATGGTATAAATCCGTTCAGTTGTTCCTGAGAAAATTTAAAAAAGAAAACTTTTGCTATCTGAGCACCGAGGAGGAGTCGCTGCTCCTCCCGAGAACGAGCTGACTTCTGATAGGCTGTCAACGCTCCAAACCAGGAAGTGTTGGCAGCCATCTTGTGACTCAGTAACTGAGTCACAAGAAACAGAAGAAAAAAAGGTTGAAAAACTAATAAAGGGGGCAGGGTAGAAACACTATGACCCTCTAGGCCTGCTTGGAGGGTCCCAGAGGGACCCCAAAGCCCAAAAAATGCATGTTTTTGATAATTTCGTCCAAATTCGCAAGGGGGTGGCAAATTTGGACACAATTATACAAAAAACAAAGCACGGGCCCCCGGACACTGTTTGTTACAAAGCCCCTGGGTGGGCCAAGTCCTGGGTTCAATTGTAAATTAAGGTATGGGGGCCCGTGAGGGCCCTCAAAGCCCCATGGACCGCCAGCTCCCTGGGGCTTCATAATTTATGCACGGGATCATGAGGGCCCCCCCGCAGCCCCGGGGACCGCCACCTCCCTGGGGCTTTAATTAAATAAAGAGGGGGCCTAGTGGGCCCCCCAAACCCAGAGGACTGCCACCTCCCAGGGGAATTTAATTATTTGGGGGAAGGCCTCGGGACCACCACCTCCCCAGTGATGCCTGAGTTAAATGTGGGGGCTTGGAGGCCCCCACAGCCCCAGGGGCCACCACCTCCCCGAGGCTGCATCCAAAATTAAAGTGTGGGGAAGCTCGAGCCCCCCCCACACTGCCCCAAGGAGACCCACCTCCCCGGGGCACTAATTATTTAAATTTGAGGGTCTGTTACTGAACCCCAGCCCCGGGGGACATCACCTCCCCGGGGCCTTAAACACATGGGAGGGGGGGGCGAGCAGCCCTCCTCCTGGAGAGCTTGATAGCCCTGGGGACCACCACCTCCCAGGACCAGCTCCTGCAATCTCCCGGGGTGCCCACCCCAGGACATTGATGTTTGCTATGGCAGGGCGGGAGCAGGGCTCTCACCCTGCCACAGCAAAATCTGCTTTGCTTCATTGAAGCGAGAGCAGGAAAACCTGCTGTCACTTCAATGAAGCAAAGCAGAATTACTTTTAAAGCAAGGGGAGCTGCATGTTAGCAGCTCCCCTTGCTCAAAATCAATGCCGGCTCCCGCAGGAGGTAGGGACTCGGCGAGACCGTAGGGTCATTGGGGCTCCCCCCACGGTCCCCAACGGTGAGTCCAGGCCCCGGTGATGGGGTTCCCAGGGCCTGAAGTGGCCCTGCACATGTTGTAAGTTGAGGAATTAATTCCCCTTGAATGCTAAGTGTCCCTGGTGGCCAACTAGCCCACCATGTACCTTCAGTAAGCGCCACAGAGCTTGATTGCTGAGAGGTGCCCCTGTTCACAAAACTCTGCAAACGCACCTCTTGGCACACTGCTGGTGGGGCGATGAGGTCCTCTTGTGTCCTGAGGACCTCAGGACACAAGTGGACTTCATTCCCCGAGCAGCAGTGCGCCATGTGTCGCGCTTGCAGAGTCGTGTATAAAGGTGGCGTGGCCTTTGAGCATACTAAGCAATCTAGCTGTATGGGGCTTACTGGAGGTAACAGGTGGGCTAGTTGGCCCCCAGGGACCCTCAGTATTCAAGGGGAATTAATCCCACAATTTAGAATGCACCAGGAGGGGCATTTGCAGAGTGGTGGAGAAAGGGGGCATGGCCTTTGTCCAGCTTTCAGCAGTCCCACTATCTGGGAAATACTGGAGGTATCAGTTAGGCTACTTGGCCTCTAAGGACCCCCAGCAGCGAAGTGGACTTCAATCCCATCCAAGTGCGCGCCAGGAAGTGCGTTTACAGAGTGGTGGGGAAAGGGGGCATGGCCTGCTCTGACAGCTTAGGAATCCTGCTGTGTGGGACTCACAGGAGGTAATAGGAGGAGTGGTTGGACCCCAAGGATGTCCTTGGGGGCCAACTACCCCTCTTGTTACCTCCAGTGAGACCCACTCAGTGGGATTGCTAAAACATCTTTGGAGGCCATGTCCCACTTTCTCCACCACTCTGCAAATGAATGAATGAATGAATTGGCAATTTATATGGGCGCAACTTAACCCGAAGGCATTAAGGTGCATCAGATGGAAAAATAAACAGCTGAATGGTCGGAGGCCGAAGGAGGAAGAGATCTTAAATGTAGGATTCTGCAAATAGCCAGGTTTTTAGATTCTTCCGGAAAAGGGCAAGGGATGGCTGGCCCTTAATATCAGCGGGAAGGGTGTTCCACAGTATGGGGGTGAGGGAGAAAAAAGCTCTCCCTCCCCATTTGGCCTTAAAGATCCGGGGGGTCGCCAAGAGGTTTTTGTGAGCCGATCTCAAAGCCATACCCGGGGTGTAAAAGGACACAAGAGATCCAATGTCCTCAGCCCCCAGGCCGTGTAAGGCACGGTAGGTCAGAACCAGAACCTTAAAATTAATTCTGGCCTGGACCGGTAACCAGTGAAGAGTTTTTCTGATTTCAGTAACAGAGGCATGCCTAGGGGCATTCACCACGAACCTGGCTGCAGCGTTATGAATGACCTGGAGGCGCCGAATAAGCTTTTTGCAAATGCCAAGATAAAGAGCATTGCAATAGTCCAGGCGTAGTGAGATGAGGGCTACTACTACGTGTTTACGAGCTTCAGGGGAGAGGAAATGAACTAATTTCCTGAGGATCCTTAGGACTCCACACCAGGTCGAAACAGTTTTATTCACTTGTTTATCAAATGCCAGTGTGGTGTCAAAGGTGACCCCCAGATTTCTGGCGGCCAGGGAAGGCTTGGGACAAGTTCCAAGGGAAGGAGGCCACCAGTCATCGGACCATAGATCTTGTTTGCCACCAAAGATAAGAATCTCGGTCTTTTCCCCGTTGAGCTTGAGGAAGTTTGAGGACATCCAACCTGCCACGGCTTCCATGCATTTTTTAAAATTAAGGGCGTGGACTCCACAGAATGAGATAGGAAGACCATTATCTGGGTGTCATCGGCATACGATAGACTTCCAATCCAAAAGATCTAACAAGCCTTGCAAGTGGGACCACATATATGTTGAACAAAGTAGGGCTCAAAGATGAGCCCCGCCGGACCCCACAATGCAAAGGCTTGGAAGAGGAGAGGAAGTCACCCAGTTTGACCTGTTGGGCACGATGGTTGAGGAAGGATGTCAAAAGACCGAGAGCCGGTCCTTTCACTCCCATCTCACCGAGCCGCCTAGACAAGATGGAGGGGGACAGGGTGTCAAAAGCGGCTGTAAGGTTGAGCAGGATCAAGATGGTAGGATGACCTCTGTCGACCTTAGCGCGAATGTTGTTGACCACCACTGTGAGGGCAGACTCGGTGCTATGCGCCTTTCTGAAGCCATGCTGTGAAGAATCAAGCAGGCTAGCTTTGTCAAGAAAGGCAGAGTACAGGATGGGTGAAGAAGTCCAATTTTCTCCTGAGAGACTTTGTAGGCCAAGAAGCCATCCTGGTACCTCCTGTAAGTCCTACACAGCAGAATTCCTGAGCGCTGGTCGGAGGCCCAGCACCCTTTCTCCACCACTCACCAAACGCGACTACGAGTTAAAGAAGTGTTTGCAATGTTATAGGGTTCGCATTTGTGAAAGTTAGAGCTATTCGCAATGTAAATGTAAAAGTTTTTAATGTTTTTTGGAGTGGAGTGGATATACGTTTTGTGTAGTGATTTATGTGGTAAGTTGTGCAGTGAAATTATGTGGATAGAAAGTATGTGGTGTTTATTTCATAGGAATTATGTAGAGTGGGATTATGTGTTATGGAGAGTAATTTTGTGGTATGGTAGTCTGTGTTGTTGAGTGGTAATTTCAGGTTTAGTCTTCCTCGTTTCCATTGAAGCTCAACTATGAACTGAGAGGGCCCGATTCACAGAACTAACTTAAGACAAAATCCTAAACTTACTACTTTTGGTATTCACAGAAGTTAGGATTTTGTCTTAAGTTTGCCTTGAGACAAACTTAAGACAGACTTAAGTTAGGATTTTGTCTTAAGTCAGTGTAAAGTCTTTCTTGAGTTCTGTGAATCAGCCCCAATGAGACAAAAAAAAAAGGAATCACTGAGGAGCACTTCTGGACCTAGTCAGAGGTATGAGCAGGGCCACTGGAATTATGAGACTGTTTGGCTGCAATGACTTTTGCACAAATATACATTTTCTGCATTAGTCACATAATTCATCATCTGCTCTCTAATCTGTACATTTGAACAAAAAAAGCCTTGTTTCTAGCTCAAAGGCTCAAACGTTCCCAAAAATGCAGCAACAAGTGTTACAGCGTGTTGGACGGCCCTTTGCATACCTAGAATGGTCACCTGTTACTTATTGATAAATGTGGGTGTTAAATGGGTACTAATGGTATGCAAGCCACTCTTGCTTCCGTCTGCGCCTCTCTCCGCACCTCTTTCTGCATTTCTGTTGCTTCTTTCTGCACATTTCTTTCTTTTTCTGTTCTCTTGCCTCTTTCTGCAAATCGCTTCTACGTTCTGCATCTCTCTTACCTCTTGCTGCATGTCTGTTGCCTCTGTCTGCACCTCATTTGTTTCTTTTGGTACACTCTTGCCTCTTTCTACACACTTCTTCCCTCTTTCTGCACCACTCTTGCCTTTTTGTGTACCCTTCTTATGTCTTTATGTACCTTTTATGCCTCTTTCTGCACCTCTGTTCCTTCATTCTGTACTTCTTTTGTTTCTTTCTGCACCTGACCTGCTTCTTTCTGTACCCCTCCTGCCTCTCCCTGCACATCTTTTCCCTCTTTCTACACTTCTGTTGCTTCTTTCTGCAGTTCTTTTGCCTCCTTCTGCACTTCATTTGCTTTTTTCAGTAACTCTTGCCTCTTTGTGCACCTCTCTTGCCTCTTTCTGCACCTTACTTGCTTCTTTCTGCACCCCTTTTGCCTGTTTATGTACTCGTCTTCCCTCCTTGTGCAACTCTCTTCCCTCTTTCTATACCTCTCTTCCCTCTTTCTGCACCACTCTTGCCTATTTCTGTACCTCTGTTCCTTCTTTCTTCCTATTTCGTATCTCTTTCTGCACCCTTAGTGCCTCTTTCAGCACCTCTGTTGCTTCTTTCTGCAGTTTTCTTCCTCTCTGAACCACTCCTGCCTCTCTCTCTCCTGCCTCCTTCTGCACCTCTGTTGCTTCTTTATGCACTTCTCTTGCCTCTTTCTGTACCCCTATTGCTTCATTCTGCACTTCCCATGCTTCTTTCTATACCTGTCTTGCTTTTTTCTGCCCCCTTTTGCCTATTTCTGCATTTATCTTCCCTCTTTCTGGACCTGTCTTGCCTGTTTCTGCATCTCACTTGCCTCTTTCTGTACTTCTCTTGCTTCTTTCTACCCCTCTGTTGCTTCTTTCAGTAATTTTCTTGACCCTTTCTGCACTTCATTTGCCTCTTTCGGCACCTGTCTTGCCTCTTTCTGTACCTCCCTTGCTTGTTTTTGCACCCCCGTTGCCTCATTCTGCACCCCGCTTCCCTTTTCATGCAACTCTCTTGCCTCTTTCTGCACCTTTAATGCCTCTTTCAGCACCTCTGTACTTCTTTCTGCACTTCTCTTCCTTATTTTTCTGCACCCCTCCTGCCTCTTTCTGTACCTTTTTTGCCTCTTTGCTCACCCCTACTACCTTTTTCTGCACATCTCTTGCCTCTTATTGCACCTCCGTTCATTTTTTCTGCACTACTCTTGCTTATTTCTGCACTTTACTTGCCTCTTTCTGCACCTCTGTTGCATCTTTCACACCTCTGTTGCTTCTTTCAGCAATTTTCTTGCCTCTTACTGCACTCTTCCTGCCTCTTTCTGTACCTCTCTTGCCTCTTTGTGCACCGCTCCTACCTCTTGCTGCACTCCTCTTGTGTATTTTTGCACCTCTGTTGGTTCTTTCTGCACTGCTCTTGCTTCTTTCTGCATCTCACTTGCCTCTTTCTGCACTTCTCTTGCTTTTTTCTAAAACTCTGTTGCTTCTTTCAGCTATTCTCTTGACTCTTTCTATACCTCTCTTGCTTGTTTCTGTACCTCTCTTGCATATTTATGCCCCTCTGTTGCCTCTTTCTGCACTTCACTTGCTTCTTTCTACACCTCTGTTGCTTTTTTATGTACCCCTCCTGCCTTTTTCTGCATCCCTCTTCCCTCTTTGTGCAACTCTCCTGCCTCTTTCCACACCTCTCGTCCCTCTTTCTATACCACTCTTGCATCTTTCTTTACCTCTGTACTTCTCTTGCCTCTTTCTGCATCCCCTCTGCACTCCTCTTCCTTCTTTCCCCTTGTGCCTCCTTCTGCACCTCTGTTTCCTTTTTTCAGAACCTCTGTTGGTTCTTTCTGTGCTCCTCTTGCTTCTTCCTAAACTGTTGCATGTCCCAATAGTAACTGCAGTCGTCAGTATCACCGTATCCGAAGTTACGGGCATGCCGCGGATGAAGTGATACTGACGACTGTAGTTGCTATTGGGACACGCAACCGTTTGGTGTGGAATTCCCTTGTGAGTGGTTCGCAGGTACAAAGGACTACAGCAACCACTTGGTTTGGTGTGACCAACAAGCGAGGTGAAGACTGGTTTCCTCAGCAGCCCTGATGAAGTTGCCACAATTGAGTAGGCAATGAAACATATTGGCCTTTGATTGTTAAATGGGCAAGCATATGCCATTATTTTAATTTGTGGACACTCACGGCACACCTTAAAATTATGTTCTGCAAGTGAGTTGTACCCCATTTTAACTTTGAGGTTCGCATTTCCTTTACACGGGGACCAGTTGGGAACTGAGTGACATTTGCACTGACAGTGCACCTGTAAACACTTTCACTGATTTTCTTTCTCTGATTCCTTACCTCTGAGGAATTTGATGATTCTATACACTTTTTTCTTTTTCCGGTCAAGAAAGTTACCGATGATGATAATGTGGGCAAACTGGCGAGTACCTGCCAGTAGCCCCCCTTAGAGATACTAAAGTGAAATACTTTCTGACCTGTCTCACACTTTTTCCACATGAGGTTTTCTGTGGGTATAAATTTCCTCTTAAAGCTTGTATAGAATGTGGCACATCGACGTTTTATGTTGAAATCGAATAGTGGGACTAACAGGCTAGTGATAATGAATCTGACCTGTGAGGGAGGTTTTATGATTGAAAACACCTCCTATATCTCATGAATACAATTAACTGTTCTGAGTTAGTTGGGTCGTGTTGTGTTTATACACTGCTGAGTGGGAGCGATCTGACTACTTACCCCCTGGTGCTCCTTTTTGTGATTGTGACAACCATTCACTTACCAGCACACCCATACACACACTCACACAAACCTACAGCCCTTCACAAATACACTCTTGAACTCATACATCCAGTGAATTATCCACTCACACATCTATGCACAGAGTCACCCCCCCACCCACCCACACAGACACTCAGGCACTCATACAGATACTCAGACAACCAATCAATAACCCATATAGACAGTCATGTACCTACTCACCAAGCCATGCAGCCGCTTACACACCAACAGACTGATACAGATATTCACACAGTTTAGTAACTAACCTATGCGTTCAGTAAGACAAGTTTAATCACTCACTTATACAGCCTGTCACACACCTATTAAATCATCCTTTCAGACAGTCATACACCCACTCATTCTTCAATAAACCTTGGCCCATATATATATAAATAAAACATATTTAAACTTTACAGAAACAGACAGACACTGGATGATGTCATCAGTGATCTCATTTGAGATGTCATGAGATGGCATCAGTGATGTCACTGACCATGTCATGAATGATGTCATTTGTGATGTCATCAGCAGTGAAATGTGGGGGTGCAAGTTATAGTTAGCTTAACGAACTATTACGGACACATTTCTCTGGTTTTGTACAAGTAAAATGTCCAGCTAGCTATAATATCCCGGTCGCCAGTAGGTAGTTATAGTTAGGACCAGGTTTCCATAGGAAGAATATTTTTTGTTTTATTTATAACTTTGGCATCGTTTTATGAATCTTCATGAAATTTTCAAAAATAGTTCTTTGTTTATATCAGCTTCTATGTTGAAAAGTTTGGGGGTGATTGGTCAAGAGGGCCGAGATAAAAAGGGGCTCCCAAAACGTGTTTTATCCATGTTACTTTCCATAGAAAATTTAGACAAGGCTACAGGTTAAACGGGTTAATGGAATTACCCCAAATTTGGCAGGGAGAAGGGTCTTGGTCTAGAAAGCATGCTATTGTTAATTTGGTGTAAATTCGTTCAGTAGATCTGGAGAAATATCGAAATTTACACATATCGCTATTAGGGAATTCTGCCAGCTGATTGGCTGAGGCGTTATGAGCACGAGCTTGCTGCTGATTGGCTGCGAGCAGTTGCAACTAGGAAGTGTTGGCCGCCATTTTGTGAGTCGGTTGAAGCGAGTAAGGGGAAAAAAGAGCAAAAAAAGTGGGAAAGAGGAGGGTAGAAGAACTGTAACCTCTGTGGGGTGTTTAGGGTGTGTAATAGAGGGGGTGCGAAGTATTCATCCCTACCGGTGTGGTGGGCTACGGAAATAAGTGAGGTATTGCCTAGAGTCTGATGCTACTAAGGTGAGTGGGTGTGGGACTTGGGGATTAAAGTGTGAGCCCAAATTGTGTGTCTTATGCTGTGAAGTGATGTACCATGGCCGCTGCACTACACCTGCGGAAGTAGTGTCAGCATGTGTTTATACCTACTAGGACGAACTACTGACCCGTACTGGTCTGAAAGTCCTGGGGTACGGAAAATATGTGATGTACTCTCTAGAGTCTCATGCTGCTAAGCTGAGCTGCTGTCGTACTTTGGGATAAAAGCGTGAGCCCAAACTGTGTGTCATATGGTGTGAAGTCATGCGCTCTGGCCGCTGTGCCACATCTGTCCAAGTAGTGTGAGCATGCAGTTATACTTTCGGATGAACTTTTGTTTTGAACAATGTAACTTGTATATGGTGCTTAGGGGGCGTTATACAGGGAATGTGAAGGTAACGAGCATCAAATCAATTCGGTATTTGTGAAGTGCAAACTACTCACTCCTACGGGTATGATGGTGCTGGGGGCGTAAGCTGAGCTGCTGCCTGAGTTGGGGAAGAGTCGCTGAACTACTGACCCCTACCGGTCTGAAAGTGCAGGTACAGAAATTAAGTGAGGTATTGCCTAGAATGTCATGCTGCCAAATTGAGCTGCTGCTGGACTCCGGGGATGAAACCATGAGCCTAAACTGCGTGTGCTATGCTGCGAAGTCATGTGCTCTGGGCACTGTGCCACACCACTCCAACTTGTATTTGGTGGTTAGGTGGTGTTGTACAGGTAGTGCGAAGGCAAATCAATATGGTATTTGTAAAGGGCAAACTACTCACCCCTAAGAGTGAATAGAACCGGTGATCAAAGGGAAAGCTCTGTGCTGCAAAGTGAGATGGTCTGGCCGCTGTGCCACAGCTGTGTGGAGAAGAAATTTTGGCGAAGGTCTGGGAGTTGCCGTTACCTGGCCCTCAAATAGTGGGCCTAAGTTGTAAGTTATAGGCTGGCTCTAAAAAGAGCCCTTGTGTTCATTAGTTGAAGCTACATATAAGTGCGGATGCAAAGCTTCAAGTTATTCAGGAAAACTCGATTTCCCTGATCTGTGAAGTGTACTCCATCACTTCTGTAGATATCAGCCATATCAAAACGTATGTTGTTGTTGTAGATGGACCCCATTTTGTGGTCTCTGAGGTCTACAGAGACAGCTTTGTTGACTTTCTTCCTAGATTTTTCAATCTGAGGACAAAATCATTTTAACCATTTCCACTTCTGTCTTTGGCATATATTGGAATATAGAAAGACAGTTTGAGGCAAAAGTAACATCAATTGTCCAAAGGTGTCCTTCATAAGCATTTTCAAACCTTCCCCAGTCAATGTGCCTAGGTCGTTTCTACCACAGTGCACAATCATGAGGTCAGGGTGTTAGAGATGCAAACAGGTTTTAACCAAAGGCAACAATTGGTGCCACTTCAATCCTCTCTGTGCAAACCATTTAATATCCACATTTTGTAAACCTAGGCCTAAGTCAATATGTCTCTGTTCTGCATACCTCTTGCACCAGAAAACAAAGCTATGTCCTACGATCCACACTAGAATTTTGAAGGTATGGCTGGAAGGTATGGAAAGATGTCTGTAGCTCATGCAGTTCCTTCATAGAATAAGAGATATGTTGGGAAACTAGTTTTTTTCACATACAAAACGATAAGTGATTGGGAGGTGAAAAGCATTGTTTCTTAAAAGTAGGGTGCACATTCATTTTGTGGAAAAGCATCTTTGATTAAGAAAAAGCAGTTTGAACGTGGAGTTCATATTATAGGATAAAATCTGCTCAACTCAACCACACTTCTACTTGCATTTGGAAGGCACTTTTCGAACTTAAAACAGTTGTGAACATTTAACCTGCATGTGCTGTTGAATGTTCGAGAAAATGTTGCAAAAAGATATTGTTAGGTTTAAAAAAATTGATAAACTTTTAACCTGCACGTGTTGTAGAATGTTCTAGGAAGTGTGTTGATAGAATACGTTGCACTGCTGACTTCGATGTGTCGTTGAATATGAAATAAAATGTTTATTTGGATAATAAAAAAGAAACTAATAGAGAGACGTTTTGAAACAAAAAAGAATCAAGGAAATATTCTAATTTGTTCTTTACATGTATTTATGTGTGGAGGAACAAAATTATAGAACAACAGCACCAGGAAGAGGAAGAAGCAGGGAGTGGGGGGACGGGGGGAGATGGGCACAATGGCACACATGTACAATCAATTACAGCACAAGTATAGACAAACAATGGCCAAAATGAAACACACCAACAAGCAGCATAAGTCAAACAACCCAGCAACATCACACCACTGAACGAGCATAGAAGTGAAAACCACACTGCATTCATTTAGGATGTGTACAAAGGCCGGTCGTGGGTGTTGTGTAGGGGTGGGCCGAATTTTCGAAATTGCCTTTTGCAAAATTACGTGAAAAGACAAAAAATCTCTGCAAACACGCAGAATTTCACGTGCTCACGGAGATTTCGAGGGTGGGGCTTTTTTGCGAGTTCACATGCCTCTCTTGTATTTATAAAAGGTCAGAGATTGATCAGAACAGCAGATGAGGAGAAAGAAGCTCCTGGTCACAGGAACTGCACTGGGATTGTGCTAGTGAAAGTCAAGAATGCAAAGGCCTCCATCAAGAATTACAGCTAATTTTCGAGGGTAGATATGGGGAGAAAGCATAACTGCCCAGCCTCGACAATGCTCATGATTTTATTGGTCTGATTAATGAGTTACTGAATTTGAGCTTAACCTCGGGCACCTGCTTTATTTATATCTGGAATGTAAGTGCTTCCTGTTGAGCTATAATTTTTGTGACAGGGGCATCGTGCCAGAATGAATCCTGCCCTGCATATTCATCCAAGAAGACGCCACTGTTTTGTTCGATACCTCTACTCAACTAGAGTACTTTCTACTGGCTAATCAGTGAGTGCCACCTTGTTAGGTAAATGTATACTGCTTTTCCCACACTACAGCTGTGTAAAGGGACAGAAGAGTTGTCTTCAGTGATCATGTGTGTGTAACTTTGCCATCTTGCCGAATGGCGCCAGGGTCCCTTGAGTGAGCTGTCCATCATAGTGGGTAAAGTGCAAGAACCTTTTGACAAGCGAACTGCTGCTTCCAGGACCCATTGCTGTTCTAAGGCCAACCCAAACTGCTAAAACTTGTGCCTTTGCCCACCCGCCTCCCGCCGCCTGACCCCTGCTCCATCTCGGGGTCTGGCCGCCGAGCGGAGCGCGGTGCTGGGCTTCAAAACTACATTACCCAGCATCCTCTGCGGCGCAATCCGCGTCATTTGCGCGCCAGGAGGCGCTTAAATTCACAGTCACCCCGGTCGAGGGGGATGAACCTTTTGACAAGCGAACTGCTGCTTCCATGACCCATTGCTGTTCTAAGGCCAACCGAAACTGCTAAAACTTGTGCCTTTGCCCACCCGCCTCCCGCCGCCTGACCCCTGCTCCATCTCGGGGTCTGGCCGCCGAGCGGAGCGCGGTGCTGGGCTTCAAAACTACATTACCCAGCATCCTCTGCGGCGCAATCCCCGTCATTTGCGCGCCAGGAGGCGCTTAAATTTACAGTCACCCCGGTCGAGGGGGGGAACCTTTTGACAAGCGAACTGCTGCTTCCAGGACCCATTGCTGTTCTAAGGCCAACCGAAACTGCTAAAACTTGTGCCTTTGCCCACCCGCCTCCCGCCGCCTGACCCCTGCTCCATCTCGAGGTCTGGCCGCCGAGCGGAGTGCGGTGCTGGGCTTCAAAACTACATTACCCAGCATCCTCTGCGGCGCAATCCGCGTCATTTGCGCGCCAGGAGGCGCTTAAATTCACAGTCACCCCGGTCGAGGGGGGGAACCTTTTGACAAGCGAACTGCTGCTTCCAGGACCCATTGCTGTTCTAAGGCCAACCGAAACTGCTAAAACTTGTGCCTTTGCCCACCCGCCTCCCGCCGCCTGACCCTTGCTCCATCTCGGGGTCTGGCCGCCGAGCGGAGCGCGGTGCTGGGCTTCAAAACTACATTACCCAGCATCCTCTGCGGCGCAATCCGCGTCATTTGCGCGCCAGGAGGCGCTTAAATTCACAGTCACCCCCGTCTCGCGGGACGCCGGGCGAAGCCCGGGCAAAGGGTGGGCCCTCTACGGCCCTCATCGGCAGGAGTAGGCAGGGACAGGGCCAGAAACGCTGCAGGAAATATTTGCGTGACCCATTTTTCAAGTAAGATTTATCGCTTTAAGATTTTGCTACCTGACATTTTATTTTTACAATAGTGAGTTTGCGTGCATTTTGTAAACATGCCTAAAAAACCTGAGGAAGTCCCGCTAAACACTATTGACAATTACCTCGTCCAGACTGTTAAAAAAATAAACATGCAGAGGAGAGATTCTCTGAGGTTGAGCCAATCTCCAGACTTACGATGTCCGTCCCCCTCCGCATCTTCTCTGATTGACGACACTATACTGCAGGAAGCTCACTGCGTGGTCACAACTAGCGGCCCTATTTCTCAAGGAACAAGTGGCACATCTGCTAACGTAGCCCTGGCCTCTGAGGTACCCAATGTAGAGGCCGAGAGTGACATTGACATTGACTCCGTACAGGAGAAACAGTCTTGCGTCTCATCGGACGAGCAGTCGCCTATAGGGCACGCCTCCAAATCAAGACGACTATGCACCAAAAATCCACCAAAGCGGGGCGGGCTACGAACAGGGACAAGAAGGAAGAAGGCTATTACCCCAAAGTCTAAGCAAGTGAACGGGGTAGAGGATAAATCAAGTCACATAACTGAGGATGCTTTTTTAGAAAAAATTGCTGATTTTCTTGAGCTAAAAATCAATGCTATTATTAAACCTCTTATATCTAAGATTGACAAACTGCAAGCTGAGGTCAAGAAGTTGGGCGGACTCCATACTATGGTTGCAGGTGGGGTAGAAAATATAACTACGCTAGTCACAAATTTAAGTAATAACACAGGGGGAAATGTTGTTAGAGAGGTTGTAGGTGAAGGCGTAGAAAATCAGTTGCCAGAAGAGAATTCACCACCTCATCCACCAACATTGACTGTTAACAATGAGGGTCCTCTATTAGTTAACATCCCAACAGATAGAACCCCTTCGGTCAATATCCCCCCAGTACAAGTTCACTCAACGGACCCCCTACAATTCATAGTTGAAGCCACACCAGTGGTTTTAGTTTTAGCAAATGTCCCTCCCCTGGAAGAGGGAACAGTGGAAACCCCCACTTCTCTCACAAGCAAGGCCTTATACTGGTTAACCAGTAATATGCGGCTAGCACCAGGGGGAAAGTACCATCTGGCAAGTGTAATCAAGTCAGCAACTAGGGTCCCCTGGTTGGGAAACCGGCCAAAAAAGTTTAAAGGGGACTGTGTGGCAGTGAGCTTTTCAAATCAAGACGTCCTTCCCAACATTCTTGCTAACTTATTCCCTCCCCAACGCAGACAGGGTACTGTTGTTCCCTTAACCTTAAAGTTTTTCTACGGTGAACAGCAGAATGTTACCTACCCAAGGACACCAGCGCCAGGGAGGGACAGAAATTGGGATTCGAACCTCAGTCGGGACCAGGACCCAAGGTATAATGTAGCAGCCCACCATTTCAACTCAGCAGAGCACAATCCTTTTGTTCAACCCCTTCAACTGTTCAATCGCTATGCCCCGTTATCCTTCATGGACCAAAACGACTGACTCTCCCCTAGACAAGATAGTAATGGTGAGGGTCCTCAGCCTGCTCCCAGTTCATCAGTTCGGAACTCTGCAGGCATTAGGGTCTGTAGAATTATGAGCTGGAATATTGCTGGTCTCAGAGCCAAATATAACGACAAGAATTGGCTGGACATAATTAGATCCTATGACATCCTTGCCTTTCAAGAAACTTGGGAAACGTCAGACAGACTGGCTTTGGATGGTTTTTCCCACTTTACTGTACCTGCAGATCCTAGTAAAGCAGGTAGGGGTAAGGGGGGCTTGGCTATATACATTTCACTAGACATTCAAGAAAAGCCAAGACATATTAAATCTAACTCAAAAAACTGTTTAGCGGTTGAACTAACTACACTAAATTTTCAGCCTATATCATTTGTTAATTTTTATAATTCCCCCGTCAGTCAAACTCCAAACGAGCATCTGGTAACTCTAGAGGAATTCCTGTCCACCCACAGTGAGAATAGTGCCCATGGGTATGAGGTCATCCTCATGGGTGACTTCAACATCCATCCATGCCCTGCGGATTGCTGCATGGAACATGAGGAATTTTCCCCCTATTCCTCCCCACCGCATTTCGAACACTCATCACGTGGAGAGGCTTTGGAATTGCTCCTAGCTACCTTTAACCTTTATGAATCAAGTAGTTGCCCCATAGGTCCGCGGTTACCAACATATGTGGGCAATGATACAGGCACAATTATAGACTATATCTTTTTATCTTCTAGTATTCTGCCTGAAGTTATTAACTATAAGGTAGAAACTACAGTTTTTAGCGACCATAATCCTGTGATTTTAGAGGCCATATCACAGGGAGTCTTGGGAAAAAGGGAGATTGATGCTTTATGTGTGATAGAATTAGTCCCGAGAGATCCGAATCGTAGACTGAAATGGGATCAAGTAACCCCAATCACCTTTTTACAGGAAACTCTGGCTAAAGTTGAGGGGGAGGTTGCCATTTGTTTGGATAATAATAATTCTGGTACCATCATGATAGAGGCTTTTAATGTTATCTGTCGTCAGGTCAATCTAGACCTGACCGTAAAGACAAAGCCTAATAGGCTCAGGGGTCCCAAATGGTTTGACTCAAATTGTTCCAAGGCACACTCAATCCTCCTAAAGGCTCTAAAAAACAAACCTAGAGATAAAGAGCAGATAGCATCACTGAGGAAACAATACAGTTATGCTATCAGGGTGAGGAAATCTGAGATTAAAAAGGAAGCCTGGAATGAATTTATTATTGCCTGATATACAGAGAGATAGTGCCAAATTCTGGGCAATAATAAACCACCCATACTTTGTGGGACTAGAGAATCAGAGAGCAGATTGCATTATACCAGACGAACAGTGGGTGACACATTTCAGTAACATCTATAGCTGTCCTGATACCACTCCAGACTGTGAGATGCCACTCACAAAAGCAGTAACTACCATCTCTCCTTTTAGTTTAGAGGAGGTGAAAAAAGCAATTAATGACACACTCCATAAAAAGGCACCGGGGCCCGATGGGGTTCCCGCAGATTTCTTTAAGAGTGCCCCTGAACTAAGTGCCAAGATTCTCACAAACATTTTTAATGCTACAAGGGACCTCATTTTTCCTACTAGTTGGGCCAAGTCCACGATAGTACCGATCTTTAAAAAAGGACAGAGGACAGACCCGGCCTGTTATAGGCCAATTTCTCTCATTGATTCCAGTGTCAAAATCTTGGGAAGAGTCCTTTTAGGAAGACTGACTCAGCTTCTAGAAGGGAAGGGTGCCCTATCAAATGCACAATACGGTTTCAGAGCCAAAAGAGGAACTTTAGATCAGTGCCTAAACCTAGAACTGATCATAAATAAATATGTAATCGCCAAGGGGGGTTCTCTGTACATGGCCTTTATGGACCTCTCCTCAGCCTTTTACCTGGTCAACAGGGCTAAGCTGTGGAGGGTCCTTTTGACCATGGGCATTGATCCCCCTCTGGTTGGATACCTGGCTGAGCTACATAGGGATCTCATGACCTCGGTCAGAGTGACTAGGGAAGGGAGATGCACTTGCCACTTTAAGTCAGAGAGGGGGGTCAGGCAAGGGTGTATCCTTGCCCCCCTCCTCTTTACTCTTTACATAAACGATCTCGAGGCTGTCTTGGCAGTATCCCATACCGACATCCCGCGTGCAGGTGAGACAAAGATACATGTCCTACTGTACGCGGATGACGCAGTTCTTTTGGCACGCTCCGGAGTGGCACTTAACAAACTCCTCTTATCTTTTGGGGATTTCATGTCCTCGTTGGACATGAAAACCAACACAGAGAAATATCATGTAATGATTGCAGGAGCTGCAGGCAGGAAAAGAAAGTCGAAAACATTTTTCTGTGCTGGGAAAGAGGTCAGGAGAGTTCCATCTTTTCCATATTTAGGGGTGACCTTTGATGAAAAGGGCACTTGGGGCCCCCAGCATTCCGTTAAAAGCAGCGCTGTTGCAAGAGCGGCAGCAGGGTTGCTTGGCTTTGCTAAAAAACTGGGAGCCCGCCCCATGGAAAGCATTATAAAGGTCTATAAAGCAAAATGTTTATCTGTTGCCCAGTACGGTTCTGTTATTTGGGGGTACACTAATCATGACAAAATCCAGAAAGTAGAAAACAAATTTCTGAGAACCCTGCTTTCTGTCCCCCAATCGACTTCCACCTATGTAATACATACAGAGCTAGGATTGGGCTATATAACTGACATCTTAAAACTAGCCCCAGTTATTGGATGGATGAAAACTTGGCTTAACAAGGAGCTTACATTAAATCACATTATCTTAAGATTGTTTAGCCTTGGACAGAGCCCAAAACATTCAGTGGGTAAAATATGTACAAACGCAGCTAATTTTAGCCGGCCGACCGGAGCTTTTTTCATCTCCAGATTTGATAAAGCAGGATGATCTTAAAATAGTAAAAAATACCCTGACAAATTTATATGTTATGGAGAGGGAAGCCACAGAGCTAAAAAAAACCATGGTTAGGAAACACTGTTTGTTGACATCTGTCCCAGGAATGGAACCATACCTTTTCCTGGTAACTAAACCATACCATCGTTTCCTTCTAACGAGATTTCGTTTTGATTTGATCCATTTCATTCTGGGCAATTTCAAAATATGGAATAGACCCGATAATGCTGAACCATGTGATTGTGATCACTTCTCCACCCAGGACACGATTCACTTTACCATGTTCTGCAGCCATTATACTGAGATTAGAAAAAGATATTTGCTTCCAATTTTGCGCAACCTAGGTTTTACTCAGGTAAAACCAGCCCTGATGTTTCTGCAACTCCTTCCCAATGTAAGAGTAGCTTTTCATGTTGCTAGTTTTTTAGTTGCAGGAGCACGTATAAATAAGCATCGCACAAGAACTAGGCACCTTACTCATGAACATTGATTTCCCTTTTTAATCTCATTGATTTTAAATGCTTTTAAAAAAATACTTTTCCTAATATTTTTAATATTTTCGTATAACTCATTTTGTACATTGTGATTTTAGAGTTTTTAAATATTGATTGTCTGTTAAAATTATGTATTAATTTGCGTTCTGATGAAATGTTGCTATGTATAAATGCTCGTTCTTTTATGATTTTTAATAATCGAATAAAGATAATTGACTGACTGACTGGGTAAAGTGCGGGAAGACAGTGCACACTGCTAGTGTGTGGGGCGAGGTCAAACAGGCGGGCTTCTATGCGAGTTCACAGGCCTCTTGTGTTTATAAAAGGTCAGAGACCAATCAGAGCAGCAGATGAGGAGAAAGAAGCTCCTGGTCACAGGAACTGCACGGGGATTGTGCTCGTGCAATTCAAGAATGCCAAGGCCTCCATCTAGCATCACAACTAATTTTTGAGGGTAGAAATGGGGATAAAGCACACCTACCCAGCCTCGACAAAGCTCATGACTTTTTTGGGGCTGATTAATGAGTTACTGTATTTAAGCTTATCCTCGGGCATCTGCTTTAATTATATCTGGACTGTAAGTGCTTCCTGTTGAGCTTTAATTTTTGTGACAGGGGCATCGTGCCAGAATGAATCCTGCCCTGCATATTTATCCACGAAGACGCCACCGTTTTGTTCGATACCTCTACTCAACTGGAGTACTTTCTGCCTGCTAATCTGTAAATGCTACCTCATTGGGTAAATGAAATGTATGGTGCTTTTACCACACTATAGCTGCATCAAGGGCCAGAAGAGGTGTCTCGAGTGACAATGTGTGTATAACTTTGCCATTGTGCTGAAGGGGGCCAGGGTCCCTTGAGTGAGCTGTCCATCATAGTGGGTAAAGGGCGGGAAGAAGGTGCACACCACTAGTGTGTGTGGCGAGGCCAAACGGGTGGGCTTCTGTGCAAGTTCACATGCCTCTCTTGTGTTTGTAAAAGATCAGAGACCGATCAGAGCAGCAGATGAGGAGAAAGAAGCTCCTGGTCACAGGAACTGCACGGGGATTGCGCTCGTGAAAGTCAAGGATGCAAAGGCCTCCATCAAGCATCACAGCTAATTTGCGAGAATAGATATGGGGAGAAATCACACCTGCCCAGCCTCTACAAAGCTCACGATTTTTTTAGGCTGATTAATGAGTTATTGAATTTGAGCTTAAACTCTCGCACCTGCTTTATTTATATCTGTAAGTGCTTCCTGTTGAGCTTTAATTTTTGTGACAGGAGCACTGTGCCAGAAAGAATCCTACCCTGCATATTATCAACGAAGATGCTTCCGTTCCGCTGCGGTTCGCTGACGTTTTGACATTTTTACGTTCTGCATGGAACGTGAAAATGCCGAAAATTTGCACATTCCGCGAGCGGAATTTGCCGCCCACCCTTAATGTTGTGGGATGTCTGCGACCGTGGTCATCATGGAAGAGATGCCCAGCACTTGGCACATGGGCGGGTTCACTCTATGTTACGTTGCCAAACAGCTGCTCCTCCCTCCCTGTACGATGTGCTGTTGAATCCCGTGCACTTGTACAGCACAGCATTGTGGATAGTGGGAGTAGGCGTGCTTTTAAGAAAGCATGCATGATTGGGGGCTGTAAGTTTAAAAGCGTTGTGCAGTTGGATATTCTTCGATAGTAATGAATGACTGCCATTGTGGTCGCACTTTTCACCTGTGAGAAAAAGTTGTGTATTCTCTTTAAGACACCGATATGTAAATGGGACAAACCACTGCTCGTGAATAAACCTGCTACCTTGTATAATCACATATAACATGACAAACAACATGTACACCTAGCAGACACAACCACACTACTTACTGTGGGAACCATGGCTAGCCATGTACACAAACCAAACATGGCATGGCATCTATGCCACATACTGCAGAATGCGGGGAGAGATGGGATCAAAGAATGTGTGAAGGTGGCAAGTGATTTTCGATTATAAAAGTATACAATGCAAACTGTTGAGAGGATGTGCTGGACAGACTTGAGTATGCAGAGCACAGACATGTACATGTCAACATACACTGATGGTCCACTGAGTGAAGTAGACAGTGGACACAACCATGATAGTACAGTCATAGGGAAGATTGCAAAAACATAGCGGGTACTTGCCCCCTCCCCCCCAAATCTTTAGTGTAGTGGGCTGGCTCGGCGTACACAAGGCTAGCATAGGGGTATGAATAAAAGGCATCTTTCTGTGGGTGTGATTTTGTTCCGGAATGGCGAACGTGTGTGCCAGGTCTGCGCAGCTTACACCGCCACAAGGTTGACCCCGAAGGTGGCTGTGTGAATGATGCTCTCAGCCTGCTGGTACTCAGAAACCGTCATGGCTTCTGCAAAACACATATGACCCACAGTTCACCTTTCAACATCACCGTATGTGACAGAGGGCCCACCACGTGCCAGCGGAAGCTCCTGGGCCGGGGCCTGCGAGGTTGCAAGGTTCCTGAGATTAACGCTGGCTTCCGCGACACAGGCACACAGCGCCCTGTCTGAGGTCCAGCAGCGTGGAGTGCTCTGTATACTACTAACCTTGTAGTCCAACAGGTTCCAACAGTGGAACGGTGTCTTGATCCCACAATGGATGATGTTAGAACTGTATCTGAGAGTGGAGATGAAGGTACTCCCTTCGACCAGGTGCAACCAACTCTAGGTCCCAACAGTGGAACGGTGTCTTGATCCCACAATGGAGGATGTACGATATTACTTGCTGCTTGGTTTTACACAACTCCCTCCAATGAGGTGCATCAGACTCTGTGCTTCCGTAGCTAACTGCTGCACATGATTATTGGGCTTGGTTGACTGTAGTCGCTGGACTACACTGCGGTACAGCAGGTCTGAACAGTGAAACGGGGTCTTGATTCTATGATTGAGGATGTCAGAAGTTAAAGTCTGTGATGATTTCTGTGTACCCCCTCTGACCAGGTGCAATCAATTGTAGGTCCCAACAGTGGAACAGTGTCTTGATCCCACAATGGAGGTGGTTAGAACTGCATCTGAGAGTGGAGATGAACGTACTCCCTTCAACCAGGTGCAACCAACTCTAGGTCCCAACAGTGGAACAGTGTCTTGATCCTACAATAGACAATGTCTTATATTAACTGCTGCTTGGTTTTACACAACTCCCTCCATTGAGGTGCATCAGACTCTGTGCTTCCGTAGCTAACTGCTGCACATGATTATTGTGCTTGGTTGACACCAGTCGGTGCAGTATACCACGGTACAGCAGGTCCGAACAGTGAAACAGGATCTTGATTCTATGATTGAGGATGTCAGTTGTTAAAGTGTGTGATGATTTCTGTTTACCCCCTCTGATCAGGTGCAACCAACTGCAGGTCCCAACAGTGGAACGGTGTCTTGATCCCACAATGTACAATGTTAGAACTGCATCTGAGAGTGGAGATGAAGGTACTCCCTTCGACCAAGTGCAACCTACTCTAGGTCCCAACAGTGGAACGGTGTCTTGATCCCACAATGGATGATGTCTGATATTACTTGCTGCTTGGTTTTACATTACTCCCTCCATTGAGGTGTATCAGACTCTGTGCTTCCGTAGCTAACTGCTGCACATGATTATTGAGCTTGGTTGACACCAGTCGTTGCAGTACACCGATTTACAGCAGGTACGAACACTGAAACGGGATCTTGATCTATGATTGAGGATGTCAGAAATTAAAGTGTGCGATGATTTCTGTGTACCCCCTCTGACCAGGTGCATCCAACTGTAGGTCCCAACAGTGGAAGGGTGTCTTGATCCCACAATGGACGATGTTTGAACTGCATCTGAGAGTGGAGATGAAGGTACTCCCTTTGACCAGGTGCAACCTACTCTAGGTCCCAAATGTAGAACGGTGTCTTGATCCCACAATGAACGTTGTCCGATATTACTTGCTTCTTGGTTTTACACAACTCCCTCCATTGAGGTGTATCAGCCTCTATGCTTCGGTAGCTAACTGCTGCACATGATCATTGTGCTTGATTGACACCAGTCAATGCAGTACACCCAGGTACAGCAGGGCCGAACAGAGAAACAGGATCTTGATTCTATGATTGAGGATGTCAGAAGTTAAAGTGATTGATGATTTCTGTGTACCCCCTCCGATCAGGTGCAACCAACTCCATGCTTCTGAATCCAATGGTACGTGGCTGTGAGGCATTAATTACCACTGCCTCTGGACTATACTGCGGTCAGCAGGGCTCACCATTCAGATCGAGTGGTGATTGTTTAATTATATAATCCAGTAGTTAAGTAACTACAATGTCTATTGAAATATACACAATATCCTTTTAGTATACTTGCTTGAAGAACTGTTTTTAGATGAGTTAGAGGTTTAGTACAATTACCAAATTCTTCTTGGTAGTGGAAAAGAAAACTGAATAACAATCTACACTGTGGACAGCAGAGATCGTAATTCAAATTGTTTTGATTTATTTATTGCAGTTTTCTGTAATTTATGTTGTTGTATTTTGTGAAGAGGAAGTGAGAAAAAGTATTCATGGATGTCTGTGTCACTACTGCCTTCAATTTACACTTCAGACAGCAGTGTTCACAATTCAGATCGAGTCGCTATTGTAGATGACGCAGTCCTGTAGGCAAAGGACATTGCTCCAGTGCGCTCTGTCCACACCACGCATAGCAATCAATAAATCATAAGATTTGTATAGCGTGTTACTCACCCGGAGGGGTCTCAAGGCGCTGGGGGAGAGGGGTCCGCTACTGCTCGAAAAGCCAGGTCTTGAGTTGCTTCCTAAAGGATAGATGGTCCTGGGTTAGCCGGAGGTGGATGGGGAGGGAGTTCCATGTCTTGGCCGTCAGGTAGGAGAAGGATATTCCTCCAGTGGTGGCTCTGCGGATGCGTGGAACGGCGGCAAGGGTGAGGCTGGTCGATCGTAGCTGGCGGGTGGGAGTGTAGAAGGTCAGACGGTTGTTAAGGTACCTGGGGCCCAGGTCGTGGAGAGCCTTTTGTGCATGGGTGAGGAGTCTGAACGTGATCCTCTTGCTGACGGGGAGCCAGTGCAGGTCTCCCAGGTGTCCAGAGATGTGGCTGTGTCAGGGGATGTCCAGGATGAGTCGTGCGGAGGCGTTCTGGATGCGTTGGAGTCTTTTCTGAAGTTTGGCTGTGGTTCAAGTGTAGAGGGTGTTTCCGTAGTCCAGTCGGCTGGTGACGAGTGCCTGGGTGATCGTCTTCCTGGTTTCGGTGGGGATCCACCGGAAGATCTTTCGGAGCATGCGCAGAGTGTTGCGGCACAATGATGAGACGGCGTTGAATTGTCTGGTCATCGAGAGGGAGGAGTCCAGGATGAAGCCCAGGTTACGTGTGTGGTCCGTTGGCTTGGGAGTGGTGCCTAGGGCAGGGGGCCACCAGGAGTCGTCCCAGGCGGAGGGCGATGATCCCAGGATGAGGACTTCCGTCTTGTCTGAGTTTGTTTTCAGTCGGCTGTTCTTCATTCACTCGGCGACGTCTTTCATCCCTTTCGTGTAGGCTGGATCTGGCGGTGGCGGGGTCGTTGGTGAGGGAGAGGATCACCTGGGTGTCGTCGGCATAGGAGATGATGTTGAGGTTGTGTTGGCGTGCGATGGCTGCGAGGGGGCTCATGTAGACGTTGAAGAGGGTGGGGCTGAGTAATGATCCTTGTGGTACGCCGCAGATGACTTCGGTGGTCTAGGATCTGAACGGGGGAGGCGGACTCTCTGGGTTCTTCCGGGATATGCATCAATGCAGGCTCCGCACACGCTTTTTGTTGCTTCGTGTATTACAAACTGGGCAGCTCAAATCAACGTGGCTGTAGGCCCTTATTGACCGCTCTCTCTGGCCTACACTGCAGACAGCAGTGTTCACAATTCAGATCAAGTCGCTATTGCAGATGATGCAGTCTTGATGGCAATTGACATTGCTCCTAGTAAGGCCCGCCAGCAGCACGCATCACCGCTGGCTGTTCACATGCTGAATGCTTTTGATGTGGCTATTAGAGTGCACTAGAACTGATGGACCCTTTATGATTTTTTGTGTATTATTTCAGATCTATTGCCTGTGTGTCAGTATACTACAAGTTGTGGTTGTTTTACAAAAGTATTTTTTCTGTATTATTTCACATCTGTAAATGTAGAGTAAATGTAAATGTAGAGTATTTATATAGCGCACTTCTACCCGGAGGACTCATAGCGCTGTATTCATACCGCTGTGGAACCCATCCTGGCTTTCCTGTGAAATGTCTACTCCTGGGCACCCCCAAGGTAAAGCCAGGCATCCACAGCGCTGCTGGGGCCGTTGTGGAGATTAAGCAAGCTATTGCCCAGAGTCACAGAGTGGGACCCATGATTAGACTAGGCACCGAGGCGAGATTTATCAGGTCCGGGGAAATTGAGTCCAAGAGCCGCCGAGGCAGGAATCGAACCCTGTCCCGGGCCAGACCTCTGCATCAGGGTCTGCCGCTCTAACCATTGAGCCACGCTTCTCCGCTACTACTCTGCTGTCCGTACCTTACCGCAGCACAATCTATTGACCCTTTTAGTATTGAATCTCTGTGTGTGATAAAATGATTACTGTTTTAGTTGATGGTAGCAGCAACCATTCCCTGATGGCTGGTTTACACTCACACCACATGCATCCAGCACAGACGTCACTGGATATGTGACCCTGGTTATAAAAAGATGTCGAGCGCACATGCCAAGACCCACTTCCACTATCTATCTGTGTCCGTGTGTTCATAATCTATGCATGATACTGCCCCTGGGTCGTACCACGTTACATTGTGCTGTGGACAGCGTATGTAACCATGTAACCTCTGGCAGTGGGGAAAACTTTGGCTATATAACTTTCAGGTGCATGGCTATCACAGGTGGAAGGCTACTTTACAGACCATGAATATTGATGAAGATGATGGTTGCAGGTTGTGTGTAGTGTAATATATGTGTACATAGCAAAAGGTTTTCAAAAAAGCTGTATAAGCAGAAGAGGTGTGTCTCATCAAATGCTATAGAGAGAATGAAAGAAATGGGTGGCGTTTTCCAACTGCTACAATGGGAAATGTTATGAATTAATCAAATCCTTTTCTTGAAGGTCACATGGCAATCGTGCACCCAGCGTGCAAGGAGACCGCACCTGGCGCGATTTTGAGAGAATATATTTACTATATAATTTTATTACAGTTAGAAATATATAAATGTTTACAATAGTTTAGAATATGGCTTGCTCTCATATACACTTAAAGTTATTTAGATATAGTTTTGAGACATAAAAAAAAGAGGAAATGGCATGCCTGGCGCGACACCATTAAGTATGGGCTGAAAATCCGCTCCGCTCGAGGATTTTGGGAATTTTTGGCAATTTCGAGGTCTGCGAATCACGCGAAGTTGTCAAAGAATTCGCAATTCGCGAGTTGGCGGATTTTTTTTGCTGGGTCGCGCTTCAAAAATACAATTTCGCGCGTGCGGCGTTGACTTACCGTGATTCTGAGTTCGCTGAGTTGTTTTCCTCCTGGTTTGCGTGGGCCATTTTTGATCTTGCTGCGTGATCGCGCAAGACTTTTCGACCGCGAGTATGTCATGGAGTGATCGCGCTAGACTATTCGACCGCGAGTACGTGATGGAGTCCCGCCACCTTACAATAGGAGACTTTCAGAACACGAATACATCATAAAGGCCCACGATTACGCATCACGAGAGTAAAAAATTGCGAACACGTAGATGCGCCCCGCAGCTGACATCCGGCGGGAGCTTTGAACATGTCGCTTTCCCGAAATCGGAATAATAGCAATTCTGCACAGGAAATCTATCGCTGGCAACATAAACCTTCTGAAATTGATCATTTTCATCAGACTAACTCCTCAGATTGACATTTGGCTTCACTTTTTGGTGCAAGGAGTGCATTTTTGGGGGGTTGGGAGAAAAGAGTGCCCCAGAGTTTCCAAATTCCTGTTCCTGTCCAGCAGGCTCCTCACAGTGCTTTGTCCATGTCCTGGTCACTTTTCATTTCGATCTGGAGCTGGAAGGATTACTCTTTGGCTGCTGCTGGATATTTGTATTTGAGGACTTTTTGTTTGGATCACTTTTGGAGTTGAGAAATAGAAGATGAAAAAATACTGTGGGGAGGCAAAGCAACCCCAGGTCACTCCCCACGCCGCTCGTCTCTCCTCTAGGACCCGTGTGTCCCGAGAGTTCGCCGCTGGTGTGCCCCGGGGTTGCTTTGCCTCCCCACAGTATTTTTTCAACTTCTATTTGCTCGCCTGTATTCTTTTGCTCGCATGTATTCTTAACTTGGATTTTTTACTTTATTTACTGTGCCCTTATGGATTGTTGGTGCTCCTTGTGCGCCCCTGCCCTCAGTGCCCCCCCGCTCTCCGATTCCCGCCACTGCTCCCCCGCGGCCCCGCCCACTTTTTCCTTCTGTGTCCCTGCACGCCTGCCCATTGGCCACCCCGCTCCTGCCTCCCAGCTGCCCCTCCCTCCTATTTCACCTCTTTTGGAGGTCGCGCAGCGGGCTCCCAGCAGCCATGTGCAGCGGGCTCGCAGCAGCCGCGTGCAGCGGGCGCGCTGCTGGCGCACCAAAGGCGTGCCTCAAGCAAGCCCATCTGCGCCAGTCCGCGCCTGGACCGCGCCCAGCACCAGAACCCTTGGCCCCAGCCACAGCCAGGGCACCCGCCTGACGTACGACACCACCACCCTCATCGCACTCAACCCAGGACGACCTGCCGCCTGCCACCGAGCCACCCCGATGCGCACCCACGGACCCTTCACCTGCCAAGCATGGAAATTCTCCTGCCTCTGAACTTGCACCCCGCCCACCGAACACAACAACGACAATAACAACCACCTCAAGTGCATCCTCCTCAACACCCGCTGCGTCCACAATTTCGCCGTCGAACTCTTGGAACTCCTTGATACAACAATACAAGACGTCGCCTTCCTCACGGAAACCTGGATGAACGCCTCATTGGCCCCCGACATTGCCCTAGCCATCCCGGATGGCTACAAAATCACCCTGAAGGACCGCATCAACAAAACGGGAGGAGAAATCGCCATCATCCACAAGAACACCATCAGCATCACGACCAGCGCCAAAGACACACTCACCACCGCCGAACACCTACACTTCCAGATCCACATCAACCCCCAGACCACCCTCAGAGGAACACTCATCTACAGACCCCAGGGCCCACGGACACAATTCAGCAAAACCATCGCCGACTTCATCAGCCCGCACGCCCTAGCCTCACCAGAGTTCATCCTCCTAGGGGACCTGAACTTACACTTGGAGAAAAACAACAACAACAACACCACCACCCTGCTCAACAACCTCGCCAACCTCGAACTCAAGCAACTGGTGGACACGCCCACCCACTACGCCGGCCACACGCTCGACCCCATCTTCTTGGCGAGCAGCCATATTGCCTTCAGCCACTCCACCGGACTACACTGGACCGACCACAGCTACATCCACTTCACCTTCAAGAAGAACACATCCCATCACCGCATGCCACAGATCCCCTGCAGGTGATGAAGTCACCACTGACCAGCTGACCACATCGCTAAGACAGAATCCACCTGCCGACACCCCTGACACCTACGACGCAGCAGACAAGCTCACACAGTGGATCACCGACTGTGCCGATGACCTCGCTTCACTGAGAAACCCCCAGGCAAGACCAGCAATAGAAAAACCTCATGGTTCACAGACGCCCTCAAAACCGCAAAGAAATCATGCCGTACCCTCGAAAAAGCCTGGCGCCAAAAGCGACAACAACATCACACCATCGCAAGACCTCTGCAACTCCCTCGCCGCTTTCTTCCACCGCAAGATCGCAGACATACACAACAGCTTCGGACCCCTGTCGCCGCCCCCAGCCACCAAACCAACGTCCCCCACCGCCTGTCTCAGTGCATGGACGCCCATCAGCACTGAAGACACCACCCGCGTCATGAACACCATCCAGTCCGGATCCCCCGCCGACCCATGCCCTCATCATATCTTCAACAAAGCTGACACCATAATTGGACCCCATCTCCATAACATCATTAACAGCTCCTTCACATCAGGCACCTTCCCTGGAAGCTGGAAACACGCAGAAATCAACGCCATTCTGAAGTAACCAACAGCTGACCCAAAAAACCTCAAGAACTTCCGCCCCATCTCCCTTCTCCCCTTCCCGGCCAAAGTCATCGAGAAGACCGTCAATAAACAGCTGACTGCATTCCTCGAAGCAAACAACTCGCTCGACCCATCCCAGTGTTGAATTTTCGAGCCAACCACAGCACCGAGACCACCCTCATCGCAGCCGCCGACAACATCAGGACCCTGATGGACAACGGAGAGACAGCTGTTCTCATCCTCCTAGACCTCTCGGCAGCCTTTGACACTGTCTGCCACCGCACCCTAACAACCTGGGACCAAGGAAAGGCTCTAGACTGGATCACATCCTTCGTCTCCAACAGAATCCAGAGAGTCCGACTCCCTCCCTTCCGCTCTGAGGCCACCAAGATCATCTGTGGCGTCCCCCAGGGCTCATCACTCAGCCAACCCTCTTCAACATCTACATAAGCCCCCTCGCCACCATCGCACGCAAACACAACATCAACATCATCTCCTACGCCGAAGACCCCCAACTGATACTCTCCCTCACCAAAGACCCTCTCACCGCCAAAGCCAACTTCCAAGACGGAATGAAACAGGCCGCAGAATGGAAGAAGCACAGCTGACTAAAACTCAACTTGGACAAGACGGAGGTCCTCATCCTAGGACAATCCCATCCGCCTGGGATGACGCCTGGTGGCCCACGTCGCTGGGCACCGCACCTACACCCACGGACCACGCTCGCAACCTGGGATTCATCCAGGACTCCTCCCTCATGATGACCAAGCAGGTCAACACAGTCTCGTCCTCATGCTTTAACACCCTGCGCATGCTCCGAAAGATCTTCCGATGGATCCCCACCGAAACCAGGAAGACGGTCACCCAGGCCCTCATCACCAGCCGACTGGACTACATGAACGCCCTATACGCAGGAACGACAGCCAAACTTCAGAAACATCTTCAGCGCATTCAGAGCGCCTCCCCATGACTCATCCTTGACATCCCCCGCCACAACCACATATCGGCGGTATACAACCATTACAACGCAACTTTTACAACGCACTACCATTACAACGCTACTTTTACAACGCAGGATCCTTTACAACGCATGGTTTTACAACGCATGACATTACATAGCAGATGCTATTACAACGCATGCCATTACAACGTAAGTATAGGTAAGTAATTTATTTTATTTTACCTTTTTTTAATTACTAAAATATTTAAAATAAATAAAATAATTTAATTAAAGTAATTTTATATATATAGTTTGGATTTTGGGGTACAGGGGTATTTTTAGGTTTAAGGGCTGGGTTTGGGTTTAGGGGTACAGGGGTATTATTAGGTTTTAGGGCTGGGTTTGGGTTTAGGGGTACAGGGGTATTTTTAGGTTTTAGGGCTGGGTTTGGGTTTTGGGGTACAGGGGTATTTTTAGGTTTTAGGGCTGGGTTTGGGTTTTGGGGTACAGGGGTATTTTTAGGTTTTAGGGCTGGGTTTGGGTTTTGGGGTACAGGGGTATTTTTAGGTTTAAGGGCTGGGTTTGGGTTTAGGGGTACAAGGGTATTTTTAGGTTTTAGGGCTGGGTTTGGATGTTGGGGTACAGGGGTACTTTTAGGTTTTAGGGCTGGGTTTGGGTTTAGGGGTACAAGGGTATTTTTAGGGTTCAGGGTTGGGTTTGGATTTTGGGGTACAGGGGTATTTTTAGGTTTTAGGGCGGGGTTTCGGTTTTGGGGTACAGGGGTATTTTTAGGTTTTAGGGCTGGGTTTGGGTTTTGGGGTACTGGGGTATTTTTAGGTTTTAGGGCTGGGTTTGGGTTTTGGGGTACAGGGGTATATTTAGGTTTTAGGGCTGGGTTTGGATTTTGGGGTACAGGGGTATTTTTAGGTTTTAGGGCTGGGTTTGGGTTTTGGGGTACAGGGGTATTTTTAGGTTTTAGGGCTGGGTTTGGGTTTTGGGGTACAGGGGTATTTTTAGGTTTAAGGGCTGGGTTTTGGTTTAGGGGTACAGGGGTATTTTTAGGTTTTAGGGCTGGGGTTGGGTTTTGGGGTACAGGGGTACTTTTAGGTTTTAGGGCTGTTTAGGGGTACAGGGGTATTTTTAGGGTTCAGGGTTGGGTTTGGGTTTTGGGGTACAGGGGTAGTTTTAGTGTTCAGGGTTGGGCTTGGGTTTTGGGGTACAGGGGTATTTTTAGGGTTCAGTTTTTAAATAAATAATATAAAATATTTTTAAAAATTATTTTGTTTATTTTTATTTATTAATTATAGTTCTTTAATAATAATAGTTCTTTTAAAAATAAACTATTTTATAAAATATATATATAAGTACAAATTTATTATTTAAAAATAATTTAATTTATTTCATTAATTAAATTTTATTAAATTACATTTTAAAATAAAATAATTTACTTACCTATACTTACGTTGTAATGGCATGCGTTGTAATAGCATCTGCTATGTAATGTCTTGCATTGTAAAGGTATGCGTTGTAAATGTATCTGCGTTGTAAAAATTGCGTTGTAACGGTGTGCGTTGTAAAAGTTTGCGTTGTAACGTCATACATCCCATATCGGCCCACCTGAAAAACCTGCACTGGCTCCCCGTCAGCAAGAGGATCACGTTCAGGCTGCTCACCCACGCACACAAAGCACTTCACAACAATACCTCAATGCCCCGAATACCTCAACAACCGCCTCTCATTCTACACTCCCACCCACTAGCTTCGCTCCACCAGCCTCGCCCTCGTCGCCGTCCCACGGATTCGCAGAACCACCACCAGAGGAAGATCATTCTCCTACCTGGCTGCCAAGACGTGGAACTCCCTCCCCGCACACCTACGACTGACCCAGGACCCTCTCACCTTCAGGAGACACCTCAAGACCAGTTTATTCGAGCAGTAATGGCACCACCCCTCCCGTCAGCACGTTGATACCCTCACGGGTGAGTAGCGCGCTCTACAAATGTTTTGATTGATTGATTGATTGATTTTACAAGTAAGTTGGTTTTGTTTGTTTGAGGCATTGCAGTTGCTGCAACTACAATTTATAAACTTTTTCACAACTTTAAAAAAATATATTGTGGGTAGCCACAGTATCCAGTAGGTCCAGGGTTAGTCATGGGTGCATGATAGAACTGTTTCTGTGAGTTTTGTTGAATTTAAACATCATTTAGGGCATGGATGGTATTGAATTGGGGTGATTTTTGTGTGTATTTCGATTTTTTGGGTGTTGTTGGGGCCTGGTCCAGGGCCTGGCCATGTGGGGGAGGGCCATTTGAGGCCTTGTCCAGGGGCTGGGCATGTGGGTGGGGGTCTAGGGGCCATTTTGAAGCCAGGCAGTGTGCTTTGTGCCATAGGTCTGCACCCAGTCTTCCTTGCTTTCATCCATTTTGCCCAGGGGTACTCAGTAGTGCATGGACCAAGTCTTTCTGTGGGATCTCGTGAATCTAAACATCATTTAGGGCATGGATGGCATTGGATTGGGGTGATTTTTGTGTGTATTTAGATTTTTGGGGGTGTTGTTGGGGCCTCGTCCAGGGCCTGGCCATGTGGGTGGGGGCCATTTTGAGGACTGGTCCAGGGCCTGGCCATGTGGCTGGGGGTCTAGGGGCCATTTTGAAGCCAGGGAGTGTGCTTTGTGCCATAGGTCTACACTCAGTCTGCCTTGCTTTCATCCATTTTGCCCAGGGGTACTCAGTGGTGCATGGACCAAGTCTTTCTGTGGGGTATCTTGAATGTACTGAGAACGGTGTGGATATTGGTGCAAAGCCTTGGGTTTCTTCAAAAAAAGTTATGCAGTTTTTATTGAAAATTATTGGGTGCTGCAAGGGTAACGCCTCTTGTCCTGGACGTCGACATTCACAACTGACACATGTGCTCCTAATGGATCATTAGTTGTATCCCCTTGTGCACACCTTCTTGCTCTTGGTATCACTCCAAGGACTCCATACATGAATGTAATTCACTTCTTGTGAGTTTGAAATTTGAATCTTTTATTCAGTTTCTTTTATTCATCATTGTGTAATTAATATTCATGAAATTATTTCAGCATTTCATCATGATTAATTCACGTAACATATGGCATCTAGCTTTGATTCCTATGCATTTCGGGCAAAGAGCCCTTCATCAGGGAGCATCGCTACAAATCAAAAGAAAACACATTTACTTCACGATCTACGAATAGAATGCCATCAATGTATGAGTGCTTGATGTGAATCACTCGTGAATCGTGCGTTTAATACCAGTGACAAAAATCACACATGAAAAACTGTGCACCGTGATTTTAGTTTGAAATTAATCTAGCAAAACTACGTGTTCATCAAACACTTACATGCCAGTATTGTGGTCTGGAATGGACTCTGATGTAAGATTGAAACGTTTCTAAAAGCAAAAGATATTCGGTCGCGTTACCCTGCGATCAAGCACCATGAGGTGCATAGTGGTTAGTCAAAAACAAGACTACAACTGCCACTTACTTCGAAACACGTTGTGTCCCTTCTCTCGAATCTCAGTTCATCCTGTAAATCCAACTGTTTTCTCTCTGTAATAAATATTTGCTGATGTCAATTCCTTCTCTTTTAACAACAGTTTCCAATAGCAAGAATTTCAGTTGGGAATCTTAAATAAATGCTCTTTAGATTTCATACTACTAATCATAGAGGAACTAGCTAGCATTTTAGGAGAACTCACTAAAGAAATCAATGACATTTCTGAGGAACTTTCCAACATGATGCCTGCTGAGGAATGGACAAAAACGTTGGAAGAGATCAAAGATCAAATCACAAAACTCAAGCAAGAAATCAACGAAAGGAAAATTAGAAGGTTTAAGCGAGACACTCTTGATTATAAATTAAGAGAGGTATATACGTGGGCAGACGTCTACGCCCAACGGAGAAGAAACCGTTCTTACTCGCAACAGACCGACACTTCGTCATCGGGCAGTGATACTTCCAGCAGACCTCAAACGGTTAAGCTACAAACACAACAAAGGCAACAAGAGACACCACAGAGTGAGGATCCATCAACCTCAGTTGAATCAACAGCTGTCAGTGTGCATTTTTTAGAACAAGGCAACCAAAGAAAAGGCCACCCAGGAGGGGAAAAAGAAAAAGAGCTACCCAACACAAGGAGCGTTGCAGGGAAATTGAAGGAGTAAAAGAAAACCACAGTGAAAGACAACTAGTAATCAATATTTCATATTAAACATTATCAAATAATGAACTCACATTATTACAAAAAGGGACATCTTTTGTCCCTACTACACACACAAACATACTTGAATTAGAAAGCAGTTTGTTTAAACTAATGAGGAAGCTGAGATTGCAGCATTTTTTGAAAACATTGTACCAAAACCGGATACCCAAGATCATGACCAACTTATGGGATTAAGACCCAAAAGCACGTACCAAGCCCCAATGAGTCACAAAACGTTAGACTTGTTTGAAAATTTGGTCAAACAGGATTCAGTAAAAATGAAGTGCAACAAAAAGACCAGGAAAAACATCAATGAAAAGGATATAGGGACACTCAGAAAATTGGCCAACAACAAACAAATCACCTGCGTGAAAGCAGACAAAGGAGGTGGTTTGGTTGTAATGAACACCAGCATGTACGAAGCCAAAATTCAGGAACATATATCAGAGTCAACCACTTATTTGAAATTAGATAGAAATTTGACTAATGAATAAATGAAGACTCTAGAAGAGATCATCCAGAGTGCCCATGATAATGGCGTGATTAAGGACAGAACAAAAAGTTTTCTGATAAAACCCAATCCAAAAAGTCCAAGTTTTTACATGATACCAAAGGTTCACAAGAACTTAAGAGACCCCCCATTAAGACCAATAGTCTCCACAAGAGGGAGCCTACACGAACCGAACGGCCAATTTCTAGACAGTACATGCAACCAACAGTAAAAGAGATGACCACTTAATGATGATAATGATGATAATGATAGTGACATTTGTAAAGCGCACAAATACCAAAAATGGTGTCTCGGCGCTAAAACGAAACCAAGAGTAGAACCTCAAACGACTCATCTCACTGAAACAACCAAGTTTTCAAAGATTTCCTAAAGCTCATAAGAGAGCCAGCCTTTCTAATATCAGGTGGCAACAAGTTCCACAACCTAGAAGTGCCATAGTGAAAACTCCGACCTCCCCAGTGCGAAGTCCGGATCTTCGGCACAGTTAAAAGGTTGGCACCAGTGGACCGGAGTGATCTACCTGGCTCGTACCACCTAAAGAGTTCTTGCAAAAACAATGGACCCTTATGTGTTAAGGCTTTAAAGGCCAAACACAGCGCCTTAAATGTAATTCGCTGAACCACTGGCAACCAATGCAACTTTCGAATTTCTCCCGAGATGGATTTATGCCGTGGTAGCCTCAGCAAAAGGCGCGCCGCCGAGTTTTTAACTGCCTGAAGTTTCCTCAGACACTGCTTCTGGACATTCAGATAGAGTCCATTGCAGTAATCCAGTTTCGATTGTATAAGGGAGGTGATTACCATTTTCTTGGTTTTTTCAGGGATGTAAGGAAGAACCTTCTTAATTTTTTTTATCAGGAAGTAAGAAGCCGAGACAATAGCATTTGTTTGTTGAAAAAATGTTAATCTGTTGTCAAACAGGATGCCCAAGTTTCTGGTCTTATCCGATGGAATAGGAGGCGATCCCATATCTACAGGCCACCAAAGATTGCTCCAAGCCGGTTGTAGGTTGCCAAAAATCAAAACTTCCGTTTTATCGGAGTTTAACTTGAGGCAACGTCTACCCATCCAGATGTTAATGGCGGCCATGCAGTCGTGGAATTGCACAGCAGGGGAGATCTGTTTCCTGTGAGCTGTGACCACAATCTGGGAGTCATCAGCGTAAGATGTTAATGAGAAGCCATAGCCTCTAATTAATAACGCTAGTTCGGTGACATACACATTAAACAACAGTGGGCTCAGCGAGCTGCCCTGTGGCACCCCACATGGCAGCACATAGGCCTCTGAGTTGAACCCTTCATGTGACACTGTTGATCTCCTCTCCTGTAAAAAGGAGGCCACAAGGGCCAAAGCCATACCTTCTACACCTACCGCTTTTAATCGGTGAATCAGGAGAATATGATCAACAGTGTCGAATGCGGCAGAAAGATCAAGCAAAATCAATGCCGCAGACCCTCCACTGTCCATCGCCACTCTAATTTCTTCGAACGCTTTGATGAGTACCGTCTCAGTACTGTGCTCTTTACGGAACCCAAACTGAGAATGGTCCAACAGCCCATTTTCTTCGATAAACTGCGTCAATTGGACATTCATAATCTTGTCCACAATTTTGGCTGGCACATTAAGGACACAACAGATTTCCTATTAAAACTCCAAACAGTGGAGATCAGTCAAAAAGAGCAACTAATACTATGTACAGCAGACGTAAGGTCGCTGTACACGTCAATTCTGCACGCTTCAGGGATAGAAGCAATGGAACAAGCGATATTAGCCACCTATTTGAACCCACCCTTGCAGACCTTTTTGATAGAATTGATGGTGTTCACTTTATACCAAAGCTACTTTAAATATAAAGATGATTGGTACCAGCAACTGGTGAGCACCTCTATGGGCAATTGCGCTGCACCTGTGTACGCGAACATTTTCATGAAGGCATATGAAGAAGAGAACATTCTAGGAAATCCCAACTGGCTAACCAACATCAAACTATTAGTAAGATACATAGACAACATCTTCATAATCTGGAAAAACTCAAGAGAAACATTGGAAAAAGCATTGACCCAATTAAAAATGACTGACCAACGGATTCAATTAACGTGGGAGATTTCCGATAAGAAAATAACGTTCTTAGACGTAGAAGTCACTCTATCAAAAAATGGTTTGGAAACTGATATCTACCGAAAAAGCACTGATAAGAACAACACACTGCATTACAGCAGCTTTCACCAGACTGCTCTTAAACAGCACCTTCCTACATCACAGATGATGAGATTTAAAAGGATCACATCTAACCCCATAAAAGCTACACACAGAATTGAAGAAATGGGAGAAAGGTTCACCAAGACAGGATATCCCCAAGAAACAATTACCAGGGCAAAGGAATGGGTACACCAGATGAAATGAACTGTATTACTGAAGTAGAATAAAAAAACTGATGATGCCAGGACGGCAATAGTATCAAAGTGACTTGTGATACGCCGAACGTGATATACCTGCTGAAGTGCCCATGTGACAAAGTATATGTCGGAAAGACTGAAAGAAAGATTAAGACACGCATCAATGAACACAAGTCCAATATTCGGACTCATAACCAAAAGTCATCAGTCATCAGTGGCCACGCATTTTCTAGAAGAACACCATGACGTTTCCCAACTGAAATTCTTGATATTGGAAACTGTCGTTAAAAGGGAAGGAATTGACATCAGCAAATATTTATTACAGAAAGAAAACCGTTGGATTTACAGGATGAACTCAAGCAAGCCGAATGGTCTCAACAACCGTATTGAATTTGCATGTTATCTGTAAATATATTTTGAACTGTTTGCACTTCAACTATGACATTTGATAACACCATGGTTCGTTTGTTCGATTTTTGATGCTCAGACTGACCTGTTGGTTTACACTATTGCAATGCCCTCTAGTAGACACCACTCGTTCTTACTATGATACCCAATGAACAGCACTGGGCCAACTGCACTTCGCAATTTTTAGGTTTTTCCTACCCGATTTTTTTGACCCGTTTTCCTACGTTTTTTTAGACTATGTTTTGCATTTTTTACTCGCATATTTTTTAACACACATATTTGCCATTCTAGATTGGCACTCAATGCATGCCAGTATTTTTTCTCAAGACCGTAGAACTTGACCAAACTCGAATGCCGACACACGGAAGTAAAACTCCCGCGCTATTGCACTCCACTAAATGCTGGCCACAGGCTCTGAGATTCGAGAGAAGGGACGCGACGCGTCTCGAAGTAGGTGGCAGTTGCAGTCTTGTTTTTGACTAACCACTATGCACCTCATAGTGGTTGATCGCAGGGTAACGTGACCAAATATTTTTTGGTTTTAGAAACGTTTCAATATTACATCGGAGTCCATTCCAGACCATAATACTGGCATGCAAGTGCTTGATGAACACGTAGTTTTGCTAGATTAATTTCAAACTGAAAACACGGCGCACAGTTTTCCACGTGTGATTTTTATCACTGGTTTTACACGCACGATTCACGAGTGATTCACATTAAGCACTCATACATTAATGGCATTGTATTCGTAGACCGTGAAGTAAATGTGTTTTCTTTTGATTTGTAGCGATGCTCCCTGATGAAGGGCTCTATGCCCGAAATGCATAGGAATCAAAGCTAGGTGCCATATGTTACATGAATTAATCATGATGAAATGCTGAAATAATTTTATGAATATTAATTACACAATGATGAAAAAAAGAAACTGAATAAAAGATTTGAATTTCAAACTCACGAGAAGTGAATAACAATCATTTATGGAGTCCTTGGAGTGATACCAAGAACAAGAAGGTGTGCACAAGGGGATGCAACTAATGATCCATTAGGAGCACATGTGTCAGTTGTCTCTTGAATGTAAACATCATTTAGGGCATGAATGGCATTGAATTGGGGTGATTTATGTATGTATTTCGATTTTTGGGGCTGTTGTTGGGGCCTAGTCCAGGGCCTGGCCATGTGGGAGGGGGCCATTTTGAGGCCTGGTCCAGGGCCTGGCCATGTGAGTGGGGGTCAAGGGGCTATTTTGAAGCTAGGCAGTGTGATTTGTGCCATAGGCCTGCACCCGGTCTGCCTTGCATTAATCCATTTTGCGCAGGGGTACTCAGTGGTGCATGGACCAAGTCTTTCTGTGGGGTCTCTTAAATTTAAACATCATTTAGGGCATGGAGGGCATTGGATCAGGGTGGCTATAGGCCAGCAAGCTTGCGGGGCCACTAGGCATAGGGTTACGATGAATGGGTGCATAAAACAACTCTCTCTCTGTGGTCTCCCTTATTAATTTAAATATCCATTTTTGACTAGAATTGGAATTTTCATTTTGTGTCTTTCTGTGTTTTTGGGTGTGTTGTGTTAATAATAATAAATGCCTAGTTGCAATAGTATTAATTGAAGCACAACATATACAACATGTATTTAACTGATGTTCCTCTGGCTTCTTTGCTTTTAGGTGCACAAATACGGAGAACCAGGAGGAATCCTCAACATCATCACTTGTTGTAGTGCCAGGAAGAAGTCCTGCTGCTGTGTGCACTGTGCACAACGTCACGTGACAACCCCTAAATCCGAGATCAAAAGCCTCGGACTATGGCTGGACCAAAATCTCACCATGCATACCCAAGCTAGGAAAACGGCCGGGGTCTGCTATGGGCTTCTGCGATCCGCCCGGAAAATTTTACCATTGCTCCGTTTTCCATCAAGGAAACTCCTCATCCAAAGCCTCATCTTGTCTCGGCTGGATTATGGCAACGCACTGTTTGTGGGTGCCCCACGGAAAGTTACTACTAAACTTCAGGTGGTGCAGAACGCGGCCGCACGGATCCTCACCAACACCAAGAGCCGGTGCTCGGCCAAGCCAGCCATTAAAGCGCTTCACTGGCTGCCCGTGGTGGAAAGAGTGCAATTTAAGGCGCTCTGTCTAACGCACAAAATCATCAACGGGAAAGCCCCTCCCATCTTCAGAGACTTGGTGACTCCTTACACCACCTCCAGACCTCTTCGATCCTCTAACGCCCATCTAACTCTGCCACCTAAGATCAAGAGAGCGCGATCAGGAGGTTGGCGTTTCTCCTACAACGTTTCCAAACTATGGAACTCCCGCCCTGCTGATATTCGTGCACAGCCTAATCTTCTGGCCTTCCAAAAATCTCTGAAAACCTGGCTATTCCCGTGAGCCTCCCCTTGCGACTCTGCCTGTACTCATTCATCGCTGGGACGCTCACGGGCAGCCATGCGCTTTAGAAATCCTGTAACATTTAACATTTAACATTTAACGTGTGGCCACAGACAACTCTGCAACTCGGGCAACTGCGTTCTGCTGTTCTGACATCTGAAGAAGATGGGCGCAAAGAAAGGTAGCCGTAGCTCCTCTACCAAGAAAGTTTCCAGTTCCACTGCCAGTAAGAAGGAGCAGATGAAACAAGTGGCGCCACTTACCAAGGAGACTGGTGTGCTGACAGCCACCTTTTTTTGGGAAAAAAGAACTACGACTGCAGCAGTGGGGTCCGCCGGGGACCAAGCTGGGAGCAGCACCTCCACTTCATTGGTCTCAGTGCCACCATGCCAAGTTAAGCCCAAGTCTATGAGTGCCGCAGAGGCAGCCACTTTAATTGCTCTTTCACCATTGACCAGTGATGTTGGCGTTGACTCATCGCAAAGTAGTATCCAATCAACGCAGGGTGTAACTCATCTGACGAGTGTTCAACCACAACCGCAACGACAACCACAGGTGCAACAAGGAGAGGCGCAAGAAGAGGCGCAAGTAGAGGTGCAAGGAGAGGCGCAAGTAGAGGTGCAAGGAGAGGTGCAAGTAGAGGCGCAAGTAGAGGCGCAAGTAGAGGTGCAAGTAGAGGTGCATGGAGAGGCGCAAGGAGCGGCACAAGGAGAGCCACAACTGCCCACAATACTTGTTCCTCCAGAAGTAGCAGCACATGAGGAAATTGAGATTCATGCGAAGGTATAGCCGAGCAAGTCACTCCTGATGATCCATTGTCTTCCATATCCCCAGCAAGGAAAAGGAGGGCTAGTACATCTTCTTCTTCAAGCCCCCTTCCTTCTGATGATCTAGATCTTGATTGGCACCCACCAACAATTCAGTCTGAGAGGGAGGCACGGCATGAGCCCACAAAGCTAGGTAAAAGGAAGGTTCCCGCAAGGCTTTCAGTTATTGGTGATGAAGAAGTAGAAGTGGTGTCTTCTGCTGCTGATGAAGAGTCTAACAATGATGACCCAGTCATCACAGTCATCACTCCAGCCCCAGCGGGCATGCAGAAGACAGACATTTTTACCCAATCCCGAAATGCAGCGCGGGATGTGGGTGGCGTGGCACTGGTACCACCACCACCAACACAGGTACCTACTACACCAACACGACCTACAGCTTCCTTATTTTCTGTTCAGAAGGGCCGGCATGCACCTCCATCCAGCTCAAACTCCATTACCTCAGGTGGTAGTGGTGGTGATGTAAGTGCGCAACAAAGTCAAATTCTGCTGCGCCCATCCTCCACTTCATCTGGCATTGAAAGTAGCACCTCCACCACCACCACCAGAAATCTCAACTCCTCAGTTTGGTACTTGTTTAGTATTAGCAAAAAGGCAGAAAACCAAGTTATTTGTTCGATTTTTAAAGCAGTAGTTAGTCGGGGTAAGCTTGGTATCAACTATGGTACCAGAGGCCAGAGAGGACATCTCCAAAAACACCTGATCATCCAGTGGGAGGCGCACCTAAGTAACATCCGGAAAGCCAAAAGTACAAATCCCAATGTAGCCATGTATATTGCATCTGATGACGACGATGACGATGGGCAGATCGTGCAGGGGGAGGTGAAGATTCTGAAGTGAGCAACATTTTTTCCGGTACACACCGTAGCCCAGCCAGCAGCACTGCAGTGGTGGCGCTCACACCCTCTACCCCTGCAACATCTAGGTGGCATAGTAAGTGTGTGAGGAGACACCAATGCAAAAAAGTACATCAATGAGCCGAACTGGGTCGACGAAGTCTGGATCATCATCATCATGTATGAAAAAAACGGTCCAGACCACCATTAAAAGCATGTTTTAGTCGGAGGCGCCTTTTGAACGCAACCACCTAATGGCACATCTATATAATGCAATGCTGGCTAAAATGTTAGTGCTGGACCTTCTCCCTTTTTCTTTCGTGGAAGGGGTGGGTTTTCGAGAATTCGTGTTAACTGTATGCCCTAAATGGAAGGTTCCTAGCCGGTCCTATTATGCCTGAGTTGTGGTTCCAGCACTACATCAAGATGTGCTGGGCGTGATTGGAGCAGTTTTGCAAAAGAGTGCTGTTCACACTATCCACCTGACACCAAACATGTGGACCAGTTGCCAAGACGTTGATTACATGTGCATCACTGCACACTGGGTCTCTTTTGGGGGGTTAGAGACAAGATAACAAATAGTGAAGAAAGGGGACCCCCTCTGGAAAATACTTTCAGGTCAGGGAGTAGAGGGGAGAGCAAAATCAAGAACAGAGAAAGGGCTCCCTCTTGACCTATAATTACTTATACCCTAGTGTGGGCTTTTGGCCGGGTTATCAAATAAACTCACTGACAAAGGAGTTCTAGGCAACGAGGGTTTTATTGTTTTATATTGTCTTCTCTTCTGTACTGGCACTCTATAGAATGGTAACGGGTTTTCGGCGTCCTCCGCCGCTTGTTTCGCCGTTCCCAACCGCCAAAACTCCTGGTGCCTCCTGGGTGTTGTAGGCCTTGTTTCCGCCGTTTTCGACTCCCGTCAGGAACGCCGCAGAGAAAGAAAGAAACCAATATTAGGCTACAGTTGCGAAGCTTGATTAGGGTAGGGAAGTGAGGGACCACACGTGCTCTCAAAGGATAAGGTGCCGATAAGGTGAAGGGTTGGGGAATCGGTGCACAGATGGTCGCGTGGATTGTGTCACAGAGGTTTACCCCACTTACGCCCCGCCCACCCCGTGAACCGTGACCGTACCTGCTCTAGCCACACTTCGTGTGAAGTGTGGCTGGGCGATGCGCCTTCCCGTTGGCCTCCCGTTTTGTCGCAGTCGTCTCTGTTCCTTCGCCCCTCAGCTTCGCAGGTCAGTGATCCGCTGTCTCCCTCGACTCCTGCCTCCGTCCTCCGCTGTTCCGCTCCCGCCTCCGCCTGCCGATGTTCCACGCTCTTCTCCTCTCCCGACCTCCTCCACTGCTCTCCCGCCTCCTCCAGCCGATGTTCCACGCTCCTCTCCTCTCCCGTCTTCCTCCACTGCTCTCCGGCCTCCTCCTCGATCGCAATCCTCGTTTCTCCGTCCTCCGTCCTCCTCCACTCAGCTCCTTTCTCACGCCAGCACTCTCCACTACCTCCGGGTGTAACACACACCTGCGTGTGTTTCGGGCGTTCCTTTACCTCCTGCTGGTGGGCGGGCTCATGGTCCAACTCCGCCCAATTAAAGTAACACGGCTCCTCCGGGTCCTGTATGGGGTTGAACCAGTCGCCAGCTGTTTTCCATGTATCGGTGTGCTGTACAAAAAGAGGGGACACAGGTAAAGGTAAGCCAGGAGGGCCCGAGTCCGGGTCCTCCTCGTCACATCCCTCCCCCCTACGATTCTCCCGATCGGGGAGAGGATAACGGGATAAATAGTCCGCGTTGGCATTGTCCTTCCCCTTACGGTGACGGACCTGGAACCTAAAAGGCTGCAGGGCTAGGAACCACCTCAGGACCCGCGGGTTGTTTGAGATGTTCCGGCTCATCCACATGAGCGGGGCGTGGTCTGTATACAGGACAAATGAATGCCCCTCCAGGTAATATCGCAATTTGTCGACAGCCCACCTGATCGCAAGACATTCTTTTTCTATGGTTGGGTATTTCACCTCCCTAGGGAACAGTTTGCGACTGATATAGAGTATTGGTCGTTCTACTCCGGCTTCAGTTTCTTGAGACAATACCGCTCCGATGCCAAAATCGGATGCGTCTGTGTGTAGTATAAATGGTTTTCCGAAGTCAGGGGAGGTTAGGACGGGGCTTGTTGTGATGGCACGTTTGAGGGTCTGAAAGGCGTTCCACATTGCGGGGGTTGGTTTGTGTAGGGCCTGACTTTTGGTGTGGTTTTTCAGGGTGTCGGTCAAGGGGGCGGCGATGTCAGAAAAGGTGGGGATAAACCTCCGATAGTATCCCACAAGCCCAAGAAATGCTCTCATTTCCTTCTGACTGGTGGGAAAAGGGGTATCTGCTATTGCCCTGACTTTCTCGATTTGGGGCTCAATGACCCCATGTCCCAGGACATATCCCAGATATTTGACTTTCTAAAAGCCCACTCGGGATTTTTTTGAGTTGATGTGAAGTCCCGCTTTCATCAGCTGGTGAAGTATGTTGTGTAGGTGCATCAGATGTTCTTCCCAAGAGGGGCTGAAGATAATGATGTCGTCCAGGTAGGCTGAGCTATATCCTTGATGCTCTCTTAGGACCTCATTCATCAGCCTCTGGAAGGTGGCAGGAGCACCATGGAGGCCGAAGGGAAGCACGTTGAACTCATAGCGTCCGTCCGGTGTAGCGAAGGCTGTTTTTTTCCGATCCTCCTCTCTCAGAGGGACCTGCCAGTAACCCTTCGTTAGGTCGAGGGTGCTGATGTATTTTGAGTTTCCCAGTTTCTCAATCAGTTTGTCTATTCTGGGTATGGGATAGGCATCAAAGGATGATACAGCGTTCAACTCCCTGAAGTCCAAGCAGAATCTACTGCTTCCGTCTGGTTTGGGCACCATCACGATGGGCGATGACCATTCGCTTCGGGAGGGTCGTATAACCCCTAATTTAAGCATCTCTTTTACTTCCTTGCTTATGGCGTCTCTCTTGGCCGCTGGTATTCTGTAGGGTCTTTGTTTCACTGTTATCCCCTCTGGGGTTTCTATCCGGTGTTCTGTTAAGGTCGTTGTCCCTGGAAGGTTTGGAGAAGATCTGCTCGAAGGGACGAAGCATTTTCTGTAGTCCTTCTTGTTCGGTTTCATATAGTTCATCATTTACCACTAGCTCGTCCAGTGTGGTTCCTTGTGCGTTTTCGTAAGTGGTTGTCGGAGGGGGTTGACCCAACCACTTCTTAAGAGGGTTGATGTGAAAAACCTGGTTCTTCTTCCTGCTCAATTGTAACCGATATGTTGTTTTTCCGATAGTCTCTATGACTCTGAAGGGTCCTTGCCATTCGTTTTGGAATTTTTTTGTAGGTGAAGGCAGTAACACCAAAGCCCAGTCGTCAACAATGAGGTGTCGCCACTTCTTTCCTTTATTGTAATGAGCCTGTTGCTTCTGTTGACTGGATTCCAGCTGAGTAAAGGCTAACTCCCGTATCTTTCCAAGTTTACTTTTCAAGTTCTGGCTGTACTCCAGCAAGGTTAGTGTGTCACTGGCACTCTCGTTCTCCCATACCTCTTTGGTCATGTCCAACAGACTACGTGGTTGGCGGCCGTACAACATCTCAAAGGATGAGCAGCCTAAACTGCTCTGGGTTTGGCCTCTGATGACATATAATGCCAAAGGCAGCACAAGGTCCCATTCGCTTCCATTAACCGTGAGCATCTTCTTTAGTACTGATTTCAGGGTCCCGTTGTACCTCTCCACCAGTCCGTCCGTCTGGGGGTGATACACCGACGTCCGGATCTGGTGATGGTTCAAAAGCTGACATACTTCCTTCATGACTCTTGACATGAAGGGTGTGCCCTGATCCGTCAGGACCTCTTTAGGGAATCCCACCCTGGAGAATAATTCCAGAAACTTGTCGGCAATGTTTTTCGAGGTGGGGGTTTTCAGGGGAAATGCTTCGGGGAAACGTGTGGCGTAATCCACAATCACCAGAGCATACTGATGCCCTCTCCGCGTTTTTGGGAGCGGCCCAATGAGATCCATGCCGACCCTCTCGAACGGTGTTCCAATGATTGGGAGGGGTTGTAGGGGCACTGCTGTGGGTCGGTGGGTGTTTTTCCGCTGGCAAATGTCGCATGTCTGGCAATGTGCCTTTATATCCTGATATAATCCCGGCCAGTAGGAGCTGCGGAGCACATTTTGTGTTGTTTTCTCGCTGCCTGTGTGGCCTGCCAGTAAATGAGTATGGACATAGAACATGATCTGTTTACAGAAGCATGTTGGTACCAGAAGCTGTAGGGGGTCTTCTAATTTCGCTTGTCGATAAAGGAGGTCATCTTTTATCAGAAACCTGGGGTATCTCAAAAGGGGGCCATCTTGTTCAGCATGGGCCTGTTCCCATGCGTTGAACAAATTGGAATCATTGGCTTGGGCAAACCGGAAACTCCTGTCTCCCTCCCACGGATCTGTGGACAGCAGTGCAGGGACGGTGGAGGTACCCGGGGATTTGCTCTTCAATAGTTGGCCCTCAAATAAATCTAAGAAATGGGGGTTATCGGTACCCAGTATGAGTTGTTCAGGAAGGGTACCCATCACCCCCACCTTCACCACCAACGAGTTCCTGCCCTCTATGCCAATGGGGACATACACCACCGGATAACCCTTAACATCCCCATGGACACATTTAATAAACTCTAGGGCGTCGGGCATTACCTGGGGAGGCAATACATATTCATCCCGCATTACAGACTGTTTACACCCCGAATCCAATAGGGCCCTGATTACAGCCCCATTGACATTAACACTCATGTGATAGGCGCCTCCAAGTTCGGCAGAGTACATGACTGCCTTCGGCATGTACCCGACTTCCATGGGTTCTTCACTGTGGCGTTTCTGGGGGCAAAATCAAGCAATGTGGCCCCAGGCCCCGCAATCGAAACATTGTGGTCCCCGGAACGGGGGAACCTCGGGGCTAACAAAGCGGGGTGCTGGTAGTCCGGGAGGAGCTCTGGGCCTGCGTTCCGGTCTCAGGGGCGCTCTGCTAGGTTTTTCCGGTTCACTGGGGTGCAGGCGTGGCTGAGCACGGACAAACGTTGCTGTCATCTCCATGGCTTGTTTTGTTGACAAGTTGGAATGCTGCCGCAGCCACCGCTGAGTCCCATACGGCAGCGCCTCAAGGAATTGCTCCAGATAGATCTTGTCCATAATGTCCTCTTTGGAGCTGGTTACAGGGGTTAGCCACTTATCCGCCACTGCTTTCAAGCGGAAGAACAACGTTTTAGGATTGTCCCCCGCCTGGCCCCTCTCTTTGCGGAACCGGACGCGGTATGCTTCCGCATCCAAACCGAGGTGGTCCAGTATGATTGCTTTGATCTGTCCATAGGGGGTCTGTCCGCTGCTATTGGCCACCTGATAGGCGGCCTGTGCTTCCCCGGTTAATAGGCGTGCAAGAAAGAAGGGCCACTTTTCCAAAGGCCATCCGCAAGCCAGGGCCACCCTTTCAAAATTCAGCAAGAAGGCGTCTGGATCCTCGCCGGAGTTGTACTTTTGTAAGGATATGCCGGCAGGAGTAGGTGGTGGTCGGGTCTCTCGGACGGGGTTACTAGCTGGGTCGGTAGGTTGATGTAACCCCTCTAGTTGTGCCACCACCGTGTTGCGGAAAGTATCCCTGTCCAGTTGGGCAGACGCCAGTTGCTGCTCTACAGCCCATCCCAGCTGTTCTTGTCCTTTCACCAATGCTTGCAGCATTTCCTCCATCTTTGTGTCCTGGATGGCTGCCTCTATGCCCGCATTCTCCACCACTTGTGGGCTTTTGGCCGGGTTATCAAATAAACTCACTGACAAAGGAGTTCTAGGCAACAAGGGTTTTATTGTTTTATATTGTCTTCTCTTCTGTACTGGCACTCTATAGAATGGTAACGGGTTTTCGGCGTCCTCCGCCGCTTGTTTTGCTGTTCCCAACCGCCAAAACTCCTGGTGCCTCCTGGGTGTTGTAGGCCTTGTTTCCGCCGTTTTCGACTCCCGTCAGGAACGCCGCCGAGAAAGAAAGAAACCAATATTAGGCTACAGTTGCGAAGCTTGATTAGGGTAGGGAAGTGAGGGACCACACGTGCTCTCAAAGGTTAAGGTACCGATAAGGTGAAGGGTTGGGGAATCGGTGCACAGATGGTCGCGTGGATTGTGTCACGGAGGTTTACCCCACTTACGCCCCACCCACCCCGTGAACCGTGACCGTACCTGCTCTAGCCACACTTCGTGTGAAGTGTGGCTGGGCGATGCGCCTTCCCGTTGGCCTCCCGGCTTGTCGCAGTTGTCTCTGTTCCTTTGCCCCTCGGCTTCGCAGGTCAGTGATCCGCTGTCTCCCTCGACTCCTGCCTCCGTCCTCTGCTGTTCCGCTCCCGCCTCCCCCTGCCGATGTTCCATGCTCTTCTCCTCTCCCGACCTCCTCCACTGCTCTCCCGCCTCCTCCAGCCGATGTTCCACGCTCCTCTCCTCTCCCGTCTTCCTCCACTGCTCTCCGGCCTCCTCCTCGATCGCAATCCTCGTTTCTCCGTCCTCCGTCCTCCTCTACTCAGCTCCTTTCTCACGCCACCACTCTCCACTACCTCCGGGTGTAACACACACCTGCGTGTGTTTCGGGCGTTCCTTTACCTCCTGCTGGTGGGCGGGCTCATGGTCCAACTCCGCCCAATTAAAGTAACACGGCTCCTCCGGGTCCTGTATGGGGTTGAACCAGTCGCCAGCTGTTTTCCATGTATCGGTGTGCTGTACAAAAAGAGGGGACACAGGTAAAGGTAAGCGAGGAGGGCCCGAGTCCGGGTCCTCCTCGTCACACCTAGGGATTACCTCTCAGACATAGGGCATATGCCAACAATATCTACACAAAATGTAAAGTTTTTCTCATTTTATTTCATTTTTGCAGTTAAAAAATCTTTTTTTCTTTTTTTATAACATATTTTTCAGATTCATCAATTATAAAAATATATACATTCTACACGGAATTTGCAAGAAAAACAATTTACAATACATTAAAGTTGTGAATATATGTCCTTAATTCTTCAAATTCATATGAAACACAAGATTGATTAAATGTGCAGACCAGGTAAAGAGCCACACATACAACACATACATACTCCTAAACATCCATTCCATCACAAAAATAACAAAAGAAAAAGAATTCCTATAGCGTTGAAACTGTAGTCCAATTAATGACCAAAGTCATTTAGATTTTAAAGGAAGAAGAAAGGTCGACGCGTTACGGTGGAAATGTCGCATTTAGGACCACCTTCATCAGGACCGCACAGAGACAAAAACGGCATAGGATCTCTGAACCTGGGGTGTGGATCTGAAAGTTTGTAGAGGTCCACGAGGCCAGATATATATTTTTCTTTTATGATGTTGGAAAAACAGCCGTATGCTGTAGCGAGTGCAAGAGAGCAGAATGCAGCAGGAGACGACTTATTGGTATCTCTAAGCTTGATTTATTCTTCGAATACGGAGCGAACTACGGACGACGATGGAGGCGGCTTGCTTTGGGGACTAGGACCTTTGTATCATATAGAACGCATCCATATTATCGAAATACACCGCTTCAAGAGGATCAGGTGACATCTAGAAAGCAAAAAACACTCTAAAATGTGGCGCCCCCTCCGCAACCCTTTTCGAAGAATAAAAATATGGCCATTTCTTGAGTGGCAAACAGGTAAACAAGTCAACAACAACCACAGCAGAAGCAGAACTACATGTCTGTCTAGTGTCTAGTCTGTGTCAAGAGGTATGCTACATGGAGGTTGGTTCACTCAGTGGTGCCTGCCATGACAGTCTGCATGGCCCTGGCCTGCTGTGTGCTAATTCATATCCTGGAAACAGAGACTCAGAGTTGGCACTTTAGAAATGATGCATGTACGTAATACTGTCGCCTCGGAAAGTGAAAGTGTTATTATTGAACTACACACTGTAGCTTATATTTGTCCTCCGGGGTGTCTTAATAACCCTTCCCTTTCTGTTTTTCCATCGACAGTTACAGGCCGGCACTTACCCTGTGCGATGGGAAACACATTACTTACTATAGCAATCCGCAAATCCGCATCCGCCAGGCAGGCAGTGGACAGTGTGGTCGCCAAGATTGATCGACGGAGCGCCCGATGGAATGGAGGAGTACTGCCAATAAGAGGAATAGCTGGATGAATGCAACATAGAGCAGTGGCATAGAGTGCAGTGGCATAGAGTAGAGTAGTATTGTGTAGAGGAGTACAGTGGTGTATAGCGCAGTGACATAAAGTAGAGTGGTACACAGTAAAGTAAAGTTGCATAGAGTGCAGTGGCGTAGAGTGGTGTATATTAAAGTACTGGGTTGTACAGTAGAGTGGCCTACCGTGGAGTAGCACAGAGTATTGAGGAGCAGCATAGAGTGAAGTAGAGCAGAGTGGAGAAGGGTGGGATGGAGTGGAGTAGAGTGGCTTTGAGTGGCATAGAGGAGAGTGGCGTGAAGTAGAGAGAGGTGCAGATTGGAGTAGGGTGGCATAGATGTAGATTGGAGTAGAGTAGAGGAGATTGGCGTAGAGTGCATTGGTGTAGCGTACCGTGTAGTGGTGTAGAGTGTTATGGTGTACGGGGCAGTTGCGTAGAGAGTAGACTACAGTGGTGTCAAATACAATGGTGTAGATTGGAGTGGCATAGAGTACGGTACTAATGGCATAGAGTGCAGTGGCATAGAGTGGTGGAGAGTAGAGTATAGTGGTGTAAGTGCAGTGGTGGTAGCATAGTCTGTTCTGAAGTGGCATACGGTGGTGTAGAGTGGAGAAAACTGGAGTGGATTAGAGAGGCTTGGAGTGGCATAAAGTGGAGTACCGAAGATTAGAGTAGCATAGAGTAGAGTGGGGTAGCATGAAGTGAGTTTGATGAAATGTGGGGTAGAGTATAGTGCTATTTGTGCAGTGGAGTGTGGTACAGCAGCATGGACTTACAGTGTGTGGAGTAAAATGGCGTGGTATACAGTAGTGTGACATAGAGTACCATTTTGAGAATAGAGTAGAGCCATGGAGTGCAGTGGTGTACAGTGTGGTGACCTAGAGTGCTGTGGTTCAGAGTGGAGTGTCAAAGAGTACAGTATTGTTGAATGGAATGGCATAGACTGGAGTGAAGTATGGTGGGGAGACCCAAAGTGGATTGGCGTTGAGTTGAATAGCATAGAGTGGAGTGGTGTAGACTGGAGGGGCCTAGAGTGAAGTGGCATAGAGTAGCATAGAGTGCACCGACGTACTGGATATTATCACAAGTTTACTAAATAGGTCCCTGCATGAAAATACAGTACCGTCCGAGTGGAAGCATGCCATGATTCAACCCATTCTGAAGAAAGCAGGAACAGACCCTAATCAGCCCTCCAACTTTCGTCCAATTTCATTATTACCAATTTTCTCAAAAATTCTTGAAAAATATGTAAACCACATCTTAACTAAATTTGTTACCACCCACGATCTATTACCTCCCGGTCAATCAGGATTCAGAGCAGGCTTCTCAGCGGAGACCACGCTCTTGGGGGTGACGGAAAATATCAGGAGTAGGCTGGACAAAGGAGAAACTGTGGCCCTGGTGTTGTTGGACCTCAGTGCCGCGTTTGATTCAATATCCCATGCGGTCCTGATTTCAACATTGCAATCATTAGGTATCTGTGGTCCAGCATTGGAATGGCTTATTTCTTTTCTAAAGGAAAGGTCATTTCAGTTTTTTTCTCAGAACGCATGCTCCGACATCCACAATTTTGAACATGGTGTTCCCCAGGGATCAATTTTGAGTCCTTTATTATTTAATCTATACATGAGCCCTCTGGCTAAGATTGTGGAAGAAACAGGATTAGTGATGTTTTCTTACGCAGACGATTCCCAACTTGTTGTTTCCCTGACTTCTGAGACAGTGGAAGATGAGTCATCCTGAAAAGTGGCCTGAAGAAAATCGCAAGATGGATGCAGGATAATTTTCTCCAACTGAATGGGGACAAAACGGAGGTAATCATCCTAGGGAAAAACAAAAATTTGTGGGGCCCCCACCACTGGCCAACTGAGATGGGCAAGATCCCCGTCCCAGTGACTCAAGCACGCAATCTTGGAGTCTTTATAGACGATGCGCTTAAGATGCATAAGCAGGTGGAAAAAACGGCAGGAACATGCTTTGCCATCCTAAAATGGCTGAAGAAAATCTGTTGGATGCTACCTGAGCCAACCAAGAAGATGGTGGTGAATGCTTTGATTACCTCCCGTATTGATTATGGAAATGTCTTGTACTTGGGCGCAAATAAAGCACTAATTCGTAAGCTACAGGTGGTCCAAAATTCTGCAGCTAGGCTTATATGCAGAATTCCCAGACACACCTCTACCACTAAATACCTGCGTGATTTGCACTGGTTGAAGGTGGAAAAGCGGATCAGATTTAAGGCCCTTTGCATTATGCACAAAATAAACATGGCCAGAGCCCCGAAATATCTGATGACACTGGTCCACCCGTACCTTCCGTCTCGATCATTGCGCTCCTCTACCCAAAAGAAATTCAATATTCCCAGATTTAAGCTTTCCCGCGTAGGAGGCAGGTCTTTTCGCTATCACGGCCCAATGTTGTGGAACTTCATGCCTCTTGCAGTTCGGATGGAAGATAATTATGGCAGATTTCGCAAAAGCCTCAAAACTTGGCTATTCAACATCTAAATCTCATATTCCGTAGTGTTGCTTATCTTTACAAATCTCCGCGCCGGGAAACCCTTTGTGGGTAGCTGTTGCGCGTAACAAATGCAATAAAATAAATAAAAAAAATAGAGTGCACTGAAACAAACTGACTTAGAATGGGGTAGAGTACAGTGGCATAGAGTAGAGTAGTTTAGAGAATAGCAGCATAAACCACAGTGGTGTAGAGGAAAGTGGCATAGAGTGAAGTGGGGTACAGAGAAGTGGGGTACAGTAGAGTGCTAAACAGTAGAGTGGCATAAATTTCGAGTGGTAATGTCTGTAGTGGAGTTTACAAGAGTGGCACACAGTGGCACTGTGCAAAGTGAAGTGGAGTGGGGTGGTGTGGCATCGAGTAGAGTAAGATAGAGTAGTATGCTATAGATTAGAGTAGAGTGGCCTAGAAAGTGATCCGCCTATCCATCTACTCTTGGCCGAGACAGACCAGGGATTTAGGAAGGACTTAAACATTTGACTCTTCAGTCAGGCATAGCTTATTGTCGGTCTTTTCTTCAGTCTTGCTTTTGGATCACCTCAATGAAGGAAGATGCACACTCCACTAATGGCTTATATTGATTGATTTATTGATTGATTGATAGACTGCAGTTACGTCCAGTACAGTGGCATAATATGCAGATTGGTGTAAAGTGCAGTGGAATAGAGTAGAGTGTTGCAGAGCAGAGTGATGTAGAGTGCAGTGTGGTAGGGTGGTGCAGAGTAGACTGCATAGGGTACAGTGCAGGGGAGTAGAGTAGAGTAAAGCTGGGAAGAGTGCAGTGGCATAGACTGGTGCAGAGTACAGTACATTGGCATATAGTGCAGTGGCTTAGAGTGCAGTAGCATAGAGCATTGTAGAGTGGCATGGAAGGGAGTAGAATAGAGTGATGTGACATGGAGCAAAGTGGTTTAGAGTAGAGTGGTGTACATGCAGAGTGGAGTAGAGTAGAGTAGACTGGACTACAGTGGCATAGAGTGGAGTGTGGTTGCGTAGAGTGGTTTGGTGTGGCATAGAGTGGAGTAGTGTAGAATCGAGCAGCCTATACTCAAGTGGCATAGAGCAGAGTGGTGTAGAGTGAAGAGGGTTTGAATGAAGTCTGGTAGAGTAAAGTAGGGTAGAGTAGAGTGGGTAAAGGCAGGTGGCAAAGTTAAGAGTGGCATTGTGTGGAGTAGAGAGTCATAGAGTGGTGTTGACTGGCAGTTTGTGGAGTGGCGTGGCATAAAATAGAGTGGCCTAGAGTAGAATGGTGCATACTAGAGTATAGTGGCATAAAGTGCAGTGGCATACAGTGCATTGGCCTAGAGTGCAGTGGTGCAGAGTAGAGTGGTGTAGAATGCTGTGGTGCAAAATAGAGTGCAGTGGGATAGTGTGAGTGGCATACAGTAGAAAGTACAGAGTAGAAGGAAGTAGAGTGCAGTGTGGTAAAGTGGTGCAGAGTACAATGCAGTGGGTTTTGAATGCAGTGGCATAGATTGCAATGGTGTAGAGTAGAATGGTGCAGAGTAGAGTAAAGTGGCATGCAGTCTAGTGGCAAAGGGGGTGTATAGTAATGTAGAGTGCCATGGAGTGCAATGGGGTAGATGGTGCAGAGTGGAGTTCAGTGGCATTGAGCGTTGTGGTGCAGAGTAGAATGGTGCAGAGTGCAGTGGCACACATTACAGTAACACAGATCCACAGTGGAATACAGTAGAGTTGTCTACAGTGCAGTGCAATAGAGTGAGGTGGAATAGATTAGCATGGTGGAGAGTAGAGTAAATTGACACAGAGTGCAGTGGCATAGAGTAGAGTGGTGCAGAATACAGTTTAGTGGCGTAGAATGCAGTGGCACAGAGTGGTGCGGAGTAGAATTGAGTGGTGTAAAGTGCAATGGCATTGAGTGGTGCAGGGTAGTGTGCAGTGGCATAGTGTGCAGGGGCATAAAGTGCAGCAGTGCAAATTGCAGTTGCATAGAGTGCAGTGGTGCAGCTCAGAGTACTGCAGAGTAAAGTAGAGTGGCATAGAGTGCAGTGACATATGCTACTGTGGCAGAAGAGTGTAGTGGTGGAGAGAATAATAGAGTCGCATATAGTTCAGTGGCATATGCTACAGTGGTAAACAGTGCAGTGGTGCGGACGAGACAATTGTGGTATAGAGTGCAGTGGTGTAAAGTTGAGAGCTGCAAAGTGGAGTACAGCGGAGTATAGTGCAGTAGCATGCAGTAGAGTTGGACAGAGTAGGGTGTCATAGAGTGCAGTGTGGTCAAGTGGTGCAGACTAGCATGCATTGGCATAGAGTAGAGTAGTGTAGAGTAGAGCAGAGTAGTGCAGATACAGTGGTGTATAGTGAAGTGGTGTAGGGTAGAGTGGTACAGAGTAGAGTAGAGTTTGGCAGAGTGCAGTGCCATAGAGTTAAGTAGCATAGAGCATTGTAGAGTGGCATTGAGTGGAGTAGAGTAGAGTGTAGAAGTATGGCACAGAGTAGAGTGGCATTAAGTCAAATTGTGCAGATTTAGAATACAGTGGCATAGTTGCAGAGTGTAGAGAGAAGAGTGGAGTGCAGTTGCTTAGAGTGAAATGGAGTAGAGTGGCTTGAATTGACGTAGAGTGTAGTAGCATTGAGTGGAGTGGCATACAGTAAAGCGGCATAAAGTAGAGTAATGTAGAGTAGATTGGCATAGAGTGAAGAGGGTTGGAGTGAAGTGGGGTAGAGTAGAGTGGTGCAGAGATGAGTGGCATTGTGTGGAGTTGAGAGCCATGGAGGTGTGTAGAGTAGCAGTGTGTGGATTAACGAGCATAAAGTAGAGTGTATTAGAGTAGAATGGTGAGGACTAGAGAAGAGTGGCGTAGAGTGCAGTGGGGTAAAGTGGTGCCAAGTAGAATGCAGTGGTGAAGAGTAGAGTGGTGAAGAGTGCAGTGGTGCACAGTACCGCAGTGTAGAGTGTGGTGGCATACTGTAAACTTGTGTATAGTGCAGTGCCATAGAGTGTGGTGGCATAGATTAGAGTGGTGGAGACTGGAGTAAAGTTGTGTAGGGAGCAGTGATGTAGAGTGAAGTGGTGCAAAGTACAGTTGAGTTGCATAGAGTGCAGTGACATAGAGTGGTGCAGAGTAGAGTGTTGTGGTGTAGAGTGCAGTCATGCAGAGAGCAGCAACATAGAGTGCAATGGCATTGAGAACAATAGTTCAGAATAGAGTGATGCAGAGAAGAGTAGAGTGGTGGAGGCCATAGTGGTACTCATGTACAAAAAGGGTAACAAGGAAGTCCCAGCCTGCTATAGGCCCATCTCCTGATTGATGCTACGGTCAAGATGATGGGGAGGGTCATTTTAGCATTACTTGAATCTTGGGCAGATTCATCTTGGCTAATATCACAAACCCAATACGGATTTAGGAGAGGCATGGGGACAAACCAACAGTGTCTAAATTTGGTCTTGATTATGGGCAAGTACATTAAGGCAAGGAAGGGATCAATCCACCTTGCCTTCATGCACTTGTCCAGCGCCTTTGATACAGTTAACAGGTGGAATTTGTGGTCCATGATGGGAGAAATGGGTTTTGAGGAACCTCTCCTCACCCTCCTGCGTAGGCTGCATGCATGCACCAAAGTTGTCGTACGATATGGTCCACGGGGAGAGAGGACAGGATCCATTGTTTCCACTGAGAGTGTTCGACAAGGGTGCATATTGGCCCCCTTTCTCTTCCTCGTGTACACAAATTGTCTAGAATCAGTCATGATAGATCAGAAATTAGACTTCCCAAAAATTGGTGGCAACCCGGTCCCATTGTTGTCATATGCGAACGACACGGTTTTATGGCTTTAACTGGAAATAGCTTACAGAGTTTGTTGAATGCTTTTACTGATTTTAGGTCAGCCTTGGACCTTAATGTAAACCTCCCTAAATCCTATATTATGGTCTGCGGTCCAACACATACCAAATCCAGAACATTTGCTGTTAAGGGCAAGTCAATTGATAAGGTCTCTAATTTTACCTACCTGGGGAATGTTTTTAATAATTAATTGAACTGGGACACTCTTATTACATCCAGGGTGCTGAATACTAACCGTGCTGTGGAAGGCCTTTTTTAGCTTTGCATGTAAGTTAGGCCACAAACCAGTAATGGAATTGATCACTCTATATAAAGCAAAATGCTTGTCTATTGCTACCTACGGGGCGGGAGTATGGGGAGTTCACAAAAGTTCGCAACTGCAAACACTTGAAAATACGTTTTTAAAAAGATTGTTGATGATCGCAAAAAGTGCACCCACAGCATTCGTCACATTGAGGTAGGGACGGGTTTTTATCTCAGATGTGATTAACATTGCCCCTAAGATTCTTTGGGCCAAAGTCTGGTTGTCAGAAGATTTAAATCTCACAAGAGCGATCATCAAGGATTGTATAACGCTGGATAAAGCTGAGGCCATTCCATGGCTTTGCTACGTGAAACGAACATTTTATGAAACAGGCCTAGGGCATTACTATGACAATCTATCAAGCATTGACACAAATATGAAACTTATCATAAAAAACACATATTTTGCTGAGCTTAACAATCACCCACAGGATCTACGGCCGCACCCCACTCAGATCGGCACCTTTTTCAACAACAATTTTACTTGTACTTAACTACGAACCCGCAGCACATATTTTTATTGACTATTGCACATTGCACTTTTTAGTGGACTTTCCTAAACAGCCTGGCTGGTGCAAAACCTTACTCCTTGCCCCTGTGGTGGTTTAGCACAACAAAGCACCCTGCACTTTATTCTTTTTTTGCACTTTACAAAGAGCCAAGGACATGTTTCCTCATTCCATTTTTAAGAGAAATTTGACCCGCAATTACCATTAAGGTTTTGATCTCCTGCGATCGCTGTCCTCTGAAGTTATTTGCGCTGCAGTTATACATTTTTATAGAATTGCATTTTTATAAGGTACGGTATGAAATGTAAATGTAATGACTGTTTGACCTTTTTTTAATATTTTTAACCTTGAACTTTTGAAAAAAAGAAAAAAAACACACCATGTAGTATTTGAGTCACATGATATAATGCGGAACAAATTTAATATGCAAATTGTATTACTTTTTTTGCATGTATGCTATACTTTTATGGTCAATTATTTGAACCCAAAAAAATTATTCTTGACCTCGACCTTGAGTAGAGTGGTATAGAGTGCAGTGGCATATGCTGCGATGGCCAAGAGTGTAGTGATGAAGAGAAAAGTAGTGTGGCATATAATGTAGTGGTGCAGAGTAGAGTAGAGTGGCATATAGAGCAGTGGTGCAGAGTAAATTGCAGTGGCATAGAGTAGAGTAGAGTGATACAAAGTAGAGTGCAGTGGTGAAGAGTGCAATGGTGTAGAGCTGAGTGCTGCAGAGTAGAGTACAGTGGAGAGGTGAGGAGAAAAGTGGCATAGACTGCAGTGTGGTAGAGTGGTGCAGAGTACAATCCAGTGGCATAGAGTGCAGTGGTTTAAGTTAGAGTGTTGCAGAGTAGAACACAGTAATGTATTGTACAATAGCATATGGTGTTGCAGAGTTCAGCGCAGTGTTGTGGAGTGCAAAAGCATAGAGTGCAGTGGTGCAGATAATAATGGTGCAGTGGCATACAGTAGAGTGGTGTGAAGTACAGTGGTTTATAGTATAGATGTACAGAGTAGAGCACAGTGGTATAGAGTGCAAGGGTATTGAGTGGCATAGAGTACAGTGGTGTAATGTAGTGCAGAGTAGTTTAGAGTTGCATGGAGTGCAATAGAGTAGGGCGGTGAAAGGTAGAGTGCAGTGGCCTAGAGTGCAGTGGCATGGAATGCACAGGCACAGAGTAGAGTGGTGCAAAGTAGAGTGGTGCAGAGTAGAGTGGTGCAGCGTACAGTAGAGTGGCATAGATTGCAGTGGCATACAGTCAGTGCCCTAGATTGCAGTGGTGCAGAGTACAGTAGAGTGACATACAGTGTAATGGTGCGGAGTAGAGTGCGGTGGCATAAAGTGCACTGGCATAGAGTGAATTGGCATAGAGTGCAGTGACCTTGAGTACACTGGCATAGATTAGATTGGCATAGTGTACAGTGGTGCAGAGTTCAGTAGAGCAGAGAAGAGTGCCATACAAAGCAGTGGCATACACTGGCGTGGCCTACAGGCCAGTGGTGGAGTGTAGAGTAGGGTGGCATATAGAGCAGTGGTGCAGAGTAAAGCGCAGTGACGTACAGTGCAATGGTGTACAATGCTGTGGCATAATTTCTGTATCATTATTAGTACTGCAGTACTTTCGAGGTAGTACTGTGGTATATTGTAAACTTTAAAATAATATATATACATCACAAAAAGTACTTTTCCTTACCTTCACCCAGTTTCCTAAAGTGCTTTATGTTTCCCTAGAAATGCCAAAAGTAGTAATAATGTAGATTTTACTATAAAAGATAGAACACACACAAAGTGTGGTGAAAACATAGCTGCCTGCATATGTTTTTAAGGGCTCTCATCAGCCATTATTATTCTGTTTCTTTTGCCATGTGCCACGTTACATTGCAAAATTACTATGATGTACTTTTGCTCAAGATATCACTAAGTTTTTGTCCCTTATAACTTCAAAAGTACTAAGCCAATTCAGTTTAAATAACAAAGGACCCTATTTACCTCATAATCTGTATTATTGTCAAATTTGCACTAAATCTGCGCAGCCATTTGGTCTGAGTAAAATGTCTGTGGAAAATGCATTGGTGGGATTACGTGTTTTGGGAGTCCCCTTTTTTGGTTTTGCCTAGAGCGTGCCTGTACTGTTTGCAAAAGCTATTGTTCTTTGTTAAAATCTTCATAGGGGGCTTACAGCTCACCTATTACTTACCCTTATTTAGTATTGGGTATTGCCATGTCACTCTTATTTCTTGTACTTGCCATTGGTCATCACCTCCTCCTTGCCTCCGCTTCCACTTTGGGCTTCTCTGTGTGTCTCTGACATGTAACATGGACCAATTACAGTTTACTGTGGCCAGAGATGTTCCACTGGTGACAGGCTCCTGCAGATACTCCTTTGTTACTTTTGGAAACTCACTCTTTTCAAGTGCTTGTCCAAATGAAACTCTGATTCATCCTGACCTTGTTTCCCCACAACCACTACCTTCCATTGTTTTTCAGCCATGCCCACCTCCACCCTTCTCACACTCTCATGTGTGTTGATCCCCATCAAACAACACTGCATTGCTTTTTTAATGATAAACATGTTTTACTTTAAGCCATGTTGTTCTCTCTCAACAACATTTAATAAAAACAGTGGTAAAGCCAAACGATTTTGAGTGGGGGGAAAAAAATGTTGGCTTTGCCAATGCTTGTTTCTTTGCACCACTTGAAGTAGCCACCATGAAACTTTGTATCATCAGCAAAGGTAGAAAATGTAATAGGTCTGCAAACTTTTGTGGGGAGTCATCAAAGAGTGCAAAGGTCAAAGTTATTAGGACCAAATATCCAAGGAATTCCTATCTCTGGGAGTCCTAACTATAACTCCAGAGTGGGTTCCCCCACTCGGTAAAATATATGTATGTGTGTGTGTGTCCGTCTGTGTGTTTGTAAGTAGTCACACAAAACCCATGCAATGAGGACTGGTTTGGTCCTCATAGTGTGGCTGAACCCTGTCAACCCAGAAAAACAATATCTTTGTGAGGACCAGTCTTTTATCAAGACCGGTCGTCATTGTGTGTTTAGGTTCTTTTGAGTGACTGTATCAAAAACTAAAAGTGCACTCCTATGTGCCCCAGTCCACTTTACAACCTGCCCCAGTATCAAAGCGTGTGTGGAGTTAGAACAGTAATTACGCACCTCTTTACTGTAAATGGAGAACGACCCCACCGCCGCCAGAGCCAACCTGCACGAAGGGATGAAAGAGGTAGCCGAGTGGATGACGACCAGCTGCCTGAAACTGAACTCGGACAAGACGGAGGTCCTCATCCTGGGCCCCTCACCCTCCGCCTGGGACGACTCCTGGTGGCCTCCCACCCTGGGCACCACACCCAAACCGACAGACCATGCACGCAACCTGGGCTTCATCCTGGACTCCTCCCTCTCCATGACCAGGCAAGTCAACAACGTCTCCTCGGCGTGCTTCAACATCCTACGCATGCTACGGAAGATCTTCTGGTGGATACCCACCGAGACCAGGAAGATCGTCACCCAGGCCCTCGTCACCAGCCGACTGGACTACGGCAACGCCCTCTACGCCGGTACCACCGCCAAGCTCCAGAAGAGACTCCAGCGGATCCAGAACGCCTCAGCCAGACTCATCCTCGACATCCCACGAACCAGTCACATCTCCGGACATCTGAGAGACCTTCACTGGCTCCCCGTCAACAAAAGAATCACCTTCCGCCTCCTCACCCACGCACACAAAGCCCTACACGACCAAGGCCCGAGCTACCTCAACAGCCGAGTCAACTTCTACGCTCCCAAACGCCACCTCCGATCAGCCAACCACGCCCTCGCCGCCGTCCCCCGCATCCGAAGAGCGACTACAGGAGGAAGGTCCTTCTCCTACCTGGCTGCCAAGACCTGGAACTCCCTGCCGACCGACCTGCGCCTGACCCAAGACCACCTCTCCTTCAGGAAGAAGCTGAAGACCTGGCTGTTCGAGCAGTAGCGGCACCCCTCCCCCCCCCCCCCCCAGCGCCTTGAGACCCTACGGGTATGTAGCGCGCTTTACAAGTGTCATTGATTGATTGATTGAGGGTGACAACTCAGCTAATGACCTCTCACTTATTCTAATGGGCTACTGTTTTATTATTCTCATTAACTTCAGCCATTTCCCCATCATTCCAGCTGCATTCCTTCAGGGTGGTTTACCTATCATAGGGCAACAATAGTTCGGGAAACATATGTGTAGTAAATATTATGCACCAGTTTATGTGAAAAGAAAACCTGTTACGTCGAAATAGAAAGAGTATGTAGTGGTGGATATTGAAAACATGTTATCTAGGTTGAGTTCACTTGGCTAGAAATGACCTTTCCTTCCTCTCTACCTCAACACTTATGCTTCAGGTTCTACGATCTGGTTTGGATCACTATAGCGCTGTACCCTGTGAATTGTGCATGAAAGGTACTCTACCTCTCTTGGCTATTCCAAGGCTAACCCTTGGTCCAAACATTCAACACGGGTATTTGTATGCTATACGTATGACTGCAGTATTTGATCATTCATTTGATGCATAGCACTTTTTCGCCCTAAGTGGGATGGGTACGCCCAGACATGGGTCCCATGCTCACTGCGCCACTGGATTCAATCTAGCATGTTTGATGAGGCGTAATACCCTGAAACCGGTCCCAGGATGCTGTATTCTGGTCCAGGGAGGACCTGGCTTGGCAGTTAGGGCTGGACTATTCTTGACTGGGGGTGAATGTATGATTTATTCAGCATTCAATCCATCATTTTTTTGTGCAGCACTATTCATCCTGAGTGGGATTGGTATGCCTAGACGTGGGTCCCGGGTTTACTGTGCCCCTGGATTCAAGATAGCCAGGCTGATGAGGATAATACCCCGAAACCGCCCCCAGGGTGCTTGTTTTTTGTCCAGAGAGGACCTGGCTTAGCAGTTCGGGCTGGACTATTCCCATGGGGAAAACGGTCAAGACTGATTTGCATATGGCTGGGTTTAAACAGGAATGGCATGGTGAGCAAAAGAATGATGGATTTTATACAGATCTTTTGACTGGGTTGAATGTATGATGTATTCTTCTGTGTTTGCATAGCACATCTGACTACCAACACCTCAAACTAAATATTGTTCGAGTCTAGCTAATTACTGCCAACTGTTCCACAGGGAGAGTGAAAATCCCTTTCCTGTTGGCAGTATCAGCATGAAGTAGCCACTTTTGTTCATTCATTGGTTGTGTGTTAATAATTCCCCTTGCTTCATTGCATTCCTTTTGATAGGTTTTGTGAAGCTGACAAGGGTCTTTTCGATACCAGGTAAGTTGTGTGTAAACTCCCACTGAAGTCACATGTGTAAGCACCAAGGGATTTGAGTCCACAAACCTGGATTTTAAACCTCTACTGAGGTCCCTCTGCTGATTCGCTGGTTGGATGGATTCCACACCTCACCCTGGTTCCATGGCAGACTTAGAGTGTGTTCAAAATATTTTATTTAGGCAATCAACTCCATTAAAGTGTCACGTGCCATGAAAAATAGATTAAAAAGAAGAATCATAACATATTTTTAGCCGTATTATGTTAAAAGTAATCTGCAGGTAAGAGCTTCTTGGCCGTACAGATTCAATCAATTCATGTTAATGAGATAGTTTGGAGCACATTTTTGAGAAAAAAAGATATGATACTTTAAATGTACCTTTTCAAAAGCATAACAAATAGACAGATTTGACTCTTAGAGATATTACAGCATCTCTTAAATTGAGAATAACCTGATGCCCAATGCACTTTCCTATTACAGCCATGTAATCTAACCACATCATTAATAAGATGGAAGAAAATATTGTTAGCAGACTTAGGGCCATATTCTCAAGGAGCTATCGCCGAGTTAACGGAACTTTATCACAGCCAAAATTGCGATAAATGTATCATCCCATTCACAAGCTGGTGTTAACAGCCCATACCACCAATTTACCCAAGATAGCAGCCGCAATAAAACTTTGCTACAGATGACCCCGCAACTATCGCTAATGAGATGCAGAGTAGGCGTTCCCGAGCAAAAAGCAGTAAAAACATCACTCCGCAACATTCTCAACGACCAGCCACATCGACGATAAGTCCACAAAACATGCGATGCCCTGACCTGGTGTAAAGTTGGACGGCAGCCGGCACTAGAAAAGGTAGCCCAGCCCACAGCCACACCTGAAGGACAACAGATGCCATGAAGCTACTCATCAGATAAAGGGGCAGCGTGTGTTCGGTGGTCAATAAAAGAGTCTTAGTGAATTCTGAGCAAAACTTTGGGCATCAACAGTTATTTATTTTATTTTTCTTTGCAAATAAAGCAATGGGGTGGACAATATTCTACTGAAATTACAGCCTTTTCAGCTTTGTTTTGTTTGGGTGTTCCAGATTTGATATGTTTGGTCAAACTCTGAGGTGCATATTTACAAGGAACCTGCGCCACCGCTGCATCACCATGCAAAGCACCTTTACATGGCATTCTGGAGCGCACATAGAAGGAGGAAACGCCTCCACTGAAAGTTGTTGGGCATGAAGGTGTCTATTCCTGAACCAAAGCCATCATTCCAACGATGCAGACACCCTTGTACCATGGTGCGAGCGCTCCTGCGTTGGCACACTGCAGCTCAAAGGAAACAACAGGATGCATCGTACTGTCATAAATACGACACGTCCTTGCACTTTCCTTATGGCGCAGCACAGCGCAGCAAGCTGGCTTGCGTTGCGGCGCTGCGTCTGTTTCTTGTAAATGTGTCCCTGAGTGTTTCAAAGGGCAGAATTGCAACAACAAAAAACTTACATTCGACGATTATGTGATGCGATTTCTTAGCAAACTTGTGTGCATTTCTTTTTTAACGAGGTGCCCAGGAAGAAGGTTTTATTGCCAACTTAACAGCCCATGGTTCATTGGACCTGTAGACTGGCTTCTTTTCAATTTGTGATGGTCAACCCTACCTCTACGATGTGGTCTTAACGCTGAAAACAGCAGCTCGGAGAGTAGAGCATCTCTGGGTCATGAAATAGTAGTGGATTCGAGATATGTGTGCTGTTGATGTGAATGAAGTTGGCTGGGCTATATTTTAATGCAGAATATTGTTTGTTTTTAATTATTCATATTTTTAATGACGTATTTGTTGAACATGAGAGAAGTGTGGCTCAATGGTTAGAGCAGGCAGACTTGATGCAGAGCTCCGGCCAGGGACCAGAGTTCGATTCCCGCCTCGGCGGGTCTTGGGCTCATAAATTCCTCTGACTGGATATTCTCGCCACAGTGCCTATTCTAATCATGGGTCCCACGCTGCAACTCTGGGCAATAGCTTGCTTAGTCTCCACAACGGCCCCCACAGCACCGGGGGTGCCTGGTTTCACCATGGGGGTGCCCAGGAGTGGACACTTCAGATGGAAAACCAGGAAGGGTTCCCTTGCGGTATTCGTACAAGCGCTGGGAGACCCACTGTGGGTAGCTGTGCGCTATACAAGTACAAAGACATTTACATTTACATATGTGCTATGAACTATTTGGAATGAGCTGTATAGATTAAAGTATTTTCTTTAAACAGAAGTAAACTTGGTCTTGAATTCGAATAGCATTATGTAATCAGCATCACTTGAGCAGCGTCTCTGAAACGTGGTTTATTTCTCGAGCATTATATGCTACGGACATTTCAACTTGAACCGTTTTAAGATTGAATTAGAGAGGTACATCAAGCCTGACGTCATCCAAACCCTTCCCTGTCTTGTTCAAATCCACTCACTACATAGACATCTATTCTCTCTTTCTCACCACGACTGTCTGTCAGGAAACTGCCCAAAGAAAGAGATGTAAGGTAGGTGTCATTGGTGTATGTACTGCCCTACCTGTCTGCATTCATCATTCATAATACCTTTACCCACACCAAACTGTGGAAGGGTGCACTTACCTGGGGTTTATCCTGTGCAGAATTTCACGCAGACATCCTGGCTCTGCATTTAGGCATGATTAATCGAGTGCAGATGTGATGATTGCTGCATGTTACAAGACTGGCCCCGGCCGCCTTGTGGCCATGATTGCATCCCTCTGACCTGATTTAGTCAGTTGAACCTCAAACTTGTTTTTGGTCACTTGCTGACCTCCTGTATAGGCGCACTTTCGGCCCATGCTGCTCCCTTTGTTTGCAGCCCACGTGGGTGGGGGTTGGCCGCAGTCGATCTAGAGTTGGCTGTGCCTCCCGATCAGGCGGTAAGCTCAGCGACAGAAAGAGGCAACCCTTGCTTAATGTTTCTAAGCCCACCTACCTAAAACTAAAGTACTAACTCAAATGAAGGCATGTTATGCGCTTCAGGCACATAAAACAGGAGCTGGACTCTGCGCAGACTCATCAAGGCCAATCATGACGGGGCCCTGTGTTCCCATTCAGATTCATAATTTTACCTCTAATTTAGCACTTCTTTCTCTGTTTTGTTCCTCGGATATGTGTACAGAAGTTTAGTGCGAACCAAGTCGTATGGGTGGCAGAGCACAGAACAACATTGAAGGCAGAGTGATAGAAAAACTCTGGCTTCTGAGAGCGGAAGTGGACTCAGTAGCGGCTGCTACTGGGCAGTAGTGGTAAGAGGGTTAGGTAAAACATTAAAAAAAACTTACACTTACCTTCCCAGCGGCTGCCTCTCCTCCGTCCTCCTCGGTGGACAAAGAAGGAAGCACCCAGGCTACCGGATTCCCCTAGCTAATCAGGATGCTGCTGTCACCATGACAGCAGCGTTGTGATTGGTCTAAGCACTGTGGCTCTATGCTCAGACAGGAACTGGGAGCCTGGTCATCTTCTCCACCCAGGCTGTGCATTACAACTTAGTGGAGAACATGCTAAGTGCACATGACTGTTTGATCGGCCCAAGAGGGCTGCAAAAACCATCTTGCGCACTTGAGAAATCGTTATTCTTTTGCAGATTTAATATAGCTCTCCAGTTACATTGCACAATTTCAAAATACTTTTGAGGCACTGGGTGGATTAGGTGGTTTGCCCAGAATCACAGGATGTTGAACCGACGCTGAGACACGAAGCTGGTTCCCAGCTCCAAAGTCGACAGCTCTGGTCACAAAGACCCAGGTCTTCAGCGCATTCCTCCATGGAGCAGGGTTGGGGCAGTCCTGAAGGACAGGGCCTTACATATCCTGTGAGCCTAGGTGGAAAAGGCTTGTTTGTAACATTGTTTTTTTTTTTTCACTTCTCTTTCTCCACCCTGAGTCATGGTACCCATGTGCACCCAAAGCCCCCGGGGCAGACGAGTAGCTGGGGGCGCCAGCGTGATGGCTTTAGTCTGGTAATACGAAAGGAAACCCTGGGTAAAAAATCATATTCGTCATCATACCAAGTTTCCTCTCCGCCACTTACACCCCTCAAATGTCAGTCATTTCCACTTTCTCTGACGTCTGCGTTCACTCTTTCCTCCTCTGCTGAAAATCAGTTTTTGCGGTACTGATGCCGGGGCCTCACTTCTGCCTTTCACTTCAGTGCCCAAACTGAGAGTCTCACTAGATACATCTATACAGAAACTGGAAGCCCTCCTTGTGATATCAGTCCCCACTTCTCAGTTATCTGCTCTGAAGTAAGTCCCTACTCCACATTTTATCCCTCACATTATGACTGACCGTTATTCACTATTATCTTATAAAGTACGTGCCCACACCTCCTTTTATCTCGTCATCAATGCCCATTACTCACCAATCTCTTATGATGTAAGTGCCCACTCCTCCTTTTATCTCGTCATCAATGGCCATATCTCACTGATCTCGTATGAAGTGCCCACTCCTCCTTTCATCTCCCTTGATATCAATGCCCGCTACTCACTGATCTCTTATGAAGTAAGTGCTCACTCCTCCTTTTATCGCTCACATTATCAGTGCCCATTACTCACTGATTTCCTATGAAGTAAGTGTCCACTCCTCCATTTATCTCTCACATTACCAGTGCCCATTACTCACTGATCTCTTATGAAGTAAGTGCCCACTCCTCCTTTTATCGCTCACATTATCAGTGCCCATTACTCACTGATTTCTTATGAAATGCCCACTCCTCCTTTTATCTCCCACATTATCAGTGCCCATTACTCACTGATTTCTTATGAAATGCCCACTCCTCCTTTTATCTCCGAAGGTATCAATGCCCGTTACTTTGTCATCTCTTATTGAGTGTCCAGTCCCCAATGAACCCCTTGAGATCACTCTTCCCGTTTCAAGTGACGTCTGCACCTACTCGGCATTTATCGCTTGCACCATCTGTGCCCACTCCTTCATTTCTTGTGTCTCCACTATAAGCGCCGGCGTTGCCTTTGTCATATCTCTGTCCAGCCTCCGGTTATCTCTTGTGCCGTCTCTTTACCCCTCCCCTCCCCCCCCCCCTCCCCCACACTCCTCTCTATTTGGTGCATTCGGTGCCCTCTGCACATTTATCTCTTGTGGAATCCGTGCCCCACTCTCCGTCACCTTTTACAGTATCCTAAAACAGCACCAAATGGAACCGGATTTGCATTTAGAACAGAGCGCCACACACGAACCACCTCACATGAGCAATACAGGCATAAAAACCCGTGTGCTTTCTTGTGGGACAAACAATATTTCCAAGTCCCTTTGTATACATAAGGCTCTCAGGCTGGCCTTTAATGCAGGTCTCATAGTGAACGATTCCTTCAGTGTATTGAAAGTCTGACGACTCCCCACCTGATCTAGCAGTACGGATAAAAGGTTTCCTGTCATACCTGCGGCATCTCACAGTAACTCCTCTTAGCGCATGCGCGGAGTGCATGTGGAACACCCACGCCGGGTAGAGAGGAGCGAAACCACCTCCTTGACACATGTACGGAAGGATCTAGAACTGCCGACCTGGAAACAGGAACCCAGGTCCGAATCCCGGCTTCGGCGTCTGGCTCTGCATTATGTAATTGTTGGCAAACCACCAGGTAGTATCCCCGTGACAAAAATTACCGGGGACATTTATGCACGGCGCACGAGTAAAAGAATGTTTCCCAACTCCCCCATAAGTGAATGCTCGGACCGGCATCTGCAATAAACCTTTATGCGTTGCTTAAATGTAAGGACATACTGAGAGGTTAGCTGCTGCGCACGACTAACCTGTGACAAGGGGGAAAGGCCTAGTTTACAATCACAGGCCGCGCCGCTCGAAGTGGGTCTGAAAGGCCAGGGATGTCCGGGCACAGGATGTCTGCAGCAACCACCGCCCGGGGCGTTGATGAGCGGGCAGAGTTCCCGCTGGCTCCTGAAGGCGCTCATATTTAAGGGCGCCAAACGCCATCTCCAGCCCCTGGGACATGATCCCGAGAGCTGCGGGTTCCAACGTTGCATCAGCGCGACAGATGTCGTGCAAACACGGGGCTGTTGTTTACTGCGTAGTTGTTTATTTTACTATCTAGTTTTTGTAAATGGAACATTACTTCATAGATGTTTCATTAGTAGTGGGTTCTCGTTGGGTGATTGGGCGTCATCATTATTTGGCTGCAGAGTGGTTGAAGTTTATTTCCGTTTTTTTGTACAACTACAGTATTTGGCGCCGAGTACAGCTAGACCATACACCCAACCACTCGATACTAACTCAAAATACATTCAGAAACCAGATCCACAATCACTGATCGTATCTTAACCCATCCACACGTCCAGGAATAGAGCCCACTAACATTGGTCATCTGTTAACCCATCCACACGTCCAGGAATAGAGCCAACTAACATTGGTCATCTGTTAACCCATCCACACGTCCAGGAATAGAGCCCACTAACATTGGTCATCTGTTAACCCATCCACACGTCCAGGACTAGACCCCACTAACATTGGTCATCTGTTAACCCATCAACACGTCCAGGAATAGACCCCACTGACATTGGTCATCTGTTAACTCATCAACACGTCCAGGAATAGACCCCTCTAACATTGGTCATCTGTTAACCCATCCACACGTCCAGGAATAGAGCCCACTAACATTGGTCATCTGTTAACCCATCCACACGTCCAGGAATAGAGCCCACTAACATTGGTCATCTGTTAATTCATCCACACGTCCAGGACTAGACCCCACTAACATTGGTCATCTGTTAACCCATCAACACGTCCAGGAATAGACCCCACTGACATTGGTCATCTGTTAACTCATCAACACGTCCAGGAATAGACCCCACTAACATTGGTCATCTGTTAACCCATCCACACGTCCAGGACTAGACCCCACTAACATTGGTCATCTGTTAACTCACGTCCAGGAATAGACTCCACTAACATTGGTCATCTGTTAACTCACGTCCAGGAATAGACTCCACTAACATTGGTCATCTGTTAACCCATCCAAACGTCCAGGAATAGACTCCACTAACATTGGTCATCTGTTAATTCACGTCCAGGAATAGACCCCACTAACATTGGTCATCTGTTAATTCACGTCCAGGAATAGACCTCACTAACATTGGTCATCTGTTAATTCACGTCCAGGACTACACCTCACTAACATTGGTCATCTGTTAATTCACGTCCAGGAATAGACCCCACTAACATTGGTCATCTGTTAATTGACGTCCAGGAATAGACTCCACTAACATTGGTCATCTGTTAACCCATCCACACGTCCAGGAATAGACTCCACTAACATTGGTCATCTGTTATTTCACGTCCAGGAATAGACCCCACTGACATTGGTCATCTGTTAACCCATCCACATGTCCAGGACTAGACCCCACTAACATTGGTCATCTGTTAACTCATCAACACGTCCAGGACTAGACCCCACTAACATCTTTCATCTGTTAACTCATCCACACGTCCAGGAATAGACCCCACTAACATTGGTCATCTGTTAACCCATCCACACGTCCAGGAATAGACCCCACTGACATTGGTCATCTGTTAACCCATCCACACGTCCAGGAATAGACCCCACTAACATTGGTCATCTGTTAACCCATCCACACGTCCAGGAATAGACCCCACTAACATTGGTCATCTGTTAACTCATCCACACGTCCAGGAATAGACCCCACTAACATTGGTCATCTGTTAACCCATCCACACGTCCAGGAATAGACCCCACTAACATTGGTCATCTGTTAACCCATCCACACGTCCAGGAATAGACCCCACTAACATTGGTCATCTGTTAACCCATCCACACGTCCAGGAATAGACCCCACTAACATTGGTCATCTGTTAACCCATCCACACGTCTAGGAATAGACCCCACTAACATTGGTCATTTGTTAACTAACCAATACGTCCAGGAATAGACCCTACTAACATTGGTCATTTGTTAACTCACCAACACGTCCAGGAATAGACCCCACTAACATTGGTCATCTGTTAACCCATCCACACGTCCAGGAATAGACCCCACTAACATTGGTCATCTGTTAACCCATCCACACGTCCAGGAATAGACCCCACTAACATTGGTCATTTGTTAACTCACCAATACGTCCAGGAATAGACCCTACTAACATTGGTCATTTGTTAACTCACCAACACGTCCAGGAATAGACCCCACTAACATTGGTCATCTGTTAACCCATCCACACATCCAGGAATAGAGCCCACTAACATTGGTCATCTGTTAACCCATCCACACGTCCAGGAATAGACCCCACTAACATTGGTCATCTGTTAACCCATCCACACGTCCAGGAATAGACCCCACTAACATTGGTCATTTGTTAACTCACCAACACGTCCAGGAATAGACCCCACTAACATTGGTGATCTGTTAACCCACCCACACGTCCAGGAATAGACCCCACTAACATTGGTCATCTGTTAACCCATCCACATGTCTAGGAATAGACCCCACTAACATTGGTCATCTGTTAACTCACCAATACGTCCAGGAATAGACCCCACTCACATTGGTCATCTGTTAACTCATCCACATGTCTAGGAATAGACCCCCGCTAACATTGGTCATCTGTTAACCCATCCACACGTCCAGGAATAGACCCCACTAACATTGGTCATCTGTTAACCCATCCACACGTCCAGGAATAGACCCCACTAACATTGGTCATCTGTTAACCCATCCACACGTCCAGGACTAGACCCCACTAACATTAGTCATCTGTTAACCCATCCACACGTCTAGGAATAGACCCCACTAACATTGGTTATCTGTTAACCCATCCACACGTCTAGGAATAGACCCCACTAACATTGGTCATCTGTTAACTCATCCACACGTCCAGGAATAGACCCCACTAACATTGGTCATTTGTTAACTCACCAATACGTCCAGGAATAGACCCCACTAACATTGGTCATCTGTTAACTCACAAATACGTCCAGGAATAGACCCCACTAACATTGGTCATCTGTTAACTCACCAATACGTACAGGAATAGACCCCACTAACATTGGTCATTTGTTAACCCATCCACACGTCTAGGAATAGACCCCACTAACATTGGTCATTTGTTAACTCATCCACACGTCCAGGAATAGACCCCACTAACATTGGTCATCTGTTAACCCATCCACATGTCTAGGAATAGACCCCCGCTAACATTGGTCATCTGTTAACCCATCCACACGTCCAGGAATAGACCCCACTAACATTGGTCATCTGTTAACTCATCCACACGTCCAGGAATAGACCCCACTAACATTGGTCATCTGTTAACCCATCCACACGTCCAGGAATAGACCCCACTAACATTGGTCATCTGTTAACCCATCCACACGTCCAGGAATAGACCCCACTAAAAATGGTCATCTGTTAACCCATCCACACGTCCAGGAATAGACCTTACTAACATTGGTCATCTGTTAATTCACGTACAGGAATAGACCCCACTAACATTGGTCATCTGGTAATTCACGTCCAGGAATAGACTCCACTAACATTGGTCATCTGTTAACCCATCCACACGTCCAGGAATAGACTCCACTAACATTGGTCATCTGTTAATTCACGTCCAGGACTAGACCTCACTAACATTGGTCATCTGTTAATTCACGTCCAGGAATAGACCCCACTAACATTGGTCATCTGTTAATTCACGTCCAGGAATAGACCTCACTAACATTGGTCGTCTGTTAATTCACGTCCAGGACTACACCTCACTAACATTGGTCATCTGTTAATTCACGTCCAGGAATAGACCCCACTAACATTGGTCATCTGTTAATTCGCGTCCAGGAATAGACTCCACTAACATTGGTCATCTGTTAATTCACGTCCAGGAATAGACTCCACTAACATTGGTCATCTGTTAACCCATCCACACATCCAGGAATAGACTCCACTAACATTGGTCATCTGTTATTTCACGTCCAGGAATAGACCCCACTGACATTGGTCATCTGTTAACCCATCCACACGTCCAGGATTAGACCCCACTAACATTGGTCATCTGTTAACTCATCAACACGTCCAGGACTAGACCCCACTAACATCTTTCATCTGTTAACTCATCCACACGTCCAGGAATAGACCCCACTAACATTGGTCATCTGTTAACCCATCCACACGTCCAGGAATAGACCCCACTGACATTGGTCATCTGTTAACCCATCCACACGTCCAGGAATAGACCCCACTAACATTGGTCATCTGTTAACCCATCCACACGTCCAGGAATAGACCCCACTAACATTGGTCATCTGTTAAATCATCCACACGTCCAGGAATAGACCCCACTAACATTGGTCATCTGTTAACCCATCCACACGTCCAGGAATAGACCCCACTAGCATTGGTCATCTGTTAACCCATCCACACGTCCAGGAATAGACCCCACTAACATTGGTCATCTGTTAACCCATCCACACGTCCAGGAATAGACCCCACTAACATTGGTCATTTGTTAACTCACCAATACGTCCAGGAATAGACCCTACTAACATTGGTCATTTGTTAACTCACCAACACGTCCAGGAATAGACCCCACTAACATTGGTCATCTGTTAACCCATCCACACGTCCAGGAATAGACCCCACTAACATTGGTCATCTGTTAACCCATCCACACGTCCAGGAATAGACCCCACTAACATTGGTCATTTGTTAACTCACCAATACGTCCAGGAATAGACCCTACTAACATTGGTCATTTGTTAACTCACCAACACGTCCAGGAATAGACCCCACTAACATTGGTCATTTGTTAACCCATCCACACATCCAGGAATAGAGCCCATTAACATTGGTCATCTGTTAACCCATCCACACGTCCAGGAATAGACCCCACTAACATTGGTCATCTGTTAACCCATCCACACGTCCAGGAATAGACCCCACTAACATTGGTCATTTGTTAACTCACCAATACATCCAGGAATAGACCCCACTAACATTGGTCATCTGTTAACCCACCCACACGTCCAGGAATAGACCCCACTAACATTGGTCATCTGTTAACCCATCCACATGTCTAGGAATAGACCCCACTAACATTGGTCATCTGTTAACTCACCAATACGTCCAGGAATAGACCCCACTCACATTGGTCATCTGTTAACTCATCCACACGTCCAGGAATAGACCCCACTAACATTGGTCATCTGTTAACCCATCCACACGTCCAGGAATAGACCCCACTAACATTGGTCATCTGTTAACCCGTCCACACGTCCAGGAATAGACCCCACTAACATTGGTCATCTGTTAACCCATCCACACGTCCAGGACTAGACCCCACTAACATTAGTCATCTGTTAACCCATCCACACGTCTAGGAATAGACCCCACTAACATTGGTCATCTGTTAACCCATCCACACGGCTAGGAATAGACCCCACTAACATTGGTCATCTGTTAACTCATCCACACGTCCAGGAATAGACCCCACTAACATTGTTCATTTGTTAACTCACCAATACGTCCAGGAATAGACCCCACTAACATTGGTCATCTGTTAACTCACCAATACGTCCAGGAATAGACCCCACTAACATTGGTCATCTGTTAACTCACCAATACGTACAGGAAAAGACCCCACTAACATTGGTCATTTGTTAACCCATCCACACGTCTAGGAATAGACCCCACTAACATTGGTCATTTGTTAACTCATCCACACGTCCAGGAATAGACCCCACTAACATTGGTCATCTGTTAACCCATCCACATGTCTAGGAATAGACCCCCGCTAACATTGGTCATCTGTTAACCCATCCACACGTCCAGGAATAGACCCCACTAACATTGGTCATCTGTTAACTCATCCACACGTCCAGGAATAGACCCCACTAACATTGGTCATCTGTTAACCCATCCACACGTCCAGGAATAGACCCCACTAACATTGGTCATCTGTTAACCCATCCACACGTCCAGGAATAGACCCCACTAAAAATGGTCATCTGTTAACCCATCCACACGTCCAGGAATAAACCCCACTAACATTGGTCATTTGTTAACTCACCAATACGTCCAGGAATAGACCCCACTAACATTGGTCATCTGTTAACCCATCCACACATCCAGGAATAGACCCCACTAACATTGGTCATCTGTTAACCCATCCACACATCCAGGAATAGACCCCACTAACATTGGTCATCTGTTAACTCACCAATACGTCCAGGAATAGACCCCACTAACATTGGTCATCTGTTAACCCATCCACACATCCAGGAATAGACCCCACTAACATTAGTCATCTGTTAACCCATCCACACATCCAGGATTAGACCCCACTAACATTGGTCATCTGTTAACTCACCAATACGTCCAGGAATAGACCCCACTAACATTGGTCATCTGTTAACCCATACACACATCCAGGAATAGACCCCACTAACATTGGTCATCTGTTAACTCACCAATACGTCCAGGAATAGACCCCACTAACATTGGTCATCTGTTAACCCATCCACACATCCAGGAATAGACCCCACTAACATTGGTCATCTGTTAACTCACCAAAAAGTCCAGGAATAGACCCCACTAACATTGGTCATCTGTTAACCCATCCACACATCCAGGAATAGACCCCACTAACATTGGTCATCTGTTAACTCACCAATACGTCCAGGAATAGACCCCACTAACATTGGTCATCTGTTAACCCATCCACACGTCCAGGAATAGACCCCACTAAAAATGGTCATCTGTTAACCCATTCACACGTCCAGGAATAGACCCCACTAACATTGGTCATCTGTTAACTCATCCACACGTTCAGGAATAGACCCCACTAACATTAGTCATCTGTTAACCCATCCACACGTCCAGGAATAGACCCCACTAACATTGGTCATCTGTTAACCCATCCACACATCCAGGAATAGACCCCACTAACATTGGTCATTTGTTAACTCACCAATACGACCAGGAATAGACCCCACTAACATTGGTCATCTGTTAACCCATCCACACATCCAGGAATAGACCCCACTAACATTGGTCATCTGTTAACTCACCAATACGTCCAGGAATAGACCCCACTAACATTGGTCATCTGTTAACCCATCCACACGTCCAGGAATAGACCCCACTAAAAATGGTCATCTGTTAACCCATCCACACGTCCAGGAATAGACCCCACTAACATTGGTCATCTGTTAACCCACCAATACGTCCAGGAATAGACCCACTAACATTGGTCATCTGTTAACCCATCCACACGTCCAGGAATAGACCCCACTAAAAATGGTCATCTGTTAACCCATCCACACGTCCAGGAATAGACCACACTAACATTGGTCATCTGTTAACCCATCCACACATCCAGGAATAGACCCCACTAACATTGGTCATCTGTTAACTCATCAACACGTCAAGGAATAGACCCCACTAACATTGGTCATTTGTTAACTCACCAACACGTCCAGGAATAGACCCCACTAACATTGGTCATCTGTTAACCCATCCACACATCCAGGAATAGAGCCCACTAACATTGGTCATCTGTTAACCCATCCACACGTCCAGGAATAGACCCCACTAACATTGGTGATCTGTTAACCCACCCACACGTCCAGGAATAGACCCCACTAACATTGGTCATCTGTTAACCCATCCACACGTCCAGGAATAGACCCCACTAACATTGGTCATCTGTTAACCCATCCACACGTCCAGGAATAGACCCCACTAACATTGGTCATCTGTTAACCCATCCACACGTCCAGGACTAGACCCCACTAACATTAGTCATCTGTTAACCCATCCACACGTCTAGGAATAGACCCCACTAACATTGGTCATCTGTTAACCCATCCACACGTCTAGGAATAGACCCCACTAACATTGGTCATCTGTTAACTCATCCACACGTCCAGGAATAGACCCCACTAACATTGGTCATTTGTTAACTCACCAATACGTCCAGGAATAGACCCCACTAACATTGGTCATCTGTTAACTCACCAATACGTCCAGGAATAGACCCCACTAACATTGGTCATCTGTTAACTCACCAATACGTACAGGAATAGACCCCACTAACATTGGTCATTTGTTAACCCATCCACACGTCTAGGAATAGACCCCACTAACATTGGTCATTTGTTAACTCATCCACACGTCCAGGAATAGACCCCACTAACATTGGTCATCTGTTAACCCATCCACATGTCTAGGAATAGACCCCCGCTAACATTGGTCATCTGTTAACCCATCCACACGTCCAGGAATAGACCCCACTAACATTGGTCATCTGTTAACTCATCCACACGTCCAGGAATAGACCCCACTAACATTGGTCATCTGTTGACCCATCCACACGTCCAGGAATAGACCCCACTAACATTGGTCATCTGTTAACCCATCCACACGTCCAGGAATAGACCCCACTAAAAATGGTCATCTGTTAACCCATCCACACGTCCAGGAATAGACCTTACTAACATTGGTCATCTGTTAATTCACGTCCAGGAATAGACCCCACTAACATTGGTCATCTGTTAATTCACGTCCAGGAATAGACTCCACTAACATTGGTCATCTGTTAACCCATCCACACGTCCAGGAATAGACTCCACTAACATTGGTCATCTGTTAATTCACGTCCAGGACTAGACCTCACTAACATTGGTCATCTGTTAATTCACGTCCAGGAATAGACACCACTAACATTGTTCATCTGTTAATTCACGTCCAGGAATAGACCTCACTAACATTGGTCGTCTGTTAATTCACGTCCAGGACTACACCTCACTAACATTGGTCATCTGTTAATTCACGTCCAGGAATAGACCCCACTAACATTGGTCATCTAATAATTCGCTTCCAGGAATAGACTCCACTAACATTGGTCATCTGTTAATTCACGTCCAGGAATAGACTCCACTAACATTGGTCATCTGTTAACCCATCCACACGTCCAGGAATAGACTCCACTAACATTGGTCATCTGTTATTTCACGTCCAGGAATAGACCCCACTGACATTGGTCATCTGTTAACCCATCCACACGTCCAGGACTAGACCCCACTAACATTGGTCATCTGTTAACTCATCAACACGTCCAGGACTAGACCCCACTAACATCTTTCATCTGTTAACTCATCCACACGTCCAGGAATAGACCCCACTAACATTGGTCATCTGTTAACCCATCCACACGTCCAGGAATAGACCCCACTGACATTGGTCATCTGTTAACCCATCCACACATCCAGGAATAGACCCCACTAACATTGGTCATCTGTTAACCCATCCACACGTCCAGGAATAGACCCCACTAACATTGGTCATCTGTTAAATCATCCACACGTCCAGGAATAGACCCCACTAACATTGGTCATCTGTTAACCCATCCACACGTCCAGGAATAGACCCCACTAACATTGGTCATCTGTTAACCCATCCACACGTCCAGGAATAGACCCAACTAACATTGGTCATCTGTTAACCCATCCACACGTCCGGGAATAGACCCCACTAACATTGGTCATTTGTTAACTCACCAATACGTCCAGGAATAGACCCTACTAACATTGGTCATTTGTTAACTCACCAACACGTCCAGGAATAGACCCCACTAACATTGGTCATCTGTTAACCCATCCACACGTCCAGGAATAGACCCCACTAACATTGGTCATCTGTTAACCCATCCACACGTCCAGGAATAGACCCCACTAACATTGGTCATTTGTTAACTCACCAATACGTCCAGGAATAGCCCCTACTAACATTGGTCATTTGTTAACTCACCAACACGTCCAGGAATAGACCCCACTAACATTGGTCATTTGTTAACCCATCCACACATCCAGGAATAGAGCCCATTAACATTGGTCATCTGTTAACCCATCCACACGTCCAGGAATAGACCCCACTAACATCGGTCATCTGTTAACCCATCCACACGTCCAGGAATAGACCCCACTAACATTGGTCATCTGTTAACTCACCAATACGTCCAGGAATAGACCCCACTAACATTGGTCATCTGTTAACCCATCCACACATCCAGGAATAGACCCCACTAACATTGGTCATCTGTTAACTCACCAATAAGTCCAGGAATAGACCCCACTAACATTGGTCATCTGTTAACCCATCCACACATCCAGGAATAGACCCCACTAACATTGGTCATCTGTTAACTCACCAATACGTCCAGGAATAGACCCCACTAACATTGGTCATCTGTTAACCCATCCACACGTCCAGGAATAGACCCCACTAAAAATGGTCATCTGTTAACCCATTCACACGTCCAGGAATAGACCCCACTAACATTGGTCATCTGTTAACTCATCCACACGTCCAGGAATAGACCCCACTAACATTAGTCATCTGTTAACCCATCCACGCGTCCAGGAATAGACCCCACTAACATTGGTCATCTGTTAACCCATCCACACATCCAGGAATAGACCCCACTAACATTGGTCATTTGTTAACTCACCAATACGACCAGGAATAGACCCCACTAACATTGGTCATCTGTTAACCCATCCACACATCCAGGAATAGACCCCACTAACATTGGTCATCTGTTAACTCACCAATACGTCCAGGAATAGACCCCACTAACATTGGTCATCTGTTAACCCATCCACACGTCCAGGAATAGACCCCACTAAAAATGGTCATCTGTTAACCCATCCACACGTGCAGGAATAGACCCCACTAACATTGGTCATCTGTTAACCCACCAATACGTCCAGGAATAGACCCACTAACATTGGTCATCTGTTAACCCATCCACACGTCCAGGAATAGACCCCACTAAAAATGGTCATCTGTTAACCCATCCACACGTCCAGGAATAGACCACACTAACATTGGTCATCTGTTAACCCATCCACACATCCAGGAATAGACCCCACTAACATTGGTCATCTGTTAACTCATCAACACGTCAAGGAATAGACCCCACTAACATTGGTCATTTGTTAACTCACCAATACGTCCAGGAATAGACTCCACTAACATTGGTCATCTGTTAACCCATCCACACGTCCAGGAATAGACCCCACTAAAAATGGTCATCTGTTAACTCATCCACACGTCCAGGAATAGACCCCACTAACATTGGTCATTTGTTAACTCACCAATACATCCAGGAATAGACCACACTAACATTGGTCATCTGTTAACCCATCCACACATCCAGGAATAGACCCCACTAACATTGGTCATCTGTTAACTCACCAATACGTCCAGGAATAGACCCCACTAACATTGGTCATCTGTTAACCCATCCACACGTCCAGGAATAGACCCCACTAACATTGGTCATTTGTTAACTCACCAATACGTCCAGGAATAGACCCCACTAACATTGGTCATCTGTTAACCCATCCACACATCCAGGAATAGACCCCACTAACATTGGTCATCTGTTAACCCATCCACACATCCAGGAATAGACCCCACTAACATTGGTCATCTGTTAACCCATCCACACGTCCAGGAATAGACCCCACTAACATTGGTCATTTGTTAACTCACCAATACGTCCAGGAATAGACCCCACTAACATTGGTCATCTGTTAACCCATCCACACGTCCAGGAATAGACCCCACTAAAAATGGTCATCTGTTAACCCATCCACACGTCTAGGAATAGATCCCACTAACATTGGTCATCTGTTAACTCATCCACATGTCCAGGACTAGACCCCACTAACATTAGTCATCTATTAACCCATCCACACGTCCAGGAATAGACCCCACTAACATTGGTCATTTGTTAACTCACCAATACGTCCAGGAATAGACCCCACTAACATTGGTCATCTGTTAACCCATCCACACATCCAGGAATAGACCCCACTAACATTGGTCATCTGTTAACTCATCAATACGTCCATGAATAGACCCCACTAACATTGGTCATCTGTTAACCCATCCACACGTCCAGGAATAGACCCCACTAACATTGGTCATTTGTTAACTCACCAATACGTCCAGGAATAGACCCCACTAACATTGGTCATCTGTTAACCTATCCACACGTCCAGGAATAGACCCCACTAACATTGGTCATTTGTTAACTCACCAATACGTCCAGGAATAGACCCTACTAACATTGGTCATCTGTTAACCCATCCACACATCCAGGAATAGACCCCACTAACATTGGTCATCTGTTAACTCACCAATACGTCCAGGAATAGACCCCACTAACATTGGTCATCTGTTAACCCATCCACACATCCAGGAATAGACCCCACTAACATTGGTCATTTGTTAACTCATCAATACGTCCAGGAATAGACCCCACTAACATTGGTCATCTGTTAACCCATCCACACGTCCAGGAATAGACCCCACTAAAAATGGTCATCTGTTAACTCATCAACACGTCAAGGAATAGACCCTATTAACATGCCGAAAACTAGAGAAGAAATGGCACCGCGAACAGACACCGGAGAACCACGCAGCCCACAAGAAAGCCATGTGCCAACACCATCACCTCATCAGATCCGCCAAACGGACCTCCTTCAAAGTCCGCCTCAACAACAATGCACACAACAGCAAAGAGCTCTTCAATATCGTGAAGGATCTCTCCAACCCCAGCTCCAACACCAACGACATACCACCATCGCAAGACCCATGCAACTCACTTGCCACCTTTTTCCATCGCAAGATCGCAGACATCCACAACAGCTTTGACAACCAGACCACCCCAACAGCCAACAACACCTCAGACCCCACGGTCACCACCCACAGCGACCCCCTGATCACCTGGACTAACATCAACAACAACGACACCATCAAAATCATGAACACCATCCACTTCGGCTCCCTGTCAGATCCTTGCCCACACCACATATTCAAAAAAGCCAGCGCCACCATCGCACTCCATCTCTGCAAGGCCTTCAACATCTCCTTTGAGACGAGACCTTCCCGGAGAGCCAGAAGCACGCCGAGATCAACGCCTTGCTCAAAAAACCCAAGGCAGATCCGAGGGACCTCAAGAACTTCCGGCCAATCTCCCTGCTCCCGTTCCCGGCAAAGGTCATAGAGAAAACCGTCAACAAACAGCTGACCCACTACCTCGAGGAGAACAACATCCTGGACCCGTCCCAGTCCGGGTTCTGCAGCAACCACATCACCGAAACTGCCCTGATCACCACCACCGTTGTCATCAGGGCCCTGCTGGACAATGGCAAAACGGTGGCCCTCATCCCCCTGGACCTATTAGCAGCCTTCAACACAGTCTGCAACTGCACCCTACGGACACGTCTCCTCAACGCAGAGATCCAAGACAAGGCTCTTGAATGGACCACCTCCTTCCTCTCCGGCAGAACCCAGAGTGTCCACCTTCCCCCTTTCCGCTCCTAAGCCTTCAAAATCATCTGCGTCGTACCTCAAGGATCATCCCTCAGCCCGACATTGTTCAACATCTTCATGGCCTCGCTCGCCCACGTCACCAGACTGCACAACCTCAACATCATCTCCTATTCCTACGACACACAGCTGATCCTCTCCCTCACCAAGGACCCCCTCACCGCCAAAACCAACCTCCACAAAAGAATGAAAGCCATCGCCAAATAGATGAAGAGCAGCCATCTGAAACTAAACTCAGACAAGATGGAGGTCATCATCCCCGGCTCCACCCCCTCAGCCTGGGACGACTCCTGGTGGCCGACCACCCTGGGAGCAGCACCGACACCCACTGACCACACACGGAACCTTGGGTTCATCCTTGCCTCAACGCTCTCCCTGACCAAGCAAGTCAACGCCGTCTCATCCTCCTGCTTCAACACCCTCCGCATGCTCCACAAGATCTACAGGTGGATCCCCACCGACACAAGAAGAACGGTCACCTACGCCCTCATCAGCAGCACTTTAAAAGTGTTTTGGAGCACACACAAATGTATAATAAAATTACAGTTATCGAACACAGAATGTACAATAATCAGTTGGGCTCTTGTTTTTCTCTTCTGTTAATATCATCAGATCCTCCAATCCCTTATGCCAACGCGTTTCGCCGTGATAGGGGTAAACCTACGTCTTCCTCAGGGCTGGAAGTAATACCAGGTGCCCAATTGTAATATAAATCTTAAGCGCATTACATTTGTGCCATAGAGCCCACATTGTTGACAACCCTGTGCAAAGGGCTTTTCAATCCTACAGCGTGTGTCACACATTTCCACAAAAGTCGAACACATATTCAATATCTTTAGTTAGAGATGTAATCAAAATTGCATTCAATACAGAACATTATGTTCATTACTTATTCCTATCATTGACATATTATTTAAATGTTTATATCATTACATGCACATTATTTCCATCCAGTTCATAGTGGTCCTGTGACCAAATTTATAAGTCTCTAGCTACAGCCAAAGTGTGTTTTTATATCTATGTAACCCATGTGAATAAAAGAATAGCAGTGTCTTACGACACAGATACCTTAGGGCTTCTTTAAATGTGCTCCTGTCAAGCCAAAATAAAATCTCTTATTATTCTTTACGACGCGAGGCAACGGTCTTTCACTGCATTTGATTTGATCATAAACTACTATATTTCATAATATAACTCTTACCGCCATAAAGGTAATCCTCCATACTAAATCCTTTGTTCCTTCCATGAATATTTGCTTAATGAATTGAAGTAAAATTATCCCAGAACCTAAATAAACATATGATATTCTATTTAGCATACCATGTCACAGTTCCTCACTCCCAGATTAAGTTAGTGAAATTATCCTATGCCACCCTTCCCTTACCTTCCAATAGTGAAGTTTACACGTAACTTGATCCCAAGTCAGCTCTGTCCATATATCATAAGCTCTACTTCCACGTGTATTCTCAACTGCCGATGGCGTGTAGCATTAATCTTCTAAAACATGAACCCATGGAATACCACATTGTTTAAACTAACCTCGTAGGTTGAAAAAATGCAAAAAATGCAACAAAAAACAGCTTGTCAACACTCATAGCCAATATCCCTACCGTTTGTTTCCAGCTCCACATTTATCCAAAGCTCAATGCTGCCGCCTGACAACACGGACTACAAGTCCCTCCAAATCCTAGTGGAAAGAGTAAATACAGAGAAGTAGGTTACCCACTAAATAACTCCTATGTTATTCCTGAGGTAAAGATTGTGTATAAGCATGAGATCCTCCCGTACCTTAACCGCTGTTCACATCCACCCGAGTACAGGCGAGGACAGACAGGCTTCCGGGTTTGCGGCAAAGTAGCGTGTGTTGAAAGTAAAAGAGGACTCTCACATTCCCCCGAATTGTCAGCGCCATCTTGGTGTGGTGTGCCTATGTCCTTGTAATGGCAATAGATATGTGCACAACATTTTGAAAAACAATTCCGACATCTGTGAATATCTATGCATGTATATCAAATGACCATCTTTTCAGCCAGCACGCCACCTCAAGTATTCTCTTCGCTTGCCAATCTTTTTGAAAAATTATGGAACGCAATTCTATACAGGCCATGCCTCGAACATGAATAAAGATCCATATTGTAATACACCTTCAAAATTAAATATTGGTGAAGCCCAATACTCCCCAAAATAAATATACCATTCGTTCGCCGGTTATTTCGGCATCCTTATCTTAGCACAAGAAATTCTATATACTGCTTTCACTCGAGGGTGAATACATTTTCATTTAAACCAGTGTTACATTAGTGCCCACGTTTAGTCATCATGACCGCTCAGTGTGCTTCTAACTGCATCCTGAGATCCCATAACTATTCAGTCACCCAAAAAATATTGTAGTTCCTGATCAAAATTCAGGCCGTCCACTACAGCCCTCAAACGCATGATCCACCTCGCCTCAGGCCTTCGTACCTTGAGCTCTTTATTTCCACTTCGTGGGTCTGATTTGATGTGCTCAATACCAAAATATTTAAAACTTTTACTGTGTTCCTGGACTGCACAGCTGTGTACATGCTCTGCAATTGGGTACCTTATGTCATTTTCTTTGATCGCTCTTAAATACACACTCATACGCTCTTTTAGCATTTGTATTGTGCTTCCCACATATATTTTAGTACATTTACATTCAATGATATAAATTACATATTTGGTGCTACAAGTCATATTTGTTAGTATATCGTACACTTGACCATCATTAACCTGAAACTGCTTGGTCTTATCCTTGGCACACCTGCACATCCCACTTGATTTACCCCCCACCATATTATTATGGCGGGGGTATCGGGACAAATGCAAAGTGCGTCCGCCACTTTTCTGCCAGTCGACAATAGTTCCGATTGCCGGCAGGGTGGAGCTGGGGCATAATATGTAAGGATGGGCGTAGTGGGCGTAGTGGGGCTACGCAAAGCTTCGTGAAGTGGGCAGGAAGCTATGCCCACCCACGCGCTTCACGTAGTCCCATTACACGCTGCCCTCCTCCCTCCCGCCCTCTTCTACATCCCTAGTTTTGATTTTAAATGGTGTAAAAATAAATGAAAATCACTTACCTGATATGCGGCGTCACAGGGCTCCCTCTTCTGTTTCACGACGACTTCTTCCAACCAAATGCGCATACGTGGTTACCCGCGCTTGCGCATTTCCTGTGAGAAATGCGCATGCACGGGCGCATATCAGGTAAGTGATTTTCATTTATTTTTACACTATTTTAAATCAAAATTAGGGATGTAGAAGAGGGCAGGAGGGAGGCGTGTGGTGGGCAACTTCGCTCCGTCAACGGGGTGTGCGTAGTTTGCCTACTACGCCTACTTTGGGAATTGCGAAGTAGACAACACAACGTGCACTCTGTGGGTGGAGCGAAGCACTCTGCCCAGGGTTAATAATATGGTGGCTGTGCCTAGAAGACACCACCATTCATAATATGATGCCTGGTTTAAAAGGCCTTTCCATGGCGGTGATTCCGCCATGGAAAAGCTGGCGGGATGTGCTTTGTGGGCCCATTGCAGGGCCCCCAGGGAGGTGGAGGGGTGGGGGTGCACCTGGGGGGTACCCATGGTACCCCCCTGGCATTCCCTTGCACAAGGTGGCAGGCACCGCGGGGTGCCTGCCATGTTGTGCATGGGAATCCACAAAATGTCAATTTGGCATTGCAGCGGATGCTGCTTTAAGCAGCACCCTCTGCAATGTCAAATAAGCAGACTACAACCGCCAGAGTGGTGGTCGCATCCTAATCAGCGGTGCAGGACCGCCACTCGTATGGCAGCCGGTCCCAGCACCGCGAGGATGTCGGGCGGACTGAAGTCTGCCCGCCATCCTATGAGCCCCTTGGTTAGTGGAAGCCATACAAGATGTCATTTAGTAACTAGAGAAATATGAGTGACATAGTAGGTGTCTAATCTATGATAAAAACTAATGGCATTCCACCAAGACCTGAAAGTGGTGTTATCAGCTTGTTTCCAATTTAATGTAATTTAATGAAATGCCACAGCCAATAGTAAATTGATTAGTTTATAGCCTGGTGTTAAATGGGACCACTGAGGTGCCAAACTACCTAAGAAATATTAGTAAAGGAGAAAGGAATAGCAAAATTAAAACTCTTAATAATTGTGCCCTCAATATTCTGTTATATCAATTTCCTTCTTTTAATAATCATTGTGCACATGCTTTAAAATCTGCTCAAAAACAGTCTCTTCTGCAGGGGGGTGTACAGCTGCAGTTCATGACTCCAGTAAAACTTTTTCGAGTCTTGCTTTGCATTATGGAACCTCTAGTTCTGGGTATGATTAACCTTGCTTGAGGCTCCAAGGACATGATGGCATCTAATTATAGCTATGCAAGAAGAATGACACAAGTATAAAACTAAAGAGGCTAACTAGTACCACAAACGCACAGGTGCTCACCTGAGATGTGAGAGACCACTCACTTAAATTCCACAAAGAACAATAGGCATTCAAATTTCAATTTCAATGTCACTTTAGGGGATGTCCGGAGAAAAGCGAGGGTGCTTTTCCACGTTGCACATGTAGAACCAAAAGCCCAGGTATGCAGCTCTCTTTGCAAGTACCTGAGAATGAGGAATCTGCTTGTCTGTGTGCCCTATGGATCATACCCTACCAGGTTCTTGGTAAGCAAATCATGTTTTAGGCTCACACAAAGTTTATATACATGTTTTAGTATTTCACTTTTTTTTTTCCTTTGGATTGATGTGGTGTTTTCACACATTTCTTAACAGCTAGAAATCACTGTTTGGTTATATTTCATTTATAAAGTTATATATAGCGTAAACATGACCAGTGAGGGTATCAGAGCATTTTACAAATGATCGAAAGAAGCAAGAAGAAGAGCAAACAAAAACTGTTCACTGACAAAATATTGACCTCCCAAAATATCTCCATACAAAAATATCAATGTCAGAAATAATGACATGCTATAGTTATCATGGAAATTATAAAAATATTTGTTGTCACTACTATTGTTGTATAAAGTACAGTTTTAAAAATATATATATATTGAAAAAGCAAACATCAATTATATTAAATAATAACACAACAGAAATAAAAATAAAATAGACATGTTTTTTAAAAAAACAATAACGATTTTAAATATGTTCAAAAAGTAAAACACACACACATATATATATATATATATATATATATATATATATATATGAATATATATATATATATATATATATATATATATATATATATATATATATATATATATATATATATATATATTACCTACTGGCGGTCGCCAGTAGGTAGTTATAGTTAGGATAATTTTCAATGTTAAATCTCAACATTCTATTTTGAATAACTTTGGCGCCGGTTGACGAATCTGCCTGAAATTTTCAGGAAAATGGTCTCATGGCGGTCCGGTCCTTCCCTGAAAGTTTGGGGGGGATTCGTCAAGCGGGGGCCGAGATAAAAGGGGGGTCCCAAAACGCGTTTTCCCCATGTTAATTTCCATAGGGCGGTCGATTTCACTTTTAGCCCGAACGGCTGAATGGATTTCCACCAAACTTGGCAAAATTGTAGGGACTGGTAGCCCGATGTGCCTTTGCTATGTCTCAAGATATGTGCTCCAGTGGATTTTGAGTAATTAAGGTTCAAAAAAATATATATATCTATAGCAGCGCTCCAGTAAGCGCACCGGTACGCGCACCGGGCGCGTCACGCGACTTGCGCGGAGAAAGCTGATTGGCTCTGGGGTGTCTGTAAACATTCTAAACAGTCCGGAGCGGCCGCCATCTTGTGTCTCGGTAGGATCGAGACACAAGAGGTGGCCAAAACAAAGGGGGAAATGACCATAAGGGGGCAGAGTAGACCCCCCTTGACCCCCTAGGTTTGATGTGGGGGCCATAAAAGGGCCCCACGGGGCAAAAAAAAAAAAAAAAAAATTTTGATTTTCGCGGGGTGAGCGCCCGGTACGCGCACCGGTAAGCGTACCGGGGAGTGTACCATGGGGAAAAAGAATGACAGTTTTAAAAGTAGCTGATTAGAAAAAAAAATGTTTAGTTGTTTTTTTTATATATACACATACATATATATAAATGCATATGCACATATATATATGCATATATGTCTATATGTGTGCGTGTAGAGAGAGGTAGAGAGGTAGAGGTGTAGAGGTAGAGAGGTAGAGAGGTAGAGAGTAGAGAGTGAGTAATAGAGAGTAGAGAGTGAGTAGTAGAGAGTAGTAGAGAGCAGTAGAGAGAGTAGCAGAGTGAGTAGTAGAGAGTAGTAGAGTGAATAGTAGAGTGGTAGTAGAGAGTAGTAGAGAGTGAGTAGTAGAGACTGAGTAGTAGAGAGTAGTAGAGAGTAAGTAGTAGAGTGAGTAGTAGAGAGCAGTAGAGAGTGAGTAGTAGAGAGTGGGAGAGAGTAAGTAGTAGAGAGTAGTGGAGAATATTCCAAAGTTTGGCACAGCACCACTTTCACAATGAGTCCAATCAAATCATATCACTTAGAGTACTTATTGAAGCGCTGAATCTTGGTGTATATTCAAATGCTTTTATTTTCCTTAAGTTTATGTACCACAGCCAGCCGAAACGTTTCGTTCTGTACAACAGAACTTCTTCAGGGCGTTCTTATTTCCTTCAAGTTATGTCGGTATCCCGTTGTCATATAACTAGATATTTCTTCCAAATGTTAGACGAGACATAAGTATATTCTTATTAAAAGTGACTAGGTATCAATTTTACCCACACAATTCGGGCAGACTTGAGTAATTTATAGCATCCTCAAAGTCAGTCTTTCAAAAATTCCAAAGTATAGGACATGATAATCCAAATCCAAATGTTTCTCAAGAAAAGTCATTTACAATCGTTCGGAATATCGGTGTTTGGGCAGATATGATCCAGGGACCCCCAGTATGCAAGGGGAATTAGTCCCCCCTCTGCAAAGGCGCCAGTGGCCTGCATTGCAGAGAGGTGTAACAAGGGTGTGGCCTCATTACACTTCTCTGCAATGCAGCTCCCTCGTGCATACTGGAGGCTCCTGGTGGACTAGTTGACCCCAGGGACCCCCAGTATGCAAGGGGAATTAGTTCCCCCTCTGCAAACGCGGCAGTGGGCTGCGTTGCAGAGAGGTGTAACAAGGGGCATAGTCTCATTACACCTCTGCAATGCAGCCCCAGGCGCATACTGGAGGTTCCAGGTGGGCTAATAGGCCCCCAGGGGCCCCCAGTATGCAAGGGGAATTAGTTTCCCCTCTTCAAACATGCACGGGGGCTGCGTTGCAGAGAGGTGTAAAAAGGGTTGTGGCTTCATTACACCTCTCTGCAATGCAGTCCCCTGGCGCATACTGGAGATTCCTGGTGGGCTTTCAGGTCTTATATAGTTAGGAATTAGCATTAAAAAAACCTTTGAAATTCACTGAAAAAACCACAGGTTTCACACCAGTTATAGTTAGGAATTAGCATTTAAAAAACCTTTGAAATTCACTGAAAAAACCATAGGTTTCACACCAGTTATAGTTAGGAATTAGCATTTAAAAAACCTATTAAATTCACTGACAAAACCAGTTATAGTTAGCTGGAAATTTTACTGATATAAAACCAATGAAATTCCACGTTATAGTTAGTTGGACTCACTATAACTTGCGCGTGCAATGCACTGCTGATGACGTCACATATTACATCACTCATGACATGGTCAGTGACATCACTCATGACATCACTGATGACACCATCCTTGTGACATAGTGACAGACCTCCTTTCAGTGTAATGTAACCCTTGAAACACATATTCAAAAATAGAAACTGAAATTTAAAAAAAAATGGAGATACCCATATCAGTTACAACAAGCAATTCAGTAATTCCACCATCTATATGCACATCCAGTCATTCACCAACAGTTCTATATAGTCACTCATACATATACTCACTTATCATATGAAGTGATACACCTATACATCCTGTTACACACCGACAGTCATCCAAAAGTTACTCACACACATACTCACACGTGCAAATAAACTATTGAACATCCATTTATTTGAATATAGAGTTATACACACACTTCCACCTTACTTGTATTGAAAATTACACATATTTATTCTCTTAAACAATCACTTATAGAAACACATACTTATTTAAACAGGAACTCTTACAATCTCTTACTCTCACATATACTCACTTATATACATCAATATTCACATATACTAGATTAAAACATATGTAGTTACTGATAAAGACACTAGTGAGACAGTCATTCACTCACTAACAAACACATATACACACTCATCCATCCATACAGTCCTGCACATATGCTGTCTTCAAAACACATACAAACAGCGAGTCAGTCACTCATGCATCTATGTGCTAAGTAATACCCCCACCAAACCATATAGACACTCATACTGATACTAAGAGAAACATCTAATAACCCATATACATACGCATGTAGCTACTTACCAACACATGTAGCCACTTATAAACAAAGTGAAACAATAATATATATATTTAAATATTTAAACATTACTCACTAATATTTATTTTTCAGAAAGACACATATTCACTGGATGGTGTCATCAGTGATGTCATGAGTGATGTCACTGACCATGTCATGAGTGATGTAATATGTGACGTCATCAGCAGTGCATTGCACGCGCAAGTTATAGTGAGTCCAACTAACTATAACGTGGAATTTCATTGGTTTTATATCAGTAAAATTTCCAGCTAACTATAACTGGTTTTGTCAGTGAATTTAATAGGTTTTTTAAATGCTAATTCCTAACTATAACTGGTGTGAAACCTATGGTTTTTTCAGTGAATATATATATATATATATATATATATATATATATATATATATATATATATATATATATATATATATATATATATATATATATATATATTACCTACTGGCGGTCGCCAGTAGGTAGTTATAGTTAGGATTGTTTTCCATAGGAAATCCGCAACATTCTATTGGGAATAACTTTGGCGCCGGTTGAGGAATCTACCTGTAATTTTCCTTAAATTTGCCGTGCTGCGCTCCGCTCCTTCCCTGAAAGTTTGGGGGGGGATTCGTCAAGCGGGGGCCGAGATAAAAGGGGGGTCCCAAAACGTGTTTTCCCCATGTTAATTTCCATAGGGCGGTTGGACTCACTTTTAGCCCGAACGGCTGAGTGGATTTCCACAAAACTTGGCAAAATTGTAGGGACTGGTAGCCTGATGTGCCTTTGCTATGTCTCAAGATATGTGCTCCAGTGGATTTTGAGTAATTTAGGTTAAAAAATTATATATATCTGGGCGGAGCCTAACCACATACACATCTGATTGGCTGTCAGCACTTTATCCAAGAAGTGTTGGCAGCCATCTTGGGACCAATATACATGATAGCACCTCATTAAAAAGCATTGTAGGTAATAGAGGGTTTTAGGACTTTAGTTACATTATAAATCATTTGTTGATGGTACCATACTCTTTTTAGGAATTGTGGTGTGTTCTAAGGTGATTTTACCATGTGAAAAAGCCTTCTGCTGTGATTTCATGAATCATGTTTGAAAGAAAACTAATATCTCATGATTTTCCCACAGTGGTTTGGAAGGGGATCTATAAGCTAAACTGAAAAAATATTTTCTGTAAATTCACATTATCTTTCTCAGTCATGTGAGAATGAAGTCTGACATTCTCAGTAAAACATGTACATCCAACAAGGACAGAGACTGTCAGTTGATTCCTTTGTGTTCTACTGCAGCCTCCTAGAGTGTTCTAAAGAACAACTAGAGCGCTAACAGTCCTACTTATTACAAAGGTATAGCACAACGGAAGCCATTGTGATGGGAATAAAGTGGTAACTCTTAAAACATTTAATTTAAAAGGAACAAAATGAGGGGGTATATTATGCCATAGAAAGTATTATTAGTGCCGCAGAAAGAAAAATTAGGGCACATTTTGAGTGACTTCTCAAATCCTCTTCTATTTCATTAAAACATTCTGACATGCAGTCTCCCAAGATGGCCACCAGAGACAAAAGAGCCCAAATGTAGCCCAAATATCAACCAGATGTAGCCCAAGTATAGCCCAATGACAGAATGTCCCAGAGTGTTCTAAAGAACAACTAGAGCGCTAACAGTCCTACTTATTACAAAGGTATGGCACACCTGAAGCCATCTTGATTGGAATAAAGTGGTAACTCTTAAAACATTTAATTGAAAAAGGACAAAATGAGGGGTATATTTTGCCATAGAAAGTATGATTAGTGCTGCAGAAGGAAAAATTAGGGCACATTTTGAGTGACTTCTCTAATCCTCTTCAATTTCATTAAATAATTCTGACATGCAGACTGAAACATGCACTTTGAATACCAGCAGCAGACTTCCCTGGTGAGCAGTAGCTTTACTACAGTGATCTAATGAGCAACTAGAGTGCTAACATTCAGAATTTATGGCAAATGTGTGACACATCTGAATGCCGTCTTGATGGAACCAAAGTAAACAAGCATTGAAAATGCAATAGATCTCGCCCTCGTTTAAGTTAAAGCCATTCTGTTTGTAATGAGGTGGCTTTTTAATTTTGCTTTTATTAGTGTTTTTTAAACTTTCATGTAAATAACATGCATCTGTATGCATATATGTATATGTATGCATGCATTTATATTTGTATTTATATAGATATACAGATTATATATGTTTATATATGTGTGTATATATATATATATATATACATACACATACATATATATAAATGCATATGCATATATATGCATATATATGTGTATATGTGTGCGTGTAGAGAGAGGTAGAGAGGTAGAGGTGTAGAGGTAGAGAGGTAGAGACTAGTAGAGAGAGAAGTAGAGAGAGGTAGAGAGGTAGAGAGTAGAGAGTGAGTAATAGAGAGTAGAGAGTGAGTAGTAGAGAGTAGTAGAGAGCAGTAGAGAGAGTAGCAGAGAGTGAGTAGTAGAGAGTAGTAGAGTGAATAGTAGAATGAGTAGTAGAGAGTAGTAGAGAGTGAGTAGTAGAGAGTGAGTAGTAGAGAGTAGTAGAGAGTAAGTAGTAGAGTGAGTAGTAGAGAGCAGTAGAGAGTGAGTAGTAGAGAGTAGTAAAGAGTGAGTAGTAGTCAAAGTCAAAGTCAAAGTCAAATGATTTATATAGCGCACTACATACCCAGAGGGTCTCAAGGCGCTTGAAGAAGGGTGGGGGAATTACTTGTCGAATATCCAAGTTTTAAGTTGCTTTCTGAATGCTAGGTGGTTCTGAGTGAGGCGAAGGTGCGTGGGAAGTGAGTTCCAGGTTTTAGCTGCCAGGTAGGAGAAGGATCTACCTCCCATGGTGGTTTTGTTGATGCGAGGTACAGTAGCAAGGGCTTGGTTGGAGGATCGTAGCTGGCGGGAGGGGGTGTAGAAGGAGAGTCGTGTGTTAAGGCATTCGGGTCAAAGTTCGTAGAGTGCTTTGTGTGCGTGGGTTAGGAGGCGGAAAGTAATCCTTTTATTGACGGGGAGCCAGTGGAGGTTTTTCAGGTGACCAGAGATGTGGTCTTTACGCGGGATGTCTAGTATGAGTCTGGCTGAAGTGTTCTGAATGCGTTGGAGTTTTTTCTGGAGTTTTTCGGTGGTACCGGCGTATAGGGTGTTTCCGTAGTCCAGGCGGCTCGTGACCAGAGCGTGGGTGACAGTTTTTCTAGTTTCGGTGGGGATCCAGCGAAATGTTTTCTTGAGCATGCGAAGAATATTGAAGCAGGATGATGAAACAGCGTTGACTTGTCTGTACATGGAGAGTGAAGAATCCAGGATGACGCCCAGGTTCCGTGCGTGGTCCGTCGGGATGGGTGCTTTTCCAAGGGCCTCTGGCCACCAAGAGTCACCCCAGGCGGAGGGGGAGGTACCTAGGATAAGGACTTCTGTTTTGTCTGAGTTCAGTTTTAGTCGGCTGTGCTTCATCCACTCGGCTACTTCTTTCATTCCTTCATGTAGGTTGGTTTTGGCAGTGTTTGGGTCTTTGGTGAGTGATAGGATCAGTTGAGTGTCATCAGCGTATGAGATGATGTTGAGGTTGTGTTGGCGTGCGATGACCGCGAGGGGGCTCATGTATACGTTGAAGAGGGTGGGGCTGAGTGAAGATCCTTGTGGCACGCCGCAGATGACTTCAGTGGCCTCTGACTTGAATGGTGGGAGGCGGACTCTTTGGGTTCTTCCGGTGAGGAACGAGGTGATCCAATCCAGTGCTTTTCCTTGGATTCCGATGTTTCTGAGGCGCTGTAATAGGGTGCTATGACAGACTGTGTCGAAGGCTGCGGAGAGGTCGAGGAGGATGAGGGCGACTGTGTCTCCATTGTCCAGTAGAGTTCGAATGTCGTCTGTGGCTGCGATGAGGGCGGTGTCAGTGCTGTGTTTGGCTCGGAAGCCGGACTGTGAGGAGTCGAGGGATTTGTTGGTTTCGAGGAATGCGGCGAGCTGGTTGTTGACAGCTTTCTTGATGACTTTGGCCGGGAATGGAAGGAGCGAGATGGGGCGGTAGTTTTTGAGTTCGGTGGGGTCAGCTGTGGGTTTTTTCAGAAGGGCGCTGAGTTCGGCATGTTTCCAGCTGCTTGGACTTTCTTCCAGTTGAAGACAGTCGCTCGGGCCCTCTTAGGGACATTGAGACTGCCCCGCTGTGTATGCTACACGCGTGTGAGTATTGATCACGCGTGCAGCGCACAGCGGAGCTTTATTTCATAAACCTTTGAACCTATCACGTTTGTCACTTTTCTTTTGCACCTTAGTCACTCCTTCGTTGTTTACAATATATATTACCGGGGTACAGGAGTGTCTATACCCTACCTCTCTTGTTGATATTGAACAAAAAAAAAAAACATGAACAATATACATAAAAAAATAGTATTACATAAATATACAATATAGGATTCATTATAAAAAATATGACATTTCATAGCTATAGAAATTTGCTATTAAAAAACCTTTGAAATTCACTGAAAAAAACATAGGTTTGAGGCCCTATATATAGTTAGGAATTAGCATTTAAAAAACCTATGAAATTCACTGAAAAAACCATAGGTTTCACACCAGTTATAGTTTGGAATTAGCATTTAAAAAATCTTTGAAATTCACTGAAAAAACCATAGGTTTCAGACCAGTTACAGTTAGGAATTAGCATTTAAAAAACCTATTAAATTCACTGAAAAAGCCATAGGTTTGACATCAGTTATAGTTAGCTGGAAATTTTGCTGACATAAAACCATTGAAATTCCCACGTTATAGTTAGTTGGACTCACTATAACTTGCGCGCCTGCAATGCACTACTGATGACGTCACATATTACATCACTCATGACATGGTCAGTGACATCACTCATGACATCACTGATGACACCATCCTTGTGACACAGTGACAGACCTCCTTTCAGTGTAATGTAACCCTTGAAACACATATTCAAAAATAGAAACGAACATTTTCAAAAAAATGGAGATACCCATACCAGTTACAACAACCAATTCAGTAATTCCACCATCTATATACACATCCACTCATTCACCAACAGTTCTATATAGTCACTCATACATATACTCACTCATCATATGTAGTGATACACCTATACATCCTGTTACACACCGACAGTCATCCAAAAGTTACTCACACACATACTCACACATGCAAATAAACTATTGAACATCCATTTATTTTCATATACAACTATACACGCACTACCACCTTACTTCTAAGGAAACTTACAGATACGTACTCTATTAAACAATCACTTATAGAAACACATACTTATTTAAACAGGAACTCTTACAATCTCTCACTCTCACATATACTCATTTATATACATCAATACTCACATATACTAGATTAAAACATATGTCGTTACTGATAAAGACACTAGTGAGACAGTCATTCACTCACTAACACACACATATACACACTCATCCACCCATACAGTCCTGCACATATGCTGTCTTCAAAACACATACAAACAGTGAGTCAGTCATTGATACATCTATGTGCTAAGTAATACCCCCACCAAACCATACAGACATTCATACTGATACTAAAAAAACATCTAATAACCCATATACACACACATGTAGCTACTCACCAACCCATGCAGCCACTTATACACAAAGTGAAACACTGATACATATATTTAAATATTTAAACATTACTCGCTAATATATGTATTCACTAAGATACACTTAATAAGCCAGTTAACCAATCAATTTTTTTTAAAAAACATCCTATTAGACACTTATTTAAATATTTATTCTTCCATCGACCTTTACAAATACATATATAAAACATATTTATTTTTCAGAAAGACACACATTCACTGGATGGTGTCATCAGTGACGTCATGAGTGATGTCACTGACCATGTCATGAGTGATGTAATATGTGACGTCATCAGCAGTGCATTGCAGGCGCTTGTTATAGTGAGTCCAACTAACTATAACGTGGGAATTTCAATGGTTTTATGTCAGTAAAATTTCCAGCTAACTATAACTGGTGTCAAACCTATGGTTTTTTCAGTGAATATATATATATATATATTACCTACTGGCAGTCCAAGTAGGTAGTTATAGTTAGGACCTACTTTCCATAGGAAATCCACAACATTGTATTTGGTATAACTTTGGCCCCGGTGGACGAATATTCACGAATTTCTCCAAGAAAATTACCTACTTGGTTCCGCTCCTTCCCTGAAAGTTTGGGGGTGATTTGTCAAGTGGGGGCCGAGAAAAAAGGGGGGTCCCAAAATGTGTTTTGCCCATGCAATTTTCTATAAGGACCTTTAGCCAGGGCTAAAGCCCGAACAGCTCAACCAAATTACACCAAATTTGGCAGAGAGGTAGAGTTCGGTTCGCAGATTGTGCTTTTTGTTAAATGGTGTAAATCCGTTCAGTAGTTCCGGAGAAAATCATAGTGATATCTAGAGACGAAGTACTGCACGCGTACGGAAATCCGTACACTTACGAGTCACCCTGGGCGTAGTGGGCGTAGTGGGGCTTCGCGGAGCTTCGTGAAGTGGGCGAGAAACTACGCCCACCTCCGCACTCCGCGTAGCCCCACTACGCACCGCAGGCCTCCCTCTCTCCCGCCCTCCATAAATACTTTAATTTAAATGTTAGAAAGAATTAAAGGGCACTTACCTTGCCCGCCGCTGCCCGCCGCGTCCCCGGGGCTCGCTCTCTTCATCGCTGCCGTCTTGGGTACTAATGCGCATGCGCGGGCAGCCGCGCATGCGCATTTCAACCGAATGCCTTAGTTATTACGGTGCGCTGCCTCTGGCTACATTGAGTGCAGCTTATGGAATATCGTTTTGATTTGCCTTTTCACATGTGTTCAACCTGTCTTCCATTGCCTGAGCTGCGATTTCGACTGGGCCCTGGATTTGTGTCTCTGCAGTACGGTGTCTCCCAACGCAGATTATGACCAGCTGATGAGCCCCTTAGTGGTTCATGACTTGCTCTGTTCTGGCGGTGGGATTATGGCCTTAGCAGCGATACATGGAATAATGGGACGTTGGAATGTTTTTGCAGTGGTGCATGACTTCTTGGCACACAGTTACATTCAAGATGACCAGAGTTTTCCTCCGATGGTGATAGAGGCTCCGGTCATTGAGGAACATGGATCTTTGATAGTTTATTTGCATGTGTGAGTATGTGTGTGAGTAACTCTATGTATGAATGTCGGTTTTTAACAGGATGTATAGGTGTATGAGTACATAAGTGAGTGAGAACATGTATGAGTGACTGTATAGAAACTGTTGGTGAATGAGTGGATGTATATGTAGATATTGGAATTACTGAATAGGTTGTTGTAACTGGTATTGGTATATCCATTGTTTTGAACATTTTATTTTCTACTTTTGAATGTGTGTATCAAAGGTTATATCAGGGTGAGAGGAGGTCTGCCACTCTTTCACAAGGATGATGTCATCAGTGATGTCATCAGTGATGTCATTTGAGATGTCATCAGTGATGTCATGAGTGATGGCACTGACCATGTCATGAGTGATGTAATATGTGACATCATCAGCAGTGCATTGCGGGTGCACGAGTTATAGTTAGCTGAACTAACTATAACGGGGAAATTTCAATGGTTTTGTATGAGTGAAATGTTGAGCTAACTATAACTTGTGTGAATCCTATGGATATATATATCGACTCCACGCTTCCCCAGTGCCTCGTTGCACAGAACAGGAACACGGACTCAAAATATGCCGGTATCAGATTTCTTTATTTATATTATATTGGTGGAACGGTGCATGGCTATATATATATATATTACCTACGTTTGGTCGCCAGTAGGTAGTTATAGTTAGGACCTAGTTATCATAGGAAAATGGCAACATTCTATTCCCAATACCTTTGGCGCCGGTTGAGGATTCTTCGCCAAGTTTTCATAACTAGTTCTTTGATGATATCAGCTCTTATGTTGAAAGTTTGGGGGTGATTCATAAAGGGGGTGCCGAGATAAAAGGGGGGGTCCCAAAACGTATTTTCTCCATGTTAATTGCCATAGGAAAGTTTAGACAAGGCTACAGGTCGAACGGGTGAACAGAATTACCCCAAAGTTGGCAGGGAGAAGGGTCTTGGTGTAGAAAGCACACTTTTCTCTATTTGGTGTAAATCTGGTCAGTAGTTTTTGAGAAATATTGAAATGTATAGATATTGATATTTGGGAATTCCGCCATCTGATTGGCTGAGGTGTTACGAGCAGGAGCTTGCTGCCTATTGGCTGTGATGGTTATGCCACTAGGAAGTGTTGGCTGCCATTTTGTGATTCTGTTGAAGCGTGTAATGGGAAAATAGGGTGAGAAAAGTAGGAAAGGAGGGTAGGAGCACTGTAAGCTTTGTGGGAGAGTGCGAAGCGAAGTAGTCACTGTTACCGGTCTGAAAGTGCGGTGTTGCTCAGAGTGACATGGTGCTGATATGATATGATGCTACACTCGGGTATGAAACCGAGAGCCTAAACTGCGAGGTCATTGCTGTAAAGTGATGTGGTCTAGTGTTTGTAGCATACGTGTGCAAGTAGTGTTAGTAGGCATTTATACCATAGAGGGAGTGGGTAAGTAAACTACCTACCGCTACTGTGAGTTGATAGTATACCGGAAGCGGGTAGCGAAGTAGTTATGCCTACCGGTGTGAAGGCTTGGGGATGAAATGAGGTGACTGCTGTAAAAAGATGGGCTCTGAGCGCTGTAGTGTACGTGTGACAGTAGTGTTAGTAGGCTTTTTTACCATAAAGGGAGTGGGAAGCAAACGTTATTGTACATTAATACTATATCAAAAGTCGGAAGCGAAGTACTCACGCCTCCTGGTGTGAAAACTCAGGGATCAAACCGAGCTGATTGCTTTAAAGGGATGGGCTCTGGGCCTTGTAGGATACTAGCCACTGTAGGATGAGTGTGTAAGTAGTGTTAGTATGCGTTTCTAAAATATAGGGAGTGGGAAGCAAACTACTCACCCCTACTGGTGTGAAGACTCTGGATTAAACCATGAGCCTAAATTGTGAGCTCATTGCTGTAAAGTGATGTGCTCTGGGCACTGTAGCATACCTGTGGAAGAAGTGTTAGTTTACGTTTATACAATATCGGGAGCGGGAAGCAAAATTCTTACCCCTACTGGTCTCAAGTCTCGTGGATGAAACCATGAGCTCATTGCTGTAAAGTCATGTGCTCTGTGTAGTATTCCAATGTAAGACCTCTGGTCACTCCCCACGCCGCACGGCTCCTCCTGGTTGCCCGTGACTGCCTCACTGCTGCTGCTGCCAAGGGTTTACCGCTGGTGTGCCCCTGGTGTTGTAATTTGACAGTGATCGGGTTAGCGTTAAGCTTTGCTACACGAATTTCCCCTTATCTTGACTATGGTGTTTGGAAGCCATTTTGAAAACACTGGCGTCCATTCAATATGCACGCGCCTCCTCGTGGTCAGCATGCCCTTTTGTCCTTTCTCTGTTCTACTGACCACCTAACTTGCCCAGCAACAGGCTATTTTTAGTACTGGTCAAGCCTGCACATGCGTAGTCAAACCCTATGTACCAGTGAATAGTCATCACTTAGGAATGTACTTTCAAACTGACCATTGGTGTTGTAACTCCTCCCATGAGTTGGCTGTGTTCCAAAAATGACCTTATATGTACCTAAACTGAGCAAATGTGTTCCGCCTACTCTTTTTATTACTGTAAAACTGTATAAAAGAAGCCTCGCACCGATGTTCGGGGTGATACTTCTTGCATTGCCGAAGGGTGCTGTAGGAATGTACCACCACCCCATGGGGTCTTAATAAACTTGTCTTTTGCATTTTCCAGTTTCCGTGCCAACGTCTGTTTTATGGTGTAGCGGGTTTTGCGGAATATGTAGGCCTGGAGAACCCAATACCACAAATTGGCGACCACGAAGGGACTCATCGGCGACTCGGATGCCCGAAGGAGAGGTCGTGACGAAGGATTGGAAACTCGCCATGGACGCGTACGCTGCCACTGAGTGACCCGAGTCTTGGCACCCACGGTGTTTTCTTCCTTTCCTTCTGATCTGACCTTCCAGGCGGCGCCGGTCCTCGACTGAGATCCTGATCGTTCGAGTTGTCGTACAGTGCCGGCTTGGCTGATTCGATTAAAGAACTTGGCAGTTGGAACCTGGATATTTGAGAACTTGGTAAGCTTGTGATTGGTAAGATAGTCTATGGGCGCTTACTGTGGCTCTTTGAATATGTTTTGAGTTAGCTAACATTTGGTTCTATGATTTGAGTTATATGTGCAGTGCACTTCACATAGGCGGGCATGTGGAGAAATTTCTCTGACTTCGTATTTGTTTGAACGGCACACCTTGTGTGAAGTATATTAAGTGCCATTTTTGTAATATCACGCTTTCGTGATATTTTTGACATGCCCGTTTTAAGCACACTCCGAGGAATGTGCTGTTTTGGAAAAGGTACCAATTAATGATTAAATGAATCTCAGCCGGCTCCCCCAGAGGGGACACCTAATTGTGAAATGTGCGTTAAATTTGGCATTACCCCTATCTTATACAGCACATTGTGGCACAGATATACCAAGTCTGATCCTGAATTGCAATGGCCACTACATGGGTCGTTTGATTTACGACAGGTTCAGTATGTGGAGCAATGTTTGTTTCAGCGCAGGTCTAGACAAGATATGTTTGATTGTGTACGCATGTGGGAGAAAGCGGTGCGTGAACAAATGAAGCGTGAACTAGCCTTGGCGGACAAAGAGCAGCGGAAGGCTGCTCGGGATAAGGCTTTACAGCTGAAGGAGAAAGAGTTGCAGGAAAAGAAAGATAGGGAGACACAGGAACGTAATTTGCAAACGAATGGTCAATTTCCTATTCGACGTCCTCTTTATCCTGTCCTTACTAATGAAATTGATGATTTTTCATTATTAGATCGTTGCCCGCCTCCGTATGTTCTACCTACAGCCCCAGATGAGGATTCGGACGGAGATGATCAAGGAAGTAGTCGTGTTAGGTTAAGTGCCAGTGAGGCTGCGGACTTGCGCAGCTTTGCTCGCAAACTCAATTTGAACAAAATAACTATGTCAGAGATTAATGATCAAATGAGTAAGTGGTCCGAGCGAGAATGGTTGTATTTTTTGAGCCCGTTTGGAGATGAAGTCGTAGAACGATTTAGAAAATATTCGGATGATTTGGAGCCTAAGGATGTATCAGTTGGTCGTGAGGATATGCGTAAAGGTCTTTTTGTTATTGCAGATGCGGATCGGTTTTTCCAACGGTTGGTCCAGCTACGGGATGAAGCATCAAGATTACGGGAGGCGAGAAAAGCATCAGATGTGCCTGCGCCGAGATCGATGGAGATATCCAAAGAGTGTTCTATCTTTGGAGCAGATAAGAGCTCTATGGTTCATGTTATGCCTATGCGTGAAGCTGCACCTTTATATGTCCCTCCTAAAGGGCAAGGTACAAGTGACGATAAAATGTCTGCGGATGCCAAGGGATATTTTATATATAATTGGGTTTATACACCATGGAATAGAGCAGATGTTATGGCACTGAAAAATGCTTTGCCTGATCCCCGTAAGAATCCGGCAGCTTTCTATGAAGGAGTGGAAGGGGCTATTTCTTCGTGTGTTATGACGTTAGTTGATATCGACCTTTTCTTTGGGTTAATATTGCCTCCTGATATGTGGAGGGCGATTCGTAAGTTCGATGATCGAGCGATCCTGGGGGCGGATTGGAAAACTTTATCCCAAGCTGACTTAGACAGGGAGCCTGCATGTAAGCCATGTCAATTAATTTTAGATCTCCCGACGGCTTTTTTAAATAAGTTAAAAACGCTCGTTCCCCCTAAAAAGATTGATTGGACCATGTTAGCCTCTTGTAAGCAGAAGACGGATGAGTCGGTTTCTGATTTTTTCTCACGTTTTGAGGAAGCATTTCATGATTATAGTGGGCAGTTACTAACAGAAGACACGGGTAGGCATTTGTTCGTTGATAAGTATGTAGCGAATCTCCTACCGGAGATTTCGAAACGCTTAAAGACTAGTGAAAGTTCTTGGACCACGGCGACCTTTGCTTCTTTATTGACTATGGCTCAGTATTATGAGCGACAGGAATTGGAGGCTAAAGAAAGTACTGACAAGAAAGCGAAGGAATTAAAGACGAAAGTGATGCTGGCTCAGGTTTATGCTACACAGCCGAGAGGGAATGAAAGAGGAAGGCTTGGATCGTATGGTACGTCTTCCGTTCGTACCGACATTGCTGAGGACCAGTGTGCATACTGTAAAGAGTTTGGACATTGGGCCTCAGATTGTCCGGTGCTTCGTGAACAACGTAATCAGCGTGGTCGAGGAGGTGGAAGGACAGGGAATAGTTATTCAGGGGCGAGGGGTGGAGCAAGTGATTGTGGCAGGTTTGAAGCGAGGGGTCATGGTTAGGCTGATAACAATACTTTTGATCGACGGAATCAGTATCAGATATCGGAGGGTGAGAATGTGGAGTTCCAGGACTATGTACATGCATAGGATTGCGTAGGATGGGGTGTGGAATTGGTTGAAGTACCAGTAGACCAAAGAGGTCCATATGTATCAGCGGGCGTTTTGGGTTCTACTGATCAGTTCCTGGTTGATACAGGAGCTACTCGTCATGCTCTGTCTAAAAACTTGGTTCCAAGGGCTCCCCTGTCTGGCGAAACGATTACTTTGATTGGGTTCGATGGAACACCCTCTCTTAGCCCATTGTCACAACCCCTTACATTTTACATTGACAGATTCTTTGGTCCGTGCCCGTTTTTATTGTCACCACACACTCCAGACAATATTATGGGAATAGATTTGCTCAAATACTTTCGAGCAACCATACGCTGTGCTCCTGAAGGAGTGCGGGTTATTTTGAATGACAATTACCCAGATGCAGAGAGATTCTGCACTATGCAAGAAATTGAAGCGTTGGCCACAAACGTTATGGGCTACTTCAGACACGGATGTGGGACAGATGCTTATTCCCCCTATTCGAATAACTGTCAAGGAGGGTGCGTCTCTGCCTCGTGTGCCACAATATAAAATATCCAGGGAAGGTGAAGCTGCCTTAACTCATGTTGTGCACGATTTGATTATTGCAGGTGTTGTGGAGGAAGTTCCCTATAATGTCTGTAACGGCCCTATTCTTCCGATTTTAAAGAAAGATACTGATAACAAAATCTATCGATTTATGATTGACTTGAGAGAAATTAACAAGATAGTAGTGCCCCAGTACCCGGTGGTGTCTGACATCACTATCTTACTTACTCTGATTCCGCCCACTGCCACCAAGTTTACTGTGATTGACCTAAAAAATGCCTTCTTTTCCATTCCCATCCATCCTGATAGCCGATATCTGTTTGGCTTTACATTAAATAATAAATCGTATCGATTTTGTCGAGTTCCTCAAGGCTATACAGAAAGTCCTAGCATGTATAGCCAGGCTTTAAAAAGACAGCTTGATTCTTTTGATTTGCAGTCTGGAGTGGCTCTCATTCAGTATGTCGATGACATTTTACTTGCAGCAGATACGCAAGAGCAATGTGAGGAGAGTAGTTTTGCTTTTCTTTCCTTTCTTGCTCAGAATAATCACAAGGTTTCTAGGAAAAAGCTTCAATATTGTAGACCAAAGGTGACCTACCTCGGTCATCTTTTGTCTAAGGAGGGACGTGCATTGACATCTGATCGAATTCAAGCTATTTTAGATACACCAGTCCCCCGCACTCAGAGAGATGTGCGTGCTTTTATAAGCCTGACGTCTTTTTGTAGGCAGTGGATAATGGGGTTTTCACACATTATAAAGCCTTTGTTAGCATTATTGTCTAAGACTACACCAATGCCCCTTGAATGGACAGATGAATGTCAGAGCACTTTTGAACAATTGAGACAAGCCCTTTGTTCCGCACCAGTGTTAGGTACACCAGATTATACGAAGATTTTCACATTATATGTACATGAGAAGGATGGGTGTGCATTGTCAGTCTTAGTGCAGACACACGGGGATAAACAGAGACCTTGCGCGTATTTCTCAGCAATACTTGACCCCGTAGCACGAGGATGACCTGGGTGTTTTCGAGCCGTTGCAGCAACAGCTGTGGCCATACGACAGAGTGAAGGAATAGTTTTGTCACACAAACTATTGGTGTTAGTTCCCCATGCAGTAGATGCTCTGCTAAACCAAACAAAAACTCAGTACCTCACAAGTGCACGTCTAACAGGATATGAGCTCACACTGTTGGCGCTACATATCACACTAAAGAGATGTGCTACTCTGAACCCTGCTACTTTATTGCCGTATCCAGTTGCTGAGGGCCAGGAGGAAGAGCACCATGATTGTGTTTTCCTGACTGAAGAACAAACAAAGGGTCATGTTGACTTACAAGATATGCCACTTCCAGATGTGGATGGGGAACTGTGGGTTGATGGATCGTGTTTGAGGCTGCCAGATGGTACAACGTCCGCAGCATATGCGATCACGACACTTAAGACAGTGGTAGAAGCAGCACGAATACCACAGAAATCGGCCCAAGCAGCGGAATTGATAGCCTTAACAAGAGCATGTGACTTAAGTGCTGGCTTATGTGTGAACATCTACACTGATAGCCGGTACGCCTTTGGAGTAGCGCATGATTTTGGCCTACTCTGGAGAGAGCGAGGGTTTTTGACTTCACACGGAGTACACATCATGCACGGAGAACTAGTGCGTGATCTTCTGAATGCGTTACTATGTCCAAAGAAAGTGGCGATAATCAAATGCAGTGCCCATAAGAAAGTGACAGACAAAGTGGGACAAGGAAACGCCTTTGCAGATTGCATAGCGAGGGAAACTGCTATGTTACGAGATGCCTCGCCAATGTATGTAGTGAAATCGCAGGCTGAGCGATGGAATGATGCTAGAGAGGAGATACTAGACATTCAGAAATCAGCGTCTGAAGCAGAATTCACAACCTGGGCAATGGAGGGAGTGTTGGACGATGAGGGTTGCTGGAGAAGCAAAGATATGGAGAGATGGAAATTGCCTGCAGCTTACTTGCAAGCAATGGTTCAAATGGCACATGGATTGGCACATGTTGGAGCTCTCGCAATTACTAGATTGCTTACGCATCCTGAGATTGCCAATACGGCCAAAAGAGTAGTGCAGACCTGTCTGATATGCTTATTTATTTATTTATTTTGAAAGTTTTATATAGCGCGAACAAGATCTTCGCAGATATCAGATCGCTTTACATAGGAGAGGTGCAGATATACACAGATACATCTATAGTGTTAAAAGTACAGTGAAATGATATCATAAACAATCAAGTAGTCAATTTCAAGGTCAAACAAAAGCAAAGGGTTCGAACAAGTAGTACAGATGAGCACTGAGTCTTTGAAGTTGATCCCCAGTAGTGGTTCAAGTGCATTTAGCCATGAGGATCGCTTTTACTTCTTTCTTGAAAAGTATGGTAGATGGGATGAGTCTGATTTCAGGGGGGAGTGAGTTCCAAATCCTGGGAGCCATTCCTGAGAAAGAGCGTTTGTAGGTTTTTTCTTTGCGGAATCTTTTAGGCTTTAGCAAAAGATTGTTTGTGCCTCTAGTGTTTCTGGATCCTCCAGAAATCGTCAGCTTCTGAGCGAGGTAGCTAGGTGAGCTAAGGTGGACAGCCTTGTGCGTCAAACAAGCGATTTTCAGGTGTATCCTGGCTTCAAAAGGCAGCCAGTTCAGGGATTTGAAGTCAGGGGAAATGTGTGAGTGTTTTTTAGATCCAGTGATAAGTCTTGCTGCGGCGTTTAAAGAGGCTCTTATGGGTGCCGTAGTAGCTAGGGGGAGACCGCAGAGGGCGGTGCTGCCGTATTCTATTCGAGGTATGCTTGCAGCAAAATCCTGCTAAAGGGACGTATAATCCGAAAGGAGGGGTTGTTCCACCTACTGCACCATTCAAAGTGCTACAAATGGATTACATCCAGCTTGAGCGTTGCAATAACCTTAAGTATGTCTTAGTGGTGGTGTGTGCTTTCAGTAAATGGATTGAGGCCTTCCCCATGAAGGATAATACAGCGCTGACAACAGCTAAGGTGCTGCTCAAAGAGTACTTCCCGCGCTATGGTGTTTGTAAATTTTTGTGGAGCGATAATGGTCCTCATTTTGTTGGGAAAATTGTGGAATACGTCATGAAGGGATTAAGAATTCAGCAAAAATTCCATGCTGTATTTCATCCGCAGTCAGCAGGTCTGGTAGAAAGGTACAACGCTACTTTGAAATTGAAGCTAGCAAAGATCGTTGCATCTACGTCTTTGAAATGGCCGGATGCTCTGCCTCTGGCATTGCTGTCTATTAGATCAGTGCCCCATTCTCGAACTGGCCTCACACCCTATGAAGTGGTGTTCGGAAGGCCTATGAATATATGGGGAGTTCCTAAGCCTAGATTGTTACATGATGTGCCTTGTATAATGATGAACGATTATTTGGCACGATTAACAAATGATTTACTTTCTATTCATCAACAGGTTCGAGAAGCGCTCCCCGACAATTCCATTGGAGAGGCTTACAATCTTCGTCCTGGCGACTATGTGATGGTCCGGTCCTTTAAGAGAACAAGCAGCTTGGAGCCGAGGTGGCGTGGACCCGAGCAAGTGCTACTGGCGACTTGTACAGCTGTGCGAGTTACGAACAAGAAACGGTGGGTGCATTCCACTCATTGTCGTCGTGTCTCTCCAGATCTGGTGAGCCCAACTGTGCTGTCTGATTATCAAGACATCTTGGACGAGGAGAAGAGCCCAGCTGTTACGTCTACTGAATCGGAGGGAGCCTTCCCGGACCACGCCGTCTCTGGTAGAGAGAAATATAATTTACGGCCAAGAAAAGCAGTTGTTTTGGGCAAGACTGGTTGAGTTACCGCTCCAGGTTTGTGAAACGGAAGCCGGGAATATCAAGGGGGGGGGATCAGTTCTGCCAAGTGTAGCGACACCCGTCTTGAATCTCAGAGAAGAAACCAACGGCTGCCTCGGAGCTCAGCACTCATATTTTTATTTTTTAGTTAATTTCTTTTTGAGACATTTTGAACTTTCAACTATGGCATCTACTACAATGCGAAATAAGAGAAAGTTTGGTGCCGTACTCTTTGTTATGACAATTGTGGTGATAGCAGTAATAGCTTGGGTGGTAGAACTACTGGTGCCGGCAAGAGAACATTTATTGCCAACTACCCCAATTCCAATTTCATTTTACTTTGCCTTATCATGAAGAACGACACAGACAGACTTATCTGAATAATAGTTTCATCCAGATTCTGCATCACACCCATAATATGACGAACACTTCGAACTGTTGGGTATGTGGAATGTTGCCTGGACATCAAAAGAAAGGAGGCACTCCGCTTATTCCTCTCCTGTTTTCCCACAATGGTTCCTGTAATGCTTGGTACACCCTTCTGTTCACTTTGAGATGGCCAACAAAGGGTGGACTACTTTTCCGACTCAACAAAGTCTGTTTTAATGATCGAGATGGTTATCCACAAACTGAAGGAACTAAATTTGAATGGGAAGAATATCGACCAGATAATGTATCTTCGCCTCGAATTTATACTAACCAAAGAAATGTAAATATGTCCAGCCTGCATGTGATTACAGTCATTGATACAAAGGCAGATCTGTGTGTCCGAAATAAAGGTACAATCCCAGTAGGAAGAAGAGAATGTAACACTACTCTCACCTTTGACACTCCAAATGGTATTACCTTTGTGACTTCACAAAACACTTACTTTATCTGTGGAAATAAAGGTTATCACTGTCGCCCTATAGGATGGTTAGGAACATGTTATATATCCTTTGTAATACCCCCTGTGTTTATTGCCCCACCTATGTACCATAATGACTTTGTTTTATACCATGATTTTATACTGAATAGAGTGAAGAGAGCATTAGCTCTCGATGATATAGACCAGACTGATACTTCTCTGCAGCAGTATGTTGATTTTAATTTAGGTCTTTTCTCATTTGTTGGGGCTGCTTTAAATAGCAGAAAAATAAGACGACTGACACGTGTTGTAGAAGCTGTTGCTAATGAGACAGTTTTTGCTCTAGGGAACTTGACTGAGGAACTTCAGATTACCAGAATTGTAACGCTTCAGAACCGAATGGTTCTAGATGTAGTATTAGCTGATCGTGGGGGTGCATGCCGCATTATCGGAAGTAGTTGTTGCGTGTACGTGCCAGATAATTCACCCTCTGTATATGATGCAATTTCTAAGTTACATAAAATAGCTGCTGAGATACATCCTGATAATGGTACTTGGACACTTTCGGGTTGGTTTTGGACATTACTTAGTACTTGGGGTTGGAAGTTGCTGACAATCCTATGTGTAATAATTGGGATATTGTTCTTTCTATGTCTCTGCATTCAGTGCGGCCCTATGTTATGTTCCATGTGCCTTTCTGTTTGTATTCCATCCAAACGAGCTATTGTCAAGAATGAACAAATGATTCATAGAGAAGTAGCAAATAATATGTCTATTAATATCTATGATGAATACCCTGATTACGTTCACTATGAGGTAGCTTCAGCTAAACGCTAAAAGGGTTGTCTGTTGTAATTTGACAGTGATCGGGTTAGCGTTAAGATTTGCTACACGAATTTCCCCTTATCTTGACTATAGTGTTTGGAAGCCATTTTGAAAACACTGGCGTCCATTCAATATGCACGCGCATCCTCGTGGTCAGCATGCCCTTTTGTCCTTTCTTTGTTCTACTGACCACCTAACTTGCCCAGCAACAGGCTATTTTTAGTACTGGTCAAGCCTGCACATGCATAGTCAGACCCTCTGTACCAGTGGACAGTCATCAATTAGGAATGTACTTTCAAACTGACCATTGGTGTTGTAACTCCTCCCATGAGTTGGCTGTGTTCCAAAAATGACCTTATATGTACCTAAACTGAGCAAATGTGTTCCGCCTACTCTTTTTATTACTGTAAAACTGTATAAAAGAAGCCTCGCACTGATGTTCGGGGTGATACTTCTTGCATTGCCAAAGGGTGCTCTAGGAATGTACCACCACCCCATGGGGTCTTAATAAACTTGTCTTTTGCATTTTCCAGTTTCCGTGCCAACGTCTGTTTTATGGTGTAGCGGGTTTTGCGGAATATGTAGGCCTGGAGAACCCAATACCACACTGGGACCTGCTCGCTGGTTCTGCTTCATTTTTTCATCCCCTACCTGACTGTTTGTTTTTGGTTATTGTGTTTGCTGGCTGCTTAGTTGTATCTTCTTTTTGTACTTTACTCTGTTTGCCGTTCCTGCGCCCTTGCCCTCTGTGCCCCCCCGCTCCCCGCTTCCCGCCGCTGCTCCCCATGGCCCCGACCCCTTTTGCCTTCTGTGCCCCGTGCCCTCGCCCATTGGCCACCCTGCTCCCGACTCCCAGCTGCTCCTCCCTCCCACTTCGCCTCTTATGGAGGGAGCCGCGCCACGGACCACGCACGTAACCTAGGATTCATCCTGGACTCCTCCCTCTCGTTGACCAGACAAGTCAACGCTGTATCCTCATCCTGCTTCAACACCCTCCGCATGCTCCGAAAAATCTTCAGGTGGATCCCCACAGAAACCAGAAAGACCTAAGAAACCTGCACTGGCTCCCCGTCAAAAAGAGGATCACGTTCAGGCTCCTCACCCACGCACACAAAGTACTCCACGACAAAGGACCCGCATACCTCAGCGACCACCTCTCATTCTACACCCCCACCCACCAACTCCGCTCAAACAGCCTCGCCCTCGCCACAATTCCACGGATACACAGAACCACCGCTGGAGGAAGATCGTTCTCCTACCTGGCCGCAAAGACATGGAACTCACTCCCCACCCACCTTCGACTGACCCAGGACCACCTCACCTTAAGGAAGAACCTCAAGACCTGGCTATTCAAGCAATGACAGCACCCCTCCCCTTAGTGCCTCGAGACCCTCATGGGTGAGTAGCGCGCTCTATAAATGTATTGATTGATTGATTGATTGAAGTCATAGTAGAATGTTAGTATGTATTGCTACTAGAATCTAAGTATGTAATGTTAGAATGTAGGGCTGTCATGAGGGTAACCTTGCAGAGTTTGAACCTGGTGCTGGAGAAGACGGTTGCCTTGCTGTCTGCTCCTGTTGGTGGTTGTTTTCTTGAAATAATCTACTTATTGGATCAACTGCTGTCTGCCTCTTCACTACATAAATTTGGCGATGAGCGGAAGAAGGTAAAAAGGAAGCACCGCTCACAAATATTTCAAAATTGGTTACATTGTGCTAAAGACCCGTTTTCTTTGTGTAGCTGTTTCTACTCATGTCAGGGTCGTCGGCTCATTGAACTGTCATCTGACTTCTGGTAGGATTTATATTTTCCGCTTCCTCTGCTTCTTCACTACATTCTGGTTGCTGTACTACACGTGTGTGAGTAGTGTTAGTATGCTTTTATACTAACAAATGGATCATGGTCCTAGGACGGGCGACATGTCAGGCGCATGTCATACAATGTCCCAGGTTGTGCATTTGTGGGACATTTGTGTTTGCTATTAGAGGGCTGGTGCATGGCTTCCACCCTTTGATAGCAAATACGTGTTTGACTACTTGAAGCCAGAGTAGGGAAACCTTGTATCACTTTAATAGAGGGGATGAAGATGGTAAAAATTAAGGAAAAAAAAAAACGGGGTCTCACCCGTTCTTTTAAATGAGGCCCCTGGTGGGTAATGTTCAGCAGCCTAGGGGACCACCACCTTCCTGGGTATTGTTTACTAATTGTTCGGGGGGTTCGAGGCCAACTGAAGTCAGGGGATCGCCACACTCATAGAACGCTTGCAGTTGTACATTTACCCAGGCTTCGTTTGCCTAATAAAAAAAAGCAAAAGACACATAGTTGATGGATGGAATGCAGAACAAATCAAAACATTCACCCCCAGTCAAGAGATGTGGGTTAAATCCATCATTCTTTTGCTCACCATGCCACCCCAGTTTAGACCTGGTCAAATGCAAATCAGACTTGACCCTGTGCCTCAGGGGAACAGTCCAGCCCGAACTGCCAAGTCAGGTCCTCCCTTTACCGGAAACTGGGGTGAATGTATGACATTGTTCTGCATTCTGTCCATCAACTGTTGTTTTTGCATTTGTCAACCCGTGTGGGACGGGTATGCTCGGACGTGAGTCCCATGCTCTCCATGCCACTTGAATCAAGCTATCCTGGCTGAAGATGGGTGAAACCCCAAAACCGGTCCTAGGATGCTTGTTTCCAGTCCAGAGAGGACCTGGCTTGGCAGTTTGGGCTGGACTGTTCCCATGAGGCACAGGGTCAAGACTAATGTGCATATGGCTGGGTTCAAACTGGAATGGCATGTGAGCAAAAAAACTATGGATTTAGGCCCAGATCTCTGTACTGGGGTGAATGTATGACATTGTTCTGTATTCTGTCCATCAACTGTTGTTTTTTCATTTGTCTAATAGTCAGTTAGATTATATTTGGTAGGTGCTCTCTAATATTAGAAAACTTTATCATTAAAATCTCTTATAAACAGATGATTTTCACAATAAATAATAGACACGTTTTGTCAGAAAAAGACCTATACACTCAGTTATTTATTTGAAAAAAAGGTAACTTTTATTAAAACACAAATAAATAGAAATGTAACTTTAATAAAAACGTGGGTTGGACTCCAGTGGAAGCAGCGTTAGTGAGCATGGACAGGAGGGGGAGTGGGTGGAAGGGAGAAGGGGAGGGAGAGTAAAAAGAAGAGAGGGGGGAGGATACAGAGCATCAGCCTACTGCACCCAGCCCTTAGTGTTTACCCTCCCATCACCCATTTGTCTAGAACGCTGGAATCACAAGAAAGAGTGTGGTTCAGCAAGTCCTTAAAATGAAACACATGAGGCCAGAGAATATGGGCCATATTATCAAGGAATGGCGATGACATTATCACCACTTTAGCAGCAGGAAACTGCCGGTAAAGTGGCGATAAGGGGTAGATATTAGGCCCTTGTCAATTCCTATAGAAGCCCAGGTTCTGTTGTGAACCTGGGCTTCTATGAGAATTCACAAGGGCATAATATCAAGCCCATTAAAGCCAGTTTAGCGACAGTTTCCTGCCGCTAAAGTGGTGATAATGTTAACACCATTCTTTGATAATATAGTCCTACATTATTAGCAATGGGAAAATCGCTTGCATGCACTTGTGCACCCAGGGTGCTGCACTCCTGCCTCTTCCCCCGCACTGTGCTCAATTGTAGGTCTTGCACACCGAGGCTTCACTGCTCACCTGCCACCATCGTTGTGTCCCACAACGTGTTGATGCAAGCCCTGAGTCCAGGGTACGTTTGTTCGGTAGACCAGGTCTCCGGTCGGGAACGGTTTCTTGATACCACGATGGAAGTTATCAGAATGCCCAGGGCATCATTGCGCTCGCATGTAAAAAGGTACATAAAAGGGTAAAACCCCGCCCTAAAACCAGTCCGGATCTCTCTCCTATTTCCCCTCTACCGTCTCTAATAAGAAACAAACAGTAGCCCGTAATAAGATGGTTGAGTCTCAGCCCTTGAATAAATTGCCCCTAGAACACCCTTCAGCTCATGAATCCTTTATTAGGTCGCAATAAGGAAGCTCAGAACTTTTGCTCGATATTACTCGTTGACGATAAAAAGAAACTTCGACCCTTGAATCTCTTCAAAATTCTTCAGTTATTCCAACAAATTCCTTCCCTCTCAGGGATAACCTTGTTGGACCTAGAGTCTCTGGGGTTTCAATTGAGCGATCAAGGTAGAGAAGTTTCCAGAGTTTCTTTCATCTCTCCTTGTATTGCGGACGTAGTACTTAAGGCTGATAAAGACCTAGCAAAAGTAGGTCTACAGGCCCTGTGCCTCATAAAAAAGAGCCCTCAATCATTAGTACCTCAACCAGGTTCATTCCCACCCGCCATTTTAAACATGAACAGTGGGTTATCTGCAGCTCAATGGCCTGAAGTTACAAAGCAAAGTAACCATCCATCCGCCGATTTGAGAGTGGTTATATACTAAATGATAACTCATTCTCACAATCCAGACAATTAGTATGGGCTCAAGATAATAAGTTCTCTACCCTGCTGCACCTGCCGGAGGAAGGTGACTGGAATATTAGGCCCACCTTACTCTAGAACACGGAGTTCTCTCAAAATGTAAGAATCCTAAGTTGGAATATCCATGAGTTTGAATGCTTGAGGAACAGTGGTGAACTGGAAGAAAGTTTGAAACCCTTCCATCTGGTATTCCCTCAGGAGTCTTGGTTAAGAGAGGACCAGTCAGTCGAAGGCTTTATGGCCTTGAATAGTAAAGGTCATACCCGGGGTACGGGGAAAGCATCTGCAGGTGTACTAACATTAATATCGACTAAGGTGATTAAGAGACCATTAGAGGTCATAAATGTTTCAAGTAGTCTGCAACTATCTGTTGTAGAAATGGTCGTGGGTAAAAAAGTCCTTAGTTACTTTCTGCTTATAAATGTCTATATCCATAAAGAAGACTATCAGCAAATTAATCGCTGGCTGGAATTATTTGAATCCCCCTTCCAGCATTTGGTGGCAAAATACCCGGAAGCAGTGATAATAATGGCAAGTGATGCACCCTGTGCCCTGAGCAATCCCTGTACTGCAGCTGACCTACATCACTGAGAGCACCTCACAAGACTGGTGGGGGACTTCACTAACTCACTCAATTAGCTGAGAATGGCCATTGGTGGCAGTGGGTGTCAGGGGCCCCTTCTGGCCCAGGCACTTGGGTATGCAGCTTGATCCGCTGTTACTCACTGGAAACATAGAATCTGGCTGCCATTTTCAGATCAGAAGAGTAACCCAGTGGTGCTGCCTTTCCTTTCCCCCTGTTAGTTTGCTTTTGGGTGTACGGGGGACTAACCATTAGTGGACTTCCTCTTTCGACAGTGCTGGGCCATTTGGTTGCTGCTGTTGCTGTCCCCATCTGCTGCTGTTGGTTCCTCTGACACAGATATCAGGGGTTTGATTCCAGGGGGTGCTGGGTCGACTGCAGGGCGGAAGCTATTTTGGGAGAAGGCAGGGGTAGCGCTCTAGTTGCGGCTGCCTCCTGCCCTCCTCTCCTTCTATAATGAACACTACTTTCCGACGGTGCAGTGGGCGCGCCGGCGGCGCGCCAAAGGCAAGCCCGTCTGCGCCCATCTGCGACCGGGTGGGACCTAGGGCCATACCCCTTATATCTCAGCCACCAAATAGAAGGTACTATAGTTCGGAAGCCCTCCTTAGTATGAGGCCCATAGGAAATAAAGGCTGCCCGCACTCATTCCAGGCTGTTGCTCTACCTGCGGTCTGTCCGGTGTGTAAACAGACTCTTATACCCAAGCAGTTACTCGACGCGAAACTGGACTATAGCATGCTTATGCTAAATTGCAGATCCCTACCAAAACATAGGATGGAACTTGCTCTCATGCTAGAAGAACGTATGCCAGATGCAGTTTTCCTCACAGAAACTTGGCTTACGACAGACTCCGACCCTGACATCGTGACAGCCCTTCCTTCAGGCTTCCAAATCATCCAGCAAGATCGTCCTGAAGGGAGAGGAGGAGGCCTAGCTAATATACATAAAGAACAGTATCACTGCCAAGTAATCCCAGAATCATTTCCAGAATGTGAGAGCCTAGCATTTAGCCTGGAATTTTCTCCCAACAACTGTTTCTCAGGCCCCGTTGTATACCACCCCCCGGGCCCCTCTAAACAGTTTCACAAGCACCTCCCATCCATTGTAGCCGAACGGGTCACAACTGCCTTGAATTATACATTGTTAGGCGACCTCAATTTTCATTTTGATGTCACCCTTGATCATACCGCCATGGCGTTGGCAGATGACCTAGCGGCCCTACAGTTAGAACAACGGGTCGAGGCACCCACTCATATTAAGGGTCATCTCCTGGACCCAGTGTTTAGTAACTGCACAGAGCTTATGGTTGGGTTGCCTCCCTTGGACTGACCACCTACTTGTGCCCCTTACCTGGACTACACGTAAGCCACCCCTCCCTAGCCCCATCGTAAGGAACGCTAGAATCTGGGCCAGACTACCAGTCGACTCCAGGTCCAATAGACTCGCGACTACCCAGCCCTCTTACAACGGGGACCCATGTGTGGCCAATCAAGAGTATAAAGGGTGGATTGCAAAATCCCTCGAGGCCACCCTTCCCCTTTGTAAAGATACATCGAAACGCTCACAAAAAACTGCCCCTTGGTCCTCGGAGGCCCTCAGGGAAAAGAAACGTCACTGCAGGAAACTAGAAAGACGTTGGCGCATGGATTACTCACTGGATGAGAAGACCCAATATAGAGAGGCAATTAAATCCTATAAGGTCGAGGTTAAAACTGCCCAGTCTATCTACTTCTCGGAAAAAATCATGCGTGCCAAATCTAAACCGAAGGAAATCTTCCAAATAGTGAAAAGCCTCACCAAAATCCCCTCCCCCGGGACCGACCCGGGCAAAACCACAGCCCACTGCAATGACTTGGCAGAATTTTTCCATTACAAAGTCAATCAAATAATTCTGGAACACTTCCCATTGCTAGATCTCGAGTCCCTGGATTCCTTAGCCCGCCAAGTAAAATCTGGGTCACCATGTGACCCAGCACCTCCAGAAGTTATGATGCTGGCACCTCAGGTCGTTCTACCCACCATCATGAACCTCCTGAATGCCTCCATCACCTCCGGCACCGTCCCACCTGCCTGGAAGCGGGCCATGGTCCGTGCTCTACTAAAAAAAACGAACTTGGACCCCGGTGACTTCAGTAGCTATCATCCGATCTCCTTGCTCCCCTGGGTGAGCAAAATTCTCGAGAGGCACATCAACATCCATCTGGTGGACTTTCTCGAGAATAACCAGCTGCTAGATGCCACCCAGATGGGATTTCGACCCAGACATGGGATGGAGACCGCTCTGCTGGCAGTCACCGAGGAAACCAGAAGGATCTTGGACCAAGGGGGATCAGTGGCAGTGATCCTCCTTGATCTAAGCGCGGCATTCGACACGGTCAGCCATGACACCTTGCTGAGCCGTCTCTCGAATGTTGGAATATCAGGCAGGGCATGGCTGTGGTTCAAATCATTTCTGAGCAACAGGTTCTTCCAAATTTCTGATGGAAACATGGTATCCACGAGCAGGCCGTTGAGCTGTGGAGTCCCTCAGTGCTCCTCCCTAAGCCCTGTGCTTTTCAACATCTATATGAGACCGCTAGCTGAGGTTGTCCGTCCGTTTGGTATCAAAATCATCTCCTACGCGGATGACACTCAGCTAGTGTTCTCCTTGGCGATGGAGGATGGCCTATCAGCACCAGCGGGGCTGACGAAGTGCCTGGAGGAGGTAAAGGGTTGGATGACTTCATCCTCCCTCAAACTTAATGGGGACAAAACGGAGCTGATGCTTCTGGGCCCCACGACTCCCACACTTTTTAGCTCCCTCTGGCCCCCATGCCTAGGCACCCCTCCAACCCCCAAGGAAAACCTAAAGAGCCTGGGGGTCTGGCTGGACAAAGCTCTATCTTTTAATACCCAGGCCACAAAACTCTCGGCAACCTGCTTTGGTCTCCTTAGGATGCTAAAGAAAGTTCTCCCACTCCTCCCTATGGAGGCCAAACAAGTTGCCATTCAGGGCCTGATTCAGTCCCGATTGGACTTTAGCAATGTCCTCTATCTCGGTGTCCCTGAATACACACTGCGTAAGTTGCAGATAGTCCAAAACTGCGCGGCCCGCACATTGCTCCAGCTGCCACGTAGACTGTCAGCCAAACCTGGACTGAGCAGTCTGCATTGGCTACCGGTACGACATAGAATTGCTTTTAAGGCTATGTGTATATCCCATCAAGCCTTCTGGGACACAGGACCGGCAATCATCCGTGAACTAATAACACAGTACCATCCCAGTAGAAATCTTCGCTCTAGCCAGGCATTTTTGGCCACAGTCCTTAGAATAAAAAAGGCAAGAGCTGGTGGCAGGACGTTTACTTACAACGCCGCCAAGCTATGGAACTCACTCCCCCTTCAACTCAGGTCCAACCCTAATCTGTCCTCCTTTCGGAAGCAGCTGAAGACTTTCCTTTTTAACGTTCCTCACTAATCCCCCAGCGAAATCCCTCTGCTTAGCAAATCACACTTGTCAATTAGCGCTTGGATGCCTCAGGGCAGCAATCGCGCTTTACAAATATACATTTAATTTCATTTCATTTCATTGAGTCCCTACTCCACCTACAGGCTCCTGCTTGCGCCTCATTCCTGGTGGTCCAGTGGTAGACCATCACTGCTCTGCAGCTTAACTGCCCTTGTGTCCCTCTTGTCTGCTGTTCCTGTTCATATTTCAGCTCTTCTCCGTAGCTTTCCTACCTTTTCCTTTTTTTTATATCTTTGCTGTGTTTGGCTTTGTTTTTCCTGTGCTTTTTTGCAGTTCCATTTTCCCTATCCTCTCCCTGGTTGCTGCTGTGACCACTGTGTCCCCGCCCCCTTGTAGTGTCCTCCGTTCTTTTATGGAACCTGGAACACACTACGTGTGGACAGGTTCCAGGAGAGATCGGTTGGCTCAGGCTTGTGAGGAAGTTATTCTGATGTTCCTGGCATTCAATAAATTGACGGAAATATACTTGGCATCCTGTCATATTTGAGAAGAGAATACTTCACTGGCGACGATGGAGAACCGAAACTGCAACCCACAAGCCTGCAGCCCTGTGTTCACTGCAGATCACGGGAGCGGTCAACTTGTTTACTCATCTGTTTTTATCTATACTGCTGTCGAGGATGTATCTTACCGTACTTCCAACGAAGCCGAAAACCCTGCGTCGCCGACAAGCTGTGGTGAGACTTTTTGCAATGTTTTCTGCTGCCTGCGTGTTGTGTCCTCGCGCTCTAGAGTAATACATTTCTACGAGCTACGTCATGCCGACTCACGCATGCGCAATTTCTCGTGCTGAAGTGCCCCAACATTCCAGCACGTCTCAGGCATAATTAAGGCTTTTACGCATGTGCAGAGAGTGAACACTGCTTTTCTATTTGTGCATGCGCGAATGCCCTAAAGGGGATTAACAACACAGAAGAAGATTAAGTTGCTAGGCCGCAAGAGGTTTATGACGAATAGCGCCGATGGAAACTCATTTACATGTTGCCTAGCGCTGATGTCACAATCAGTGTTGCCTGGCACAGCAAGATGCAGAAAACTGTGTAACTCTCACGTTGATATCTCTAAGGAGTTCTACTACATTATCACTCGACTTTTGCTTGAATTAATTTTGACATCTTCATTTGAGAGTGTGTCAACTATTTATATTCAATGCCGACACACACAGCTTTCTTGGGTTTCAATCTGTGATACAAATGGAGAGTTTCAGCGCTCCTCCTCCATTTTTAGCTTCCCCAGGGGGACCACCTTTGGAATGGAAGTAGTGGAAGGAGGGTTTTGAAGAATATATGGAGGCAATTGGGGGTGATGACTATACAGATAAGCGCAAACTTGCAATTTTAAAGCATTCTCTCAGAGCAGAAGGCAGACAAGTTTTAAGTCACTTACCTCCCATTACAACTGATATTTCTAGCGATGAGGATGTTGATGTCTATGATAATGCTATAAAGCAACTTGACAAATAGTACATAAAAAAAGTAAATGAGGTAGTTGCTCGACAACATTTTTTAAGTAACCTGCAATTACCCAATAAACCTGTTGACACGTTGTTATAAAATAACGAGGTACACTGAAGTATAGTACGAGTCTTCTTTATTCCATCTTATCACCACCAAGGGTTCCAGTCAGCTGGAGGCAGCTCTGGAATGTTCATGCAATGTGGAGCGGAACATACCAACTGGGGCAGGGAGGAGGTGGGGGGTGGGAAAGGCCAAGTGAGATTACAACACATCTCCTTAAGGGGGGAAAGGAAAGGAACGGAAAATACATAGCACAGATAAAATATCCCAATACATGAAAAGGCCCCCGGAAGGCAGCAAGCAAAACCACCATAACAAGTGACAAGAAGATTATCATGTGGTGTAGTAATCTTTGCTCCAGCCGGGTGCAACTGTGGGTCTGGACGACCTTCTAGGGGTCGCCGGACTCCTTGCTGGAGGTATCCCTTGCAACTGGGGAACCCTGACCTCTTTGTATGGAACAATTCTATCCATGCTCCAGGTTTGACCATTTGCTAGCTGTACCACATTCTTACCCACTTTGCTCACCATCATGGGATCAGAGAACCTGGTGGCACCTCTCCGTCTCAACTTGGGGAGATCAATGCGCACCAAATCACCTACACGCACCTGTCTGGTTTTCACATGTTTATCAGCATTGTACCTTGCTACATACTTTTCTTGGTGGCTTTTGTAACATTCACCAATCATCTCTCTGTCCACCAAGCGATTGCTTTGTCTCTCAATAGGGGGAGAAAGTTTAGTCTTGGGATCCCTCCCCTTCAACAATGTAAAAGGAGACACCCCCGTGACCAGGTTGGGAGTGGTGCGGTGCGCCCAGACTGTTTCTTTAAGAACCTGTGCAGCGGGTGTGTTTAACATTTCCGCCCGTTGTCATTGCCAACAAGGGTATGGGGTCCTTGGTGTACCCCCCCGGGTGCACATCAGCAGGTTGTAAAGTATGCTCTTCACAAGGGAACACTCTATGAAATGTCTCTTCTTCAATTAACGTGTATGGAGAACATGAATCAGCAAACACACAGACTTCCCTCTGATCTAGAGTAATAGTGCAGGATGGATACTTCTCTGCTCCCTCTTCATCATCTACCTTGAACACCAGCTTAACTTCTTGATCTGTCTCCTGTTTGATAGAGTGAACAGATTTGGGTTGGACGTCTTTGAACAATCTCGCTAGGTGGCCTCTTTTCCCACACTTATGACATGTAACCGATCTAGCCGGGCAATTTACATGATTGGCCAGATGGTTGGGGCTGCCACACCTGAAACCCTTGAGTTTGGTACTAGGGGGAACCGGACCCTGGCCTTTCCCCTTAGCCTCTTTGCTAGCTTCCTGTTTGCTAATAACATTGACCTCCATGTTTTTCTGTCCCTCCCCCTTCATAGCTGCCATGCAATCTGCTGTATGCTCAATGCCTACTGCAATCTCTATAGCTTGTTTAAGATCAGGATTGGCCACCAAGAGCCTTTCTTGAATTTTATTGTTATTAGTACACCTCACTAACTGGTCTCTAATAAGTGAGTCATACAATCCATCAAAATCACAAGTGTTGGCTAACCCTTTAAGTGCTGCAATATAGGTTTTAACCTTTTCTCCTTTACCTTGCACCCTAGAGAAAAATGTGTGCCTCTCTAAAACCACATTAATAGTTTTACCAAAATGTTTTTCCAGTCTGCTAACCGCTGCTAAGTACACATTCTCATCATCATCGCTATCCTCCTCTGCCTCCGCAGTAATATTATCATACGTTTTGCGCCCTTCTACCCCTAAGTTATGGAGTAAGGTGTGCAGTTTCCTTAATGCAGAGAATTTCTCTCCCCAATGGCTATCAAATATTATGACTCTAAAAGTCCTAACCACTGTTTCCAAGGTAACTGTGGTTCCCCCACCTCGTTCAGGAATGGTGGTGGTTGAGACATGCTCGTGCTTGCCATGGTGAAGAAAAGATAAAATGCAGACTATGTTTATGTTTAGCGTGTAACTGTACTCCCCCACAATACCACCACCAGAGTAATGACCACTTGGACCATGGAAACCTTGCCAAATACAAAGACCAAAAGAAATGATGTATGGGAGACAGTACGTTATGTGAAAAAAAGTTTCTGACAGAACGTTATATGCAATGTTTCTGACCAAACACTGTGAAGACAATTTCTCTCAGACTCTACACAGCTGTGCCCATCAGCGAAAAACCAACAGGCAACTCCTCAACATTTAGGGCCAGGAATCTAGTCCAGAGAGCCAGTCAACTGAAGTGTGATGGGGAAAGTACCTTTTCTCCTTAAAACGCCTCCACCGTCGTCTGATGCTTCCTCCCCGAGCCGGTGACTCAGCACCGTACCTTGGGCTTAGACCGTGTGAAAGCAAACTGCTGTGCCTGTCAGCGGAGACTGAAGGCCCACCGAAACGCACCCACAGAAGGTTTAGTAAAGCTTTTATGGCTTTCCTGCTTTCAACACTCGGGAGAGAAAACGGCTCGCCGGAGACACTTCCTTGCTCCCTCTCCCCGCGCAGGTGCAGATTTCCAGACACAGCTCCCCTGCTCCGGCGCCTGTGGGGAAACGCTCCCTGGCTTTGCACTGTGAGGTGAAACTGCGCAGGTGCGGTTCACCTCACACAGCTCCCCCGCTTCGGCGCCTGTGAGGGAAATTGACACACAGGAGCGGCGCTGACAGCACTAGTCCCTACTCCCACGTCGTGAAGAACAGCGCAGATGCGGAGCTTACTTCGCAGCTCTCCGCTCAGGCGCTCATCGTGACGGAAAGCGGGTAGAAGGGGAGCCCCACAGTGACCCACGAAAACAGTCGAGCCTCGCTGCTCCTCAAATGCCAGTCAGCCACACTTCTTGCTAAAGCTGTGCCAGTTCAATTAACACTGAACTCGTAACTCAGGCGTACACGCTCAGTTCCAGAGATGGCAATAAGGTGACAGGCCCACTCAAGGCTGTGATTTCCTTCGCCCTAGGGTACCCCTCAAACACCTTCCACCATTTGCCACAGACAACTTGCTGGTAACTCGGTCGATGCTTGCGCATAAGGGATCCCCACAGCTCACCTCAGCATGAAGATGACAGCACGCAGCATGGTTCTCTTGACCGGCACCACACTTTCTGCGTCTTCGTTTCCTCTTAAAAGTAATTACTTAACGCCATATAGAAATGACCCGCTGTGCTGGAGAATCACTTGGGGGTGATGGTGAACTGCCCCCACGCAGTCTATGTCGCCAGTGTTATAAAATAACGAGGTACACTGAAGTATAGTACGATTCTTCTTTATTCCATCTTATCACCACCACAGGTTCCAGTCAGCTGGAGTCAGCTCTGGAATGTTCATGCAATGTGGAGCGGAACATACCAACTGGGGCAGGAAGGAGGGGGGGGGGGTGGGAAAGGCCAAGTGAGATTACAACACACGTTTGTCAAAGACTTGAGAATTTTAGCTGCCAAATGTAATTATCAAGACTTTCACGATCAGATGGTAAGAGACCAAATGGTACATAATGTTGCAGATGCCAAATTGCAAGAAAAATTATTGTCTGCACAAGAATTAACTCTTACCACAGCTCTTGATATTGCTCATCGTTTTGAGGACATGACATTGGGTATGAAGGAATTATCTGAAAAGAAAAGTTCTTCATCAGAGGTTCAGTTGGTCAAGAAAAAATCTAATGAGAACAACAACAACAAAGCTTCTTCTGCTGCGACTAACAACGATAGGAGAGAAGTAGTTTGTTTTAAATGTGGATTTCCAGGTCATGTCGCTTCGGATGAGCGTGTCCAGCTAATAGTCAAGTTTGTAGATATTGTAAGTCCAAAGGACATTTCGTCAGAATGTGCAGGAATAAAAACAGAATTAAAAACAGGACTGTTGAAGTCAGGAATTTCAAACCAGAAAATGTCAAATAAGTTAACAGTGACACTGATGAATCTGAAAATGTGTTGGTTGTTTATGAGATTGACGCTCAGTTCTGTATGTTTCAAATAGGCAATAAACATATAAAGGTTATGGCTGATTCGGGTGCCAGACATACTCTTATACTTAGCTTTGGTGACTTCCCTGCTACTCAGCTGGTGTGGTGGAATGCCTGATGACATAATAGAATCCTGGGTGCCAGGCTTGTGTGGAGTGGCAGTTGATGGCAGGCAGGTTGAGTGGCAGGGAGGCCGCTCCTGGTGGGGTATTTGTTATCATATTAACTTATTTACTTGAAACTAAGCTTAATTAAAATCAGCGTGTTATATATACCTGGTGAAAAGTTCAGTAAAACATAGACATACAGGATAGTGGTATGTCAAAGAGGTTTATTCAAAAGCAGGCATGACATTCTAGGTTCCAAAGAACCTTAAAGCAACAGGGTGAGGAAGACACTACACCTGGCTCAAGGACTTCGTTATTTAGTTTATTTATTTATTTAGTTATTTATTTAGTGGAGAAGTGTGGCTCAAGGGTTAGAGGCGGCAGACCCGGAAGCTGAGATTGGTCCTGGACCAGGGTTCAATTCCCCGCCTCGGCGGATCTTGAGCTCAAAAATTCCACGGACTTGATAATTCTCGTTCCGGTGCCTACTTGACTCACGGGTTCACACTCTGTGACTCTGGGTAATAGCTTGCTTAATCTCCACTATGGCCCCTCGCGGCGGGATACCTGGCTTTCACCTTGTGTATACCCTGCTGGGGTTATCTCACAGGGGAATACCAGGACGGGTTCCCAAGGCAAGCGCCTTGATGCCTTCGGGTGATACGTGCGCTATATAAATCGCATTACATTTACAAAATTTTTGGCAACATTGGTGAGAATTAAAAGAACCTACGCATGAAGGAAAGAGCCTGGCTCCGTGATATTTTATAGAATCTACGCTTTGAGGAACTAAGAAGATAAAGAATTTAATAAAGGACTGTGTAACGTGGAAACGCCCTGGTATGCCCCACCAGTGTCCTATACAATTCGGTCAGCCTGAAGAATGGGTGTTTGAAAGTTATCTGCTCTGATCATAAGTCTCATGAGTGAAGACTGCGCCTGTCTTGGGAGCAAGGACCGGCATATATCCTGTGTGAACTCTGCAGTATGTGACTTCGATTTTGGAAGCACATATAGCCTGATTCATCAATCTCCCGTTTTGCGAGGCCCTAATAGCGAATCATAGCGAATCGCTATTAAGGACTCGCAAAACGGCATACATGTAGGATTAGCAAAATGTTTTGCGATTCCTACTGATTCCTTATTTGCGATTAGCAAATTGCTAATCGCAAATAAGGAAAAACTCCCCATTCATTCCTATGGGCCAAAAGGCCCATAGGAATGAATGGGGAGTATTCCTTATTTGCGATTAGCAATTTGCTAATCGCAAATAAGATTGCGATTTGAAGGGTGCCAGGGGTGTCCAAAGGACACCCTGTAGCACCCCTCAAATGACTTTTGACACAGGTGTTGCACACACACATGTCCAAAGGACATGTGTGTGTGTAACATGCAACTCAGAAAAATGCATTTAAATGCATTTTTCTGAGTTTTCGCAATTTACCGCGAGGTTTGACCTCGCGGTAAATTGCGGCCAGAAATTGCGAATTCGCAAAAGAAATGTGGATGATGAATTACATTTAAGGAATCTCAAATAGAGATTCCTTAAATGTAATTCCTCGCAAAATTGCGAGATCGCAATCAGCGATTTTTGCATTTGGGATGATGAATCCCAAATGCAAAAATCGCACTCGCAAAGGGTCAGATTCTCAGAATCTGGCCCTTTGCGAGCCGATTTGGCCTTGATGAATAAGTTCCATAGTCCCAAGCTGATCAGGAGCTGTGTGGAGTCACAAGCAGACTCTAAAGGAGCAGCGCATCTGAGGGCATCTTTCACAATACAGAGTGGAGAAGCGCTGGTAATCAGGCACAGTTTACCTCTCAATATGCTAGTGAGGAGCAGTTGAGGAGGTGTCGGGCTGTTAATTGTGCCAAATGCGACGGAGATGTGCTGCAGGGAGAAAGAACAGCGTAATATATAAAATGCTCCTGGAAGGCAGTTTGTGCAGTGTGAGAGGGCTCTGGAGGATGTCTGGTCATGAGGTGTGCCCTCCGAGACTGTACATGTGGAAATTGAGATCATTGCGGGGACAAGGGTGTGACCTATGGCATTGGAGGGAAGTCAGTAACTGTGAGTACCTCCATCTTGTTTAGAAACAAAATTGTGTTTAAAAAAGTAATTTCAATGGCTCTAAGTGAGGTGGAAAGATACAGTCATGCAGTTTCACTTTGGCACGCGCTTCTCACCTCTTTACAACGAACAGCTGGTGAGTCACGCATGATGATGTGTAGAACCTCCGTGGGTTTACTGGTGGAGAAGCAGAGTCTTCTGTGCGTCAGCCAGGGTCAGAGGCTTTCAACCTCTGACCCGAGAAGAACTTTAAGTGCATCACTGCGCATTAGTGCGCAACGTGGAGGAACCATTTTGGTTAAATGAAATCCAAGATCACCGGAACACAATGACACAAGAGCGAAATTCAAGGTTACAAGAAGATAAAGCCAGTGGATCTGACAAGCATTTAAAACAGGGAAAGGTAATTCGTGAGTAATTGCCGTGTGACTGGCGTTCCTGTGCTTTCTTCAGCACTCCTGTGCTGTCATGGAATTACATGTTTATGCGTCGTTTGGGAAGTGAGGGCAAACGGTGTGCTTATTATCGCAAGTTTACTCAATGCCAAAAACTAGACTTTTGAATTTTCGCTACATTTCAAAGACTGCAATAAGGTTAAATATTGTACAATACTGCCATCTTGTGGATTTTCAAAGTATTTAATTGGAATTCTTTTCTTCTCAAAGACTGAGATGAAAGTACGACTTCCTTCATATGCTAGTGAGGGTGCAGTCAGCAACTCACCGAAACCATTGTTCACATTAACTGTTTCCTGTGTTTCTGCAAGTTTTTTTCCGAGTAATACAGCTACTGGCAGCTTAAGGACAGAGATTTCTCTTTGGTTGGAGACCTCGGGTGAGAGACCGCTCACCGGAGCAGCACGGGACTTTCCCTATCATTATATTGCTGCTCACTATAATGTTTGTCTCGTTGCGTGTGTGTGTGGGTTCAAGGTCATGGTTTATGTTTAAGGTCTGTATCAGTGTATATCGCGCTGTGCAGCCATCTTAAGGGAGGTCATGGGGTGGTGTATTCTGTCCTGAGGTGATTTGATACTTCTTGGGGTGTTTAGTGCCTAAGTACTGTTTAGTTCGGTGGTGAGTGGTGAGTGCCATATTATTGTGTATTTGCGGGGTGGTTAGTGTCTCATTGCAGTTCATTTTGGGGTGGTGAGTTTTGAGGTGGCGAGTTTCCGATGTAGTTTGTTTAGGGTGGTGAGTGCCCTATGGTGGTGAGTTTTTGGGGTGGTGAGTGCCCCGAACAGTTTGTTTTAGGGTGGTGAGTGCCCTATGTTGTTTATTTAGGGTTGTGAGTGCCCTATGGTGGTGAGATTTTGGGATGGTGAGTGCCCCGTGCAGTTTGTTTTAGGGTGGTGAGTGCTCTATGTTGTTTGTTTAGGGTGGTGAGTGCCCTATGGTGGTGAGTTTTTGGGGTGGTGAGTGCCCCGTGCAGTTTGTTTTAGGGTGGTGAGTCCCCTATGTTGTTTGTTTAGGGTGGTGAGTGCCCTATGGTGGTGAGTTTTTGGGGTGGTGAGTGCCCTGTGCAGTTTGTTTTAGGGTGGTGAGTGCTCTATTTTGTTTGCTTAGGGTGGTGAGTACCCTATGGTGGTGAGTGTATGGGGTGGTGAGTGCCCGTGCAGTTTGTTTTAGGGTGGTGAGTGCTCTATGTTGTTTGTTTAAGGTGGTGAGTGCCCTATGGTGGTGAGTTTTTGGGGTGGTGAGTGCCCCGTGCAGTTTGTTTTAGGGTGGTGAGTGTCCTATGTTGTTTGTTTAGGGTGGTGAGTGCCCTATGGTGGTGAGTGTATGGGGTGGTGAGTGCCCCATGCAGTTTGTGGGGTGGTAAGTGTCCTATGGTGGTGAGTTTTTGGGGTGGTGAGCGCCCCATGCAGTTTGTTTTAGGGTGGTGAGTGCCCTATGGTAGTGGGTTTGTGGGGTGGTGAGTGCCCCGTGCAGTTTATTTTATTTCTGGAAGTTTACTAGATTTTCATGCATTTATTGTTATGCTAACTAGTGTCATTTATGCTTGTTTTATTTTTCCTGAGGGAGGGGGATGGGCAATGTAAATGTTAAGTTTGAAAATGCTTTGCTTATTTTGGTAGATAATGTTTTTCTCTTTAGAATGCAATATAAATGCTTTCTTTTCACATTGTATATCTTCATTGTATATTCTGATGGTTGTTCACATTTCCTTCCTTCACTTATGTATTGTGGTTTCCCTAAGGAAGGGGGATATGTTATACTTAGCTTTGGTGACTTCCCTGCTACTCAGCTGGTGTGGTGGAATGCCTGATGACATAATAGAATCCTGTGTGCCTGGCTTGTGTGGAGTGGCAGTTGATGGCAGGCAGGCTGAGTGGCAGGGAGGCCGCTCCTGGTGGGGTATGTGTTATCATCTTAACTCATTTACTTGAACCTGAACTTGAAACTAAGCTTAATTAAAATCAGCGTGTTATATATACCTGGCTCAAGGACTTCTTTATTTACAACACATACGTTAATTGGTGTTGAATGGTTAAAGGAATTTCCTAACATATCCCTCCTTCCTTCTGACATTAAATTAGTTGGGTATGGAAAAAAACCTATAGATGTTTTAGGTTATTTCACCTCTGATCTTTCGTTTAAAGGTAAAACGATATCCTCTAAGGTATATGTAGCTAAAGAGGGTTCTTGTTTGTTAGGTTGGCCACAGCAGCAAGATTTAATGATTGTTTTAGATCCCAACCACCCTCAACAGGTTTTGGGTTACTCTGATATAATCAGTCAAGTCAGTAACGATACCACTACTGATTGGGAAAAGGTTTTTCCCAAAGTATTTTCACCTCAATTGGGTTTAGTCAAATAATTTGTACACAAGATTATATTGAAACACAATGCCATTGCTAAAGTTCCCAAAGTCAGAAACATTCCTTTATTGTTGAGGGATCTTGTTAAAAAAAGAATTGGAAAGACTGCAAATTGAATGTCATTGAAGAAATGTAGTCTTCTGAATGGCTTTCACCAGTAGTTGTGGCACATAAACCCAATGGTATAGTGAGATTATGTGTGGATATGAGAGATCTTAATTCCAATGTGTGGGTCGACAGGCATCCCCTCCCAAATATAGGAGAAATGTTCTCGAAACTTAAGAATGCAACCATATTTACCACGTTAGATTTATCGACGCATACCATCAGATAGAGTTACATGAGGACAGTAAAAATCTAACAGCTTTTATTACAACGGAGGGTGCATACAGATATAAAAGGATGCCTTTTGGGTTGGTTTCAGCTTCCTCAGTATTCCAGAGGGTAATGCATAAGTTGTTTAAGGACCAAAATAATGTACTGTATTTCCCGGATGATATTTTAATTTTTGGTAAGGATGTAAAGGAACACTCGGAAATTTTGCACAAAGTTTTGTCTATTTTACAAAACAATGGTTTAACTCTAACCAAAGAGAAGTGTGAATTCGGCATGGATTCTGTTGACTATTTGGGTCATTCCATCAGCAGAAAGGGTATTTCTCCTAAACAAAGCTTAGTAAAAGCTATTGAAGATGCCCCAGAACCACAAAACAAGGACCAGCTTAGGTCTTTCCTGGGCCTAGCAGAATATTATGCCAAATGTATTCCTTCCTTTGCTGATGAAACTAAACATTTAAGAAATTTAATAAAAAATCATCAAATGTTTGTTTGGGATTCTAATTGCAAAGAAGAGTTTGTTTATCTCAAAAAGTATATAGCCTCAGCACCTGCTTTGTCTCAGTTTGACACGTTTTGCGAATCAGTTATCATTTCTGATGCCAGCAATGTTGGAATCGGTGCTGTGCTTATGCAAAAGCAGAATGGCCGTCTTTTCACTATTGCATTTGCATCCAGACCTCTAAGAGGTGCAGAAGATAGATACTCTAATCTAGAGAAGAAAACACTTGCTTGTTGGTGGGGAATTGAGTATTTCCGCAAGTACGTATATGGCACAGTGTTTAGAGTTAGGACTGATCATCGTCCTTTGGTGGATTTATTCATCACTAAAGGGTGTGGAAAGGCAACTGCCAGGATAGCTAGATTGCAATACAAATTACAAGATTTTCACTTTCACATAGAATACATTCCAGGTGTAAAAGATGTGTTAGCTGATTGTCTATCTAGGCTACCTATTAAGGATGATAATGTTGTTGCAGAAGATGACGATCAGGATAGAGTTGTGTCTATTTGTGAAGTTTCTAATGGGTGTATAAAGGGAGATCAATGGGGAGCTGCTTGTGACAGTGATGAAGACTATAAAAGTGGCATGTCTTTTGTCAGCGGTCTGAGGCCAAAGAAGGCTGAGTTATCTAAAGATTTGTTGCCTTTCTTTCAGATCGCTCAAGAATTGTCTATTCAAGACAATATTTTGTTGAGGGGATTACAGCTGGTTGTACCTCGTGATTTCACGGATATAGTACTGGACATGGCTCACGAGGGACATCCTGGTATGTCTAGTATGAAGAGAAGAATCATATGTGAATTTTGGTGGCCTGCTGTTGATAGATGTATTGAAAGGAAGGTTAGATCCTGTATTGAATGTTGTGTAAGTGACAAATCTCAAAAGACATTGGTTTATCATCATGATCCTGTTTCTAGGCCTTCAAAGGTGTGGGAATGTGTGTCATTGGACATTGCTGGACCAATGAGTTCTGCTCATAATCTTGTTTATGCCATTGTGTTGATTGATCAATTATCTCAATGGCCTGAGGTTAAGTTTGTGCCTCATGTAACTTCTAAGATATTTATTCAATTCTTGAACTGTATTTTTGAGAAATAAGGTTTTCCCATCTCAATATTAACTGACAATGGGGTGCAGTTCACTTCCGTAGAGATGAAGTAATGTTTTGATAATCATGGCAATATTCACAAGCGTTCTTCTGTATATTACCCACAAGGGAATGGGATATTGGAACGGTGGATTAGGGTGTTGAAGGAAGGATTCCAACTTGCTCTGAGTAATGGAAGGAAGTGTTATGAAGCTGTGAGTAAATTGCTGTGAAATTATAGGAACACTCCTAGAAGTGAAGGTGATTTATCACCTTTTGAGAAAATACGTGGGAGAAAGGGTTTATGTAACATGAGTTAGCAATGGATGAGGGATTTGGTGGATAACAAGGAAAAGGGTACTAACAAGTCTGCGTCAAGAGAATCACATATTACAGACAGGGTCCCAAGCAAATCTAGTGTTAGTGTGGGAGATTGGGTGCGTGTGAAAAAAGGCAGATTTGTCAGAACTGGTTAGTCACGTTTTTCAGATCCCATGAAGGTGGTCAGGGTTGGTAGGCAGGTAGTGGAGTTAACGGATGGAAATGTTTGGAGTTTTTCAAAAGTTGTGAAGGTTTCTAAAACAGGTGAAGGCTCTGGTTCTTTTTCTCTGGACAAAAAGGGTCCATGTGGAAATCTTAATTGGCGGAAAGGGCGTCAAGGTCATTCAGGGGTTAGGAGGCACCAAGAGTGTGTGAGACAAAGACATGCACCATTGTGGTGCAAAGATTATGTTATGAATAAGTAACTCCTAGGTATTTATGTTTATTCTCTTTCATTAATTTACATAAAGTTTATTTTGGTTATGTTAATTCAGGTTATGTCAATGTATATGCTATGATGTGTTATGCTTTACTTCTTTAAGGAGGGAGATGTGTGGTGTCCTCTGTTCTTTTATGGAACCTGGAACCCAATACGTGTGGACAAGTTCCAGGAGAGATCGGTTGGCTCAGGCTTGTGAGACCGTTATTTCTGATGTTCCTGGCATTCATTAAATTGACGGAAATATACTTGGCATCCTGTCATATTTGAGAAGAGAATACTTCACCCATCCAGTATCGTGTCCTGCATTTCCCACCTCACAGCTGTCCAGTCACCCAGGCGCACTACTTAACACCTTGGCTGCTTGAGATATTCCCCTGCTGTGCTGGACCATAATAGAAACGGGTGTGGTCATGACAAGCTCAGCTTGTCATGAGCACACGAGCACTGTGCCTCATGACGAGCTGAGCTCGTCATGAGCACCGAAGGTGTTAATGGTGGACGCTTTGCAGCCATGCACTGCGGGTATGCCACTTGTGGGCTTAAGGGATGCTAAAGGCAAGCCCGTCTGTGTCCGTCTGGCCCTGTACCGTTCCCAGCACCAGGGACCCTGCCTCTTGGAAACTACACAGCTATGATGCCACCACCTTCCTCCCCTTCAACCCTGGACACCACGTCACTTGCCATCTAGCATCACTGAAATATACCCCTGCTGCCTGCGCCTGTAAAAACTTCAAATGCACCTTTTGGCACATCAGCACACCAGTGCCTCTTGCGGCCCAGCCGACCAACAGCGCAAACGACTGGCTCAACTCCATCCCCTTGAATGTGCAGTCTCGCCACAAATATGCAACAGACATATGGGACCTACTCAACGCCACCTCTTCAGACATCACCTTCTTCATGGAAACCCTGACCAACCTCTGCTCCAGACCGGATATTGTCATTGCCTTCCCTGACTGCTACTTACTCACCCACAAGGACCATCCCAACTGTCCAGGAGGAGGCATTGCCATGCTCTACAAAAGCACACTCTGACTGCCCAAGCACCTTAATGACCAATCGGTGACTATGGAACACCTCCACTTCCAGATCTGGACCAACCCTATTACCATCCTCTGCAGCACACTCATCTACGGGCCCCCAGGGCCATGGATCCCCATTTATCAATGCCATTGTAGACCTCATTGTGCCCCAGGCTCTTCCATCCACAGACTACATCCTAATTGGAGACATCAATTTCCACCTGGACAAACCCAGTGACCAGAACACCACTCCCCTACTGGGGAACCTCACCAGCATTGGAATCAAGCAGCTAGTCACTTCACCAACCCACATAGCCGGACACATGCTCCAGCATGTCTTCTCTGCCAGCGGGAACTTCAACTACAGCCACACCACATGACTCTCCTGGACTGACCATCATTGTATAATCACGTCTTCACCAGGCCCACCGTACAACACCACCATTATTATCCCCCTCGCAGCTGGATCAAGGCCACAGAAGAAATTCTCATCAACTCCCTCAGTACCACCACTCCACCAACGATTACAGATGACAACACAGAAGTCCGCAACCTACACCAATGGATCTCCAACTGCCTTGACACCCTGGCACCCCTCAAGACGAACCAGGGAAATAAACACTCCAAGAAGGCCAACTGGTTCACTCCCACCCTCCACCAGTCCAGACGCACCTGCAGACGTCTTGAGGAGGGATGGAGCCACAACATCAATCAACTCCACAACACAGTCACAATTGCACCATGGCACAAGGGTTCCTACATTGGTGCATGGCAGCCATTGTGGGTCGGCAGGGGGGCTTATTCATGAGCCCTTTCTGACAGTTTCACCCCACCAGTGTATCATTTTCTTGACGTATTTGTAGCATGATTCTTGCACTACGTTTCACCAAATTTGCAAAGTGAAGCATTTAGGCATATGAGTGACCTTGTGAAGCCCTGAACCACATTATACCGGCATCACTTATGATGTATGCAGGGTGGGCATTTCCACACAACAAAGCTTCATTGGAGTGGTGCAGTAAAATCCATCAGATTTCACTGCAACAATTGTAGGAGGCCACTGAGAGGAAGGCATAAGGGTGACGTAGTGCCACAGAGATAGGCTGGCCCCATGAATTGCAAAGGCAGCAAGTTTAGCGCTGACAGATACTTCAGGATTCCAGACGTATCTGTCATTAATTGCAACATGGAGTGCCATACAGTGAATGCAGCGCATCCATGGTGTTGCAAGAAGGGCATAGTGAAAAGTGTTGCAACACTTTTCCTGAATGAGGCCCAGAAATGCGCCCTATCTTATTTATGGTGCGCATTCCTGACCTGTAGTTTTGTTACAGTGCAGCTCAGCAACATTTCTTGCAGTGCTGTCCAGCACCAAAACCTTCAGAAATAAGGTCTCAAGTGTTTGAACCATTTTTAAGACAAGATATTTTCTGGTCTTAAAAAACTGCCTCTAACTGAAGTTAGAGGCAGTTTTGGGGTTTTGCACCATAAAAGGAATTCCTTGGAAATATTGAAAATTGGGGTTAGCAGCAGTTTTTGAAGTGGTACACCTCCCTTTTTGGTTAAATGAATTCCAAGATCACCGGAACACAATGACACAAGAGCAAAATTCAAGGTTACAAGAAGATAAAGCCAGTGGATCTCACAAGCATTTAAAACAGGGAAACGTAATTCGTGAGTAATTGCCGTGTGACTGGCGTTCCTGTGCTTTCTTCAGCACTCCTGTGCTGTCATGGAATTACATGTTTATGCGTCGTTTGGGAAGTGAGGGCAAACGGTGTGCTTATTATCGCAAGTTAACTTAATGCCAAAAACTAGACTTTTGTATTTTCGCTACATTTCAAAGACTGCAATAAGGTTAAATATTGTACAATACTGCCATCTTGTGGATTTTCAAAGTATTTAATTGGAATTCTTTTCTTCTCAAAGACTGAGATGAAAGTACGACTTCCTTCATATGCTAGTGAGGGTGCAGTCAGCAACTCACCGAAACCATTGTTCACATTAACTGTTTCCTGTGTTTCTGCAAGTTTTTTCCGAGTAATACAGCTACTGGCAGCTTAAGGACAGAGATTTCTCATTGGTTGGAGACCTCGGGTGAGAGACCGCTCACCGGAGCAGCACGGGACTTTCCCTATCATTATATTGCTGTTCACTATAATGTTTGTCTCGTTGCGTGTGTGTGTGGGTTCAAGGTCATGGTTTATGTTTAAGGTCTGTATCAGTGTATATCGCGCTGTGCAGCCATCTTAAGGGAGGTCATGGGGTGGTGTATTCTGTCCTGAGGTGATTTGATACTTCTTGGGGTGTTTAGTGCCTAAGTACTGTTTAGTTCGGTGGTGAGTGGTGAGTGCCATATTATTGTGTATTTGCGGGGTGGTTAGTGTCTCATTGCAGTTCATTTTGGGGTGGTGAGTTTGTGAGGTGGCGAGTTTCCGATGTAGTTTGTTTAGGGTGGTGAGTGCCCTATGGTGGTGAGTTTTTGGGGTGGTGAGTGCCCCGAACAGTTTGTTTTAGGGTGGTGAGTGCCCTATGTTGTTTGTTTAGGGTTGTGAGTGCCCTATGGTGGTGAGATTTTGGGATGGTGAGTTCCCCGTGCAGTTTGTTTTAGAGTGGTGAGTGCCCTATTTTAATTGTTTAGGGTGGTGAGTGCCGTATGGTGGTGAGTTTTTGGGGTGGTGAGTGCCCCGTGCAGTTTGTTTTAGGGTGGTGAGTCCCCTATGTTGTTTGTTTAGGGTGGTGAGTGCCCTATGGTGGTGAGTTTTTGGGGTGGTGAGTGCCCTGTGCAGTTTGTTTTAGGGTGGTGAGTGCTCTATTTTGTTTGCTTAGGGTGGTGAGTACCCTATGGTGGTGAGTGTATGGGGTGGTGAGTGCCCCGTGCAGTTTGTTTTAGTGTGGTGAGTGCTCTATGTTGTTTGTTTAAGGTGGTGAGTGCCCTATGGTGGTGAGTTTTTGGGGTGGTGAGTGCCCCGTGCAGTTTGTTTTAGGGTGGTGAGTGTCCTATGTTGTTTGTTTAGGGTGGTGAGTGACCTATGGTGGTGAGTGTATGGGGTGGTGAGTGCCCCATGCAGTTTGTGGGGTGGTAAGTGCCCTATGGTGGTGAGTTTTTGGGGTGGTGAGCGCCCCATGCAGTTTGTTTTAGGGTGGTGAGTGCCCTATGGTAGTGGGTTTGTGGGATGGTGAGTGCCCCGTGCAGTTTATTTTATTTCTGGAAGTTTACTAGATTTTCATGCATTTATTGTTATGCTAACTAGTGTCATTTATGCTTGTTTTATTTTTCCTGAGGGAGGGGGATGGGCAATGTAAATGTTAAGTTTGAAAATGCTTTGCTTATTTTGGAAGATAATGTTTTTCTCTTTAGAATGCAATATAAATGCTTTCTTTTCACATTGTATATCTTCATTGTATATTCTGATGGTTGTTCACATTTCCTTCCTTCACTTATGTATTGTGGTTTCCCTAAGGAAGGGGGATATGTTATACTTAGCTTTGGTGGCTTCCCTGCTACTCAGCTGGTGTGGTGGAATGCCTGATGACATAAAAGAATCCTGTGTGCCTGGCTTGTGTGGAGTGGCAGTTGATGGCAGGCAGGCTGAGTGGCAGGGAGGCCGCTCCTGGTGGGGTATGTGTTATCATCTTAACTTATTTACTTGAACCTGAACTTGAACCTAAGCTTAATTAAACTCAGCGTGTTATATATACCTGGCTCAAGGACTTCGTTATTTACAACACATAAGTTAATTGGTGATGAATGGTTAAAGGAATTTCCTAACATATCCCTCCTTCCTTCCGACATTAAATTAGTTGGGTATGGAAAAAACCTATAGATGTTTTAGGTTATTTCACCTCTGATCTTTCGTTTAAAGGTAAAACGATATCCTCTAAGGTTTATGTAGCTAAAGAGGGTTCTTGTTTGTTAGGTTGGCCACAGCAGCAAGATTTAATGATTGTTTTAGATCCCAACCACCCTCAACAGGTTTTGGGTTACTCTGATATAATCAGTCAAGTCAGTAACGATACCACCACTGATTGGGAAAAGTTATTTTTCAAAGTATTTTCACCTCAATTGTGTTTAGTCAAATAATTTGTACACAAGATTATATTGAAACACAATGCCATTCTTAAAGTTCCCAAAGTCAGAAACATTTCTTTATTGTTGAGGGATTCTGTTAAAAAAGAATTTGGAAAGACTGCAAATTGGATGTCATAGAAGAAATTGAGTCTTCTGAATGGCTTTCACCAGTAGTTAATTCCAATGTGTGGGTCGAAAGGCATCCCCTCCCAAATATAGGAGAAATGTTCTCGAAACTTAAGAATGCAACCATATTTACCACGTTAGATTTATCGTACGCATACCATCAGATAGAGTTACATGAGGACAGTAAACATCTAACATCTTTTATTACAACGGAGGGTGCATACAGATATAAAAGGATGCCTTTTGGGTTGGTTTCAGCTTCCTCAGTATTCCAGAGGGTAATGCATAAGTTGTTTAAGGACCAAAATAATGTACTGTATTTCCCGGACGATATTTTAATTTTTGGTAAGGATGTAAAGGAACACTCGGAAATTTTGCACAAAGTTTTGTCTATTTTACAAAACAATGGTTTAACTCTAACCAAAGAGAGGTGTAAATTCGGCATGGATTCTGTTGACTATTTGGGTCATTCCATCAGCAGAAAGGGTATTTCTCCTAAACAAAGCTTAGTAAAAGCTATCGAAGATGCCCCAGAAAAACAAAACATGGACCAGCTTAGGTCTTTCCTGGGCCTAGCAGAATATTATGCCAAATGTATTCCTTCCTTTGCTGATGAAACTAAACAATTAGGAAATTTAATGAAAAATCATCAAATGTTTGTTTGGGATTCTAATTGCAAAGAAGAGTTTGTTTATCTCAAAAATTGAATAGCCTCAGCACCTGCTTTGTCTCAGTTTGACACGTCTTGCGAATCAGTTATCATTTCTGATGCCAGCAATGTTGGAATTGCTGCTGTGCTTATGCAAAAGCAGAATGGCCATCTTTTCACTATTGCATTTGCATCCAGACCTCTAAGAGGTGCAGGAGATAGATACTCTACTCTAGAGAAGAAAATACTTGCTTGTTGGTGGGGAATTGAGTATTTCCCCAAGTACGTGTATGGCACAGTGTTTAGAGTTAGGACTGATCATCGTCCTTTGGTGGATTTATTCATGACTAAAGGGTGTGGAAAGGCAACTGCCAGGATAGCTAGATGGCAATACAAATTACAAGATTTTCACTTTCACATAGAATACATTCCAGGTGTAAAAAATGTGTTAGCTGATTGTCTATCTAGGCTACCTATTAATGATGATAATGTTGTTGCAGAAGATGACGATCAGGATAGAGTTGTGTCTATTTGTGAAGTTTCTAATGGGTGTATAAAGGGAGATCAATGGGGAGCTGCTTGTGACAGTGATGAAGATTATAAAAGTGTCATGTCTTTTGTCAGCGGTGTGTGGCCAAAGAAGGCTGAGTTATCTAAAGATTTGTTGCCTTTCTAGCAGATCGCTCAAGAATTGTCTATTCAAGACAATATTTTGTTGAGGGGATTACAGCTGGTTGTACCTCGTGATTTTAGGGATATAGTTCTGGACATGGCTCACGAGGGACATCCTGGTATGTCTAGTATGAAGAGAAGAATCAGATGTGAATTTTGGTGGCCTGCTGTTGATAGATGTATTGAAAGGAAGGTTAGATCCTGTATTGAATGTTGTGTAAGTGACAAATCTCAAAAGACATTGGTTTATCATCATGATCCTGTTTCTAGGCCTTCAAAGGTGTGGGAATGTGTGTCATTGGACATTGCTGGACCAATGAGTTCTGCTCATAATCTTGTTTATGCCATTGTGTTGATTGATCAAATATCTCAATGGCCTGAGGTTAAGTTTGTGCCTCAAGTAACTTCTAAGATAGTTATTCAATTCTTGAACTGTGTTTTTGAGAAAGAAGGTTTTCCCATCTCAATATTAACTGACAATGGGGTGCAGTTCACTTCCGTAGAGATGAAGTAATTTTTTGATAATCATGGCATTATTCACACGCGTTCTTCTGTATATTACCCACAAGGGAATGGGATAGTGGAATGGTGGATTAGGGTGTTGAAGGAAGGATTACAACTTGCTCTGAGTAATGGAAAGAATTGTTATGAAGCTGTGAGTAAATTGCTGTGGAATCATAGGAACACTCCTAGAAGTGAAGGTGATTTATCACCTTTTGAGAAAGTACGTGGGAGAAAGGGTTTATGTAACAGAAGTTAGCAATGGATGAGGGATTTGGTGGATAACAAGGAAAAGGGTACTAACAAGTCTGCGTCAAGAGAATCACCTATTACGGACAGGGTCCCAAGCAAATCTAGTTCTCATTATGTTAGTGTGGGAGATTGGGTGTGTGTGAAAAAAGGCAGATTTGTCAGAACTGGTTAGCCACGTTTTTCAGATCCCATGAAGGTGGTCAGGGTTGGTAGGCAGGTAGTGGAGTTAAAGGATGGGAATGTTTGGAGTTTTTCGAAAGTTGTGAAGGTTTCTAAAACAGGTGAAGGCCGTGGTTCGTTTTCTCTGGACAAAAAGGGTCCATGTGGAAATCTTAATTGGCGGAAAGGGCGTCAAGGTCATTCAGGGGTTAGGAGGCACCAAGAGTGTGTGAGACAAAGACATGCACCATTGTGGTGCAAAGATTATGTTATGAATAAGTAACTCCTAGGTATTTATGTTTATTCTCTTTCATTAATTTACATAAAGTTTATTTTGGTTATGTTAATTCAGGTTATGTCAATGTATATGCTATGATGTGTTATGCTTTACTTCTTTAAGGAGGGAGATGTGTGGTGTCCTCTGTTCTTTTATGGAACCTGGAACACACTACGTGTGGACAGGATCCAGGAGAGATCGGTTGGCTCAGGCTTGTGAGACCGTTATTTCTGATGTTCCTGGCATTCATTAAATTGACGGAAATATACTTGGCATCCTGTCATATTTGAGAAGAGAATACTTCACCCCTCCAGTGTTGTGTCCTGCATTTCCCACCTCACAGCTGTCCAGTCACCCAGGCGCACTACTTAACACCTTGGCTGCTTGAGATATTCCCCTGCTGTGCTGGACCATAATAGAAATGGGTGTGGTCATGACGAGCTCAGCTTGTCATGAGCACACGAGCACTGTGCCTCATGACGAGCTGAGCTCGTCATGAGCATCGAAGGTGTTAATGGTGGACGCTGTGCAGCCATGCACTGCGGGCATGCCACTTGTGGGCTTAAGGAATGCTAAAGGCAAGCCCGTCTGTGTCCGTCTGGCCCTGTACCGTTCCCAGCACCAGGGACCCTGCCTCTTGGAAACTACACAGCTATGATGCCACCACCTTCCTCCTCTTCAACCCTGGACACCACGTCACTTGCCATCTAGCATCACTGAAATATACCCCTGCTGCCTGCGCCTGTAAAAACTTCAAACGCACCTTTTGGCACATCAGCACACCAGTGCCTCTTGCGGCCCAGCCGACCAACAGCGCAAACGACTGGCTCAACTCCATCCCCTCGAATGTGCAGTCTCGCCACAAATATGCAACAGACATATGGGACCTACTCAACGCCACCTCTTCAGACATCACCTTCTTCATGGAAACCTGGACCAACCTCTGCTCCAGACCGGATATTGTCATTGCCTTCCCTGACTGCTACTTACTCACCCACAAGGACCATCCCAACTGTCCAGGAGGAGGCATTGCCATGCTCTACAAAAGCACACTCTGACTGCCCAAGCACCTTAATGACCAATCGGTGGCTATGGAACATCTCCACTTCCAGATCTGGACCAACCCTATTACCATCCTCTGCAGCACACTCATCTACGGGCCCCCAGGGCCATGGATCCCCATTTATCAATGCCATTGTAGACCTCATTGTGCCCCAGGCTCTTCCATCCACAGACTACATCCTAATTGGAGACCTCAATTTCCACCTGGACAAACCCAGTGACCAGAACACCACTCCCCTACTGGGGAACCTCACCAGCATTGGAATCAAGCAGCTAGTCACTTCACCAACCCACATAGCCGGACACATGCTCCAGCATGTCTTCTCTGCAAGCGGGAACTTCAAGTACAGCCACACCACATTACTCTCCTGGACTGACCATCATTGTATACATCACGTCTTCACCAGGCCCACCGTACAAGACCACCATTATTATCCCCCTCGCAGCTGGATCAAGGCCACAGAAGAAATTCTCATCAACTCCCTCAGTACCACCACTCCACCAACGATTACAGATGACAACACAGAAGTCCGCAACCTACACCGATGGATCTCCAACTGCCTAACAAACCCTGGCACCCCTCAAGACGAACTAGGGAAATAAACACTCCAAGAAGGCCAACTGGTTCACTCCCACCCTCCACCAGTCCAGACGCACCTGCAGACGTCTTGAGGAGGGATGGAGCCACAACATCAATCAACTCCACAACACAGTCACAATTGCACCATGGCACAAGGGTTCCTACATTGGTGCATGGCAGCCATTGTTGGTCGGCAGGGGGCCTTATTCATGAGCCCTTTCTGACAGTTTCACCCCACAAGTGTATCATTTTCTTGACGTATTTGTAGCATGATTCTTTCACTACGTTTCACCAAATTTGCAAAGTGAAGCATTTAGGCATATGAGTGACCTTGTGAAACCCTGAACCACATTATACCGGCATCACTTATGATGTATGCAGGGTGGGCATTTCCACACAACAAAGCTTCATTGGAGTGGTGCAGTAAAATCCATCAGATTTCACTGCAACAATTGTAGGAGGCCACTGAGAGGAAGGCATAAGGGTGACGTAGTGCCACAGAGATAGGCTGGCCCCATGAATTGCAAAGGCTGCAAGTTTAGCGCTGACAGATACTTCAGGATTCCAGACGTATCTGTCATTAATTGCAACATGGAGTGCCATACAGTGAATGCAGCGCATCCATGGTGTTGCAAGAAGGGCATAGTGAAAAGTGTTGCAACACTTTTCCTGAATGAGGCCCAGAAATGTGCCCTATCTTATTTATGGTGCGCATTCCTGACCTGTAGTTTTGTTACAGTGCAGCTCAGCAACATTTCTTGCAGTGCTGTCCAGCACCAAAACCTTCAGAAATAAGGTCTCAAGTGTTTGAACCATTTTTAAGACCAGATATTTTCTGGTCTTAAAAAACTGCCTCTAACTGAAGTTAGAGGCAGTTTTGGGGTTTTGCACCATAAAAGGAATTCCTTGGAAATATTGAAAATTGGGGTTAGCAGCAGTTTTTGAAGTGGTACACCTCCCTTTTTGGTTAAATGAATTCCAAGATCACCGGAACACAATGACACAAGAGCAAAATTCAAGGTTACAAGAAGATAAAGCCAGTGGATCTCACAAGCATTTAAAACAGGGAAACGTAATTCGTGAGTAATTGCCGTGTGACTGGCATTCCTGTGCTTTCTTCAGCACTCCTGTGATGTCATGGAATTACATGTTTATGCGTCGTTTGGGAAGTGAGGGCAAACGGTGTGCTTATTATCGCAAGTTAACTTAATGCCAAAAACTAGACTTTTGAATTTTCGCTACATTTCAAAGACTGCAATAAGGTTAAATATTGTACAATACTGCCATCTTGTGGATTTTCAAAGTATTTAATTGGAATTCTTTTCTTCTCAAAGACTGAGATGAAAGTACGACTTCCTTCATATGCTAGTGAGGGTGCAGTCAGCAACTCACCGAAACCATTGTTCACATTAACTGTTTCCTGTGTTTCTGCAAGTTTTTTCCGAGTAATACAGCTACTGGCAGCTTAAGGACAGAGATTTATCTTTGGTTGGAGACCTCGGGTGAGAGACCGCTCACCGGAGCAGCACGGGACTTTCCCTATCATTATATTGCTGCTCACTATAATGTTTGTCTCGTTGCGTGTGTGTGTGGGTTCAAGGTCATGGTTTATGTTTAAGGTCTGTATCAGTGTATATCGCGCTGTGCAGCCATCTTAAGGGAGGTCATGGGGTGGTGTATTCTGTCCTGAGGTGATTTGATACTTCTTGGGGTGTTTAGTGCCTAAGTACTGTTTAGTTCGGTGGTGAGTGGTGAGTGCCATATTATTGTGTATTTGCGGGGTGGTTAGTGTCTCATTGCAGTTTATTTTGGGGTGGTGAGTTTGTGAGGTGGCGAGTTTCCGATGTAGTTTGTTTAGGGTGGTGAGTGCCCTATGGTGGTGAGTTTTTGGGGTGGTGAGTGCCCCGAACAGTTTGTTTTAGGGTGGTGAGTGCCCTATGTTGTTTGTTTAGGGTTGTGAGTGCCCTATGGTGGTGAGATTTTGGGATGGTGAGTTCCCCGTGCAGTTTGTTTTAGAGTGGTGAGTGCCCTATGTTAATTGTTTAGGGTGGTGAGTGCCCTATGGTGGTGAGTTTTAGAGGTGGTGAGTGCCCCATGCAGTTTGTTTTAGGGTGGTGAGTGCTCTATGTTGTTTGTTTAGGGTGGTGAGTGCCCTATGGTGGTGAGTTTTTGGGGTGGTGAGTGCATCGTGCAGTTTGTTTTAGGGTGGTGAGTCCCCTATGTTGTTTGTTTAGGGTGGTGAGTGCCCTATGGTGGTGAGTTTTTGGGGTGGTGAGTGCCCTGTGCAGTTTGTTTTTGGGTGGTGAGTGCTCTATTTTGTTTGCTTAGGGTGGTGAGTACCCTATGGTGGTGAGTATATGGGGTGGTGAGTGCCCCGTGCAGTTTGTTTTAGGGTGGTGAGTGCTCTATGTTGTTTGTTTAAGGTGGTGAGTGCCCTATGGTGGTGAGTTTTTGGGGTGGTGAGTGCCCCGTTGAGGTTCCGTGACGATTTGAACCCGTGTTTTCAATATTGTCGGAAATACATAATATTGGTATCAGCGAACCGCAAATGATCCATTTAGCATATCCTGGTGTTTTCGCTACGCTACGAGCAAGAGTACTCCTGTAAGAGACACATTTCTGAGTTACCCATGGCATCCATCTTAGATCATGGCAGCCATTTTGTGTTTCTTGCCCTCACATACGCAATAACCTCTGATCACCTCATTTCAATTAAGGACACGTAGCCTTAGCCGGAGATTCACCTCTCTAGTGACACGTGTACCTTGGAACAGAACACGCTGTAGCTGCATGACTCGACAGAGGCTGCCTCCTCTGCCCGAGGCCAGCCCTGCTATACTGGTTCTTGTGGTCGTTGGCCTGATCACGATTAAGCGGCCAAAGCCGGTAGCCTTGCCCATTTACGACCCACAAACATCCCTTATCCTGCCTTTCTATCTTCTGCACCTGGCTCTACTCCTTTCCTTCTGGGCCTTTATTAGGGGGAGGTAACGAAATTTACGATGAGGCGGTCCGGGTCTTGAATGAAAAGTTGACATAAGATTATGATGGAAAAGTGGGAACCCCTCGTTCGTAATGTTTCGACATCAGCTATTGTCGACGATTCCTGTGCAACGCCAAATATTTATTGTTTAGGACACAAAGGTTTGGGAATGTACTATGATGTAAAGAATTTGCCTCAGGCTCAAATTTTGGTATATAAGGAGCAACCCTCTTTGTACAAATCGAACAGGCTCCTAGACACTGCCCATGCGTAGTTTCTGTGACTTCTGTGTCCCTGCAGTAATAAACCTTTGGTCTTTGACGCCACCATCGAGAAGCCCGTGTTTCTGTTTATTTGTGCACCAAGACAGGTGGAACTCCGGGGTCTTCGGGTGTTGTTCCCTGACACCTCTGGACGGAACCAAAAAGTCCAGAACTCCAATTGGCGCCCAACGTGGGGCGACGTCATTCGGTACCGGTCCAAAAGCCTGAAGAGTTCGAGAAGCTTCGTGTGAAGATTCCTGAGGGAGGCGCCCCACTTCATCGATCCCGGCATATCGCAAAAGTGGCCCGAAGTTCTCTTCCACGAGGGTTCCCGTTCAGAACGGCTGCAGTGGGCCGTTGCCTTGACCGTCACCCTGTCTTGGACCCGAGGTGCAGTCCTTAGTACGGCGAAACGTGACGGGTTTCTCCTTGGTGACGTCTTCAGTGCCTCAGTTAAGTATTTAGTGGTTGGTAGCGTGAGGGTTGTTAAAATCCTTTTTGGTTCTTGGTTTGGTTTGGTTTCGTAAGATTATCACTGGTTGTTCTGGTTACGATAATCTATTTGGTTTAGTTCGGGTATCGATACATTTGTTCTCTTTTGGTAGGCCTAAGTTCTTGGTTCAGGTGCACATATTTGTTTCTTGTTTTGTTCGTTCTGTGATCCGGATTGCAAAAATGGTAAGTCGGAGAAATTGTATGTTGTCTTGTTTTGGTTGCAACAGTGATTCACGATTGGAGGACTCATGTCTGGTTCCTCCGATTGGGACTCCCTTATATGATCTTTACTGTAAGCATGGTGTGGGTCCTATATCTTATAATGAGGTGTGGGTCCGATACACTGAAAAGGACGGTGTCCTTAGTTGGCCACTGCATGGTAGTTTTGAACCCGAAATCCTTGACAATTTAGAAGCGAAATTGTTTAAGAAGAAAGCCCGGCCGGCAATGTTTGATTCTTTCCGTTACTGGCGAAAAGAATCTAAACAGAGAGAGATTAAAAGATTGAAGAAGGAACAGAAAGAGCAAGAGTTAACTTTAGAACAAGCGGCTAAGCAGCTGCAAGATAACGAGTCTGAGAAGGCAATAGAGATAGCTACTAGAGAGGAAACTTAGCGTTAGATAAGTGCTATCCTGCCTTGCCATCGAGTACGACTAAGATAGTAGAGGATCCCGAAAACGATCCTCTTTTGTCTTACTTGTTACGGTCACCTCCACCGTATGCACAGGGTGCTACGGCTCCACCTGTACCACCACATGTTCAATTGCCGGTTGCTGGAAAACCTGGTATTCCTGCTCCTGCCCCTCAGAATCAAGCTCCTGTACCTCCTGTGGTCAATGTGAATGTTCCTACGGCACCTCCTCTTCCTGGGTTGCCGACTTCTCTACCTATACCTGTATCGCTTACACCTACTGTTCCACAAGCTATCTTCCTCGATACTCCTACTGCTCCGCTATCTGTTCCAACTGCTACTGTGTTCTCTGCATCTGCTAGTATGTTGACTCCGCTTTCTGTTCGTCGAAGAATCACTGATTCTGTCTCTAGCATTCTATCTCCCCTCTCTAAATCTTTAATTAAGACTCCTACTTCTGACTCTGTACAAAGACGTAGTCAGCTCCCAAGTACTGAGGAACGGGGAATATTAGATTCCACGGCTCTCAGATGGATTTCGAAAAGTAGGAGATATAGCACGAGAGATGTACTAGATACATTTATGCAGTGGAATGAACCAACGCAACGATATGTCTTTGACGAGATGTGCTCTCTTTTACGTGATGAGTTAGAAGAAGATGACTCTGAATCGAATTTAGAAGACTTAATTAAGGTTCAGAAAGAGTTTGCTGCAGGAATGATAGTAGGTCAAAATATAAAGGAAGCGATGGAACTGATTTTAAGTTATAGGAATGATCCATCACTTCGTTCACCGAGAGACTTAGAGAAAGGTAGTACGAAGCAGAATCGCCAATATCCAATGAGGGAGGTTCCTCCAATTTGGCGCGAAGCTGTGCAAGCTGATGCTATTAATGGTATTCCAGCCGCTCCGGCGCAATTCCAGAGAGTGTGGATACACATTCCGTGGAAGCGAGCCGAAGTATTAGCAGTGAAGCAGGCATTGCCAGACCCGCGTAAGAATCCTGCTGGATACTATAAGGAATTAGTGCAAACAGTTGAGGCCTGTGTAATGAATGTGGCGGACATTGACATGTTATTTGGCAATGTAGTTCCGCAACCAATTTGGGCTAAAATACGTAAAGAGAATCATCCAGTTGCCCTAGGTGGTGATTGGGCAGCTATCATTGCAGCGGATGGTCAGCAAATAGGTGGTTCCAAACCCGAACCCCTAATTGCTAATCTTCCAGGTAGAATAATAGACTTAATGAAGACTCTGATGCCCGCATTGCGTGTTAATTGGGACAAGTTGTCCGCATGCAGGCAAAAGAAAGACGAAAGTGTCTCCGACTTTTTCACGAGGTTCGAAGAGACTTTTGTAGATCACAGTGGTCAGGATATGAGCACAGAAGGAGGACAGAGACTGTTTGTCGATAAATTCGTACATAATTTGTTACCTGAGCTATGCAATAAATTAAAAGATTCCGAGAGTGCGTGGGCTGTTTCTACAACTGCGCAAATACTTGCAACTGCACAGTATTATGAAAATAGGGATAAAGAGGAGAAAGAGAAATCAGATAAGAAAACAAAAGACTTAAAGACTAAAGTCCTTTTGCAACAGGCGTATCCGCCTCGCATGAATCAGACTAATACACAGCAAGGTTCGTATCAAAGGACAGATTATAGTTCACCTAGGCCACAATATCAGTGGAATCAGTGTGCGTATTGTAAGAAAGAAGGTCATTATAAAAATGAGTGTCCAGTCCTAGCGCAAAATAATGCAGCAGCGGCTCAGAGAGGTCGTGGTGGTTTTGTGCAGAATTCTAGAGGTCGAGGACGAGGTGCTATGCCTCCACAGACAAATGATCGCCCTTCCAACCACTTTGATCAACGAAATGGACAGTCTGCCCAACAAAATAGATCTCAACAGTATCATGTTGAAGACTATTGTGAAAATGATGAGGGATTTCAGCAAAATGGGTACTAGGACAGCCATGGACAAAGAGAGGGAGTAGTATCAGTTCCAGTGGATCAGAGTGGGCCTTATGTCGCAGTAGCAACATCAGGTGTAGTCGAACTGTTTCTGTTGGATACTGGTGCAGCAAAAAGTTCTATCATTCATGCGAAACTCCCTGGCGCACCTTTGTCCGGCTCAACAAATGTTTCTGTAGGTTTTTCAGGCGCCCCTGTTTACAACCCAGTATCTGGTCCTTTGTCTATTTCTGTTGGACCGTGTCAATTAAAAGCACCCCTGATTTTGACGACAGGTTGTAATGAAAATCTGCTTGGTTTAGACTTGTTAAAACGACTATATGCGACATTGTACTGTTCTCCGGAAGGAGTACAGCTTACGTTGGGTAAAAGAATCACCTCTCCGATGTACTTGTCAATGGATGCACTCCCGCCAGAGCTGCGTACACTCCCTGATACTCTTTGGGCGACTGGTCCTAACGATGTAGGCCTCTTAGAAATACTACCATATGTAGTCACTTTGAAAGCAAATGTAAAATTGCCGCGAATTCCTCAATATAAAATATCTAATGAAGGTGAACGTGCACTTTTACTGATTGTACAAGATTTGATTAAGAAAGGTGTGGTTGAAGAAACTAGAGGAAATGTCTGTAACAGTCCTGTATTACCGATTTTGAAACGAACTGATCCTACAAAGCCTCCAGTATATAGGTTTGTCATTGATCTCAGAGAAGTTAATAAGATTGTGGTCCCGCAGTTTCCTGTGGTTCCAGACATTACTGCCCTGTTAACATTGATCCCTGCTACAGCCACATGGTTTTCAGTCATTGATTTAAAAAATGCCTTTTTCAGCATTCCGATAGCCGAGGAAAGCAGAGATATTTTCGGCTTCTGTCTAGGAGGTCGAAGCTTCAGATTTAAACGCGCTCCACAAGGCTATTGTGAGAGCCCATCAATTTACAGTCAGGCATTAAAAAGTCAGTTAGATTCCTTTGTACTTCCTCCAGGTTCTGCTCTAGTGCAGTATGTAGACGATCTTCTAGTGGCTGCCGATGACAAGGAAACTTGCAAAGCAGCTACGATTTCGTTATTGCATCATTTGTCCAATTTGAATCATAAGGTGTCACCTTCGAAAATGCAATATTGCTGCCAAGAAGTGACCTACCTAGGTCATCTCTTGTCAAAGGAGGGAAGGAAGTTGACCCCAGAGAGAATAAAAGCAATTACGCAGATGAGTGTTCCTCGCACGCAGAGAGAAGTGCGTGCCTTTTTAGGTATTACCTCTTACTGTAGGCAGTGGATCCCAAATTTTTCTCTTTTAGCAAAACCATTGGTAGCTTTGACTGGGAAAAATGTTCTGAGTCCGGTGCCATGGTCTGATGAATGTCAGGAGAGTTTTTCTGAGTTACGAAATGCACTTTGTTCAGCTCCTGTATTAGGTACACCCGATTACAGCAAGCCATTCACGCTCTATGTTCACGAGAGAGAAGGTTGCGCGTTGAGTGTTCTGACACAGAAATTTGGTGATAAACAACGCCCTTGTGCGTATTTTTCATCAACATTAGATCCGGTAGCTAGAGTGTTACCTAGTTGTTTGAGAGCTACAGCGGCAGCTGCGGCTTCCATTCGGCAATCTGCTGGTTTGGTGATGAACAACATGCTAGTTGTCATGGTTCCCCATGCTGTGGATACACTCATGAACAGAACCAAGACACAACACCTTACCAGTGCGAGATTATCTGGGTACGAGCTGACACTGCTAGCGAGTCATATTCAGATCAAAAGATGCAATGTATTGAATCCAGCAACACTGTTGCCGGCTAATCAAGAGTCGAGTGATTCCGAGCCCCATGATTGCTGTTTTAGAACCGAGGAGGAGACAAAAGGACGAATTGATTTAAAAGACACTCCATTGTCAGATCCAGATGGCACGTTGTATGTTGATGGGTCATGCTTTAAATTGGAAAATGGTGATGTGACTGCTGCTTATGCAGTAACGACTTTGAGTACGATTGTAGAGACTGCAAGAGTGAGTCAGAATTCTGCCCAAGCTGCAGAGTTAATCGCTCTAACAAGAGCGTGTGTTTTAGCTAAGGGAAAGAGAGTGAATGTGTTCACAGATAGTCAGTACGCGTTTGGCGTGGCCCATAATTTTGGCCGTTTGTGGAAAGAAAGAGGTTTCATTACGTCCCATGGGACTAAGATTCAACATGGTCAGTTAGTTAACGACTTGTTGGAATCTCTAACCTTGCCGACTGAAGTTGCGATTGTGAAATGCAGTGCGCATAAAGCAATCACGGATGATGTTGGTCGTGGGAATGCTTTTGCTGATGAGACCGCTAAACAGACAGCTAGGAATATGATGAGTAGAATGTATGTTGCAACATCTGCAAGATGGATTTCTGAGTCTGGAATGTGTGAGGATACAGTGGAAAGTGTGAAAGAGATTCAGAAAGAGGCGACTGAGGAGGAAAAGCGTGCATGGAAAGAGAGTACGGGTAAATTGGACTCGAGTGGGTGTTGGATTGATTTGTCAGAACAGCAGCGTTGGATGTTGCCTGATGCGTATGTGCTTGCAGTGGTGACAATGGCGCATGGAGTAGCGCATATAAGTTCTAAAGGAATCTGTAAGATGTTGGCTCCGGTCTGGAAGAATGATGGGATTAGTAAATGTGCAGAGAGAGTGGTGAAAAACTGTATGGTGTGCCTGATGCATAATCCTGGCAAGGGAACCCCAACTCCTGCTGGTCACTTCGCTCCTCCTTCCTGCCCCTTTGAGGTAATTCAGCTAGATTTCATACACATGGATCGTTGTAATAATCTGAAATACGTCCTGGTGGTAGTTTGTGCATTCTCCAGATGGATCGAAGCATATCCACTAAAGGACAATACTGCCCTATCAACTGCCAAAATTCTTCTCAAAGAATATTTCCCTAGGTATGGAATGCCACGGATTGTATGGTCAGATAACGGAAGTGAGTTTATAGGGAAAGTTATGCAGAGTGTGTGTGCCGGTTTGGGCATTAAACAGAAATTTCACAGTGCAAACCATCCCCAGTCTGCTGGTTTAGTTGAGGGTTACAATGGCACCCTCAAACTAAAACTTGCTAAAATACAGGCATCCACTGGTTTATCCTGGCCAGACGCACTACCCTTGGCTTTGTTATCAACGAGAGCAACTGTGCATTCTAGAGTAGGGCTTAGTCCATACGAAATTATTTTTGGCCGTCCTGCGAATGTTTGGGGAGTGCCTAGGCCGAAAGAGTTTTGTTCTCTAGAATATCCAATGTTGATTGATTACCTTCACGACTTGACTGCTAAATTGAGTCTTATTCACCAACAGGTTTTCGATGCATTGCCAAAGCCTCCGGAGAGTCCAGGGCATCAGCTGAAACCCGGCGACCACGTTGTGGTCCGAAATTTCGCGAGGACAAAGAACCTTCAGCCCAAGTTTGTCGGACCCTTCCAGGTGCTGCTTGCAACGAGAACTGCCGTTCGTGTGGCTGGACGTAAGCACTGGATACACGCAACTCATGTCAAACGTGTACCTTTGCCACTTCCTTACGACGACTGGGTGAAGAAGGGAATTGGTGCCTCTGAATGCGAGCAAACACCCAAGTTTATCCCTTTTAGCGATGCCAAATTGGTAACTGACACTCCGAACTCTGACTCTCCTCCTGAAAAGACTCCTTTGAACTCTGAACATTTTTCCTCTGCATCAGAAAAAAACTCTGTCATCTGCGAATCTGAACACTGCAACAGCTACTAATGATACGTTATTTTCCGATCAAACAGTTCCTGCAAAATTAAGATACAACTTACGACCTCGTAATATGGACAAATAAAGCAGGAAACTGCCTATTGTGATATTTGAAATTTTGAACTTTTGCCTTCAGCCAGGAAGTTTTCTACTGTTTTATTGTTTTTAAAATTGCCTTGCCGTCTGGGTAGCCGTAGGGTCGTGGCTGTGTACCTAGTTGAATCTGCGGGGGTCAGACACAAGGTCAATCTTTCTGTTAGTTCTGGGAACTCCCAGGGCTGATAGAGGCATTTTCATCTACGTACACATCATCAGTGGTCGCGAGCGGATTGTAGAAGATGGAGCTTCCTGCGCTGCAACAAGAAAATGTGATTTATGTTCGCAGAAACAGACTTTACAGAATTCTTGACAGCAAATGCTTTCTAATACAATGTGCCATTTCATTTTTGATTGTTTTGATAACGTTGGTGGGTGGAATCGTCTTCGGTATGAGTTTAATCTTTGTGCCAGTCACTACAGTACCTCCCCTTGATCCTGCTTCTTCTACTGTTTCTTCCATACACTCTTTTCACTCATTTCCTGAACATGAGCAAGCTCGACGCTCAGAATTCATCAATAACACTTTTGTACAGCTCTTGCACCAACACCAACTGGTAGTTAACACTACAGACTGCTGGGTGTGTGGCTTGATACCCCACACTATGGATAAAGGCATTCCTTACCTGGTTTTGCCTTTTAGCTATAATGGATCATTTCAGGCCTTTCAAACCATCTTTGCTTATGCCCTTGAAACCTATCCTCCGCGTCCACCACGTTCCACTAGATATAACTCTGCCAACAAAGCTTTAGTCCAGGGAATTATTGACATGATGAAGGACGTCAATAATACTCCATCTTACCCTAGAGACGAATTACGAGTATATTTGAGTTGGAATTCTTCAGAGTATCGCCTTAGTTTGGGAGAAAGCAAGCGTAAAAGCTCAACTCCAATCTGGGTCGTACCTCACCGAGGTCAGGTCTGTTTGCAAGGTAATGGGAGAAATCCGAGAGCTCAGCTGGGGAGGAGTGAGTGCGTTGAGACTTACGTGTTTCCGTCTAACTCTTCCCCTGCCTTCCTTACTGCTAGGGGTACTTACTTCATCTGTCAAGACAGAGCGTATACATGGTTGCCTGCTGACTTTTCAGGTTCATGTTATATTGCTCGATTGTTGCCTCCAACATACACTGCTTCATCTGATTATCACAAGACCAGAGTAGCAAGAGGTGTTTTCAGCAAGGAAGACACCGCTGGTCAGGAAGCTGGAGACTTCTTCAAAGGCTTCCTTCCGTTCTGGGGGCCTATGGCCAATAGTAGAAACATACGTCAGCTAACACGGGTAGTTGAATCTACTATTACCGAAACTGCTGGTGCCCTTAGCAATTTGACAGCTGAGCTTCAGGCGGATAGACTCATGACGTTGCAGAACCGTATGGTTCTAGACGTAATACTTGCAGATCGAGGTGGGGTATGCAGAATGATCCAATCGAGCTGCTGTGTCTTTATTCCCAATAATGCTCCAACAGTCTATGAGGCGATCTCTAAGCTACACAAGATTTCCGACTCTATACACGTAGACAAGGGAAACTGGTCCTTCATGGAGTGGTTTTGGACTCTGATATCAGCGTGGGGATGGAAGGTTCTGATGGTCATTGGTGTCATCTTAGTATTCCTATTCTCATGCTGCCTGATTATCCAGTGTGGTCCTGCTCTGTGTAGTCTTTGTGCTGCAACCTGTCTTAGGAAACCACCTGCGTTTGGAGAAAAGGCGCGAGAAAGGATGATGATACAACAGCATGTCACTGACCTGATGAGCATAGAATTAGACTCTGACATAGACTGAGTAATTGCCTATGTAAGGGCAAAAGGAGGGTCTGAGGTTCCGTGACGATTTGAACCCGTGTTTTCAATATTGTCGGAAATACATAATATTGGTATCAGCGAACCGCAAATGATCCATTTAGCATATCCTGGTGTTTTCGCTACGCTACGAGCAAGAGTACTCCTGTAAGAGACACATTTCTGAGTTACCCATGGCATCCATCTTAGATCATGGCAGCCATTTTGTGTTTCTTGCCCTCACATACGCAATAACCTCTGATCACCTCATTTCAATTAAGGACACGTAGCCTTAGCCGGAGATTCACCTCTCTAGTGACACGTGTACCTTGGAACAGAACACGCTGTAGCTGCATGACTCGACAGAGGCTGCCTCCTCTGCCCGAGGCCAGCCCTGCTATACTGGTTCTTGTGGTCGTTGGCCTGATCACGATTAAGCGGCCAAAGCCGGTAGCCTTGCCCATTTACGACCCACAAACATCCCTTATCCTGCCTTTCTATCTTCTGCACCTGGCTCTACTCCTTTCCTTCTGGGCCTTTATTAGGGGGAGGCAACGAAATTTACGATGAGGCGGTCCGGGTCTTGAATGAAAAGTTGACATAAGATTATGATGGAAAAGTGGGAACCCCTCGTTCGTAATGTTTCGACATCAGATATTGTCGACGATTCCCGTGCAACGCCAAATATTTATTGTTTAGGACACAAAGGTTTGGGAATGTACTATGATGTAAAGAATTTGCCTCAGGCTCAAATTTTGGTATATAAGGAGCAACCCTCTTTGTACAAATCGAACAGGCTCCTAGACACTGCCCATGCGTAGTTTCTGTGACTTCTGTGTCCCTGCAGTAATAAACCTTTGGTCTTTGACGCCACCATCGAGAAGCCCGTGTTTCTGTTTATTTGTGCACCAAGACAGGTGGAACTCCGGGGTCTTCGGTTGTTGTTCCCTGACACCTCTGGACGGAACCAAAAAGTCCAGAACTCCACCGTGCAGTTTGTTTTAGGGTGGTGAGTGTCCTATGTTGTTTGTTTAGGTTGGTGAGTGCCCTATGGTGGTGAGTGTATGGGGTGGTGAGTGCCCCATGCAGTTTGTGGAGTGGTAAGTGCCCTATGGTGGTGAGTTTTTGGGGTGGTGAGCGCCCCATGCAGTTTGTTTTAGGGTGGTGAGTGCCCTATGGTAGTGGGTTTGTGGGGTGGTGAGTGCCCCGTGCAGTTTATTTTATTTCTGGAAGTTCACTAGATTTTCATGCATTTATTGTTATGCTAACTAGTGTCATTTATGCTTGTTTTATTTTTCCTGAGGGAGGGGGATGGGCAATGTAAATGTTAAGTTTGAAAATGCTTTGCTTATTTTGGTAGATAATGTTTTTCTCTTTAGAATGCAATATAAATGCTTTATTTTCACATTCTATATCTTCATTGTATATTCTGATGGTTGTTCACATTTCCTTCCTTCACTTATGTATTGTGGTTTCCCTAAGGAAGGGGGATATGTTATACTTAGCTTTGGTGACTTCCCTGCTACTCAGCTGGTGTGGTGGAATGCCTGATGACATAATAGAATCCTGTGTGCCTGGCTTGTGTGGAGTGGCAGTTGATGGCAGGCAGGCTGAGTGGCAGGGAGGCCGCTCCTGGTGGGGTATTTGTTATCATCTTAACTTATTTACTTGAACCTGAACTTGAAACTAAGCTTAATTAAAATCAGCGTGTTATATATACCTGGCTCAAGGACTTCGTTATTTACAACACATACGTTAATTGGTGATGAATGGTTAAAGGAATTTCCTAACATATCCCTCCTTCCTTCTGACATTAAATTAGTTGGGTATGGAAAAAAACCTATAGATGTTTTAGGTTATTTCACCTCTGATCTTTCGTTTAAAGGTAAAACGATATCCTCTAAGGTTTATGTAGCTAAAGAGGGCTCTTGTTTGTTAGGTTGGCCACAGCAGCAAGATTTAATGATTGTTTTAGATCCCAACCACCCTCAACAGGTTTTGGGTTACTCTGATATAATCAGTCAAGTCAGTAACAATACCACTACTGATTGGGAAAAGTTATTTCCCAAAGTATTTTCACCTCAATTGGGTTTAGTCAAATAATTTGTACACAAGATTATATTGAAACACAATGCCATTGCTAAAGTTCTCAAAGTCAGAAACATTCCTTTATTGTTGAGGGATCTTGTTAAAAAAGAATTGGAAAGACTGCAAATTGAATGTCATTGAAGAAATTTAGTCTTCTGAATGGCTTTCACCAGTAGTTGTGGCACATAAACCCAATGGTATAGTGAGATTATGTGTGGATATGAGAGATCTTAATTCCAATGTGTGGGTCGACAGGCATCCCCTCCCAAATATAGGAGAAATGTCCTTGAAACTTAAGAATGCAACCATATTTACCACGTTAGATTTATCGTACGCATACCATCAGATAGAGTTACATGAGGACAGTAAACATCTAACAGCTTTTATTACAACGGAGGGTGCATACAGATATAAAAGGATGCCTTTTGGGTTGGTTTCAGCTTCCTCAGTATTCCAGAGGGTGATGCATAAGTTCTTTAAGGACCAAAATAATGTACTGTATTTCCCGGACGATATTTTAATTTTTGGTAAGGATGTAAAGGAACACTCGGAAATTTTGCACAAAGTTTTGTCTATTTTACAAAACAATGGTTTAACTCTAACCAAAGAGAAGTGTGAATTCGGCATGGATTCTGTTGACTATTTGGGTCATTCCATCAGCGAAAGGGTATTTCTCCTAAACAAAGCTTAGTAAAAGCTATTGAAGATGCCCTAGAACCACAAAACAAGGACCAGCTTAGGTCTTTCCTGGGCCTAGCAGAATATTATGCCAAATGTATTCCTTCCTTTGCTGATGAAACTAAACATTTAAGAAATTTAATAAAAAATCATCAAATGTTTGTTTGGGATTCTAATTGCAAAGAAGAGTTTGTTTATCTCAAAAAGTATATAGCCTCAGCACCTGCTTTGTCTCAGTTTGACACGTTTTGCAAATCAGTTATCATTTCTGATGCCAGCAATGTTGGAATCGGTGCTGTGCTTATGCAAAAGCAGAATGGCCGTCTTTTCACTATTGCATTTGCATCCAGACCTCTAAGAGGTGCAGAAGATAGATACTCTAATCTAGAGAAGAAAACACTTGCTTGTTGGTGGGGAATTGAGTATTTCCGCAAGTACGTATATGGCACAGTGTTTAGAGTTAGGACTGATCATCGTCCTTTGGTGGATTTATTCATCACTAAAGGGTGTGGAAAGGCAACTGCCAGGATAGCTAGATGGCAATACAAATTACAAGATTTTCACTTTCACATAGAATACATTCCAGGTGTAAAAGATGTGTTAGCTGATTGTCTATCTAGGCTACCTATTAAGGATGATAATGTTGTTGCAGAAGATGACGATCAGGATAGAGTTGTGTCTATTTGTGAAGTTTCTAATGGGTGTATAAAGGGAGATCAATGGGGAGCTGCTTGTGACAGTGATGAAGACTATAAAAGTGTCATGTCTTTTGTCAGCGGTCTGTGGCCAAAGAAGGCTGAGTTATCTAAAGATTTGTTACCTTTCTTTCAGATCGCTCAAGAATTGTCTATTCAAGACAATATTTTGTTGAGGGGATTACAGCTGGTTGTACCTCGTGATTTCAGGGATATAGTACTGGACATGGCTCACGAGGGACATCCTGGTATGTCTAGTATGAAGAGAAGAATCATATGTGAATTTTGGTGGCCTGCTGTTGATAGATGTATTGAAAGGAAGGTTAGATCCTGTATTGAATGTTGTGTAAGTGACAAATCTCAAAAGACATTGGTTTATCATCATGATCCTGTTTCTAGGCCTTCAAAGGTGTGGGAATGTGTGTCATTGGACATTTCTGGACCAATGAGTTCTGCTCATAATCTTGTTTATGCCATTGTGTTGATTGATCAATTATCTCAATGGTCCGAGGTTAAGTTTGTGCCTCATGTAACTTCTAAGATATTTATTCAATTCTTGAACTGTGTTTTTGAGAAATAAGGTTTTCCCATCTCAATATTAACCGACAATGGGGTGCAGTTCACTTCCGTAGAGATGAAGTAATTTTTTGATAATCATGGCAATATTCACAAGCGTTCTTCTGTATATTACCCACAAGGGAATGGGATATTGGAACGGTGGATTAGGGTGTTGAAGGAAGGATTCCAACTTGCTCTGAGTAATGGAAAGAATTGTTATGAAGCTGTGAGTAAATTGCTGTGGAATTATAGGAACACTCCTAGAAGTGAAGGTGATTTATCACCTTTTGAGAAAATACGTGGGAGAAAGGGTTTATGTAACATGAGTTAGCAATGGATGAGGGATTTGGTGGATAACAAGGAAAAGGGTACTAACAAGTCTGCGTCAAGAGAATCACATATTACAGACAGGGTCCCAAGCAAATCCAGTTCTCATTATGTTAGTGTGGGAGATTGGGTGCGTGTGAAAAAAGGCAGATTTGTCAGAACTGGTTAGTCACGTTTTTCAGATCCCATGAAGGTGGTCAGGGTTGGTAGGCAGGTAGTGGAGTTAACGGATGGAAATGTTTGGAGTTTTTCAAAAGTTGTGAAGGTTTCTAAAACAGGTGAAGGCTGTGGTTCTTTTTCTCTGGACTAAAAGGGTCCATGTGGAAATCTTAATTGGCGGAAAGGGCGTCAAGGTCCTTCAGGGGTTAGGAGGCACCAAGAGTGTGTGAGACAAAGACATGCACCATTGTGGTGCAAAGATTATGTTATGAATAAGTAACTCCTAGGTATTTATGTTTATTCTCTTTCATTAATTTACATAAAGTTTATTTTGGTTATGTTAATTCAGGTTATGTCAATGTATATGCTATGATGTGTTATGCTTTACTTCTTTAAGGAGGGAGATGTGTGGTGTCCTCTGTTCTTTTATGGAACCTGGAACACAATACGTGTGGACAAGTTCCAGGAGAGATCGGTTGGCTCAGGCTTGTGAGACCGTTATTTCTGATGTTCCTGGCATTCATTAAATTGACGAAAATATACTTGGCATCCTGTCATATTTGAGAAGAGAATACTTCACCCGTCCAGTGTCGTGTCCTGCATTTCCCACCTCACAGCTGTCCAGTCACCCAGGCGCACTACTTAACACCTTGGCTGCTTGAGATATTCCCCTGCTGTGCTGGACCATAATAGAAACGGGTGTGGTCATGACAAGCTCAGCTTGTCATGAGCACACAAGCACTGTGCCTCATGACGAGCTGAGCTCGTCATGAGCACCGAAGGTGTTAATGGTGGACGCTTTGCAGCCATGCACTGCGGGTATGCCACTTGTGGGCTGAAGGGATGCTAAAGGCAAGCCCGTCTGTGTCCGTCTGGCCATGTACCGTTCCCAGCACCAGGGACCCTGCCTCTTGGAAACTACACAGCTATGATGCCACCACCTTCCTCCCCTTCAACCCTGGACACCACAACACTTGCCATCTAGCATCACTGAAAAATACCCCTGCTGCCTGCGCCTGTCAAAACTTTAAACGCACCTTTTGAAACATCAGCACACCAGTGCCTCTTGCGGCCCAGCCGACCAACAGCGCAAACGACTGGCTCAACTCCATCCCCTTGAATGTGCGGTCTCGACACAAATATGCAACAGACATATGGAACCTACTCAGCACCACCTCTTCAGACATCACCTTCTTCATGGAAACCTGGACCAACCTTTGCTCCAGACCGGATATTGCCATTGCCTTCCCTGACTGCTACTTAGTCACCCACAAGGACCATCCCAACTGTCCAGGAGGAGGCATTGCCATGCTCTACAAAAGCACACTCCGACTGCCCAAGCACCCTAATGACCAAACGGTGACTATGGAACACCTCCACTTCCAGATCTGGATCAACCCTATTACCATCCTCTGCAGCACCCTCATCTACAGGCCCCAGGGCCATGGATCCCCATTTATCAATGCCATTGTAGCCCTCATTGTGCCCCAGGCTCTTCCATCCACAGACTACATCCTATTTGGAGACCTCAATTTCCACCTGGACAAACCCAGTGACCAGAACAACACTCCCCTACTGGGGAACCTCACCAGCATTGGAATCAAGCAGCTAGTCACTTCACCAACCCACATAGCCGGACACATGCTCCAGCATGTCTTCTCTGCCAGCGGGAACTTCAACTACAGCCACACCACATGACTCTCCTGGACTGACCATCATTGTATACATCACGTCTTCACCAGGCCCACCGTACAACTCCACCATTATTACCCCCCTCGCAGCTGGATCAAGGCCACAGAAGAAATTCTCAGCAACTCCCTCAGTACCACCACTCCACCAACGATTACAGATGACAACACAGAAGTGCGCAACCTTTCACCTATGGATCTCCAACTGCCTCGACACCCTGGCACCCCTCAAGACGAACCAGGCAAATAAACACTCCAAGAAGGCCAACTGGTTCACTCCCACCCTCCACCAGTCCAGACGCACCTGCAGACGTCTTGAGGAGGGATGGAGCCACAACATCAATCAACTCCACAACACAGTCACAATTGCACCATGGCACAAGGGTTCCTACATTGGTGCATGGCAGCCATTGTGGGTCAGCATAGGGGAAAAAGGCAGGGGGGCTTATTCATGAGCCCTTTCTGACAGTTTCACCCCACCAGTGTATCATTTTCTTGACGTGCTTGTAGCATGATTCTTGCACCACGTTTCACCAAATTTGCAAAGTGAAGCATTTAGGCATATGAGTGACCTTGTGAAGCCCTGTACCACATTATACCTGCATCACTTATGATGTATGCAGGGTGGGTATTTCCACACAACAAAGCTTCATTGGAGTGGTGCAGTGAAATCCATCAGATGTCACTGCAACAATTGTAGAAGGCCACTGAGAGGAAGGCATAAGGATGACGTAGTGCCACAGAGATAGGCTGGCCCCATGAATTGCAAAGGCAGCAAGTTTAGCGCTGACAGATACTTCAGGATTCCACGTATCTGTCAATAATTGCAACATGGAGTGCCATACAGTGAATACAGCGCATCCATGATGTTGCAAGAAGGGCATAGTGAAAAGTGTTGCAACACTTTTCCTGAATGAGGCCCAGAAATGCGCCCTATCTTATTTATGGTGCGCATTCTTGCCCTGTAGTTTTGTTACAGGGCAGCTCAACAACAGTTCTTGCAGCGCTGTCCAGCACCAAAACCTTCAGAAATAAGGTCTCAAGTGTTTGAACCATTTTTAAGACCAGATATTTTCTGGTCTTAAAAAACTGCCTCTAACTGCAGTTAGAGGCAGTTTGGGGGTTTTGCACCATAAAAGGAATTACTTGGTAATATTGAAAATTGGTGTTAGCAGCAGTTTTTGAAGTGGTACACCTCCCTTGCATCTCATTTTCGTTAACTCCCTCTAACAGAAGTGGTGATCTTAAAAATGCATGTTTTCGCAAGAAAACTGCTGCTAACTGAGGTTAGCGCCAACTTGTAAATAAGGTGAAAAAAAGCACCCTAACATCAAAAAAAATATGCTACATCGGTATTACCTCCTTGTACATATGCCCCTTTGTCTGGGAGCCACCTCTAACCCTTGTCAGACTCCCATCCCCCTGGGGTGGGGCCAGCCTGTCCCACCCCAGGTTATCAGTAGCAGAGGGAGTCCAGGTTCCCACAGGTGACTTTAATGATGTCCTCTAGAGAGGGTACCCGGTCAGTAGAACACATGTAGCAGCCATGAATACCTGTATGCAAGTAAATGTTTCTATTCTGAATGCTGCATCATTGGTCTCATTGGCCCCTCCTTGATGTTGGTACAGTTAATTTTTGGGATGTGGGTTGATTGGTGGTACTTACTCCGCAGGGTCATTTTACTGCATATTTGGAATCTGTGTTTTTGTGTATGTGTAGTAGCATAATCTAGGGTTTTGTTGCTGCCAACCTCACTGGGTTCTGTCACTGTAGCTAAGTTGAAACTCTCTGGGTTTTTGCAGTGGATATTCCTTTAAGACTTGTGCCATTTGCACGCTTACTTCCCACATGAGCCCCTTGATGGTGTGAGTTTTTCAATTGTGTTGAAACTATTTATCAATATCTCCTATTTTTCTCTATCCTTCTCTAGCTTCATTTTGTGTTAATGCAACACATGGGCTTGTATCTCATGCCAGGGCTTGTAGTCTAACCCAACCATGCTGTCCAATGCACTTTGTATTCTACTGGGCAGCCCCTTTTTGAGAATATTGTAAAATAATGTGACTTGTGGGCCTGTGTCACTCCATGGCTGTCCTTTCTCTTGTTTCCATCATTCTCTCTTACTATCCAGAAAACTGGATATTATTACCCTGGTTTCATAGTCTCCACCTCAAACCCTCCTATGTCAGGGAACATATCCCTCAGGGCCGTCCATATTCAAGTCCTTTATGAGTTGAATGCGGCCTGATCATGCTCGTTGTTTGTCAGCACAATATCTTGGATGCAGGCTCAGGCAGACACTGTGTTAGTCTGCTCTACGATAATGCTACTTCGCAAAATTTTGATACCACCTATCACTAGGTTTAATCCCACAGTGTTCTCTTCAAAGCATCAGATCCATGTCCCAGCTCCATCCAGCAATGGTGTTTACTTTTTCTTTAACCCTTTGTTATGCATTTGCGACCACAGCACATAGATGGACCCTGATGAGCCCTTCTGTAGCAGAGGGTGTATTTTTGCTCTGAGTGACTATGCTGGTTTCTCCTAAACATGGCATTCCCATTTTCTGGGGCATTCCTGCATGTCGGGGAAGTTCCATATGGGATCTTCCCCTCCATGTCGGATGCAATCATCTGCTATGGCTGTGTACTCTGGTTTGATGGACACCTCCTCAGGCCAAATGGGCAAATTTTGCGAATTCGCGATCCGCGAATTTGCGGATTTGTGAATTCGCGATCCGCAAAATTCGCGAATTTGTGCGAATTTGCGGATTTTTCTTTTTTTGCGTGTTCGCAGGGTTTTTTGCGTGTTCGCGGGGTTTTTTGCGTCTTCGTGAGCCGCTTGCATAGCGAAGTTACCCATGCAGTCGTTTATGGGAGAGGGAGAGAGAGATAGATAGATAGATAGATAGATAGATAGATAGATAGAAAGAGAGAGAAAGAGAGGGAAAGAGAGAGGGAGAGAGAGAACGAGAGAAAGAAAGAGAGGCCGGATCTCTGATGGGCCAGATTCCTGAGTTGCCCCTACAGAACATACAGCTTTTTATTTTTAGCAAAATGCATATGAAAATTGTGCTGTAAAGGTCTCTTTTAGTTTAACCCCTCCTGACAACTCAAAATGGGTGTATTTGCCATCCTCTCCCTTCTTCCTGTTTTTTATATCTGTAAGTGCTTCCTGATGAGGTTTAATTCCTTGGACAGGTGCCTCGTTGCCTACTTGTAACTATTCTCTGACCCTGCTTCAAGGGTCAGAGCAGGGTCAGAGAATAGTTGCAAGTAGGAAACGAGGTGCCAGGAAGCAATTAGCAGCAGGTGTCCAAGTTGAAGTTAATTGGTTTGTAACCCTTTTGTAAAAGGTTACAAAGAAATTAGGTTCAACTCTTGCACCTGCTGCTGTAACCCTTGCTTTGCTGAAAATTCGTCCCCGATGATTCGCGGATTTTACCGCGATTACGCGAGATTCGCGGATCGCGAAATCGCGGAAAATCCGCAAATTCGCCCGCGAAACGGAATTTACGCCCAACCTTAGTCTGTTACGCTGGTCTTTTCACTCAGTCCAGTGGACTAACAAAGGTCAGAATGGTTGTGTGAAGGACTTGCCTTCCTTTCCGGCCTCTATATCCCTATGGTCAGAATATCTATTGTGTGCGTTCAGGAGGAGCAGCGTACGCTTTCGTTCCTGCTCCCCTTGTGTGCGTGCAATGATTCAATCCTGTTTTTCCTCTGTCTTGGTTAGGTAAGCACCAGGCTACCTTGGTCCCTAATTTCATGGTCAGACCCTCTCCTGCAGTGAACATTTGGTGAGGCTCGGATCCAGGCTAGAAGCCTCCCATCTTATTCCACCTTTGACTCTTGCCCAATCGGTGCCCTTAGCATAGTCCCACTCTCCTAATGTGGAGGGCATATTGCTCTGTTTTCTTGCTGTGCTCCCTGCTTGCTAGCTATTTCTCTTTTCCTCCCTAGCTTGCACCTTTCTTCAACCTCCAGTCTAGGTGGGAGACAGCCATGACAACGCAGGCTTTACACCGCGCTGCCATTACGACGCTGCCATCACACGCAAGTCGTTACAACGTCTTACACTGGATGGCACTAGATACTAAGAAATAGTAGATTTACTATTCCAACACCTTCCCTACTGTTGCATAGGCTGGAGTTGGAATAGTAAATCATACTATTCCAAAATCCAGCGCCTACAGTGCAAGTCGGTGTAATGACTCGCATTGTAATGGATGCGTCATAATGGCAGCGCGGTGTAAAAGCCCGCGTTGTCATGACTTACATCCGTCTAGGTTGCCTCCATCACTCTGAGCTATGCGCCATTTATTTTCGTTCAGGTTTTGCCCTCAAATTTACTCTCTATTGTTTCCTTAGCTACCAGAACAGGTCATGTAGCTCCACCTTCCTTGTCGGATCCTGGAGGACTGAGGCACCCAACCTGAATGCCTGTGAGCCCTTGCACCAGACCGGGGTTGCTCCGTGAATACCTAGGCCCGCTGGCCTGTTAGTCTTTCATGCCTTGGCCTAACTGCTTGTTGTTTGGTGGAAGGCCAGACTGCTTCTACTATTGGTAGATTAAAATGCCCTAATGCAGAAAGAGTGGGCAAGAGAACCTACATACCTGCATATCAGGAAGGTGCTGACGCCTTGTTTGATAGCTGTAGTGCAGCATTGTTGAGATGGGCTTCCTGGATCACACCCATAGATCTAATATTGTCCCCCTTTTATCTTTCTTTTGACCTGAGTATTTGATCTGTATGTATGCTTGCACCTGTTCAGGTATGTTAGTGTTGAAAGTTTAATCCTTTTTCCAGGGAAATGTATGTGACATTGTGTGTGCATGCCGATCTTGGCAAACTTTATTAAGTTTTTTAGCCTGTGTGGGGCACCTGTTTTGCATGTGTTAGCATGTGTTTAATGGTGTCGCCAATATCGATTTGATCATTTAGGGGATGTAATACCTTAGCTTCTTTGATTTTAGGGAATCTCTGGTTTTATTTTGAAATATTGGGAACAATATATACAGGAGTTACTGCTTCTATATAGCATTACTATGAGCTCAGTGCTATCTACAGATGCAGCAAAAAATTCAAACATGAATGTTGAATAAACACAAACAACAATGCAAATTAAAGGTTACAACCAATACAAAATGCTCTTTCTGATAAAAAAGGAGTATTGAATCTGAATGATATTTTGATGTCAAATACTGGTTGTTAGAAACAGTGGGCGCCTTCATATGGAACATTAAATTATGGCAAAAACACAAGACTTAAACAAACCACAGTTTGAAAATGTAAAAGCAACACATCACACAGCAACAATTCCACTTCAAAAATTGCATTTTAACAATTTGCACATCATCATTTACACATCAACAATTGCACATCAACAATTGCACCCTGTTTCACACCCAGGGGCAAAGCATACCTCTGTATCATGCCCAATGGTCCAAGTGGCTTGCGCTCTGTATCACACCTAGGGATCAAGTGTACCCTATTTATCACACCCAGTGGTCCAAGCAGCTAGGTCAAACAATAATTACACCCTTATCTCACCCAGGGGCAAAGTGTATCCTCTGTATCTTACCCAGTGGTCCAAGTGGCTAGCACAATCATTAGCACAATCATTATTTGAACCCTGTATCAAACCCAGGGGCGAAGCGTACCATCTGTATCACTACCAGAGGCCCAAGTGCCCAACACTAAAAAACTGACAGAAACAAAAACATGACTCTGTCAAAAAAAATTCTCAGCCCACTCCTTGCACATGCTATCCTGTAGCCAGGAGAAGCTCTACGGAGTACACTGGACTATGTGAGTGTGATAATCAGTCACAATCAGTTTGCAGCAAAAAATAAATACTTCGAGAACCACAGGAACCTCTTGGCCAAACCCAAGTTACACTCAATCTCTCAGGTCTAAATCTTTTTACCTAATTGTCTGAATCACCCCATGTACACACCCAGGGTCTGAGCATACCATCTGAGTACACATAGAATATTAAAAGTGTATCTAGTGTTTAAATGTACTTTTGCTCTCCAGTGAGGAGTTCACTGTTGTGCTATTTGCATCATTGTTATTTGGCGTTAAAGGTATATTAGTTACATATTTTCCCATTCAGAAATTTGCAAAACTGCAGCAGATAACTGTGAGTTACTTTTTGACAGTGAATAAAATACATCAACACAAACATGTGCATAACCATAAGCATTGTCCTTGTAATTGCAATCTTCCCAAGAATCTCATTGACTCATTTAAATGTTCAGTCCTTTTACAACAAAGGTTCATCAGTACATATGGGCCTGATCCACAAAAGTAATCTGAGCTTAATCCTAACTTTTAGACTTGCGGTATTCACAAAAGGCATTTAGGAGAAGTAAAGTAAGGATTTCTAACTTTACTACTCCTGATCTGGGACAAAATCCTAACTTTATTTATTTTGGTATTCACAAAAGGCATTTAGGAGTAGTAAAGTTATGAGTCCTTTACTACTCCTATACTGTGACAAAATCCTAACTTTACGACTTTAGGTATTCACAAAAAGCATTTATGAGTATTAAAGTTAGGATTCCTAACTTTATTACTCCTAAATGCCTTTTGTGAATACCAAAAGTCGTAAAGTTAGGTTTTTGTCTCAGATTACTTTTGTGAATCGGGCCGGATGTCTTTACTCTCACATTTTTATTGTCTTACTTTTTTCATTATATCCATGCATATCCTTTCTGTAATTGAACTTTAAATCCTACTACTTTCTATGCCCAATGTATTTTTATTGCGAGTAGTATACTTATAACATATCCTCCTTGCTTCCTTGATTATAGAGTTTTGCATCTACTGGTGTACATAAAGTCCATTATATTAATGTCCAATATTAATTATCTTTCACATTCAGTGATTTTCTCATTTAACTTTATACTTCAGAACCCACTTACTTTAGTCTCCTGTATTCTTTTGAATTTTCTATATGTCTTTCAACTTTATCAGTTCATCTTTAAATCATTAATTTGTTATACTCTATGTTCATATCTCTCAACATCATACCTTCTCAGCAGCAGTATACATTTCCTCTATGATTTATGTATCCGCGACTTCATTTATCCGGCCCCTTTCATTCTAACATTCCTCTTGCTCTACCCTTCATTTCTTAGGTTATATGCTAAATATACTAACTTTGTGTCTAACGCTATGCTAGGAGATACCGCAATCTACCTGCTATGGTTCAGCCCTTCCAGAGATCACATCTGTTTTCAAGGTCCACATTCAATACTTTTCAAGGTCAGGAAAGAATGAATTGAGATGAGTGACTTTGTGTCCTAACATAAAAGCCCTGAACGAGGTGCTCTCAGAACAAAGAAGACTAGAAGTTGTGGCACAGCTTTTTCACTTTTCAGTCCCTCTCTGTGCAATCATCTTAATACAATTAGGCCTAATGGTACTGGGGCTTCATATTACTGACAAATATGCTTTGAGATATAAAGTCCTCTGGTCGATGAAAGAACTGCACCTGCATATGGGAGTTGGTTATATTTGAAGTCTTCTAATTGCAGTGCCAGAGGTCTGCCACTTTACTGGTTTTGCAGGCCACTAAAATAAGGTCATACTCTATATCTGGCTTGGTCCTTATTTAAAAAACACACGTTGTGAACTTGCCTTCAAAGCACATCCCTTTTGAAATGGTTGATCTTTCTATGACAAGAACAGAGTTATTGGGAGTTGGAAACAGTCAGAGAAGCCTACTGTAATCTCGCTATTCTCGGGATCGAGTACACAGGAAGAAACCCTCGCGTCACCACAAATAGTAAGAGTAGTACTGTATGTTTGTTTAATGGACACAATGATATACAGGTAAAAGGCAAATCAATAAGATGCGATAAACAGTCTCGCTGATAATAAGTAGAAGTATACGATACCCATCAGTCGCTGGCCCGGTTCTCAGGAGGGCCTGGTCCAACCGTCCTCTGCAAGAACACCGGTCCCGGTGTTTGCCCAACAGAGGACACCGTGCTAAGCAACGGCCGAAAATGCCGTTCGTGTACGACTGATGGGATCGGGAACTTAGTCCAAGGTAAAGTAACACAAGAGAGCGTCTGAGCGCTTTGTGGACACACGACTCAGGAATGCCCAGCCGAACCCTCCACCGAGAGGTCTGTAGTCTAGTACTGCCCAAAACGGAGACGTGGAAACACCTCCTGTGGCGTGCGTCTCTGTTACCCAAAGTCCACCTAGGGAGCGTAGAAACCAATGCTCAACCCAGACTCCAAAGCATAGGTGCAGTAACGAGCAGCCGCTCGCTTTCCGACTTCTTTCCGACGTACTAATCCGCGGGACCGCGTCTACGTCCAATGCAAGGTTCTGTGTCCCCGAGTAGCAGCAAGCAGCTGGACACAGCTAACGGCCGGCAGGAATCAAAATATCCGACGGTGTTCCCGGCTTCCCTTGCGCCTTATGTGCTCTTCCTGCGTGCGCGCTGATCTCGCCAGGCATGCTGGACCTTGTAGTTCCTTTCTTCTCGCGCTGCGGTGACTGCGTTTGAGTCGGCTCCTGCAGTCCGCCATGATGCTCCTACAGTCCGCCGTGATGCTCCTACAGTCCGCCGTGATGCGCCGCTTCCCGGGGATGCTGACAATACATCCTCCCTCAGCAGATCCCCCGAACAGGGCCCGCGCTGGCAGGGTGTTTTTTGTGGAACGCAGCAACCAACCGCAGTGCGTGGACGCCCGCCGCGGGCTCCCATTACTGTTCCTCCGGTCCGTACCCTTTCCAAGCCACCAAATACCAGAGCTTGTTTACCCTCCATTTGGAATCCAGGATCCCGGCTACCTCGTACTCCACATCGGCAGTTACCGACACCGGCACGGATGGCACCCGGCAGCCCCGAGCGGAGGGTTTCAAGAGAGACACATGGAACACCGGATGAATCCTCAGGTGGCTAGGCAAACACAGACGCACGTTCACAGGGCTGAAGCACTTCGTGATGCAATATGGACCGATGAACCTGGGCTGAAACACGCTGTGTTTCCGGAACCGCATATTCTTGGTGGACACCCAAACAAAGTCCCCAACCGCATATACAGGGCCAGGCATCCGCTTCTTATCTGCCGCCTAGGCCGTCTCCAGGAAGGCACGAGAACGCACCAAGGTCTCCTTGATGTGCGCCACCCTTCTAGCTGCTTCTGGCACCCGAAGGTCCTTCACGGGGTGAACGAACGGCAGGAACCTGGGGTGATGTCCATAGTTGGCGTAAAACGGAGATGCCTTGGTGGAGCTATGTGTGGCATTGTTGTAGGCCACCTCCGCCAACCACAGGTGCTCCACCCATTCCTCAGACCCCTGGTCCACGAAACAGCGCAGGTACTGCTTTAGCGACTGATTAAGGCGTTCCGTCTGTCCATCCGTTTGTGGGTGATAGCTGGTCGACAAAGCGGAGGTGACGTGCAACGCCGAACACCACTTCCTCCAGAACTGGCCCGTGAACTGCGATCCCCTGTCCGACACGATCACGGTGGGCAGCCCATGTAACTGCACCACATTCCTCAGGAGGAGTAAGGCAAGCTGGCCCGCCGAGGGCACCTGCTTGCAGGCTACGAAGTGCCCCATCTTCGTGAGATAATCCACGACCACCATGATCGCCGTACACCCCTGATCCTTGGGCAATCCCACAATAAAGTCCAGGGAAATGTTCTCCCAAGGCCTGCAGGGCGTTGGAAGTGGATGTAGCAGGCCCTGTGGACGCTGATGGTCCGTCTTCGCGGCTGCACATACGGAGCACTCATCCCCCCATCTGCGGACATACGAACGCAATAACGGCCACAAAAAATGCCTCCCCAGGTTAGACACGGTTTTTTCGAACCCCAGATGGCCCGCGCAGGGTGACGTGTGGCACCACACGAAAGCTTGCTTCCTTAACCGGGGAGTAGGTACCAACAGATGGCGACCATGCACCGGAATACCGTCCACTACCCTCCATTCTTTGTGACACGATAGCCATGTCTTCCATGCAAAGGTCTGCATACCCCTCTGAATGCCCCTAATGAATATGTCCGGCTGTATCGCCCCGATCACCGTTCCTGGTGGTATGATGGTGTGCACAGGAGTGGTTTGAGGCGCCAGAGCGGTTGATTGGTGGGAAAGAGCGTCCGCCTTCCTATTTTCCGTGCCAGGCCTGTACGTGATGTGGAAGCGGAATCCGGAAAAGAAAAGCATCCACCGCATCTGCCGCGGCGACAGGTGTTTGGCCGCCGTCATGAACTGCAGGTTGCAGTGGTCCGTGTATACAGTCACATCATGTCTGGCCCCCATCAGCCGGTGCCTCCACTCCGTAAAGGCATCCTTTATGGCCAACAGCTCTTTCTCCGCTATATGGTAGTTCCGTTCTGCTGTGTTCAGTTTCCTGGACATGAACGCCACGGGATGTAGCACTCCAGATTGTTGGTGCCGTTGCGACAGAATGGCCCCCACTGCGACCTCGGAGGCATCCGCCTCCACCACATATGGTAAGTCAGGGTTCGGATGTGCCAGAATAGGTGCAGTGACGAAAGCCTTCTTAAGTGCCACAAAGGCATTCTGAGCCTCCGCGTTCCACACGAATGGCTGTGCCTTTCGTAACAACTGGGTAATCGGTGCCACCAACCCTGAGAACCCATCAATGAAGCAGCGATAGAAGTTGGAGAACCCGATGAAGCACTGCACGTCTTTCGCTCCCTGTGGTGTTGGCCATTCTTCCACGGCCTTAACCTTGCGCTCTGCCATTTCCTGTCCCGCGGGGCTCAGCATTACCCCCAAGAACTCCACAGATGTGACGTGGAAGTCGCACTTGCTGAGCTTGCAGAACAGTAGATGATCTCTGAGTCTCTGGAGTACCGTGGAGACGTGATGTAGATGCTCCTCCTCAGAGTTGGAATATATGAGGATATCGTCAATGTACACGACCACGTACTCATCCATGATGTCCCGGAAAACCTCGTTCAGGAAATATTGGAAGGCCGCAGGGGCGTTGCACAGCCCGAACGGCATGATGAGGTATTCGAAGAGGCCGAATCTGGTCTTAAACGCCGTCTTCCACTCGTCGCCGTCGCGCATCCGTACCAGATGGTATGCCCCTTTGAGGTCCAGTTTCGTGTACACCCGGGCCTTTTTTACTTGTTCCAATAAGGCGTTTATGAGCGGTAGGGGGTATCGATTCTTAACTGTGATGGCATTCAACTCCCTGAAGTCCACACAGGCCCTCAACTCGCCATTGGCCTTCGGAATAAAAAAAAGGGGCGAAGCAGCAGGTGACTTGGAGGGTCTGATGAACCCCAACCCCAGGAGTTTATCAAGGTAGAAGCGCAGATGGGTGTTCTCCGGCTCAGTTAAAGCATACAGCCTGCCACTGGGGACGCTGGCACCCGGTAACAAGTCGATCTGGCAATCGTATATCCGGTGCGGGGGAAGGACCTCAGCCCTTGCTTCATCGAAAACATCTTGGAAGGCAAGGTATGCTTCGGGTAGCGTAACATCTTTCTCCGCCGCTGTGGCTATCGTGTGTTCTGTATCAGGAATGGTGGCTGACCCCGTTCGTATCCCACAGTGTTGGCGACAGTGCGTAGATTCCATCCGGATCTGGTGTGTTGTCCAATCTATGGTCGGGTTGTGCTTCTTGAGCCATGGTAGGCCTAGGATGATCCTGTATTGCGGCGCTTGAATGACGCTGAAATCTATGCCCTCTTCGTGATCGACCCCGTATCTCACCGGCAGAACGCCCGCGTGGTGCCCAATGGGGCCAGTGACCAGTCGTCTCCCATCCACGGCATACACATCCTGGGGTAGCTCCTTGGGTATGAGGGTTATGCCCAACCGTCGAGCTTCGTCATTGTCCATGAATAGGCCAGTGGCCTCTGAGTCGACCATGGCCTCTACGGGAGTCCACCTGTTATTTATGGATACCGGGACGGTGACATAGAGATGTTGTGGCTTCGAATGCTTAGGATTCGACAAAGAAGGGATGAAACGACAACTCCGACAGGCCCCTTCAAGTATCAGGGAGTCTGTTAGTTTTCCGACTGGACATCGACTGCCGCGGTTATAGGTTTATTGCTCCTGAAGCGGTTGGTTTTTGATTTGGCAGGGCACTCCCGAACAAAATGACCCTTCTTGCCACAGTACAAGCAGAGACCTTGTTTCAGGTGTGTCTCTTTTTCTGTGGCCGTAAGACTGGCCCGAATAGCTCCGATGTCCATGGGTCTCGCCTTAGTGGCGGCGTTACTGTCTGAGGCTCCGGGCGAGCCCGGTACGGGCAGGGTTTTCCCTTTCTTTTTGTGGTCTCCTCGGCGTTCCCCCAACCGATGATCCAGATGGAGGACCAGGGCGATAAGACCTTCGCAGGTCTTGGGCTGTGGGTCGATCTGAGCAACCACATCCTTGAGCTCCTCGCTTAGTCCCTGATGGAACACAGCTTTCTGTTTCAAGACTGGCCATTTGGTTTCCGCAACCAAACGTCGAAAGGAGTTCAGGTATTGTATGACGTCGTGGCTGCCCTGACGTAGCTCCAGCAGTTTGCGGTCGGCGGTATAAGTATCTGCCCTTCTGTCAAATACTTTCAGGAACTCCTCGCGAAATGCCCCCCAATCGCACAGAATGGGGTCGTCACGGCTCACCAAGGGTACTGCCTATTGTGCGGCGTTTCCGGCGAGGTACGATATGAGAAAGGCCACTCTAGCCTGGCTCGTGGGGAATACTTTGGGTTTGCAGGACAGGTGCAACGCCACCTGAGTCATAAACACCTGTACTGTATCGGGGTCACTGCTGTAGCGTTCTGGAGTGGCCAGGGGAACGGCCACAGGCATCTCTACCACAACCGCTGAAGAAGGGGGAGTCGCTTGGCTCCCTGCGTCAAAGGGATTCCGCTGTGTGGCATCGAACCTGGCTTTTAGGTCCGCGGTTTCTTGCCTGGACGCTGTTAACTCGACTTGGACTGCTGCCAGAGCCGCCACCACATCCTCCATGGTGGCCATGTTCCTTGTACTCGATCAGGAGAGGAATGGTTTAATATAAAGGTCGGGTATTATGTAATCTCGCTATTCTCGGGATCGAGTACACAGGAAGAAACCCTCGCGTCACCACAAATAGTAAGAGCAGTACTGTATGTTTGTTTAATGGACACAATGACATACAGGTAAAAGGCAAATCAATAAGATGCGATAAACGGTCTCGCTGATAATAAGTAGAAGTATACGATACCCATCAGTCGCTGGCCCGGTTCTCAGGAGGGCCTGGTCCAACCGTCCTCTGCAAGGACACCGGTCCTGCAACGGCCGAAAATGCCATTCGTGTACGACTGATGGGAGCGGGAACTTAGTCCAAGGTAAAGTAACACAAGAGAGCGTCTGAGCGCTTTGTGGACACACGACTCGGGAATGCCCAGCCGTACCCTCCACCGAGAGGTCTGTAGTCTAGTACTGCCCAAAACGGAGACGCGGAAACACCTGATGTGGCGTGCGTCTCTGTTACCCAAAGTCCGTCTAGGGAGCGTAGAAACCAACGCTCAACCCAGACTCCAAAGCGTGCAGTAACGAGCAGCCGCACGCTTCCCGACTTCTTTCCGACGTACTAATCCGCGGGACCGCGTCTACGTCCAATGCAAGGTTCTGTGTCCCCGAGTAGCAGCAAGCAGCTGGACACAGCTAACGGCCGGCAGGAATCAAAATATCCGACGGTGTTCCCGGCTTCCCTTGCGCCTTATGTGCTCTTCCTGCGTGCGCGCTGATCTCGCCAGGCATGCTGGACCTTGTAGTTCCTTTCTTCTCGCGCCGCGGTGAACTGCGTTTGAGTCGGCTCCTGCAGTCCGCCGTGATGCTCCTACAGTCCGCTGTGATGCTCCTACAGTCCGCCGTGATGCGCCGCTTCCCGGGGATTCCGACACCTACATTGCCTGCGATTTGTAGTATGTAATCAGGGTCATCACTATGGCAACGTAGGTGGCCCTGAGGGGCCAGTGTTTAATTTGGTCTTGTCGCCCCCAATCTCAGGCACCAGATCCCTTTGATTGTATTATTTTTTGATTATGATTTTCGCATTTATATTACTACTTTAGAAAATGAGAATGGCCCAGTCTCCTTCTTTACGCGACATGGATCAAGCACTGTCAAAATATGGACTGTGTGAGGTTTAGCAAACGACCACTGAGCTAGACGTGTATTCATCACAACCCTTTTCTGCTTCATGGTGAATGCACCGCAATCACAATATAAAGCCCAGTCACGTTTTAATAAGTTAGTCGCTGCTCAACCTTTGGTAGTTTGGCTGGGAGAGGTCAGGCTTAACGTAAGAGCATTGAAAACCAACAATAACAGTAAATAAGCAAGACATAACACTAAATAAAAATCCAATGCTAATTTATTGAAATACAATTATTTTTATTATTAAAACACCACCAAAATGACAAGAATCCAATGTAGGGAAAGATGGATATCTATTTTTAAAGATTAAAAGTAAAACTAGTTCTTTGAAGAAAATAGCGACCAAAGGGTTTAATATGTTGTGCTGGACTGGGAAAGTTCAACAGTTCAGGCCGCCGTTGACGTAACACTTTAACACTTACTTCCAGAAGTGATTTTTGATTCAGGAAAGTGTTTTGCAGCACCAGCAAAGGATCTAGGATCTCTGGTGTGCCTCTTGGGGTCCAGTACTACAACTCCAACAATTCACCTGGTCAAAAGTACAATACAGGTAGCAGGTGTCGGCTGGAGTTGTCCTTGTTGTTGATGGTACCCTTCTAGCACGTTTCTACCTGTTGCTTATTAGGGAGGCCAGTCCTTCTCCTCCAAGGTGGATACATTCCTTTTTGTAGTGAATCCTTGTGCTTGCAGCACGTACAGGCCTTTTGAATGCAGTAATCTCTTGTGAAAACCAAGAGTCCTGCAGGGCAGTCCTTTTTCTCCAGATGTTTATCTTGGGTCTTTGAGGGTCTACATCAACATACAAGGGTCCAGAAGCTGTTATTTACATCTTGAAGGTTTCGGTATTCAATTCCCACAATGCACCCGGTCAAATGCTATAAGTCCAGGTTCACCTTTTGAAAAAAAGGGGCGTGTAAAAGTTCATTCATAATAGTCTTTCCAAAATTCCCACAAATAGTAATCTTCATTCCAAAACTCTTTTCAGTCCTCATTCAATAAATATTCTCTTCGGAGTCTTGTGTTTCCTAATGTGGATCAAAATTTTAATCAGTCATTGCTTTCAATTAGAAGTAGTTAACGCAGCTCAGTCAAGTCAAGTCAAGTCAAAGAATTTATATAGCGCACTACATACCCAGAGGGTCTCAAGGCGCTTAGGGAGGGGAGTAGGATTACTTGTCAAATATCCACGTTTTAAGTTGCTTTCTGAATGCTAGGTGGTTCTGGGTAAGGCGAAGGTAAGTGGGGAGTGAGTTCCATGTTTTAGCTGCCAGGTATGAGAAGGATCTTCCTCCCATGGTGGTCTTGTTGATGCGGGGTACAGTGGCGAGGGCTTGGCTGGAAGAACGTAGTTGGCGGGAGGGGGTGTAGAAGGACAGTCGTGAGTTGAGGCATTCTGGTCCGATGTCGTAGAGTGATTTGTGTGCGTGGGTTAGCAGTCGGAAAGTGATCCTCTTATTGACGGGTAGCCAGTGGAGGTCTTTCAGGTGGCCAGAGATGTGTTCATTACGCGGGATGTCTAATATGATCCTGGCTGAGGCGTTTTGGATTCGTTGGAGTTTCTTCTGGATTTTAGCGGTAGTACCTGCGTAGAGGGTGTTTCCGTAGTCCAGTCGGCTCGTGACCAGAGCATGGGTGACTGTTTTTCTGGTTTCGGTGGGGATCCAGCGAAATGTTTTTTTGAGCATGCGAAGAATGTTGAAGCAGGATGAGGATACGGCGCTGACTTGTCTGTTCATTGAAAGTGAAGAATCCAGGATAACGCCTAGGTTCCGTGCGTGGTCTGTCGGGATGGGTGCTTTTCCAAGGGCTTCCGGCCACCAAGAGTCGTCCCAAGCAGAGGGGGATGTACCTAAGATGAGGACTTCTGTTTTATCTGAGTTCAGTTTCAGACGGCTGTGTTTCATCCATTCGGCAACTTCTTTCATTCCTTCGTGTAGGTTGGTTTTGGCGGTGCTGGGGTCATTGGTGAGAGAAAGGATCAGTTGAGTGTCATCCGCGTAGGAGATGATGTTGAGATTGTGTTGGCGAGCGATGGCCGCAAGGGGGCTCATGTATATGTTGAAGAGGGTGGGACTGAGTGAGGATCCTTGTGGTACGCCACAGATGACTTCAGTGGCCTCGGACTTGAATGGTGGAAGGCGGACTCTCTGGGTTCTTCCAGTGAGGAACGAGGTGATCCATTCAAGTGCTTTTCCTTGTATTCCGATGTTTCTGAGGCGTTGTAAAAGGGTGCTGTGGCAGACTGTGTCGAAGGCTGCAGAGAGGTCGAGGAGGATGAGGGCGACTGTGTCTCCATTGTCCAGTAGAGTTCGAATGTCGTCTGTTGCTGCGATGAGGGCGGTCTCAGTGCTGTGTTTTGCTCGGAAGCCAGATTGTGAGGAGTCGAGGGATTTGTTGGCTTAGAGGAAAGCGGCGAGTTGGTTGTTGACAGCTTTCTCGATGACTTTGGCCGGGAAAGGAAGGAGCGATATGGGGCGGTAATTTTTGAGTTTGGTGGGGTCCGCTGTGGGTTTTTTCAGAAGGGCGGTGAGTTCAGCGTGTTTCCAGCTTTCCGGGAAGGTGGCGGAGTTGAAGGAGCAGTTGATGACGTCTCGGAGGTGCGGTGCTATGACGGAGTCTGCTTTGTTGAAGATGTGGTGAGGACATGGGTCTGTGGGGGATCCTGAGTGGATGGAGTTCATCAGGCGGATGGTGTCCTCAGTGGAGATTGGGTTCCAGTCGTTGAGGGTGTTCAAGGGGGGAGAATGTTCAGCATATGGTTGGGTGGGTTGATCTCCGGGTTGGTTGTCGAAGCTGTTGTGGATGTCTGCAATTTTGTTGTGGAAGAATAAAGCCAGGGAGTCGCAGAGGGTTTGAGAGGGGGTGATGTCGTTGGAGTTGGCCGAGGGGTTGGTAAATTCCTTGACGATGTTGAAAAGTTCCTTGCTGTTGTGGGCGTTGTTGTCTAGTCGATCCTTGAATGCTGTTTTCTTGGCCTTTCGGATTAGTTGGTGGTGTGTGCGGGTGGCGCTTTTGAAGGCGTCCTTGGTGCTAGTGGTTGGGTCTTTTTTCCAGGCCTTCTCAAGGGAGCGGCAGAGTTTCTTGGACTTCTTAAGATCATCGTTGAACCATGAGGCCTTCTTGCTGCCAGGTTTGCTTTGACGTTTTTTCAGTGGTGCTAGGATGTCGGCGGTGTTGGATAACCATAGGGTGAAGTTGGCGGCGGCTTGGTCTGGGTTAGAAGAGTGGGCTGGGGTGTTTAGAAGGAGCGATGAGGAGATCTGGTCGATGGCGATTTTGTTCCAGTTTCTTTGCAGAGTTGGTTGGAGGTGGTTGGTGGGTTTCGGCTTGTTGTAGGTGAAGTGAACGCAGCTGTGGTCAGTCCAGAGGAGATCCGTAGTGTGGCTGAAGGAGACATGATTGCTTGAGGTGAAGATGGGGTCGAGTGTGTGACCTGCGATGTGGGTGGGGGAAGTGACCAGTTGTTTAAGTCCGAGGTTGGCGAGGTTGTCCAAGAGGGTGGTGGTGTTGCGGTCGTTGTTCTTTTCAAGGTGAAAGTTGAGGTCTCCCAGAAGGATGTAATTTTTGGAGGGGAGCGCGTGTGGAGTGATGAAGTCCGTGATGTCTTCACTGAATTTTGCGCGGGGTCCTGGTGGTCTGTAGAGGAGGGTGCCTCTGAGTGTGGTCTTGGGGTCGATGTGAATCTGGAAGTGAAGGTGTTCAGAGTTGGCGAGGTTGACGTCAGAGCTGGTTGAGATGTGGATTGATTTTTTATGGACGATAGCGATTCCTCCTCCTGTGTGGCCGGTACGGTCCTTGCGTGTGATCTTATAATCTTCAGGGATGGCAATGGTGATGTCTGGGGCGGAGGAAGCGTTCATCCATGTTTCTGTTAGGAAGGCGACGTCTGGAGAGATGATGTCTAGTAGATTCCATAGGTCAATGGCGTGTCTGTGGACCGATCGGGTGTTGATAAGGATGCATTGTAGGTGGTTGGGGTCGGGAATCTGTGGTGTGGTCGTAGCGGAGATGTTGTCGGTGCCGCTGAATTTGCAGGAGTAGCAAGAGAAAGGTCCATGGGTGTGTCCAGGAGCGGCTTGGACGCAGTTGGGGGCGCGACCGGGGTTAAGGGCTAGGAGGGTGGCGGCATCGTAGGTAATGCGGGAGGGCTGGGCAGCGCGAGGGGCAGGGGGTCTGGCGCTGGGCGCGGTCCAGGCGCGGACGGGTGTAGACGGGCTTACCTTTGGCGCACCTTCGGTGTGGCCGTAGCGCGTGGACGCTGCGCGTGGGGGCATTGGCCATAAATGGATGGTGGAGGGGGTGGAGCGTGGGAGGGGCGGCTGGGAGGCGGGATCTGGGAGGAGCCACGGGCTGCCGAGGGTAAACACAGCTACAAAGTAGGTAAACACTGAAAATGCACTCTACAATCGTCTCTTTTCTGATAAATCAGCAGTAGTGCGCAGAAGGACCTCAATATAGTATCAGCAGGCAAGTACTAGCGAGCGCCGAGTACAATACAGAGAAAGACAATTAAATAAATAAATAAATTAAATCTGCACAAAAACGATACCGAGCGCTGAGTGCGCTTAAGCAGCGGGCAGGCAGGCAGGTAGGCAGGAGCGAATGCAGCCAGCAGTGAATGTAGCGTCTGGGGGAGGCAGAGGGCGAGGGGAGCAACCGGACAGGACAGTGTCCACTCAAGTCAATGTGTTTCATCCCTACGGACATCATCAGAGCTGTAATTCAAAACATATATATCTATAATCTGAAATTTGGCCATATATATCAATCATCTGAAATTTGTTCTAAAAATGTCATGTCTACCAATATACAACATTATCCTTGTTAATACATCAAGCTAACCAAAATCCCTGTGACATCTTAGTGACATATCACAATATTTCAAACCGAATATGCAATTATCTGTATAATATCCAGATTTTTTTTTCAATTACTGTTGGAGAATAACTTCTCATTTTATCCTGAGGACACCCTGTTCCTACCTAATCTGATATGTTTTTTCCTTTTCCACTACACCCGCAATGATTATGTCCCACCTTATGGTGATAAAGAACCCATCATCTGTGTATTTCATGATACTACTCTCCCTTCCCTTGAAGGACAAAATGTCTCATTTCAAACTGTGAGCAAATATGAGTAATAATCATTGCCTCAAAATCATGCTTCAGTCAGAAGACTCTGTTATTCCTTCAGTAATGTGTGTCAAGTTGCAACCCAATTCACATAAAGGTGTTATCTCTCATTCTCATTGATCTCTGTAATAAAAGAGATTCTAATTCAAACCCAGTTGGTGTCTAGTTTAATCAGAACACTGTCCTTTCACCCGAAATGACCAATGGACATACCCAATCTGTCCATTCCATATTGCGACAAAATGCATCCATTCATCCAACTATCCTCTTTTTTATATATTAAACCCCACAGGTTTTATAAAAACAATTCACTCAAGTAAATATCCCTCCAAATAACAAAGCTATTCATGTCCTTTCAACCTCCCCTCATGTTCACATACCGTATTGTCAGTCGATAGACCTTCTCCATCGTAACTTCCTAACTGCTGCTGATCTAGAATCCATCTAGTCGATGCTTAGCCACTGTTTCCAATTCTCCCATATTTAAGCTGGCTTTCCACCCAATCACAAGTCAGCATACATTTGCTAAGTGATAGTTGCCTATCTGGTGCTCTCCCTCTGGAGCCATTCAGAAATCTGGATTACTATCCTCTCATTAGATTCAGTGATTTGTCATCTTTCCAGCTATTAGTCGTCCTATTTAAAGCTAGTTGTCCACCCAATCACAAACCAGCATACGTTTGCTGAATTAGAGTTCCTTATCTCGTCTTCTCCTTCAGTAGCCAATCAGAGACCTAGAATGCGATCTCCCTTATTAGTTTTAGCTGTTAGTCATCTTTCACGGCTGAAAAGAATATATATTTTCCTTTCTCCCTTAATATTCTTTGTGCACAAATTACCTTCATTCTTGCTTTCAATCATAAAATCTGACAATATTCTTGTTACTGTAACATGTCTCATCGAATTCTGAGTTTCCATCATAACGTTTCCTACCGGGCTTCTGTTGTATATCTATCTTTCCTCTATTTCCATGCTGTATCATGGTTCTTACCTGTGTCATTCATTCCAGAATGTAGATGGCTCTGCCTCCTCCTAGTGTTCTAGGTGGTGACAGTTTGTGCCTGGCCAGCTTGTGTTGAGGTTGCTCTATGCTGCTTTCCTGCAATAAACTGGTTGTGGTACATCTGTGGTCTCCAGCTACTTACTACAGCTTCCATGTCCCAAACCAATCCCCAAAGAGCAGGACCATTCCGGGAAGTAAAGTAAAAAAAATGAAGGCATCCCAGACCGCTGGGCTTGTAAAAATATCTAGAGCTGTTCAGACAAGGACTGGAAGAGAAATCCAGGGTTGTCTATTATGGCAAAAACATAATCCTGCGATCCACGGAGTCAATTCATGTCATATAAGGCCGTGCCCAGAATCCAGCACAAGTTTCCCTACTCCTTTGATTAAAGCTCCTAGATAATTTCCATTGCTACAGACTATCTACACACTCTCGATCAAAGTGATAGCCACTCCTTCTGGGCTTCTGTCTTCGAAGCCAATCCTTAACCAGCCGGACCAAAAGGGAAACCGTCCTAGGATAGCATCACCGATCGCTCGGCCAATGAAAATGTCACAAGGCATTCGGTTCTATGGCGGAGATAAAACCCTGTGCTGCCTCTTCTGGCAAGAATAACGAACTACCCTGCCTCCATTCGCCCATGAGGTCAGTGTCCACATCAAACTTAAGAGAACCTGACCATAATATAAGCCTTCCCTAATGGCCAAGTGTTTCAGTAATCAAATAGCTGCTGTCAACATCAATGTGTGCAGCACAGGTTATTCTCTGTGTCACCTAAATAAACGTCATCTGATTGCTCTCCCATAAAAAGAGTGCCCCACATCCAGCATGCATGTTCTGGCAATTAACACCCCCCTTAGTCAGGATTACAAAAAGTAATTGAATTTGGGCCCACTTGTACCGTCCTCAATCTGCATATTCATTTAGCCTCTTCCTGCTTTAGTCTCAATTCATCGTTACCTCCTCTTTACTCGGGACAATTCTTTGTATCCCATGGAATTTAAGAAAAGGTGTTGTCTGGGTGGCTGTCCCTCATATGTTGAGAAATGGAGGACCTATCATCCTTATTCACTATGAATCTCCTATGTTCTTGGCTCCTAATCGTCAATGCTCTCTTAGTACAGCCGGTGCTGGTGGCTCAGTGGCTTAATGCATCCACTGCAGGGGCCTGTGTTCGAACTCATAGCCACAGGTTCAAATCCCGGTGGGTTCACGCAGCCTTTCATCCATCTGAGGTCGATAAAATGAGTACCATTGAGTTGGGTAAAAATAAACATCTGTTATTCAACGCCTTGAGACCCATGGGTGATATGTGCGCTTTACAAATACACGTGTTGTGTTATGTTATGTTACTGCCAATGTAAATGTTCCCACACTCACATTTGATGACAAATACAACACCACTGCTGTTACAATGGATGAACTCCTTGACACCATGAGACGTGTTAGTATTATATTTGAATTCACTTATATAAAAGCCCTATGGTAGATTCAGTAACCAATTGTGCCCTGCAACTATCTTTGGCTCCAAATAGTTGCTTGTGACCTTGAACTCCTAGGGCATTTTCATTATGTCACTGATGGTTTGTCTGTGATGTTGTTGGTTAGTCCTGGTACCCCCTAGAAGAGATTCCAATTTTTCTTCAGTACCTTAAAAATCCTATTATGATCAGTACCGTAGTTGGAAACGAAAGTTTACCTTTCCTCTGGTGTTTTTTTTCGATTTCTGCACCAGATTTCCCTCTCTATTGATCGTATGCACTTTGGCCTCCGTTTTTTCCAGAGTATCCATGAGCTGACAACCTTATTCTCAGATCCTTAAGGTTAGTTTCAAAATCTTCTTTACTATAGTTTCTACGGGTCCTTATCATCTCTCCATACAGGACCCCCTGATAACTGTAGCCAGATGTGCACTGTCTGCTCTGAGAATACTATTTGTGGCTGTTACCTTGCGGAGCCGTCTACTCTGTATTTGATTGTTGACTAGAAACAACTGTACATCCAAGACATCAATCAGGTTCGCATCATGGCACATCGTGAAACTTACTTTGTGGCTGTTGGATACAACACATATTTCAAGAGATCACTATTAGTTCCTCTCCAGATGATAAAAATGTAATCTATAAAACACCCCAAAAGAGGACGAAATCCATACACTTGGTTGCTCCCTCTCAAACATTCCCATTTGCTTAAATGGGAGCAAATCTGGAGCCTATGGCATCCCCTAAACTGGTGGTACTATTCCCTTTCAAAGAGGCAAAACATATTCATCAATATCAAATCATTCATCTCTAACAGCATTTTTGAGTGCTCCTGTAAACTGGCACTCCTGCTGCCTGCAAAATGTTGCAAAGCTTGCTGCCCTTGATCAGGCTGGCTGGAAGAGGACACCCCTAACCAAGGGGTACAGGCTGCCACCCTCTGTGGTTACAACTTCCTTTGAAGTGTTGGATATGTGTGCCCCAGAAAGCACTGGTAACAAAAATCCATAATGAAGAACATCTCTCCTGGAAGTTTAAGTCTACCTAACACAACCCACAGATGTGGCTACATTTTCCCTGCACTACTCTGCCAGCCATTTTCCTAATTCAAATACAGGGGCTCCCATATGGCTTGGGTCGAAGGAATTGGAGGTAGGCCTGGTTCCTGTCCTCACTGTCTTTCTCCCTTTGAAGACCAGTCTACCCAGCCCCCTTCCTGTCAAGGCATCAGAGCAGCTGGGCTCAGCCTGTCAAAGGCTGGCCAATCAAAAGAGGCTGCTACAGGACCGGGGTTAGGTAACTTCAGGAAAGCAGTTCTAAAACAACTTTATTGCACAGTAATAATACATCCAACCATTGCAAGTTGCTTTATTTACTGTAATTATTGTTTAAATAGTTTGAAGTATAATTGTTGCTCATGCCTGTCAAAAGAAAGACTTTATTAATCTTAATTAAAACCTTATCAGGTTAGCCTATGGAGCTAATGTGTTAAAATGAATGCAATTGGCAGGTGCTCCCTCACCAGGGCATGTTAAACATATTTTATAATGCCCATGCTTATTCTTACATCCAACCCACCTTTTGCGGCACCTATAGCAGACCTTAGGGATGGCGTATATGTGAACATGAGGTAGTTTAAGACTTTAGAAGTGCCTTTACTTCGAAAAATGAATTTGAACATTCTTGTATTACAAAAGCAGCCTGCAAGGCAGTGCTGGCTTTTAAAATGACAGCATGAATCAAAACAGTGCACACTTAAGTTCATCACATGTACTCAGCTTCCTACCTACATGCCCTACTATATACTTGGAGCTAACAGGCAGGTTGGTATAACAATTGTAATTACATCTACTTACGATATACCTGTTACGCAGAGCACTGAGCCTGGTCCTGGTTAGAAGGACACAATCAGAATCAAACCAGTTTAATTCAAATATTGGGGCAAAAAGCCAGTTTTCTCACAAGGGTATCTTGCATTCAAGATATGCAAACCAAAGCACATGAAGAATAATAGAGTTCAGGTGGAAAATAATCAAGGTTACAAAAAGCTATATGTTAGTATGAGAGGTATCAACATATACCATTCTCAGTGCAGTTCACGCTAAATAGACAGAAACAGCTTTCCCTATAAGACACAATGTAACATAATACAAAGATTTTGGATCTGAGGTGATCAATAATTCAGAACGGTGATATATATACAATTTTACAATCCACAAGCATAATTCTCTTGGCTAATTCAGTATGTCTGGCTAATGACTACTATGCTTTACATTTCTGTGAAGCCCTTTTATGTTCATCACTTGCAAAGTTACTTCTTAGCAGTAATCCTTTTCTTGAAACACTTCCTAGAGGCTACAGCCTATCACATCAGTTCAGCAAAAAGGTCCTCATTAATAGAATCTTTATGAAGGAAATCAACATACACATGACGTCATTACCAAGCCATCCCTTTTTCATTGTTTTATTTCATGATATCAGTTTTAGCAACAAGCATAAGGAGTTAACAGCATAACATTTATTGAAGCCAAGCAGCAATACATGCTATAAATCAGTGTACTTTTCTGAACACCATGATTCTTAAGCTAAACATATTAACAAATTGCTTTAATCATGGAAGCCTTTAAATATTGAACAACAATATTATGTATTAATCTTCAATATGTATATATGTAGCCCAAATAAATGAGCACATAAAGGAGCTAACACTATATATAAATATAATCAATGCAACATTTCTTTTGGAGTGGTAAGCAGGGACGTATGGACAATGTTTTGAATATACCAATATATTTTTGTAGGTCAATGAAAAAGCACAACAATTTTCTCAGGTTTATATTCTCATGCTGCACAGAGCCTTTCACTACAAAAGAGCTTTTCATTGAACACGATTCATCAAAACCTGTGTCTTTATTTGAAGAAAATATCTTCATTTCAATGAAAATATCTGCACAAAAGCCGATTCAAAATACAAGCATCCCATATTTTCTTATTTTTCATGTGTTTCAGATAGGGCATGGCCCTTCAAGATCCGCGGCCCTTGCAGGTAAGACCAGTGGGTCAGTGTGGGGGAGATTTGTGAGACGGCCACAAGGAAAAATTGATTGATTCTGGGTCTGCAGTGTCTGTTCCGGCAGCTCTTTCCACTGTACCCGTTTTTGATTTATTCATCTGTTACCTCTGCCTTTGCCCCAGCCTGTGTCTAAAAAAGAAGGGTTAGGATTATGAGGAAAAAAATGTTGAGGACCCTGTGGGAACATGTTGTATTGCTAATAGGCACTGTACTGCTTTGTGACCACTTATTTCAACCAGTGTTATAAAAAACTCCCTCATTCCTACAGGACGCAAGGGATGTCTTACGTCTCATTGAATATATCTACTCCACAAACGAGATTGACTTGCTGGTCACTCTGGACATAGAGGCGCTCTATACTAACATTTCCCAGACAGTGTCATTAGAGGTGGTGGAGAGCGCCCTACTAGCTGAGAAACTTCAGTTCACCCATTCCAATTGGCTTCATTATGGATTGTGCCTCATTAGCCCTTAAAGGAAATGGCTTTGAATTTTAAAAAACTACTCTATCACCAGACCCAGGGGGATCTATGAGAAGCACATTTGTCCCAAGTCTGGCCTGCCTCTACCTGGCAGCTTTTGAAAAGGTGAGTGACATGTGAAAAACTGTGTGAGTGGATCAACACCCTCAATCCTTACTTCTGCTTCTCCAATACCATATCAAATAACAATATTCCCTTTCTTGACCTCATGATTACAATAACAGATGGTCATCTTACCACCACATCTTACAAAAAGCCCATCAGACTGAAATAGCCTTCTACAGCATCCCCCATCCAAAAGATCTCAGAGACAAACTACCTTTTGGGCAGTTTCTGTGGCTGCTCCATAACTGCAGTACTCTACAAGATTATAACACTAACAGGCACATGCATCAAAGGAAATTGCATTTGCAAATGGTGCGAATCGCAAAAATTCGTCCGTTCAAGAATGCAATTTCAATTTTTGGGATGCATCATACATAAAGTGTTTTTTCGCAAAATAGGAAATCGCAAATCACGTTGCGATTTCTTTAAAAAATCGTAAACTTAAGGAATCGCAAAAGTTTCCAAAAAAAGTGCATGCATGAAAAATCGCTATTTACGATTTTTTTAGAAATCTCTATTTGGAATTCTTATTTTTAGAAGACGTCAGACCAGGTGGTAAATGTTTAAAAAAAATCAATGCAGGTGAAACTCATTTGGACTGCATATAAGGGGCTCCACAATGTTTCAGAGACTGTTTCACAATGGCAGCAATCATTGTTGTGGCACGTAGGTTGAGGTTGAGAGCAGCAGCAAGGAGGAGAAGGATGATTCATGATAGAATTTTCAGACTGCGCGTCACCTTACTAGGGCAGACAGAGGCAGAAATATATGATAAGTATAGGAAAAAATGCTGACTCAATTCTTGATTTGATAGATGAATTAGACCCAATCTTGCAGAGACATACATATAGGACACAAGCCATAACTACCCATGTACAGGTATTGTGTTCCCTACACCTCCATGCCTCGGGGTCCTTCCAGGGTGTCATATCCATAGCTGGGGGTGTTTCCCAGAGTTCCCTTTCACGTTTTTTTAATGATTTCCTCAATGCCATGTTGAAAAGGATAAGGCATCACGTTACAGTTCTAAGCACACAACCGGAATTGCTGCAAACAAAATTAGATTTTTACAACATGGCACATTTTCCCCATGTCATTGGCTGTATAGATGGCACACATGTACCCATTTGTCCTCCATCTGAAAATGAGTACATTTACCGCAACCGGAAATGTTACCATTCTCTAAACGGATGTATGACGTTACAACGCATAATTTAACAACGCATACCATTACAACGCAATTTTTACAACACATGATCCTTTACAACGAATGCCTTTACAACGCATGACATTACATCGCAGATGCTATTACAACGCATGCCATTACAACGTAAGTATAAGTAAGTATATAATTTTAAATAAAAATGTAATTAATAAATATTTAATTAATTTAATTTATTTAAGTACATTTTTTAATGTATTTGTAAATATATATATATTTTGTTAAATAGTGTAGGTGTTTAAAATTAATATTCTAACTCCAAGGGGGAGTAATAGTAGGGTAAGTGCTGGATAATGTAGGGGTAAAAATTACTATTCTAACTCCAGGGGGGTGTAATAGTAGGGTAAGTGCTGGATAGTGTAGGGGTAAAAATTACTATTCTAACTCTAGGGGGTGTAATAGTAGGGTAAGTGCTGGATAGTGTAGGGGTAAAAATTACTATTCTAACTCCAGGGGGGTGTAATAGTAGGGTAAGTGCTGGATAGTGTAGGGGTAAACATTACTATTCTAACTCCAGGGGGGTGTAATAGTAGGGTAAGTGCTGGATAGTGTAGGGATAAAAATTACTATTCTAACTCCAGGGGGGTGTAATAGTAGGGTAAGTGCTGGATAGTGTAGGGGTAAAAATTACTATTTTAACTCCAGGGGGGGTAATAGTAGGGTAAGTGCTGGATAGTGTAGGGGTAAAAATTACTATTCTAACTCCAGGGGGGTGTAATAGTAGGGTAAGTGCTGGATAGTGTAGGGGTAAAAAGTACTTATTTTTTTATTTTTATTTTTGGAACTTTTTTTAAATTAATATTAAAATCACTTAAATTAATTAATTTCATTTATTTAAAGAACTTTTTTATTAATAATTATTTTTATTGTTTATATTTATTAAATTATTAAAATGTTAATAATTAAATACGTTTTTTAAATTAAATAAATGTTTTAATAAAATGATATACTTACCTATACTTACGTTGTAATGGCAAGCGTTGTAATAGCATCTGCTATGTAATGTCATGCGTTGTAAAGGCATTTGTTGTAGTAGTTGCATTGTAAAAGTAGTCCGTTGTAATAGTTGCATTGTAACGGTTGTTTCCCTTCTCTAAACATTCAAGCTATATGCAATTCAAAAACTAACATCACTGACTTAGTTGCAAGTTACCCAGGAAGTGCCCATGATTCCTATATTTTTAGACATAGTGCCATCCACACACGTCTGCTTGCTGGAGATTTTGGGGATGGATATTTGCTAGGTAAATATATTTATCTTTCAATTGATGCTACTCTCTGTACCATGCAGTCCCATTTTATTCATATTTTGTATCATACATTCCCTACTTCCCTTGGTGACAGTGCATATGCTGTAAGGTCATTCATGCTCACACCCTATCTTAATCCAGCAACCCGTAAAGAACAGCAGCACAACCATGCGCACATAGCAACCCGCAATGTAAGAGAGAGAACTTTTGGTGTTTTGATGTCTAGGTTTCGCATACTACATAAGACAGGCGGAGCATTACAATATCATCCAGATATTTGCTGTAAAATAGTTGCAACATGTGCAATGTTGCACAACCTAGCCACTAGGAGAGGCCTAGAACTGGAGTAGGAGGATGTACTATCTGACATTGACAACCAGCCTCCACAACCCCAAGCAAAATTACAGGGACCAGACGCAGCAGAGGGGAGAAGAAGAAGGGCAGAGATAACTCAACATTACTTTTAACACAGGTAAGAACCACACAACTCAATATTGTGCCAACTTTGAAACAATTTATTTGTCATTGTTCATCAAGGAATCATGGGACTCAGGACATATTTCTGCATGCTTTATTCAGACAGCGAATTATATGGCAATTACTTTTTTTCTCTCACAGCAATGCTATCATCCTCATATGTCCTCCAAAACTCAGCTATGTACTTTCCTATGTCACATAATATTTTTTGCGTCCTCGCACCCCTACTGCCTTGCCTGATATTCTCCCATTGCCCATGTTTATGCTGCTTGCAATTTCTTGCTTTCTTGAGCTACGGCGTCCACCATGTACAGCAGGTTCAACTTAACTAATGTCATTTGCACATCCTTCACTACCCCCAACTGCTAGTGGGTTTCCAGTTCCTTTATCTTTTTGCATCATATTTACAACATTCGTTAGTGACATCATTCCTTTTTGTAATTTCCCCACAACATTGTGTCATCTATTTTTGCATGGCAACTGTATGCTTTGTTAACTGAGCAGTAGTGCTGGACAGACGATTCATTGCCCAGGTGTAACCCTGCATGCTGGTTAATGACTTATTATTCATACTGGCACTTCCCACTTCCTGTGCCTGTATAGCTGTGCACATTGTTTCCATAGCTGTTGCCATACGGTCAAGTTTCTCAGATGACGTTCTATGAGCTTTTTCAATAACATTTGTCATGTGAGTCAGACTGTTGTGGATAGCATCAATAACTTGACTGATGTGAATTAGTTTCCCTTTCATAATACGTATGTCTTCCCCTTGCTGGTGTTGGACTTTTAAGAGTTTTAACTCCACAACACTGGGGTTTCTGACATCCTCTACTGCTGGTCCATGTTGTGATGGACGTGCCCTGCACCAATAAAATTGTTGGATCCTATTCCGCCTGCTCTGCTGTGTGTTTTGGGTTGCTGGGGTTTGAGCAGTATGAGGTTCTTGGACATGGATATTTTGTTCCTCATCACTCTCAGAGTGCTGCAGTTGGGTCACTCTGTTTCTATGACTTCTTGGCTGGTATTATTTTCCTGTACTTTATCTATGATTAAAAGAGTGCAAACATTATGTTACTTTACAATCTTGGACTTACTGTATCATGAACTGATGTACAATTAAAATAAAAAGCACATGTTGCATGGATAGGTCTCCTATTGTGACTGTGTTGATGTGTATATGTCATTTAAATACTAATTTCCTACCTATCCCAAACTGTATAGATACATGGACTACAACTCATCCATTAACAGTGTTAATATGAAAAGCTATGTACAACAAACGAAGTAGTACATGAGGGGGATTATTAATTGTCATCTAGGACATCATTAGGGGTCTCTTTCACTCACAGATGAAAGACAAACACATGTATTCTTACCTTGAGATGTGCCAGCATGCTCGGAGGTGTCAATTTCAATAACTCCAATTACAGCTTGTACACCATGTCCTCAAGGGGGGTATTAGGGGGTATTAGGCCTATCCCTGGGTGTTCCACCACCAGTTCTTTTTGCTGACTTTTTCCGGTTTGCAATTCTTTCCTTAGCACGACTGTGCAGGTCATACCAGCGTTTCTGAAAATTATTGATGTCACAGTGGGCAACCCCCACAGCATTCACTTTGGCTTGTATTGCAAGCTACAATTTCCTCTTCACTCCTTTAGGCACCTTCAAAGATTGCTTCCCAAAAAGCTGGTCCTGCCTCATAGTGACCTCCTCAATCAGTATTTCCAGCTCCTGGTCACTAAATTTAATTTTTCTTTTCCTGGCTTGTAGGTCATCTCCAGCATTTTCTGATGCCATTTCCCCTCCTACTGCAGACAACACATTGCTCCAGTACCTCTCAACAGAGCTCCAACTTCCAACTGCCACTTCTCCAGTTCAAAATAGGGACAGGTGTGTGTGATTAGTCTCCTGGCTGCCTGGGTGTGATGTCCTTTGAATGCATCAATTTGCGAATTTTGCAATTTGTGAAATCGCAAAATGTGAATTTGCAAACAAGAAATCGCATAAATCTTGCAATTCGGTAAAAATTGCAATTTTTACTGAATCGCAAAATAAATAAAGAATATTTGATGCATTTCATTTTGCGATTCTTTATTTGCGATTCCTTATTTTTCGCAAATAAAGAATCGCAAAATGTGCCCATAAATCTCAGCATATGTGAATATCCCACATGCAATGTAAAGTTTGGCATGAAACGGGCCAAAAAGTATAACAGAGAAGCACTTTTACAACACAACCAGAGACAAGTGACAGATGCATTAACGTGCACACCTGATTCTTGCAGAATGTGCAAGAACATCAACAAACATTGGAACATTTTGCAAAATGACGAACCAGCATTGCCCCTAACTCAGTTTGCCTTCAAATCTACAGGGAACATAAAAGGCATGCTCATATGCATTAGACTACAACCTTCCGCCCAACACGACCTGAGATCCCTTTGAGACCTACTGCCAGTTGCCGGACACTACCCATGTGGATTTTGTGCTGTTTGTGCTTTCACTGAGTCAATTGGACTCAGAAAAAAACATACCAACTGCAACACAAGCAATTACATATAAATACACTACCATGCCCTTGGAATTTACGATACATTGGATGACCACAAGAGCTGTCACACCATGCATTAAGGAACACATCAGAAAGATCCGGTGCAACAAACTGATGCCAAATGTGCATGTACTTTGCACAGAAGGAACACAGATGTGGCAATCTATGATGGATCATAATTGAGGCACACCCACTAATTAGCAAATACACCCTTTATACGAGAGAGAACATTTACATTTTTTGCCTCTCCACCGACAAACAGGGACTGAATGAAGACATCCTCTGAAGCAAATTGAATAAGTAGAGCCTCCTATCACTACCTTCATAGGAGGATTACACTTCAGCCGTAATTATCTCCCATATAGCCTGTCTACACTGGCCTGTATCCTTCTCTACAGATGGCCTTTCTCTTTCTCAGCCTCAAGCACTAGCTCCAAAGAGTTTATATACACTGAACTGTATCTAGTACTATGCTCGAGAGATGGCCTTATACTTCCTTGTCTACCCTTTCACGTACGAGCCGGTATATTGACATGAGCTGTGTTTTTAATGTATTCCACATTTCTACCACTGCTCCCATGAATACCAGGAAACGTTGTAATCTGATATGTGACTCTGATTTTGCTTTGGCCATATACCCCAGGTAGTACTTCGACCTTTGTGCTCTTGGTCCCTTACTTGTACGTTTTGGGTATCCCATGCCTCCAGTGACGGCCCGCCCGGGAATAATGCAAGTATTTAACTTTGACCTCACAAGCCCTTACACTCTGCCAAGCTTGTTGAGCGAGGGTAGGTTGTCAGCTATGGAGCTACTTCATAACCGTGATTAAATCTCAACCTTGGCCATGCTGTCAAACTCCCCTCAGCTGCCAAATTGTCTTATACGCTTGGGAGATCCTTCCTCCCCAGACATTTATGATAGAATTCAGCTGCACTATTTATTGTAATGCTTTTTTGCTTCTCCTTCCTTTCCACACTAGGACACTATAATTTAGTGTTATGCTCTTTACTCTCTTTACACACTTATCTACACTCCATGGCCCTACATTTGCATTTCACATTATGGCTGGAGAACAGAAGATCTCTGATAAACAGCCCCTTAAAGTGTGCGGAGAGGAGCAAGCCCTATGATGAAGCATGACACCCTTTTGGGTGTGTAAGGGCCCCATTTCCAAAAAGAGGTGACCCCCCTCTACAACCTTTGGACAAGTATATATGTACCGACCTACCCTCAAATTATTTTTACCTGTATCCTTAGGAACTGCATACCTTCTTAATAGAACTAGTTTATGATGAGCCAAATCTGCCACTAGACACAAGTCGGATTTCTCTCTAGCAGGAACATTAGTCACCCACGTTATCTTGATAATACTATTTTTTCCTGAAAACTGCTAGACTCAAAAGGAACTCTACAGCAGGTATATTTAAACACATCATTTGTTTTTAAACATAGTGGTCTCCAATGGGAGTGCCAAGTTCAGTCCTAAAGCCAAACCTGACCCAGAGCAATAACTTGGGTGACATTATGTACCCTCCATACTAAATTTCTCCAGGCTGGCAATTCTCTAGTCTGCAAATGTAGATCCATAATTCAGAGCTCGGAGATGCTAGACTTTTTTCAGGCATTAGTATAAAGGGAGCAGGCAATGCTTGCTAAAAACAGGCTAAAGCCTGCCCTGACCTTGTATGTCACACTCCCACCCCACCATTAACCGCCCCCTGCTGAGACCTTCTGGTTGCTCTCGGTGATTTTCTGTGTGGAACATGGAAAAACACTATAGTAAATGAACTTGCATTACAAATTTCATTCAAGCATTCCATATTTACCTGGAAAAACTAATAATTTACAGGATTTGGTGTGGGGAGAACAGCCGGATCCGAAATTGTATTCTTCTGTAGCGCTACTCACAAGGAAGACCAATGAAGTGTAAATAAGATACTATTTACCTTCAGGTGATAGTTTTTGTTTTCATTGTTACATTAATAGATATTTTCAGCTAGATTAGGTGTACTATTGGCTACTCCTGTTATTTTTTAAGGTATGCTTTGTTATTCAAGGGGGTACCCATTGGACAGGGTACCCCCTTGCTTGTCACCCAGGAACACTGAATAAATATGGAGGAGCTGACAGCAACGCAGATCCCTGCCTTGAAACTACTAGAAGAAAGACAGCCCTGCTGGACCCTTAGACTGCACAGGAGAGGACTGCACTCATAAGGACTTCACCTGCACCACATGTTGGCCATCTGCTTGGAAGGTGAAGGAATGGACTCCCTGAAAGCAACAGGTTGAAAGAGCTCCACCTGCATCATCTTCACCAACAAGTACCCAGCTGGTTGGCAGCCAATGGACTTTTAAGGATTTGAAGAGGTGCATTGTGAGAGACATGGACCCAGTATCCCAAGGAGCAACTCAGAGCATCTGGAAACTTGGATTGATGTTGTGAACAGATTGGAACCCCAAAGGGACCTTCTGGAAGAAGATCCAAAAGTTTTGAGTAGTACAGTGAATTTTTTGTCAAAACCTGCATAAGTTGACTGACCTGTCGTCGAGAGTCATGCCACCATCGTTAAACCATTGTTGGATTTTAGGTTCATCCAGCTGAATTCTCAGGAGCTCAAGACTTCCAGGTTTCACCAAGGCCTTGCATTTGAAGCAAGCTGCCATCTTTGACTGGAAACAAGGCCTAACAAGGTGCATCGCTCAATGTCGAAAGAAAAGCTCCAGAAAAACACCTATGTCAGAAGGCTAAAACATGACCGGGGCCCACTTCAAAGGTATTAGATTTAAATTTATTATACCATTGCTAAAAGGAAAGGGTTTTAGGCAAGTGAAGCCAGCCTTGCTGTACCTGCAACTCTTGGCAGAGATCTGGGTCATTTTTAATGTGGCTAAATTTTTAACTATCGCAATGAGACTTAGCAAAAAGATTGCTTGGCCTTAGAGGACTTTGTATAAACACAAAATACCGTCCGAAACCTTAACCAAGGGCACTAATGTGCATATTGTTGTTTTCAAAAGGAAAAAACTTTACACTCTGTATATTTCTGTTTTTATCCATGTTAGCTGCTATATTCTTTTATGGGCGGATGATGGATTGTTTTAATGCTTGTACACTTTTATGGTTTTTGTGATTTAAACCGAATAAAGTATCTTTTGAATTGAATTGAATTTGACCGGGGCCCTCTGCACAGTGTATCCAACCCATGCTCAATTGTGTTCGGCCCCAAACTTTGTCTTTGTTCCGGTCAGCCATGACCAGATGTCCAAGTTGGTACTTTGAATGTTTAGTATCTATAAAGTAGTTGATCTTTAAAAATACACAGATCTGGGTCCCTAAATTGGAATATTGTCATTTTGGTTAATTCAAAGCATAAAATGATTTCCTATTTTTATAAAATAATGTTGGATTTTTATTGTGTGTTGTGTCTTACTTTTTTAATGTGTTGGTTGTTCCAAAATGCTTTACACAACTGTCTCCTAGGTGAAGCCTGCCTGCTCGTAGTCAGCTACCAAGGGTTGTGCAAGGGAATAAGTTATTAAGACCTTGCTGGTGTTTGAGATCACCAAGTAACATGATTGGAGACTTATTTGCCATTCCTAAAAGAAAGTTTGATTTCCCTACTTACCAGTGTTCTACATTTAGTAAAAGTCAACACACACCATCAGACAAAAATCCTAAATATATACAGAAAAAAATATATATAGTATATTGTGATATGTGATACCAATGATTTACGATTTTTATGAGATTTTCTAAAGATGACCCCCTTCCTTTAAACTAACCATCATTAGTAGGGGACACTGCCCCAAAACATATAGAATCCCTACAAACACAGCAGAATCCTTACAAACTCATGAGGAGATAACGTGAGCAACCTTAGTTATCTGTCCATATTTTCCCTCTTCCACGGAAGTCTTAAATGTAGATAAAAGATAGAAGAGTGGAAACACTCCTATAGACCCTAGAAGGATTGGTCAAGCGCTTGACCCTAATAATGAGCTGCCAAATGTTTGGAAACTTTATCTGACCACTATTAAGAAGAGAAGAATATACACATATGTGGATTCTTGTTTTGCACTTGAATGTGAAGACATTTACATTGGCCATTGGCTTGCTTTGAAAATAGAGTTATACATGACAAATATAAAAAAGAGGGAATTGGGACGGCAGTTGTGGTGGAATCATCCAAGGAATAAGCACAATTTAATTGTAAGTTACACATTATGTATACTATATTTATTTTGAGGCAGTCAGATTAACCACTTGTTTTGTTTTGATTTACACAATGTGCTGAACCAGTTTTAAGCTGTATGGTTCAGTTTGTGATTAATATTTATAGCATATTTTCACTAAAAGTATCGAGGCCTAGTTTGTCTCCTTTTGTTATCCACAATTTGGAGATTCAAATGGTATCCAGAAGTTGTGAATTATTTTGAGGAAACCAGTAACTTTGTCATATTATAGCAAAATGTGGTATTTTTTGAAAAACAAGAAAAATGTTGTGCACAAGGGAGGGCATGTTTTTCTAAAAATGGCATCAACAAAATGTTTGTTTTTCTAAGATCATCATCTTTCAGGAATCAACACATTTTGTACAACTTTTTTGTGTTGATCGATGTTTTGCAATTTTCTGTTGTTTCCTCCTACTTGCAATTTGGTAGGGAAACAGTCTAAACCCCATAGGTAAACATGGAAGCTATACACTTCTAAAAACCAGACAACATTCAGAATTCAGCAAGATGTAATTTATTAAACAATTTGTTGGCCAGATCAGTGTTGGCATACCCCGATCCATTTAAAAGAGGTATCCAAAAGAGTCTCTGCTAGCCAATGACAGGGTGCTCAGCAGAGGAAGAGAGTAACCACTCATATGCTTCCAAAGTTTAGAAAGGAGTTCTCCAAAGCTTCATTTTTAATTGCAAACACATCCAACATATCATCGGTTTTGATAGTCTATAAAATAAAATATCTTTTATCCCCAAGTTATCACATGTAGCATGTTCTAGCCAGCCACCCCATGTTACATCACTTGGTAGTAACTCGAATACTTTGTCAGGACATAATTGTATATGGAGTATGGGTGATAATGTAGTTAATATTTCTTCATATCAGAAGTAAAACTGCAAATCAAATGATGCAGGAAGTGAAGTCTGCAAGGCTGGTGGTAGGGTAGAATAAAGTTAGAGATAGAAGCAAATTCAAAGGAATCCAATCCTGCATTAAAAAGTAACTCCTTCTTAGTGTCAATCACCATACTTAAGATACTTCTGATATAATGAGATAGTGATTACAAGACTTTTCCTGTTTTTTCCACAAGACTAGTTTAAACTGGGCCTGGACTTGAACCTACTGTTGGCCACTAATGGAGTGAGTCTTGACCACCGAGTGGTATCCCTTTGGTCCTAGGGGCCTTGACTGTGACTAGCTGGACTTATCCTAACATCTAAGAAAAGTTTTTACTTTTTTAGGCTTCCAGACCTCTGGAGGATAGGGCCCAGCCACCTACGTCGCTCCGTACAAGGTGCACATTTGCTGGGACAAAGTACTGGTATCCCCTACTTAAAGCTTCTCTATTGCTGCAAATCCATTTCATTAGGCCATTGATGAGATACAGACTGCAACCTTGTCCCTTAAAGGATTGTGGGCACATTTTCAAAGAGTTCATGCAACCAGCTCAGCAATTGAAGTTGCAGCACTGTGTTATGTTAATGGAAAAGGGCAGAACTGAGCCATATCTTTACAAAAAATTGATCAGGTCTGCTCTCCATGCTGTGACACATTTTTGACTGCTTAGCACCAATCCAGGCACCAATCTAGACTTGTGTTCTGTGCTCAACATCCCACTGGATTCAAGCTAGTCTGGCTGTTGAGAGGTGATATCCCAAAACCAGTCCCAGGATGCTTGTTTCTGGTCCAAGGAGGACCTGGCCCTTCAGCTCGGGCCAGACTGTTCCTATGGTGAGCAGGGTCAAGATTAATTTGCATGTGGCTGGGTTAAAACTGGATTGGCATGATAGGTAGATGCTTGATTTTGGCTCAAACCCATATCAACATGTATTTTTAAATATGGGTTTGCATCAAAATCCATGGGTTGACGCACAGGAATGCATGAATGCCCATCTGGCAAATGCACTGCTTTGCATTACTTTTTTTAATAAAGCAACAGGCATAACCATTTGCATTGCTTTGTAAATACCAACAACTATTTTGCATCGAGTCTGCATCAAATAAGTGACACAAACGCCACACAAAATCTTTGAAAATCTTGCCTTAAGTCTAACATAGAAATCCTGACCGAGCTCAGGTATAAATGTATCCTGCCAATAAGAGAACTTCTCTCGACCTGAAATGTGACTTATCCCACTCAGTGCTTTTCCCACAAAACCAATAGATTCAGCAAAACCTTGTATAATGGTTAAATGTCCTTATGGCACACTTTTTGAACACTGATTTTAACCATCATACATCAGAGGATAATAGAGACCCAATTTAAAAAATATGACCTGGACTAACCAACGTGGGGCCTGATTGACAAAGCATTTCCACAAAAGTGGTAGAGGCCCGGCAGACATGGTGGGAGGCCTACACTCATGACAGAAACTCTGCACTGAAGTTACTCATTGTGGAGTTCCTGCCATGAGTACAGGGCCCCCACCATGACTGCGGGCCTCTGCAATGAATGTGGTGGCCCTTTGTGAATCAGGCCCTTGGTGTATCCTTTATTGTTCTCCTGAATTGTGCATAGGTTCCAGTCATATGCCTTTATACACTTTTATTGTCACTTTACTTGTTCTTGATTCAAATTCAAATTCAAATTCAAATTCAAAAGCTTTTATTCGGCAATTTGCCATCAAGCCAACAAATAAAATACATTACACATAAAACAAAGTTACATCAATTTAGAAGGGTAAAGTGCAAATTGTTGTGCAATCCTCATGTAAAATCCTAGTTATTTACAATCCACATTAATTTGTTTACAATTCATAAAAAGGGGCATATACATTTTACATACAAGGGAGTTTACAGACCTCTGATTAAAAACACATATTTAAAAAATTTTAAATAATTTAAAAGCCAGAATAAAAAACTTTGTGTCTATGTTTTAAAACCATACTTTTTCCTTATCAAGCAGATACTAAAGAGAAATCGGCTGACTCCAAAAGTTATCAGTCTAGTGGACAGGGATCTGAGTAATCTTTCAGCCTCTTTGTATGAGCGTATACCCAAATTTTTGCAAAGGGGTTTAATCCATTTTGTACGTTGAGCATTATATAGTGGACAAAAGAAGAGGATGTGGGCCTCATCTTCCCTTTGCTTCAGGTCGCATAGTTTACAAAGTGTGTCATCTCTGCTGGGGTTAGAGTTCCCCCACCGGCACGTATTGGCATTTATTTGGAGGACCCCATACCTGTATTGGAGATACATAGTTTTAGCCAGGGGTGGTTCCACCTCATCCATAAATTGTTCAAATAAGGGAATGTCCTTGAATTGCAAAAACTCAATTGATAATGAACCTGTAACACGATTATGTATGTTAGAATTCATGTAATACCAAAAGGCGGATTTTACCTGAACTTTACAATTAGGTTGCATGGATGTTGGGTTTTTCCAAAAGTGTGAAAGGCCCAGTTTAGTAAACCATGCAGATATATGTCTTAGCCATCGAATTGAATTGTAAGTATCCAGTTCCATAATTTCCAGCAGACACGCCCTATAGTCTGCGAGTTCCGGGGTTGTCCAGATTCTTACCCAGTAAATCAGTGGCCTCAACCAGCATAGATGGTCTGTTCGTTTAAAGTTTATGTCTAGAAAAACAGGTGCTAAGGGTGTTCGTGTTGGTAGACTTAGTAACCTCCTGCAGAACATATTCTCCACAGTATGGAATGTTTGTTTAACATACGGCCCCCAAATCTCGGCTCCATATAGGGCCGCAGATTGTCCTTTAGCTTTGAATACTTCAATTGCAGGTGATATAGCTTTTGAAGTACTCCTTCCATGAATTTTCAGAATGGGGAAGGAGTTCTGTTTTAGTATCAATCTACTTTTTTCTAGCTGGTTTGACCAGGACATTTTGCTATCAAACCTAATACCCAGGTAATCAAACGATTCCACATATTCAAGTTTTGTATTGTTTAAGGCCAGATTTTTCTTAAAGGATTTTGGAGGGTTAATGGCCATGTATTTAGTTTTACTTGAATTAATTTCTAACCCCTTCTTTTCACAATAACTGTAAAATTGATTTACCAAATTTTGTAAACCTTTTGGAGTTTGAGATATTAAAATCGTGTCATCTGCAAAAAGCAGCGCTGTAACAGCCTCATTACATAATTTAGGGGAGTCGTGGTTACACTGTGCCAAAAAAGGGGGGATATCATTTACAAATAAAGAAAAAAGAGTCGGGGCCAACACGCACCCTTGTCGCACCCCCCGTCTGACTGGAATAGCTTCAGTGAGTTCGCCATTTCTTCCCCATCTAATTTTTGCAAAATTGTCTGTGTGAAGTTTTACGAGGTTAGACAATAATTCATCAGGGACACCCATTTGCCCTAAAGTGTTCCATAACAGTGAGCGGGGGACCAGATCGAACGCTGAGCGTAGATCCATGAAGGCTACATATATGCTGCATTTTTTAATCTGGACATACTTCCAGCAGATGCACATGAACCTATGTACCTGATCTACCGTACTTGTCCTAATTCTAAAACCTGCTTGGTATTTAGAGAGGATGTTGGTATCCTCAATCCAATCTAAAAGACGATTTAAAATATGTCTGGCAAAAATTTTTTGTAAAATATCTATTAGACTTATAGGTCTGTAATTGCCGGGGTTATAGCGATCTCCCTTTTTGTATATGGTTACTATTTCCGCCCCCTTCCATGATTCGGGGATCGGAGTGCCTAGCAAAATAGAATTGCACAGGAAATTTATGTAAGGGCACCAAACTTCTATATTATGAATAAATAGATCGCCCGGTAATTTATCCGGACCCGGTGCCTTGCCTGCCTTAACTGCCTTAATAGCACACAATGTTTCCTCTGTGGTGAATTTTTCCGGCTTAGAGTGAAGAGGACTGTATCCAGAGCAAGGATCTTCAGAGGGTAACTCAGATGTATCATATAATTTTGCAAAGTGGTCAAACCAAATTTTTCCATCTAAGAAGAAGTCTCTGTTGGCGCTCCCTGTTTTATTATTTTTGGATATTAGGTTCCAAAAGGTGCATTGATCATGCGACCTGGCAGCATTTAAAAGGTCATCCCAAATTGAATCGTCCCACTCTTTTTTCGCTCTCATGAGAAGGTTCTTATATTCGGTTCTACACTCTTTAACCTTCTTTTGATCTTTAGATTTTACAGCCTTAATGAGATTCTCTTTGGCCAGGCGACACTGGTTGTTATACCATGGTGTCTCCAGTTCCAGTTGCTGTTTAATTTTACTATCCCTGTTACACGGTTTGCTCAAAAGGGGGATTAACTCTTCTATTAATTGATAGTGCATGATAAGCACTTCGTGGGATCCCATAACCAACTTATTGTATGAGGAAATAGTGTTTGAAAAAATATTGTAAATACCTATGAGTGTGTCCTCTTTTGCCAAGATGTGTGGCCACTTTATTGCTCTCCTATTGTTAGAAACTTCAACCTCACCCACGTCATTGTTCATTTCCAACCCACTATCTAATGGGTGGAATAGTGCCGGAAGTAACCCTAGCTCAAGGGGGAAGTGATCGCTTTCTGGTCTATTCACAACAGAAAAAGACAACAACAGGTACCAAAGGTTAATAGTAATCAATACATAATCAATAAGTGACTTTGCAATCCCTTTGGTATAAGTGAAATTAGATGGCCTATCCGGATCCAATCTACCGTTACATGCTCTTAGGTTGTGAGATATCGTCAACTCATATATCTGCATAGCTGCCACCGAGTTTTTAACTGCTTTTACACTATCTAGCCGGGGAATATTGTTGGCCCTATCCTCATTTTCAAGGATATTTTCTAACCCCATGACGGGCTCAAACTGACAGTTGAAGTCCCCTCCTATAATTATACTAGGGTCCTGCTCCAGGGTATTCAAGAACCTATTTAACTGTTCCACAACCAATGATTCCTTATTTCGAGGATTGGGTCTGTTGTAAATGTTTAACAAATAAATGTCCCCAATATCCTTCGTGGAAATCTTTACCCCAAGCAAATCTTTAGAACCAATATTACAAGGTGATACAATGACATCCAAACATACTTTTATCCAAATTATCAGGCCCCCTGATGGTCTGCCTCTCACAGAAGCAGTGGCCCCACAATGGTATGCTTTATATCCTAGTCTATGCACCATATTAATTGCCCATGATTCTTGTAGGAGAATAATGTCATACTCTTCCAGAAATAAACTCCAATTTCTATCGCATAGGTTCCTGGATACCCCTGCTATATTCCATGACAAGATTTTTAAAACACGGTTAGGTTTACATGACACTGGAATGCTGGGGCAATTGTTACCTGTACCCAGGATAGAGGATAATGCCCCTAAATTGGAATCACCAGAGGTCTCATGGGAAATTGTCAAACCCTGCAAAACGTTAGGTGCCACTATTGACCTAACTAGATCTGGTACATGGCCACTGTTCGATATAGCCTCTCCTTGATGGTCTTTGGAGGGGCTAAGGGACAGAGCTATGACCGGTCTGGTTTCTATGTTATCCGGAGAGGGGAGCATTATTCCAGAATGTACAATTGGTTTTAAACTGGGGTTCTCATTGGTACTAGGGAGGGAAGATGGAATTTCATGTGTGCCACTTTTTTCTTCTTGTCAGTAACCCCACCATGACCAATTTTTATCCCCTTCCATGGAACCTGGGAACATTCTTCCTATTGGAGTTGGAGGGTCAAAAAAAGAGTATTTGTTATTCATCGGGCCTAACCGGGATTGATCTTTGTTGTCTTGGGGCCGCTGCATGGGGTAGAAGTAGCTGAGGTCATAAGTACCAATTCCTAGATAGCCACCTCGTTGGTTCTGGCTATACACAAGTTGAGCCACCGAGGGGTCCTTGAAATTGACTAGAATACAATCACCTACTATGTCTTTCTGCCTTGTTCCCAACCAGCTATTTCTGATTCTGATTCTGATTAACCTAGTTAGATTATTGTTGTTTTGGTGCCATTTGTCTTACTAAATTTGTATCTATTTTTTAAATTGGATTGGGTTTTTTGTGTTGTGACTTTCACTTTTTATATATTCTGATTGTTCAAAATGCTTTACACATTTCCGTTTAGTTAAGTTTGTCTGCTCTGTTCCAAAGTTTCCAGGGGTTGAGTTCAGGTTTAAATTACTGAAAGTTTTCACTAAATCTAACAGGTTAGTGACTTCATTACATATGGAGGACTTCCATGCACCCCAAATAATAATTCACTTTCTCAGAGATGGGTGGCCACATCCTGTACATAACAAATTTACTGAAAATTATAGGAGACGCCCTCCATTAATTTACCTCTGACAAGCTGATAGGCTGATCAATTTAAGTCAAAATGTCCATTCTCCCTAAATTGTTTACAGAACCTGTCCATTATATGTCCCTAATTGTTTCCTAATCTGGTAAACTCAGTCATCAGGGCATTTGTCTGGAATCACAAAATAGCAATGGAGTTATACAGAGTTTAATTGGCATGGTACTTGTCCACAAGCATGACAGAATTAGATGCACACCAAACTGACTGCCCACCCACTCTATTTTGGGTCGAGGAAACTGTCATATTTCCTCTGACAATGCCCCCACTTGCTTCACTGGTGGACATCTCAGTTCCTATTTAAACTGACCCCATACCCTAATAGTGGATCGAGGCGATTAGTTTCTGGTTTAAAAAAATACACCTCTGCTTTTTTAATATGGTGAAGTGCATTTGTCTGGAACCATAAAAGACCAACGGGGTTGTATGGAGTTTAGTGGACAAAATGCTTGTCAGACAAACCTGGGGGTGTAACCAGTATACAAAACTGATGGCTCACCTGTTTGGTAAACTAATGTTGCTTTTGCTGGTGCCCTTACGTGCTCCACTGGTGGGAATCTTAGACCCTATTTAAGATAGATGTTATGGGAGACTTATTTTGTGCTCATGACTGCCAGGAAAAGCCTTGTGAGTCTAAGCAGAAAAAATAAAATGGATCCCACACCCTGGGAAAGGAACCGGGTGATAAGTTTTTGTTTTTCAAAAATAAACTCTAGCTTTGGAAGTTTAAAAAAATGCACAGAGACCTTTACGAGGTTATATCCTTTGCCACCCAGGTGAATGGTAAGCCACCTTCCAGTCTTTGCTTGTATTCATTTCTTTCCAACTCCTTTCCGCAATATTTTTGCTGCAATTTCAATCCCACACCCAAATCCATCATTTTTATTTTGTATTATTAGACAATAGCTATGTCCATCAACATTTGGCAAGCAATTTCAAAGTCACAGAATGTGTCAGGAGTGCATGTGGTATGGCTGTACTGCCTAGTGCAAGGCTATCAACCATATGCAGCATTGTGTGAAATAGATGTAACGGTGACCCGACGTTTTCACACCAATAACTTCATAACATTATATTCAATTTGTTCCAGGATAAACAGTCCTGAATGATAGCAAGGCATGGGTGGTTCAATGAAACAGCTGGATCTATACACACAGATAAATACATTAAAGTGATGTTCATCATGCAAGAGATAATCCAGCATTACAAGAATCTATTGACTTGTATATTACACCAGATCAGAAAAAATCCACAATTGCCTGCAAGTGAGTAACCATCTAACTGAGTGAACAGGGTACACATGTTTGCCACATGTCCCAGCCTTAAACAATACTGGGAGTAAATCTTTGGTAAGGTAAAGAAACGTTAGATATTCAGACTTAATCGGTTTGTCACAATCTTAGACATGGACTTGTTTTGTTTGCAATGATAGTAGCATGACTAATACAAATTGAAACAATTGATAAATATTTCTTTATCAGCTGAGATGATACTTTTAGGAAATCAACCAATTACTTCTCCTTTCAGGGATTTGTTGTTTCTTTTAATATCTTGTGCTAGATTGGTTGTAGCAAGGGCATGAATCTTGGATAAACCACCTTATATAATCGAATGGTGTTGGTTGGTGAAAGACATTTACGATATGGAACTCTCCTTATCTAGAATACGAGGCGAACGCTCACTCAAGAAAGTTAATAAAATTTGGGGAACATTGTTTCCACGTATGAGTTGACATTTTATTATTATTTAACAAGTGATATGCACTTACTTTTTTTCTGTACAGAATGATTTCTTCTGTTATTTGATTTAGTATTTTATGAACTATGGAACTTTCAGTTAATGTTGTATATTTAGTAATGAATTACTTTTGAAATGATTATATGCTTGTGTTGTCAATACAAAATGATTTTTTTTTTTTTAAAAAAAGCATGACTAATAAAAGCAATAATTTGGCAATGTCAAACAGCCCTGGAAAGGCTCCCCCAACTCAGGGCAGCTGTGTATATGGTGGTTTATCAGGGCCATGCACTACAAATGACGTCTCACTCCCGGGATCACCCCTCCTAAGTAAGTGCCTCTGTCGGCAAGGACATTGTGTGTCTGGCCCACCATCCCTGAAGCATTCAACTCTTGTGACTATAAGGTGAGTACGGTTTGGCTAGGGTTCCTGAAAGAGAGGCAAAGTAGGGGATAAGCCTTGGTATTGTGGTTGATGTAAATAGTGAATGTCTTCTCCCTTGTTAATATCATACTGTCTGAATTATTCTTTCCAACATATATACCTTGTCGTATTTATGGATTTGTGTGGCTTGGCAGTTGAGACCATGATTGTGGGACTGTTCAGGGCCATACAAGGCATCCCCCTTTTTCTTTTGAGATCATTTTAACTGATGTGTCATGGGACCCTCCAAGGGGTGCTTGCAATGAGTCAATCTGAGGTTGCAGGGACGTATGGGGTTAGGAGCAGTCATTGGCATCTTGTCCTTTTAACAGCCACCTGCACAGGCATGTGGGTGTCAAGCTGACACAGGATGCTGGGGGGGGATTATTTTGGATGGTGGGGGGCCGGAGCACAGGCGCTCCCTGGTTGTGGATACAGGAGGGTGGGGTCCTCCCCTAAGAAGGCACCCATCCATGTACCTTGGAACTGGATGGGGAGGTTCCTGAGCATTCATGATCTCACTCGAAGGACAATTTGTGGATATGCGAGAATTAATTTTTGATAAGGTTAGAAAAGTAATGTATTAGCCTCTCTGTCCAGGTCAGAAAACAACACATGTAAAAAAAAGATGTGAAATTGGCGGGTTACTGTGTATAGTCATGAAATGTGGAGTGTTTCTTTTCATTGTTTTTTATGTGCAAATAAATACGGCCGGGGGTTTTATTAAACCCTAACCCAAAAAGAGAGTACTGGTGTGGTGTCTAACAGAGGGATGGATGGGACTGTGGGGTATATGGTGTGGGACACCATGTCTTGAGGCTTAGACAATACCTGGCCATATGATGGGATTGCAGGTTCCAAGAAGGTGATGGGAGAAAGATGTTTAAAGCACATAGGGACAAATTAAACACAGTAAGATCTGAAATACACGTAAAATCAGACACAGACATTTTGGAACATCACCTCCTCCTATGAAGCACACAGATTCCCTAACATTGGGGAGTGGTTAGAATATAATATGGCACCCCAATATCGAAGGATACCCTGATCCAAAAGTGCCAGTTAGTACTTAACATGATCTTCAATCCTACTATCCACTTGTGTAATGACTGGCACATTTATGATTATCTTTGTTTTTCAGAAACAAACCTCTTAGTTACCATTCATAATGGATATGTAGCTGTTTGATCCACCCATTGGGCTTACTGCCTTTTCTATTGTATTTATCATAGAGACACATAACGCAAATGTACAAAGAAGTGAATTAATGCAGCACTGCAGACAAAATAGCTGTGCAGCAACAAAGGCAATGTGCAGAGCAGCGCAATATCTACAACAATATGGAACTGTTTCTCTCTCTTCTTGTGCCGGCACCCTTTTTGCTTGCCTTGTGCAGCATGCACACTGTTGAACCATTATCAACGTTAAGTGTGTGATATGGAGCATAGATTTTAACTGGACTATTTCAATACATCTTTCAATACTATTTCAAATATGTATCTGTGCTGCTCAGTACAACGTTGAATATGTTTGGAGAAAAGAAATCTTTCTCCAGTGCTACACCTGCCTCCAGGAGGCATCATTTTATGATGCAGATCCCTATCCACCAGAAGATACAGATTTACATCAAGATCCATGAGTGTTTGCATTTAAAAACATACATGTACCACCAATTGTATGCCTCCTTGATGCAAGTAGCTCTACTCTGAATTATTTTAAGGCTTATTTCAACTCCATCAACTGTTTTACAGGTAAAAGTAAATCCCAGTACAATACTTTGTGTAATACAAACCTAGCGCCAAGTGTTAATAAATATGAGCTACTATGTTTACTTTAATTGTAAAGATTTCTAACATGCAAAACCTAATGCACATTGTTGTCTAAATGGTTAGTCTGAACATGTTCATAGATATCAAGATATTATGCTGCAAAGTCATATACATTCAAAAGCCTGATGGTATCTGTATTGTATTTGTATGTCAACTAATAAATGTTCTAACATTTACATGTTTGTATTGTTTCTTTTATTTGAATGTCAATTAGCTATTTACTCATGTGCTAGTGCCTTTAAGTATGGGAACATGTAAAATTATGCAACTGTTTGATAGACTAAAATGACCAGTAGTAACCCTTCCAAAATCAAAATATAGTGTAATTGTAAAATGCTTGAGAAGAGTTCACCAAGTATTAATCTATCCCATTTTCTCAAATCATGTATACAAAGGATTTTACTTGATTTTCATTCAATATGAGTATGCCAGCCTAAAACAGTGGACGTGTAGTTCTACATTTAAATTGTCCTGCATTCATTGTCTTCCTTAAAGCATTTTTAAATGTTGTGTTTTTCAGGCTATAAATAATTGGGTTACACAGGGGGATGACAGCAATATATGACAATGAGGAAATTTTATTGTCTATCATGGAATATGTTGATGTTGGACGCACATAGGTACCAAAAAGAGAACTATAGAATAAAACAACCACAGTGAGATGTGAAACACATGTAGAGAAGGTCTTCTGCCTCCCCTCCTTAGATTTTATTTTCATGATGGATGACGTGATGTTGATATAAGAAATTATTATTAAAGAAAAGGAAGTTAGAGCCACTATCGGACCCACAATATAGGTAAGTGTCTCAATTGAGTGGGTATTGCTACAGGAAATCTTCAGTAAGGCAGTGACATCACAGAACATGTGATTTATTGTGTGAGTTGTACAGAAAGAGAGATGAGAGAAAAATACTGTGTGTGCTAATGGTATCAAGAAACTTAATAACCAGGTTCCCGCAGCCAGCTGGACACACACCGATGTGTTCATGATTGTCATGTAATGTAAGGGATTGCAGATGGCCACATACCGATCATATGCCATTAATGAGAGAAGGAGATATTCTAGAACCACCATGACCATGAAAAAGTACACTTGTACAAGGCACTCAGTAAAAGAAACATGTGTGCCCTCCTGAAAGAAGTGAACCAGCATTTGTGGGAAAATGACTGAGGTGTAACAGATATCAGTGAAGGATAAATTTGAGAGGAAGAAATACATAGGTGTGTGCAGATGTGAATTGGAGTATACTGTTGCAATGATAAGAATATTTCCCATAAGAGTTAAGAGGTAAATCAGTAAAAATGAGACAAAAAGAGGAACTTTGAGATGTGGAAAATCTGAAAATCCTATAATCAGGAAGTCCTTCATTGAGCTCTGGTTGTCTTCTTTCATTGTTCCAATGATGCAGGAAAGCTTGAGGTTGAAGACAACTGCAAACAAACACAAGCACTGTCAATGTAACTGCTGGTAGAAGACACAGGACAGGAGGTTGCCACAAACGTGCTTCAAGTGTACATCAATAAATAGTACATTTGCATTGTTTCAACATCTGTTTTTCCATCATTGATTCACATTAATTTCATACATTTATAGTATAATGATGATAGGCAGTATTTGAGTTGTGCCGCTATGTGCACGAACTGCAGATCAAAGCTCACAATTTACAGAAGCTGGCAAGCTATTTTATCCTCCCACGGTGTTGCGTTTACATCTATTTAGATGTGTTTGCCTTCATATACATGGCTAAACTGTGGCAGTAAGTATTAGGTAAACAAGTTAGCATAGGTTTAGTTAGTTGTCTTGTAGTAAAATACTTTCTAGACAGAAAAAAAGAACAACCAAAACCAGTTGTGCATAATATTTCAAAGATAACAAGAAACAATGATAATCAAAGTGCACAAACCTAATTCATGTTCAGGAAGAAAAGACAATATACTGTGTATAGCACAATATGAAATATGTTTACAAAATCAAGAACATGTTCTGCATTTTGTTGAGTCAGAGAAACTTTAATGGGAAACCCACACATCTACAAAATGTGAAACAAATGTACTTCATAAAGGAATGAAATTTGTCATAGTCCATAACAATATTAACCCTCATATATTTTTCAGTGAAATATATATATATATATATATGCTAAGACTCAAACAAACCTCTAAATAAGTAACACTCATGGGCACATTTATAAAAAAAACATTCAGTGTAGGGAAGCAAGCCACCTTGTTGCCCTGCATGACAGGAAAAGGGAAGAAATGCTCTGTATTTAACACAATACGGTGCATTCCCGTTTTTTCCAGCACACTGACTAGTACCTAGCTTCATGTTGCAAGGGTTCCTGCGTTGTAAGCAGGATTTTTTTTTGTGCAGGAAGGGACCGCTTTCTACACAAGAACAATCCCCTAATCTATTGTCCTCTGTGTATGTGTGCTGCAGAAGCACACATAGCAAGAGGAAAAACTAGGAGAAATAAACATATACATAATAAATATATTTCTCCTTGTGACGCCTCCCCTGGAGTTGCGTTATGTTTTGATGCAGTGTACCGGTAATGGTAAATATGGGAATGCATCAAATACCATGGCTGTTGCCTGGGAACACTAGTGCACCATCTGTGGAATGCCTCCCTGGAGAAGGGTAATGCAGTGCAGCGATTTAAGTTCAGTTGCGTATATTCTGATTTTAACAAGCCACTTAGTGCCACGCAAGGGGTCCTTGCATTGCTTGAAAAACTTAACATATGATTTGCGTCACTCTTGTGCCCCAGTGCGACACAGCTCATTGATAAATATGGCCTGTGTTGTAATAATATAAATAAGTAAAGGATCGTCCATATCAGAATGAACTCTGCTGGAGCACTGCAGAGCATCTGTTTTATGCGCCTGTAGTGCGTAAAGCCAATTCATTTACCTTCATTTTTCTCTGAATGCATTAGATTAGACAGCATGGCTCAGAAGTAGAAAAGGGCACACCTTGCTCATTCTTACCATGACTTAGTGGCCAAAAATAATGCATTACCTCCAAGAAATGTAGCGTGAAATGAATGAACTTTACCCCCTATAGGCAGAAACAAACAGAAGCCCAGCTCTGAGCTGAGCAGTATTACCCATCAAGATAAGCTCCTGAGGTAAAATACATTTACACATAAAAGCATGTACTCAGCTATGCAAGGAGCTGCCAAGTCCATCATGATACAGTCCATGTGGTGAAATGTTTTTACTTTACACACTGCAAGTTCACAACATAGGCTCTCAGCTTTGCATCAATGCTTCTGTCCTGATCTGTTAAGCTTGCAGGACACAAACACAATTATAACCACAGTTTAAACCCAAGTTTAACCAAGGGTTTGCTTACTTGCCTTTTGTTTCAGAAGTCTCAGGGCCATAAAAGACGTCTTGAAAATTCATTTATGCTGTGATCTCTCAGACCTACACTTGCCTGAGGTGCCCCCCTCCAGTCCTGGGCATCAGAAGTGGATTTTGCACCTGTTTTCTGGCAAAACTGACTCAGTGACCCCTTTGCGCTGATCGGAACTGCAGCAGTGCCCTTTAACACAGTAGCTATTCAATGATGACACAGGTCCCATCTGCGAGACTTGATGAGGACACACTGCAAATCCAGCACCCAGATAGCAAGGATCCATGATGTTGCAGAGTTGATCTGAAAATCTTGGGGGTCAGGCAGGGGTGTGTACTGGCCCCCTTTCTATTCACCCTTTATACGAATGGCTTGGAGGCTGCCATGCTCCAAGGCAGCAAAGATCTTCCTTTGATAGCACGTCGGCAGATACCAGCGCTCCTATATGCCGACGATGCTGTCATTTTAGCAAGAACGCCAATTGAACTACAACAGGCTTTGAATAGATACTCCACCTTCATGGCAAGCCTGAATCTGAAGCTAAACGTAAAAAAAACTTACACAATGCATGCAGGGGAGAAAAGAAACGCAAAAAAATAGGAAACTGTATGTACAGGGTGAACACGTGGATAGGACTACAACCTATCCCTACTTAGGGATTGTTATTGATGAAAAATTCAACTGGAATCCAGCTGTCATCGCAAGGAAACTGTCATTTCTTCGAGAGACATCATCTCTAAAAAGCTTCTCACAAAGACTGGGGCAGCGACCACCCAAAGAACTGTTACAAATTTATAATTCAAAATGCATAAGTACGGCAACATACGGGGCGGGGATATGGGGTTTTGCAAATGTGGACTCAATACAAAAAATTGAGAACTCTTTTTTGAGATATCTGCTGGCGGTACCAAAAAGTTGTTCAACTTTTGCCTGCCACACAGAGCTTGGCATTGACTACGTCACTGACATTATAAAACTACAGCCAATAATGCTGTGGCGTAGAATATGGGTTACTGAGCAGTGTCAATTGACTAGGGCGATCATCCAAGACATCCTAAAACTGGATCAATGTAAGAAAATCAAATGGCTGTCCTACGTCAAAGCGCTACTAACAGATTTAGGTTACAGGAAGTATTTTGATCATCCACTATTGATAAAAGAAATCCCAAAAAAGAACTTAAAAAGGGAATGTCTTCTTTATCTGGGTCAGGTACGATTACTATCGGAGATCCACAAACCATCGGTCCAACACTCATTACTAGCGCAGACTGTGTTTAATGCAGAACCCTATTTGAACTTCAAACTAACACAATATGAAAAAATGCTGCTCACCCGTTTCAGATTTGATCTCTTTCATTTAATGGTTGCATTTCCAAAGCAAAATGTCTGGTCATCTACATTTTCTATGTGCCCCTGTGATCTGCAGTCCCCACAAACAACTATCCACACACTGTTATTTTGTACGTTTTTTACTGAACCCCGTAAACGTTGGATATTGCCCATCCTGAAATCCTGGGGCCTACGACAGTGTCGTCCTGCATACCTGGCACTTCAGTACCTTGAAAACGTAAATTATGCCAAAGCGATTGCACTTTTTCTCAAGTTTTGTATACGTCATCGTACAAATCTCTGACCATAAACTATACCGCTGCTTTGCACAAATGAAAGAAAGCTAGCTAACAGGAAAACAGTAGGTTAATTTAAAACTGAAAAGCTTACATAAACTGAGATGTTGCTGCTCGTCTTAATCACTTTTTAACAAAGGCATTTTTTAATGATTTTATATTTTGTAATACTTGTATTTTACTCATTGTGAACTTTTATGGTGTTTTTCTTAAAACTACCGAATAAAGTTATTATTGAATTGAATTGAATTGATCTGAAGATGCCCTGCAATGGCTCGAATCACCGCATCAACCAAACTGCGTTAATCAGATCCGACTTCTTGTGTCTTCAATGTTGACACTTGTTCCGGCCAAGGTAATTTTACAGCAGACCCTTCCTAGGTTCTGTAGCCGGCCTGCTCTCCATCATATCCAGCCTGAACTTTGGATTTTCCCCAGTCTAGGGCAACCTCAAGTAACCTTTTAACGCTATTGATTTGTAAGCATCTCTTTTGAGTTTAATCTTTGAAAAGTCATATCTCGACTTCTACCTAGATATCGGCCCATGTTCTGCTGTGTCCTCAGCGTATTCCTATGTTGTTGCCTGCATTCTTAGGGCCACCACAGGATGCTTCAGCTCCTGTTGGAACAGATACCGGCTCCTCAACACCTACTCAGGCCTTGGGTGGAACACAGGCTTCCCCAGCATCGGCTGTTGATAGTGCAGAAGAACATCTGTGCTTAATTAACCTAACCTGTGAGGTGTTGCAGGGATCATCATCTGCAATGGCAAGCAAGAGTGATGTTGCATCTCCCAGCCGGGACACATAAACATTTGGCTCATAATGTGCTGGGAAAAAATTGGTATTTTTTCAAAACAACCAAATTTGGAATTTTAAACAAAGGACCCTTTTTGCTAAACTGCATGGCTTTCAGTCACTCATTGTTCACACTATATATACAAATATAGTGTAGTCCAGACTTCTCTCACCCGCATTATATTTTTGTTATCATTTTTAAGAATATGATGTTTTTTTAAGTACTATTTTTATGGAGTTAGTAAATTGTTTCCGTGCAATGCCTTGCTGTATGTTAGAATGAATAGTATGACGTCCAGTCGGATGAGGAGTGGGTGTTATGTTTTATATAGGCACCCCTGTAGGGGCTGGGGTAGCAACTCAATCTTTCACCTATATTCTCCCCTACCATTACACTACATTAAGGTTTTTGGGACTGACCTTTTACCTAGTTAGGGTACTGCTTACAGGACGTGTGGTTTTCCCTGAAAACTAGCCTCATCCATTATGCTTGAGGATTCTTGTCAACTCAGCAGGACCACCATCTCCTGTATGATAACTATGTATGTGTCATTCCTTCTATCATTCTAAGTTCAACATGACACAGCAAGGTAGAACCCCTGAGGGTACCACTTTAGGTATATGAACTCCATATCTTGCGGAGACAGACAGAGGAGAAAAAGACTTCCATGCTGACACACAGAGGCGAACGTTGAGGTTCCTGCACGCAGACACTCCAGCTCACAGTGGTCTGACAGCCCTTGCGGGATGTCCATCTCGAGACCAAGACAGGGTCCCACAGTCTCTCACTTCAGGCAATAGGGTTGACTTTATCCTAGAGGGATTCTTGGCTACTGACCTACATACATGCTAGGTACACTTCATTGTAGGAGTAGGCATTTTTACTGTAATGTATTTTAATACCTGCCAGTATTCATTGTTTTACCACTATGGTAGGAATCTACTATCCTTTTACTCTGTTGGCGCTTTTAATCATTTATATCTGTTACTGTCTTATGGTTGTTTCAGCACACCTATTTTACACTAGAATGAAGCTGGTTCAATAAATGCCTATTAAAAACGTTCCCACTGTTGTATTCTGTGTATCTCACTGAGAAAAAGTGAGCTCAAGTGACTGAGCGGAAAGTACTGTACTGCTTCCATGATCCCTGATGGGACAGAGTTGACATGTTTGATAGTTGAGAATAAATATTCTCTCCTTGGTAAGAGGGGTTTCTAGTTCCACTGTGAGCTATCTGGTATACAGGCAAACATACCCGGTGGGGTTGTCTAGAATCTGTCTGGACACCAATCCCACAGTCTATGTTGTCTAAATGCACAGATCCTAAATAGGTTTACAGGAGCTAAACAACATAACAAAGCATTAAAGTGAAGCATATTTAAATTGATGATCAACCTCCAAACTAATAAAGGTATTCACCTTTTCTCAGGTTAAACTTGCTGTTTCTATCAATGCAGTGGCAAAATTAGTCACCTTTGTGTCATTTTGTGAGAGATAGTCAAGGCCACACATATTGTATAAGCAGATGATAGGGTTTGACCTAAATGTTTCAGGACTGGCCCTTGGATCAAAATATCAATGACCCCTCCAAGATGCATGGAGAGTGCAAAGTATGACCACCCTCTCATGTTCCACTCTCTGGACAAGAGAAATATAACCTATTTGAGTTTTGGTTCGAGAACATGTTTCGTTATTATGCATTTATGATAAATAGTTCAACATATATCAACCAGGTACTGTTATGTTTATTTCCAGGCTTCCTGCTTTCTGGGTTACTTCCCTTGACTCTGGGTGATCAAATGTATGTTAACTTTTGTTAAACATTATTGCTCAAAAGTGTATTAGTTAGGGGTGCAAAGAATCCTAGCACATACATCTCAGATAAGGTGTAGATGAGATAATGTTCTCCCTGGCTTTAGTGACTTAGCGGATAGTGAGATCTGATCTTTGAGGTGGCATTTCAGCCATCACACGCACAGGAGGTAGCTGACTTTCTTGTGCAAAATTAGGTATGGCTGATATTCCAGCTCTCTAGAATTCAATCCTAGAACACAACATTTTCAGAAGGCCAATATGCTTAAAGAGAATTAATAATGAGTAATATGCCTCCAGCTTGGAAGGTATTGTTGTAGAAGATACAGCATGCAAGAACACAGTCAATATGTTTCCAGCTTGATTGCAAAGTGAAGCAAGATGGGCTGCCCTAATTTAAAGCAATGTTCTTCACTACCTTGATACAGCCAATTGGACCATGCACGCGGAGGGGGGAAAAAGAAGTCAGCGTGAGTGCTCGCGCTGCTCGGCTGCCCATGCCAGATGTGGAGATGATCGGCTAGCCACCCTGCATCAGTGTAGGAGATGCTGGGCTGCCGTGCGCACAGATCGCCTATCACGCTAAGATAGCGGAAAACGCTGCGGCTGCCTCCTGGACGTTTTGGGCTTCTACATCCATCTATCAGACCCACATTTGAGTGCAAGGGGCCTGTAAGAACGTCTCTAACCTGCCTGTTAACCCGCTGGCCTGGGAGCACAAAGTTTGCCGTTTTCACGCGGTTGGTTGGGGAAGGAGCGAGGCATTTGACAGAACAATTGCAACGCTGGTCTTGAGCTGGAGCGCTTGGTTTTCCCTGGCTGTGGCCACGGCTGCGGCGCTGATCTTTAAGCAGAAGCCTCAGGATTGCTACTCAATATCGGAAGACCTAAAGCTGCCATTTATTACGGACATCTGCACCTACTTAGAGATGACCGCTAGTGAGGCAAGGAAGGGGCTCAAACAGAAGACGCCAGTATCTGCCAAGGACTCGTCAGCAGGCGAAGGAGCTGGGAAACCCAAACATGATCAGGTCAGTGGGGTGAAAAAGTTTAACTTGGGCAAGACGGGGGGGGGGGGCAAAAAGACTATAAAGACCCTGGATCTTCGCACCCCCCCTGCGAAAATGTTCACGGTAGCCAAAAACCAGTCTGCCAGCATCAAAAACAACACAGGGAAACAATCCCCTACCTCACTTAAAGTTCTTTCACGGCAGGATGGCGCTACTGCCAAAGAAGGCCCTAAGGAGACTATACCCACTAGCACTGGTGAAACCAAAGGCATAATCTCTAGCGACCTCCCAGTTAGTTTTCTTGAGCCTGCTCCCACCCTACACACTTCGTCCGGGGGATCTGACCATGAGCATGATCAGACTGGTGAGAACCCCGGTAATTTTTCCCCACTAGACACTTTATCGCTAGCTCTGTCGGCCACTTGAAGACAGCTGGAGCCAAACAAGGGAGCAAGAAATGATGGGGCATGCACAACCCTTGCTATCACTGATGCTGGAGCATACTCAGCGGGGACTGAACTCGTTATTCAAAGCCTGGAGGTCCCTCTAGGAACACAAAACCGCTGGACCCCAGAAGCTTGCCCTGAGGACTTTTACTCGGTCTCAGACAGTACACCCAGCTCCTCTGGTGGGACCGAGGATGATGATGACGATGTTGCTAGCGAAGGCAATAGTGAGGTCTTACATGACAATATTGATACAGTTGTGTGCCCCAAAAAGCCAAGAAGTAATAGCAAGCGGCGTAGTCAACTCAAGTGGGACTATTCCGATTCTCAGATATACTACCCTTCGGAGGAAGACGGCTCGAGCCAACCGCAGCTGCATAGCCTGAGAAGCCTACAAACTGAAACGGCCGAGACAGCTGAGCCCTCGCTTGCAGCCAATCAATCAATCAGTGACACTTATAGAGCGCGCTACATACCCGTAGGGTCTCAAGGCGCTGGGGGGGGGGCGGGGGGTGCCGCTACTGCTCGAACAGCCAGGTCTTCAGCTTCCTCCTGAAGGAGAGGTGGTCTTGGGTCAGGCGCAGGTCGGGAGGGAGGGAGTTCCAGGTCTTGGCGGCCAGGTAGGAGAAGGACCTTCCTCCTGTAGTCGCTCTTCGGATGCGGGGGACGGCGGCGAGGGCGTGGTTGGCTGATCGGAGGTGGCGTTTGGGAGCGTAGAAGTTGATCCGGCTGTTGAGGTAGCTCGGGCCTTGGTCGTGTAGGGCTTTGTGTGCGTGGGTGAGGAGGCGGAAGGTGATTCTTTTGTTGACGGGGAGCCAGTGAAGGTCTCTCAGATGTCCGGTGATGTGGCTGGTTCGTGGGATGTCGAGGATGAATCTGGCTGAGGCGTTCTGGATCCGCTGGAGTCTCTTCTGGAGCTTGGCGGTGGTACCGGCGTAGAGGGCGTTGCAGTAGTCCAGTCGGCTGGTGACGAGGGGCTGGGTGACGGTCTTCCTGGTCTCGGTGGGGATCCACCGGAAGATCTTCCGTAGCATGCGCAGGATGTTGAAGCACGCCGAGGAGACGTTGTTGACTTGCCTGGTCATGGAGAGGGAGGAGTCCAGGATGAAGCCCAGGTTGCGTGCATGGTCTGTCGGTTTGGGTGCGGTGCCCAGGGCGGGAGGCCACCAGGAGTCGTCCCAGGCGGAGGGGGAAGAGCCCAGGATGAGGACCTCCGTCTTGTCAGAGTTCAGTTTCAGGCGGCTGGTCGTCATCCACTCGGCTACCTCTTTCATCCCTTCGTGCAGGTTGGCTCTGGCGGAGGCGGGGTCGTTGGTCAGGGATAATAGCCTCGATCAAGGTATTCCAGGAGGAGGTGAGGGCTGATAATCGGACAGCTAAGAACGCCACTAAAAAGATGCAGGGGCGTCTGAAAAGACTGAATAAGACCTGCACGGATATCAGCGACCGGGTGGGCGTGGTGGAAACAAGAACAGAGTATCTAGAAACCGAAGCAGGGTCCTCTACACAACTGATCGAGTCCAATACCGCATGCCTTACAGACCTGATCGTTAAGATGGAAGAACAAGAAAATCGCAACGCTGGAATAACCTCCACCTGCTTGGTATTCCAGAGGGGAAGGAGGGGGAAGATCCTGGACGATTTATTGTCAAGCCGTTACAAGATTCCTTTCCGGAACATCCAGGCTAGGACTGGGACCGAGAGGTACAGCGAGCGCACCGCTCCCCATTCTTCCTGAAACGGCAGTATGACAGCGGCAACTCAACTGGAGGCCAGCCTAGGGTGTTTCTTGTGTATTTTGGCAATTTCCTCCTAAGACAAAAGGTATATGACCAGGCACGTCCCAATTCCAAGAAAGGGGCCAACGGGATTACATTTTTTGCTAAACCAGACTTCTGCCACCAGACCGTGGAACGGAGATGGCATTTAAGGCAATTGATCTCTCCCTTCCAGTAACAAGGAGCCTAGGTATACCTTATGAACCCGGCCAGGTTGAAGATCATCCCTAATGGCACTACAAATGTCTTCTTGTCTGAAATTAAAGCCAGGGAGTATCTGGAGAAAGTCAAAACCAAGAAGGGCAATAAATGACCAAGCTATCTTACTCTTCTTTTTTGCTAAATTTCTACGCACGCATTGGCTGGGCCACCTAAAATAGGACGTCATAAACTCACCAAAAAAACAAAAAAACAACTTTTTCTCATACAGCAATCATTTATCCTAATTAAGGGGACACTGTTCTCTGTTTTCATTTGTTTTCTCTATTCTCCGTTGAGAACCTTGATCCTTAACTCTCTTCTTTTTTCTCTTGAAAAAAACATAAAAAAATAAAACGTATCTTAGCACTTAGTCCATGCAGCATCTTCTGTGGTAGGGCCAATTGCCGATCCTACATTTATTTGTTTTTCTTTCTAACTGGCGTGATCAGCAGCCGAGGCTCATGACTGACCACCATCATTCAGGCTTTTCCTGATTGCTTATGTAAGGGGTGGGTGGGGAGGGTGGGGAGTTGGGGGGGACGTGGAGGGGACACAGAAAGATCACTCAGGCGCCAAACCTATCCACAACAACTGCACGTACACATAATTATACTTTTAGGCACGCTTATAAACTTCAAACAGCTCAAAAGAAATAGCAAAATACATGCATCGCTTCTTACTATTCCCACATCCATCCTCAGATGGTTAGTGTAGACTCACTACGAATTGTCTCAATCATAATCTGTGGATTGAACGACTCTTCTAAAAGACAGAAGGTGGCTCAAGGGTTACGGTCCCTTGGGGGGAACATCGTATGCTTGCAGGAAACTCACGTAGAAAACTCACAAAAACACCTATTAGACACCCTAGGGTTCAAGGTAGTGGGTGCCACGACACAGGGGGCCAAAACAAAGGGAGTTGGAATCATGGCAGAAAGAATACTCTCTACTAGCAACCCCCGAACCAAATCTGATCCATTAGGGAGATGAGTTATCACTGAATTTCTACTCCCCAACAACTCATCTGTTACCCTCTGTTCAATTTACAGGAGCAATGCCGATGACCCAGGGCTCTCAACCAGGTTTCTGGGGAACTATCACACTGGCCTACTCCCATTGTACTATGCAGCGATCTTAAAATACACCTACCCTGTAATTTGGAGACTGACAAAAAGTGGAAATACAAAGGTAGGAAACCCCTAGTCTTCCAATCCCTAGTCAATCTCGCGCAGACGCACGGCTTAATAGATGATTGGGCTAGCAAAAACCTCACACAACCTGGATATAACTTTTTTCTGCCCCACACCAACTACTAGTCAGACTAGATTACTTTTTTATTTCAGCTTCACTGGTCAATAGCTATACTATTGATATCGCACTTCGTTTTTTATCTGACCGTAACCCTCTCATTATCAATATTAAGGGGCTTGGGCAATTGAAGGAGGCTACTAAATGGAGCTTTGAGAAAGCACTACTATACAATACCAGACATCTAGCTGACATGCAGGGATGGATCCAGGAGTTCCTGGAAATAAACACTAGCTCTGCCTCCCACATGATTGTATGGGGCACTTTAAAGGCGGGGATCAGAGTTGCAATCTTAAGGTTCTCAATTCAGAAAAACAAAAAAGAAAAAACTTTAATTAGCGACTTAGAAGACAAATTAAGAAGAGTTGAAACTAAACTAACTCAAATGATTCACACAGGACAAGACAGCCAGTCTGTCCAAAAAGAGGTAGTCCTGGCCAAAGCCGAGATAGGAGCTGTCTTAATGAAAAAAATCGCAACAAAGTTGGCAGCTACAAGGGAAAAAAAGTACGAGTGTAGCGACAGTATTGGGCACCACTTACCGTCAGGACTAGACAACAGGTAACTAGCAGTGAAATACAGGCAATCAGACTCCCCTCTGGCACGGAGACCACAGACCCTAGTTTCATATAGAGGGGATTCCAGGACTATTATGCCAAGCTGTACACTGAGGAAAACTACCCTGTTGGTGACACTTTGGAAAGTGAGATCTCTAACTACCTTAGTGAGATATGACTAAAGCAGCTTAACCCAGAAGACAGTGAGCTATTAGATCTCACCCCAACCTGGGAGGAAACTTTGGAAGCATTCACTAGTCTCCCGGACGGTATCCCCTTAGAATTCTATAAAACTTTTGCCCCACAAATTAAAGTCATCTTCACCGAGGTAGTTAGATCCATCTTTGGCGGGGCTTCCCCCCCGGTCTCTTGGCAAGCACCAGAATTTCTATCTTCCCAAAAAAAGACAAATCCCCTCTGGACATGAGCTCCTACAGGCCCATCACCCTCATCAACTGTGATTCTAAAATCTTTTCTAAAGTACTAACCTCTAGAATCTCTCTAGTAGTTGAGTCTCTTGTCTCGGAGTGGCAACAAGGCTTCATTCCCAAGAAAAAGACTACAGAACACGTCAGCAGGGTGATCACCCTGTTTGATGCTGCACAGGCTGCTGGAGACCCGATGTAAATTACTTTGCTCGACGCTGAAAAAGCCTTTGACCGAGTATCCTGGCGATTCCTGTGGAGTGTTATGAGCAGGATGGGATTCGGTGAGAAGCTTCTCCAGGCAGTACAGGCACTTTATTCATGGACCAACGGCTTGTGTTACTATAAACGGACAACTCACCGACCCCTTTAACATCTCTCGTGTACCAGGCAGCTGCCCCTGCTCGCCTTTGATGTTCGCTCTCTATCTGAATCCATTCATCAATCAGGTAGAGAAAAATGACAACATCTCCTCAGCCAGCTACCATCATAATAACTGTAAAATTCTGGCTCATGCTGATGATCTCGCCATCGCTTTTCCTGATCCTTCTGACACCATACTAGCACTAGAATGGGAGGCCTAGAAACTCTGGAGACTATCCAGATATGCCCTGAATAAAAATAAAACACAAATCTTAATAAATAGCGAAATTACTTGGACTGACGACAGGGTGGTGCCCAAAGCTAAATATTTGGGGGTGCTTGTCTCACCCATGCTAGAAGAAATAGTAACAGACAACCTGATACTTCTTGCTGCCCAGACTAAGAAGGCGCTAAAACAGATTGACAACTTGCATCTAACGCTAGTCGGCAGATGCAATGTTATAAAAATGAAGTACTTCACGAAATTGCTCTATTTTTTCCGTAGTATACCCCTGGAATTCAACAAAGTCAACCTTCTTAAATTCCAGCAAATCTTCACCCAGTTTATTTGGGCTTACTCCCAACCCAGGCGAGCCTTAAAACAACTATCACTCCCAAAAAAAAGAGGAGGCTGGTCCTTTCTCAACATTGATTTATACTACTCGGCCTCAGTGCTACAATATAGTTCAGAATTAATAAGAGAACCTACTATCTCCACAGCACCTGGACTACCTTCACCCTTTCAACTGTTGCTGGGTGAACAACATTGGGGATGTCTGCTCCGTGAAATATCATATGGATACTACAAGCGCGTAAGGTTTAAGACTCTAATGAATTCTTATAAAGTCTTTCGCAACATTCGGAGAATCTTTGGACTTGGTAGATTTAATTATTACTCTCCCACATTTAACAACAATAATTTACCAGTTAGTCCAAATTTAACTTGAAAAATCAAGATACTTTTAAATATTTATCCATTCATGACTACCTTTCTAGGAAGATCGGGGGCACTGCTGGGTTTTCAGAGGTCTTATTTATACATACATTGCGCAACACCACAACCCCTCGTATTGGAAGCATAAACAATATGCTTAACAGGCAAACCCCAGATGACCTGGAATCCATCGCTAATAAATGGCATACCAAACTTAACTCCTCCCAAAGTATCTTTAATAATTCCTTAGCCTTATCACAACAGATTTTAATTTCCGCCAAACTACAAGCACAACATATTAAAACTATTTTTTTCTGTATATGACACCTTTATCAAATGGGGAGTGGGCATTGGGACGCTATGTCCATGATGCTCTGAATTGGGGGCTGATTCAATACACATTTTTGCAACCTGCCCAAAACTAGGCCTGGGCGAAGCACGACGCTACGCTCACGGAGTTTGCGAAGTTTGCGCAACTTCGCACTACGCAATCTGCACGTAGCACAGTGCGAACATGCGTAGTGCAGCGTAGAGTAGTGCAGAGCTCATTTTTTGCTTGTTCGCATTCCTGAACATCATGTTCGCGACCGCGAGCAAGCAAAATGACATCCCGCGAGATTCTTAACGTGGGGAGGTAAGGTTTCTCATTGTGAGTGGTTGCGCATGCTCGCGGCCGCTCTCAATGAGAAACTACCAGTTCCCGTTGAGAAAGCTGCAGCTCGAGTAATAATCTACTCGAGCAGCAGAAAACTACAGCTCGCACTGTGCAAGATGCCGTTTTCAATGATTGCACAGTGCCAGATGCTTGTCCGCACTGTGCAATCATTGAAAACACTTATTGCACAGTGCGAACATGCTACTACGCAGCTCGCGTAGTGGTACCTGAAGTTCACGTAGTGCGAAGTGCACTTCGCGTAGCTTCGCGTAGCGCTACTTCGCGAACTACGCCCACCCTTACCCAAAACTTGCCCCTATATTACTCAGAGTACAGGATTTGCTTAGCAAGATTGTTAACCAACCAATCTCTTTGTACCCCACAACCATTCTTTTGGGGAGCCAATCCGACTCACCGAGGATCAAAGAAGAAGGACTGTTTTTTATTGTAATGGCTGTATGGAGGATTTGTGTTTCCTCTGGCTGGCTAGATAATGATCCCCCCTCCTTCTCTCACTGGCTTGCTAGGCAAGCAGCCACCTTCCACTTAGAAAAAGCGGTGTATGCTAAAAAAAGGCGTAGAAGTCGGAAGAAAGGCTTGGAGGTATGGGAAAAATTCTCTCTTTGGATTGAACAGCAGGGGCAACCTGGTTAGAAATGCAGAAATGCATCATAGGGGACCCTCTGCTGCATGATGGACCTCTCCCTGAGCCATGCTTTCCCTTCTTCTCTATACTGTTTGTTGATGCTGTTGCCAAATACGATATTTCTTCCTCGTGTTATCGTCTTTCTGTCTCTTTTTCAAACTTTTGCGTCTTTTCCGTCTGCAGATATGGTCACGAGGGACGGGGGTGGGGGGGTGGGAGTAATAATTAATTGTTTGGATATCTTCATATATTATAGTTATGAAAAAATAAAAATATATATAAAAAAATTGATACAGCCATTGATTTGGAGATTTTGGGGTCAATCCAATATAAATCTGGTGTGACAAAAACCTTCTTTCAAGTCTCCAACTACTCCATTGGAAATCAGACTGCTATCCTTGTCAGTCAGTGAATGAAGTAATCCCTGAAGGGTTTGCCTATTGTGAGTGGAGGGGCATGTATATGTTTTTGGCTGTCCTTCCCCCAAGATGAACATCCACACTTTGCTTCCAAAAACTTAGGCATCATAGGAAATTTGACATACTAAATACCTTTAATCATTTTTCTCTTTATAATTGTTCTTTTTTTCCTTGGAAGTTTTTTTGTTGAGGATAAAGATAGACAACACAGACTATTTCATAAACTCTCATGATTTTTTATTGCGGTTCAAATTTAGACATTTAAGGTCAGAGACTCTCCCAAAGGTTTTCTGAGATTTGTGAATGATTAAATCTTGTAGTACCTGGTCTTGCTATGGCAGCAGTATTAAATATCGAGTCGGGAAGATCTAGCTACTAAAACCTCAACGCCACAATATCAAAAAGCTTACTGCATATAGCTAATTATAAATGTACTATTCTTAACTCTACCTCTACTTTATATATCCATAACAATGGAATTCACCCGTTATAGTTCATCAAGATAAACCTAACTTGCGCCCCCACTGTGTACTGCTTAGGACCTCATATATTATGTCACTTATGAGATTTTCAATGACATTATTGATGACATCTATAGTGACATGTTTAAAAACAATATCCATTCGACTAGTATTCAAATGCAATTGAAAATGTCATGAATAAAGTAATATGTGAGGTTATAAGCAATGCATGTTGACAAACAAGTTATGAATGACATTGTCCCCTAACTATAGCTTCTCTTTACCCTTTAGTTGTATCAGTGAATTTTGTCTGTAGTGTCACACTGCAGTCAACACTGAGTGAAATGCAAATCATGCACTGCTCAACACTGAGAGGAGAGCAAATCATGGACTGCATGTAACATGATGCCATGGAGCCGGAGAGTATGGCTTGAGCCAAAAAGCATGGCTGCAGCCGGAGAGTATGGCCTGGTTGAGTAGAGTACGGCCCGGGTGCGAAGATTCCGGCCTGACTGTGGACTCAAAGATATGACTGGTAAATGACCTCTGTAAATACCAAAAGTCGTAAAGTTAGACTTTTTCCTCTGATTTATGAATTGGGTCCTTATATTCTAATATCGTAGAATATTCTAACCGTAAAACAAGGGTTTAGAACAAGAGAATGGACTTTTAATGGCTTGTAAGTGCTTCTGCGATAGCATATAAAACTATTGTAATAATCTGCTCTAGAGGTGCATATTGTTCTAATAGAAAACAAAGCAGACTCCAGGAACATACAGAAACTTTACATTCTCTTGCTCCCTTGACGTTTGAGTAGCTTTCCAAGCATTTCCTGGTTATGTATGTGTTTGTGTGTATGTTGTAGTTACTAACACACATACACACTATGTAAATGTCCAAAAGTCAATGTATTTGTCCTTTAGCTCTGCCACAATCTTTGTTGTCATTTGGGCATAAATGCATTCTATAGAACCAGTCCATACATGTTGGCATCCTCCTTTTGAAGATTCCACTAACACTATATTTTTATAGTCTGGTACAGAGGATACCATACCTATAGGCCTGTGCCACAGGTGAGGACTTATAATGAAAAAACACCAGCACACTCTGGCATAAAAAGACTATAGATTGTTGTTGATATAAAGGGAGAAACATGAAGAGAAATATTACAGTGTTGGAAGAGTAGGTTTATATGAGCCATTATTTTGATAAATTCTCTCTATTGCCTCCACCATACTTCCCAACATTGTAATGTTATATTATGAGCTGCCAAAAAAAGAAAAGGAGGAATCATATGTTCTCTTCTGTTTGTATGTGTGATTTGGTTTCTTTTCTGGCTAATCCACGCATTGCTAAAAGGGATGAGAGGAATGCAGCACATTCCCAATTAGTTCAATGGAATAATAAAAAGACAGTGTTTACTTTGGTAACATGCATAATTGCATAATATTGGGGAATTTTGCATCATAAGAAACTACAGAACTACAAAAATGACTGAATAAAAATGTGCCCAAGTAAATTTCCAATAAAAGAAAGATTGGAAATGTGTCTTCTTTTGTATGTGTGTTGCAACACTTTTGTGAGAATTTCCCAGTACATGCATGTCCACTGATGTAGAGAATTGTTGGCTTGAATGTGGTGCAGGCTCATTTCAGATTTGTAATATAGCATTCCATGAACTAGCTATGCTGGTATTTCTTTTAAATTGTGTAACTGTTCTTCGTTTAATTGAGATATCAACAAAAGTAAATAGACTCAGTTTTCATTTGATCCATAGCATGTTCCACTTTGTTCATTGCTGCCACATTTTTTACAATATGCCGCATAAACAGATCATGACTATCTGTGCATTTATTATGGCTGCCTTGAATACTGACCTTTGCAGCTACAGATGATAATATTTCCCATATTTGAAATGCAGTATTCAACATTGCTAGGTAATTAGGAAACACTGGGCATTCAATATAGTTATTCACTGCATTGAAAGCATCTTCTTAGCAGTATTAGTGCTACATGTACAAAATTAAGAAAATTGATGACCCAATTGCAATTTTTTGTGAATTGCAATTAGGAAATCACCATTCTTTATGTATGAAACTCTTTTGAGTTTCATTAGCGGTTGGTAGTGGGTTGCAATTAGACCTACTTCATGAATATTAATGAGGTACATCGCAATTTGTGACCCACTATGATTCGCTGTCATCACAGTGTTGTCATGTGCCACGCAATATGATTGCAAGGCAGCACACCCTCATGTCTATCATTGCGTTTAAATAAAGCATGTTTTTAAAATACAGTCAGTAGTCTCAAAAGGAGAATGGGGTGCATTTAAAAATTAAAAAATTAAACTTTGACGTTTCATTTTTTAAGAGTAGACAGTGGTCCGTGGGACCACTACCAGCCTCTAACAAAATGCTGCCAACCATTCTCAAAGGAGGGGAGCGTGGCTAGGCATGCTGTGAAATGGCCGCTTCTTAAGTGTGCTCCGTCGCTGGGGACAAAATCCTGAATTAATCCTGCATTAAACACTGCATCGGAGGCACATCTACACGGCCCAGAGTTGTTGGAAAATCGGGGCACCAGAGGAGCCGCTTCTGCCCGGGAAGCGGGTGACAACAAGCGAGATACACAGCACACCAAGATGGCCGTGGCGAACAGGCACGGGTTCCAGACCACCGAGCAGGCGGGCGCGGCTCCATTCCGAAACTGAGCCCGGGGTCGGATAGGCCGACCGTCGGAGGTACCACGCCCACGCCACTGAGGTGCACGAGCCACAGACACCGCGGTGGGGCCGAGCTGCACTGAGAAGTCGAAAGTGGGGTATTGGCGAAACGAGTTGGCTGGCATACTGAACTTTCCGGACTGCTGGCCTAGGGCCCCTTAAATTTTACGACAGAGCTGGCGATACATAGACCCCCCGTCCACTATTTTACCCGTAGATGCATTGTGAGGCGGCCATTTCCTGACCAGTGATCTCCAGGTACAGGCACGATAATCCTAAGACTGGTTCACATGGAGATGAGTCGGGACTGTGATCGCTACTAGTCCTGGACACTGGCTGCATGCCCGGTATAGCTGGAGTGCCAGAAGCTGGAGGTTGTCTGGGTTGCAGCTGAGGCCTATAACCAGTACTAATTTGGAGGGGTCAGTTTCGCGCACTGGCACGTTTAGCATGAGGAAGCGCTGGGACGAAGTACTTTGCAACCACGTGTCTGGCACATTGGCTGGGAATTTGGATAGCTCCTTACCGCAGGTCTGCCCATAGATAGACTCAAAGACAGATGATTCCCAAGTATCTGGTGAAATTACGCTACCGTTCTTTGGTACTGTGGTGACTGAATGATTTTGTCTCGGCCACGGGCGGAGGCCATTTGATTAATTGGGCACAGGGCTTCCGTGTTTGGTGTTGTAGTACATTCTGCTGGTGCTGCCCTGATTTCCCGCCTGGCTGATGGATTCCTACACTTTGGCGCCTGAAATACGTGTCTACGTTAGGCTAACACAGTAACGAAGTCCTATAACCAGATCACCTCACAACATCCTCTAAATCACCCTCCTGAGCCGGCACCTCATCAGATTCGATTGCTGTCGGCCTGGGGCACAATGGTCAAATTGGACGTAAAACAACCTAAGATCGTTTTAGAGAACAAACGCAATGCCAAACAGTCAGACCAAGCTCAGGAAGCTGAGGGCGCTGCGGGCCATGACGACTCCTCAGGAAGTCAAGGGGAAGATCTTCGATCACTGATGTTGGAAATGAGATCTAGTCTGCGAAATATTGATTCGAAACTTGACACTCTAACCACTCAGATGGACTCAGTTAAAACCCAAGTATCCACGCACGAGACGAGGATGGATTGCTTAGAAAATAGGCGCAGCGAGTTTGATGAATTTAGGGCTGAAACAAAGGAGCTCTTAAATATGGATAAGCTACTGACGGTCATCAGGGCGAAGAATGATGACTTGGAAGTGCGCTCAAGATGGAACAACCTCAGGGTCACTGGAATTCCAGAGACAACTGCCATATCAAAAGTTGAGGTATTCATATCAGACCTACTCCACGAGCTTTTTGACCCTCATCTGACCCCGGTGTTCGTGGTTGAGCGGGCGCACAGAGCACTGGGCCCGAAGCCTCCAGTGGGGAGCACGCCGAGTTCCATTCTTGCCAAACTGTTGAATTATCAAGACAAGGACCTCATACTCCGCTTTGCGAGAGAGAGAGGATAGATCACTCATAAAGGAAATACCATCTCCTTCTACCCAGACTTTACCCCAGCAGTCCAGGCAGCACACAGGGAGTTTATACCAGCAAAACGCCTCTTGAGACAGGCGGAAATTCCTTACTCCCTCTTGTACCCAGCTAAGCTTAAAGTTTCTCATGATGGCTCACCTCACTTCTTCACTGATGCTAAATCAGCCCTTAAGTTTGCCAAACATGTCTGTGGGTCTCAATCAAAATCGAACGCGGCTGCTGCTGCGGGGGCCAGAGGAGGAGACCTGAGTGATAATGACTAATGTACCATATCTACATTATTTTGTTCCATTTTAGCATAGCTCTTGCTTTTGCGCGTATTATTTGTTATCCATGTCAGATGCCCGCGGTCTTAGGACCCATTTTGGTGCCACCTCAGTTTTCTTTTAAATATGCAGGGTTGTGATGTGTAGGCCCTTCTTCTAGTTAACCAGATGTGAACCATCGCTCCTTATATTTTTTGGTGCGCCTCCTCAGGTGTGTCATCAGTACCCCCAGCCACCCTGTATCCACTTTGGTGTATGCCGGTTGCACCACCCCCTTACGGAATGTTTCCCAATGTTTGATTCGTTTCACCTGCGTGGTGGCCATAGGGGGGATTTTACACAATCTAATTGGGGGGGTTGGAGTGGGTGGGGGGTGGGGGGACAGTTGGGGTTAGTTAACATGTCCTGGTACACACGCTCAATGCACTTAGGCGAGACACATTGGAAGGCTACTTATCCTTGGGTAACAAGCATTTATACTCTTAATACACGTCTGTTATAGGAGCACACACAGTAAAATGTTATATTCTTACTTGGAATATCAGGGGAGTCAATGATGGCAGGAAAGCTAGACTAGTTCACACATATCTGGTAAGACATAACATAGACATTTGCTTCATGTAAGAGACACACCTTAATACGCAACCATCACCGAGACTGAGGCACAGCAGATGGGGGGAAGTGCACTCTGCTGTCTACTCTGATTATGCACGTGGAGTTGCTATCCTAATATGCAGAGGACTAGACTGGAAGGGAGACACAACATATGCAATCCCGATGGGAGATATATTGTTGTACAGGGCCGACTGGGGGGCCGACCTGTAGTTTAAGTGGCTATATATGACCCAAAAGTAGATTCGCCAGATTTCTTTAGGGAGGTATGGTCGCAAATAACATCTATGAACTGCCAAACAATACTATGGGGCGGGGACTTCAATTCAGTGCATGATGACACACTAGATAGGCAAGGGGCACCAAGACCACTACACCCTCATGCCAGTCTTGCCCTGCACGACCTCATCTCAGAAGGAGACCTAGTTGACATATGGAGAGCTAGACACCCCGGGTTGAAGGAGGGGACATACATTTCTAGCCAAGATGCAGCCTGGTCACGTTTGGACTACAGGTTGGTGTCCTCAGATGTAGCTTCTTGGACACTTGAGTTGTCACATCTTGGTCATTCCCTGTCAGACCACGCTGCATGTCTCCTTACGTTATCATTTCCAGACTCAACATCCCGCGCCTTCAGCTGGAGGCTCCCCCCCATGCTCTCCTAGACGAAGCATTTAACCCCTTCGATGCTGGTGATGGAACCATTCCGTCATCAGACACGGTTGAGCTGTGCTGATGACGGAATGGTTCCGTCACGACCACACCCATTATCATTGGGGCCCAGCACAGGGGGAAAATAGCAATAGCAGCAATGAGGTTAAAGAAGAGATCAGAACTGACATCACTGATTACTTTGAGTTCAACACTCGATCCATCTCTTCTGAGGGGACCTTATGGGACGCTTTTAAACTAGTCGTAAGGGGGAAATGCATAGCAAGACAAGCAGGGGTCCTGAAGGCTATCAGGGGTACCATTGCAACTATAGAAGGCTAGATCAAAGACCTAGAGCAACGATTCTGCGCTGACACTTGCCCAGAGCTCGCGACAGAGCTTTAGGGTAAACTCTTGGAATTTGCAGAAGAGGCGCAAGAGTACTAACATTTCTGGGGAAATATGCGGAAGCAAGAAGGTATGGCGAAGGGGACAGGCCAGGCCAAACACTAGCAGGTATGATTTGTAGATCTAGATCCACTGCCTGCATACACACGATACATAACCCAGATGGTGACACAATTTTGGGAGAGTCTGAGGTAATGCAGGAGTTTGTGGCCTTCTACTCTTCCCTGTATACTGCCACTCAGTCTGCCCAGCCAGAGGGCCTACAGGAGTTCCTAGACTCTGTAGCTTTAGTTTGGTTCAATGACACGCAAGGGCGATATATGGATCTCCCCATAACCATAGATGATATTAAACAAGTGATAAAAAGCTTGCCACTGAACAAAGCTCCGGGCCAGATGGACTAACCACCGCATTTTACAAAAAATATGGGGAATAACTGGCTCCCAAATTATTGACCATTTATGAAGAGGCATTGGAGATAGGAGTACTCCCGCTATCCATGCGAGAGGCTTTGATCATGACATTGCTTAAGCCCGATAAAGAGGAAACGGAATTAGATTCCTTAATCAATGTGGACGTTAAAATATTTGCCAAGCTGCTAGCAAATCGTTTACAACCACTCCTCCCCATGGTTGCCAACCCGGACCAGTCAGGGTTTATACCGGGACTCTCCACATCTCACAACATCAGAACGTTCTTCTGGATATTGCATTATTTGCATCCCAAGGTCCAAGCTGCTGCCATCTTTTTGGATGCAACAAAGGTGTTCAATTCCCTCGCATGGCCATACCTGTTTCAGATATTAGGACACATGGGGTTTAGCCTTCTCTTCATCAGCTGCATCCAACTGCTATAAACCAAACCACAAGCTCGGGTTCGGGTAAACGGAATGATCTCTGAGAGTTTTGACATCACCAGGGGAACCAGACAAGGCTGCACCTTATCGCCTCTCTTATTCGCCATTGCAATGGAGCCCCTTGCAGCAAGAATACGCCAACACCACACAGCCAGAGGGATTGGTCTCAGCACAAGCAGTCTTTTGATCTCACTCTATGCTGACAACGTAACCCTGTATGTTTTGAACCCTGCTGTAAATCTAGATCCAGTGCTCAGGGAATTTATTAAATTCGGCGGTCTATCCGGCATCTCGATAAATTGGAAAATATCTGTCATTTTCCTGCTGACGGATGGGACTCCAGAAGTGGCGTCTGAGTACCCACTACGGTGGGAAGTAGAGGAAGTCAACTACTTAGGTATCTGGCTTAGACAGAACATGGCAGAAATTTGGAGCTTACATTTTTGGCGGGCAATAATGTGGCTGGAAAGTAAGGTGAAGATCTGGTCTCGGCTGCCCCTGTCTATTGCAGGTAAAGTGGCCCTGTCCAAGGTGGTCATATTGCCGAAATTCTTGTATTTATTTATGAATGTGCCATCCCACTGACGCAAAAATTTTTTAAATGCCTTCGCTCCCACTTGCTATCGTTGGTCTGGGCGGGTGGCCAAGCCAGAGTGTCGTGGTATCTCCTGACCTTGCCACTACGACAGGGCAATTTGGGGGCTCTGGACATGCACCTCTACGCACTCTGTGCGCAGGCCCAATTTTTGCATTTTTGGGTATACCAAACGCCCTACCAGCCCCATGTTGCTGTCGAAATCGACACGGTTGCGCTGACCCCTTTGAAGGTGGTGCTCTGTAAGAAGGCGCCACGTCCAAAGGTAGACGTCGATACGGCAGACACATTGCGATGGGCATGGCACGAGCTCCAAGGCTGTGCTTACCTCCCACTTCTATACACCCCATTCATGCCTTTGCGGAATAACCCACTGCTGCCTTGTTTGGAAGATGGCTGAGGAGTGGTGGAATTTGGAGGTACACAGTTACTTACATTTGCTGACCTCTACCCCGATGGTAAAAGTGGGCGACAGGGAAGTGCCCTTTATAGAGAGGTTTGCCTCTCACAAATTTAAAACAGCATGTCATGCGCTATCGGAGGTGTTTCCTGAGGATGGTGCAAGCCTTGGAGAACATTTTAGCACATCCTTCACGCGGAAACTGGTGACACGCCTGTATACCACTATGCAAAATCAGGCCTCGATTATACAACCCAAGTCCCTGAGGCTATGGATCAGGGAGCTTGACCCCCCCCTGTCAGAAGAGCAATAGGATTTCTGTTGCAAGCAATTCCTGGAATTATCCCCTAACTATAAACTACGCCTCAATCATTTAAAATGTTTACACCGGTACTACAGAACCCCTGTTAGTCTTAATAGAATGCGCCTATGGGACGATGGGAGATTCTGGCGGTGTGGTTTTGAAACAGCAACATTCCTACACATGGCCTGGGATTGCCCCAGACTGGCTGAATTCTGGAGGGACATTTATGAGGCAGTAAATCAGATAGTAGGAAGAACTGATGCCCCCTTCCCGGCATCGGGCCTCCTAGGACTGGTTCAAGAAGCTGAGCCCAAAACATGTAAATTACATGCTCTTTTGTTATTATATGCCAGGAGACAAATAGCCCTTAGGTGGGGTAGGAGAAGGGTACCCAGATTTGATGCATGGCTCACAGACGTAACTTATGGTCATACTCAATTGGACATCTATTGGGAACTAATGCCACCCACCTCACGATCAAAAGATATTTGGGAACCTTTCTTGCAGTGGTCACGTGCTAGAGCAAACTCCCCTGCTGAGGAAGCTCATAGGGACAACACTTAAGGTATATAAGGGATCCCTTGCCAGATCTGTGTTGAACAAAGCCTTTTCACTGTTGTGCATGAGTTTGTTATATAAGTTTAAAACTGCCCTTGACAGGAGAAAAGACTCAATGCTTCAAATCTGATAAGCCGTCGGACGACTCTAGCTCTTTGTTTAACAGATGCACCGTACATTACTGTGTGACGCTCTGTATGTACCCATGAACACGTAATGACTGCACCATGTATCTATTGCCTTTTATGATGCTTATAATTTGAGTACGTATATGGAGCCGGGATGCTTTCTCTGCGTTGTTGTTTTTATTTTTTTCTGCTCACTGCCACTTTATATGGAAACATATGTCAATTGATAATAGCGAAAGGTATGTACATGTCTTTCTTTTCATAAAATCAATAAACACATTTATATTAAAAAGAACATTCTCTAAGGAGAAGGGGTCGCTCTGCCCAATTTGGTTTTTGTAACCACATTTTGGTCACAAAACATTCATACATCCCATTTCAATTTGGTATTAGGAACTGATGCCCTCAACACACCTACTGAATCACAAATTAGGTTTTGTTAATCCGAAAAGGCAATTTAGCTTTTGTAAATTGCCTGCTTCGCAGAATCAGGTCATTTGCAAATGCAAAATTTCGTTGTATATGTAGTCCATTCTGACTTAAACGTTATTTTTCAGCACAGCAAGATTTACACAGATAGGATAATTCTGTACTTTTGCAGTTTGGCACCCGAGTTTACAATGATTATTGAGACTTGTTTTTTCTATATTACAGCCAGAAACAGTAAACCTGCCAGCCTTAATGCTTTATTCAAATTTGTGTTTGTATGTTCGCAACTGCACTATTACATACTGAAATAAGTTCTGCAAATAAGCACTTTGAGTGGAATAGTAAATATTCATCATATTTAATTTGACTATATTAGTACTTTATGGTTCAAAGTTAGCAAGATATCGTATCACAGCAAAATACTTCAATACTACTTTTTTGTGTTGAAGCAGAACCTACATAGGGCTGGGTATAACATGCAAATCTTTATAGCAGAATCACATGTAAATACCAAAAACAATCTACAAGAATACACATTATTGCACAAGAAGAGCAATTCTGTATCTTAGAGCGAAAGCGCTCTCTTCTATCCAAAATGGACAGATGTATGACGTTACGACGCGTACCGTCACAACGCGTGCTGTTACAAAGCGTCTTTTACAACGCAAGTCGTGACAACGACTTGCGTTGGGGGCGCGGATCGAGAATAGTATAATTTACTATTCTAACACCAGTCCCCGTGGACACTAGGGAAGGTGTTGGAATAGTAAATATACTATTCTTAATCCTGTAGTGCCCTCCAGCGCAAGTCGTGGTTGCACTGCGTTGAAGCATCCGCGGTGTAAAGGCTGTTTCCCAAAATGGACGGATGATGCCTTTTGCGCTAAGAAATTGAGTTAGTGCAACAGAATATGAATATTGACCAACTGCTTGCCTTAGCAAAAATGTGTACATGTGTTAGGAATGTCCTCCAATTTACTCTTGTAATTTAGCACTACTTTTGAGAGCAAAATTAACCCTCACCTCCAAAAGAGATATGAAGATGCATTTTGAGATAAGAAAATAGCACTAAATGCAACAGAACATAAACAGCAGTACAAGAGGCTGCTTGTGCTCACTCACAATAGGCTTTTTTTTTACCCCAAATCATTCTTAAGCAAGAGTGCTAGTGTAATCACATTTTTAATATTAATTAAGCAACAGAGAATAGCAGAGAAGACCTGAAATTACTCCAAATACTCTGGTCTAAATAAAATTACCCTCAGGCCTAACCTATACTAGCACAGCATATAGTTTTGATTTTGCTGTACAACATCTTTCAGAGGAGCAGATCTCCCTGCTTGACAGCATCTTCAAATTGAAATGTAACAACACTTTAAATTAGAAATGTCTCTGCTGAAAAGTTTTCCCATGCATCTTTCAACATACACTTTCTCAGAATGTGTTAGCTATGACATAACATACAGTAGCAGTGGAATTCTCTGTAACAATCTTAATGCTCATGTTTGCATTCCAGATTAACTTAAATTAAAATGTTGTAGTTGTCTTTATTAAAATTCGAAGACTGACTTCTCTTAGTGCTGTATGTGTTTTGGGAGATGTGTCAATGACATTGAGTCCTACTGTAGATATCAAACTGTTTGGTCTTCCTGTAGAAAAAAACAGGCCTCGAGAAAACTTTGATTAGTATTTACCTTTAGCTCTACATCTATGAGGAGAGTGTTTTACATATTTGTGGGGCTGGTATTGTAACATTTGCTGCCTCAGGTTCCTGTTCTGAGGTTCATTTGTTTCTCACAAGTAAGGTACTGCTCAATGAATGATGCAACTGGCTCATCTGCATAGTGTCCAATTTTGAACTGGTTTTATCCACAGTGAAATTAACATATGTGGAGTGCCTCAAGCTACATAGTTTTTCCTACAGAAGAAGTCGACAACCTCACCAAGCTGAGAATGATTTTGTTGCAGATGATGCAAAGTATGGTTTGAAAATTATGATTGAAGCACCTATAGACATTTTCTGGATCCTTACAGCACAGTTCTCCAGATGTATTGATATTGATACAAGCAATATTTGAGTCATGCTTGAGGAAGTCAAGAATCAGGTGACAAACATTCCTCGCATAGTTGAGTGTCACAAACCTGGTAGGTGCACTTAAGTTACACAGCATGCACTTTAACGAGGCCTGCCAACGGAACCAATATTCGTTCATTCTTCATTGACATGCCTTGAGATTTATGAGGTTGCAATCAAGAATTTCATCTTTACCACAAATCTCTCCACAAATGCTCTGGTACTAATATTAAGGAATCATGTTCCTCTGAGAACATGGGCTTAAGCATAGCACACCACATCCAGTTCACTTTCAAAGATAAGACAGGAAAGATATTCAAATGGGGTTCTTTAAAATATAGTCTAAACTCAAAAGCAGGAATCTGAACTCAACAATGATCATAACAACCTCCTTCTCCTGTATAAAATATAAATAGGAAATAACAGGTTTCTAAACTCTTATCCCACAAACTATTTTGCTTCCAGTTTGCTTGCCTCATTTGATATAAATCTAAAGCATCACCTGTCCTATCTGTAGAATGTACATGGTGAATACTGTAAGACTCCTAAATGATTTAGCAGAATCTACGCTCCCTAACAGATGACTTTCCATAGACTTTGACGAGTTTTGCTTTATATTATTATTATTATTAAGGGAAATTTATAGAGCGCCTGGTTATGCACAGATGGCGTGTCTCCGCGCTATGGTGAGTGGGATCAGCAGAGTCGCACCTCAAGGTCAGCCTGGCTTACTGCGTGTAGAGGTGGGTTTTTAACTTCTTCCTGAAGCCAAGTTCAGATGGTTCCAGGGGAAGGTCCAGTGGCAAGGCATTCCAGCTCTTCGCAGCCAGGTATCTAAAAGACCTGCCCCCCATGCGTGCCTTTTTTATCCTGGGGACCTTTAGTAGCCCTGCGCAGCAGGACCGCAAAGCGTGCGCTGGCGCATACCGGGTGATCAAACCCTGAAGCGGAGCTGGTGCCTTACCACCCAAGATGCTATGGCATGTGCAAAGGGCCTTAAACTCGACCCTGCTCCTTACTGGGAGCCAATGAAATGCCTGAAGGGCTGCCTTGGATGCTGATCTCTTAGGGAATTTCAGAATAAGGCGAGCCGCTGCATTCTGCAGCACCTGGAGGCGGTTGATGGCCTTACCGGTGGCTCCCAGATAAAGCAGATTGCCATAGTCCAGGCGCGATGTGACGAGGGCATGCACCAGCGTCCTGCGGGCTGTCGTGGGGAGAAGATCTAATACCTTCCGCAGGGTTTTAAGGACGCTGAAGCAGACCCCCACCACACAGCCTATCTGAGGTCCAAAAGACAGATCCGCGTCAAACCACACTCCCAGGTTTCTGGCTTCTTGACGGGGTGTAGGCACCTCCCCTAGACATGATGGCCACCATGCCGATGACCAAACAGACGGGCTTCCTCCCACCATGAGCACCTCAGTCTTGCTGCCATTTAGCTTAAGACAGTTGGTGGACATCCAGGTAGACAGTTCCTGCATGCAGGCCCTGAAACTGTCCACTGCAAGACTGGGCGCGCGCGAAAGGGAGATGACCAACTGCGTGTCATCTGCATATGACACTATGTGCAGACCATGGCTTTCAGCGATGGCCGCTACTGGGGAGACATAGAGATTAAATAGGGTTGGGCTCAGGGACGAGCCTTGAGGCACGCCCTGGCCCAAGCCAATCTCCCTAGAGTAGCAGTCTCCCTGGCGAACCTGAAAACCTCTCTCTGTCAGGAAGGACTGGATCCATTCAAGTGCAGCTCCTAATATCCCTCCGTCATTCAGACACTGTAGCAAGGTGGTGTGAGCTACAGTGTCGAATGCTGCACTTAGATCCAGTAGGATGAGAGCCATGGCCCTTATCCACCCCCTGACGTAAGGTCTCCACTGCCATCAGAAGCGAGTCGAGTGGCGGGGACGGAAACCAAACTGGGTCTCGTGCAGGAGGGCAGCCTCTTCCAATAAATCCATCAGTTGTGTGTTTACCATTTTCTCCGCCACTTTAGCCATGTAGGGTAAGAGGGAGATTGGCCGGAGGTTCTCCAATTTTTCAAAGCTGATGTTAGGCTTCTTTTGAAGAGGTAGCACCACCGCCTGTTTCCAGTCTCTGGGCACAGTCTTGGTCCTGAAGGAGACGTTCAAAAGATGTCTAATGTATGGTTCCAACACTGGCAAGCTGTCAACTAGCTGTTTAGGCGTGGTGGGCTCCCGAGGGGAGCCTGATTTAACTGACCCACAGATCTTCAAGAGAATCTCCGGGGATGGGGTGACGAAGTTGGTCAGCATGTGTCGATCACCCCATTCCCTCAGGGATTTCACAAACTCCGACCCTGCGGTAGGATGGCTAGGGAAGGCCGAGTATATTTTTGCTACTTTTTCGGCAAAGAAGTCAGCAATCCTCTTACAGGATTCCACTGAGCAATCATCTGGTGCAGTGGAGGGCATCCCACCCGAAAGAGTTTTGTATAGCAAAAACAGTTCCTTCGTGGAATTCCCAGCTTCCATAATCCTAGTGGCATAGTGTGCCGCCTTGGTCTTCCTAATTAGCCCATGATAGGCGCGCCTCTCAGTTAAATAGATTTCCCTGGCATCCTTGGCAAAACCCCCCGCCACTGCCTTTCAGCCCGCTTCAGTGCTGCTTTAGCGACTTAAAGTTTGTCACTATACCACGGGGCTGTTTTTTGAGTGCGGCCACCCAATTTTGCACGGGAGAGTGGGGCTGTGCAGTCAAGTGCCTCGGTGATGCGTTTACAGAGGTTGGCATTAGCTGTATCCACGTCATCCCCCCCGGGGCTCCCCCCTCTAATAAGTGCCGCACTAAACTTAGCCTGGGAGAAAGTGGCCCATCTCCGCCTTGGGTGGTACAGTGGCGCTGGCTCTGTTAATCTAACCCCCGGGATGCGTATGGTAAAAGGGACCAGGTGATGGTCTGACCAGGGAATAGGAATGGGAGTCAGGGCGTCTACTTCCCCCCAGTTGACGAATATGGGGTCAAGCAGGTGGCCCAGCTGGTGAGTCGGGCCACTTACTATCTGATTCAACTGAAGGGCCCCCAACGCCTGACAGAAGTCCATGGCTGCTTTGTCCGTGAGTCATCCAGGTGCATGTTGAGGTCTCCCAGTACCATGAACTTGTCCCTGCGCAGCGCAACCTCAAAAATTCCTTCTACCAGGCTCTCCCCAAACCTGGCCATAGGGCCAGTGGGTCTGTAGATCAGAAGACCCTTCATCGTGTAGCTGTCATTTACCTTAATGGTAAAGCTACACGCCTCGTTGTCCAGAATGGGGAGTAGTCTAAGTGGCACCGTAGGCGTTGCTTGGCTACAATAGCTATGCCCCCTCCTCTTCCGGTGGGTCTATCCTGACTAAGCATTATGTAGCCTTCTGGTAACGCCTCCAAAACATCAGGGGCTGAGCACTCATCTAGCCAGGTCTCTGTGAGAAACACAAGATCCCACTGCTTCTCAGTGAGTAGATCATATAGATCCAGCTAGTGTTTCCGCAGGGAGCGTACATTGAGCAGACCGCAGGCCAGGTTGTGGTGCTTGCTACCCACATCCCTATCCAAGTTATAGCAAAATTGGCAGTGCTCACAGCCCGCATTTCCCTCCACTCTCATACTGTGTAGACAGGGGCTGGGGGTGGCACTGCGGAGAGACATCAGCTCCCTTCTACTCCAATATAAGTGCCCCGTAGGGCATAGGGTCTGGCCCTGGCCCATTCTTTCTAGATCATTAACATTTTTATTTTTTCTATCAAGGATTGTAAGGCTTTCTCTACTTTATCTGAGCTAAATAATTCTTGCCAATTTTTTTAATCATTTCTTGACACGCTATTCAATAAAACCATACGTGGCTATCCCATGGATTAATTTATACCAAGAGTTTGAATGTTTTCCTTCAAGTCCGGAAGATATACTACTTTATCTTTCAGGCCTTTTAGTAATTCTATTGGAGGTAGGTTTGCAGTTTTTGCTGAATTTGTACTATAGCTTGAAAATGGTGTACAGACTGGATAAAATTACTCTTATAGGTATTAGCTGCTGAATCTCATCAGGAAGATGAGCGATTTAAAAGTTATTGTAAGTGCATCTCAATGGCACTCTATTCTCCTCCAGTTTGCTAATAGAATACTTGCACACAACATGGCTGATACATAGATCAAACGGTTCCTCAATTATTAAGAACAGAGCAAGTTTAAACTGATATACAGAGATCCCTGTACTCAGATGTGGCAGCATACCTATTTTTTTGTTTATGCTATGATGTTTTTTTTTATGAAGGCAACAAACACATACTTCACTAGATGTTTCTACTGATGTTTTAATATTTTCAGTAATTTCCTATCAGAATCTAGTTTGGTCTCTCAAGTCATTCATTTATTGCTAATCTCAACTACCACTTATTTTGTTTTCATCCACTCTTTCAGGACCAAAGTATGTAATTTGAATGCCATTTGTAATATGAGCCCCATTGGAATGATTCCTATGTAGCATAGCATTATTTATGGCTTCTAAATGAAGAGCTGTACTTTTGCTGGTGTGATGGACAGAGAGCTCCTGAATATGGTGGAGGGTACTGTCACATACCACTGCAGATAAGCATGTCAAAGAATGCACTTTTAGGTTGAGAATCCCATTCTGCAAACATCTCATTGTCTGTTTATAATTCCTTTGCAATACTTGTTTAAGAAAAATTTGAGTTGGTCCGGTGAGTCTTTTTTTTTTTTGTCCTCATTCACGCCCTTGGTATCTGAGTAGTAGTGCGTAGAGATAAGTGTACTGTCACAGATAAACTGGTATAGGCATTGGATGTTACGAGGTGGTACGCCCATCAGTACTTCTCTATGCTCCACAGCACCACGTCAAGATAGCCATCAGGGTAGTATGCTGCAGTCAAGTACCCAATCCTGTATCGAATCGCCCTATTGGGTATACAGACGTAAAAGAAAATGATTTCCAAACAGCGTAATCATTGGACTTCGGGGAAAAAAAAAAAAAAAAAAAAACCCCGATTACATACTCAACTATGGCCAGTGTAGTAAAGACCAAAAGTTTCTCTTATCTGGATTGCCCGATCTTTGTAGGTCCATTTTTGATGTTTGTAGAACTGAAATTCGCCAGTCCTGCAGGGAGGGGGGTAACGGGTCTTTCCACTTCTTGCAGATTTCCCGTCTGGCTAACAAGATTCCAAAAAAGAGTAAGTTCTTTGCGGAACCCTGGAATTCTGGTGCAAACCCAAAGATTATAAGAGCGGGGCATGGCCGGACTTGGGAACCTAAGGCGGTAGTGAGTGTAAGACAGACCGCATTCCAAAAAGAAAGTAGCAAAGGGCAATCATAAAACATGTGTAGATCAGAAGCCGCCACCAGACCACATTTAGGGCATGCCACTGCTGAATTGTTTGGGAACTTTGAGAGCCTCTCGGGCGAGTAATACGCACTATGTAGGGTAAAAAGGTGGTTTCGGCGTAACCAAGATGGTTTCACTATATTCCACAAGATCTTAAGGGACTCAAACCACAGGTTCTCCACATTTTGATTTGGGATGTGTGCGGCCCACAATGTGTCGGGCAAATGAAACTCACCATCAACCTCCTCCAGTAGTAGGTTGTACCAGAATGACACCTCTTTCTTTGTTATAGGCTTGTCAATTAAGAGGGAGACCATGTTGCTATTACCCCCTAACTGAAATCTACCCTTAGCAGAAACCTGTGAGTGTGCCCAGCTACGTATTTGCAGGTATTTAAACCTGGAGAGCCCTGGCCCTATCCTAGAGAATAACACCTCCCATGGGAGTAATCTACCCTCCACAAAGAGGTCCCCTCACTCCTGCAATCCGAAGAAACTAAGGCGCCGTAGGGAAAAGGGTGGTTTGGCGGCCCCTGATATCCAGCTATATGCGTGGGCTTTTCAATTCTCACACGCCAGGATGTTGTTAAAATCACCCATTAACTCTGCCTGTGGGTATATGTTTGCAGCATTGCTTAGAGGGGAAAAAATAGCTGAGCATGCATTCTTGTTTAAGTTTGGAGACCCCAAGTTTTTTAAGAAAATAAAATTGAAGGTCTTGCGAGATATATCTAAAACATGGTCGAAACTTAGGCGCTCCATAAAACTTGATTATTTCTCTGGTAGATCTCCACTCTGGAACTCACCCGGGTCCCCGAGTTGGCTTTTGGATGGTCTCGCAGCACCTCTGAGAGAGGCAGGATTGCAGGAGTGGTCCGGTGAGTCTTGTCTTATGTTTCACATATTGCTGCACTGTCGCTTGTAAACACGTTCTGCTGAAGGTTGTTGTAACACTTCCTCCCTAAATTAATCTTGTATGTTTGTAAGCACTATTTTTTTTCTTTTTTCTACTCAGGTGATATACTTGTCATTAAATATATACATATATATATATGTGTACTAGAAGTATTTTTCCAGTCTACCTTAAACTTTGCACCAAAGATTGATTTATTAATGTTATGCTTTTGCTGGTACTTCTTTTTCTGAAAAGTAGTCATTCACACTTTTAACATTCTCACTCTATTAGGAATAAGTATGAATAACTTCCTCTTTAGAGCATATGCCTTGTATACAAGTGTCTCTGTAAACTATTTCTGCCTATATTCTTTGCTACTCTCACCTTTACCTGCTTCACAAACTTCATAATGTTGTTTTCTAGCGCATTGTGAAATAGCTTTTGAAAATGTTCTTTACATGTTTTAATTTTGTATTTCTTACACAGGAATTCTCGTGTTTATTTTTCAAAATATTATTTCTTAGGACCAATCTGTTTTGACCTATTATTTATTTGAACAAATCAGCTTGCAAAACAATTTGTATTATAATAAAGTCATCAAATACAGGGTATGGGCATTACATCAGAAATACATTCAGTCACAACCATGCAGTAGGTTACATGTTATTTAAGAAGAAACTCCAAGTACATCATTTTCAGGGGAAATAATTTTTAGAGGCCCCATATTTTCTGTGGTTTTCCTGCACATGCCCTCCTTATCTAAGTTTTTCTATATATATTTCTACAATGGTCCATGACTTGAAACCAAATAACCAAGTGGGATTGGAGGATCTCCTGCATTTAGTAATGGTTTGTTGGTACACAAAATAGCCTATGCCAGCCGGTGATCTCTGATGTTGACAGTTTTCCTAGCCCTTTGTAACTCCTAAATGGTCTGCTCTGGGGTGCATGACATTAGGTATGTGTATCAAATCCACTAGGGTGTCATGTGTTCTTAGGAAATGGCTAGAAATGACTGGACATGTAGAGATTGCATGAGAAAACTTCCTTTCTGGCTTGCCACAATGTGTCTGTTCGGTCACTATGGATCTTCCCACCACAGTGCAAAGGTCAAACCGCAACAGCCCTATATGGAGCCTGGAAAGCTGCACTAGAGGTCTCTATAGATGCTGGAATGTATGCTCCGTGAGGGCAATTTGTTCTTTGTAGCTCTCTGTGGATGTCTTGAGCGGGGTATCCAGCTTCAACGCACCTCCTGGCACCGTATATTGATCTATCTTTTTTTGTTGTGCCCTTCTTTGCGGCCAGTCCTTCCCCATGGCTATGCTTCCCTTGTTGAAGGGCAAGTGTAGGCGTTGTCCTTGCAATGGGAGCGTGGAATCATAGTATACGTAGTCTCTTCAGATGAGCTTCAGTGTACTATGATGTAGTTCACTGCAATATCTTCTACAGCGTGGCACCGACCACTGGTGTCCACGTGGCTATGATTTTGTGTGTATTCAAATTTCTATTTTGACGACATTGTATGGGTTCAATGCATGTCTAAAATATTCATGGGGTCAAGGATTGGAATGTTGTCATTATAAGCACACCAGGGCACACCGACATCAGGCAAGCTAACACTTTGGGCCTCTGCTGCCTGGCCACTGCCCCCCAGCTCTGTGGTGCATGGCCCTTCAAAAATGGTCCCACCTTTCTCTGCATGGCTTAACCTTAGTGGGCAGCTTCAGGGTGTTGACTCTAGCAATCTCTGTGGGCTCCTAGCTGTGTCTCTCATTGGTTTAAGGGCAGCGCTTTTGTAGATCATTGTCTCTAGGTCCAGAACACATGACCAGGCACTGTTCTCTCCACAACAGTCCCCAGATGCATACATAATAATCTTTGAGGGGGAAGAAAATAACTACTTATGTCCAAATATATAGTAACCAGTGGACTCTAGCGCTCTAAGCTGCACCCGTTCTACCGTCAAGTGGCTGCCACAGCCGGTCTTCAACATAGCAAGTCCGTCAGGATACATCTGCATACCGATGCAGGCTCAGCCTGGCAAAGGGGTTCACAGCTCCGTCAGTCCCTGACTCCTGAAGGGGCTTCATTCAATGTTTTTAGGTATGGCTCCGGGTTGGCCCCAGTGCATCTGGGCGCTCACTGCTTTTCCAGCAACTCCCTTATGTTTCTCCGCACTGCTTCGCAGGCAAGGCCACGCACACAAGAGGTTCTGGTGTCACTCCTGCAAGGTATGCCCCTTTATCCAAGCACGGAGAGTCAACTCAGCCAGGGGCTGGATCCCGCACCGGCACCCAGATGCTGCCTACACCGCCCACAGGAGAGCTGGCAAGCAGTGGGTCTGATCATCTCTCCGATGACAAGGCTCGCCCGCCCCGTCTTCGACATCAATGGTAGCTGGAGACGGGGATTTTGTTCATCCCACAGCAAACTGCTTCTCTGTCTGGCCCCTGTGCTTGCCTCTAAGCTGGGGTAATGCTATTGAGACACAATAGCTGAGTGGTTAGGGAAAATTAACAGATCTTTGGCAGGGGGCTACAGAGCTTCTTAAGTTCCGGCTGCTCTGGCTGTCATCTTGCCACATCCCCATCTGTGACCACTACATTGCCCCTAGTGATCCCTGACACTGCCTTTGTGACCCCTGGAATCAGAGTTTGCAAAATCACTGTCAAGAACACAGGTCAGCTTGCTCTTACTTTCGTTGTGGATTTGTTCCTCCTATTTTCCGTCAATTTTTGTTTATGCCCTAGTAGGAGAGAGTGGTCTTTTATTCACTTGTTGTGTAATATAAAATTGAGCACCATGAGCTGAAATGAGATCTTTGTTGGATGCCGAGTAAAAACAAGTACGTTTAAATATATGTTGTGTGTAAGCATGGGAGTGAGAGTTGAATGCACACGACAGAAAGTGTGCATGTGTGTGAAGGTGGGCATGTGTATTTGAGAGTAAAAATGATTGAGTGCCAATGGCAGGTCATGAGTGACAATGAGTATTGGTACATGAGTATGAGTAAGTCAAGGTAAATGAGAATGAGAGCTTCAATACACAAGCTCGGAGAACAGTTTGAAGGAGACCCACTACACCATGCAAATGTGACCAATATTCCATTTAACCTCGAATGCCTAGTGCAGAAGATGTAGAAAGAAGAAAGAGAAATGCCTTAAATGTCCAGGGCAGCTGCCTTCTCCTGTCACATACTTTAAATACCAGTGCAATATTCTCACATGCAGGATTGACATGAAATATCGGTTATAGACTACACATGGCCCATTATGTTCTTTGATGTCCTGGACTGAGTCCCTTATAGGAAAACGTACATCCTCAACTGCTTAAATTCAGACTCTCAAACAGGCAGACAAAATGCTCAAATGCTCTGTGCACCATGTCTCAAAGCAGGTTATGCCTTAAAAGCATCATTCGCTAGACAGCATTACCCCATATTTTTAATATAGCCCCCATTTAGACAACAATTCAATAACCCATATAGACACTCATGTAGCTACTCACCAATCCATGCAGCCGCTTGCACACCAACTGAGAGACTAATACAGACTTTCACACAGTTTAGTTACTAACCCATGAACTCAGTAAGACACATTCAATAACTCACTTATACAGTCAGTCATGCACCAACTAAATAATCCCTTCAGGCGCTTGTAAATCCACTCTGTCTTCAATACACCTTGCCATAGATATATATGAAAAATATTTAAACTTTACAGAAACACACATTCACTGAATGAAGTCATTAGTGATGTCATCAGTGCTGTCATTTGAGATGTCATCAGTGATGTCATCAGTGGTGTCACTGACCATGTCATCATCACCAGTGCATTGCGGGCTATAGTTAGCTCAACTAACTATAACGGGAAATTTTCCCTGGTTTTCTATGAGTCAAATGTCCAACTAACTATAACATCCCTGAAACCTATGGTTTTTTCAGTGATATATATGTAGATATAGATATAGATATATATATATATTCACTGAAAAAACCATAGGTTATAGACTATATATAGTTAGGGATTAGCATTTACAAAACCTTAATTTACTCGCACAAAACCATAGAAATTCGCATATATAGTTAGTTGCAATAACTATATATCGCGCACCCGCAATCCACTGCTGATGATGTCACATATTACATCATTCATGGCATGATCATGAACATCACTGATGACATCTCAAATGACATCACTGATGACATCACTGATGACATCACTGATGACATCACTGATGACATCACTGATGACATCACTGATGACATCTCATTTGACATTACTGATCACATCACTGATAATATCATTCATGTGATAATACGATGAACCTCTTCAGACTCTAATATAACCTTAGATACAATCAGTGTAAACAGACACTCACAGATTGTCACTCATCCATGGAGTTACTCACACATCTAGTCAGTCATGAAAAGAATCAATCACTCCTCCATTTCCTCAACTATACAGTTATACACACCTTACTTATTCAAACATATACTAACACATATTTACTCTCTTATACAATCCCTGATACAAGCTCACAATGATCCATACAGCCACTCACACATTCACTGGCTCTTATGCACAGTTATTTATATATGTCAACTCTCACATGTACTGTGTTTTACATATATACTTACTTTGACATGTAGCACTGAGATATCCATTCACTCACCAACACACCCAGGCAGACAGTCAACCGCCCATATAGCTGTTTCCACATGCACTCTTGAACTCATACACCTAGTGAATCAACTATTCACACATCTATGCACAGAGTCACACACCTCCCAGCCACCCACACACACACTCAGCCTCCCATTCAAATACTTGGGCAACCAATCAATAACCCATATAGTTACTCATATAGATACTGATCAACACATGCAGCAGCTTACACAACAACAGACATATTCAGACAGTTTAGTCACTAACCCATGCTCTCAGTGAGACACATTTAATCACTCTCTCATACAGTCAGTCATGCACCTACTAAATCCTTCATCCAGACACTTATACATCCACTCATTCTTCAATATGTAAGACATATTTTAACTTTACAGAAACATACAGTCACTGGATGATGTCATCAGTGATGTCACTGACCATGTCATGAATGATGTAATATGTGACATCATCAGCAGTGGATTGCGGGTGTGCGATATATAGTTATTGCAGCTAACTATATATGCGAATTTCTATGGTTTTGTGCGAGTAAATTAAGGTTTTGTAAATGCTAATCCCTAACTATATATAGTCTATAACCTATGGTTTTTTCAGTGAATTTCAATGGTTTTTTAATAGCAAATATGAAAAGCTGTAAAATGTCAAGTACGTGGTAGGTAAAAACATTTTTGTATTTATGCACGCTGATGTGCTTTGAACGCTGCCCCCCCCCCCTCCTCTTTTCTTTTAAAAATTGGAAGAAACAAAAAGTATTCCCTTCCATAAATAACCCAAGACTTTTATTTTGTTATGGCAAGGGAACGAAATAGAGGAAATAGAGAATAAACTATAGTTGGTCACGATAGGGTTTATAGAAGGAATGGTTCTTCACCAGATTAGATATTTTCCCAGACCCTCATTCTCCAATGTGATGAACTAGGCTAAAATTCTTCTGGTGCCTGCACCCTGTCACAGAATATCACCCTAAAACATGGAATCTCCCAAACACCAGATTGAGTTGAACCCCACAGTAAGCCTTATTTCTTCAGGGCCTCAGAATTTCTTTTGCTTTGCTCATGGAAATTGTGGGATATTGGAGAGATAAGGTGTCACCATTAAGAAAGGGTAGTATTTAAATTTGCATATCAATTATGTTAAACCTTTTAGACATATGATATGCTAGCTTGAACTTATGCTTTACATTTGAAGCCGAATTCAACAGCTTAAGTAAGTAGGTTTTCGTAGTTGTAACTTTAAAGGGTGATCTAGCAAGTTGTAAAGATTTTCTAAAACAGTGGAGCGTATTTAGTTTTTTAATGTACATGTTTATGAAACGATTACACAAATGAAACATTTGTGAGTTTTAAATTTCCGGAGAAGTATAATTCACCAATAGCTTTCTCTGTAGATGTTTTTCCATTAACAATCCCAGTTCCATCACCCGCCCAGGATATTACTACTGTTAGTTGTCATTGTTGCTTGTGTTTTAATAAAAAATGTTTTAAGGTGTTTACTCTTTTTGTTGTGATGTATATATTTATAAGTTAATACAGTGTTATAATCCTACTAATTTTTTATCAATTATTGCTCTTTGAGATATTCCCTGTCTAAAAAAAGAAAAGAATAGGAATATTCTGTCTCCCTTTACAGATAGTGAAGGATAGGTAATGCGGACTTTTGTCCCCCGTTGTAATTCGTCATGCCTGTTTTTCTCCCCACTGATTGATTGATTGGCTGGACATTTATTGTTCAAGGAATAGTTCTTTCGAGGTATTCTCTGTTTGCAAATAACGTGGAATAGAAATATTCTGTCTAGTCTTTGCAAGTAGTGAAGGGTGGGTAATGTGGACCTTTGTCCCCCGTTGTAATCTGTGATGCCCATGTACTCCCCACTGATTGATAAACTAGTTCCACCCGGACCATTTATAAGAGGTACATCATCTGGCTCAACCGGAGGCTACCCCTAATAAAGAAGACATATGTAAAATACGAAGTAATCACTGTATCCTGGTAAACAGAAACTTTAGCATGAAACACACTTGAAAAGGAAGGGAAAGAAATCGAACAAAATCAGTAGGCCACTGATGAGTTTTTGACTTCGCTAGAAATAAGAAACATGAAAGTGGTGAGAGAAGCCAAGCTTGACGTTACGGCAGCCACGAGGTAGCTAGGCTCCGCCACCCCCCCCACTGCTCCAAGCATGCCTGTCCCACCGCCCGCCACGCCCAATAACGGTAACATGAAATAGATACAAATCAGCAGATACCTACCCCCATTCCGGAAACTCCCGAAGTGCAACAGGTTCGCGGCTACACCCATCCGGAAGACGAGGCCTTCGGCACGTGTAGGGCGAGTCCTGCTTGGCAGCCGTCGGCCGGGGAGGTCGTCGCGTAAGGTGGGCCAGGAGAGGAGCCGAGGCCGACGGGATCCCTTGTCCCATCCTCTCCTTTTTTCAATATTGGCTGCGACAACGGGGGGGGATGGCTTGCACATGCCACCGACCCCCCCCGCCCCCTCCTGGGCCAGGAGAGGAGCCGAGGCCGACGGGATCCCTCTTCTTTCTTCAATAATGTCTGCGACAACGGGGGGGGGGATGTCTTGCACATGCCACCGACCCCCCCCCCCTGGGCCAGGAGAGGAGCCGAGGCCGACGGGATCCCTCTTCTTTCTTTAATAATGGCTGCAACAACGGGGGGATGTCTTGCACATGCCACCGACCCCCCCACTCCTACCTCCTGGTCTGGCCCCGGCTTGGTATGAGCTCCCCGTTCGGTCCTGAAGCGGCGCCCTGCAGGCCACGGGGGGGGATGTCTTGCCTCTGCCTCTGACCCCCCCCCTCTTATCGCCTGGTCCAGACATCACGGATATCAACGCCAGGTGTCGGCGTGGGGTGCGCTGGGAGGGAGAGGCGGCGCGAACGAGCCTCTCCCACCCCCCCAGGTGGGGGCCCCTCAGCTGCACCCCTAACGCTCCACTATTGCGAGGCAATGATGCTCCGCTCACCCAGCGGGGGTCTCGTCCACTGTTGCAGTGCAACAACGCTTCTAGTTTCCTGCGTCCGGAAACGTTCTCCTCAACTTTGAAGATTCTATAAGAGCCACGGGGCCCCCCGACCCCCGATGGGGAATGACTGCCATGATCACCCACGGAACGACCACGACGTAGCCGCGGGACATCGGCGCGCTCATGCCGGAGCCGGCCTCAGTCTTGAAATGACCAAAATCCTGCAAAACTACCAACTTAATTAGTTCCGGTGGGACACCAGTATGACCCGGTAGGAGAGATTGTTGCCTCCCACCCCACTTTGACTGATGGTTCATGTCGCCAGTCCCCTCTGCTACCCTTCAACGAAAACTTTTGGACTGCCGAAAGAGGTCCCGGTCCAACCACGAGTTGGTGGAGACATTTTGACTATACTTGGACCTTCCTGACCTCACCCAAAATGGCGCCAGTACAAATGAAACTCTCAACTCCTTGTTGTGCCCCGATTGCTCAGCCTTGATATCATGAGATATGTATGCAGTTTTTAGCACATGAATTGATATGGGATAAGACTGATTATATGTTCGGACAATGAATTGATCCAGGATGGGTATTGATTATACGTTCGAACAATGAATTGACATGGGACGGGTACTGATTACATGTTCGGACAATGAATTGATATTAAGTTCTAATGCATCATTGATTACTGTATTTATTGAAGGTTCGAATTGTCGACACTTTTGGTACTTGCTCACAATGAATTATCAATATGATTTTGTTGCACTTGTCGCACTTTTTACTATGAAATCAACGACCACTGACTCTGTTATGTTTTCCACAAATAAATACCCCCCCCCATTTACAGTTCCAGCCTGCTCCGTGGCCGGCCCACGGGGTTGTAGGCCCGTATTTGTGCACCAACATTTTTATTAAAGGTTTTTGAAAAAGCAAACGTAGTTGTACCACGTAGATTGGTAAGTTTCGAATAAATGGCCACTGTTTCCGATTTTTAAAACAAATAAAAAAAAAAGCAGGTAAAATGAAGCAGCTCGATTAGTTAAGGGTTAAAAAGTATAGTACGCAGAAACATTGCAAATATGAATGGTCCAGGTTTGTTGTATGTGTTTTTCATTTTTGTACAGCATATAGCAATCGATAAAGATCCTGGTATTTAGCCTCTACTTTTTATGCTACCTGTATCAGGGAAGTTGTTTTAAATGCCCCTAAGCCACCCCGAAGGAATGTCACCTGGCCCCCCTAGTACGAACGAAAACGACCCCGTACCACTGTAGGTTATCTCTCTTTCTCAAAGGAGAGCACGAGCTCGCCCCCACTTTACACCGACTGCCCTTTGTTTTGACCCTCCCCTGCACACGATCCGTAATGCCACACTTGGGCGACCTATGCTATCCACAGGTCTCCGATAATTATCTCTCCCACATTACCGGTCCCCCCTGGGCTTAAACGCCGAGATGGTAGGGACTGCATCCCGTGGAGATAGGCCGAGTATGTAGTAAGTAAAAGCCTTTTCGGGTTTATGCGCGCTTATGTGTTTTAAACGCTGCCCCCGCCCCTTCTTTTTCCCTCTTTTCTGCAGGTCACTTCGTAAAGTCGATTATCGTACGGAAAAATGGTGACTTAACGGCCGATGGGATGAGAAAAAGGGTTTGAATATGGTGCCTGTACACGACGAGCAAACAATGACTATGTCTCTCTCTGAACCCAGCGCTTGGGAGGGCAGCCTGAAGCAGAAACTTGATGGGTTATTACAGGATGACAAAATATGACTTTGCTTGGCACCCGGAATAATACAACCAAGAATGATGTGCACCAATGAATAAATTCCTACGTTTAACTAAATAGGGAAAGTTTAAGGAATATTCCGAGGTGAGGTTTACCCAAGTACCCTCCGTCTGGAGGACTAGGAATGTTGCCAATGTTTAAGATTTACCACCTCCTTCTCGCACCCTCATAGACATGAAACTCAAAGCAACCCATTGTTCTCCCGACTGACACCTACCGTTGCCTCAGCCTGGAAACCCATTCGCTAAAAATGATTCGAAGATCCCCCCCTGAGTATTAGCCCGACCAGGTTAGTTCCCGACCAATTGGCAAAGGTGTAAGTATTTGCAACCAAAGCCACCAGCGAAGGCAGACGACGATAAGAGAGAAGAAAAAGGTAAAAAGAGCTCATCCCCCAGATGAATTAAGTAGGATGCTAAGGATGCGCAGAATGCAAGAAGAGATCTTTTTGGCCAGCAACTGTTCTATGTTTTGTCTTGGTTTTTTGTATATAATACAGGTACAGTCTCCCCCCGCCCTAGTTTGTGTGTATGTATGTATGTTTTGAAATGACAGGCTCTCCTCATGAGAAATAAAACTCTGTTCTTGTGTTCCTGCTTCCAGCGCCTGTCTCTTTATTTGGTAACCGTTCAAGATGGGAACTAAGTGGCGTCTTGTGCCAGCAGCCTGGGCATCGGTTGTAATCTGGGCTGAATTTTCCTCAGCACGGGGTGTGATTCTCAGGGAAGAGCAGCGCATATGGGAGGAGGTTTATGGCCCATGCATGAGAGAGAGCGCGGGGGTGACCAGTGCGTGCGGGAGATGCTTGCGAGGGTGGGGAGCCATGCTGAGGATCGGCGGCGTGCAGAGAGTGGGTCTGGTCAAGGCATCTAAAATGGCTGCCGTACACGACAAAAGTGTGGCATTGTTAAAAAAGCAAGATGGCGCAGACAATGTTTATCAATACGGATTCATTTATAACAATTATTTTTAACAATATATTTACTCGCACTGACAAAATGGCTGTCAACACTTCCTGATTTCCTTCGAATCGAACGTTAACAGACGTCACGATCGGCGGCGTGCAGAGAGTGGGTCTGGTCAAGGCATCTAAAATGGCTGCCGTGCACGACAAAAGTGTGGCATTGGAAAAAAAGCAAGATGGCGCAGAAAATGTTTATCAATACGGATTAATTTATAACAATTATTTTTAACAATATATTTACTCGCAGTGTCAAAATGGCGGTCAACACTTCCTGATTTCCTTCGAATCGAACGTTAACAGACGTCACGCAGCAAAAAAAAAAAAAACACGCTAACGCGCAGCCGCTGGAAGACAAGTATCAACATATATGAGCCTCCTCAACCACCCTCAGAAAGCATAGGGGGTCAGGATACGTCTCCCGTACCCCCTTATACCCATTTCTCACATTGTTTTTCCTCCATTTTGTAATTTAATTAAATTGAAACACAAAATGGCGAATTCCCGTTTTGCTACCAGTTTGCGACCCGGTTCGCGAACCGGGAAGCGCTTCCACCGTGAAAAATCAAATTTTTTTTATTTGTCCCACGGGACCCTTTAATAACCCCAACATCATTCCTAGGGGGTCAAGAGGGGTCTACCTTGCCCCCTTTCATTAAATTCCCCCTTCGTTTTTCTCCTCCTCTTGTCTCTCGATCCTACCGAGAGACAAGATGGCGGCCGCACCGGACTGTTTAGAATGTTGACAGACACAGGAGAGCCAATCAGCTTCGCTACGCAAAGCTCCGTTACGCGAAAAGTACGCGATCTGGAGCGCTATCCGGGACGCTGTCACAGATATATCTGTTTTTTTAAACGTTAATTTCTCAAAATCCACTGGAGCACATATATTGAGACCCAGCAAAGGCACATCGGGCTAACAGTCCCTACAATTTTGTCAAGTTTCGTGTAAATCCATTCAGCCGTTCGAGCTAAAAGTGAGGCCAAACGCCCTATGGAAAAATGAATGGGAAAAACGCGTTTTGGGGCCTCCCTTTTTTCTCGGCCCCCCCTTGACGAAACCCCCCCAAATTTTCAGGGACTGCTCAGAACAAAATGTGCCATTTTCCTGAAAATTTCAGCCGATTCCGTCCACAAACGCCAAAGTTATTAGACATAGAATTTTCAAAAGTTCCATAGAGAAAAAATCCTAACTATATATACCTACTGGCGACCGCCAGTAGGTAATATGTATATATATATATATATATATATATATATATATATATATATATATATATATATATATATATATATATACACATACATACATTAAAGATAAAAGATTATCGCATTAAACAAAATTGAAAATATTTAAACAATAAAAAAAAAGTTGTGAAGTCTGTGAAAAATAGGTATACTATTTTTACTGCAATGTGGACAACAGTAGGGAAAGCAGAATACACAAAAGGGAAAACCTTGGACTAAAGCGGCACCACAAATCCCAGCATGCATCAAGTGTTACACTCACCTGTGAGGCCAACTGGAGGGCATTATAAGTAATTAGTATGCAGATGAGGGTGCCGTTTCAGTTGTGCTGTGAAGTTGCATTCAAGCCTGTGAACAAGGAGTTGATGGTCAGAAATGTGTAACGCAGAAGTACATATGAATGCAAATGCAGCTTTTTTTCTAAAATAAAGAAATCAGAAGCATTCGTCATCTGTTGAGTGCGCCTTCATTTGTGGACACCTCTGAAATGATTTTGGCAGATGTCCTGCCGGGAAGGCTGCATCAGCTCAGAAGAAAAATGGGAGACAGCAGGGTATTGAACTACCTATAGACCAACAGCAGAACAGAAGACATGGGGGGGGGATGTGAAAATTAACCTAGCATTTAGTATTTCTGAGGCCCACTGGGGGGCTGTGAACAATTAAAAAAGAGAATATCACGTAGCAGGGCCCACTGAAGGGAAAGGGTTGACTAAAGAAGCACTACATATCCCAGCATTCATCAAGTGTTACACTCGACTGTGAGGCCTAATAGAGGGCAATTTAAGTATTTAGTATGCAGATGAGAGTGATGTTTCAGTTGTGCTGTGAAGTTGCATTGAAGCCTGTGATAAAGGAGCTGCTTCTACGAAACGTGTAAGGCAGAAGAACATCCAAATGAAAATGCTGGTTTTGCTTTTAAAATAAAGAATTATGGAGATTTTGTCATCTATTGAGTGTGTCTTCATTCTTAGACACCTCAGAAACGATATATATGTATGAATATCACACATAGGGGCCCATTAGGATCTCGGGCGGATAGCCACCGCCATGCGGGTGGTGGCGATCTGCCTGAGATCCGACCCTGCCCGCCACCCATTTCCTCCCCTGTCATATTACTATGGCGGGGGTACCGCAGTGGAGGGAAAGACCGTCCACAGCTTTTCTGCCCGGTAAACAAGTTGACCGGGTGGAAAAGAGTTTATTATGTTGGTGGTGTCTGTTATACACCGCCAGCCATATTATCATGGATGCAGAAACATGCCTTTCCGTGGCAGCAAAGGCATGCAGGAATTGCTTTCAGGGGATCGTTGTGGGCCCCCTGGGACTCTGGGAGGTGGGGGGTGCAGATGGGGGGTGTTCCATGCACAACAGGGCAGTCACCGTGCGGTGCCAGCCATGTTGTGTTTGGAAGTGCACAGCATGCCTTCCTGGCATTGTCGCAGGCGGTGCTGAGTGCACCGTCCACCACAATGACAGGAATGCAGGATGCACCCGCCAATGTGGCAGGCACATCTTAATGCCCCCCACGAGACCCACGCCCTTATTGGCGGGCAGTCACATTTCCCAATAGGATGGCAGGCGGGCAAAGTCCGTCCGTCATCCAAATGACACCCATAGAGTCCAAAGGAAGAGCACACTCAGCAAAGTGCAGGTGTATTGAGTCTTGTTACGCATTTCAAGAGTGAACTGTCTTGATCACACAACCATTCGTCTTGTATTTAGCATCTTCCCGGCCCAGGAATGAACCTCCAGCCTTTATTTAATTTTTTTCCGCTGTCAGCCCATGATCCTCAGCTGCCATCTCGGCTTGTGCAAGAAAAGGGGGTGGTGATGAACAGAGTGTCTGAATTAAGCAGACCACTCTTACCCAGTCCAAAGATCAGGGCTTGATCCATCACCGTTTTTTAGCTCACTGCACCATCCCAGCTCAGAACTTGGCTATATGCAAATTAGTCTGACCCTGGCCCAGTGCATCATGGGAACAGGGCAGACCAAACTACCAAGCCAATTCTTATACTGGGAAGGAAACAAGCTACCGGGGACCGGTTTCTGGCATTTCAGCCGTCTTCGGCCCGGCTTGCTTGAATCCTGATGGTGCAATGAGCTAGGGACTCACATCTGAGTATACCCTTCCACGCTTATGGTGGACAAAAATGATTCAGAAAAGGGGGTGGTGATGAACAGAGTGTCTGAATTAAGCAGACCACTCTTACCCAGTCCAAAGATCAGGGCTTGATCCATCACCGTTTTTTAGCTCACTGCACCATCCCAGCTCAGAACTTGGCTATATGCAAATTAGTCTGACCCTGGCCCAGTGCATCATGGGAACAGGGCAGACTAAACTACCAAGCCAATTCTTATACTGGGAAGGAAACAAGCTACCGGGGACCGGTTTCTGGCATTTCAGCCGTCTTCGGCCCGGCTTGCTTGAATCCTGATGGTGCAATGAGCTAGGGACTCACATCTGAGTATACCCTTCCACGCTTATGGTGGACAAAAATGATTCAGAAAAGGGGGTGGTGATGAACAGAGTGTCTGAATTAAGCAGACCACTCTTACCCAGTCCAAAGATCAGGGCTTGATCCATCACCGTTTTTTAGCTCACTGCACCATCCCAGCTCAGAAGTTGGCTATATGCAAATTAGTCTGACCCTGGCCCAGTGCATCATGGGAACAGGGCAGACCAAACTACCAAGCCAATTCTTATACTGGGAAGGAAACAAGCTACCCGGGAAAACGGTGATGGATCAAGCCCTGATCTTTGGACTGGGTAAGAGTGGTCTGCTCAATTCAGACACTCTGTTCATCACCACCCCCTTTTCTGAATCGTTTTTGGCCACTATAGGTGTGGCAGGGTATACTCAGACATGAGTCCCTTTCTCACTGCTCCATCAGGATTCAAGCAAGCCGGGCAGAAGACGGCTGAAATGCCAGAAACCGGTCCCCGGTAGCTTGTCTCCATTCTGTTGAAGAATTGGCTTTATAGTTTAGTCTGCCCTGTTCCCATGATGCACTGGGCCAGGGACAGACTGATTTGCATATAGCCAGGTTCTGAGCTGGGATGGGGCAGTGAGATAAATAACGGTGATGGATCAAGCCCTGATCTTTGGAATGGGTAAGAGTGGTGTGCTCAATTCAGACACTCTGTTCATCACCACCCCCTTTTCTGAATCGTTTTTGGCCACTATAGGTGTGGCAGGGTACACTCAGACATGAGTCCCTTTCTCACTGCTCCATCAGGATTCAAGCAAGCCGGGCCGAAGATGGCTGAAATGCCAGAAACCGGTCCCCGGTAGCTTGTCTCCTTTCTGGTGAAGAATCGGCTTGGTAGTTTAGTCTGCCCTGTTCCCATGATGCACTGGGCCAGGGACAGACTGATTTGCATATAGCCAGGTTCTGAGCTGGGATGGGGCAGTGAGATAAATAACGGTGATGGATCAAGCCCTGATCTTTGGACTGGGTAAGAGTGGTCTGCTCAATTCAGACACTCTGTTCATCACCACCCCCTTTTCTGAATCGTTTTTGGCCACTATAGGTGTGGCAGGGTATACTCAGACATGAGTCCCTTTCTCACTGCTCCATCAGGATTCAAGCAAGCCGGGCCGAAGACGGCTGAAATGCCAGAAACCGGTCCCCGGTAGCTTGTCTCCTTTCTGGTGAAGAATTGGCTTGGTAGTTTAGTCTGCCCTGTTCCCATGATGCACTGGGCCAGGGACAGACTGATTTGCATATAGCCAGGTTTTGAGCTGGGATGGGGCAGTGAGATAAATAACGGTGATGGATCAAGCCCTGATCTTTGGACTGGGTAAGAGTGGTCTGCTCAATTCAGACACTCTGTTCATCACCACCCCCTTTTCTGAATCGTTTTTGGCCACTATAGGTGTGGCAGGGTATACTCAGACATGAGTCCCTTTCTCACTGCTCCATCAGGATTCAAGCAAGCCGGGCTGAAGACGGCTGAAATGCCAGAAACCGGTCCCCGGTAGCTTGTCTCCTTTCTGGTGAAGAATTGGCTTGGTAGTTTAGTCTGCCCTGTTCCCATGATGCACTGGGCCAGGGACAGACTGATTTGCATATAGCCAGGTTCTGAGCTGGGATGGGGCAGTGAGATAAATAACGGTGATGGATCAAGCCCTGATCTTTGGACTGGGTAAGAGTGGTCTGCTCAATTCAGACACTCTGTTCATCACCACCCCCTTTTATGAATCATCTCGGCTTGTGCGTCTGCAAGGTGCTGGCATCCTGGCTAAATACAAGATGAATGGTATCCACAATTGACATGTGACTCAACCGTATGCCTGTGATATTTTTCAGAATACAGCCCTGAGGAAGTCATAGGGTGACAAAACACGTGTTAGCTTGCAGAAATATTAGAATATACAAAGTGAATGGAATGACTCATAATTTTTTTATATGATAAAAGGGGGTGGTGATGCTAGTAGACACAAATGTGTGTCTCAGTGTATAATATTTGAACTAGTTCAGTACAGTGCAATTTTCTTTATTGAGAAGGTTTTCCTTTCCATAAAAGTACATGCATATGGAACAATCAACATTACATCTAGTAATGGACATAAGTACATTGTCAAATTATTATAAATCAAATTAACGCCTATCTATACACAAAACTATACATTAAAAATGAGGATGAAACAGACAATAAAGCAGCCATTTGTTATAATAATAAAGTGCCATATGCCCTCACATCATGTCTTAAAAATGAACCTACATGAAAACATGTTTCACTGTCAGACAGTTGGAAAATTGATGAAAACTTTGCTCCACTCTGTCTGATATCGCGATACTTCCTTTTAAAAAGTGGGATCAAAAATAGGTTTGTATGCACCTCATAAAATTTACAAAACAGACTGACTTATTATTGTCTGGGCAGGGAGTAGCAGCAAGATTTGGTTGGTACCCAGATGGAAAACACAATAAATATTTAACGTATCAGCACAAAACATATATAGCAGAGAAAGCTCCCATCTCCCACAAGGCTGCTCTAAATAGCCGGGTGGTGGCAGGGAAATACCTGGGACAAATATGTGGTTATCAGTGGTTTTCCTACTACACTTCTAAGACAACTTTCACATGCTAAATTATAAAAAGCTGAGGCTACTTCCTTTTCATTAAAAGTAGGGCATTAATATCTCCTTATAAAATCTCGCTCCATACCAATTTTCCCAACCTACGATTTAATATATGCCAAACACAGAATTCAGGGGCCATTATCACGGAAGACGACCATTACGACGCGGTGTTTACACCGGGCTACCAATACGACACAGTCATCACAACGCAAGTCGTTACAATGACTTGCGCTGGATGGCGCTACATACTAAGGAATAGTATGATTTACTATTCCAACACCTTCCCCACTGTTACGTGAGCTGGAGTTGGAATAGTAAATCATACTATTCCTAAGTCCTGAGCCACTAGCACAAGTTGTTGTAACAACTTAAGTTGTGATAACTGCGTTGTAATGGTAGCGCAGTGTAAACACTGCGTCGTAATGACATACATCCATTATCACAGGAGAGGCAGTAATTTACTATATCTCTTGTAAGTAATGCCTGCTCATTACTCTAAATAGATAACCAAAGTAATACTGGCCTCACTCTGATAAAATCAGTTGTATATAACAAATGTAACTCTTTATGCAAATGATATGGGGAAAGAAAATGGTATTCCCAGCAACCGCCTGAAGAACCTAAAATGTGAACTAACATATATTATTTCCAATAATTTCCCCTGTCTGTAGAGAACACATACATGAACAGCCACTGCTGAAACATTTATTTGGTGAGCAACATGTATGTTTAATTTTCTTTCCTTCTAAAGAACAACCCAGGAGGAGGTAACTTGCTTCAGAGTAAACTGCCCTATGTCCCGGAAAGCTGCCCTGTAGCCTGAAGTGTAGACAGTGGTCAAGCGACCTTAACATGAGACAGGTGATCTGAGCAGTCAAGACTGAATTATACTTATAATATCTAGAGATGGTCCAGGGTTTATGTGGTTCAAAGATTTGTGTGACACAACCAATTCCCAAAATAATTTCACATCAACTTTGGCCTATTTTTTAAATTGTCCTTTTTTGATTTGACTCTTTATTTCCTCTTTCCAAATCTATGTTTACCACACCTCCTTTTTGCTACATGGTACCCTCCCATGGTGTCATGCTTCATCATTGGCCATAACTCATTCACCAGGGAAAATTCAATGGACTCCTGTTGTTCCAAGGAGTCATTTTGAGGGTGGGTGTCTGTGGAAGTGTGGTCTTTAGAACATAAAAAATCCCTATGCCATAAACCCAAGAATTAATATTTCTTAAGTGTGGATCTAAGGGACGGTTAAAAACTAGAGTGATGAATGGGACTGCCTATTATTGATTGCCCAGAGTGGGTTGAAATGTTTCACCCTATATAAAAGTGTCCAAGGCTTTCTTCAGGACCAGGAACCCTTGTTTCCTAACTCCTTTTTGATAAGGATATTTATTCATCCATCAACAGGCATCCACACGAGAGCTATTAGTACAGATCACAATATGGTGGGCCTCAAGGGGGTGATTCCCCCATTTTGTAAAGGCTGCTCTTTGACAAAGAGCTTCTTCTATATGATGGTATAATTGTGCTCAGCCTGGAGCAGGCTTTTGGAAAAAAATCACTAAAGAAGGAAGTTATCCGTTCTTGAGGGGTCATTCGGCCATTACTCCACCAAATGTAAATTGAAAGTGTCGACCTTCCCCATGTATGGGAGTGAATGGTCTTGTGTCTAAGGATGGTGTCAAAGGTAAAAACCCCTTTCAACCTTTGAAAGGAGGTTTCTGCTTCTGGGGTCCAAGAAAAAAAACTCTTCTTCATAGGAATTGGAATAAAGAAGCAAAAATACATGAGAGGTCAGCCATAATTCGCCAAAAGATAAAGGCCTGTTTAAAAATGTCTTACAATTTCTTTGGTCCATTTTTATCCCTGCTGTGGTGATAAAGAAGTCTAGAAATTCATCATTTGTAGTATGGAAAATAAATTGCTCAAACTTAGCTAAAAAAAGAGATATTGAAAGAAAATCGACACTTTCTCTATGTGCCCAACTTCAGTAATTAATTAAATAAAATTGCTGTCTAGTAGACTACCACACATACATCCAAACAGACCTGAAGAACTTTATTTGAACAATACTACAATGCCTCTGTAATCGATTTTACAGAGCCTGAAAGGTATAACAGTGCATTCGTAGAGACAGCAATTTTTCTTCAACTCTGATATACTCCATGTAGGTCCATTTTTATATAAATGGCTGCCTATCATTCTAGGTCCAGGAGGATAGGGTTCAAGGGTAATGGTGATATTTCTTTATGGTGACTTTTGTGACACAAAAAAGAGTGGTGAGGACACTTGGAATGTCAAATATGGAATACGTTCATTTGGCAGCCAATTGTCAAGATATTCTCACACAGGCTCTTTTCGTTCTCGGTTAAGGCGTACACTTTACGGCATGGTATGATTGGTCTTGGTTTCAGATCTATCAGGCAGTCAAACCTCTGCTGTGGGCAAAAAGCACTTACTTTTGTTTTGTTGAAGACATCTTGGAAATTGCTACATTCGGGTGGTAGACAACCATCAAAAGTGTTATCCATCACTGTACAAGCCAGGTGCAAGAGGGTTCGGGGCTGACGCCAAGTTAAAAAACGCCCTTTACTGCTCTCTGCACTGAAGGGAAAAACTGTCAAATGGGAGAGGGATTTTAGAGGAGACAGACACGAGATGTCATTGGTTTATGGTCTAAGTGCTCATCAGATGGATATTTTCTCTGAATTTTTACAGTCTCTTACAAGTCATTATTTTTTATTCTAAACAGAACACAAGAATATTGTTACTCTCTGCACTACATCAACTGAAAAACACATGATGCTTTTTTATCCACATGAACTTTGAAGAAATGGTTTTATTTCACAGGAAATGAGACATACACTGGATTTACAGTAGTAACTTATTCTCTATGGTAAACATTAAATATGCCAGTGGCAGAGTGTCTCTATCTTGTTAGAGCCAAATCAACCATCCTGAGATTGATTGTCTTCTGATGTCCTAAAACAGTTGTTAATGCTCTGTAACTTGAGACAGATCAGAAACAATGTTCCACACAGGATCTGCGTATGTCACTGTAGGTGTCAAAGAGGCAGTTGTTACATCCCAACTTTGATGATGTGTCAAACTTCCAAGACTTAGATGCAAAAGACAGTGCAGGGGCTCAACAGGAATCCCACCATCTAAACAAGGGATATCTACTTCTCCGTATCTATCATTAACCTGGGGCTTCTGAATATAATACTGAGGGATGCTGAATAATCCCATTGTTGCAAGGAAAGTCTTTCAGAAGACACTTCAGAAGGAATTATAAGACAGTAAGGGAGATGTTAATGATGTCTGACTTGAAGAATATCTCAGTTTCTTGTCCTGGTAGTTCCAGGTTACCTGCCACGCTAGATGTAAAGCAGATTCCCCGACAAGTAGCTGAGGAGCTACACAATAGCTCTCCTGCCACCCTTCAGTAGCTCCCCGATGTGTTGCCAAACTGAGTAAGTGAAAATCTTTTGCTTGGTTGAATTATATTAATATATAAAATATACTTGGAGGCTGATATTCAAATTTTAGTTCATGCTGTGTTGTGTGGTCCTATTGCTGATGTTCTGAAGGTACCAGGGGGCTTGTGTATATGACTGCTGTGACATGTAGAGGCGTTCCGCGAAAGACACTGAAGGTTTATGACACTGCTTAAACCTGGTTTTCTCTGCATCAAAATGAAAACTGGCAAAGCTTTTTGACATTACTGCTAGTGGTCTTGCCGGGTGCAACGGTATGGTCACTGCTGGGAATCCTGCATGCGTTGGCCACAAATGGAATCTTGTCTGGAGGTGTCAGTATTGTTAACACTGATAATTTCACTCAGTAGCTCACAATTTGTTTCAAGGAACATAAGTGGTTCATACTATAGATAAGGTTAGGGACCCCTGCTCTAAGCAAATAGCCACAACAAATGAAAATGTGTCATCCCTGTTGCACCAGCTTTTCTCATCTTGGGATTCTTTTGCTTCTCGTGGCATTCTCTAGCCCTTATGAATGTTGATTTATGGCATCCTGGCCTCTGAAATTTGCACTCACTTAGCAGTCTGATTTTTTAATATTCTCTCTCCAAAAACGAACATCTCACGGCCTGTCTCGTGCCCATTACGTCCTCAGCCATGCCCTGTCTTCTGTCTGGGCTTCTAGTTTTCCCTTCAGCCTGCTGTCACCTCCAGGAGCACTGAATAGCCCTCAAATAGAATACCCTCCCAGCCGTGAGCCCCTAGGTTTCAGTCACCTTCGTTTGACCATTTGCAGAGCACCCAAGTGTCAGCAGGATTCAGTGGCCCCTTCTTTTGGAGGTCACCGTCCTGCAAGCCCAGTCCACAGTAGACCCGAAGGAACCGTTGTGGATGCTAAAAAAGACAGACTTGTTCCAGTAATGTATAAATGTTTTGCTGAAATTTGAATTTGTAAAATCCAAATGAAAGTTACCTGTGCAAATTTGGCACCACCATGCTGTACAATGTAACCAATTAGAACATAGAGCCAGATGTATCAAAGGTTTTTACCCATTCTGTGCCTATGGGAAAATGTGTTCATACATATGGCAAATAAAGTCAGATTCAGAGTTATACATTGGCTACATCCTAGATGGTCAGAAAAAAAACCAATAATGACCGCCACACTCTGAGCACCCTTGTGTCAGCAGGAATGAGGGCCCCCTTATTTTGGAGGTCAAACACATACAAGACCAGTTCACAGAATATCCAAGGGAATGCTTGTTGATGCCTGAACAAGACAACTATCCCAGAGATATATGAATGATTTGCTGACATTTTCACATGTAAAAACCAAATGAAAATTTACTTTAGAAGTTTGACTCCACCATGTAGTGAGATGTAACCACTAAAGAATAGAAAACCAAATTTAGAGTTTGGAGGACAGGGCACTCAATTACAAATGTGGAGTGCCACTCGCCAAAGCTTCAGTCTTCATTTAAAGACAGGCTGATCATAAGTACTCTGGTAACAGGGACCCATTGGCTCGGTCCAAGGTATACTAAAGCTGAAGGCCTGATTCCAGAGAGGGACGTCAGAGGAAGGACATTACACCATGATTCCCATTTAGGGTGGGTAAGTAGAGCTTTTTTTCCTGTTCATTGCCACCAAGAAAAGTCTGGTGAAGATGGAAAGGAAAGAAATCAATAATGACCACCACACCCTGGGTCAACATTCTTAGTTTTGTGGGGTCATTTTTTTTTTCAGAAACACAAAATGTTTGTAAAGGTTTGGTGGATGGCCATCAAAACTGACGACAGCTGCAGGCCAAACACTGAAAGGAACCTCCCTGGGGGTGGTTTATGAAATGTACAGAGACGACAGCCAAACTTTCAATCAGAACGTTAGTTACATTTTGGAGTGAAGAGGTTGTATTGGGCCAACTCCTTTTTAAGCAGCAACCACAGCTACAGTACTTTAAACAAGGTCACATCTGTTTAATACAAAGTCCTGAAGACTCTATCTGGAACTCAAGACTCTGACCCGTGCCCCACCGTATATGAGGAGGATCTGTAAAACCCAGAAAAATGCTCGATTAGGAATAATCGCGAGAGACTGCCCAGCAAATCAAAAATTCCTTGCAGGAAGCATCAGGTGTAAAGGCAGAGCTGAAGCCCCATGAAGCATGCTTTATTTTGAATAAATGGATCTTGTGACCACCTGAAGAAGGCCTAAACCAGATGAAATCTTAGGACTTACCCTTGTGGAACATTTTGCTCGGTTGCCAGTTGTTTCCCTTCAATTTTGAGGGGCATAGCTTGGTCACTAAGACTGGAGGGGAGAGGAGCTTCAAATGTTCTGGCAATCAGGCTGGCATATGATGGAATATTTAAATATATTATACCACAAACAGGGTGCAGGAGAGTGGCTTAAGGGACAGTGGGGAGGGAGAAGAATGTGGGGCTGTTGTAGTGCTAAGAGAGACAACACAATACTATGTATATTAACCAATATCTTTGAGGACTTTCAAAGCAGAGTGGGAGACAGTGTGTGTGGGGTTTTGTTTTTGTGCATGTAAAAATCTTTGGTGAAATCCGACTGACCTCACACAATACCCGACTGAAAGAAAGCACCTGTAGCTGATTATCAGAAAAAACATTTATATGGGGGGGATGTAACACCCTAAACACCCCCCCAGCCCCCCCTGAAGCTACGCTCCATCAGCTTTTGGCCCTTTCCTCATTGGTAAGGTAACAGGATAGAGTTTCAGGCTTAATTCCTTTTTTTAAGTTTGTTTATGATGGTTTGTTCAGTTTTTACTCTAATATGGTTGCATAGATGGTATGAGAGTTATGTTTACAGTTTCTTTATTGAACAGTAATATGTCTAGGTCTGCATGGGAATATATGGTTTCCTTTGACACAATTATGCCGCATACTTGTGCATTGATCATGCTGTGGTCACATTGCACAAAGCAGTATACTTTTCACACTGCACAGTCATGCAATTCTTGAGGCGCGAGAATGGGCGACTTCCCACCTGTCTTTGTTCAGTTACATTTTGAATAAAACCCTTAGCTGTAACTGCAAGCTAGAAATGAATATTACTGAAGGACAGAAGTTGAATATGCCTGTGGGGCTGAAGTCCTGAGCAAAGGCTAAACTCATCCCAGACAATGGAATTGAAAGTGTGCGTGGAGTGTTTACATTCCTGCAGATGTGCAAAGAATACAGTGTAGGATTCTATTGGTCCTTTCATAAAGCGCGTCACGCACTTCTCATCTTCAAATTTCTGGTCTTCACTCGGGCTGATGTGATAGATACTGCTACAAAGCTGCTTGAAACTTTAATATTCTAGGTTGGTCTATATTAAGGATAAGTAACTCCGCCATCTTTGTGCGCCTCTCTGCTTCTCGGAAATAAGTGGGGACCCCAAAAAGCACTTTTCCTTTCAGGATTCCTGGCATTTTTCTACGCTGATTAAGCTCGAGGCCACCCCTTACCTTGACCATCACTTTAATGGGTGAAGACATATTTGCCCTTTTCTCTTTAAGGTCTGTCTCTGAACTCTGCGCGGCTGGTGGCGTTGGCCCGGGTCTGAATCTTGTCTTCTAATATCCCATGGATGCATTTCGGGTTCTTGTGCTGCCTCGTGGGGCCCCAGCAAAGGTTTCTGAGGGCAGCGCGTGGACTCTTTGCACACACTATGATGAATGAATAGTTGCTGGGCCTGTGGAGCCGTCCATGAATGTCACTGTAGTTCAACCACAGCAAATAACTGTTTTCGAGCCTCGGTGAGTGGGTGCATTTCAACCGAGAAGATGCGGAGTTCTTCTGCGCTCATTGATTCAGTAACTGGTCCCATCTTGTGTGTTTACTACAGCAACCACGGTTTTTGTGCGTGTTTTCTGGCGTTTGAGAAACATATCCACTCTTTGGAGGTTGCTGCATTAAAACACTAAGCACCTTTCACAGGATTATAGGATTGCCATAAATACACTACAGCACAAAATGTCCCTCTCAGTAGTTTTCATGAGCAAAGTGACACACCAGTGAATCCACACAATTGTTTTGTCAGATAAACAAGAGAGGCGGGTCCACAGCACCTTCCTATGTATGTACCCTGCTGGGCGCTGCTCTGAAAGATGTTCTTTACAGTCCCGCCAGAAATAGTGCAACGAGGGCAGAGTCCTTATATCTGTGCTCATTTTATATGGATATTCCCTTCGCATGCACTCCTTATTCCTGTCTGTTTTGGATGTTTTGGGATGGGTTCAACAGAGCCTGTCCCAGTATCCAGGGCAGTACCAGAGCAGGACCACAGGAGCAGGACCACAGGAGCAGGGCCACAGGAGCAGTACCACAGGGGCAGCGCCTCCAGGGCTTATGCATGTCTGTGATTCGGACTGAGTTTTGAGCAGGGTGGAGATATGTGCAGAACATGTCTTTGTTGAAGTTGTGACTGGGCCTCAGTCAGTCCTCTTGTACTCCTGCCGACTAGTGCCCCATCCCCCCCCCCCCCCCTAAGGCGCCGGTGCCCAGGAAGGACAGCCACGGACCCTCGAGACACAGACCTGCAGGAGACGCGATGTGGGATTAAATGTAGACTCGGTTCATTTACTACTGTTACTAAGAAGTCATGGTCGCGGGGAGCCATGCTGAATCCCCCTCCATGCCTGTCCCGTCCCCTTACTGCCCCCACAACATCGGTGCGCGGATAATGTCACGTGACTGTCCCTCTGACAGCAGTGCTATCTCTCCTCCAGCTTCTTGTCAGTGCCAGGTTTGGAGACGTCTTTGCAGGTCACTGAGTGATGCTTTCTATCCGGCATTCCCCCCCGGAGTGAGGGCACACTGAGCCCCAGGGCCGGCTTTACTGCTGGTGACCCCCAGTGTGACAATGCTTGTTGCCGCCCCCAATGACCTCCTTCTCACGGATCCCCTCACTACCACCCTCTAACTGAGGCCCTCGAGTCTCCACAACCACGCCCTCTCTCGTGCATTTCTGCATGGAGCTCTTTGCTGACAGTTTATAGGTCACTGTTCTGTATTAGGATTTAACTTATTAACTGCAAGTAACAAAAGGATCTCTCTGACACAAACAATAACACTGATCTATTCACATTGTGATCTGCATAGTACAGGCGCTCTGCAGCATAAACCTCCTGAGCTGCCCTGTGTTGAGTCAAAACTTCCACTGGCGAAAACTCACTTTTTGTGACGCACCAGTGGTGCCTTCTTGCGCCATATTTACAAAGTGACGCATCTAGGTAGATGCATCACTTTGTAAACGCCTGCGCCACGTTATACCTGCGCCAGGTATGATGTATGCAAGGAGGGCATTTTGATGCAAGAAAGGGTCATAGAAGTGACGTAGTGAAATCCATGAGATTTCACTGCGCCACTTCTAGGACACAAATGCGTCAATTTCTTGCGCCTGCCTCGCAGCAGGCGTAAGACTGACGCAGGCCCTTTCACATGGGGCATTGCTGGAGTTGCGTCACTTTTGTGACACACTCCAGCAATGCATCACTTTTGCGCCATACAGATACGTCAGAAATACTGACGTATCTGGAACTCCTTGCGACATGATGCGTCATATTATAAATATGACACATCCAGTATGTCGCAAAGGAGGGCGCAATGAAAAGTGAGGCATCGTTGTTTTCACGCAGCGATGCGTCACTTTTCATAAATGAGGGTCCATCTCTATCCAGCAGCTCAATAATTCACCAGTTATCTTGATATTTTTATTGTTGCCAGGAAAATGCTAGAGGCAAGGGACGCTGCATGAGATGCTTTTAATTCCATAATGTATTTGAGGAAACCGCCCCCCACCCACTCATTTCCTCATTCAGTCATTCACTTGCTCCCTCCCTCGACCACTCGTTCAAACTCACTTCATGCACCGCCGAAAAGTGCACACGAATCCAGCTGCAGATCCGAAACATACACGAGTTTGTGCAATCTACACGTAACGTGTTAAAGTAGGTTTATTTAGATATATATGTCCATGCCCTTCAGGCAGCATTATTTGTGCGCTTGGTTTTGTTGGTAAAATAATTAACTCCGGAGTCTGTCGAAGGCCTGGTGTCCTGGGGCTCAATTAACGCACTCCCTGCCTGGGATCAGAGCCGCTTTTTAGGAGCTAGCGGCGTTTCACTCTGCTTGACATGAGTTGGATTTATATAATTGTTACACATGGAAATGATGCATATGAAGGCAGAACCGTCGGAAAACGAAAAAAGGGCTTGTCCCTCGGCACGCTCATGTAGAATTATGTAGAAGTTTGAGAAACATACCCAGCTCCCCCACTGACTGAACTTACCTGTCAATAAAGGAAAATATTTGATTCGCTTTTAAGCGCACCGCACAGCGCCTCGAAGCTCGGGGCTCGTGTATTACTCAAAGAGTGGATGTCAAAGGTTGAAAGTGGTCATCAAAGCAGGAATCAAACGAGGAAACAAGGTGTGGTCAGAGCGGCTGAGAGGGGGATGAGGGGGTGAGGGATCCGTTGGAGGCGCCACCCCGTGAGTGAACACGCGCTGTGGGCAGAGCAGAGGTGTGAATATATAGGCAGACGGCAGCGCGCGGACTGACCCTGGGGGCCCCATCTCCTGTGAGAAGGATGCAAACTGATGCTAGCCCCAGGGCCCCAGGGCTACTAGGTTCCTCGTGCGCTAATAGCTCTGGCGTTGTCTCTCCGGGCGAAGAGTTGTTGAGGTGGAAAATCCAGACCTTTGGCAGCGTTAGGACCAGCACGGCCTGGCGATGCCCATCTGGGAGCGGGGATCATGTATCGAGTGCTGGGTGGGCAAAACAGGAGAAAAAGTGCCTGCGAGTTTTGCGAACATTATATATTTTTTTACCAATTCACATTGTAATCACTCAACAAATAGAGCAAATATTGTGAACCAATCATTCACTCATACAAACTGCAGCGTGTGAGTGGGGTGAGGAAAGTCCCTCTCTATAATGACCTAGTACGACCATACCTGCCCAGATAGCCAGGTTGTGCCCACTAGCTGATGGCCCACTTGTGCCAGGGTCAGACTCGGATAAGAAAGAGGTCTGCCATCCAAAAAAAAGATCCCCCTTTAGCAAAGGATAAAGTTAAAAAAGTGTCTCACGTCTGCAAATCCGGGCAGTTTTAAACTTGATCGAGACACTGGGTAGGTGTTGTGCACTGTATGGGGACTGCATGTGTTGGACTTGGCCCTTTTGGCAGGTTCAACCTGAAACTGTGCATTTTCTAGCCTGTTTCTGTAACCTGGTGTTAGTGTTTTTTGGCCTCTGTGCACTTTTTCACTATAGTCCAGTGTAAAGTGCCTGCGCTCTCTGGGTATGTGTGGTGAGACTGGCCTGCTCTCCCATAGGAATGCATGGGGATATGTGTGTCCATGGTAGTTCCTGTTAGGTGGGGAGTGCAGGGGCACGTTTGGTATGTGCGAACTCGTGAGGATAAATGCTGCGCAATGGTGTGTGCAGATTGATTATGGCTAGTGGAGAAGTGGCACTTTTAGAAGTTGGCATTTCTGTGTGCAGTGAATGTGAATTGACAGTCTGGCTTCTGATTGACAGGAGCTGGCTGGTGTGCCTGGCTCCAGGAGCCAGGATGGGTCTGCCCGGTGGTGAATGGGGAGATCTGCATGTAGATGGGAGGGAGGAGTTGCACCTGGGACCTGAATGGGGTCATGCCTTCCCTCCACAATGCTGGCTCCACCCCCTGTGGTGCGTCTGATGTCCTTAGCCTGTCCAGTGAAAGGGAGAGAGGGGCTGAGCAAAACAAAGTGCTCAGAAGTTCCCGTGAACCAGCTGTAGCTGGTTCTCCCATTGCATGCAACCTTTTAAACAAAGGGATTAGGTGTATGAAAAAAGGGCTGTGTCCCCATGAATTTGTTCTTGTTTTTAACTTGAAACTACCAAGGGCATGCTGCTGCTGGGGCCCAGAGGAAGGCTCACCTCCCTGGGCCCTGCCCTGCCCCTGGATTCCTGGAGGACTTTTCTTTGCCTGGGGTTCTCTGGCTTCACCCTTGATGCTCTAGGACCTTTTGGACCCTTTGCCCTGCTTTCTCCTTTGCCCAGACAAGATTCTGCCTTTTTGCGCCCTGGGAGTGCTGATATTTGGCTCCCAGAGGAGCTTGGAGCATGGCAGCCCTGAGGGAATCCACCGCATAGGGAGCCCCCCGATACTGCTGGGATTGTGCGGGTGCCCACCATTCATTATGTTTTTTTTGGTTTATACTGAGCGCGGGTGCCACCCCACTTATTTAATTATTTACGTGCACGTGTGCCCACCCCCGACTTTGCCCGGATTACTAATTAAGTCAGAAGCGGGGGCCCATCCCGCGTTTCACCACCACAGCCCTGAGAGGCCGAGAACCCGAAACTGGAAGTCAGGCAGGCCCGCCTGTGACGGGACGGGGCCTGCCATCTAGCGGAAGTGTGACCAGAAGAAAAGGAGGAAGCTGGGCTGCTAGCGAGGAGGACGGGAGCCTACCCCGCCTCCTCGAGAGCCGGTAGGAAGTCCCGAGGCTCGCCGGTGGGGGGGCCGGGTGAAGAATGGGAGCTTGCAGCTTGGGGCACCCAGGAGGAAGGGGAAGCCCCACACCGTGAAGGAAATGCCACCTGTCCCCCCAGCGAGGCTCTCGTGAGTGTGAGAGCCCCGCCACCTCCTTCGAAGAGACCCGCCCCCTGGGAGCGGGACCGGGTGGTGAGAAGTTCCCCGTGCAGCCAGAGGGAAGCTGCACCAGTGCGGGACCAGGGCAAAAGCGGAGAAGTGCCCCCACCGAGACCCAATGAGTCAGAGGCTATTGGGGGTCTGTGCCTGATCGAAGCACAGTGTGGTGGTGGTATGTAGAGCGGCCCCAGATGGCAGTGCGCCACTCCAACTTCATGGGCAAGTTTTGTTTTGGGAGCCAGTGTGCTCCCAGGGGGCTAGATATTTTTAGAGCCTGCAGGCTCCAACGATGGGCATGGTTATTTACAGAGCATACGTGGCTTCAACGTTTGGGGCCATATTTGAGTATTTAAGGAGCAAGTGTGCTCCTGGGCACAGTGAGGTGCAATTCATGAGAGAGCCCCTGAGAGGGCCAGAGGTGGCACAGAGGTGCCAGGCCTTTCCCAGTTGCGCAGCACTTAGTGCCAGCTGCTATGTTTAGGCCAATGTGGTGGTTCTCAGCTGCCAAACAAGTAGTGGGCAGCTGCAACGTTTAGCTTTGCGCAGATGGCGCACCCCTGACTGATGCTGCCTTGGCAGCGCGCCCTGACATTTTGGACACAGGGCATTTGAGCCCCTTTGGAGATGGCCAGTTGGCCAGGCAGAATGGTAGAGGTATAGGGCGCAAGGCCTTAATGTGATTATGCGCTAAAGTGATGTGGTGCTAGGAAATGTATTGGGTATAGTATGTTTTACGCACCCTGTTTGATACCTCTAGCTATGGTTTAAGCTTATGAGGTTGTTTTACCTATTTAGGTTTGTGCTAGGGAGATTATACTTCACTGTGTGATTTACGCCCCTAATGTGAGTTATACTTAGGAGGTTGGGTCTAATGTGTTTAGACTAATGAGGAGATTGCATAATGTGTTTATGCTGGTGAGGTTGGCGCTGAATGTAATTCGCGCCTGATGTGACTGTGTATAATGTAGTTTATGTTGCAGGTTGAGGTGGAGTACAGTGATTACCAGTGGTTACTAGTTGTATGTTTATGATCTATTTACTTTTACCAATTTCTGCTAAGTGCTGATCCTGACAGTGGCCCACATGGCCCTGTCATGTGTAAATAATCCCTTGTGAATATTGCCTGTTCCAGTTGGCACAGTGTATGTTATGTGTTTACTATTCTAATGTGTTATGAGAATACAAAGGCTATTTTTATATAATCTTGTGTGAAGTTTCTTTTGTACTGTGCCTAGAATGTTGTTGCTGTGTGCGTACGCAAATGCTTTACACATTGCCTCTGGGATAAGCCTGACTGCTCTTGCCAAGCTAACAAGGGGGTGAGCAGGGGTTATCTTTGACGTGTAACTCCCTTGCCCTGACTAGAGTGGTGGACTCTGCCTGGTTTTGGCGCAAGCCTCAGCCAACCAGAGAACCAATTTCTAACAGCATGCATTTGTGTTTGTTGCAGGCATTGTTTGGGGTAATATCAGAGAATAACTGTAAAAACCATCCCACCAGGCCATAAAACAAGCCCACAAAATGCAAAAAACCACCCACACACTGATGTGTGAGACCTGCCATATACAAAAATTAAGAAAAAAAATTACCATGTATCGCATCATAGTAATCTAAATAGCAGAAGAAAATACAATCGGGCAGGTAATATTTATAGTTTCTCTTTAAATAAACATTTTAAACTATTTTCTTATCCTATTGTGGAAAAGAACAAGTGAAAAAGTGAAAGGGTGTGTCCTGTGACCGCAATCCCTGAGAGGTCTAGAGTGTTGTGTTCCGAGGTGTCAAATATCTTGGCCCCCTGGAAAGGTTAGGAGGGCAAGTGAGGCTCTATATCTAGTCGGACTAGCACTCGTCGATATAGAGATGGTATGCTGACTCCGTCCCTACATACTGATGTTCTATGGTCCGAAGCATAGTTCTCTTCCTGAGCAGAGTTCTTGCAACAGTTATTTTAATTCATATCTAACCACTACAAAAAAAATTCTTCATAAATTTACCTTTGCTCATCAGTCATTTGTACTCAGATATTGCCAACTTCTTTCTGGAGGGCACAAACATTTCTCTTTCTTGCAGCAGGACTAGTGGGATTGGGAAACTAAACTGCTTCCTGGGTCAACACCAATAGTAATTCATTTTCTTCTGATTATCATGCCTTCCATCATCATAATAGCTGCCATCTGAAAATATAATCATCATTTGGGAGGCAGACAGACTTCTTCCCACATCACTAAAGTTATTTTATTATTTGGGCACCCCGCTCAACGTGCATACAAACAATATCTATTTATTCAATTAAAGAGAGGAAGCTATCTGTAGTGTACATTGGTGTTATTCCACTGTGTTATCCCATCATTGACATTTTGAAAAAAAAGAGTTTAAGAAAGCCATACAGAAGAGAAAGATCCTCACATAAAATACACAGTGTTTAAATGTACTTTTCCTCTCCAGTTAGGAGATGCAGCATTGCTCTCAACATGCAGGCCAGTACCGTGTACACATAATCCGTTTGCTGCACGAGCTCTTACCGTCATCATATCCATCCATTTCCTTTCTGTAATTGAACATTACATCCTACCACTTTTTATGGCCTCTGTACTTTTTTTGCAAGTACTACATAACTCACCCTCCTTGCTTCCTTGATTATTGAGATATGCTTCTACTGGTGTACCTAAAGTCCATTAAAAAGTCTATTATTAATTCTCTTTCACTTTAAATGATGATCTCATTTAACTTTATACTTCAAAATCACAATTTTCCCTAGTCTCTTATATTCCTTTGAAAGTTTCTATATGTCTTTAAACTCTACATCCTTAATTTATTATCCTCTATGTTCACATCTCAGACATATAGCCATACCTTCCCAGCAGCAGTCTACAGTCCACAAAGATTCATCTATCCCTGACTTCTTTTATCTGACCCCTTTTACTCTACCATTCTTCTTGCTCTTCCATTCATTTCTCAGGTTCTATCTGTAATGTACTGTTAACCCCTTCACTGCGGCGGCTATTCCGTGGCAGCGCTAAAGGGGCGGGGCGGCCGCGCGGCCGCCGCATGCTGGTGACAGAACCGCTCCGTCACCAGCTCCAGTTGAGCTGTGCTGGTGACGGAGCGGTTCCGTCATGACCCGCCCCGCTCTTTAGAATGCCCGCGCAGGCGCGAAATCAGCGCCGCGCAGGCGCGGCGGCCGGGCCATGACGGAACCGCTCCGTCATCAGCACAGCTCAACTGTAGCTGATGACGGAGCGGTTCCGTCATCAGCATGGAAGGGGTTAATGTGTCTAAAGCTATGCTGGGAGATGCAGCACTCGACCTGCTGTGGTTCAGCCCTTCCAGGGATGACAGCTGTTGTACATGTCCACATTCATTACTACTCAAGGTCAGGAAAGAAAGGGTTGAGATGAGTGACTTTGTGACCTAACTTAAAAGCCCTGAACCAGGAGCTCCCAGCACAAGGAAGAATGGAAGATGTGTCAAAGCTTTTCACTTTTCAGGCCATCTCTGATGCCTTCATCTGGATACAGTGAGGCCTACTGGTGTGGGGGCTGCATATTACTGACAAATATGCTGTAAGATATAAGTTCCTCTGGTCGATGAAAGAACTGCAACTACACATGGGAGTTGGTTATATTTTAAGTTTCCCTCTGGCTGTGTCAGAGGTCTGGCACTCCCTTGGTTCTAAAATAGGGTCATACTCTATATCTAGCTTAGGCCTTTTTTCACAAAACACACTGTGAACCAGCCTTCAAAGCACATCCCTTGTGAAAGGGTACATCTTTCTATGACAAGAACAGTGTTGTTGGGAGTTGGATGCCCTCAGCGAATCATTATTTGCCTGAGATGTGTAGTAGGAAATCAGGGTCATCACTATGGGAGAGAATGTAGCCTTGAGGGGCCAGTGTCTATTTTGGTCTTGTCACCCTCAATCTCAGGCACCAGATACTGTGATTGTATTATATTTACATTATGATTGTCACAATTTCAATTTATATTACTGCTTTAGAAAATTTGGCTGACCCAGGTCTCTATCTTTACGGAACATGGACCATGCACTATCAAACAATGGACTACGTGAAGTTTAGCAAACAACCATCAATCTAAAGGTGGATTTATCACAACCCCTTTTATGCTTCATGGTGAATCTGGCACCATGAAGTCTTTGTCTTTGCTTTTAAACATGTACATCGCTGGGTTTACTGGGCTAGGATCATATAATAGAAAAAGCACATATGCATATTTTGGTGAAATATCTGTATTAGAATTGTTGGATTGTGGATTATAAGAAGTAGGTATCGACAGCTAGTAATAACACCCCAATCACATGATGAAGCCCAGTCAAGCTTTAATAAATGCATCGTTGCCCAACCCTTGGTAGCTTGGCTGTGAACAGTCAGGCTTAACATAGGAGCATTTAAAAACAGCAATAACATAAAATAAGCAAGACATAACACACACTAAAAATCCAACACCAGTTTTAAAGAATTAGGAACTATTATTATGATTAAAATGACACCAAAATGACAAAAAACAATGTAGGGAAACAAAGAAATTAATTTTTTTAAAGATTAAAAATAAAACTAGTGCTTAGAAGCAAATAGCGACCAAAGAGTTTAAAGGGTTGTGCTGGACTGGGAAACCTTCAACAGTTCAGGCCGCCACTGATGTAACACTTTAACACTTACTACCAGAAGTGTTTCTCGATGCAGGAAAGTGTTCCACCTTAGATACACTATAGCAGTAATAAACATAGTTGAAAATCATACTTTTGATCCTGTCCGTGAACTGCTAGTGCCTATGTATATCAAAAGTTTATAAACCAACATACCTCAGGATCAAATTTTAATTATTCTGAAAGAACTGCTTGTGTCAGGACCTCGACCACACAATGTACCGATTCCCTTCATAATGGAAAGCATCAAGATATCCCTGTGTAGAAATTCCTTTTTGTTTGAAGATGATTTTTATCAACAACTTAAAGGAGTAGCAATGGGTGCAGTCTATGCCCCAGACACAGCAAATAACTATTAGCCAGATTCATCAACCCAAATTGCGATCGTAATAGCTGCAAAATAGCTATTGCGATCGCAATACCAAGAATCGCAATTTATGAATCAAATAGCCAGATTGATCAACCCAAAAAGGAGACACAGTAGGAGCATGAAGACAATTACAATGCCAGGACTCTACATAGTGGTTAGGCGGCGAAGGCTCCAGGCTGCAGCAAGGAACAGACGCAGGATCCAGGAGCGAATTTTCCGCCAGCGGGTCACACTACTGGGCCAAACTGAGGAGGAAATCTACTCAAAGTACCGGCTGAATGGGGCAATGATTACAAAGCTCATCCGGGACCTTGACCTCCTGATGCAGCACCCAACGAGGAGGACCAATGCCATGCCCACCCATGTCCAGGTCCTTTGCAGCCTGCACCTCCTGGATTCCGGAAGCTTCCAGGGGATAGTTTCCGTTGCAGGGGGGATCTCCCAGAGCACCATGTCCCGCTGCCTGAGGAGTTTCCTGGATGCCATGATGAGCCGCCTACACCATTACATAACATTCCCAACCACCCAACAGGACTTGAATCAAACCAAGCTAGAATTTTACAACTTAGCACAATTCCCCCATGTTATTGGATGCATTGACTGTACCCACATCCACATCTGCCCACCCGCAGAGACAAAATACATGTACCGGAACCGCAAGTCCAACCACTCACTGAACATCCAGATGGTGTGCAACGCTAAGACAATCATCACTGACATAGTGGCACAATACCCGGGGAGCACGCATGACTCCTTCATATTCCGGCACAGCGGCATGCACACACGACTGGCCAGGGGAGACTATGGCGAAGGACACCTTCTAGGTAAGTACACATGCCAACAAACAGTACATCAAGACCATGTAGCTGCGCATGACAGGCACTCACCCTCTGCTCCTTTCATTCAGGTGACAGCGCCTATGGCCTCCGTGAGTACCTCCTCACCCAATACCTCAACCCTGCCACACCACAGCAACGGCGTTACAATGCTGCACACATTTGCACTCGGAATTGCATTGAGCGGACATTTGGACTTTTAAAGAGCAGATTCCGCATCCTACAAAAGACTGGTGGGGCCCTCAAATACCAGCCTGAGGTCTGCTGCCGCATCGTGGCAGTGTGTGCAAAACTCCACAACATTGCTACCAAGCGGAGGATACCTGTGGATATCTCTGGTAGTGACTCGGAAGGGGACAACCGCCAACCTGCAAACGTGCATCATGCATGCGGGGAGAATCCTGCTGAAGGACACAGGTGCCGCAACCAAATCACAAGGGACTGTTTATAGTGCACCCATTCCCCTCACACAACACTGCACTCATGCATGACAAATGTAATAATGACATGAGTCGGATTTACGTGAGACCATTAATTCTTATTGTTTATTCACAATAATGTGGACTTTGTTTTCCTTGATATCACATGAGAACTGTATTCCGTCATACAGCTCCATGAAGGGGTAGAGGGATTGCTTGTTGAATCAGCATGGCCCTGCAGGCAGAGTTAAATGTGTCACTGGTGCCTCCGGCCGGATGCACCCAATCGCCTCTCCATGTCCTCCACAACACTGTTGGCCCGTGATGCTGCAGTGGGCCTGCTGCTGAGGCGGCGTTCCGTTTCCAGCTGCTGTGGCTGGAAGTGCCCTCGCTGCCATCATCCCCCCCACCTGCTTCACCATAGCCATTCGACTGCAGGCTCTGCACAGCTGCTGTCACCTGTTCAAGGGCCCTAGCGACGTCCTGGCAACATTGGACCATCTGCACCTGCATTGCAAGGGAGCGGCAGGAAAGTTGTGAGGTGGCATTTCGAATTATGTGATTGGACCTGGTGTAGGGTGACAGGCGGTCAGCAGCTGGCGGTGGCGGCGGCGGGAGATATCCTGCTGGGATACCAGGATCTGGCTCTGGTCATGCTCTGCATCGATTCTGTGAGCTGGCCCACATTTTGGGCCGTCTTATGCAGCTGCAGGTGTATGGCTGCCAAGTGACGCGCCTGCTTCTGATGTACCGCGAGCATGCGGCGTTCAATGGCCAGGCCAGGATCCCGTACATGGACACCCCTGCCCGCGCGTGTTGAGGCATCACGCTGCTGGCGCGTCATTCCGCTGGACTGTGATCTTACTGTGGCTGTGTGCCTTGTCTGCCTCCTGGCTGCTGGTGGTGTGGCCTGTACCACTGACGTGGGTGTCACTTGGGGTGGTTGCTGGGCACCTGTGGCTGCAGGGGTGGCCCTGTCCACATGGGGAGGTGGTGGTACTGCTGCTGGTGGCTGAGATGGTCCTGGTCGTGGTGCAGGTTGGCCCTCACCCTAGGTGTCCTCCGGGTTCTCCTCTATATGTAGGGCCTCACTGTCAGTGCTGGGTTGTTCAGACGCACCTGTGATGTAAATGGGTGCATGATTAATGATATGTATCTTGCACATGAGATGTTGCTAGAGGCATGCAGGCTTTAGGAATTACTTTGAATTGACAGGTTTGGCTGTGTGGGGCTATCTGGAAATTTTGGTCACACTACAAGTCCCACAATGCAATAGGGCATTTCAGGTGTGCATGGCCTTCATTACTGGGGGTTATCAAATAGCTAGCTCTGGAGTCATGGGCATTGTTAGGGGACGGGGTCGCAGTCGCATGGCACTTACCTTGGGATTGTTGGGTGAGTCGGGAGGAGTCCAGCTGGGTAACCCCCATGCAGGCTTCAGGATTCAGGGTGTCCTCCACAAGTCTTCCAGTGGAGTGTTGGGTGTGACAGTGGGCTCTCCTCCACTGGTGGCAAGTCGCTCCCCCAGCCTCCCAGCGATTCGCTCTTTGGCACGCCCTCTGAGGTCGTACCACCTCTTTTTTAATTCGTCAATCGGGCGCTGGGTCAACCCGACTGAATTAACCTTTGTGCGGATGCGCAGCCAGATGCGGAGCTTGCCAGCCTCAGGCACCCTCTGGGATCCCTTACCAAAAAGGAGAGCATGGTCCTTACAGACTCCCTTCATGAGGAACTCAAGTTCCTGCTCAGATAATTTTATCTTACTCTTTCTTCCTGGGGCACTGTTCCCTGCTGCTTCCTGGGACATTTTGAAAGTTGTTGGTGTCCTGGTGTGGTGCTGCAAGTTGTCTCTAGTGGAGCTCTGGCCAGTACTGCTTCCACTTTCAGGCTCAGTGATCAGAATGAGGGAGGGAACAGCCTACTTCCTGGTTGTGATGTCATCAAAGGGCTCGAAATGCAACTTCACATTTTTGCGATCTTGCAGTTAGCGAGATCGCAAATTGCGATTTCGGTAATTGCGAGTTCGCAATTTCAACATGGTCAAAGGGCGAATCTGCGATTTTTCTGTGATTTTGCGGTAATCGCTATTGGCAATTGCGGCTGATTGCGATTCGCTTTTTGAAATCGCATTTGTTGATGCATCCCATTCTGCAAATTCTAAATTGCGATTCGGTATTTTTCGCAATTTAAAATTCGCAGAATATGGGATTGATGCATCTGGGTGTAAGTCTCTTGCTGTGAGAAACAACACATTGACTATACAAAAAATCCTTTTTATCCTACATCATTAAATGGCTCAGATACCTTGATGATGTTGTTCTGATATGAAGAGGCAGTTCTGATAGTCTTAACAGCTTTCATGCATGGATCTATTCTTTGAATCCAAATTTCAAATTAACAATGGAAATTGATCTATATCAAAGGAATTTTTTAGATATTCAATGAAAGTCGATGGGAATAACTAATTATATATTACTCTATTCACCAAACCTACAGCAAGGAACACATTGCTTCCATACAACAGCCATCATCAGCAGGCGTTAAAAGATGGATTACCTTTTGGACAGTTTATGTGGTTAGGCAGAAACTGTTAAACAAAGGAAAACTATTTCTGTGAAACAAAACAACTGAAAGACAAACTCAAAGATCAAGGTTATACTGCAAAACATCTCAAGAAATCGCTTAAACAATCGTAGTATAAAAATTGAGAAGCTCTTTCCAAAGTGAGGAAACAATCCAAGAAACCACAACTGGTGTGTGTTTCCACTTTTGGAACCCATGCCGACAAACTTAAAAAGATACTCAAAAGCACTCTACATTGCTTAAGAGTGTACCCGAATTCAAACAAAAACCATTGTTTGCATTTAAAAGAGGTTCAAATATCAAAGACCATGTAGTACATGCCTATGATGCACCTAAGAAAGCCATTACAAACAACTTGTTCCAATTGACACCTGTGGTGGGGCAATTCAAATGCAATAAGTGTGCTGCATGTAATACTACAACAACCACTAAGACATTTCAGTTCAATGGCCAACAGATTACTCTTGAACCCTTCTCCAACTGTAACACCAGTAATGTAGTATATTACATTAGATACCCATGTGGTTTGCATTATACAGGCAAATCTACCCAACAGGTCAAAAAATGAATTCTACAACATCAGTCTAAAATACGCTGTAAAGTAGAAAATTTCCCCTTAGTAGAGCATTCCACTAAGCTGAAACACTCAGAAAAAGATATGGTCTGGTGGAAGATTGAAGTGATCAAACCATGTAAGAGAAAACGGAATGTGGAACACGTATTAATAATAAAATAGATTTACTTGATTTGCTGAACAGATAATGTAACAAAAGGTTTAAATTCAGCAGTTGAATGGCATACATTTACATCTAGCATGTTCTATCATATATAGAACTAGCCATTATCAGTCTGTGTTATCCGTATTACACATTACTTTTTTCTCAAAAATATGACATTGGGTCCTGATATTGGAGTCATGAACTCTGATTACTGTACGATGGAAATGCTTTTCATTAGTTTCTTTTGCCATTTTATTATACGATTTGAAGCTATGTGTCATGAAACATGAGAGACAGAACCTCAAGAATTGACTTGTTATTAAGTAATTGTATATGAAGTTCCTTATCTATATGATAATTGTATTTCTATTATTTCCTTGAGGTCAGCTTTTCTTTGAGCATGGGTGTTCATTTTCTCTAATGTATTAGGAATGGCTATGGCATACTTAGACACTACTAACATGTCCTTGGCTTATCTTCCTTTCAATATTTATGATGTTCATATATTTGGAGCTGCAGATTAAAGTCACTCTTTGAACAGTTTAATCATCCCATCTTAATTGAGTTACAGTCAAATAATTAGTGTAATATGTGCACTGGGTTCCTTTATGTGAGAACAGACTTAAGAGTGACTTCTCGGTTTTTAAATACTATTTTATAAGTATCGTTGCAGTAATCTTTTCTTGTACAAGGTATATGTATGTAATGTTATTATCAAATAACCTGTTTAAGATGGCCGCCAGTTACTAATGCATTTCGGCTTCTCTACAAAACTAGGCTCATAGCCTGACTTTTCATCAAGCAAGAAGAATGTCCTTTTAATTACTCAATTCCATTTAGTCACAGTCGATTGACTGTTGCAATATTCACTATGTAAGAACATGTCTAAAAGAGTGACTTTATTATTGTTTAATCATTGCTTTGTGAGATAGGTGAATGGTAAAGATACGTTTTTCAAACTTAAAGAGGCCCCCAGAGATTATTTTGTAATTTTTTCAGAAATTGCACCTAGACAATTTTCTTTTTTTCAGCTACAAAGATTAAATTACTCTGTAGGTAGATTTAGCCTCTTGCAGGCACATGCATCAAAGCTTTTTGCGATCGCAAACGGTGCGATTCGCAAAAATCAGCCATTTGCAATCACAAAATTAGCTTTTGCGATGCATCAAGGGTCAAGGCCCTCGCAATTTGAGAATTTGCAAATAATTGCAAGTTCTCAAATTGCGATTGCATTTAAGGAACCGCAAATTGCGATTCCTTAAATGCAATGCATTAAAGCAAGAAATACAGCCAATTCGCTAATAGGGGGAGCAAATTATCATGAAGTTGAACTTCAAGGTAATTTGCAAAAACTTTGAAAAATGCACTTTTGTGCATTTTTCAAAGTTTCATGTTGCGCACATCAGGCACATGCATCAAAGCTTTTTGCAAACGCAAACGGTGCGATAAAAAACAAATAGGCCGTTTGAGATCACAATATTAGCTTTTGCGATGCATAAAAGGTCAAGGCCCTCGCAATTTGAGATTTCGCGAATAACCGCAAGTTCGCAAATTGCAATTGCATTTAAGGAATCGCAAATTGCGATTCCTTAAATGCAATGCATTAAAGCAAAAAATACAGTGAATTCGCTAATAGGGGGAGAAAATTACCATGAAGTTGAACTTCATGGTAATTTGCAAAAACTTTGAAAAATCCACTTTTGTGCATTTTTCAAAGTTTCACAGATCAATTTCAGGGGTGTAACAAGGTGTCCTTTTGACACCCTGGCACCCTTGAAATTGTATTCTAAATTTGCGATTCTCTAATTGAGATTCACAAATTGAGAATATCTTCCCATTCATTCCAAGGGGCCTCTAGTCCCATAGGAATGAATGGGGAGGTGTTCCTTAATTGCGACTCGCAATTTGCGAGTCGCAATTAAGGAATGTTTAGAAATCGCTATTTTTTAAGCGATTTCTACATGCATAGGCTTTTGCGACTCCTTAAGAATCGCAATCAAGGAATCGCAAAAGCCCACATTGATGCATGTGCCTGTTGGTGTAGCTATAGAGTCAAATTTGCGAATTCTTAGAACCCTGAAAAGATGGCTGCTGACTTTTGCAAGATGTCCTGCATCTATTGAGCAAGGTCAGTTACACCTGGAAGTGTGCATAAATCTCCGGGTTCCACTGGCTTTTTCATTCAGACCTGCGAAGTATCGGCTGCCAGGCTGACCGACAACTCTTGACGGAGTGAGTGCAGTGACATTTGGTACACGAAAGCGTGCTTAGATGCCTGAGCCATGTGTACATTTTATACGGCTTATTTCTGGCTAAATAGAGGGTTGGCTGCCCGTACTTTCATTTAACTTTGTTTGGTAAGTATTCAACATCCAGACAAGGACTTTTGTACTCACTTTAAATTTTAAGGGTTAGACTTAATTTGGGCTATTGACAACTTTGATCATTATTACTTTCTAAATACACACAATTTAATTTTTTCGACTTGTAGCTTCTAAATTGAATTTCTCCTTGTACTCAAACACACAATTATGTTCTAAATTTTTCAGTAAATGTTCGCAACTTGCCTTCCTCATTAAATTTGTGATGGTCTCACTTATTCCTTTTCTGACACATTACTTTCCTAGGGAATATATGGCCTTTGGTCTTTTAATCTTTTTTCAGTTGCAAAAACAATTTAAAAACAAATCACAGGTGTATCACTTTCAAAACTGTGAAATCTTTGATTGATGTATACCTTACTGGATCATTCCATCCTCATATGGGTTGCAGTCCACATATGAAAATCTGACCTGAAGATGGTCTTATAGATGTTATCACAGCAAAGACCGAAACATTACAATTAAACCTATTTTCATTGTGTCATCTCTGGGACTGTTCATTGTATAACCTCTAATGTTTGAAATCGCTTATGGCAAAAGTGCCCATGAGGCTAAATAACTATAGTGAAAAATCTCTATCTCAGTCGTTTTTGTGTATGTGTGAATTGCATTTTATACCCTTTTGAACAACACGTTTTTCTACATAAATTTGTATTGTGAAAAGTATACAAGCGTTTCACAGTGTTGATTTTTGTTGTGCACCTGTGTTGCAATAGATTCACTCTAAAGTTAAAAATTTAATTTTTAAATCTATTTACAAGCCACTAAAAAGGGCTAAAAAAATTCATTTTTGAAGACTACTTAAGATTTTCTATATTAAAAAAATCCATTGTTGGCTCTGTTTCCCGACATTGAGTTTATATTACCCAAGCCTACAAGGGTCAATTGGGTTGCCCATTTTCCGGCTAAGAGACGTGCTCCACAGCACAGAAGCTCTAGTTTGCCTCTTGGAGTCTGGGACAACACCCCCAAAGTGCACATGGTCAACCCAAGTAAAATCCACGTGGCACGTGTCAGCTGGAGTTGTCCAAGTTGCTGATGGTGCCCATCCAGCACTTTTCTACCAGTTGCTTATCAGGGAGTCCAGTCCTTATCCTCCAAGGAAGGCAAATTACTTTTTGTTGTGAAGTCATGTGATTGAAGAAGGTGCAGTCCTTATGAGTGCAGTCCTCTCTTGTGAAATCCAAGGGTCATGCAGAGCAGTCCTTCTTTTCCAGATAATTCTTTTGGGTTTTTGAGGGCCACAACAACAGGCAAGGGCCCAGAAGCTCGGATTTATCTCTTGAAGGTTTGGGACTGCAATTCTAACAATGCTCCTGGTCAAATGCTTCAAAGTCAGGTAAAGCTAGTCAGCTGGGCTTATCTTGAAGGACTTGATGCAGGTGATTTCTTAAAGCTTGTTTGTACTGGAGGCTTCTAGGTAGATGACTCCTTAATACTGTTGAAGCTAGGCAAATGCCTAGTTTCTAAAGAACAAAGTGTGCAGTAGGTGCAGTCCTTATGAGTGCAGTCTTCTTGCGGTGCATACTAGGGGCTCAGCAGGGCAGTCCTTCTTTTGATATTTTCAGGCAGAGGTCTGAGTAGCTGGGCAAGTCTGCCATATTTCTTCAGATTTCTAATCTGGCAACAAGAGGGGCACCCCTTACCAATGGGGTACAGGGTGCCACCAACTGTGATGACAATTTCCTACGAAGTGTTGCATATTTTTGTCCCAGAAAGCACTGTTCACAAGAATCCAAAGTGAAGAAAGTCTCTCCTTGAGGTTCAAGTCTAGCTAACGCAAACCACAGATAAGGCTAACTTTTCTCTACCCTCCCCTGCCAGCCCCTCTCCTAATTCAATCACAGGGGCTGCCATATGGCTTGGGGTGAAGGAATTGAGGGTAGACCTGGTTCCTGTCCTTACTGTATTTCTTCCTTTGAACATCTTTTTGGTTACACTGTCCTGTCATCTGCAGGCAGTAGATCACCACCACTGTAGCCATGCTTATTTTAATATGGCACCCTACCCTTGGGACACCCACAGCAGACCTTAGGGCAGAGGTCTTCAAACCTTTGGATGCCGAGACGCCCCTGTCAACATTTTGAGATGTAAGGACCCCCTCCTGACAAAAATGTCTAAACCCGTAGGCAGGGCTGCTGGAATTGAGGCGTTGAGGACCAAATTACGCAACAGGCTTGACTAAATTGTGTGGTTAGAAAATGTAAAAGATGTTATGTGATGCCACATATTTTAGGATAGCATTGCTTCATTATTTAGAAAATTTTTACACACAGTAACACGGAGGAAAGATTTCACCCCATCAGAACCAGTTTATAACCAAAACACAGCAATTAACATCAAAAAGATTTCTAGTCAACCTTTGTGCAGGGCCTTCCACTCCGCAGGAATACGTGCTGCCACATTAGAAGCTCGCCTGGCCCTGGCCGGGAGAAGCAGGGGTCCCTTGAAACCCTGCCGGTTTTGTGCAAAGTTAAGCAGTCTACCCAAGCAGCTTTCCTCTCACCCCCTCCCTTCCATCCCTCTCTCCTCTCCCAACCCCGGATCGCTCTCTCACTTTGCAGGCCATTTACTTTCACCCTTTTTACAACTTCTGAAATCTCCCCATTCAACCTCTCACTACTGAGAGCAGGTGGAAATGTCAGTGTAGCAGTCCCCCAAATCAAGGAAAACATATTGTTTTTTTGTCTGGGACTCGTTGGTCCGCATAGTTACTCCCCATGCCAGGAACAAACACATTTAGTTGCTGGAATACCAGCTGAAAACAAGATTCCACACACTCTCCAGGGTCCACTGCCCCCGTACCCACCAGCATCACCGCACGTACCTTAGGTTTAATCTTAAAGCTGCCCTGCTCTGTAAGGTGTATTGGGGTGATAGGGAGGGGTGACCAGCTACCCTCCCTGGCCTAGCTCCCCTGCCCTAGAGAAGGAGTTTGTAAGCACTCTCTTGCGAGCTCCTCCCTGTCCGGACCAGAGGATCTCTCTGGCAGCAGGCCGCGAGACCAGATCCACGGGGTCACCCTGTGTCTCTGAGCGCGTCTGAAGGCGGACGCTCCGTAGGAAAACAAACCTGGGAAGTGACATAAATCCGCATTTTATCTATTTATTGATGTTTATTGTGCAAAAGAAATGCGCACTTCTCCTTACAAAGGAGGCACTTCTGCCTTGAAATGACAAGTTTCAACTTTGAAAACACACCTTTCATCCTTGAACTGCAAGCACCGCCCCAAAACACACCTTTCAACCTTGCACTGCAAGCATCACCCAAAACAGACCTTTCATCCTTGCACTGCAAGCAGCACCCAAAACATACCTTTCATCCTTGCACTGCAAGCATCGCACAAAACACACCCTTGATCCTTGCACTGCAAGCACCGCCCAAAACACACCTTTCATCCTTGCACTGCAAGCATCACCCAAAACACACCTTTCATCCTTGCACTGCAACATCGCCTCAAAACACACCTTTTGTCCTTGCGCAAGCAAGCCACGCACAAAAACACACCTTTCTACTGTAGAAATGCCAGTTTCTCTTGAAAATGCGCCTTTTTCATTGGGGAATGCACACGCATTGTTTCAAAATACAATTCACGGCTTTGAAATGTGCATTTTGCCTTCAAAGAAGCACATTTTTAAGTTCAAATTACGCACTGGAAGCTTTATATTTTTAATCAAAAGGGTTTCTTTATATTTAAAGGGTAGTCCGTGATCCGTTTTAACATTACAGTTAGGAATTTTACTTTTTGACTTTTTTGTTTCAGTTACTGCATGTTCCTCTGTGTAATACTGGTAGGGGCTTTGAGAAATAAAAGAATCCCGATTTGACTTGTTGCATCGAATACGGCTTTAGGGACGGTGGGGTGTCCTGTTCAGCCTGAGGAGGTCGAGGGGGAGGTCAAGTGTGGCATTTGTTTATCAGGATGGAGAAGCAGCACGTGCAGACTTTCACCTCGCCCAGTACTCAGCCATTAGCCCCCACCCGAGGCGCTCGGCATTAGCATGAGAATGCAGCCTTGGGTTTCTGGTGGCCGGGCACTCACTGGACTGTGCTGAGGGCCCCCCTGGAACTTGCCCCTCCCCCAGCAACACGGAGCTGCGGGGGGGGGGCATGTGTTACACCTCTGGCTCAGCCCCCAGCAGTGCAACAGCCGGGCTGAGACAAAGGATGGGGAACGAGGGAGGGCTGAAGCCCTTGGGCCTTTAGAAGTATGACTGGGAAGGCGCGACCCCCTTTGAATCGGTCCACGGCCCCCCTGGGGGTCACGCCCCACAGTTTGAAGACCCCTGCCTTAGGGGCTGCTCATAGGCAGAAATAAGGTAGTTTAAGACTTTGGACGTACCTTTGATTCCAAAATCTAATTTGGCCATCATTTTATTTTAAAAGCAGGCTGCAATGTAGGCCTGGTTTTTAAAATGATAGCATGCACCACAGTGTTGCACATTTAAGTGCATCAAATCTTCCCAGCTTCCAAACCAACATGCCCTGCTATGTACTAGGAGCTTATTAGTTGTCATAAAAATTGGAATGACATATAATTACCATATACCTGTTACACAGAGCACTGGCCCTGGTCCTAGTTAGCCAGGCACAATCAGAGTCAAAACCTGGGGCAAAAAGTGTAGGGACTGCGGCACAAACCCGGTTTTCTTACAATTGTGTATTGCATTCAAGATATGCAAACCAAAGTACATAAAGAATAACAGTGTTTCAGGTAGAAAATAATGAAGGTTACAAAAAGCTATAATGTAATATGAGAGGTTTCAACATATAACATTCTCATTGAAGTTCACACTAAATAGATAGAAAAAGCTTTCCCTATAAGACATGCTGTAACACAATACAGACATTTTGGATTAGAGGTGATCAATGATTCAGAACGGTGGTATACATAGAATTTTACAATCCACAAGCATAATTTTCTTGGCTAATTCATTATATTTTCCTAATGATTACTATCATTATATTTTTGTGTTGTCCTTTTAAGTTAATTACTTCCAAAGCAAACTTCCATGCCGTAATCATTTTCTTGGAACTCTCCCAGAGGCTACAGCCTATGAAGTCTGTTCAGAAATAAGGTCCTCATTAATATTAGGTTTATGAAGGAAATCTACATACATTTGATTTCTTTAAACATGCCATCCCTTTTAATTTCCTATGTGGATAGTTTTTTTATTTCATACTATCAGCTTTAGCAACAAGCAAAAAGAGTTTACCACATAAAATATATTAAAGCCAAGCAGCAACTAATACTTTAAATCTATGTTTGTCTCCTAACTCCAATATTTGTAAGCAACACATATTAAAAAATGTTTTAATCATGGAAAATTTTAAATTTTGAACAACAATATTATGTATTCTAATCTTCAATGTGCAAATATTCAGCCAAAAAACTGTGCACATAAAGGAGCACACACATGCTCACACTGTAAAAATATATAACCAACGCAGCACCTCTTTTGGAGTGGCAAGCTGGACTTATGGACAATGTTTTAAATATAGCAATATATTTTTGTAGGTGTATAAAAATGGCTAACAATCTTTCAGCTTAAAATGCTCATGCTGCACATAGACTTTCACTGCACAAGAGCTTTCCATTGAACACCATTCATCAAAACTTGTGTCTTTATTTCAAGAAAATATTTTAATTTCAATGAAAACATCTGCATAAAAGCCAGTTCAAAATAGAAACATCTCATATTGTATCATTTTTCCAAAACTCATGTTTTAAGTTAGGCATGACCTTCTGCATTCGTGAACCGTGCAGGCAGGAGTGGTGGGGCTGGGTTTGGGGGGGATTTGACTGGGAAACATTGACTATCAATTTTTCTTCCCTGATTGACTCCGTGTCTGCACTGTATGTTGCGGTGGCTGTTTCCAATGTACTTGTTTTTTAATTCCTCCTCTGCAGCCTCCTCCTCTACCACAGGCTCTGTCTAAAAAGAATGGTTAGGATTATGATAAAAAATGATTGTGGACCCTGTGGGAACATTGTGTATTGCCAATAGGTCCTGTCCTGCTTTTGTGTCCACTTTTTACTACCAGTGGTACAAAAAACTCCCTCATTCCTACAGGACACCAGGGATTTCTGAAGTCTCATTGATAATATCAACACCACAGACGACATTGACCTGCTGGTCAGTCTGGACGTAGAGGCGCTCTACACTAACATTCCCCAGACAACAACATCAGAGGTTGTACAGAGTGCTCTACTAGCTGAGAACTGGAGTTCACCCAATCCAGTTGCCTTCATTATAGATTGTGCCTCGTTAGCCCTAACTGAAAATTTCATTCAATTAAAAAATAAATATTTATCACCAGACACAGGGGAGGTCTGTGGGAAGCACATTTGCCCCAAGACTGGCTTGCTTCTAACTGGCAGCTTTTGAAAGAGAGATGATCTTCCATGAATCTAACCCCTATATCGCCAACATTTTATTATGGATTTAATACATTGATGACATCCTGATATTTAGGAAAGGTGAAAGAGTGACATGTGAAAACATTTGTGAGTGGATCACAACCCTCAGTCCTTACCGCTGCATCTCCAACACCATAAAATATATTCACTTCCTAGACCTCATGATTACATTAACAGATGGTCATCCTACCACCATAGTTTACAAAACACATACAGACTGCAATAGCCTTCTCCTCTTCTCAGGGACAACCTACCTTTTTGACAGTTTCCACGGCTGCGCCGTAACTGCAGTACACTGCAGGATTATAACACCAAGGCCGACTAACTGCCACACAATCGTAGCATACACGAAAATCCCTCACACAGTGTAACGTTTGCCAAGAAACGGGGCAAAAATAATAACAGAGAAGCACTTTTGGAACACGTCCAGAGACAAGTGACAGACACATTAACATGGGTTACCACTTACACACCTGATTCAAACTGAATTAGCAACATCATCAAGAAACATTGGGACATTTTGAAAACTGGCAAACTTACATTGCTCCCACCTCGGTTTGCCTTCAAATGCATGAGAAACATGAATGACATGCTCATACACACTAAACTGCTGCCTTCTGCCCAACATGACCAGAGATCCCTTTGGGACCTACCACCCCTGGCAGGACACTACCCATGTGGATTCTGTACTGTTTGTGCTTTCACTGAGAATACATAGGAAATTAAATTGTTCCAAGACATTCGATTAGATTCAGTAAAAACATACCAACTGCAACACATGGAATGGAATATTTGCAAGCCAACATACCCTTGTAATTTACAATACATTGAGATGAACACAAGTGCTGTCAAAACACGCATTATGGAACACCGCAGCAACATCAGGTGCCACTAACTAAAAACTAAGATGTGCACGCACTTTGCACAGAAGGGACACACCTGACAGTCTATGATGGACCATCATTGAGGCACACCCACTAATGAGCAATAACACCCTCTTTCGGAGAGAGTAAAGTTGAATTTTTAACCTCTTCACCACCAAAAAGGGATTGACTGATGACATCTTGAGTAGTGAATTGAATAACTAGAGCCCCATCTTACTACCTTCATTGAAGGCTTCCTCTTCCATCCTCATTAGCTCCCATATAGCCTGTATTCTCTGACCTGAATCCTTCTCTACAGATGGCCTTTCACTATCTTGGTCTCAATCACTAGCTCCCAAGAGTCTATATACACTGATCTGTATCCGGTACCCTTCTCCATAGATGGCCTATGCTTCCTTGGCCACCTTTTCACAGACAAGCCAGTATATTGACATGAGCTGTGTGTTTAGTTTATTCACATTTCTACCACTGTTCCCATGAACACCAGTGAACTTTGTAATCTGTTGTGTCCCCGCACAGAGATTCTTAGCGGCCTTGTGAGATGACATGAACCTGTCACCATCTCCTTTCCCAGACTGTTTTTTTCTGATTGTTTGGGCATAATATAGGTGCCTTATATTTGATGACAGCTTTTTTTCTTTGACTATCGACCCCCTGGGGAGTACATCAACCTTTGTAATTGTAGTCCCCTACTAATACCTTTTGCACATCTCAACATGGCAGACACATTTGTGCAGGCTTTACTGCTAGCTTCTGCACTTCTTTGACAGGATTATTGCTGGACACCCTCCCCACCTTTCACCCAACCACTACGGCAACTGCCACAATGACACATGTGACGTACCTGCCCTTAACCTCGGGCATGTCTACAATGCCGGCTACTTGAGAAGTATTTAACCTTGCCCCTGCATGCCCTCACACTATGCTGAGCTTCTAGAGACAGGGTAGGTTGTTTGGTTACCGAGCCGCTTCATAACTGTAAGTAAATCTCCACCAAGGCCATGCTATGAGACTCACCTCATCATGCCTCAACTGTTTTATATAATGGGGAGATTCTTCCTCCCCAGACATATAGACTAGAATTCAGCTGCACTATTTACTGTAATGCTTTTTTGTTTATCCTTTTCTTCCACACTAGGATGCTATAATTTAGCGTTCCCCCTGCGAGTATGTGGTAGTTGGGTAACCACCCCAGATGGGTGAGTCTTGGAATTGTGTTTTTTAACCATGATGTTCGATAAGTTGCCCTGCCTGACTATGCCTTTAGATGTGTCATCTGCTCTCTTCTGGCTTTCCACTGCACCTCACACACATTTGTTAACTATTAGCATGGGAAGTATTCTATCACAAGCTGTATTATATTGAGCATTTTATTTATGTATTATTTGTTATTAAATATTTTTAGGTTGGTATTGCCACAAGGTACTTTACTTTTATATTGCTTGAGTGCTTGAGTACCCCTTATACTAACTAGGACGCCAATCACTGTATAGGTAGTTATTTTAGTTTTGGTCCTGATGAATTGCTAATTGATCACTTGTGTCTACTTAAAGAAGAATCTTGTTAACTTTTTTTCACTAGCAACAACTAAACATCATGTAGGTAGTTTACTAACTCTGAATTTAGCCAGACAAGTTGACTCACTGATTAAAACTTTTTTAGACTATTACTTAGTCACCTTTTAATTTCAATCTTCCTTACACTATTCACTCACTCTACACATTCATCTACGCTCCACTGCCCTACACTCGCACTTCACATTACAGCTTCACAACAGAAATCTCCAATAAAGAGCACCTAAAAGGGTGCCTATCAAGCATTGCAGTGCCGGCCCAACAAGGAGCAAGCCCTATGTTGAAGCTTGACACCCTGTTGGGTATGTGAGTGTCCCAGTTCAAAAAGGAGGTAACCTCATCTCCAACCTTTGGACATAAAAAGATACAGACTGACCCTCTAATTCTCTTTTCCTGTATCCTTGGGCACTGCATACCATTTTGAATGAATTGATATGTTCTATGGGCTCGTATGCTGGACCTTTAATAGACCCTAGTCCCCTCCTTTTTGTTGATATATTTCTAGTATGGCGTACAGCCGTGGGACTTCCTTCTATGTTACTAGGAGTAGCCGGCTGGTCCTTCTCCGACCAAGTGTCTATCTTCTCAGAAGTTTTCCACTTTCTCATCATGCTTGATGGTTTGAGACTACAGATGATTATCATAAACAGGCTGTCTGCCTCAAGCATTAAAGGTAACCACGGCTTAAGTTCTGGGGCTGATATGGTTGTAGAGATTTTGGGAAACCCATATCTGCTAGGGGCTTAAAGCAGCACCCTGTCAGGCAACGAATTAGTTTGGAATTCTCTCACAGCCATGGAGAGACAATGAGTCAAGATCACACTCCTTAGAGCCATCATGACCAAATATTTAAGGGCCAAACTTGCACCAAATAGCCACATTGTCAAAAATGTTCCATGTCCTTTTCAGAAAAATGCCACCTTCAAGAGGGATTGGTTCCTGTTTGCATGGAAGTCCACCAGGGACTTGCTTATTTTGAATATTAAGCCCACTAAATGGTTAGCAGATGCACAACTGATCAAAATCCAAATAGTGGAAAGGGCCCTCAAGACAGGATATTGATAACAGCTAACAAAACCAAATTATCTGAAATCAATAGTGAAATTACCGCAAATAAAGACTACCTGATGAAATAAAATATTACCAAATTACAAAAGGACATAAAAAAAATGACAATGAGAAAGTGTACCCCTATCTTAAAGAGGACTACACGCCCAGCTGAATTGATAATTCATCAGACGAAATTCAACATTTATACAGGAGAAATTCCTTATCTGACAGTAACTCTAGCAATGACATCTGGGACAGCAATGGACCAAGAAATGGTCCACGGCCACCTGATTTTGAGGACAGGATTCCTCCATGTCATTGACCAGCCTATTGGCAATACCCCATGTTCCTACAGGGTCCACAGCAATGTTTTCCTTATAATCCTAAACCTTCTTTTTTAGGCAGAGGCTTGGGCGGAAGATATTAAAAATGAGTACAGTGGCAAGAGCTGCAGCAACAGACAGTGCAGACCTGGTCTCAATCAGAGAAGGACAATTGATTGTAAATTTATCTCCCAGGGCACTGACTGAGATAGAAACAAAAGTCCTTTAGAAGGCCTTAGAGTGTCTGCCTACGCCCAGAACAGACAAATTCCAGGGACAACTGGCTTCCACTTTCACCCTCATTAGCTCCTATTTAGCCTGTATACACTGACCTGAATCCTTCTCTACAGATGGCCTTTACCCATACCTCCATCACTAGCTCCCAAGAGTCTGTATACACTGATCGGTATCCAGTACCTTGCTCAATATATGGCCTTATACTTCCTTGGCCACCCTTTCACATACGAAATAGTAAATTGAAATGAGCTGTGTGTTTAGTTTATTCCACATCTCTACCTCTACTCCCATGAGCAGCAGGGAATTTTGTAATCTGTTGTGTCCCTGCACTGGCATTCTTAGGCACCTTGTAGAAGGACATGAACCAGACCGAGTATCCTTTCTCTGACTGATTTTTCTGAATGATTTGGCTGAAAATTAATGCCTTATTTTCGATGCCACAGTGCTGTCTTTGGCCATCGACCCCAAAACCTTTGTGCTTGTAGTTCCCTACTAATACCTTTTGTACAGCCCAACATGACAGATACGTTTATGCTCACTTTACTGCTAGCCTCTGACTTTTTTGATGCAAGGATGTCTGCCTGCCCTCCCCGCCTTTTCCAACATGGCATTCACTTTTGTGAACACTTTACTGCTAGACCCTCACTTTTTTGGCACGAGGATGTCTGTTCACCCAATGGTTGCCAGCCACTCCCAAATTTACACATTTGACGCACCCGCCTTTCACCTTGAGGCATGTCTCCAGTGCTGGTCTGCTTAGGAATAATGCAAGTATTTGACCTCGCCCCCTCAAGTCCTCACACTCTGCCAAGCTGGTAGAGGGAGGGTAGGGCATCCAGCTACAAAGCTGTTTTATGACTGTGAGCAAATCTCCACCACAGCCATGCTCTGAGACTCACATTAGCATGCTGCAACTGTGTTATAAGCTTGGGTGATCCTTCGCCCCCAGCCATGTGCGCTAGAATTCAGCTGCATTACTTATTGTAATATTATTTGATTATCCTTTCTTTCCACACTAGAACACTATAATTTAGTATTCCCTCTGCCAATACTTGATGTAGTTGGTTATCCACCCAGATTGGTGAGTCTTGGAATTTGTTTTAAGCCATGGTGTTTGATAAGCCGCACTGCAACCTATACCTTTAGATGCGACACCTACTTGGCACTCTCTTCTACCTTTCCACTGCGCCTCACATCCATTGTGCATCTACTAGCATGGTAAGACTTTGACTGCATGCTGTATTGTATTGAGAATTATATTCATGTATGTTTTACCTAAATTCTTTTATGTCAGTATTACCACAGGGTACTTCACTTTTAGGTTGCTTGAGTGCTTGGTTTACGCCTTGTAGTAACTGGGATGCCAACCACTGTGTAGATAGTTATCTTAATTTTGGTCCTGATGAATTGCTATTTGATCACTTGTGTCTAATTATTTTTTTATACTAGCAAACACTGAATATCATGTTGTTAGTTTGCTAACTCTGGTTTTGTGCCTGACAAGTTGACTTACTGATTAAAACTTTTTTAGAGTACTACTTAGAATCCTTTTAATATAAATTGTCCTTATACTATTCACTCAACACACCCATCAACACTCCACGGCCCTACACTCGCACTTCACATTACGACTTGAAAACAGAAGACCTCTTAAGGGGGGCCGGTCAGGCACTGAAGGGCTGGCCTGATAAGGAGCAAGCCCTATGATGAGACATGACACCCGGCTGGCTATGTGAGCGTCCCAGTTCCAAAATATGGAAACCCCATCTAGAACCTTTGGACACATATGGATGCCTACCAACAATCTAGTTCTCTTTTCCTGTATCCTTAGTAACTGCATACCATTTTGATAGAACTAGTTTATAATGAGCCAAATCTGTCACTAGACAATACTCTGATCTCTCTTTAGCAGGACATTAATCACCGGAGTTATCTTGATATTTTTATTTTCTCCTTGAAACTGCTGAACTCACAAGGAATTCTGTAGAAAGTACATTTAAACCTATCATTAATTTCTAAACACAGTGGTTCCTGAGGGCAGTGCTAGGCAGTGGCAGCTCACAGAGGGACTGCTGTGGGGCTGTGGGGAGGTGGGTGGGCAGGGGAGGGGCAGGGTGAGGGGGTAGTGGAGTTGGGGGTATGACATCCAGGATTAAAGTAAGTCAATAAATAAATAAAACTATTTACCTTGGGGTCACTGCATCGCCGAGTTGGCGATGCAGCGAGCGCAAGGTAAAGCGTTTTATTTATTTACTTACTTTACTCCTGGACAGCCTGCCCCACCCCTGCCTCTCCGCCCCGCAGCACTCCCTCTGCAAGCCGCCACTGGTGCTTCCTGGCGCTGCACCAATCACACCCCCCTAACGTCAGCCCTGATTCAGAGCAATAACCCAGAGTGACATTCTGTCCCCTCCATACTAAATGTCTCCAGCCTAGGAATTATCTAGTCGGAAAAATGTAGAGCCATAATTCAAGGATTGGGGATGCTTGTCTTTTTTCAGGTAGTAGTATGAATGGAGCAGACAATGCTTCCTAAAGAGAGGCTAAAGCCTGCCCTGTTCTCCGACCTCATACCATTCTCCCCAACCGTACTCGTCCCTCCTGCTGATACTTTTTGTCTGATCTCAGTGAATTTCTGTATGGAACCTGTGAAAACAACATGGTAAGTCAACTTGCATTACAAGATTCATGCAGGTATTCCACATTTACCAGGAAAAACTCATAATTGACAGGATTTGGTGTGGGGAGACCAGCCAGATTCAGAGATTGTAGCCTTCTGTATCCCTACTCATAAAAATGATCAATGACATTTAAATAAGACACTATTTATCTTCAGGTGAGGGTTCTGTGTAAAATGTTACATTAATATATATTTTTTATCTAGATTAGCTGTACTATTAGCTACTTTTTTATATCTAATGTTTTCTTATTTAATTTCAAAGAGTAACGTTTTTCAAAACTTTCATTACAATGCTTACTTGCCCAATTCCATATGGCCTTAGTAACAGAATCACAGGATATACTTTGTAAGTATCATGCACTTAATCTTGTATCCACTGCAGCAAGAAATTGTTTGCTTGTGCATGCACTTGCTTCTCGCTCATGTTTAACTGAGTGCTAGGATCGCCAGCTAGGACATGCTCACACTCGCCAAAGACATACATATTCATCCAAAGGGCAATGGGCATGTCTAGCTAATAAAACAACATATAAGCAAGAAAAAAAACAGGCAGTTTAGCCCAGCTAGGTCCACTTTAGATAGGAACACAAGTAACCTCAGACACAGTTTGAACTTGTTAGGTCTCATCATATAGATGCAGATTGCATCCATAGACATAGAATATGTATTCCAATGCCTGTGTGAAAAACCAGGGATTTTTTAGTGCCCCCCTTTTTTATTTCCCATAGTGATTACTGGATGCTGGTTTAGTGAGTCTAGTTGTGCCCTAGGCCCGGCTACCTAAACCCAGTGTTTGTGTACCTTGTAAAAGCTATATGGTAATTAGGTATAATAACAACTGGTACTGACGACATACCTTTAAGTCCCTAGGTTATGGTAGGGCATGTTGGTTTAGACACCCAGGAGAGGTCATTTTAAAAGCCAGCCCTGCTTGTCTACATATAAGTCACCCCTAAGGTTTCTCCTAGGAGCTCAGGGGATAGGGTGCCTTTTAACTAGTCATGTTATTTGTATTTTAGAGAATTTACAATACGCACAGCTAACCAAAAGGGTCCCTCAGTGCGAGAGCAAAACAGATACAGGGTGCATAAGCCAGAAGCTAATCCAGTAGCCCATTAGGAGCAGTTGAAGAGTAAAGTCTTCAAAGTCTTACGGAACAAGAGTTGAAAGTGGCATTTCCTAGAAGCCTAATAAAGGAATGAAGGGAGTCAACAAGACTATAAGCAAGAACATTATACAAGTTGTTTTATATGCCCTGGTAAGGGACAAACTGTCAGTTCTGTTTTACCTATTGCAACGCATTGGCCCCATAGGCTATCATGGGAATAATTTAATAAAGTATAACTGTTGAAAGGAGTGAGTTAATGTTTCAAAGATGTAAAAGAATAGTTATGAGACATTCAATAACTTGTCACTGTGATATTTATTTTAACTATTACAGAAAATAGTTTAAAGGACTCGTATTTCTGTTGTGCTAAAATTCAACTTTTTAGCAAAATAATGTATTAAAGTGTAACTACTGAAAGGAGTGAGTTAAGATAATGTTTCAAAGATGTAAAAGAATAGTTATGCAAAATTTTACAACCTGCCACATGAAGATTTATTTTAACTATTACAGAAAATATTAAACAGAACTTTTTTTTCTGTTGTGCTAAAATCCAGCCTTCTAGCAACCTCTAATGATTGGCCCACCTTTTACAGCGTATCCAAACTGCTTTGATGAGGTGTGAAGTTTCCTGCATAGAGTCAAAGGACATCTAGTAGGGGAGATGAGCATGCTTCAAAGCAAAGGACAGGAAGGAGATGAAATGGCCAAATTGGACTTCAAATAAGGAATGACAGTTAGGACAGGACAAAGTCTCACCCCCAAATCATGCACCCCCAGCCAGCCAGAAGCCCCGGTAAATGCATTAGCACATTATCAGAGGGACTGGCCTGGGAGTGTTATGGAAAATTAGGCACATCAATGGGTTCACTTAGTCGGATCCTAACCTCCAGCAGAGAATTTCTCCATATTGGATTGTGAAGAACAGTACCCTCTGGGACAAGTTTGTGACACACTTTGGATGAAGTTTGTCATACATTCTGGGTGGTACCCTTTACCCCATTGGTCAGGGTGTCCCCCTGCTTGTCACCCAGGAACACTGAATAAATATGGGATAGCTGACGAGCAACTCAGATCCCTGCCTTGGAACTACCAGAAGAAGGACTGACCTGCTAGATCATTAGACTGCACAAGAGACTAATAAGAACTGTACCTGCAGCACACTTTTGTCTTCATTCAAAAAAAAAAAATAACGACTTGGCCTTGCTTGGAAAGTTGAAGGAGTGGACTCCCTGAAAGCAACACTTTAAAAGTGATTCACCTGCACAATCTCCACCAAGAAGAACCCAGCTGGGTGGGGTCCAATTGACTTTTAAGGATTTTGAGAGGTGCATTGTGTTAGACATAGTGCCAATAGCCCAAAGAGCAATACAGAGCATGTGGAACATTAGATTAGTGCTGGGAACACATTGGAGCCCCAAAGGGACCTTTTAGAAATAAATCCAAAAGTTTGGAGAAGTATGGAGAATTTTTGTCAAAATCTGCATAAGTTGATTTACCTGTCGTCAAGAGTCAAGCCGGCAACTTTGAAACATAGCCAGCCTGGATTTTAGGTTTGTCCTGTAGAACACTCAGGAGCTAAAGATTCCAGGATTTCACTGAGGCGTTGCATTAAAGCAAGCTACCATCATTGACTAGAAACCCAGAAGAAAAATCTCCTGAAAAAAATGAATACGTCAGAAGGTAAAAACTTGACCGGGGGCTACCGCACAAAGCACGCTCCATTGTGGTCAGCCTCAAACCTTGACTTTGTCCCAGTCAGACACGACCAGATGTACCAAGTTGCCGCTTTACATTTTTAGTCACTATAGAGAATGTATTCTTTAAAAATGCACAACTCTGGTTTCTTTCATTGGAATATTGTCAGTGTGGTGCATTTTGATCATAAAAATATTCCCTATTTTTATAAAAAAAAAGGATTTTTATTGTGTTTTCTGTCTTACTTTTTTAATGTATTTATGTTTTTAAACGCATTACACACCAGTCTTCAAGGTTAAGTATGCCTGCTCGTAGTCAGCTCCCATGGGGTGAGCAAGGGAATAATTTATTAGGACCTTGCCTGGTCCTTATATTGTGAGTATGGCCTTATTACTAGTGGTTGGTATCTACTTACTTCTACTAATAGTCCAATGGCCTGCAATTGATATCACAAAGTACATGATTGGAGACATATTCCAAAAAGCAAGTTTGATTTCCTTATCTACCAGTTCTCTACATTTAGTTAAGATCAAGACACACCACCAATATATAGAGAGATACATAAGTATAGTATAATGTGACATGTGATGTAAACTGATATCAGTGATGCAGGATTTTAAAATGATTTTCTAGTGCTGATTTCCTTCCTTTAAACTGACCAGCATTAGTATGGGCCATTTCCCCAAAACATATGTTGAAGTGTGTGTGTGGTGACCATGAGTGTTGATTGCTCTACTGCAGCCATAGGCTGCCATGCTCTATTTTGTTGCTGCTCTGAAAAGGGACTGTCCTTCCTGAAATATGTCCGGTCTTTGGAACTACCGGTGCGAACAACTAACTGGCGATCGAATCTCTTGACAAATAGGTTAGAGCAGGAAGAGATGTTCCCTGGTGGGCGTCAAAGAAATTGTGTTTTTGTTTGTATTGGGGGGGTCTGAACAATTGCTATTGCAGGGCCGTGTGCTTTGTATGGGTCTCTGTTCCAGTGGGAGTGCTGCGTGATCGCACATCCTTTTGGTGTATGGGAATGTCTGCATCGTCATGGGTGCCTTGGGGGGTCTCAGGCTGTGTGTCTCGGCTCAGGGCCTCATCTGCAGTTGTAGATGATAGGAGTTGTCGAGGACTAGTAGTGTTTTGAAGGAAATAGTGTAGTAGCACGACCCACTCTGTGGATATGCGGCACTTGCACCTCTTTATGTGTGATCCAGTCCTCTTCTGCCGAACCCAATTTGACTTCTGGTCCTACCCAGGCTGCCAATGGGGGTCTCTCTGGGCTCTCCAGTACATTGTAACCCCTCAGTTCACCAGCAGAAGAGCTAAGGAGCCAAATAGTGTTTGAACCTTGATGTGCTTCTGCCTGAGGAAGACCCGATTGCACTGGCCTACCAGGTGTTAATGTCAGTGAGCCCTGTTATTATCTGCAGTTTTTCATCTATTGTGCTCCAATAGGACTGTATTGTGGGGCAGAGCCAGAACATGTGCTTGAATGTTGAAGTTCCACTGCTGCTTTAAGGGCTATTTTTCATTCAGAAATAATTGAGCATTTCCCATAGAGGCGTACCATCGTAGCTACAGGGCAGCAAGATCTCACCTTTCTTGCTCCCTTTAGGGTTGACAAGGAGAAGATGGAATAAATCAAGACTAAATCTGGTCAATAGAAAGTAGTCATATAAGCTAAGGAGCCCTAAAAATAATGTTCCGGGATAGGGACTGTTTTTAGAAGATTGTATCTTCCCACTCTAGGATTGCTTAGCTCACATATTTCACTTTCCATCACCCTCAATCTAAAAAAGGATTCCTTTACCCAGGACAGTTCTTTCCTACTAATTATATCAGGAGTGCAGAAGAGGTGGGCCAACCTAATTTACTGAATCCATCCTGTATAAAATTGAACCAGGGTATATGGTAAGCACCATCTAGACCCAGACAATAATTTAATATCTCCTGTTAAGGGTACTCCCTTTACTTAACTAGACTTTTAGCCAGTAGAAGAAAGAGCAAAAAGCAAGCAGGTCTGTCAGGTAGGGCACACCTAATTAATTGTGGACAATATAAGTAGCAGTGCCATGTGGGACACATAATGTCATCTCAGAAACATATATTCCACTGTTTGAAGCTCCCCATGGGGAGTGTAGCCCCAGATTTCACTAACGTACATAACCAGAGATACACACCGGGATCTATAAATAAGTAGTAGGGCACCTATATGTTTTTTTACCTTGAAGCAAAATTCAAAATAGCTGCATTGGCATGAAGTAGACCCCCTGTTTACTCTTTTTTAAAGATCACCAGTTTAGCTTAGCATCCATAATAACTCCTAAATAGGAGAAAACATTTGAATTGGGGACAGGGACGGTCCCTACCTTAGAATTTAAGGGTTTGGCTAGGTATGTCACTGCTCTGCGCCTGAATTGTGGCCTCGCCTGATGGACCGGTCTCTTTGACTAAGTGCTTCACTGCTCAGGAACGAAGAAGCTCTAGACTTCTCCTGGGAGGACTGGTGGATTAGTGTGACCTAGCAGCTCCCTCCCTGGATAGGTGCTTCCTGGATATAGGGGTCCCTATTGCAGCTTAGGGCCTGGCGCCGAACAGCAAGATGATGCAACGCACAGGCTCACCTCTGCCGGAGCTTCTGGTGGGTCGCCTCCCCACTGCTGCGGTGTCTGGTCCTGTGGGTAATGCCTCATTCACCCGATCACTCTCCTCTGGGGTGTAGTTTGAATGGGAGCTCCAAGCTAGGGGTTGTATCTCTGCCCCAATGCTGCAGGCTGGACCTTTGGGACTTGACTGCTTACCACACCCTGTTGCGGCTCCTCCAGGGCTGGAAGTTCCCCGCTTCTGTCGGGTGTCTGGAAGGTTCAGGGTAAAAGACCCCTCTGCTCCACATGAGGACCTCTGTGGTTTAGGGCTCCCCTTCATGCTCGGGTTACACCTGAGGTTCTTGGGCTCTAAGATCACGTGCTCCACTTTCAATTCAATAGTGGCCACTCAGGAGGTAAGGTACCTTCTGGATACTCCCCAGGAATGTTACCGCTTGCGATGTAGCTGACCGAGCAACGCCCGGTTCGCACCATTCAGACATTGCATCAACTCCCCATATACTGGCATCGGCTTGTTTCCAGGCTCTGCTACTGGGTGGCTCTCCTTCACTTCCCTCTGTGCCTCCTCACTTTGTGGCAGTTGCCCAACATTTTTCTGTGTCTTCTCAATCTTCTTCAGCTGGCGGAAGTTGTACGGTTCGGAACCTCAAAACCGTGTTACTCTATCACTTGTCCGAGGGGACCACTATCTGGGGCATGGCCGCAAGGATAGTAAGCCCTTTTCCACTCCCTTGTATGCTTCTCAGCTCCCGTCGACGATCACCAGACACTCGCTTAGGAGTTCTCCAGCAGGCATTTGCTTCCTCGCCCTGTAGTGAGGCCCCAGCGGAGAGGATGAATGTCGGATGTTGGGCCAACATTCAGAGCTCTACGTGAGCACCTTCACCATTTTGACTGGCTTGGCCACACCCCTAGACACCCAAACACTCCTATAGATCCTTGAAGGATAGATCAACCACAATACCGTAATAATGGTCTGCCAAGGGTACTGGAAGCATTATCTGACCACTGTTAAGAAGAAAAGAATATACACATATGTGGATTCTTGTATTGCTCTTGAATGTGGTACTGGCACTTTTTTAGATGTATGGTGCAGTGTATGATTAATCTTTTAGAACATATTTTCACTAACAGTTTCCAAACCTAATTTGTCTCCTTTTGTCTACCATAATTTAGAGGTTCAAAGGGTATCCAGGATTTGTGAATTCCTTTGGAAGGAACCAATAAAATAGTCATATTATATCAGAATGCAGCATTTTTTGAAGAACAAAAAAATATTTGTGCTCAAGAGAGGTCACTTTTTTCTAAAAATGGCATCAACAAAATGTTTGTTGTTTTAAGATCATCAGAGTATACTTCCTTTTGTTTCCTCCTACTTGCAGTTTGGTTGAAAAACCCATAGGTAAACCCAGAAGCTATACAATTCTAAAAACCAGACAAATTCCAAATTTAGCAAGAAGTAATTCATTAAACAGGTAAACAGACAAAATATCGAATTCAAAATATCGAATTACCAAAATATCGAAGTCAAACTATAGAATGGACAAAATATTGAATGGACAGAATATAGTGGTGAAAAATATCGAATTGAAGGTAAGTAATATAATATCGATTTAGTAATTTTGACCCCTACGCTATCCAGCGTTTTCCCTACTGTTTCACTCTCTGGAGTGGGAATAGTAATTTTTAACCCTACGCTATCCAACGTTTTCCCTACTGTTGCACTCACTGGAGTGGTAATAAATGAATTATTTCATAATTTTAAAGTTATTTAAGTATTTTTAAGTATGTTGTAGTTAATTATATTTATGATTTCATTAATTTTAAATTACTTTTAAGACATTTTAAAAAATTCAATATTTTGACTAACTATATTTTGTAAAACTACATTTCTGATTCAATATTTTTGTACTTACCTGTTTGTAGATAGGAATTCGATATGTTTGCATTCTATATTTTGGCATCGATATTTTGGTAAGTCTATATTTTTGTATTCAATATTTTGTCAGTGATCCCATTAAAAAAATTGTTGTCCAGAGCAATAGTGGCATACCCTGATCCATTTGAAATGAAGTTTCCAAAGATTCTCTGGTATCCAATGACAGGGTGCTCAGCAGAGGGAGAAAGCAACCACTCATATGCTACCCAAGTTTGTAAAGGAGTTCTCCAAAGCTTCACTTTTCAATGCAAATACACAGTACATATCATCAGTCTTGATAGTCTAGAAAATCAAATATCTTTTATTCTCAAGTTATCTCGTGGAGCATGTTCTAGCCAGCCAAACCATGTTACATCACTTGGTAGTAACTTGAATATTTTAGCAGGACATAATTGTATATGGACTGTGGGTGATAATGTAATTAGTAGTTCTTCATATTAGAGGTATAACAGGAAATCAAAGGTTGTAGGAAGTTAGAGATGGAAGCCAATGCAATGGTATCCAATCATGCATCTAAGTGTGACTAGTAATTACGGTCACCCACCAAACATGAACACAGTTCTGGACACTTCTGATATGATGAGATAGTCATTATTTTTCCTACTTTTTCTACCTGGACCTGAACTGGACCCTACTGGTGGCTTCTGCTGGAGTGAGTCTTGACCCGAGTGCTATACCTCTGGTCCTGGGACCATTGGCTATGCCTAGCTGGACTTATCCTACCATCTATTAAAAGTTTAGACTTTTTTGGACTTCCAGACCCCTGGAGGACTGAATCCAACCACCTAAGCCACTCTGCACAAGGTGCAAATTTGCTGAAACAAATCCATGTTATTAGGCCAGTGGTGCACATGAATGCAGGAATTCCTGTTGTATACAGCCAGCAACCTTGTCCCACTGTAGGAATACAGAACAAAATAAACATTCATCCCCAGTCAAGAGATGTTTGTTTCCTGTTCAGGGAGGACCTGGCCTGACATTTAAGGCGTGTCTGTTCCCATGGGTAGCATGGTCAAGACTGCATTACTAGCCACTGCAGTCACTCCTATCTCTATCAGGCTACTCTCTGGTCCACCATGGTTTTTATTTAGTGCTGATAGAGTGGAGAGAGTAAGCCCTATTGGAGGTCAGCTGGGAAATTGATGGCCGGCAGTTGTCCCCCACAATACTTTGTCTGGGCTTGGCCTACCTACTTAATCCAGGCCTGATGTGGACGCACAGCCAAGCAGTAATCAGGTGACTTTAGCTCCTCTTTGCTGGTCAAATTGAATAGGGCATTGGTGCTGTAATGCGTATAGCGCAATTTGTATAAAATGAAGTAATATAAATCCGATATTATATAATGTTGGCCTAATGTATCCAATATGCTAGCATGCTACCTTATGAAAGACCCTTGTAAATACACGCGAATTATACACACATAAAGAATCGGGCCTTGTGTGAACGAATGCCATTTTGGTTTCGTTTCGCCGGGGCTCTTTCGTTAGTTAGGAAAACACGTGACCTGCTTCTGTGTAAAGACCTGAAAGGTCGGCTTGGGCTATGAACAGACCATTGGAATCTAGTTTAGGAAACCCAAGGTCACATCTGCCTTTCTTGTAGGATGCGTACATTCTTGCAGGGGCCGTGCCTGTACTCCTGTGCACCAGAACAAAAGGGAGGCACCTTCACAGACCTGCCCCCGGAATAGCTTGAGCTGAGTTTCGAAGCAATCAATTGTGCCTTATATGGGTTTTCCTGTTGGCTTCTCGATGAGTGGTACTCATTTAGGGGGATTTCATGAGGTATGTTGAAAGTATATAAACACTGTGTTGAATGTAATCGGGCAGTCTCCTCTGCGCACCTCCGAGGGTTGTGATGAGAGAGAGGCTCCCTTATATAGGGCGCTTTTGCAAAATAAACGATTGAAACTTCTCTATTGCCGACTGACTTATTATTGGTAAATAAGGTATATGGGCTTTTGGTAAGTATAGCTCTATGGTATATAATTTTGGTACTTCAGTTGGCGACTCCACCGGGACTCTGCGATAGGGCCGTCCCCTCCTGTAAACAGGAGCAGAGGGACAGGGAGGTGTTCTGGTCGAGTGGGTGGGCGGAAAAAGGATCCTAATTGAGAAACCAGTTTGTGGTAGAAAAGGAAATTCCACTCTCGAGCCCAGTGACCTTCCAAGCTGCTAAATGACCCTTCGCCGGAGTCCTTCGGGCTTAACCCGGAACAGCTGACCGCGTCGGTCTATAGAGGAGTCGGCAGTGGAGAACACGCAATCAGACCTGAGTGCACCAGGTGAGTGAATTGTACTGTTTGTCTTTTGATGTCATTGGAATAAGCACTTAGAAGAAGTGGCTTTTGGGAACAGTTAACTGTATTTTTTTCATTTGGTGGTTAGTGAACCACAGGGAATCTGGGGGTCTGACGTGGCAGTGGAGTGACTGCATGGGCGGATGCCCCACAGACTTATTTGGTGATATTTGAGACAACATCGGACGCCTTAGTGTTGCACGGGGGGTGCTCACTCGGCCGGATCCTCTTCGGAAAAGCCCTAGGAGCAACTGGGTAAGCCTGGATTCTGGAGCTATGCGCCCAGTCGCCCGGCCCAAAAAGCACAGGACTATGGGATGGTCTGTAAGAGGGTTCGTGGTTCGCCTGTCTGATGATCTCAGGAGGGTCTTTGGACTGTCTCTTTTGTGAATCTAGGTGGTCTGGAATCCGACGTGATTGATTCCCCGAACAGGAGTTGACGGGCTCTGTTCGATATGGAAGACATGTCATTTTGTATTTTGGAAATAACTGCGTTATACTGAGAACTGTGACTGAATTGCGTTTATCGATTGAAATTCATGCACTTCTGTAAACGTGACAAGTGAAACTGTATGATTTAGGAGCGAATGAGCACGTGATAAATGGACGCGTCTAAGTGAGTGAGTTGAATTGAAATGGTATGTGTTGCTGAATTCATGAATATATGTCGTGTTTTAGTAAATTGTGTTTTGGATGTGGCTGTCGTTGGAGTGGACGGCTGGAGGAAAGACAGCCTGCTCCTCCAGAAAGCAGCCCCAGTTTCGATATGTATGTAAAACATGGTATTCCTCCCATTTTGTTCAATACCCTTTGGAATAAGTATATTGAAGATAATTCGGACTTGCAATGGTCTTTAACAGGGACTTTTGAAAATAAATTATTTACAGAATAAATTGTTTATGAAGAAGAGCCGTCAATCAATGTTCGATTCCTTGAACCTATGGTTAAAGGAGGTGAAACAACGGTGAACAAGAAAAGAAAAATTGGGAAAAATTAAAGCGGAACAGACAGTTACTCAAAAGGCATTAGAATATGAAAAAGAAAAAGTAGAAAAGAATTTCGAACAAATGGATAGACAATTTCTATTACAAGCAGATAAAAGTTACGTGACACGAACTGAAGTGGAAGATGAAATAGAGGAGTTGTTAGAAGCTCGTCCACCCCCACCATATGCCCCTCAAGGCTTATATCCTGCAGTACCGATAGCTGGAACAGGGATAGCCGGAGCTGCATCTCCTGCAGCAGTACCCTCAGTCGCTACCGCTCCGATAGCTGTGCCCCCTCTGGCCCCATTCTTTTCTCGTTCCACCCTTCGTCCAACTAACTCAGAATTAATTTCTTTAGTGTCTGGGCCGACTACTGCTTACCCTTTTCCCCAAGTAGTGTTAACACCCCCGGCTGTAGGACCAACAGTTTTCCCTATGGGAATGCCTCCTGCCTCTGTAGATGTCACATCGAGACGTCCAGTAGGGGACTTGGAAGGCCAAAGAGTTTTTACTCGATTGTCCTTAGGATCTGAAGAAAGACAGGCTATTGTGATGCAAGCATCCCAATGGATGCGAAACCCGATTTATACTTTAGAAGATATTTGGAGTACTATGAAAGATTTTGAACCGGTAGCGCAACAATTGGCATTAGAACACATGAAAAATCGATTAATTTCTTTATGGGAACAGTGTTTTGAGGAAGGGCTCAGATACTATGTGACATCAGGGATCGAGCTTTTAAGTTCAAATTACAAGTTAAAGAAGTATTTCTTAATGTCGGAACACTGGTGCATTATTGAGAGCGAATGCACAGGAAATGTGCTGATTGGGGGACACAACAGGCTATGAGAGAGGTGCACCCCCTTTTTGATCCTGAACTTCCCAAGTTAAAAGATGCTGGTGGAGCAGTAATTAGAATTTGTGTAGAGTCTCTACTCCAAGAACAATGGATGTATACCCCTTGGAAAAGGAATGAGGTTCTCACATTGAAAGCCCAACTCCCTGATCCACTTAAAAATCCTACAGCCTATTATAAAGAATTAACTGAATCCGCAAATTCGGCTGTCATGACGTTGGCTGATAATGAGCTGTTTTTTGGGCTTTTGATCCCGGTAGATCATGCTGCAGAACTTGGAGGGACCTGGGACCAGATCAAAGGATCGGAAGCCAGGCGATAAACATAAAGATGAAATTTTAGCTATACCCGCCCTTATTATAACATACATGCAAACTCTTATTCCTCCACGAAAAGTGGATTGGGAAAAATTAACGGCTTGTAAACAGAAAAAGGATGAAAGTGTATCTGATTTGTTCACCCGGTTTGAAAAAGTATTTATTGATTTTAGTGGACATGATCTGTCCACGGAAGGTGGTGTACAATTATTTGTGAATAGATTTGTCACTAATTTATTACCTGAAATAATGACACGATTACAGGCTGCTGAAAGTACATGGACCACTTCGGCCCCATCAGTTATTCTCAGCATGTCTCAGTATTATGAACATCGGGAGAATGAGAGCAAGGATACATCTGATAAAAAGGTTAAGGAGTTAAAAACCCGAGTGCTGCTGCAACAGGTTAGTCGAGGACAGAATGCTGGAAGGGGAGAAAGAGGTTCATTCCCAAGAAGTGCAATGTGTGTACGAGGAGGAGGAGCGGGTCCACCTCCTAATATAAGGATAAATCAGTGTTCTAGTTGTAGGCAAGAAGGGCACTGGCGAGCTCAGTGTCCGTTGCTATATGGTCGAGGCGGTTTTAACAGAGGAAGAGGCAGAGGACGAGGTGGTACTGAGCGGAATAGTATGAGACGTGAGGATTTGTCAGGTGGAGAGTCAGGAAGGAATTACTTCGATGATCCTTAAGGGAGGCTATACTTCAATGAGGATTATCGAGAGGACAGATATGATGGGAATGGTTACGCATGAGATAGCCACGGACAGAGCAGGGGCAACATAACAGTACCAGTTGACCAACAGGGGCCTTATGTACAGGGGCAATTGATGGGGACATCTGAAAAGTTTTTGGTAGATACTGGAGCAATGAATAGTTCAGTTGCTTATTCACTGGTCCCAGGGGCTGCTCTGTCTGGGCAAACTAACGTATCATTGGGTTTCTCAGGAATCCCCGTAGTGAGCCCCATTTCTAAGCCACTTCCATTTACTGTCAGCCCAATTACTGTGGATTCTCCATTTCTGCTTACTTCCTGTTGTGGGGAAAATCTGTTAGGATTAGACATTGAAGAAATTGCATGCTGGTATTTACTGTTCTCCCGCCAGTGTCTATTTAACCTTGCAGCCCCCTTCTAAAAACAAGTCTCAATGTTTTGTTAAAAATGAACATCTTCCACCTGAATTTTCCGAAATTCCCTAGACCCTTTGGGCAACGGGGGATACGGATGTGGGATTGTTAAAAATACCCCCTGTATCAATTACATTGAAACCAAATGCACATTTGCCACATATCCCACAATATGGAATTTCACCAGAGGGCGAGCAGGCTTTGTTAGAGATCATCCATGACCTAATTTAGAGAGGAGTGGATGAGGAAACGGCTGCTAATGTCTGTAACAGCCCCATTTTACCGATTTTGAAAAAGGCCCCATAGATGGTGACCCTGATTATGAAAATACATACTGATTTGTGATTGATTTAAGGGAAATTAATAAAATAGCGGTTCCCCAATATCCTGTGGTTCCAGATATCACTGCAATTCTTACTATGATTCCCCCTACGGCACAGCATTTCTCAGTGATAGATTTGAAGAATGCTTTCTTTAGCATGCTCCTCAAGGCAAAACTGAAAGTCCCAGTATTTATAGTCAAGCATTAAAAGCAATTTTGGATGAATTAGTTTTGCCCCCTGGCAATGTTCTCATCCAGTATGTGGATGACATATTAGTGGCGTCAGACACAACAGAAGGTTGCAAAGAAGCCTCTGTTAAATTGTTGATTCATTTGACGGCCAATGGTAATAAAGTGTCCTTGTCCAAATTTCAGTATTGTCGACAAGAAGTAACCAACCTTGGTCATTTACTGTCGAAAGCGGGGAGAAGATTAACCCCTGAATGAATAGCTGTTATCTCTACTATGTCTGTACCCTGTACTCAACGTGATGTTCGTGCTTTTCTGGGCATAACCTCTTACTGTCGCCAATGGATTCCTAACTTTTCTCTTTTCGCTAAAACTTTGCTGCATTTGACTACCAAAGATGTGCATGAACCTTTGCCCCAGACGGATGAATGTCAGGACGCTTTTGATTCTTTGAAATCTGCTCTTTGTTCTGCACCCGTCTTGGGTACTCCGGACTACCGAAAGCCTTTTGTACTCTATGTGCATGAGGTGGACGGTTGTTCACTTTCAGTGTTAACACAGGATTTTGGCGGAAAGCAGTGACCTTGTGCATATTTTTCGGCAGTATTGGATAATGTAGCCAGAGCTCTTCCTAGCTGTCTAAGGGCTACTGCTGCTGTGGCGGTGGCAATTCGACAGTCGTAGGGGATCGTTTTGAATACTGACCTCACAGTAATGGTACCGGATGCTGTGGATATATTATTAAATCGAACAAAAACCCAGCACCTTACGAGTGCGCGATTGACTGGTTATGAATTAACCTTATTTGCACCCCACATCACTATCAAACGATGTGCCACTCTGAACCCAGCCACGTTACTAAACCCTCCCTTCGAGAGATCAAAAGAACGATGTCCATGATTGTATATTTCGGACTGAAGAAGAAACGAAGGGACGAGTAGACCTCACCGAGACCCCTTTATATGACCTCCAAGGGGAGTTATATGTGGATGGCTCCTGTTTTAAATTACCAGATGCCAGGACAACAGCTGCATATGCTATAACGATTCTTAGAACTGTAGTGGAGACCGCTCGGGTTTCCCACCACTCAGCACAAGCAGCTGAACTAATAGCAGTGTTCAGAGCATGTGAACTAAGTGAAGGTTTGAGAGTAAATATTATTATGGACAGCCAGTACGCCTTTGACGTGGCCCTTAGCTTTGGGCGTCTGTGGAAAGAACAAGGTTTTCTTACCTCCCATGGTCAGAAAATACAACATGGCCCTTTTATTGAAAGATTGTTGAAAGCTTTAACCTTACATGAAAAGGTGGCCATTATCAAGTGTAGTGCCCACAAGGAAATTATTGACACCACCGGGGAAGGAAATTCCTTTGCCGATCAGGTAGCAAAAGATACTGCACAAACTCAAATGTCTACTATGTTCCCTAGTGTATCAGCAAGGTGGGTGGCAGAGACAACTGTGTTTGATAACACGATTGAGAGTGTGAGAGAATTACAGAAAGAATCTACTCCTGATGAAATAATGAAATGAGAACAGGAACTAGGGAAATTGGATAAAAACAATTGTTGGATTGATTTGACTGAAAAACAGGGATGGTTATTGCCCAATGCACTGGTATATGCAGTAGTAGTGATGGCCCATGGTCCCTCTCATATTGGCGCAAAAGGTATTTGTGCATTATTAGATCCTGTGTGGAATAGACCGAATATTTCAAAAACTGCTGCTCATGTGGTCAAATATTGCATGGTCTGTTTACAGCACAATCCTGGAGGGAAAGAAACAGTCCTTAGTGGGAATTTTGCGCCACCTACCTTACTGTTTGAAGTGATACAAATGGATTATATTCAACTCGAAAGGGTGACTAACCTCAAATACGTACTGGCGGTGGTATGTGCTTTCAGTAAATGGGTCGAAGTCTACCCCACCAAGGATAACACTGCTTTGGCCACTGCAAAAGCCCTAATTAAAGAGTTTCTGCCCAGCTTTGGCTTGCCCTGAGTCATTTGGACGGACAACGGGGTACACTTTAGTGCGGAACTTGTAAAATACATCTGTAGAGGGTTACAGATAAAACAGAAATTTCATGCAGCATGACACCTGCAATCTGCAGGGCTGGTTGGGAAATATAATGGTACACTGAACTTAAAGATGGCAAAAATCCAAGAAAGCACAGGCTTGAGCTGGCCTGATGCGTTGCCCCTAACATTAATGTCATTAAGAGTAATACCTCATTCACGAGCAGGGCTGTCCCCTTATGAGGTCGTATTTAGTCGACCAGCTAATTTATGGGTATTCCCGAGACCTAGGTTCTTTCGTGACATTGACTATCGTATGATGACAGATTACGCTTTAACTAAAGATTTACGTTCCATTCATCAACAGGTGTCAGATGTACTGCAGCCGCTGCCGGAGGGTCCCGGACAGCATTTGGAGCCAGGACAGTGGGTCCTAGTGCGGAGTTACCAGAGGAAATCGAGTTTGAAGCATAGGTGGAGCCGTCCGCACCAGATTCTTTTGGCCACACGGACAGCAGTGAAAGTGGACGGGAAGAAACATTGGATTCACGTCAGCCACATCAAAAAGCTGCCCCTGCCGCTCCCATTTGACCAGCAGAACCGAGATGGAGTTCTAACGCAAGAAGGAGAGCAGAGGTTGAGTTTTGTTCCTTTCTCAGATGCCCTTGAAATCGCGCAAGAGGAAGAATTGTTGTCACCACAAGGAAATCAATCAGTCACAGTTTCTGAATCTCCTGACAAGGCTGATTCCTCAGAGGCTTCTGAGGGTTTTTTTGCACCTAATGTCCCTGCTGCTGTGTTGTATCAAGATCAGGAACAACCTGGCCATCTACGATACAACTTACGGCCTCGAAAACAGTGCGGTACTCCAGTTTTGGATTCTAGGAGATAGGGAAAGACTTGAGCTGAAGGGTTGAAGTTAGTTTTTACTGGGGTACTGAGCAAGACACTGGACTGAACCCGTTGAGAGCTTGGAACTGTTGCATTGCTCTGTCTGAAAGAAAGATTGTGTTAAGGGCCTAAGTTGCAACACTGAAGTTGACACTTGGAGTTGTTCTTTTGATGAACGAAAGGAGCCTGCCTGTGAGGCTCTAACGGACACAGGGAGTAGATCCCTCATAGGGAAGAAGAACCCCTCTGGCAGTTGGTTTGCACCTTTCCCCGAGTTTAGTTTGGACTTTTAGCTAGAATGTATCCTTTTGCCCGGTTTGCCCTTGAAGATGAACGACCCCTTGCTCCCCGACCTTTCCTTGAAAATATCCCCATGTTTTCCGGTTGGGCTACCAGAGTGAAGATAGCCTTTGTGATAACAATTGCAGCAATTATAATAGTATTAATGAGTGTGTTTGTATATTTATAATTTCAATACCCTATGCATAAGTTGTTAGGTACTACACCGGTTCCACCTGAGCATTTTTTTTATACTTTGCCTCCCCATAAGGAAAGACATTGAGAAACCTATGCTAAAAATGTGTTCATTGAAATGTTGCATCAAGCTCACATTACTACAAATAAGACAAATCGATGGGTATGTGGCCTCTTGCCATCCGTAATGCATCGTCATGATTTATTGATTTCTCTGCCGCTATCACATTTAGCAAGTTGTGAGGCCTGGTTCCAATTGTTATCGCTTATGTATCTACATTACGTAGCCAAACTCAAAAGATATACTGAGAAGGATTATAAAGCTATTATAGGATATGTAGAGCAACATCAGGGATTTGACGAGTTGGGAAATGGAGGAGAAGGATCCTTAGATCCAGATGCCTGTATGAATATGTATACTACTTATGAGAAAGCTGCCTGGTTTAAGAAAGAAATTTTAGATTTTGAACACTTTAACTCTACGCAATATTTTCACTATTTCCAAGATCATAATGTCACAGACGATAAGGCAATGCCAGTTCCTATCCTAAATAGTACTGCCTCATTTTGTATTAAAGGAAAGGGTCATGTTAAAGTAGGAGATAGCCGATGTAATTACACCTATAATTTGTATACAAATAACACCCCGCCTTTGATAACTCCGCCTAATGTGTACTTTGTGTGCGCTGAAAACGCATACACTAGGCTTCCCCGAGGATGAGCCGGACAGTGTTACCTTTCTTTCCTTTATCCTCCAGTATATTCAGCCCCTTCTAATTACCATAAAACCCACCAGCTGATCAAATGAGATTCAGATCCCAAACGAACTAGTAGAAGTATTAATACTGATAATACGGATCAGACTGACACCGCCTTACAACAGTTTGTAGATATAGCAAAAGGTCTCTTTCCAACCTGGGGACCTATTTTTACTAGTAGAGATGTTCTACGTCTGTCCAGAGTAGTGGAAAATGTAGTTCAAACCACTGCTGGAATTTCAACTAATCTGACGGTAGAGCTTCAAGCTACGAGGCTTGTCTCGCTTCAAAATAGGATGGTGCTTGACGTCATCCTAGCTGATCGAGGAGGAGCATGCCGCGTGATTGGCAGCTCCTGCTGCGTGTACATACCTGATTCTGCTCCGACTATACATTTGTCAATTCAGAAATTGCATCGCTTGGTAGCCGAGGTCCATGCTGATGCTGGTACCTGGCCTTTAACAGGGTGGCTCTGGAACCTCTTGTCCACTTGGGGTTGGAAGGTCTTCATGATACTTGCTGGTGTACTTGGGGTTGTTTTTACTTGCTGCATATGTTTGCATTGCGCACCAGCATGTTGTTCCTATTGCGCTGCCAAGCTTACTTCCTCCTTGACCGTTTTGCATCAGGCAAAAATTGAGAAGCAGTTAACACAGAACAAAGTCTCAGATCTTATGCAGATAGACGAGGGTGTGTTTTTAGATTAAGCCAATTCATTATTTTACATATTGGCTCCATCACTCCAAAAGGGCGGTCTGAAGACATATAAATCCGATATTATATAATGTTGGCCTAATGTATCCAATATGCTAGCATGCTACCTTATGAAAGCCCCTTGTAAATACACATGAATTATACACACATAAAGAATCAGGCCTTGTCTGAACGAACGCCATTTTCGTTTCGTTTCCCCGGGTTTCTTTCGTTAGTTAGGAAAACACGTGACCTGCTTCTGTGTAAAGACCTGAAAGGTCGGCTTGGGATATGAACAGACCATTGGTATCTAGTTTAGGAAACCCAAGGTCATATCTGCCTTTCTTGTAGGATGCGCATATTCTTGCAGGCGCCGTGCCTGTACTCCCGTGCACCAGAACGAAAGGGAGGCACCTTCACTGACCTACCCCCAGAATAGCTTGAGCTGAGTTTCAAAGCAATCAATTATGCCTCATATGGGTTTTCCTGTTGGCTTCTCGATGAGTGGTACTTTTCCATTTAGGGGGGTTTCATGAGGTATGTTGAAAGTATATATGCACTGTGTTGAATGTAATTGAGCAGTCTCCTCTGCGCACCTCCGAGGGTTGTGATGAGAGATAGGCTCCCCTATATAGGGCGCTTTTGCAAAATAAACGATTGAACCTTCTCCATTGCCAACTGACTTATTATTGGTAAATAAGGTATATGGGATTTTGGTAAGTATAGCTCTGTGGTATATCATTTTTGTACTTCAACAATATTTCGTTTATTTTATGCATTTTAATGCTCTTATTTATCATTACCTACCCACCGCAATCACTCTCATCTCTCTCAGGCTATTCTCCGGTCCTCCATGGCCTTTCTTTAGTGCCAATTGAGAGGAGAGAGTCGCCCTGTCGGAGGTCGGCTGGGACATGATGGGCGCTATTTTTGAGCGGTTTATGCTCTAGTCGTCCCCCACAATACTTTGCCTGGGCCTTGACCTACCTACTTAATCCAGACCCTGACACGGATGCGTGCAGCAGGTGTACCACTGGCGTTCGAAAGGCAAGCCTGTCTGCACCTGTCTGTGCTCATCCATGCCTGAACAACGTCAGCCATCAGAAAGGTTGCATATTTCTGGGCTCCCGTTTCAGTCAGGTATGTCCCCTTCACCTACCTTATGTCTAAGCTCTTGGAGATTGGTAATAACATGCAAGGACCACTAGCAAGAAGAAGCTATCTCTGTATCATGGGGAGGGACAGTGGCAATGTTCAAAATGCAATCTTTTCACTTTCACTCCCCATTTTATAGGTAGGCAAAGGATCCTCGGACCCATGATCACACAGGTAACATATAAGAACGCTTTTTAGGGATTAATGCCCACAAAATCGGAATACAACAACATGAATATCAGGTAGGTATGGGCGAATTTTGCGAATCTCGCGTTCGCGAATTTTGCGGATTTGCGAACTTGCAATCCGCAAAATCCGCGAATTCCCGCAAATTTGCAGATTTTTTTTTTAATGTTTGCACGGGTTTCTGCAAGTTCGCGAGGGTTTTGTACAATTTCGCAAATTGCGAAATTGTACAAAACGCGTGTGAGCTTGCAGAAACCCGTGCGAACACAATGTGCCCAATAGGGTATGTGCCTCGTCTTGTGTGAATAAAAGGTCAGAGAAAGATCAGTTCAGCAGATGAAGAGAAAGAAGCTCCTGGTCACAGGAACAGCACGGGTATTGCACTCGTGAAAGTCAAGGATGCAAAGCCTATCCAGCATCACAGCTGATTTTCCACGGTAGATTTGGGAAGAAGGCACGCCTGTCCAGCCTCGACGACGCTCACGATTGTTTTTGGGCTAATGAATGAGTTACTGAATTTGAGCATCAACTAGTTCGAGCGTCCATGTGTGTGTTACTATGCAATCGTTCCGAAGGGCGCAGGGGTCCCTTGAGTGAGCTGTGAGCTGTAACTATTTTACAATGGCGCCAGCAAGCTGCCAGCGCCGTTGCAAAATAGTTACAAAGTTAGCTTGCACAGGAAGCACTTAGATAAAATAAAGCAGCACCTGCTTCGTTTTATCTAGAGGTTCCTGTGCAAGCTAACTTTGGAACTATTTTACAACGGCGCTGGCAGCTTGCTGGCGCCATTGTAAGATAGTTGCATGAGTGGGGGTTCAACTTTTGAACCCGTTACGCTCGTGGATTTTTTTTTGCGGATTTTGCGGGAAATCCACAAAATTCTCGGATTGTGGATTTCCCAAAAATCCGCAAAATCAGCAAGTGTAACGGATTTCCCGCTCACACTTAATATCAGGGCCTCTATCTTAATGCCTGCTCCATCCTGAAGCACCCGTCAGAACTATGGATCTTCTATATTCAACTAAACCAGATATCTGTTTTATTACAGGAATCTGGTTGCACAAGAATGCCTCCCCTTCCCTTGCAATTGCATTTTCAGAAGAATGAAGAGTGAATGAAATGAAATGAAACTTATATAGCGCACAACTTACCCTCGGGCATCTCCGCGCTTGCTTAGGGAACCTGTCCTGGTATTCCCCTGTGAGATAACCCTGGCAGGGTATCCACAAGGTGAAAGCCAGGCATCCCACCGCAAGGGGCCGTTGTGGATATTAAGCAAGCTATTGCCCAGAGTCGCAGAGTGTGAACCCTTGAGTCGAGAAGGCACCGGAGCGAGAATTAACGAGTCCGTGGAATTTTTGAGCCCAAGACCCACCGAGGCGGGGAATTGAACCCTGGTCCAGGGCCGAACTCAAGCTCCAGGTCTGCCGCCTCTAACCCCTGAGCCACACTTCTCCACAAGAGTCACAAGACTAGATAGACAGAAAAAAGGGAGGAGGCACAGCCATTTTGCCTTGTATTCCTGTTAATAATAAACTGTTGGACACAGTTTCTACTCCCAAATTAGAAATGATGGTGTTCAGACTTGAGACAGCCCTCAGGACAAAATGGATGGGAGCACTGTTCTATCGCTCTGAGGACAATACAAAAAACTTTAGCTCATTATTCCTGTAAGGGCTAGCCCCGTTTCTTCTACAAGCAGACAACTTCTTACTAGTAGGGGATTTTAATCACCAATTGGATATTCCATTAGACCTAACTGCTTGACAGTGGCTATTGAATCTCTTTGTCTCTATCCAAAAGTATTTAGCCCCTTCCACATAGCGGGGTATACACTGGACCCCATTTTCACTAATCCATCAAACATAGCAGTTAAGCCCCCATGTCTTTGTCATGGACAGACCATTTAGCCTTAGAATGTTTCTCAAATACTCCTAAGTATAGCAGAAGTCCCAATGGAGAAAGATATCTCTTTCCACTTTCACCTCCACCGGCCATATTGGACTTCGGTGTTAGCGAGCCAGCATTAACAGCATTGGAGTACTCACTAGCAAAGGCCTTCACACCATTCCTCCATTACAGTTAAATAAGATTCATAAAACAAACGCTCCAGCAGGCTGGAACACCGAAATCCTTAGGAAAGAAAAACCCACTTGCAGAAATTGGAACAGAGATGGAGGATATCTAAATGGGAAGAGGATAAACTAACCTATAAATCCGCATTCAGAACATATTAAACATTTTTAACACTGCCAGAAATCCCACTTAGGGGACAGAATTAGCACAGCACATAATTCTTCAAAATAGCTGTTTAAAATTCTTAGAGAATTCACTTATCTCAAAAGCTCTGTGATGATCTTGCAGATCATTTCCAACAGAAGAATAATACAATCTTTAGATCATTCATTAACAATGAGCCAACGAGCGCTTCTGATCTTAGTGCTATCAACACAGATTCCACCCCTTCCTCCTTAGAATTTTTTAACTCAATAACTCCTGATCAAGTGCAGTCTCTACTAAATAAGATCAAAGCAGGCTCTTCCGGGGGTCTGACATCCCCACATGTTATTACATCTCTAGCCTCTATCCTAACTGCTCCTATTAGCGAGATCTATAAGCTTTCTTTAAAGACTGATACCCTCCAGCGGAAATGGAAGTCTACTCAGATTAGATCGATTCTTAAAAAAGCTTTTAGTGGTCCTCATGATCTACAAACCTACAGACTAATATCATTACTTCCCTACCTCTCCAAAATCACAGAGGCACTGGTGAGTAACCAATTGACAGTCTATTTAGAATCTAATCAGCTGTTAGATCCATCTCAGTCAGGCTTCGGTGCTTCACATAGCAAGGATTCAGCTTTAATGGAAGTCATGGACACCATTAAGCTAGCTCTAAGCATGGGGACCCCAGCCATGTTAATCATCCTAGATCTGTCAGCGGCGTTTAATACCATCTCCCATCAGATTCTTCTTCAAAGACGAGGGAGTGTGGTATCACTGGAAAGTCGCTAAAATGGCTAGAACATTTTCTTTCTGATAGATTGCATGTTATGTTATGTTAATATGTTATGTTATGTTAATAACTTTTATTCGGCGCACAGCTGCCCCAGCAAAGGGGCGTCCTGGCGCCTGATCAAGTGCCACAACACAACAGATCAGTGCTGGAAAGAAAGGGAATCAATCAGCGGAGGCAAACAGGTGGGTTTTTATAGCGCGTCTGAAGAGAGTCAGGCTGTTTAGGGCACGAATATGGACAGGGAGGGAGTTCCATAAACCAGCCGCCAGTACACGAAAGGAGCGACCTCCCATCCTACTCAGTCTGGGCCCGATTCACAGAACTAACTTAAGACAAAATCCTAAATTTACTACTTTTGGTATTCACAGAAGTTAGTATTTTGATTTAAGTTTGTCTTAAGACAAACTTAAGACAGACTTAAGACAAAATACTAACTTAAGTCTGTCTTAAGTCTGTTTTAAGACAAACTTAAGACAAAATCCCAACTTCTGTGAATATCAAAAGTAGTAAGTTTAGGATTTTGTCTTAAGTTAGTTCTGTGAATCGGGCCCACAGAACCTAGGCTTAATCGCCAGATGAAATGATTCCGACCTGAGAGACCGCGTGGGGACGTAAGAAGAGACAAGGCTCGCAAGGGGAGGAGGAGAGGAGAGTTTCAGGATCTTAAATGTCAGACAGAGAGCCTTAAATTTGATTCTCTGTCTGACCGGCAGCCAGTGAAGGGAGGTCAGGACTGCAGAGACAGAACAACGTCTCGGGAGCCCAACTATGGCCCTCGCAGCGGCGTTCTGCACCCTCTGCAGCCTAGTGGCCTCAGCCTGATTAACTCCAAGCAGCAGTGCGCTCCCGTAGTCCAGCCGAGAGAGGATGGAGGCTTGGACCACCAGTTGCTGAGTAGGAGGGTCGAAGAATTTGAGGACTGGTCTCAGTCCTCGCAGAATACCATAGCAGGTAGCTGCAATCTTCTTTGTATGGCTGGTAAAAGAGAGGTTGGAATCCAGCCAGACCCCCAAGTTCTTAACTTTGGCCGCTGGGATGGGGGACACCCCCAACTCAGGAGGCCACCACTGATCTCCCCAAAGTTCCGCCTGCTTCCCTAGAATCAGGACCTCGGTTTTCTTGGCATTTAGCTGTAAGCAATTGCTACGCATCCAATTCGCCACAGCGATAAGTCCTGCACGGAATCTGGGCGCAGTCACCTCAGGGTCCCCACTGAGTGTCACCGCCAGCTGTAGTGGACTTGTTCACCTCACAGTCGATTATTCTGGACAATTGGGTATCTGAGGGTTCAATTCTTAGCCCCACTCTTTTCAACATCTGTGGTTTAGCTCATCAGATCAAGTTGATTTGATAATATCCCATACGCTGATAACACCAAATTGATTATCACTATAGACACCAATCCTTCCCTCAACAAGGCCATGATAAAATAATTGAATGTTGAAGACTGCAGCTTAGATGACTGAGGATTTTCTCCAGTTCAATACAAACAAAACCAAGAGAGCCTCCTATTTGGAAAAGCAGATGCAGTATGGCCCGACGAATGGTGGCCGCCGGAATAGGGATTTTTTCCATAATGCGTGAAAAATCTAGGTGCCCTATTGTATGATGACCTATCCATGGGCGAACATGTTAAAAGCATTTCAGGCACATGTTTTGGCCTGATGCAAATGCTTAAGAAGGTATTCCCTTGGATATCTCTTTCGGCCAGAAAATATGTGGTCCAGGCACTGATAGTGAGCCGTCTAGACTACGGTAATTCCCTCCTGGTCGGAACAAAGGAAGGACTTCTCTCAAGGCTCCAGGTGGTTCAGAACACTGCAGCTTACCTTGCCCCTAATCGTCCACCACAATCTCCATCTGAACCTCTACTGTGCCTGATCCATTGGTTGCCCATAAAAAAGGACTTTATTCAAACTCCTATGTCTGGCTTTTAAAGCCCGGCAGGGAAGGGGACCAGTCTTTTTGAAAAATAAATTACAGCCTTATACTCACACCTGACTACTCAGATCTAGTGACCAATTATTACTATGCCCTAAACGGATAAACAAAGCCTGACTGGGTGGTTGTTGCTTTTCCTATTTGACCCCCATTACTGGAATAAACTACAGTTTTACATTTGCTCCTGCAAAAACCTAATTCAGTTCAGAAAACTCCTCAAAACCTGGCTATTCAATCTTTAACCAGTCATTGTTCTGCTATCTGTTGTTTGATACTGTGGCGCCAACAGATCCCCTGGGGGATGATACCATACACTTAACAACTGATCATATTATTAATGATAATATGCATAGCGCTGGATAAAAACTGGAATGGCATGATGGGCAAAAAACAATGGATTTAGGCCCAGATATCTCTACTTGGGGTGAATGCATGACATTGTTCTGTATTCCATCCGACAATTGTTCTTTTTGCATTTGTCACCCCGAAAGGGGACTGCTATGCTCGGACTTGGGTGCTGTGCTCGCCATGGCTGATGAGACGTGATACCCCAAAATCGGTCCCAGGATGCTAATTTCTGGTCAAAGGAGGACCTGGCATGGCAGCTTAGGCTGGACTGTTCCAATGAGAAGCAGGGTCAAGGCTGATTTGCATAAGTCTGGGTTTAAACTGGAATGGCATGTTAGGCAGATGCACAATTTTGGTTCAACAAGTCTTTGTAAGTAAGGGTATGCATCAAAATCCATGGGTGGACACACAGGAATGCTTGAACGCCCACCTGACAAAAGTGCTGCCTTGCATTACCTCTTTTGGAAAAGCAACAGGATTCGCATTGTTTTGTAAATACCATTATTTATTTTGCATCAAATCTGCATCAAATAAGTGGCACAAAATTGAAACAAAATATTTGAAAATCTGGCCTTAGATTTGAACATATAAATCTTTGTGGAGCTCAAGCATAAAAATTATCCATGCTTTAATCAATGAGAGAGAGAGGACTAAATACGCTAGACCGCATCCCCTGGGTTATATGTATGTATCAATAAGGACTAGCTAAGGTTAAGAGAAGTAGGAGACTCAGAGCAGTACGTCAAATAAGGAGAAACGTTGTTTTCCTTATAAAGCCCTCACCCACCGACCTAGTCGGTGGCATGCTTCATCATCAGGCCCACCGCAGTGGCACCGAATGTGCCCCGGGTGTGCTTTAACGCCAGGTGACTGCGGAGCTGGTATTTTGCTGAGTGTGCAGTGAGTTGGGTGAGAAGGGTGAAGTTTAAAAGCTATACAGCTGGTCCCAGTACCCGAGGGTAAAATATTTTAATGAACTGGGCCTCTGTTAGCGGATAAAAGGCAAGTAGACGTTAATTGGAGTGCTAATTATGACCTCCAGCGTCTAGTGTGGTCTACATGTTTCAGCCAGTGCCTTATAGATTTTATACTGACTTTCCTCAGGACCTCAGGACCAGTGAGGGCTTTATAAGGAAAACAAGGTTTCTCCTTATTTGACGTACTGCTCTGAGTCTCCTACTTCTCTTAACCTTAGCTAGTCCTTATTGATACATACCTAAAAATTATCCAGCCAATGACAGAACTTCTCTAGACATGAAATGTGACTTATCCCACAGTGCTTTTCCCACAAAACAAGTGGATTTCTCCAAATCGTTTCTAATGGCTATATAGCCTTGTCAAACTCTTTCTGAAAACTGCTTGGCTCCTTACCTCTTTGAAGGATTAGAGACCCAAGGTAAATACTCCGACCTGGACAAACCCAATTGGGCCTGATTCACAAAGGAATTCCACACTAGCACCGGAGGCCCCACAATTGTGATGGGAGGCCCGCACTAGTGGAAGGACCTCTACACTGCAGTTACTCATTGCGGAGTTCCTGCCTTGAGAGCAGGGCCCCCACCACCACTGCAGGGCCTCTGCCATGAGTGTGCAGCCCCTTTGTGAATCAGGCCCTTGGTGTATACAACACTGTTCTGAAATTGTGCCTAGGTCCCAGTCATATGCATCCATAGACTTTTATTGTCACTTTACCTTTTCTTGGTTCTAGTTCACCTTATTGGATTTTTGTTGTTTTGGTGTCATTTGTCTTATTCAATTAATTTGTATCTATTTTGTAAATTGGAGTGAGATTTCTTGTGTTCTGCCTTTCTCTTTTTAAATATTCCTATTACTCTAAATGCTTTACACACTTTTATTTTAGTTAAGCTTCTCTGCTCCGTGCCATAGTTTCTAGGGGTTGAGCTCAAGTTTAAATTACTGAAAGTTTTCACTACACCTAACAGCTTAGTGACTTTATTACAAGTGGTTAACTTCCACGCACCTCAAATAATACTACCCCTTCTCAGAGATGGATGGCCACATCCCACATCTTTTACATAAAGAGCTTAGTGAGAAGTATAGGAGACACCCTGAATCAATTTACCTCTAACAGATTTAGGCTGACCAAATTAAACAAAAATGTCCATTCTACCTACATTGTTTACAGAACCTGTCCAATATATGTTCCTAATTGTTTCCTAATCTGGTAAACTCAGTAATCAATACATTGGTCTGGAATCACAAAAGAACAATGTAGTTAAACAGTTTAATGGGCAGGGTACTTGTCCACAAGCATGACGGAATCACTTACACAGCAAACTGACTATCCACCCACTCTATTTCGGGTGGAGCAAACTATTGTGTTTCCTCTGACAGTACCCCCACTCGCTTCACTCATGGACATTGAAAATCAGAGTTAAACTGACCCCCACATCCTCATATAATGTCAAAGCTATTAGTTTTTAGTTTTTCAAAAATAAACTCCAGTTTTTTTAATAAGGTAAACTGCATTTGTCTGGATTCATAAAAACAAATGTGTTGTATGGAGTTTAGTGTAGAGGGTGCTTGCCTAAAAGCATGAGGGAGTAACTTGTACACAGCACCAGTGGTGGCTGATCCGCGATGGCGGATGAGCGTCACCTCACTGCGTTCTCCCAGTGCGAGAAGCAAAAACATAAACTGTTAATAACGTTTAAAGATTACCATTTTATGTTTGCTTTGCAGCCAGGCGGGTGGGCGGGGCTGCTCTGCTCAGGGAGAGGGGCAGTGGAGGAGTTGTTTGCCCACTCCTGAGTATGCAATGACTGTTTGGTCGGCCCTCTTGGACTGCCCAAATCAGTCATGCAGAGTTTCCCCTTCTCCATTCAGGCTACATGCAGCCTGCATGGCGAACATTTCCATCTCTCCTGCCCCGGCTGAGTGCCTTGTCACAGCACTCAGACCAATCACAATGCTGCATTGCAGCATTGTGATTGGCTTAGGGGAGTGGGCCTCGCTGCTTGCTTCCTTGTCCTGTATTCGGTGTCAGGAGATCAGGAGCAGCGATGCTGGACCAGCCCAAGGTATGTTTGTATTTTTCCTCTTTTTTTATTTTTCCCCACATGCGGCAACACCTATGACACCCCCTGCACCACCCTTCCATACCCTAAAATGAGTCTTTCCAGTTGCCCCTGTACAAAACTGATGGTCCACCTGCTTTATTTAGAGTCGGGTAAACTAATGTTGCCTCTGATGGTGCCCTCACTTGCTCCACTGATGGAAATCTTATACCGTTTTTAAGATAGGTGCTCTGTGGGATTTATTTCCTGTACTTGACTGTCAGGGTTAAGCCTTGTGAGCCTAAGCATAAAATAAAAATGATCCCCACACCCTGGGAAAGGAAGAGGGGCATTATTTTTTGTTTTTCAAAAATAAACTCTTGCATTGGAAGTTTTTTTTAAAAATACACAGAAACCTCTATCAGGTTATATCCTCTGCTCCCCTGGTGGATGGTAGACCACCCTCCATAACTCTAAAAAAAGGGGAAAGATCTTTAACAAATTTCAAATGCACATACAATGAGACATGGTCATATAACCAGCCCTTGTTTGTATGAATTTCTTTCCAACTACTTTCCATAATATTTGTGCTGCAATTTCAAATCCTCACATTCCATCATCTGTATTATTCTGATTAGACAGCGGATGTGTCCTATAAAATTTGGCACACAATATCAAAGTCACAGAATATGTCAGGAGTTCATGAGGTATGGTTTTATTGCCCAGCGTAAGGTTATCAACGATATTCATTATTTTGTGAAATAATGGTTGATGTAACAGTGACCTTAAGTTTTACACCAATAACTTGCTAACATTCTATTCAATTTGTTCCTGGAAATACAGGAGAAATGTGGAATTCTGAAACAAATTCACAAAATACTCAACCAGTACCTGGCATGGAAATCCCTGATTCTGTTACAATGGTATTTTTATATACTAGAATAATTGATGTATCGTAAATAAATGGCAATTTTTATGATAAACAGTTCCAGATGATAGCAAGAAATGCGTGGTTCAAATGTACAGCTGGACCTATATACAGATAAATACAGAGCTATGACAGTATGTCACTAAATTCATGCTCTTCATGTAAAATAGAAGCCAGCATTACAATAATCCTTCAACTTTTATATCACACTGGATCAGATAAAATCCACAATTGGCCGCAAGTGGGTAACTGGCCAACAGAGTACACATGCTTGCCATATGCCTCTGTCTAGAACAATACTGGGAGTAAATCTTTGGTAATGTAAAGAAACATTTGAATCAAATACTACATATGTTTGTCACAATCCTCATACTGAGATTAGTGCAAATCTTAGACATGGGCATGTTTTCTTTGCAATTATAGTAGGGTAGCTAAAAGGACCAGATGCCATTCATTAATTGTGATTCTTTAAGAATCGCAATTAAGGAATCGCAAAAGCCTTCCTTGATGCATGTGCCAGATGATTCTGACTTCATTCCTGGGGCACCTTCCATGTCTAAAGAATTTGCTTATTCTGGATACCAGTGGTGCTCAAAGGCGGCAAGAGCCGGGAGCTGATGCACAGGACTCTTAATGTTTTGGATAGGGATTGATGTGCTGGACCTTAGGTTAGCCGCAGTAGGGAGTGTTTGTATATCTATATTGTGGACCATTTTGCACTCATCCCACAGTTAAAATATTTAAGAATATGCCTAGATTTGATGATAGCTGAAAATAGGTGGCACAGACCTTATTTGGTACAAGTGTTTCAAAGCAGCAAGTGATTCAGGGGCATTCAATATTGTTAGCCTCAAAATTCTGTTCTTAAGACTAGAATGGCTAAAGAAGCAAGAGTTAAGCCGTTGGTGGGATGGGGTGACCCTCCAACAGTATATGGACAATCGAAAAATACCCAGTGGGCTAAGAATTCTAATTGTCCCCACCTTCGAAGTCTTAAACGAATATTTATTGAAGGAATGGGAATGTAATTTAGAGGCAACATCACATACTATCAATCAATCAATCAATCATGGCATTTGTATAGCGCGCTGCTCACCCGGGAGGGTCTTAAGGCGCTGGGGGGAGGGGTCCGTCACTGCTCGAACAGCCAGGTCTTGAGCTGTTTCCTGAAGGAGAGATGGTCTTGGGTAAGCCGAAGGTGGATGGGAAGGGCGTTCCAAGTCTTGGCTGCCAGGTAGGAGAAGGAACTTCCTCCGGCTGTGCCTCTGTGGATGTGTGGTACGGTGGCGAGGGGGTGGCTGGTAGATCGTAGCTGGTGGGTGATTGCGTAGAAGGTCAGGCGGTCGTTGAGGTACTTGGGGCCCAGGTCTTGGAGAGCCTTGTTTCCGTGGGTGAGGAGCCTGAACGTGATTCTCTTGCTGACGGGGAGCCAGTGCAGGTCTCTCAGGTGGCCTGAGATGTGGCTGTGTCGGGGGATGTCCAGGATGAGTCGTGCGGAGGCGTTCTGGATGTGTTGCAGTCTTTTCTGTAGTTTGGCTGTGGTTCCGGCATAGAGGGTGTTCCCATAGTCCAGTCTGCTGGTGACGAGTGTCTGGGTGACGGTCTTCCTGGTTTCGGTGGGGATCCATCGGAAGATCTTGCGGAGCATGCGCAGGGTGTTGAACCACGATGAGGAGACGGTGTTGACTTGTCTGGTCATCGAGAGGGAGGAGTCCAGGATGAAGCCCAGGTTGCGCGCGTGGTCCGTTGGCTTGGGAGTGGTGCCCAGGGCAGGGGGCCACCAGGAATCATCCCCGGAGGAGGGAGATGATCCCAGGTTGAGGAGTTCCGTCTTGTCTGAGTTCAGTTTCAGGTAGCTGTTCTTCATCCACTCGGCGACCTCTTTCTTCCCTTCGTGTAGGCTGGCTCTGGCGGTGGCGGGGTTGTTGGTGAGGGAGAGGATCAGCTGGGTATCGTCGGCGTAGGAGATGATGTTGAGGTTTTGTTGGCGTGCGATGTCTGCGAGGGGGCTCATGTAGACGTTGAAGAGGGTTGGGCTGAGTGATGATCCTTGTGGTACGCCGCAGATGACTTCGGTGGCCTCGGATCTGAACGGGGGGAGGCGGATTCTCTGGGTTCTTCCGGCGAGGAACGAGATGATCCACTCCAGAGCCTTCTCTCGGATTCCGATGTTGCTGAGACGCTGCACTAGGGTGTGTTGGCAGACAGTGTTGAACGCTGCAGAGAGGTCCAGGAGGATGAGGGCTGCAGTTTACCCATTGTCGAGCAGGGATCTGATCTGATGGTGCAAATCTTAGTCAGACCCGCCATAGAAAAAGGGGAGAAGCTTCAGGGAGATATAGAAGCAATAGAGAAGGAAATCAATGAGATGTAACAGAAAAATCTGATTGAAAAAACCTATACTATTCTAAAAAAGGTTTAGGATAACCACCAGGTTCATTTTAAGGAGAAAAAGCTAAGAAATATCAAAAGAGATGATAGGGACTATCTCGATGATCGGGTTTACACCTTTGCTAAATAATTCAACAGTTCCAGAGCTGCTATATGTTTATTTTAACGATTCAGAAAAGGGGGTGGTGATGAACAGAGTGTCTGAATTAAGCAGACCACTCTTACCCAGTCCAAAGATCAGGGCTTGATCCATCACCGTTATTTATCTCACTGCACCATCCCAGTTCAGAACCTGGCTATATGCAAATCAGTCTTTCCTGGCCCAGTGCATCATGGGAACAGGGCAGACTAAACTACCAAGCCAATTCTTCACCAGAAAGGAGACAAGCTACCAGGGACCGGTTTCTGGCATATCAGCGGTCGTCGGCCCGGCTTGCTTGAATCCTGATGGTGCAGTGAGAAAGGGACTCATGTCTGAGTATACCCTGCCACACCTATAGTGGCCAAAAACGATTCAGAAAAGGGGGTGGTGATGAACAGAGTGTCTGAATTAAGCAGACCACTCTTACCCAGTCCAAAGATCAGGACTTGATCCATCACCGTTATTTATCTCACTGCACCATCCCAGTTCAGAACCTGGCTATATGCAAATCAGGCTGTCCCTGGCCCAGTGCATCATGGGAACAGGGCAGACTAAACTACCAAGCCAATTCTTCACCAGAAAGGAGACAAGCTACCGGGGACCGGTTTCTGGCATATGTTTATTTTAGTCATTTAAAGAAATTGTTGAATACTCTACTTGATACTTGGAGCTTTGATAAAGTTCCTTTTGTCAAAGGAACGAAACGCGTTGGATAATGACCACTTTTACTTCTTTTACAAATAAAGCAAACTAATGGACTTATACATATGATTCTGACTTCATTCCTGGTGCACCTACCATCTCTAAAGACTCTTGGTCTAAGTTTTCATCAAAAGTCTAACTTTACAACTACTTATGTTAGACTTTTGGTCTAAGTGTAGACCAAAAGTCTAACTTAGACCAAAAGACTAACTTTACTACTACTAAAGTTAGACTTGTGGTCTAAGTTTAGACCAAAATTCTAACTTTCCTACTACTAAAGTTAGACGTTTGGTCTAAGTTTAGACCAAAAGTGTAACTTAGACCAAAAGTCTAACTTTACTACTAGTAAAGTAAGACTTTTGGTCTACGTTTAGAGCAAAAGTCTAACTTAGACTAAAAGTCTACCTTTAGTAGTAGTAAAGTTTGAATGTTCTAAGTTAGAGTTTTGGTTTGAACTTAGACTTCAGGTCTAAACTTAGACTATTGATCCAAGATTACATTTGTGAAACAGGCCCATTGTTTTTTAAGTGCAAATAAATATGGCTGGCGTTTCACTACCCCTAACTCAAAAAGAGAGAACTGGTGTGGGTTCTGGCGGAAGGATGGACAGGACAGTTGGGTCTATGATGTGGGACACAATGTCTTGAGTCTTCGACGATACCTGGCCTTATGATGGGATTGCAGTCTCCAAGAAGGTGATGGGATAAAGATGTTTAAAGCACGTTGGGACAAATTTGAACATTTCAGAAACAGATAGGGCCCGATTCACAGAACTAACTTAAGACAAAATCTTAAACTTACTACTTTTGGTATTCACAGAAGTTAGGATTTAGTCATAAGTTTGTCTTAAGACAGACTTAAGACAGACTTAAGTTAGGATTTTGTCTTAAATCTGTCTTAAGTCTGTCTTAAGACAAACTTAAGACAAAATCCTAACTTCTGTGAATACCAAAAGTAGTAAGTTTAGGATTTTGTCTTAAGTTAGTTCTGTGAATCGGGCCCTAAGATATGAACTACACGTAAAATCAGGCAAAGACATTTTGGAACATCATCTCCTCTTATGAAGGACACAGAGTCCCTAACTTTGGAGAGTGATCAGAATACAAATGGTACCCCAATACAGAAGGATAACCTGATCCCAAACTGCCAGTCAGCAGTTAACTTGATCTTCAATCACAGAACTCACTTTTCTAGAGACAGGCACGTTTATGATTATCTTTGCTTTTCATACACAAACCTATCTATTAGTTACCATTCATAAAGGTTATATATCTGTTTGATCTGCCCTTTGGTCTTACTGCCTTTTCTATTGTATTTATCTCAGAGACACATAACACACATTTACAAAGAAAAAAATACATGCAGCACAGACAACAAAATAGCTGTGCAGCAACAAAGGCAGGGTGCAGGGCATCACAATATCTACTATTATGGGGAACTGTTACTCTCTTCTCTTGTACTGGCACCCTTTTGCCTGCCTTGGGCAACATGCACACTGTTGCTCTCTAGTCAAGGGTAAGTCAGTGATGTGTAGACGGATTTTGTACTGGACTATTTTAAAACATACTTTAATACTGTTCTTAATATATATGTGTGCTTCTCAGAACAAAGTAGAAAATATTTGGAGAAAATAGATCTTCCTCCAGTGCTACACCTGCCACCAGGAGGCATCATTTGTTATGCAGACCCCTGTCTACCAAAGTTAGAAGATACAGATTTAAATCAAGATCCATGGTTGTTTGCATCTACACATCTATGTACCACCCATTGTACTCCCCTTGATGCAAGTAGCGCTACTTTGCATTATTTTAGGGCTTATTTCAACTGCAGTAACTGTTCTGCAGTTAAAAGTAAATTCCAATGCAACTCCTTGTGTGATACAATCCTAGCGCAAAGTGTTAGTAAATCTGAGCTACTATCTTTACTTTTAGTGTAAAAAGTTCTAACATGCAAAACCTAATGAAAATTATTGTCTTAATGTTTAGTTTGAACATTTTCATGACTATCAAGATATTATGCTGCAAAGTCATGTACATTCAAAAGCCTAATGGTATCTGTATTCTATTTTTATGTCAACTAATATCTGTTCTTGGCATGTACATGTTTGTATTCTTTCTTTTCTTTCATTGGCAATTAGCTATTTACTCATGTGCTAGCACCTTAAAAGATGATAACAATTAAAGTTTTGCAATTGTTTGATAGACTAAAATGCTCAGTAATATTCCTTCCAAAATCAAAATGAGATTTTGGTATAGTGTAATTGTAAAATGCTTGAGATTAGTTCACCTATAATTAATCTATCCCATTTTTCAGATCATATATACAAATGTTTTTAATTGATTTTCATTCAATATGACTTTGCCAGCCTAACACAGTGAATGTCTACTTCTACAAACAGCCTGTCCTGCATTCATTGTCTTCTTTAAAGCATTTTTAAACATTGCATTTTTCAGACTATAGATAATTGGGTTACAAAGGGGGGTGACAGCAATATAGGAAAATGAGGAAATTTTATTGTCTCTCATGGAATATGTTGATGTGGGACGCACATAGGTACCAAAAATAGAACCATAGAATAAAACAACCACAGTGAGATGTGACACACATGTAGAAAAGGTCTTCTTCCTCCCCTCTTTAGATTTTATTTTCATGATGGATGAGGTGATGTTGATATAAGAAATTATGATTAAAGAAAAGGACGTTAGAGCCACTATAGCACCCACAAAATAGGTGAGTGTCTCAATTGAGTGTTTATTGCTACAGGAAATCTTCAATAAGGCTGTGATGTCACAGAAAAAGTGGTTGATTGTGCGGGTTGTACAGAAAGAGAGATGAGAGAATAACGTTGTGTGTGCTAATGGTATCAAGAAACTTGATACCCAGGTTCCCAAAGCCAGCTGGATGCACACAGATGTGTTCATTATTGTCATGTAATGTAAGGGATGACAGATGGCCACATACCTGTCGTAAGCCATTACTGAGAGAAGGAGATATTCTACAACCACCATGACCATGAAAAAGTACACTTGCGCAAGGCACTCAGTAAAAGAAACATGTGTGCCCTCCTGAAAGAAGTGAGCCAGCATCTGAGGGAAAATGACTGAGGTATAACAGATATCATTGAAGGACAAATGTGTGAGGAAGAAATACATGGGTGTGTGCAGAGGTGAATTGGAGCAAACTGTTGCAATTATTAGAATATTTCCCATTAGAGTTAAGAGGTAAATCAGTAAGAATGTAGCAAAAAGAGGAACTTGGAGATGGGGAAAATCCGAAAATCCTACAATCAGGAAGTCCTTCATTGAGCTCTGGTTGTCTTCTTTCATTTTTGCAATGATGCAGAAAAGCTTGATGGTGAAGACAACTGCAAACAAACACAAGCACTGTCAATGTAACAGCTGGTAGAAGGCACAGGACATGAGATTGCCACAAACATGCCTCAAGTGTTTATTAATAAATAGTACATTGGCATTGTTTCATCATCTGTTTTTCCATCTTTAATTCAAATTACTTTCATACATTTATAGTACAATGATGATAGGCAGTATTTGACCTGTGCACCTATGTGCATGAACTGCAGATAACAGCTCACAATCTACAGAAGCTTGACAGGCTCTTTTATCCTTACACAGTGTTGCATTTACATCTATTTAAATTCCTTTTCCTTCATATACATGGCACAACTGTGGCAGCAAGCATTAGGTAAACAACTTATCATAGGTTTAGTTAGTGATGTCGTAGAAAAAGAAAACCGTTGTGTTCGATGGAAAAATTAAACAACTAAAGCTAGTTGTGCATTGGCTTTCAAAGATTAACTAGAAACAATGGTAATGCACTAACCAAGTTCATGCTGGAAGAAAAAGACGATAAAGTTGATAGCATAATATATATTATGTTTACAAAATCAAGAACATGTTCTACATGTTGTTGTGTCAGAGACACTTTAATGGGAAATCAACACATCTACAAAATGTGAAACATATTTACTTCATAAAGGAATGTACTTTGTCATAGTTCACAAAAATATTAAACATATATATTTTTCAGAAAACTATTTATGGATAAGGTGGCCCTTTTCTCCTTCTAAGTGAGATATATGCTAAGACTCAACCAAAACTTTAAAAAGTAAACTCAGTGGCATATTTATAACAAGCATTTGCAATGCAATAGGTCTCGCATTATTAAAGTTAAAGCTATTGGCATTGTAAATGGCAATGCCTTTTATTTATGTTTTTGCTTTTAAAACAAATAAAAGGCATTGTCATTTACAATGCTAATAGCTTAAACTCTCGCAAAAGTGAGACCTATTGCATTGCAAATAATTGTTTAAAGAACGCTTCAGACACTTCTTTCCCAACCTACCAACCTTCAGCGATAGGACAAAACTGCAAGCTTATCTTAGCAAGTCCATACCTGAATACAGCGTGCTTCGAAGAGCAGCACATGCGCTGCTCAAGATCGACCTAAAAAGTCTCTGTTTTAATAGCATTATACAATTTGGTCGGGTATACAGGAAAGAGCTGGCAGTGTTGGATAGTTGTCAGGGGCTATTCATTCGTTTTTGTGTTAAGCGCTACACATGGAACATTGTTTAATGTAATTGATACCTAGTGTTAATTTGTCCTTTTTTCCAGTGACTTTGTGTGCATGCGTGCGTGTGCATATATGTATGTGTGTGTGTTTATGTGTTTGGGTTTGTTTGTGTGTGTTTGTATGTATGTATGTGTGCGTATGTGTGGGTGTGCGTATGTGTGTGTGTATGTATGTATGTGTGTATGTATGTATGTGTGTGTGTGTGTGTTTCTCTGCAGATTATAGGTTCACATCTCTGCTGGGCAGCCTCTGCCTTTCATCCTTTGGTGTGATTCTCCCTCTGACACGTCATTGGTTTCACACGAGTCTCACTGTGGTGAGAGTGCTGCAGGAGAGTTCCAGGGGTACTGGGTCTCTGGATGACAGTTTGTATGGAATAATGTTTTTTCTAGAAAAGAGCTTTAGACCGATGACCCGAAGCCTGCTCCCTTCCAGTGTGTGGTGAGATTTTTAGGATGTGGGGGCTCTGAAGCGACAAGTTTTATAGCGCTTGGGAGCGCTGTATTTACCTGCCTAGCGCTTGGGAGCGCTTCATTTCCGTGAAGCGTCTGGGAGCGCTTTGTTGCAGGAGGCCGGTCCCCACCTGGCATTGGCCGCGGGATTTGCCCCCTTAGCGCTTGAGAGCGCTGTTTTTGCCGTTGAAGCGCGTGGTGCTCCAAGCCGGTGCCCACCCGGCATTTGCCCCAAATTGCGGCGTATTTTCACTTGTAGCGAGTGTCACCTCGCTTTATAATTAAATTCTGGAGGGAGCCCAGTGCTTAATTTGTAAAATATTAAGTGCAGGTGCTCAAATCTTTGTCAGAGGCCACACCTACTTTTATCTGGCTCCACCCACTTCCTCAATTGTCCCACCCACTTCCTCTATTAGCTCCACCCACATCCTCAACTGGCACTGCGAAAAGACAGAGTGCGTCATGCGAGCAATTGTAAAACAATTCTAGCCACACTAAAAGTATTCATGCCGCTCAGACTCACTCAGTACATTGAATTAGACATTTTACCCAGTACTGATTTTACCCAAGCTAAAGATGGACTGTCTTGAACATATCAATCAAGCCATAGCCAAGTAATCACTAGAGTAAAGCTGAAATTTTGAACAGATCGATTACTGCACTAATAAGAACACCTCATTTGATTGAAACTTTGCTTTAACAAAAATAAGAGGTCAGATAAATAACGGTGACCTGAAAGAAGACGTTTACAACTTGGTGCGGATGGGCACGGAAATGGCTTTCAAAATGACCATATTGACTGATCTAACTGTCACATTACTTTGATACCATTTTGATTTTTGTATTGTGCGATGTTATACATTGTCAGTTCAGTGGCTTCTAAAGTCTCTAGTCTGGCCCTCTAGTGCTTGGCAAGGAATCACAAAAAGCAGCTCTGCATTTGGAGTTTGCATTTCTCTTTTCAATGTCCTTATTCCCATGAGAAAGCCGTTCAGCTGCTGATCGAAATTTGTGTCAGTCACGTGTGCTTGTTCTAGGCAGTATGGGTAACCATACTAATACAAAGTATTAGGAATTTGGTAGGGGTTAGGCTAGCATTAGATTCTTACTACCAAGACCAGGCCTTACATCCTTCAAATGCCATGAAAGTTGTACATTCGCTCAAAACATAGATTTAAACCACGTGATAAAATGCGCAGCTTTAATTCTGGGAGTTTTTGAATCGACCTGGTAGATTGCTATCTTCAGTAGTGCCTTGTAGAGTACTTCAGGGCTATATAAATGCATACCATGCATCTCCCCGTGGGCCCTGTCTCATAGATGGGTGAGGGGGCTGCGCCCTGGGTCCAGACCCTCGCGCCCCCAGCAGTGCCTGCCGGAGCCCAGCTGTGCTTAATATGCCAGTCGGAAGGGTGTGACAGGAAGTGTGCTTTCTAAGAGTCTAGCAACTAAAGAAAGGAAATGGCAGCATTCCTACAACCCCCCCCCCCTTAACCCCCACCTGCTCCCCTTACACCTGCAATTGGAGAATAAGACACCCAGACCTACAGCTGCAACCCCTGTTGGCTGCTATAAAGATGCAAGCTCCCTGGAGCTTCGGGTCCGGGAGAGGCTGACAAGAAGGAAACAAAAATACTTCAAGAGGAGAGGTTTCAATACCAATTGCTGCCTTGCACCCTTTCACCCCACCACATGACTCAGAATCCCGTAATGCAAACCTTGCAAATGAGGGCAGGCAACTTCGATGGCTTAGAGCTTTAAGTAATATTCATACCATCAACAGGATGTGCACTCTGCACTCAGATGTCGAAAACGACTAAACACAAGAACAATGAACCCTGCGGGAATCAATTTAAAATTTTATATATTGCTGCCTGCATCACTATCCGTTGCGACAACGCCACACCACACCCGAGAAAGAAAGTGATACCATTACCATCGGGATCGCACCAGTTTGGACAAGACAGTCTGCGAGTGGTTGGGTGGGTAGACTAGGGCAGCAGGGCCGAGTAGTTTTACTTAAACCCGCAGCCTGTGTAGGTCAGTACAGCAGTAAGTACTGCGGCGCCAGCAGCACTATACACCTCTACAGCCAGGGGGCCTTTATTAAATCTGAATTGTTGCATCATTTGCATCCTATTTTTATTCCTAATAAATAAACAGTATTATGGAGCTGCCTCTTTTCCACCCCCTTCCTTCACCCCCCCCACCCCACACTGGTTATCTTAAAACCGGACCCTCAGTCGCACAATACCAAAAATAAAAATACAGCGTTGGTTTGATTTTGCACGGTATTCAGTACTGACGGTATTGGAATGGCAAGAAGTTCATTCAGTTTGCTTAGCCGCTTACAGTGCTTGCTTAGCTCACTCAGTAGTTAGTAACAAACTCACTGTTTTATTAACTAACTTCAATCTTACTATTACTCGTGTGGTGGGCGGACGGTCCGGCTCAGAGTAACTGAATTTTTTACGCAATTAGGCGGTGGACCTGGTGTACTGCTGCTGCTCTTTGCTCTACCCAGCAGTACCCAACAATGCTACCAGAGCCGTTAGCAGTGATACTGGCTCCGGTGGTTATGCTGGGTTGTGGCGCGCTCGTGGTCATGTGACAAAAATCTGCGCACGCTTCCACGCGCTGCACGTACAGCGAACCCTACCTACCCCCCTATCAGAACAGTCTGAAGAAGCCAAATCCAGCCCGTCCCTGGCACTCCAATACACCAGTGTGTGAGTCCGACAAACAGTACTGCTGCTGTCAGTGTGTGTTGTGTACTGGTCCCCGCCCGCCCGCCCACCTTCAAGTAAAGTGAACACGCACAGCCCACTCACTGTGTACTGTGACTGAATAAGTGACCAAGAAGGGCTGCGGCCGCCAGGAATAACAAGCGTTACCACAACATAATAAAGTATTCTTCTATCTTGGACGGCACCGTGCGTGGCAGCTAATTAAGAGCAGCAAGTGTGTGTTAGTCGTCTCAGGCACGCAGTCATTGTTAAACGCTAAGTGAACACGCTGAGTACACTACTTAAGGTAAATTTTAAAAACATCAATGACGCTCGTGCGAGATGCTTCAGACCCGGCCCTGTCAACAAATTAAGCTCTGAGGGAGCCTACCCCTTGTGTGTCCCCCGCATCACCGCGGCAGCCTGGGACAAACTGAACATCGCTGCCGGCCTGCGACCAGGAAGTCAGGCAGGCCGGGCGGGACAACCGGAAACCGGAAGTAGGAGGGCGGGAGCCTACCCCGCCTCCCACGGAAGAGCCGCAGCTGTTTTGAGCACCGGAGCAGGCAGGAGCCTACCCTGCGCCCCGGTGCACCTGAGATGGAGGGAGGAAGAGTCCTGCTACCGGCGCCTTCCACGAGGCACCCAGGAGTGAGGGAGAGCCCGTGGTAACTGGCATAGAGGAGCTCTGCAGCTGCCGATGAGAGGAGAGCCGCTGCACCAAGGAAGCCGGTGAGTGGGGCTTCGCCTTGTTGCTGAGCTGTGAGGGCGGGGGGCATGTGTGTGTGCGCGTGCGGTGGTGGGGGGCTCTGTATGTGTGTGAGCGTGTGTGTGTGTATGTGTTTTGGAGTCTGTGTGTATGCGTGTGTGTATGCGTGTGTGTGTGTTTAAAAGAGGCCGATGACTGTGGGGGGGGTGGTGTGTGTGAGCGAGTGCCTGTCTGTGTGTGTATGTGCACGCATGTGAGCGAGCGAGTGTCTGTCTGTGTATGCGCACTCATGTTGGTGAGAATGTGGACGGAGCTGACGTGTGCGTTCGCGCCCCCAAATCCGGCAGAAAAGCTCGTAACACCCTCTTGTCCCTCATTCCCCCGAGACGGGCAGCTATAAGTCTCCAGCTGGACGCATCCTTCGGATGCTATTCCAGGCGAGACCTAAAAAAGTCATTCAGTGCAGGGCAACAAGCCACCTTGCTGCCCTGCATGACATGGAAATGGAAGAAATGTGCTATATTTAACAAAATACGGTCCATTCCTGTCTTTTTTTAGCACACTGACCCTGCGCCTAGCATGATAGTGCAAGGGTGCATGCAGTGTAAGCAGGATTACATTTGTGCAGGAAGGTCACCTTCCTGCACAAAAACAATCCCCTGAGGCATTTTCCTCTTTCTAGGTATGCTGTAGAATGTATCACACATAGAAAGAGGAAACACAAGGAGAAATAAACATATTTCTTCTTGTAACACGTCGCCTGGGGTTGCGTAGTGTTGTGGTGCATGCTCAGGTCTACCAGTAATGGTAAATATAGGAATGCATCAAAATCCATGGCTGTTGCATGGGAACTCTAACGCACCACCTGTGGAATGCCTCCCTGGAGGAGGGTAATACAGTGCAGCTATTTAAGCTCAGTTGCGTTACTTTGAATTTAACAAGCCTCTTAGTGCCATGCAAGGGGGCTTTGCATGGCTTGATAAGTGTAACTTATTTATTTATTTACTTAAGAGTTTTATATAGCGCTGGCCAGACACAAGGGTATCAGAGAGCTTTCCAACATATGTGTCAAGGAAATCACTCAGTAACTGGGTAGTATACATAGTGGTTCATGGCGCTTCGGAGGTCTTGGCGCGCTGTACCACATTAAGGCAAGGAAGTCTAATGAAGTACTAACAGTGTGCACGTTGGCTCAAGCCAACCTCCTTGAGGGATGGGGGAGAGGTAGGTGTCTGGTAGCTTGGTGGAGGTAGATGTCTTGATGGCAGAGAATCGGGCTGCTGCCAGGTTCCAGCTAGTGTGCTCCTGCGGCAGCTATCGATACAGGAGCGAACAAATGAGAAAGAGGTCTTTGAGCAGCATTTACATTTTGGGAAAGATGGGGCACTTCTGATGTGGACTGGGATGGAATTCCAGATTTTGGGTGCACTTTCAGAAAAGGAGCGGGCTGCGGTATTTTTTGTTTACGGGTTTTCGGCGGGATGAGCAGAAGCATGTTTGAGCTCCTGAGGGTCCTTGTCTGACCGGCCTTCTTAACTTTGGAGGGTAGGTAGGCATGTTTCCCTGTGTGCAAAGCATTTGTGCGTGAGGCAAACAGTTCTGAAGTTGGCACACATTTCGACTGTGAGCCATTTTAGCTCTTTGAGTGCGGGTGATATGTGATCGTATTTCTTTGCTCCTGTGATCATTCTGGCTGCTGCATTGAGCATTGTTCTGAGAGGAGCTAAGTGGCATTTAGCTGTACCTGGGAGGGCCACATTTCCGTAGTTTAGTCTGGACAGCACCAGTGATTGAGTAGCTTGTTTGAGGTCCGTGGGCGGGATAAAGGGTTTTATTTTGTTGAGTAATTTCAGGTTGAGGAAGGTGTTCTTTTCTAAGTTCTTGATATGCTTGATGATATCTAGTTTTGAATCGAGAGTGATTCCCAACGATTTTACGGAGTCAGCCAGGGTGATATTGACGTTGAGGGTGTCAATAGCTTTAAGCCATTCTATGATTTTGGGAATCCCCTTTTTTGTTAGAGATGAGGAGGAATTCCATTTTGTTTTGGTTGAGTTTCAGGTCATTAAGAGATCGCTAGTGTTGGACTTCACTAAGAGTGTCACTGAGTCTTTGAATGTCATCAATGGAGGAGGTTCGGACTTATGAGTTGCATCACTCTTGTGCCCCATTGTGATGCAACTCATTGGTAAATATTACCCTTGTTGTAATAGTATAAATAAGTAAAGCATTGTCCATATCATAAATAGCTGAGCTAGGGCACCGCCGAACATCCGTTTTATGAGCCTGTAGTGCATGAAGTCAATTCATTTACCTCAATATTTATCTGCATGCATTACTGTAGACAATACAGCTGAGAAGTAGAACAGGGCACACCGTGCTCATTCTTATCATGCTTAGTGGCCGAAAATAATGCAGTACCGCCAAGAAATGTTGAGTGAAATGAATTCACTTTACCCCCTGTGGCGCTGAGCACCATTACCCATTATGATAGGTTCCTGAGGTAAAATACATTTACATACTGAAGGTGCATAAAAGCATGTACTGAACTATACAAGGAGATGCAGAATCCATCATGATACAGTCCTTTAGGTGAAATGATTTCACTTTACACACTGCACGTGCATAACAGGCTCTCAGCGTTGCATCAATGCTTCTGTCCTGATCTGTTATGCTTGCAGGACATAAACACAATTATAAACACAGAGGCAGGCACATTGAAACTTTATTGGTACTATATTCTCCTTAAATAGAATTGTATTTGTAGCTAATAAAACATTCAAAATCGCACAAGGCCGGAGTTCAATAATAATGCAGATGAAAGGCATTTCTGGGCTCACAATTAAATCAATCAAATGATATCAAACTTATGTAGTGCTCAGCTCCCCAGAGGACATCTCAGTATTAGAAACAGACTGCAAGGCACTAATCCAGTTAAATCATAATCATGAAATAGCAATGTCTTAAACTGTGATCTGAACTAATTATTATTGGCCGTTTGATGCAATGAAAGATGAATCTCAATCTTGGCCTTGGAGGCTAAATATGAAAACGGACAACCACCACAAGTGGCCACCTGACATTGTGTGTTGACAATAAAAGAGCATCTGAACATCTTACAGGTTGGTATTGGCTAAGCCTGTTGCCAAATATGTTTGGCGGTGGTCTTGTAAAAGGCTCAGTGGGCTATTGACAATCCTTTGAAGAAAATACTTTCTTTACGTTCACCCAGTGTAACTATTTGAGATCAGTAAGATTAACCAGGCTGCCTTATTATGCACTATCTGTAGTCAATCAACCAAGTACTTTGGAGCTCTAAATACAAGGCATTCTGATAGTGGTTCCTCGAGATTATTGTTGTGTGCACAGTTTGTTTCTGTGTTTCCATGGAGAGGATCTTTAAGGTCTTCCTTAGGACCCGGATCATCACAAATGTGTTGCAGTTCCAGATAGAATCTGGGGGCTGAAAGACAATTTGTTGTCAAATTGTACCCCCAGATGTATGATTACTATTATAGGTTTCTTTGCCAAATTTAGTTCTTCTGGCCATCAATCACTGGACTAACACTAACTATCCTGTAAAAACTATAGCACCTCTGTTTAGACTGAGTTTCACTACAATCACCTCTTGCTCATTGACTCAACAACATGGAGCAGGCAGCTCTTGAAGGCAAGATGAACTACTCGTGCCTTCTTACCTAGGAAAAGGATAAGCTGGGTATCATTGGGCTACAAAATTCTTTGTATGCAGTAGAATTTAGTAATGGATGCTAACAGGTCACAATGCACATTAACAAGCATAGGACTCGGTGAAGATCAATGCTGCACAAATTATTAAGTGTTTTTGGTGTCAATAGGAATGATTGTATCTATTGCAGCGCTGATCCAAAAACCCCACCTTTGTCAGCTGCTGTAACAGTGTATCATGAGAAACCATATCAAGCACCACTGACAGAAATCTCAAAGCTGTGGTTTAATATTGATCAAGAAAGGCCTTGATAAATTAATTCACCATTAGCGGTGCTGTTTCAGTGCTATGCCATGGCCCAAAGCCGGATTGAGATAGGTGCAGCAAACCATGAGGACCTATGTACCCAAATAGCTGAGCCTTGACTAGCTTTTCAAGAATGTTTGAGGCAGCTGGACGTACAGTGATAGGCCTGAGGTTTGCTTGGTAAGGCAGGTCTGCTGAGGTTTATTTTAGCAGTTTTAATACTGTTGTCTGTTGTTTGTAAACCATGGCACTTTATAATATGGTGCTAAACATCTCTTTTAGAACCAAGATGATGATAGCCACAACTAGTGCCAGTAGTGCAAAAAGCCAGGAATCCCTGGGGATCCCAATTCACATCTCAGAACAGTCTGCTTTTAATCCTTCAAAGAAAATATGAAGAGTGTGGTACTACTAGCCTTTGTGGCTCTGTAATGAATGGGCCGGATAGAGACTGCTGTATTTTAGCCACTTTCACTTCAAAAAAGGTTGAGATATTATCATAAAGCTATTTGGTAGGAAGTATTCTAGCCTCTACCTGTCTTCGAATACATGTCTTGTTTGGGTGACAGCTGAACTTTGTGCATTCCCTCCAGACATTCACAGACAAAGGGAGCTAAGGTGTGACTTTTGTATCCTGATTTCCAATCACCAGGCTGATGGCCCTTCCTGAGGTAGATTGGGAGGTAGAAGCTGAAACTTGCATCTGAATAGGGCTGTGCCTGTCTCCACACAAAGAGCTGGGACCTTGTGATCTTCAATGGCCTCTTTGAAGTCTCCCCCACTTCAAAGGCACAACTAGGTATACATGAACACCTGACACCACCAAATAAGAACTTCTCTGGAATCAAGGACATTCTGCCAGGAAGAAGCGCTGCTGTGCTGTAGGAACGACTGCCACTTTGCTAACTGCAGTATTGTGTTGGCTTGCTGCCTGCTCATTCCTGTACTATAGGAGGGACTGCCACTTTGCTACATTTGTGTTTACCTGCTGACAGCTGCTTCATGCCTGGGACTGAGAAGGAGTGGACTTGTTCTCTACATCCTTGAACCCAGGTTTCTCCAAGGGCTTGCTTGCCTTCTGTTTTCTGAAGTCTCAGGGCCATAAAAGACTTTTTGCAAATCCACTAATGCTTCTGTGAGTCCTACCCATGCCTCAGATGCATCCCTCAAGTCCTGGGCGTCAGCAGTGGATTTTGCACCTTTGTTCTGGAAAAATCAACTCAGTAACCACTTTGTACTGATCGGAACTGCTGCAGTGCACCCGGACTCTGTGGCAATTCGATGTCGACACAGGTCCCGACTGAGATATTCAACAATGATGCACCACTGATCCAACACCCTGACTGCAAGGTTCAGTGACGTTGCAGCGCTGATCTGAAGACACCCCTACAAGGCTTAAATCAACACATCAACCAAAACTGTGTGAATCAGAACTGACACCTTGTGTCTTCAATGTGGATGCTTGCTTCATACAAGACACTTTTATAGCAGGCCATGTGTGGGCCCCGTAGCCGGTCTGCCATTCATTGCCTCCGGCCCGAACTTTGGATTTACCGCAGTCTAGCGCAACCGCAACCGCAAGTAACCTTTTATTGCTATTAACTTTTCAGCACCGCTTTTGGGTTTTATCCTTCAAACTTTATATCTCAACTTCTCCTTATTGGATTGTTGTTGCTTTTTTCTGGTTTTACTCAGATAAAGATACGTATTCCCTATCTTCTTAAAGTGGTGTGGAATCTTTTTATAGTGTTTTTACTGTGTTACTGTGATTAGAGTTTGAACAAATACTTTACAAATTGTCTCTTAAGGTAAACCTGACAGCTCTATGTGAAGCTACCGAAAGGTGAGCACTGGTTAATTTAGGTTGTATATCTGGCTTCCCATGACTAGAGTTGTGGTCCCTACTTGACCAGGGTGCAAACCTCTGCCGATAAGGCACATGAATTTCTAACACAGGCTATTCTCCTTCAGGGAAACAGAGCTGCTTTAAAAGAAAATGTTTTTTTTAGAAAATTACTTCTTAGAAGTGTCAGTGGTCCCTTGGGCCATTGACTACTCTCCCAGAAATGTGTTTCGCAATTCACATAAGGAAAAAGGTCCAAAGAGGAGAATTCCCTTTTGCAAACAGCCCACACTATTGGTAGGGTAACTTTACAGTGGTTTGCAACCCGAATGTGGGTTGCAAATCAGTGATTTGTAAGGAATGCCCAAAACATGTAGTTTGTAATTACAAGTATCCATGTACACACTAATTTTAGGATTTGGTAAAACGTTACTGAATCCTAAAGTAGGTTTTATACATTGCAACAAACATTTTTCTGGTTTTAAATTTGGAATCAAAGTATTTGGGAGCGCAAACACATTTAGTACTTCTGCCCTAAACTCTTTTTGGGTGAACTAACACCCTTCGTAGCCCTTAGTAACCTGGTCTAAGATGAATCAACGGCCCATCAGCAATTATTAAAGCCTGAGGCACCTTGATGCTCCTTCTCATACTAATTCCTTCTTTCTTCAAAGCAAGGAAAATATCAATTTCCCCCTTCCACACTTGGCTTCCAAAATCTTTAAGTAGGTATCATAGGAAATTTGAAATAATAGCTATCTCGGATAATTATTCTCTATCTGTAATTGTATCTAAAGAATCTCCTGAGGAATCACACTGATGTGCAATGTACTCATGTCTATTTAAATTGTTCCTTTTTATTGGAATATTTTTAGATAGGGGAAAAGATAGACAACACTGACTATTTCATAAACTCTCAAGATTTTTTATTGAGGTTTGAATTAGTAAATTTAATGTCAGAGACTCTGCCAAAAGTACACTGCGATTGGTGAGTGACTAAATCTAGCAGTACCTGGTCTTGCTATGACACTAGTCCAAAATATTGAGCAGGAAATATCTAGCTACTAAAATATCAACACCAAAATATCAAAAAGCTTACTGTATATAGCGAATAAAATATTTTCTATTCTTAACTCTACATTATATATACATAACATTGGAATTCACCAGTAATAGTTAATTAAGAAACCTATAGCTTGTGCCCCCACAATGCATTCATAGGACCTTACATATTATGTCACTTATGAGATGTTTAATGACATCATTGAGGACATTTCTAATGACATCAGTTAAAACATTATCCGACCTACTGGTATTCAAATGTCATTGAACATGTGAGGAGTTAACTAATGTGTGAGGTTATAAGCAAATTATTGTAAAATTTCTGAGCTATAACTGGCAAATTTCAGTAGATTTCTGGATACCGTTATGACTGATATTGTCACCTAAATACAGCTTCTCTTTACCCTTTGGTTGTATCACTGAATTTCTAGTAGTTTTTATCTTAAGTTAATATTTTTTTTCAATACCTAACCTAAACATCACTTTAACCTTTGAGCTTTTTTAGTGACTTTAAGTGTTTATTTTTCATTTGAAGTAAAGTCTTTATTACATATCTAACTATAACGTTAATTTAAAATTAGTTTTTTTATAGTCATTTAATATATTTTGTTAAGGTAAGTTGAGGACTTTTTTCTGGATCTAAATGTGACTTGATCAAAACCATAGTTATTTTCAGTGAATTTCTGTTTTGTAACATACAGTATTACATTATTACCATATCTAACTATAGCATCATGCAGCAAGTGAGATGTGTGTTCATTTAGAGGGAAATCTCATTAGCATAGCTAAGTATAATATGTCTTCTCTTTAGATTTTCCTGTGAATTTTCAGTTGGGTCTTTTCAATTTCTCAGCATAATTGCCATAATTAATTTTATTATTGTTTTATGATTTTAATCAGGTACAACAGTGCTTCTGCAGCATCCAATGTATGGGTCTCATGGGAGTCCCATGTGGGTCCAACTTTCTGTTGCAGGTCCTATGAAAGTTCAGAGGGACATGTAGTTTTTCATGGGGGCCACTAATGAGGATGCCTTGTGTTTTTTTGAGTGAACTGTTTTGGTGTTGCCAAGACACTGTACCTGAAAATGGTACAGCTGTGTTACTAAATTTCAAGATCGTTCCTACCTTTGCAATCTCATTGGGGATTAGGACTTGGGTGTGTTCTCATCTTCGGCTGACCCCTCTTTTTTTCAGATCTTTTCAATTTTGGGGGATTTTATCATACCAAAAAATGGCATCTGGAGAGGAGTAATCAGAGGAGATAGAAGGAGTTCACAAAGAGACTCGTCACACAAAGAGTACCTAGAGGTCAAAACATACATGTCACTCAACTGTGGATACAGACCCCAACACCATATAGATAACACAGTGGGAACAGACAGTTCAATTGAGTGAGATAATTATTGAGTTAAGACTCAAGGGCATAGAGAAAAATTCCCATCAGAAGCCACACTGTACCACCCTCTATTACATCATTTGGGTACTCCTTGCCCAGGAGACATAACGAAGCAAGACGGCCTGCCAGATGTTACCATGACCATTTGTAAATGTAAATAGAAATGTCTCAATAGTGGGTGGTTATCAGAAATATTTGTGGCTACTGAAAAAGCAGTGTGAAAGTGAGTAAAAAATGAGTGAAGAAAAACCTAAAATTGGATAGGCTGGGTAGGTATTAGGGATTTATTGTTGTATCCCAGTCTCCCAAATTTAAAAACCGAGTGCAAACACAGATTTGACATAATATCTGTGATCAGTAGGGGTCGACATGTTTCAGCATATTAATGAAATTGTTTTCATGCCTTTTTCAGGACCTGTTGTAAATTAACTACTGCTTTTATAAGTGAATAATAAAAAGATATCACCTGCAATGTTCAGGTTGTGTGTTCAACCACATACTATTACCGCATCATGTTGGAGACACGACACCCACAGAAGGAACATGTAAAACAAACAACAATGACAACATGATGTCACATTCAAAGAGAGGTGTCCATATTTATGTATTACATCCTTTCATTTCCCAATGTGTCTACATCACATACTTCGTGGGTTTGTATTGATTCAAAACTAAGGGTGGGCGTAGTTCGCGAAGTAGCGCTACACGAAGTGCACTTCGCACTACGGGAACTTCACGTAGCACTACGCGAGCTGCGTAGTAGCATGTTTGCACTGTGCAAGATGTGTTTTCAATGATTGCACAATGCGGACAAGCATCCGGCACTGTGCAATCATTGAAAACGGCATCTTGCACAGTGTGAGCTGTAGTTTTCTGCTGCTCGAGTAGATTACTACTCCCACTGTGTTATCTATATGGTGTTGGGGCCTGTATCCACAGTCGAGTGGCAGGTATGTTTTGACCTCTAGGTACTCTTTGTGTGACGAGTTATATGGTTTGGGGCATGTACCTAGTGTGGGTCATTAAACTCGCCCTTGGACCCTCTGTTTAATTGGTTTGGTTTATGTTCACAAAGAGACACCTAGAACCCCAAGACGTCTTTTGTGTGGGAGAGAAAAGAGTGTCTGCTAAGATTCAAACTTGCAATCTCTGCAACAAACAATTCAGCAGGGGTACTTCAAAAAGTACTCAAGCAGTACTTCTGTCATGAGTAATCACATATGGGTGTGGCAATCAGGACAGCTGTCTCATGCCAAGCAGAAAAGTGTAAAAAAGAAAAGGTGTCTGTGTCATCTGCAGGACCCTCTGAAAGTCTACATACCAGCATATGGTGATTTACTGCAGCAACTGCTCGAAAGTGGTTGTTGCACAGAAATAACATGCCACTGCAAGAGGTGCAACCCTTGATGCCAGCAGAAGAAACATTTTTGTTGACATTCCAACCTAAAAAAAATGTAAAACACAAGAGGGTTTTTAGGAGAACCGCTTTTATTGATTTAAAGATAGAAAAATTAAAGGATTTTGTTGTGTCCGTCCCTTTACTTTTGTTTTTATTGAGCAGAAACACAGAGAATACAGAGACTTAATGCAACCAATTTGATAAATAAGCATCCTTGCATACATATTAAGTTAGGCAGAACAAACATATATAAAGTGGTGCATGCATTATTTACCAAATATGAATTTCAATGAGATTAATATTGGCTTCTATTGGTAGCTCTTTCCATGAAGCGCAATGTGCTAAGTTACCATCTGAACATGATGTTAGAAATTGATCTGCCAGGTAAACTTGCCAGAATGCAGCCAGAACAATATACTACAGTACCTTCCAACCCTAAAGTTACTAAACTGCAGGGATAAAGTGCACTTTTTTTCTCCAGCCATTCTTTACCGAACATAACTTTAGCTTCTCCATATATCTTCATGCAGCAATAACAAAATATATATATTATCACCTGCTCTCTTAGCATATGCTTCTTTGATAAATGAGCATCCTTGTATACTTATTAATTTAGACAGAACAAAGATGTATGAAGAGCAGCCTGCCATATTTGACAAATATGTATTATTTCAATAAAGTTCACAATCGCTTCCATGAGTAGATCTTTCCATAAAATGCAATATGCCAATCAACCATCTAAACATAATGCTAGAGATTATTCTTCAAGGCAAACCTGCCCAAGTGCAGCCAGTGCAATGTACTACGGTACTTCCCAACCCTAAAGTTACTAAAATGCTGTGCTACAGTGCAAATCTTTATTTTTTTGTTTGGCCCTATTTTTCGTGAAGATCTCTAGCCTCTCCATATATTTCTATACAACATTAAATCTTTTATTGACACCGACTATCTTAACATATGCTTCTTCAAAGTTCCTAGTGTGTATCACTTTATTGAACCATTCTGAATTTTGGAGGACCTCCAATTTTGAAGTATCAAAGAATGCGCCAAAAGGGAGGAAATTCCTATAAATACCTCCTCCCCTCGTGACATTGCAAGATTTTGTTTCTAACTAGCAAAACCAAAAAGTGCGATATCTGCCTAAGGATCCAGTCTTTTCTGTACACCCCAGCTTAGAGCTGAAAAGATCCTTTCCCAAAAATTACCTAAGTTTGGGCAGGTGAAAAAATATATAGAGCCAGCCTCCCTCACCTAGCATATGGCAACAGAAATACTAACCTCTCATTCTGGGCTTATCTTATGGAGAGCTTTGGGGGTATAATAGACCATCCAATGTGACAAGAAAGCCATTCTTTTAAAATACTGACTGCCTTGCTTTGAAATGGCTTGCCAGTCGTGATTTGAAAACGTACACTGTATCTCCTGGGTCACTTTTTCTAAGATTTTGTTAACCATTAGTGGCTCCCCTTGTGACTGTATGAAACTATACCAATTACCCACCCATCTGAGCTTTGCTCTGAGTTGAGCAGTCACACATGGAGTTGGGCCAGAATTGATAGGGGATTGCACCTTTTTAGTAGATGTGAAATCTGGATATATTGAATGAAAAGAGGCTTACTCCAGTCTCCATACCTTGCTTGGACCTCTTGCCAAGTAATACCTCTGCCACCCAATAAAATATGCCCCAACTCTTTAAATCCCCAGGTGTTTCAGGACATTAGATGGCTACTCTTAATTTGGAGGCCCAAGCTCTTACTTTCAGCTAGTTTAAAGTAATAGAACCCTGTTGAGCAAGCATGCTTTGAATAAAAAGTATGGAGTCTGCAAATGTATTCCTTCAAGGTCTTATACCTGATTTTTTGGGGGAAGTTTGGCTGTTTTCCGAAATACCGGGATCTGCGAGCCAGACTATATGGACATTGTTAGACAGAAAGAAGAGTAAAGGTAAAATAGACATTTTTATAAGAGACACACAGCCTATCAATGTGAGTGGTACTAATGACAACTCATCTGTCAGCTTTTTCATTTTTTCCGCATGGCTTCATAGTTCAATTTGTAAATTTCAGTATATTGACTAGTAACAGAAATCCCTAAATATCGGATTGGATCTGTAGAATGGTCCGGGTGAATACTGTAAGGCTCCCGAATGCTTTAGCAGAATCTACGCTCTCTAACAGATGACTTTCTATAGACTTTGAAGAATTTTGCTCTATATCTAAACCTTAACATTTTAGTTTTCTACATTCAAGGATTGTAAGGCTTTTCCTTACCTTATCAAAGCTAAATAGTTCTTGGTAATTTTTTTTAATCTATTCTTGACACACTCTTCACTAAAACTACAAGTGGCTATTCTATTTTTTAGTTTACACCAAGAGTTTGAATGTTGTCCTTCAAGTCTGGAAGATATACTACTTTATCTTTCAGACCTTTAAGTAACTCTATTGGAGGAAGGTTAGCACTTTTGAATACATTTGTACTACAGCTTGAAAAGAGTGACAAAACTGGATATATTCCTCTTATATGTATTAACTTCTGAATTTCAACAGAAATTGGAACGATTGTAAATGCATCTCAAAGTCACTCTTTTCTCATCCAGTTTGATAAATAGAATACTAGCACACAATCTGGTTGATACATATATCTAACCTTTTTTCAATTATTAAGAACAGAGCAAGTTAAAACTGCTGTATAGAGATCCCAGTCAGTTTTTGCAGAATATCAACTTTTCTATTTTTGCTATGTTGTTTTTTTATGAACACAATAAACACATAGGGCCCGATTCACAGAACTAACTTAAGACAAAATCCAAAACTTACTACCATTTTGGTATTCACAGAAGGCACTTACTCATTTTGTTATTCACAGAAGGCACTTACTCATTTCAGTATTCACAGAAGTTAGGAGTCCTAACTTTAGGACTCCTAAATGCCTTCTGTGAATACCGAAAGTCTTAAAGTTAAGATTTTTCTCATTTTAGGAGTAGTAAAGCTAGGACTCCTAACTTTAGGACTCCTAAATACCTTCTGTGAATACCGAAAGTCCTAAAGTTAGGATGATTCTCATTTTAGTAAAGTTAGGACTCCAAACTTTACTACTCCTAAACTGAGAAAATCCTAACTTTAGTACTTTCGGTATTCACAGAAGGTATTTAGGATCCTAAATTTAGGAGTCCTTACTTTACTACTCTTAAGCAGAGAAAAATTCCAACTTTAAGAATTTCGGTATGCACAGAAGGCATTTAGGAGTCCTAAAGTTAGGAGTCCTAACTTTACTACTCGTAACTGAGAAAAATCCTAATTTTAAGACTGTGTATGAGTAAGTGCCTTCTGTGAATACCAAAATATTAGTAAGTTTAGGATTTTGTCTTAAGTTAGTTCTGTGAATCGGCCCCACACTTTTTGTGTTATGCATGGAGAGCTCTTGAATATGGTGGAAGGTACTGTCACATACCTGTCACATACCTGTGTTGATAAGCAAGTCAAAGAATGCCCTTTTAGGTTTGAGAGTTTCATTACAGTGCAGGAATCAAAATTCCTTTGCTATGCTTGTTTAAGAAAAAATTTAGTTGGTCCAGTGAGTCGTGTCTTATGCTGCACATATTGCTGCACTGTCGCTTGTAAATAAATGCTAGTGAACATCATTGTAACACTTCCTCCCTAACTTAATCACGTAGGTTTCTAGGCACTAATTTTTCCTTTTTAGCCACCCAGGTACAGTTGCGCATTTCTGCCAACTGTAAACATTAAAGTATTCTGTTGAAACTAGCACTCTTTGTTAAAAAACATATGTACTCGAATTATATTTTCAGTCTCCCTCAAACACTGCACAAAAGATTGATTTCTTAATATTATGCTTTCGGTGGTTTTTATTTTTCAGAGAAGTCATTAACATTTTTGAGATTCTCACTCACCTTATTAAGAATAGGAATGAATAGCTTCCTCTTTACAGCAAGTGCCTTGTATACAGTAAACATTGTATACCCTGAATCCGGAACACCGCGTGGAAATACAATTATAACAACGAATACCATTACTCCTCATTTAGGAACAAAGACTTCAGGATGGCTCAGAAGGAGTTGGGTTGAAAATCTAGCACCTTCCCTATTATTGCACAGACTAGAGTTGGAATAGTAAATTACAGTATTCCAACATCCAGCGGCCCCCCTAGAGCAAGTCGTTGTTCCAAATTGCGGAGTAATGGCACGCATCGTTAATGAATGCATTGTAATTGCATGCGGAATAAAAGCACACGTGGTAGGGTGGCATATTCTTTTAATACAAGTATCTCTCTAAACAGTTTCTGCCTATATTTTGCTACTCTCATCTGTTCCAGCATCACAAACTTCATAATGTTGCTTTCTAGCCCATTGGGAAATAGCTTTTCACAATGTTATTTTATCCTTTTTAATCCCTGTTTCCTACAAAAGAATTCTCATAGTTCTATTTCAAAATATTCTTTCTTAGGACCAAGCTGTCCAAGTACATCATTTTTAGTTATAAACATTTCTGGAGTCCCCATATTTTCTGTCATTTTCGTACACATCCTCTCCATTTGTAGTTTCCTTTCTACTCATTTCTACAATGGTCCATGAAACTAAACAACCAAGTGTTTGGGCTAGGAGGACCTCCAACATTTAGCGAGGGTCTGTTTGCCAACAAAAAAGCCTATACCCACTAGTGATCTCTGATGTTGACAGTTCGCCCAGCTCTCTGTAACCCCCTTAAAGTACTGCTCAGGGGTGCATGACATAAGGTATGTGTATCAAATCCACTTTGGTGTCATGTGTTCTCTGGCAATATCTAGAAATGATAGGACATGTAGAGATTACAAGGGAAAGAGCCCTTCCCTGCTTGCCACATTGTGTACAAACAGTGTTTGGGGAATGTTCCATATTCCCAACATTACTAGGGACTGTAGTAAATGCAATGGGAATTATTTAATTGAGGTCGCGTATCAAGTGGGAGAGAGAGGACCAGAAAGCTAGCCCGTATCCCCGATTTATATATAATAATTTAATCAAAAAGAGACTAGCTCAGTTAGGGAGGGGGTGGGTAGTATTAAACAAAATTTTTAGTTTGAACTATTCGTGACTCTGTCTAGTTTTGTCAAGGGGTTGTGGCACCTGGTAGGTGTGCTCATGAAGCCCTCACCCACCAACCTAGTTGGTGGCATGCTTCATTTGTTGAGTCCAGATTTTGTTTGGTTCCAGGTTCAGAGTTTTGGTATGGGATGTGAGGTGGCACACACTGCAGTCGTTCCAAGGGTAATGTCCAGTGACTTTCGGCAAGCCCCAAGCATTCAGAATCGTGTTTTCGGGAGGCTTGGGTGGTGGTCTTGGCCGGGTGCTCACCAGTTGGTCTTTCAGATTGCTATTCCTTTTGTACGCAAATCTGGGAGTGTCCCAGTTCCTCTGCCCGGAATTGATTATTCTCCAGTGTTTTTTAATAATTTTAGCTACCTCGTTGGATCCTGTATTGTAGGTAGTGACACAGGTTATTGGTTGCTCCTGGTCCTCCTTTGTGATGGTTTCAAGGAGTGCATCACGGTTTTGATTTCTAGCCCTTTTGTTTGTTTTTCGAATGATGGCCTTGGGGTAACCACGGTTTTCCAATTTAGTTGCTAGGTCTGCTGATTGTGATATGAACTCACATTCAAAACATCCTTCACCGCACACACAGTGACATACTTGCTCCGCTGTCACCAGGCGTCGTAGCACACCCGGGACACGTTAGGTGTCACTGGGTGGGCCCGATGATGAAGCATGCCACCAACTAGGTTGGTGGGTGAGGGCTTCATGAGCACACCTACCAGGTGCCACAACCCCTTGACAAAACTAGACAGAGTCACGAATAGTTCAAACTAAAAATTTTGTTTAATACTACCCACCCCCTCCCTAACTGAGCTAGTCTCTTTTTGATTAAATTTTTTATTTAATTGAATCATTAATAGGTTAGAAAGGATAGCTAGTGGTTGTGCTGCCATCTCGGCCTCCTGCCACTCATCTTTATCTTACCTATGTCATGAAATAGGGACATTAAGGAGCAGTGACGTACTTTGCCTTGATATTCCTTTACAACCCAGCGGGCATAATATTTTTTTGGGTTTATATTCTGCCACCCCCTCAGGTCACTCTTATATGTGTATATTGCATGTTACAGTGGGAGTTACTTCAAAAACTTTGACCTACTTTCTATGTTGGGCATTGCTGTCTGCAACTAACACCTTCATCAGGTATTTGGGTTTCCTGAACTAACTTATAAATAAAAGCTCAACTACTCTTCCAATTCTGTGTACAGTACTCACAGTGGGTTGATCTCTTTTAGGTTGAGCAATTTGTTCATAGTTGCTGTGTTGAGTCTTCCTTCTTTTCTTTTGTTCTCTTGTAACCATTTCTTGTTACGTTGGTGACTTTCAGATCAAAGATGACACTATTGAAAAGAAAGAATGTTATGAAATGTCTGTATAATATATATCATTTTTTTCCTAACATAAGTATGATTATAAACTTCACACATTATGAGCTTTTCTAAAGATTATCATGTTCGCAAGTTTGTTAGAGAATTAAAATGGTTACAAAGCAACACTAATACCAACTATGAGCCTTTTTGTTCCAAGATTTAAATGTCCTCTTCTTGATTGAGTGATAAGAAAAAGCCCTGTCTTTCATTATAGGCCTTTGATTATGACTGGGCCCTATAACTTTCAATCAGGTCCTTGGCAGCAGGCTCTAAAGCTATGATATGGAAACCTAGCATGGTTTTAAAAGTAGATTCAAAGAATGGACTCAGTACGCCCCAGACTAACCCTTTATATGAATCCCACAGAAAGGTGCTCAATCTCCAGGTACTCAGCTGTCACAAGTACCTGTGCTCAGCTATGCAGAAGAAACCCACAAATCTAATTGGGGAAGAGCATACTCCGAAAAGTAAAGGACAGTTGAACTCATGCTGATGCACATTCACTCACCCTAAAGTAGTTCCATCATTTTAAATGAGTAATACGAGTTGGCTGCTATGTTGTTTTTCTGAAGACAAATAAAGAAGGAGATTTTAACTGGTATATTGTAATGATTTCATTCGATTAAGTTTTGAACTGGGATCTTCCCAATCTGATTTTTCAACTTTAACAGTAGTATATACCCACTTGTCAGGGTGATATTTTTTTTCGGAAACAATTAATGAGAAAATCTTATGGTGTGATGCAACCGAAGAAAGAGGTTTCTAACTCTTTCACGCCATATCACTTAAAGTTAGCACACAATAAAAAAGATATGGGACACAGAACTAATTAGTCTTTTACATGGAAAAAAAGTAATTTCACACACCTCAATATTTATCACTCTTATCCACTCTTACAAATCTAGATCTATATACATTCAGAAAAAACTGACAAGCACATATCCAACAAATGCATTAGAAGCAACACTTGCCTTGCAACCATAATAAGTAGAAAACCTGCTACATAGCACAGAGAAGTAGGTTTTGCATTGGAATATTTCATCCTCTGCTGTCTATGCTAATACTCCACGTAACCACCATTATAGAATATACAAATTATGAATGAAAACCTCCCATTTTTTAGTCATCGGCTTCAATTTAGGCCTATAACTTTGGTTCACTTTTCAAATGGTCGCAAGAGGCTGGAATAGTGACTCATAAGGCACTAATCCATTCTTATATGCTGCCTCAGTAACTGCACTGGTTGTAAAAGACTCTAAAATACAATCATATGCCCATGTTGTAGATATAAATATAATAATAAGAGAAAGGGGTTTACACATCTGCTACAACCCAAACTTAAACCCCTACAAACCTATGGCAATAACCCATCAACTCAAAACAGAATATTCTAAATTAAAAAGGAAAGAGCAAAAGAGCAACAATTCCAGTCTTGCAGCAAAACATGTACAAGGCATTATAATCTCCTAGGTACCTCATTGCCCACAATGGACCTATCACGCTTTGAATGTTCCGATATTTAGTGTCATTCTACAATTTATAAAGACTAGAAATGTATACTTTTTTAGTTTTCAAATAGTGTCTGGTATTTCCATGCTATATATTAGCTGAACGTCAATGGTCTTCCCCGTGACTTGGACCTATAAGTGAGATTGCAGTCATTTAAGTACTGGTGTAGCACGTGGCAGAGGGCTATAATGCTACCCCATTGAACAGCTGTTCCTTTTAATACTATTACAGAACCACACATTCAAAACTGAAATGATAGGATGTCTGGGGAGAAGAAAGTGAACCGGTGATGGCATTAGTTGCCAACATTTGAAGGGAAACAACCTTAACAACGCAACTTTTACAATGCACTACCATTGCAACAAAACTTTTACAATGCAACATCCATTACAGCGCATGCCATTACAATGCAACCATTACAGCGCATAACACTACAACGCATACCACTACAACACATTTCATTACAACGCAGTCATTACAACACATACCATTACAACGCATACCATCACAACACATAGTACCCTTATACTATCCAACACTTACCCAACTGTTGCACCACCTGGAGTTAGAATAGTCATTTTTACCCCTACACTATCCAACACTTACCCTACTGTTGCACCCCCTGGAGTTAGAATAGTAACTTTTACCCCTGCACTATCCAACACTTACCCTACTGTTGCACCCCCCTGGAGTTACAATAGTAAATTTTACCCCTACACTATCCAATACTTATCAAACATGTAATGTAATTGTATGCGTTGTAATGGTATGCGTTGTAAAGGTAGTATGCGTTGTAATGGAATGCGTTGTAAAGGTAGTTTTTAGAGATCCGTTGTAGTGGCATGCGTTGTAATGGAATGCGTTGTAATGGATGTTGCGTTATAAAAAATTTGTTGTAATGGCATGCTTTGTAAAAGTATGCGTTGAAACGTCATACAACCACATTTGAATGTTCTAATATATAGTAACTTTCTGCAACTCTTAAATATACATATACTTTTGTAATTTTCCTATAGTGCGCACAACCTCAGTGCTATACAGTAGCTTTATTTGAATGGATTTTGTAACATTACTTTATATTCATTCAGTTTTTATTACTGAATCTTCTGTTTGCCTATATTATTTTTCAAAAGTGCAAAGTAACCCCTTCATATATCATTATAGTGCAATGCTCAGGGCTATCTCAATTGCTAAAGGCCTTTAACCTCACTTATCCAGGAGAGCAGCAGGCAAGGATCTATATCAAGGGAGGTACGTGTTATCTGCACAACCAGTATAGTTCAAAAGAGAATAGTTTAGGGTATTACAACATTCTATATAATGTGCTGAACACAAAATTGAGGAACAGAAGCAAAACCATTTGAATGTGGAGCACAAGGCTTAAAACAGACATAATTAGCACTGAGACACTTTATCTTGAATGAAGATGCCTATATTTAAACATTGCAATCCACACTATCTCTACACACTTAAAATTGGTTATATTTAGTAATATATTTTTTCTATAGAGCCTTGTATCCTAGCACTATAAAGCAACTTGACATTCTCATAGCGGCTATCCTACAAACACATAGTTTTATAGTTTTATTTTCTTGAAAATTGTTTTTCCAACTACCACTATTGACTTGTAACATGTTTATTTTTGGTTTTCTATCACAACATTGCAGGAATAGATGAAAGCCTTTACAGGGTGTCACTCATCTTTCCAATGTACACTAAGATGATTACCAACATTCTGTTAAGTAAGCTAAGTTAAAATTACATAGTGTTAGCAAACGCTATTTGAATAGTCAATTCATTTGAAGAATGATCCTATAGTTTCCATAGAGTCAGCACTTAGCATCATCAATCACATTAGAACTTCATTCTCTCTAATAAAATTAATAGATGACATCATTAATGCCTACTACTCATTTGCACCTAACCCTATATACTTGGTTTGGTTTGAGTGGAGAATGCAAACACTTTTGCAAAATTAAGCAAATAAACCACACAACAGTAATAAGGATACAGATCAGAAAAACGAATTTCAGACTCAAAAGATAAGAAACGTGTATAGGAGACAGAAACGAATGAAACACATATCAGATAATGACAGGGTAAAGATCTTAGCATACATTACACTGTGAAAGCATGCACTGACATTGGACAGCAATTATCTCTCCATATTTATAGCTGTAATACATTTTGCTATTTTATAACCATAAATCCATATCATACTCCATAGGTATAACATAGTTATCACTGAAAATAGATATTATAGATAGAAACACGCGACTCCTGAGGTGGAAGCCGGGAGCCAAGGGCTTTCTTTTAAAACTTGTGATATTTTTAGCAATGTTTTTATATTTACTTCGAAGGTTGTGTGATTTGGACACAGCTCATAAAAAAGCTTATTGACCTAACCCGAACCTCCTCCTGATTCTCCCGAGGTCACGCGCTCCTTGGTGGCCGATTCAGGGTCTCCTGGACCCCGGGACTAGGCAGGCAAACATCGTTTTGCACAGGCGCCATCTTGGGGAAGGATCGGTCGGCATTCTAGTGTTGCGGGCGATTTAGGCCCTCACACTACAAAATGCCCCCTCTTTGTCGGACGCGCAGCGAACGAGCGCAGCGGGCGCGCCGATGACGCACCGGAGGTGCCCCAGAGGTAAGCCTGTCTGTGCCCGTCCACGGCAGGACAGGCCCATGGCCCGGCACTATGGACTCTCACCACCATAATAGGTTATCTTACTCCAGAGAACTCCTGTGCCAATTGAACCAGCCCCTTCGGTCCCTTTGAGCCCACTCCAATAGAGGTGAGGGCCCTCGCACCCATTGTCTCCATTGCCCAGTCAAACTTACCTCTTCTAAGACCAGCTACTCTGCCCAGACTGTCATCAACATAGCCCTGATAAACTGCAGATCTCTGCCTAAACATGCCCAGGAAATCCACATGCTTTTAGAGGAGCTTCAACTGGAGATTCTGTTTCTCACTGAAACATGTCTCTCACCAGATTCCGACTCGGACATTGTTCAAGCGCTGCCTCATGGCTTCCTCATCCAACACTTGGATCGAGTTAAGGGAAGGGGAGGAGGGATAGCTATTATTTACAGAGAACATCTTTCTTGTAGATTTCACAACAGCCCCCTCTCGGACTGTGAAAACCTGCACTTTACCATGAAAAATGTCTCCACGTAACTCCCTCTCGGGGGCTCTTATTTATCGCCCCCCAGGGGCTTTGGGACAGTTTTGTAGTTCTCTCCTGGAAACCTCCATGGCCATGGCCAGCACCCTGCCCAATTTTCTGATTTTAGGGGACCTTAATATCCACTTTGATAATAGTAATGACAACACTGCCTCGGAACTGCTTCTAGACCTAGCAACCCATCAACTTCATCTAAAGAAAGATCAACCCACGCATACTCTTGGGCATTTGCTTGATCCCATCTTTTGCAACATCCCTGACCTCAAAGTGAGAGCACCAATTCCATTGTCTTGGTCCGACCACCTGCTTATCCCCTTTAGCTGGTGGATCTCGACCACTCCACCTCCCAACCAAGCTCCTGGTAGACTCCCACGCCCCTGGGCCAAACTGGACACTGGCAAATGGAAGCATGTCCTGGAGCTCTCTATGCCTAACTATGAAGCAGATCCCGCAACAGCAGATGCTGAGTTTTCCTCCTGGATTGAAAACTCCCTCAACACCGTCCTCCCCAAAAAAACGTATCTGAAACCCTGGAAAAAAAACACCTCACCATGGTTTACTCATGAGGTCCGCCTCCTGAAAAAAACTCTGTAAGAGGTCTGAAAGAGTGTGGAGGAAAGACTTTGACCCTAACAGCAAGAGGGATTACAAACTGGCTATCCTCAATTTCAAAAAAGCTGTCAAAGCTGCGCAAACAGCCTCCTTCAATGAAAAAATTAGAACTGCATCTTGCTCATCAAGAGAAACATTTCAAATTGTAAAAAAGCTTTTAAAAACCCCGGAGCCTATATGCATGGGTGATCTCTCGGACAATCACTGCAATGTGTTAGCTATTTACTTTGATCACAAGATCCAAAACATCCTTCACCAACTCCCCCCTCTCACCTCCGTGGACCTCCCACATCTGTGTCCAATTCAGGCCCAGAACCTCAATACAGGACTAGACATGTTCACCCCTATCAGCGTGGACACCCTGTCTCCCATCCTTCAATCAGACCTTAAATAAGACCTTAAAACTGGTAGCACCTACCATCCTTGCTCTGATGGTGAATTTGATCAATGCCTCCGTAGCAGATGGAACGATACCCCCTAGCTGGAAGAAGGGGGTGGTCAAGGCTCTACTTAAAAAATCTAACCTTGACCCCCTAAACCTGACTAACTTCAGGCCGATCTCTCTTCTTCCATGCATCAGCAAGATGGCTGAAAAATTTATCAACGGCCAGTTGTCCAATTACCTGGAATCCAATGAACTGCTTAAATCTTCACAGACGGGTTTTCGCCCGGGTCAGGGCACTGAAACAGCGATGGTGGAGGTTGTCGAAGAGGCCAGGAAGATCATCGATGCAGGAGGATCAGTGGCAGTGATCCTCCTGTATCTAAGTGCGGCCTTCTACACTGTCAACCACCATACATTGGTTCAGCGGCTCAGGGACCTTGGTATCTCAGGGCCCGCCCTGTCCTGGTTAAAATCCTTTCTTCACTGTCATTTCTTCCAGGTGGTGGAGGGTAACTACATCTCCAAAGAGACCTCTATACACTGCGGAGCCCTACGCTCTTCAACGTGTATATGTCTCCACTTGTAAAAATTGTCACCCCATATGGAATTAACCTTCTGACATATGCGGATGACACCCAGCTGGTGGTATCTCTCAGTCATCAGGAAAATCCCACTATCGATCTGTACTCCTGTCTGAGAGACATAGTCAGCTGGATGGACAGGTCCCACTTGAAACTTAACAGTGACAAAACGGAGATAATGGTGATGGGCAAACAGTCTCATTTCCGCCCGGAATCCCTGTGGCCCCCGTGCATGAGCCTGCCCCCAACCCCCAAATCCGACATCAAAAGCCTCGGGATTTGGCTGGACCAAAACCTCACCTTGAACACCCAAGCAAGGAAAACGGCTGGAGCCTGGTATGGTCTCCTCCGCACTTCTCGTAAGATCCTTCCGCTGCTCCCCTTTCAGTCAAGGAAGCTCCTGATCCAGGGCCTTATTCTGTCCAGACTTGACTACGGAAAAGCCAAGTACCTTGGTGCACCGAAGAAAGTGACAACCAGGCTCCAGGTAGAGCAAAACGCTGCTGCCCGGATTCTTACTGACACCAAGAATCGCTGCTCGGTCAAACCGGCCATCAGAGCACTGCATTGGTTGCCCGTCCTGGAAAGAGTGCATTTCAAGGCCCTCTGCCTAACCCACAAAATTATCCATGGGAAAGCTCCACCTATCCTTAAAGACCTCATCGTTCCATATACTACCTCCAGAACCCTCCGATCCTCAAACCTCCATCTGACCTTGCCACCCAGGATCAAGAGGTCGCGTTCTGGAGGCCGTCGTTTTTCATATAAGGCTTTTAAACTGTGGAACTCACCACCTCTTGACCTATGTGCCCAACCCAACCTCCTTTCATTCCGGAAACTCTTAAAGACTTGGCTGTTCCCGTAACGTCCTTCTCATGTTTTTCGCCTGTTTCTACTGTCAGCGCTGGGACGCTTATGGGCAGCCATGCGCTTTAGAAATCTTTCAACATTTAACATTTATACCCTCTGTGATATTCAAACTATGGATATGCTTCATGATCGTATGTCTACTGCCTAGACTGTTGACACTATGCTAGGCCTTCTAGTCAAAGACTCATCTAGGCATTGTCATAAAGGCATTTAATATACACCTATTAAAACACATTTTCCCATGTATATCATTCACAAAATAACTAACTAAATCACACAAGCAGTAGTAGAATGTAAGGCACTTAGAGCCCGATGTAGGTAATTCCTATTTACCGACTCTTAAATACCGAATCATACCGATTCGGTATTTGAGAGTAGGTAAATAGGAAGGGGGCAGATGTAGATAATTCTTATTTTAGAATTACCGAATCTGTAGAATCTTGAAGGCCATAGGAATCAATGGGAAATACCGAATCGGTATTTACCGATTCGTTAAATACCGAATCCTGACAGGGGGAACGGGGTGTCACTTTGACACCCTGGAGCACCCCATTTGCAGGCTTGTGTGCCATGTGGCACACATACATCAATCAATCAGGAGTTTGTTAAAGCGCGACTACTCACCCGTGAGGATCTCAAGACGCTAGGGGTGGGGGGGTTGGGGGGGTGCAGGTTCCATTCCATCAAGGAGGGGGCCTGACGAAGAGCCAGGTTTTGAGGTTTCTTGCGAAGATGGGGAGCGATGTTGTCTGTCTGAGGTGGAGCGGAAGGGCGTTCCATCCTTTGGCCGCGAGGAAGGAGAAGGAGCGGCCTCCCGATCTGGTCTTTCTGGTGCAGGGGACCACGGTGTAGGAAATCTGGGCTGATCGTAGGGTCCTTTGGGGTGCGTGGAATTTGAGTCGGCTGTTCAGGTATGCTGGTCCGGTGCCGTGGAGGGCCTTGTGTGCGTGGGTGAGCATCTTAAAGGTGATTCTCGCCTCGACGGGGAGCCAGTGGAGTGTGCGCAGGTGCTGGGAGATGTGGCAGTGTTTTGGCAGGTTGAGGACCAGTCTTGCGGCGGCGTTCTGGATGTTCTGTAGCTTGTGGATGAGGTTTTTGTTTATTCCAGCGTAGAGTGCGTTGCTGTAGTCGAGTCTGCTGGTGACCAGGGCGTGAGTGACTGTCTTTCGGTGTTCGAGGGGGATCCATTTGAAGGTCTTACGAAGGAGGCGGAGGGTGTGGAAGCAGGAAGATGAGACAGAGTTGATCTGACAGTCCATTTTGAGCTCGGAGTCCAGGATGATTCCCAGGTTGCGTGCGTGGTCTGTGGGGGTTGGCGTGTTTCCGAGGGCGGTGGGCCACCAGGTGTCGCTCCAGACGTCGGGGTTTGGGCCCATGATGAGTACTTCTGTTTTGTTGGTGTTTAGTTGTTTTTCATCCATTTGGCGATGGCTTCCATGCCTTCTCGAAAGTTGCGTCTGGCGGTGTTGGGCTCGTTGGATAGGGAGAGGATGAGCTGGGTGTCGTCTGCATATGACACGATGTTGAGTCCGTAGGTTCTGACGATGGGGGCAAGTGGAGCCATGTAGACGTTGAAGAGCGTCGGGCTGAGGGAGGAGCCCTGGGGGACTCCGCAGGTGATCGGTGTGGGGTCCGAGAGGAAAGGGGGGAGTCTGACCCGCTGCGTCCTGCCGGAGAGGAAGGAGCAGATCCAGTCGAGGGCCTTGTCCTGGATTCCTGCATCGTAGATTCTGCGTATTAGGGTGCGGTGGGAGACTGTGTCGAACGCCGCTGATAGGTCGAGGAGGATGAGGGCTACTGTTTCTCCTTTGTCCAGTAAGGTGCGGATGTCGTCTGTTGCGGCGAGGAGAGCGGTTTCTGTACTGTGTTTTTTTCTGAAGCCGGATTGGGAGGAGTTGAGGATGTTGTGTTCTTCAATTAATGTGGCGAGTTGGTGGCTTTCTCGATGACTTTCGCTGGGAACGGGAGCAGGGAGATGGGTCTGTAGTTTTTGAGGTCGGTGGGGTCCGCTGAGGGTTTCTTTAGGAGGGGGTTGTCCTCGGCGTGTTTCCAGTCGTCGGGGAACGAGGGTGTTGCCAGGGAGCGGTTGATGGTTTGGCGGAGCATGGGTGCGATGGTGTTGGCGGCTCTGTTGAAGATGTGGTGGGGCAGGGGTCCGTGGGGGCCCTTGAGTGGATTGACTTCATTGTCTTCAGTGTGTCTTCGGTGGTGAGGGCTGTCCAGTCATCAATCGCTGGTTTCCGGGTGTCGGGGGTGGTTGGTGAGGGTTCAGTGTGTTGGTTGTCTTCGTCGAAGTTGTCGTAGATGCTCTTGATTTTGTGGTGGAAAAAGATGCTGAGTTTGTCACAGAGGTCTTGTGAGGGAGGGATGTCGGTAGACTCACTGGTGGGTTGGGCGAACTCCTTGATGATGCTGAAGAGTTCCTTGCTGTTGTGTGCGTGGGTGGAGATTCTGTCTTCAATCGCTTTTTTCCTCGTTTCTCTGATGAGTTGATGGTGGGCGTTGGTGGCGGCTCTGAAGTTGTTGTGGGCTTCTGTGGATTTGGTGTTTCTCCAGGCCTTTTCAAGGCGGCGGCATGTCCGCCTGGACTCTCGAAGTTCGGTGGTAAACCATCTGGCTTTCTTGGCATGGGTATTGTTTTTCTTGAGGGGGGCTATGGTGTTGGTGCTGTCTGAGATCCATATATGCAGGGTTCAGGCTGCGGTGTTGGGGTCGTCGTTTTCTGCGATGGTTGGGGTGGAGTTGTTGAGTGAGGAGGTGAGCTGGTAATCAGTGATTTTGGTCCAGTTTCTTTGTGGAAGCAGGTGCTGGTGACTGTGGATGGTGGGTGTTCTGAAGGTGAAGTGGACGCAACGATGGTCGGTCCATGGGAGTTTGGTGGTGTGGCTGAAGGTGATGGAGTTTCCTGTAGTGAAGAGGGGGTCGAGGCTGTGTCCTGCTGAGTGCGTGGGCTCGGTCACGATCTGGCGGAGTCCAATGTTGTGGAGGTTGTCCAGGAGGGATGTGGTGTTGGGGTCCAGTTGATTGTCGAGGTGGAAGTTGAGGTCTCCCAGCAGGGTGTAGTTGGTGGATGCGATGGGGGACACCCCCGCGCCGCACGGCCACCAGCTGCTGCGTGTGTTCCCCTCTGCCTGCCTTCTGCCTCGCTGACGCCGTGGTCGCTCCCCTCTGGTTTCCCAGTTGTTTTGCCCTAAATTTGTGCTTGTCTGTTTCTGCCGTCTGCTCGCGTATTTTGCCGTTTTTCCTTGTTTTGCCCTAAATTTGTGCTTGTCTGTTTCTGCCGTCTGCTCGCGTATTTTGCCGTTTTTATTTGTTTTGCCCTAAATTTGTGCCTGTTAATTTCTTTGTATCCCCTGTGCCGTGTCCAGTTTCCTTCCTGATTGGCCGCCTACCTCGCCGCCCTCCGCTCTCGCTTCCCGCCACCGACATTGGCCCCGCCCCTTTTTCTCTTCTGTTCCCTCCCCGCTCCCGCCTCCCAGCTGCTCCGCCCACCCGCGCACTTCGCCTTAAATGGCGACCGTGCGGACGCGCAGCGGTCACGCGCAGCGGGCGCGCCGATTGTGCGCCGAAGGCGCGCCAAAGGTAAGCCCGTCTACGCCCGTCCGCGACCAGATCGCGACCAGCGCCAGGACCCCTGGCCCACGAAGACCCCGACCGACCCGCCTGACGTACTCCGCCGCCACCCTCACCGCTCTCAACACCGGCCGACTCCCAGAATGCCATCAAGCCTCTCCACGACGTACCCACGGACCCTTCAGCTGCCACGCCTGCAAGTTCACCTGCATCCGGACCTGCCTCGCACCAGCACCCACCAAGCCGAACACCAGCAGTACCCACCTCAAGTGCATCCTGCTCAACACCCGCTCCATCCACAGACATGCCATCGAACTCTGGAACCTCCTCGACACCACAGCTCCAGACGTTGCCTTCCTCACGGAGACCTGGATGAACGCCTCTTCAGCTCCCGACATCGCCATCGCCATCCCAGAGGGCTACAAGATCGTCCGGAGGGACCGAAACGCCAACCAGATGGGAGGAGGCATCGCCATCATCCACAGGAGCACCATCCGTCTCACGACCAGCACCGACAACTCCCTGACCACCGCCGAACACCTGCATTTCCAGATCCACACCAACCCGAACACCACCCTCAGAGGCACCCTGATCTACCGACCCCCTGGACCACGCACACAATTCAGCGAGGACATCGCCGACTTCGTCAGCCCACATGCCCTCCCCTCCGCTGACTACATCCTCCTGGGAGACCTCAACTTCCATCTGGAGAACAACAACGACCGCAACACCAGCACCCTGCTCGACAACCTCACCAACCTGGGACTCAAGCAACTGGTGTCCACCCCCACCCACCTCGCCGGACACACACTCGACGCTGTCTTCTCATCCAGCAAGGACATCAACTTCAGCCACACCACAGAGCTTCAATGGACGGACCACAGCTGCGTCCACTTCACCTTCAAGAAAACAACGACCCACCACCACCAGCAACAGACCGCCCGCAGAAGCTGGAACAAGATCACAGCAGACCAGCTCGCCACCTCCCTGAGCCAGCACCCTCCTGCCAGCTCAGCGAACCCCAGCCAGGCCGCCGACAACCTCACGAAGTGGATCAGCAACTGCGCGGACGAACTCGCCCCACTGAGGACCCCGCCCAGCAGACCCGGCAGCAAGAAAGCCCCATGGTTCACCGACGAACTCAAGAGCTCCAAGAAGAACTGCCGAGCCCTCGAGAAAGTCTGGAGAAGGGAACCGACACCGGACAACAGGACCTCCTTCAAACTTGCCACCCGGAAACACCACCAGCTGATCCGCGCCGCCAAGAAAACAGCATTCAAGGACCGGTTGGACAACAACGCACACAACTGCAAGGAACTCTTCAACATGGTCAAAGAGCTTTCCAACCCCAGCGCAGGAAACAACGACATCACCCCATCGCAAGACCTCTGCAACTCCCTGGCTTCATACTTCCACAACAAGATCGCGGACATACACAACAGCTTCAACAACCAACCAACGCACACCATGACCGAACAACCACCCCCCACCACCACCCTCCGCGCCTGGACCCCGATCAGCACCGAAGACACCATCCGCACGATGAACTCCATCCACTCCGGATCACCGACCGACCCCTGCCCTCACCACGTCTTCAACAAAGCCGACGCTGTCATCGCACCCCACCTGCGAGACATCATCAACACATCCCTCGACACCACCATCTTCCCCGAGAGCTGGAAACACACCGAACTCAGCGCCCTACTCAAGAAACCAACAGCGGACCCCACCGACCTCAAGAATTACCGCCCCATCTCGCTCCTCCCGTTTCCAGCCAAAGTCATCGAGAAGACCGTCAACAAGCAGATGGCCGCTTTCCTCGAGACGAACGGATCCCTCGACCCCTCACAGTCCGGCTTCCGAGCCAACCACAGCACCGAGACCGCCCTCATCGCCGCCACCGACGACATCCGAGCCCTGATGGACAATGGAGAAACAGAGGCCCTCATCCTCCTAGACCTCTCCGCGGCATTCGACACGGTCTGCCACCGCACCCTAGTACGGCGCCTCAGCAACGTCGGAATCCAGGACAAGGCGCTGGAGTGGATCACCTCCTTCCTCGACGGGAGAACACAGAGAGTCCGCCTACCACCGTACAAGTCAGAGGCCACCGAAGTCATCTGCGGCGTCCCCCAAGGATCATCTCTGAGCCCCACCCTCTTCAACGTCTACATGAGCCCCCTCGCGGCCATCGTACGCAAACACAACCTCAGCATAATCTCCTACGCCGACGACACCCAGCTGATCCTCTCCCTGACCAACGACCCCGCCGCCGCCAGAGCCAACCTGCACGAAGGGATGAAAGAGGTAGCCGAGTGGATGACGACCAGCCGCCTGAAACTGAACTCGGACAAGACGGAGGTCCTCATCCTGGGCTCCTCTCCCTCCGCCTGGGACGACTCCTGGTGGCCTCCCGCCCTGGGCACCGCACCCAAACCGACAGACCATGCACGCAACCTGGGCTTCATCCTGGACTCCTCCCTCTCCATGACCAGGCAAGTCAACAACGTCTCCTCGGCATGCTTCAACATCCTACGCATGCTACGGAAGATCTTCTGGTGGATCCCCACCGAGACCAGGAAGACCGTCACCCAGGCCCTCGTCACCAGCCGACTGGACTACGGCAACGCCCTCTACGCCGGGACCACCGCCAAGCTCCAGAAGAGACTCCAGCGGATCCAGAACGCCTCAGCCAGACTCATCCTCGACATCCCACGAACCAGCCACATCTCCGGACATCTGCGAGACCTTCACTGGCTCCCCGTCAACAAAAGAATCACCTTCCGCCTCCTCACCCACGCACACAAAGCCCTACACGACCAAGGCCCGAGCTACCTCAACAGCCGAGTCAACTTCTACGCTCCCAAACGCCACCTCCGATCAGCCAACCACGCCCTCGCCGCCGTCCCCCGCATCCGAAGAGCGACTACAGGAGGAAGGTCCTTCTCCCACCTGGCCGCCAAGACCTGGAACTCCCTCCCGACCGACCTGCGCCTGACCCAAGACCACCTCTCCTTCAGGAAGAAGCTGAAGACCTGGCTGTTCGAGCAGTAGCGGCTCCCCCACCCCCAGCGCCTTGAGACCCCACGGGTATGTAGCGCGCTTTATAAGTGTCACTGATTGATTGATTGATTGATGGCCTGCGGGGAGATAATGTCCGTGATGGAGTTGGCGAAGGGTCCGCGGGGTCCAGGGGGTCGGTAGATGAGGGTTCCTCGGAGGGCGGCGGTGGGCTGGCCAGTATCTTGAAGTGAAGGTGTTCCATCAGTTCTGTGGACTCGTCAGGGAGTGTGCTCAGGCGGAGGCTGGATTTGTGGACGATGGCGATTCCTCCTCCTGGGTGGATGGGGCGGTCCTTCCTGGAGATCTTGTATCCTTGGGGGATGGCCATGGCGATGTCCGGTCCCGAGGTGGTGTTGGTCCAGGTTTCGGTGAAGAATGCTACGTCTGGGGTGGTGCTGTCGAGGAGGTCCCAGATTTCTGTTGCGTGTTTGTGGAGGTATCGGACGTTGAGGAGGATGCATTGCAGGGTCTTCAGTTCGTTTGTGTTCTTGTGGGCGGGTTGTGCTGGATACGTGTTCTTGGCGGTGCTGCAGGTGTGCTGGCAGCAGTGACAGCTGAAGGGTCCATGGGTGTCGGCTGGTGATGCTAGCTTGCAGTTGTTGTTGCAGCCTGGGTTGAGTGCGTGGAATGCTGCTGGGTCGTAGCGTTGGCGGGGCGGTGGTCCAGGGTTCCTGGTGCTGGTTGCGGACGGGTCGCAGACGGGCGCAGACGTGCTTGCCTTTGACGCACCTTCGGTGCACCAGCGGCGCGCCCGCAGCCCGCGGCCGCTGCGCGGCCGTGCAGTGGCCACCATTAAGTAGGGGTCGGGGAGGGCTGGACGGCTGGGAGGTGGGGAGGGGAGCTGGATTGGGCCGGTCGTGCTGGGGGGGAGGGTCCGCGGGGGCAGCAGCGGCGGGGAAAGGTAAAGGGAGGAAAGAAGGGATAAAGAAAAAAAGGGAAAATAAGCAGAAATAAGGCACAAAAGAGCAGAGATGCAGAAAAGAGCAGAAAGGTGAAAGATAGAAAGGGTAAAAAAACGAGTGAAAACGACTGAAGGAGCAGAGGGAGAGAAAGGGAAAATGGGCAGAAATAAGGCACAAAAGAGCAGAGGTGCAGAAAGGTGAAAGATAGAAAGGGGAAAAAAACGAGTGAAAACGAGTGAAGGAGCAGAGGGAGAGAAACGGAGAATGGGCAGAAAGAAGGCGCAAAAGAGCAGAGGTGCAGAAAGGTGAAAGATAGAAAGGGGAGAAAAACGAGTGAAGGAGCAGAAAGAAAGAAAGGAGACAGAGGTCCACTGGACCACCAGGGATGAGGCGCAGGGAAACCTGCAGTGGAGGAGGGCCTCGATCACCAACACTGAACAGTGCAGGGGCAGGGGCACCTCACTTAATGGTGGAGCTGCGAGGGTGGGAGAGCAATTTCACTGACAATGAGTCAGTGGTCTTGCTCGCCTGTCCCCGCAGTGGCCACCATTAAGTAGGGGTCGGGGAGGGCTGGCCCTAAGGGCATGTCTGTGTGTCACATGACATAGGTGTACATGCATAGATGTGCATGTACACTGGAATTCAGTATTTTACCACCCAAAAAATAGGATTGGGTGGTAAAATAAGAATTCCTAAGGGCCTGTGGCACTGTAAACTGTGCCACCTACATCTAGAATTACTTATTCGGTAAATATACCGAGTCAGTATTTTACTGAATCTGTAAATTTACTGAATCGGTAAATTAACAGATTCTGTAAAATTCTGGCCCCCTACATCTCAAAAACCAATTATCGGTCGGTAATGGCCGAAATCGGCCGTTACCGACCGGTAATTGGCGACCTACATCTGGCCCTTAAACTCCATTTCCATGCTCCAACAATAGCCACAATCACATAGTACTTGTTCCATACATCTGATAAAGTAAAGTGCATCACATTTTTTATGTGGACAACATCTCAAAAATAGCAAAACTATATTCTTTAGATTCATATGTAAAGTCAGCACATCCTTCAACATATATTTTGGAATTGAAAATACGTCATAAATCATTCTGTTAATGATTTATTTTTTTAATTTATTAATCTGCCCATTTTAGTGCTAATCTAATCTAAGCAATACTAAGCATAGTGTTGATGTACATAAAAGTTGGTACTATATTTTATAAACACATTTTTAATAATATAAATAAGTATTTGCTCACTGCAAACAAAGCAATGTTTATTTTCACCATATATTCTATTACCTGTAAAAGAAGTGGGACATATAAAATAGATGGATGACTTGCTTTGTGGTACACTCTAATTAGCATTCTTCTGAAGATTATAAGTAAGAGAGAGTTCAGCTCTTGCACCAGCACACCTGTCAGAGGTAAATTCAGCTAGCTACGGTTATGCAAGGGATATATTTGTCTAATGGTTTCAGCCCCTCCACCCAATCTTATTGAAGGTTTTTTCAAAAATAGAATGGTAATGTTAATCATTGGTTGAACTTAGTGTCATATCTCTGCAGTCTTCAGGCAAAAGCAAACCCTTCTGTACTGCAGCATAGATACTATGGATACCTTAGTACAGTGTGCTGCCTGAGCCACAGTAGGTATGCTTAAAATGCACCATACACGTGGGCAGAATAAAGTTCCCAGACCCCATTTCACTTATGGGTGGAGCAGGGCCCTGTAGAGAACCCACACCCTCTAGCAAAAAATGAATTATTGTTATGCCTCCTGCAGGCACCGCTGTACTCCAAAGGGACACAGGGCAGACACCCTGGTAATCCTGAGGTATTTCTGCAGTACTTGGATGCAAGTTTACACATGATACCTCACACTATTCAACTTTCCTTTGACAATGCTTACATGGTCCTCCAGTACCAAGAGCCTTAAGAATGGGCTCCATGCTGACTTCTGCCGGAGTATCACAGGTCTATAAATTTAAAGAAATATATATACATTTGGTGAAGGGATTTACACTGAGATTGCCTTCATTTAGAGTGTTCCAGATAGAGGTAACCCCATGCAAGTGGTTGTTCTCTCATGAGTGGTTCAATGTCCACAACAAGTTGGCTATCGACAATGGGTTTACCACTATGCTAAGGATGTTCCTAGTTGAGGTTTTTATACCTGAGGGAGCTTGGGAGTCTGGAGGAAGCGGGCTGCCTAAGAGGGATTTCAAACAAGGAGAAGACTATTCTCATCTGGGGCTTGACTGTAGTTGGTTGGCTACAGGGAGAAGGCTGAGTGCTGTGGGAGTTCAACATCATGACCAGGTGTCAGTATTTTGAGGGAGTTGACTGTCTGTGAAAAGTTGTGCACTGGCAAACACGAGGCACAGCTGGGGTTTCCCACCCATCCGTAGGTGGTTATCAATGGGGGTTAACTGTCCATCTAGGTGTCAGAAAAAGCTGTGCATAGTGAGCTGTTGGACACCTAAGGAGGTTTTGATGTCTGAAAGGAATGGGCTCTAAGTGAGGCCAGATGCTCAGGTCAAAGACGTGCACATCACAGGCTTGCCCACCGGTGTACAGTTGTTTTCCTATGAGGGCTTAGCTATTCACAAAAAGTTTGGCATTGGACAAAGTTTGTACATAGTGGAGGTTTGGCCACCTATGGTAACTTGCTAATGTGTAGGTAGTTGAATGACTGTGAGTTGTTGTGCACATGACAAACACTGTTTGGTGCTTTTGTGCTGTGGAACTAACCCAGTTGGAAAACATTTAAGAAAAAGCATGTACACATTAGTATCTCCTATAATAATAGCAAGTACACTAAATAGCAGTGTCATGCTAATTGATAGGCTGACTTATAATTGTGAAACATTTTTGAAAGATCTCAAGGAGTGTCTGCCTTTCACACTACATACTTTTATTTTCACCTATACCAATAATTGCTGCTGATGGCAATAACCTGATTTTAATTACTTAACTTTATCAACCATATATGATTAATCAAACTCTAACTTTGCAATCCATATTGAATAGGGTGGCACATATAACCAATATACAAACCTTGACTTGTGACAGAGATTAAGCCCACAATCCACAACTATTGTACACAAGTTTACTAGGTAACCAAGTAAGAGCAGCTTGCATGCATGACGCCACTTAAGAAGATTGCAAAGGATAATATGATCCACACCAGTTCCAAATATGTCCATTGGCTCTCCATGTGTTCTCTAGGAGAGTGTAAACTAATTTCAGCAATCTCTACACTTAAGACAAGAAATAGAAAAGCAGTTATTGACAACCTATCCTACAAATTTACCTCAGTAGCAGCAACCAATCAGAAAACTTGGATTCATAAAGATTTTTTGTTTCCTCTGCAAACTGCACACTGTTTCGGAACATTTCTCATTCTTTTGCTAATTTCTCCTGTGTCCTGAACCAGCATACCAACATCATTTGTCTGTGGTTTCTGGGTCATTTGTCTACTAGACTAGAGAATGTGCCACAAATTGCAGTATTGGATGGGATCTTGGATTTAGCCATGTTAACATTATTTGTATTGCCCACAATGATATGGAATGGCATAAACTCTTACCTATGAGGGAATGCATTTTGAATTGCAAGCACACTGATCCGATGAGTGTGCACTACAGTGGCAAATATTTGGGCAAAATCACGGGAATTGCTCTAAAAACAACATGAAAAAAACATAAGCAGAGTTGATGACTCTTCCCTTGCACCACCTTTGTCTACTAAAATGTATGCCAAGGCGGATTTGGCAGTGTTCAAACTATTTGTTTCCAAATATTTGACAAAATCCAGTTTGCACTATCAGTATTAAGTCCATTGCACAGCTGTGGGGAACAGGAGGTTCCTGACCAACATCAAGGAATGAATCCAGTTCTACCTGGAAGTGTTATGTTATGTTATGTTATGTTATGTTAGGGGGGTTCTTTTAGAGCGCACTGACACCGTGAGTTTCCTGGCGCTGATTGGGATTTCAGTGAGATAGCAGATAGAGATTAGCCAGATTGGGGGAACACCCAAGTTTTGAGAGATTTACGAAAAAGAGTGAGAGAGTTAGCAGATTTAAGAGAGAGAGGAAAAGAGTTCCAGAGTGTGGGAGCAAGGTGTGAGAAACTCCGACCTCCAACCCTCGCGAGTTTGAAGGAGGGGGTGGCAAGGAGATGAAGATGGGAAGATCTGAGATTGCGAGAGGGGCGATATGGGGTGATGAGGGATTTCAGGAACCTAGGAGATGGGCCGGTCAGGGATTTAAATACTATGCAGCAGATCTTAAAGGCTGCCCTGAGATTGACCGGGAGCCAATGTAGTTTGGCAAGGAGAGGCTTGGCTGACTGCCATTTTGGAGTCCTGAAGACCAGTCATGCCGCTTGGTTCTGAGTGATCTGCAGCCTATAGAGCAGGGTTTTGGGCAGACCGTGATATGAAGAGTTTGAGAAGTCCAAGCGGGAAAGGACCAAGGCCAGGGTGACTTGGAGCAGAACTTCGGGGGACAGGAGGTAAGCAACCTTCCTGATCCTGCGAAGCTGATGCATACAGGAGGAGACCACCGCCCCCACCTGGGCTTTAAGTGAGAGTTCGGAGTCAATAATAACTCCCAGACTCTTTACAGATGCCACAGGGGCGGGAGGGGGGCCAAGCCCTGTGGGCCAGAAGTGAGGACCCCAATGGATGGAGCTCTTGCCTGGAAGAAGGAGCTCTGTCTTTCCAGGATTCAGTTTGAGCTGATTTTGACTCATCCAGAGGAGAATGTGAGACATGACAGCATGAAAATTAGAAACAGCGGAGGGGGTAGAAAGAGGAAAGATGAGTTGTAGGTCGTCAGCGTAGTTAAAGACGGTGACGTCCCACTGCCTCGGAGAAAGAAGAAGGGGGCGAAGATAAAGATTGAAAAGAAGAGGGGACAGAGAAGAGCCTTGAGGGACACCGCAGGTGGAAGGTACTTTGGGTCCACGGAAGGTACCCAAACTGACCGACTGAGACCTGCCGGACAGAAAGGAGTGGACCCAGGCCAACGCCGGGCCCTGGAGGCCGGCTTGTTCGACACGGCGGATGAGGATGTTGTGATCCACCGTGTCGAACGCGGCCGACAGATCTAACAATACCAGGGCCTGGGGGGTGCCCTTGTCTGCGTTGCCTCTCAGAGTGTCGAGCACGGCCAAGATGACTGCCTTCGTGGAGTGGCCGGGCCTGAAACCGGCCTGATTTCCCTCCAGGAAGTTCGAGCTTTCGACAAACTGTGAGAGGCTAGCAGTGACATGGGCCTCCAGAATTTTGGAGAGGTAGGGGAGGAGGGAGATGGGTCGGTAGTTAGCTGGAAATGAGGGATCAGCTCCAGGCTTCTTCAATAGGGGCACAAGAACGGCCTCCTTGAAAGAGCCAGGCACCGTACCCGAGGAAAGAGAGGACTTCAGCAAAGGGAGGATACATTCAGGGAGGGACAAACAGATGTTACGTAACATGGAAGGGGGACAACAGTCGTCCGGAGAGCCAGACTTGACCCGGGTGGCAAGTTTCGCTAAAGTGACGGAGTCAAGGATAGGAAAATGTGAGAAAGGGAAGTATTGTGAGGGACGGGAGTGGTGTCAGCGACAGGAAGAGGGGCAGAGATGGAGTCCTTGATCATAACGATTTTATCCACAAAGAAGGAACTGAGGGTGTTGCAGGATTCCTGAGTGGGGGCCTGGGTGGGAAGAGTCCTGGTGTCAGTGGTAAGTTCCCCCATAACTCTAAAAATCTCTTTTGATTTAATAGGTGCGGAGAGAATTCTGTCAGTGATATGTGCAGATTTGGCCGCAATAATAGCTTTCTTGTATTTCTTGCGCGCAATCAAGTAGGTATCCCTGCTCGTGGCGCAATAGTCTCTTCTCCACCTGCGCTCGAATTGGCGGAGTTCAAGATGTTGCTGTTTCAAGCTAGAATTGTACCACTTGTGGGAGTGACTGTGCCGGGACCGAGGGAATTTAGTTAAAGGGGCCAAGACAT